>NW_026126418.1:65635625-67103750 GCF_943737965.1 Phodopus roborovskii
AAAAAAAAAAAAAAACAGAATGTTTGCATCTCAAGGAGCTTTTTTTGTATTTAAGACACTTATACATAAACATGCACTTATATATTTAATTCAGGGATTTTGTTTTATGGTATTGGGAAGTGGGCCTAGGGCCCACTTGCATGCTAAGCACATACTGTCTTAGGTATCTTAGGTAATTTTCCTCTTGTTATAAAATACCCTAAGCAAAGCAATGTAAAAAAGGAAGGGTTTATTTTGGTTCAAGGGTATACTCATCACTGGGGAAGAAATCAAGGTCCCATCAGGAAGATAGTGATGAAAGCTTGTGTTCAAGTAGCTTCTTATTTAGGTAGTCTTGGTCCCAAGCCCAGACAATGATGTAGTCCTCCTTTAGGGTTAGTCTTTCCATGTCAATTAACCTAATGAAGATAGTCATAGGCATGCTCAGAGGCTAACCAAATCTAAATAACTCCTTATGGGTATACATGGAGGGTTGTCTCCTAGGTGATCCCAGATCTCCTTAGGTTGACAATCAACACTAACAATGAACATACTACAGTACTGAGCCATATCCCCAGAGAGAACATGGCCAGGAATGGTCTCTTATGTAGAGGAACCCTAACAGGAGAGAACAGAAACAGAAAAGTATCTGCTTCTGGAGATCATATGAGAAAGGACCAAATCATAGACCTGAAGGATTGACAATGATCCTAAGTAGAAATAGGTGAGAATTCAAATCACTGAGGCAAAAGGGCAATTCTTGAAGCATCCAGGAATAAGCAAAACAGCACATATTAAGAGTCAGAAGTCCATACATCAAGCTCAGCATGATGTCTAGAAAACAGACCCACTACTCCAGTCTTCACCCTCCAGGGGCCATAGCACCTGCAGGTCTTAATGGGGAAAGTTTCACAGTCTATGCATAGGAACAGCTCAACCATAGCAAAAACAAGATAATAAATGATTACTCATAGAAACATAACATTAGGCACTTGACTCAGCATCAAAGTATGTATAAATGAAGTTCTGTGCTTGACAGAACAACAACATGTATATAAACATGCATGTACATTTATAAAAACAGCAATAAAAATACCTATATGAGATTTAGAGGCCAGGAAGAGAAACAATTACATGTACAGATTAAAAGGATAAAGGAACAGAAAAAATACTGGAATGTTATTCAAAGAAATAACTACTGAAAACCTTACAAACTTGTAGGAAATGGACCAGAATCAGGAAGCCACAAAGGACCCCAAAATAGATTTCAATCAAAATAGTCTTTAAGGTTAAATTATCAAAAGCTCAAAATCTTAAAACACAACCAGAGAAAACCATTAAGTTAAACACAAAAAAATCCCAATTATAGCCAGCAAACTTTGAAACAGGTGAGAGTCAAATGGTATCTGCAGAGTGCTGAAAGAAAGGGGGAAAAACAAAACAAAACAAAACAAAACAAAACACATTTGCTAGCAGAGAATACACACCTCTAAAAGCTACTACCATCAAGAAACAAAGCAGGGCCAGGCATTAGTGGCACCTGCCTTTAACCCCAGCACTTGGAAGGCAGAGGCAGGCGGATCTCTATGAGTTACAGGACAGCCTGGTCTACAGGGCGAGTGAGTTCCAGGACAGCCTCCAAAGCTACACAGAGAAACACTGTCTCAAAAAAAAAAAAACAAAAAAAAAAACCACAGAAACATAAAACAAAAACAAAAAAGAGGTAGGAACACAGACTTTCAAGACAGCCAACAACAATGGGGACTTTGTCACCAGCTTAGCCATAAGTATAAGATGTCTGATCTTAGAAATGGGGAAAAAAAAATAACTATCATGAAAGCATGCAAATGGACTCATGTAGATAAAACAGGATCAAACCCTGTCTGCACAGAGATTCACTAAACCACAAAGACACACAACAGATGAAAAAGGGATATATAAAAATGAGAGGAACAATGAAAAAGCTGGCAGGATTATATCCTTAACACTAATAACCTTAAAGAGAATAAATTCCCCATATTAAAAAAAAAATACAGACTAAATGGATTTAAATAGCCCAAGATCAGATGATTTGCTGCCAGTAAAAAACTCATTTCAGTAACATACACATAATTCAAGTGAATGGATAGAAAAAGATGTACTTCAGAAAAGAGCAAGTTGATATACTTCAGTAAGACAGATTTTAAGTAAAACAAACAAAACCCAACCAGAGACTGGAAAGATAGCTCAGTGGTTAAGGGAAATTACTCTCTTCTAAAAGACCTGGGTTAGATTCCCAAGACCTACATAGTGTCTCACAATTGTCATTAACTCGAGTTCCATCCAGGTGATCCAAGGCCCTCTTCTGGCCTCCACAGTAACCAGGCACACATATGGTACACAAACATCTATCTAAGCAACATACTCACACATGGGAAATATAACAAAAAAGAAAACTTTAAAGATCACTATATGACATAGTAGTCAATTCAATAAGAGAAAATAACAATTATAATTATATATTTACTCAATATAGGATAACCCAATTATATAAAATAAACATCACATTAAAAAGACAGAGACCACACCAACACAATGTAACTAATTATAGTTTTTATACTACTTTCACTTGATGATCTCATTCAGACAAAAATCAAGAAACAGTGGAATGAAAATTTACTACAGGCCAAAGGAACAAGCCAGACATTTACAGAACATTTCACGTTACAGCTGTAGAATGTAAATTCTTTACATCAGCATATGGAACATTCTATAGGTCAGACCACAAGTTAAGTCTGAATAAAAATTTAAGATTTATTTTATTTTTAATTATTGGTATTGTCTGTAAAGTACACAAGAGCTGGTGTTACAGGAGGCTGTGACATACCACCCACCCCCATGCAACATGGTTTCTGGGACTCAAACTTTGGTTCTCTGAGTAATAAGTATGTGCTCTTAACTGCTGAGCCATCATCTCTCCATCTCTCCAAAACAACTTAGCCTCCCTCACACCAAAAGAAAAAACAATAACAAAAACCCACAACAGCATATATCGCCTATAGCCACAATGAAATAAAACTGGAAATTAACAAAAGAAGAACTTTAATAATGGCATATATACAAAGAAATCCAACAGTATACTCTTAAAACAAGCAATCAGTCAATAAAGAAACAAAAGAGAAATCTAAAATATTTTCTAGAACTGGGAGTTAAGGAGATAGCTTGGAGGGCAAACCTCTTGCCATGTACACATGATAAGAGCTTGTATCCCCAACATCCTTATAAATGTAGAGTTGGCAGGGCACCCTGGCCTGGCTATATAATACTAGTATCTGGGACGAAGAACTAAGGGATCCCAGATGAAAGTTGGCTAACTAGGCTAGGTTAATCTCAAAGCTCTTGGCTTAAATAAAAGAACCCTATCTCTCTAAATGAAGTGGAGATTGACTAAGGAAGGCATCCTCTGACACTGACTCTCTCTCTCTCTCTCTCTCTCTCTCTCTCTCTCACACACACACACGTCCTAGAACAAATGAAAATACAAATTGGAATATAGCAAAAGTAATAGTAAGAAATATATTTATGGCAATAAACCATAGTTAAAAAAATAGAAGTCTCAATTAAATTAATGATGGAATGCTAAGGAAATAGATAAATCCAAAATTAATAGAGAAACAACAAAGATCATAAAAGAAACAAATGAAATGGACATGAATGAAAAATGAGAAAAAAAGATTAGAAGACAAAGTTGATTTTTAGAAAAGATAAAGAAACCGGCAGTTAACCTAACCAAGAAAAGAAAATGCTATCCAAACAAAGGACAAAGTAGATATACATCAACTGACATCACAGAAACACAAAGGTTCATCAAGGATAGCAAGAAACGGGTGACTTTCTGGACATTTAAAACAAAACAAAAATTGAATGCCTGAAAAGTCCAATAAATAACAATACACTGCAATAAAGTCAAAGAAAATGTCTTCCAAAAAGAAAGCCCAGAGTGGACAGTTTCACAACTGAATTTCACCAAATTTCCAAAGATTAATATCAGTATTTCTAAAACTATTGGAGGGGGGGTGGAGAAGACACTCCTCTAAACTATGTCGACAATACCAACACTGACATCACCAAAAGGAACAGCACCAAAGGCTACAGAACAGCTATTTGGCTATAAAGATACAAAAAATCTGACCAAAAATACTAGCAAGTTAATTAAATAACACTTCAGAAATATCACCAGCAACAAGTGATTTCATCCTAAGAATTCTAGGTTGATTCTATATAGGCAACTTCTATCAACTTCTGCACTACAGGAAACAATAAACAGAGTTAATAGATGACCAACAGAACAGAAGGAAGTATTTGTAAAATGGTCATTCAACAAGGTATGGATTTCCAGAACTCACACAACTCATAGCAAACAACCCAATTTTTTAAGAGACTAATGTATCAGACATTTCTCAAAAAAAAAAAAAAAAAAAAAAAAAAAAAAAAAAAAGATAACAAGGACCACAAGTATATGAAAAACTGATCAAAATCACTAATCATCAAGAAAATACAAATTCAAAAAGATAAGTAACAAATGCTATACAAATGTGGAAAAGAAAAATGCTTACATCCTGAATGGACAGCCAAATGACCACTATAAAAGACAGTATGGGGGTTTTTCAACTTACAGCAACCAAGTGGTCCAGAAGTATACTCTTGGGTGTGCAACCAAAAGTCTACAACAGCCCTGTTCATAGGAGTTACAACACTGAACCAAACCTACTGTCCACTAACAAATGGGCAATAAACAAAGTGTGGTATATAGACACAATGGAATAGTTGCCATAAATATGACTGTGATTGTGCATTTACAACAACACTGCACATTTTCACTTGTAGGTGGAAGCCAAGGGTGAAAACAGCTGGGGCAGTGGTGGTACATGCATTTAATCCCAGCATTTGGGAGGCAGAGGCAGGCAGATCTCTGAGAGTTCAAGGCCAGCCTGGTCTACAGAGTGAGTTCCAGGATGGCCACGACTGTTTTCAAAGAGAAATCCTGTCTCGACAAACAAAGAGTGAAAGCAGTGGTTAACAAGTTTGGGGGGTGGAGGGGTGGTCTGAAAAGGAATAAAGAGGATGCTTAACGATTACCAGGGTAAGACAGATGGGAAAAAACAACTTTCAGTGTTCTAAAGTCTGCAGGGTAACAGCATTGACACAATTAATTGAATATTTCAAAATAACTAAGAAAGGTTTTTAATTTTCCAACCACAAAAAAATGCTTATATATATTAAAACATCAACCTGTACTATATAAATATAAGCAATTAGGGTGTGTTGAAAAGTTTAAAATTTTAAGTACTCAAATGGTCAGTTTTTAATGTTTAATTAATTATGGGAGACATATGCATACATCACAATATATGTGAAGGTCAGAGAATAATTTGTGTTCTCTTCTTCCACCATGTGAGTTCCAGACGTCAAATTCAGGTTGCCAGGCTTAGTGTCAAGGATCTTTAACTATTCAGTCACCTCACACAGTTCAAGAAGATTATGGACATGATTTAAACAATGAGGGATATGTAATCAGTCACTGAGATTAGAAGAGGAAAAGATCTGGCCTCACTAAGCACCCATCATCTGCAGCACCTTAGTAAATATTAAAGCCAAGTCTAAACTTCATCTAGAAAATAAGCCAAGATACAGCTACACAGCAATGTGGTATTCCACAGAGGCAAATGCCAGAATGGTAGGAGAGGTCAAAAGCCATGGGGCTGGAGGTGCTTTCCTATGGTAGGTAGCATCAAGGTACCACTACAGTGTTAATCTTGACTAGAAATCTAGTGACACTTAGATAAACATTGAGAGGATGAAGAAATCTATTTAAAGTTATCCTTCCGAACCTGAACCAGCATATGGCAGATGTCCACGTGACCAGCCTCTGCAGCAGCATGCAGCGGGGAACGCTTACTCTGGTGCTCCATTTTGAAATTGGGATCAATTCCATCAACTGTAAACAAACACAATTTTACTAATTATATCAGATGCAACCACAATGCACTTCCAGATACATATGATGGCAGACAGGACTGACATGGATATCTTCAAGTTAAAGAGTGAATTTTGGAGCCATGATGAATACCAATATGCCCTGTCTGCAGACAGAAGTCAGGCCCCACTTGTGCTGATAAGACCTAATCCAGCCCTACATAAAACCTGGCAGGCATGCTTAGCGGAGTGTTCTACTGTGCTCATTCCAATTCTTGAGTTCAGACATATTCCTATCTCAGCCTCTTATAAGCCTGTGAAAACAGTTATAAGTGCAAACAGAGCCCCAAGAGCAGACATGTCCTAAGAATAGAAAAGTGTGACCCTGAGACTTACACATTTATTTGTTTCATTTTTACTTTATGAGGACATACGGTCTCACTATGTAGCCCAGGCTGGCCTTGAACTTGAAATCCCTCTGCCATAGGCTCCCAAATATTGAACATTTTTCTAGACATTTAATCAAGAAAACGTGCAAAAAATAATGAAGCAATTTAATACTACATTAAGTCCATGAAGAGTAAAACTATTTTTATAATTACTTGAACTGTCCCATCTTTCCCCTTCCCCTCAGACAAACTTTAGCTTCTTTCATGATTTGCTGTCAGAGAGTTCTTTCATTCACACTTTTCAACCTAAAGATAAACTTCAGAGAGATCAGGCTTAGAACTATGACCTAAGGAATCAAGTTGAGAATGGGCCAACTCCAACAAGTACATTCTCAGGGACAAGTGAGCTAACCCAAGCTCATCAGCTACAAAAGCATACGAGATGCTTACTTCCACAAGTCATCATATTGTACCAGTGCTACTCCTGTCAACACAGAAGCAATGGCTTCCTCGCTGTACATGTCACAACAGGACCCAATCATGCTGCTGTTGCTTTTCCTTCAATGTACATTTCTGCTTAATCTAATAATCACTCAACTAATTTTTAAAAACTAGAAATGCACAGAGGACACTTATAGTGCCATGTAACAGGCTAAATACCAGGAAGCACTTTCTTTCACTAATCAGAGGAATCAAAGAATTATAAACATCAGACAGTGAGATGTGGCTAATGAGAAAAGGGGTAACCAGCAAGGCTCCACTGTGTTCCTTTTGGGGCCTCAGGTGTAGCAACTCACCCAGCATGAGCAGCACCTTCTGAAGCTCACCCTGCCTGGCAGAAAAGTACAGCTGCTTCGGGTGGAAGCGAAGCTTCTTGGGTCTGTAAGAAGTAGAGGACAGCAATCAGGACTAGCCTCTTATTGTCAAAACAGGGCAAGAGGTACATCAGGGCAGGGCAAGAACATCTGCCAGCATGTTTAAAGCCATGAGGTACTACCCACCAAAAGAACAAAAAAAAAAAAAAAAAAAAAAAAACAAACAAACAAACAAACAAAAAACCCAAGTGTTCTTATGTCATAAAACTGTTACACACTAAACCACCACTGGTAATAACATCGAGCCTACTCAGAGCACAGACAAGCTGCTACATTGTAGAGGGTCAGGGAGCCCCAAAGAGTCATGCATTAGTCATCATGTATACTCAAGATGGCATATGAGGTGCCAGCCAGCCAGAATGTCCAGGGTGACTTGTGCAGCTCAAGGGATGACAACTGTCACGGGATGACACCAATTATCCTTTAACAACAAGGAAGGGGCTTGAGCCACCATGTTTGCTATGAAGCTTACATCAATTCCTATACAGGGGGTAGGAAGTGGAGGAGTCAGGAAAGTTCTGGGGCCTGGTCAATGGACAGGGATGAAAGGTTCAGATCAGATGGGCCAGGACAGAGATAGTGACAGGCTATTCATAATGAGGAACAAATGAAGTGAATCATTTTCTTTCCAGGGCAGAGTAAGTCTAGAGGTCACCTTTATAAGCCTCTCTAAAGAGTGGAAGGCTGTCCCTAGGGAAAGAGGGCACAGGCAGACCTGTGAGACAACAAAAGCTGTAGTGTAAGCACTAGCAAATAGCCTGAGTAAGGTGGCCTAATCTAGCCCACACTAGGCAGATATTAGGCAACAAGTTAGATTGTAAGCACTCTAGGAGGCTGCAGGCGGCTCATCCATAAGAGGTTGTCCTTGCTCAAGATAACAAGAATCTCTTGCTCTTGGCATGAATGGATATTTGTAGCAAGCAACAGATCCCAGACAGTGGGAAGTCATATGAGACTGGCACCTTTGATTATTCAGAAAACTGGAAAGTACAAGATACCTCTGGAGAAAAAAACAAAATCAAAAAACAAAACTTGGCTGGCTCTTACTTTTCAGAGTCCAGAGCGATTAGAGCACTTTCCAAGGTTTCCTTTCCTGGGCCCTGGGAAAGGCCAGAAGTTGGCCTCACGAACCCAGCTGGCCCTGCAGGATCGAAGCACTCTGGTGCCTGGGGGACTGTGCTCTGCGATTTGTCGTCCTCTGGGACTCCAGCAATGCTTCATGAGAAGGAAATTATGGAAATGTTTCATTATTTGGAAAACCTTTCTCGTGGAAACCAATGAAAACATAAAATAAGACCTATTCCAACCTGCCTACACAGGCTGCCTCTGAGTAAAATCAATGGCCAATCCATACACTACCTACAAGTCTCAAGGAAGCTACCTGAAATAAAGAATCCCATTCCCCATTAAATGAAACACTCAAAAGTCAGCACAACACTTGTAGGACCTCCACCCACTACCCAAACCTGACTCTAATAAACAAGCTTCAGGCCAAGATCTAGCCAATCTATTGCCTTCCCCCATTGTAAAGAAGGATGCCTACTGGAACTGTGACTTGAAAATGTTGAATTTACCAATTAATATGAAAGCACTACCCAAACCTTTGTTTAGCTGTATATGCATACAATCTGAAGCTTCAAAAAAAAAATTTATTTTTATGTATATGAGTGTTCTATCTGCATGTATACCTTTTTGCCAGAAGAGGGCACCAGATTTCATTATAGGTGGTTATAAGCCACCATGTGGGTGCTGGGAACTGAACCTAAGTCCTCTGGAAGAGTAGCCATCTCTCCTGCAACAATCTGAGGCTTTTAAATGACCTCTAATGAAGCTTTAGGGGTTTTTATTTCTCCTACTGCTGTCTTGTTTATACAACCACCTTCTCTTTTTGTTGAGCAACTTAATGGCTCTGTCACTATTTGGAAAAGATCTCTTCACCATTCCTTATCAGAGAATGGCTGACAGAAGAGAGACTGCAGTCATCTGTCTTATACCCCCACAGCTCTCAAGAGCTTCAGCTAATTTCTATTGGGTTCTTTTAGGAAAGCAATTACATATGTCTATGGAAATACCCTTTATCTTGTCTTCAGCAAGGGCCTTCAACCTTGCACCAAGCAATGTAGGGAGTCCTACAGCAGCTGATAGAATACTTCAGGGTATGGGGGACTGCATTAACGAATGACAAAACCACAAAAGCCTGCACCAGTCAAAGCAGTGTAAAAACTGATTCAACATAGATGATTTTATCAAGCCAAAATGAAAGAGACTTGTGTACAAATGGTATTAAATGAATACTAGTACTTCTTAGAGATAAGAAACCATAATAAATGACAAAGTTCGCCGAGACTTCTGGATAAAGCAGCAGAAACTAATAACTACAGAGCACATATCTTCAAGAATACTATGTGGACAATTTGGCCACAGCAAATTTGTTTTGTACCTGCCCGTGGTAGTGTCAGCCCTGCCCTCAGAAGCCAAGCTCTTCTCCTGTCCAGAGGCCAGGGTCACTGTGGAAGTTGTGTCTGCTTTTGCTATGGTCACCTCTTTGGCCTTAGAAGTCTCTTCCCCACAATGGGGACAGTAGCTGGCATTGTTGACTCGAGAGGCACAGTCCTTATGGAACCTATGAGAGATGCTGCTCTCAGGCTGACATTCCATGAAGTTACCCTGGAGAAAGAAGATGAAAATCCTTTTTAAAATCTGAGAAAAAACATTCAGAAGCTCTACAGAACCAATCAGATTGCACAAGCAAGTAAAAATCCAGTTAGGGTCTGATGACCAACAGGAGAAAAACAAAAATCTCACAAAATAAACAGAGGCCACCAAAGGTCACCTTACTGCCACCACTACTCACTTCCTACCCTCAGTGACCTAGTTAGCTGAGGCCTAACAACAGTCAAGCCACTCCAAACAAGCAAGAGAGCTGTATTCAGCATGATCTAGAAAGCCTACATGGTATGATGGGTAGACAGAATCAGAGTAACAAAGGGGAACATTTCAGTAAGTACCAATTAGAACAGCTATTCTTGCAGAGAAAAGTCAATGGAATTCAGGAGTACTCTATTTCTTAGCAGAAGCATAACAAGGAAAAGTCTAAGAAGGAAACAAGACAGAATTCAAAGGTAAGCCCTCAGAGTAGAAGTTCCTAGCCTAGGCCACAAAGGGGCAGCAGAACAGACCCTGTCCTGTGGGTCTGGTGGATATGGACTTATCTTAAGGACAGAGTCAAAGAAAGACAAGATCCCAGTAACACTGATAGACCATAGAGATTTCAACAGTGGGAGGAGGCATGCCGTCCTCTGCACTCAAGACAGAAATCCAGACTGGGGGCACCGGGTCATTTGTCTATAGTAAGAAAGCTCAAGAATCATGGTGAAAGGATTATGGAATGGGCCCTATATAGGATATGAGTCTCGGCAGAGGACTCCTGAAGCCCGGTGGGCGGGCTGGGCTCTTACCGCAGTGCAGAAGTAGCCGCAGCCAGGACAGCACTGGTGCTTCACCATGCGACCCCGATGGTCTTCACACAGCACCAAGAGTGGTGCTTTGTTGGACGGGCGCATCAGCTCATACTTCACCACGCTGTTTGTACACCGGCCCAACTGCAAGCAGACAAGACCAGGGGTCAGTGACAGAGCTGTGAGATAACAGCTTTCCCACCCACTGGACAATGGAAAGTGCCAGACACATGGGAAGTTCTCAGTAGATAGGAGATACCTGAAGGAGTTGTGAGTTTTCAGAGGCAAGCTAGATTCATCAGCAGTGTGAAGTGCCTGTCATAAAACTGCTAACCCCAACCACCTGAAAACGGAAGTGACTGCTACACAGCCCAGGGATGATGACAATAGATAACCTCATTCAGAAGGTCAGGTGATCAGATAATCAAGGGTTCAGCTTGGGCATAAATCAAGGAAGCCATCAGGATGAGAAGAGACACAGACAATGAACATACTCTAGTTAAGAAGATCAAGGCCATCACAAGCGACCAAGGGGTCATAGTACAATGAGCTCCAAGTGATCCAGCTGGAGTGCCCTACGTATGGAGCCATAGCTGAGATGCAAGAAACAAAGCAATATCTCCTGGATATGCCTGAGGAGTACAAGCAGAGAAAGTACTAAGGCTAAGATTCAAAGACAACTGTCAGACTATAAACAGGTACTTCCCAGTGAGATGCTCTTATGTGTCAAAAAGAGGTGACAGTTTGCTATGCACATAAGAATACTGGTTCACTACATGAAGCTTCTCTGACAGCCAATAAAAAAACAAAACATAGCCCAAAAGGAGACAGTAACTGTTTGGCTATGCTGGTAGTCAAAGAAATAAAACATAGTGTCCACCACTTCTCTGCTCTGGTGGTAGAATGTAATTATTCAACTGGGTTGTAAATTTAGGACAGTAGTCATAGGATCTACCAAAATTATCTGGACCTGAGTTCTGCAAAGTTTCTAGACAACATGCAATATGAAATACAAATCAAAAAGCTCCCCAATGCATCTTTTCTTAAGATTCCACCTAAAAATGCGACTAAGTGTGCCTAGGCGTACCCTAAAGGACATGGCAAGTGAAGCAATAGCAGTATACAAAAAGCAGAACCTGACAGATCAACAAGTGCTTTGTTGAAGCCTACCAAGACTGTTAGAATCAGTGAAGAGGTTCCTTCTTTTAAAGGCAGCCTGAACATTTCCCATATTTGAGGTATAAAATCCAGAATGGGGAAAGCTAAGGCATGTGCATCTTCAAACAGCCACCGTGACACCACCCACACCACCCCATGATTCTCTAGGAATCTTGGTGGAGACAGGTGGACAAAGTCCTTTATCGATAGTGACTGGGTGAGAATGGGTGAGTTATTAAAAAAAAAAAAAAAAAAGTAAAGATATAAAAAAGATGCTAAGAGCAATTCATAACTAATTTTGGAATAAGAGGTTCCATGCATTTAGTATCTGAACTGTTTTATGAAGAGTATGAATTATCTATATGATCATAAAATGATAAAGGAGATTCTGTTCAGCTGCTGCAATGGGAATGGAAATAGAGTGGGGGGTCAGCTAAGAAAATGCTGATCAAATAGCACAATAAAAAGCTTTTGGAAAGAGTATTTCAAAGGAATACAAATGGAACTTTCTTAGGTTGAGAAAAAAAGAAATTGTTAATGAGCACAACTACATCAGTAATAAGGAATAAAGCAGGAAGAGCCAAAACAGAGAAAAGGAGCCACCTGTTTCCTCACAAGGTGAAAAGCAAGCCAGCCACCAGGTACTAACAATGGCTCAAACCCATCTGCCTAGAGGCGAGGATGAAGTATAGAAGCAGAAGACACTGAGAAGATGCATCATGCTCCGAAGGGAAACCAGATTTGTGACAGGAATAGGGAAGGTAAAGCCCAATCTCATCCTCTTGCATGCCTATTGCTACAAAAGAAGTCCTATTACCGTCAGAGTGGCTACTACTTTATTAAACATTCTATTAAGGAAAGCTTTAAAAATGGAGACTGAAGTAGCTGGGTATAGTAATGCTCGCTTTTAATTCCAGCACTTGGGAGGCAGAGACAATGCAGATCTCTGTGAGTTTGAGGCCAGCCTGGTCTACAGAGTGAGCTCCAGAACAGCCAGAGCTTTTACACAGAGAAAACCTGTCTCAAAAAACCAAAAACCAAAATCAAAATTGAAATTAAAAAAAATGGAGACTGAACTACAATGAAACCCCTCTATAAACTCATACTTACTTTTTTTAACATTCCTAACATTCTCATCTGAGCAGTTCACTTTAACCTTTCAAAAGTATGTATAAATGAAATCAGTGTTTTACACAAGGTTTTGCACAAGGTGTATTGTTCATGTATACTAAGCATAACCTCAACACAATCCACGTACCCAACAAGAATGATAATAATTCCTCAAAACCCAGAGCTGTGGGGGTGGAGGATGAAGGAAAAAAGGATGGGGAGAGAGAAAAGAGAGAAAAGGAGTGGTGGTATCACAGTGTGCCTGTAGAGGCCAGAGAACAACTTTGATGGGATAGTTTTCTCCTCCCAACTTTTCAATGGATTCCATTGTATTGAATGTAAGTCATTAAGCTTGGACAACAAGTGCCTTTACCTACTGAACCACCACAGGGCCCTCAATTTATCTTAATATAGCATTAACCTAACAAATCAATATGGAAAATATATTTTAATGTAAAAAAAAATTCAAAGCTTAGTTTTAATGAGTGGCATTATTCTGGATTGCTACAAAAGTTTAATATCCCATTTAAAGGTGGTCAAGTCTCCTGGCTATTTCCACAGTCAAGATCTGGTAATTGTGGATTATTATTTTCTGATATTTTATCAAACTACAGGTGTATGCCACCATAACCATGTTTGTTTTTTTTTTTAAAGTTGTACTTTTTCTTTCTTTTTTCTTTTCTTTTTTTTTCCCTAAGGTCAAAGACAATTTTACTGGTTTAAAAGAAGGAGGGAAAAAAAAAAAAAAAAAAAAAAAAAAAAAAAAAGGAGGGAGGGAAGGAGGGAAGCAGATACCAAGGTAATCAAGCTATAACTCTCAGAAGCTGTCCACCTAGAGAGAAACAAAGCTATGCCATTTAAACTGGCACAGAGGCTAGACACATAGCAGATAAGCAGTGACATGGAGGCAAGAAAGCTCAGAGAAAGAGTAAGGAAACCAAGTATGAGTGTATTTCACTTCTAGCCAGCATCTGAAAGAGACAGAAAGAAGAAAAAGATAGTTATGTTTTTCTGATTCTGACCTCAGAAAGGCAGACCCAACCAAACTGGATGGTGGCTCTTAGGGACTACTTATGCAGTGTTTAAGATCTGGTATGATACAGAATCTTGACCTGTTGGGAGCACAAAGGTCCCTACACCCACAGATCTCCAGGAAAAACAAACAGGAACATCAAGCACCCAGAATTTTTCTTTCACCCTGAAGGATGTATGACTTTTTTCCAGAAGGCTAGGAATTGGAGGTGACTAATCACCTGGTGAATCGCATCACCTGTTTGTTGGGCCAGGCCAGATTAAGCTCCAGGACTGGAGAATGGCTAGTAATCTAAATGACCCTTATATTATTACCTATACAGCAAGCAAGGGGCTCCCCCAAGCTCCCACAACCAGGACTGAGATGGCTAGTAGCCCAAATGACCTCTATGCGATCTGTATGACTAAGACCAAGCCAGATCCTTCTTTAGGCCCTTAAGCTACTACTACAGATAGCCTAATGCATGTATCTGAGTTAAGTTTCAATGTAATTATGCCTCCTGTGCACAAGGAATTGTATTACACCAGGAAGGTTTTTCCAAAATATACTGTGTTCAAATATGCTGACAATAAACCACCTGGTATCAGACTCTCCACAAGTTTGATCCAGCCTAATGAAATCACAATGAACTGAGTTTTCATTCTCATCTCTTCATGGTCTGCCTGTCCTGATTCCACTATCAAATTCTCAGCACTGTTACACTGGTATCAAGTTATGTGCACTCTGCATGCTCCTTCACCTTTGCATAGCTAACACTTCAAATAACAACTAGACCTCAGACTAGAAGTTTTGGTTTTCCAAGTGATTACTTAAGCTTAAAAGTGAGAATTCACAAACTTTAACTGTCTTTTGACATGAACGAAGGGTAAGGCTATTTGAGCTTTAATAATAATACAAAAAATTAACTCCACCAAATACTGAAATATAACAGCTCATAGTAATATTGTAAAAGGAGAACTAACTTCAAAAGCCAAGGGAGAACCAATTTGGTATCTTAAGGACTGCTAGACACAGGTTAAGAATCTCACATCTGTGCTTCCTTGCTGGTTAAGAGGCATACAGCTAGTCAACAAAGCAGATGAGATTATTTCAGCCAATAAATGCACAACCCATGGAAGAACTATAGGATCATTTTGAAACCACCAATACATGATCAAGGTAAACAACAGGTACCAGCAGCTGCTAACATCAGTGAAAAGTATCAATCTTGTGCTCAGTCTGGACATGGCATTCATTCCCACAGCCTTGTAAAGAAACTGGGCTGATCTGGCATTTGCAATTCTGTCAAGAAATTCAGCAACAATTAAAGGACTCTGCTGAACTTAAGTTGACAATGGGGACCTCTGACTACAAGCAGCCTGGGAAATAGCTGAAATAGTGTGGCTATGGGATCCGGGTTTAATTTTACAATAAAACAATTTATAACAAATGTCACATAAAGAAAAACCTGAGTTTCTAAGAATGCTGTAGGAACTGGGAAAGAGAACATGAGAGAGAAGCAAATCATACCCAATGTACAGCACAAAGCCAAAACAAAAAGTCCTGTTCTCAGGAGAAGGAGCTGTAGCTATGCATATTCTGCCTTTCCAATGTAAAAGGTGTTTCAGGGACACCATACCACTCCCACAAACAAAGGAGCACTCATTTGTACCAAAGAATTCTAACCACTAATAGCAGAAAAAACAACAACAAAACAAAAAAATAGAAATATAAAATTTAACTTGAAACAAAGTAATGAACACAGTCAGTAATCAATCAGGAGTTAAAACCTACAAGCAAAAACCTGATGAGGAAGGACAGGAAGTTACCACAGAAACCCTATCATGCTTGCCTTGTAGCATGTCCTTGCCAAGTCTAAGTCACATAGGTCTTAAGCCTTAAATCTATCCATATCTTTAGATTTAGTTTTCAAACAACAAACACTAAGGAGAATGACTTAAACAACAATATAAAAAAAGCCATCAGCTAAAATCAGGAACTGGAGTCCATTTCCCTGTAGGTCAGTGGCACAAAAAACTAAAAGGAAGGTAGCAGAAACATTCAAGATCTTCTAATACAGGGGCTGGCAAGATGGCTAAGCAGGTAAGAACAATGGCTGGGCCGGGCGGTTGTGGTGCACGCCTGTAATCCCAGCACTCAGGAAACAGGGTGACTTTGAGGCCAATCTGGTCTGCAAAGCAAGTTCCAAAACAGTCAGAGCTGTTATACAGAGAAAGCCTGCTTTGAAAGGGAAAAAAAAAAAAAAAAAAAAAAAAAGCAATGGCTGGTCTCTTAGAGGAACTTAGTACCCACTTTCACAACTATCTGTAAATCCAGGATCTAACACTAGCTTCTGGTGTATCTGAGCGCTGCCAAGAGCCCACATGTGGTAGTACACAGGCAAAATAGCCTAACCCATATAATAAAACTTAAAAATCCTTGAATGCAGACATACCAAAAACACTGGAAACAAGTGCTGCTTAGTCCAATGAGAGAAGAAACATGTGAATGGGTCATCAGTCTTCGAGGTCTATGTCAGACACAGCAAAAGAAGTCAAGTAACCATTGCTCAGAAGTGCTAGGACACACTAAACTGAGCCTGTCCCAGGCAAGGACACACTGGAGCAACCCTCAATTTGTTTTTTTTTTTTAAACATTTATTTATCTTTGTGTATAGTGTGCAGTGTTGTGTCTGCATGAGGGCACCAGATATCATTACAGATGGTTGTGAACCACCATGTGGTTGCTGGGAATTGAATTCAGGACCAGTGGTTGTTCTTAACCACTAAGCCATCTCTCCAGCCCTGCAACCCTCAATTTATTCACTTCTCAGTAAATATAGAAAGCTAGTAAAAAAAACATTTATACAAGCACGATCATGAAATATCCCACTTTCATCCAACTACAGTTTGTATGTTAGCATCCTTTTTAAAAAGGATGTTTAAAGGGGCGGGGTATATAAGAATAAATATGCCCACAGAACTGGAAGGGAGCAAGTGGATCCCCTGAGACTGGAGTTACAGGGATACAGGAGGTTATGAGTCACTCAGTGTGGATGCTAGCAACTGACCCTGGGTCCTCTGCAAGAGCAGCATGTGCTGCTTACCAATGAGCCATCTCTTCATCCTTGTTTTGTTTTGTTTTAAAAAGAAGAAAAAAAAAGTAAGCTTATGAGCTCTGGATATCTTATTACTGATCTGCTCTACCAATCTGACAAGTCTCTGTAGGTTCCCTGGTTATCGGACACTGATGACTAGGGTCTAACAGGAAAGGCTGTGATTGAGAAGCAGTTCTTATTGCCTTTTATTTTTTTTTTTTTTTTTAAAGGAAAAATGAACAGGCTTACTTCATGATCCACGCTCTCAGTGGCCATGCACTGGTTGTTGGCCAGGGTGCTGATCTCGCGGCTCTTGGGGGTTTCCATGCGGCAGCTGCAGAGAGGCACTTCCTGGAGGCCATCCGTCTCCAGCACATCCGGACCATTGGCCAGCCCTAAGTCACACAGACACATCAGCTCAAGCAACCCTGACCTACAAAGGGTTGTCCAGAGAACAATCAATTACAGTCTTTACAGTGATCTTCTATGAACTGAAATTACACATCAACACTGTTCAGTGGAAAATGTGCACATATTCTTTTGTAACAACCTACATGTAAAGTAAGATGGCAGGCTGTATCTCACCCCCAAATGTTCAAGCTACCAAATCCCCCAAAACAACTTATTAACTTATATTTATAGGGCCTATGCCATAGACCAAGTTGTATGTTTATCAGCAATTCCAAAATCTGGTTTCCAAGCAAGAAAAGCATTCACTAAACATTGAGACATTATTTTCCTTTTTTTTTTTTTTTTTTTTTTTTAATTTATTTTGTATAGTGTTCTATCTGCATATATGCCTGAAGGCCAGAAGAGGTTACCAGATCTCATTATAGATGGTTGTGAGCCATCATGTGGTTGCTGAAAATTGAACTGAAGACCTCTGGAAGAACAGCCAGTGTTCTTAACCACTGAGCCATCTCTCCAGTCCTGAAACATTATTTTCCTCATTTGGTTTTAACTCGCAACATAAAAAAGAAATTCCATTACAAGGTTTTAATGATGGTTTAATTGTTACCTAAGATATTATTCACCAACCAAAGAATCCATATAATAAGCTAAAGAAGGAAAACAAAGTGGGGCCTGTGAGATGTCTTTGAAGAGTTTTGGTTTTTTTTTTTAAAGTGCTTGTTGCCAAATCTAAATACCCAAGTTCAATCACCAGGATACACATGGTAGAAGAAAAGAACTGAGGGCTGAAAGTTGCCCAGGCATGCCATGGTCCACATGCCTACACACCTGACAGACAGACACACAGACAGAGAGTGTGTGAGACAGAGACAGACAGACAGAGAGAGAGAGAGAGAGACAGAGAGAGAGAGAGAGAATAAAAAAGGTTCAGAATAATATAGTGGCAAATACCCCAGGAAGAAAAAAAGTCACAAGGCCTAAGCAAAGTCTGTGCACTGCAAAGCTGAGCCCACCCACTCTTAGAAAGAACATGCAAAAAGGATTCTTGGATTTGACTAGTAGCTTCAGGGACTGCACCTTCCAAAGAACACAGGAGCAGACCATGTCCTCTTTCATGTGAAATGGCAGAGATAAAAAGTAAACTGAGTTTGAAACAGTATTGCAACTCTGAAAATAATTAACTAATATTCACACCTAAAAATAGACTACAGTCTGACAAGGTAGTGCAGGCCTTTGATCTCAGCACTTGGGAGACAAAGACGGGAAGATGTCTTTGAATTCTAGACCAGGGTGAACTACATATCAAGTTCCAAGTCAGTCATGTTGCACAGTATGACCCTGCCATATGTATATTAAAATAAAAGACTGTTAAAGCAACTCTCATTAAGACCAAACCCAAAGAACACTGAGCACCAAAAGCCATTAGAGACCTTGCTCATTTCATGAAAATTAATCTTCAAATATTTCTTCTGAATGTCTGGATTACAAAAAAAAAAAAAAAAAAAAAAAAAAAAAAAAAAAAAAGAAAGAAAGAAAAGAAAAGAAAGAAAGAAACTGTTAAGTTCGTCTACTCAGAACCAGCCAAGTGATTTATTGAGGGACTTATCAACAGAAAAGAACAAATAACTAAAACCATGTAATTATTATCCTGGCTGACTTCCAATTTGCTCAACATAAGCCTTCTCTGGTATCCTTCAAAGAGCCCTGAACTGCTTCTGGTTTGAAGCTGTCTGGTCTACAAATCCCTCAAACTTTCTGTATACACACAGTGCTTCACTTGATCTCTAGCAATACTATATGCTGAACCCAGGAGTCTACCTTCACCCCAAGAAGACCTTCATTGTTCACCTCTGGCCTCTTGAAAATCTGATATGGGCCCTACCTAATCTAGCCCCCATAGGAACTAATAAATGATAGAAATGTACCTCAGTTCACAGAGTGTTTACTTAGCATACACCAAGTTCTGGGTGGATGCTCGACACTAAATATACTAGGTGTGAATGACATATATCTCTAATCATATCACTCAGGAGATAGAGGCAGAAAGATCAAAAGTTCAAAGCCAACCTGACAACCTGGTGACATTAAGACAAAATAAACAAGGATAATTTGAGCCACAAACTTCTGTGACATATAAATCTCGATGCCAGACTTCCCTATAGTAATTATACCCCAGAAGATCAGAAAGCTAAGACAACTCAAAGCAGAATCACTGGAGTATAAAACGAGGAGTTCCGGTTCAGCACCATGGTTTATAAATAGGGAAACAAGACACAAATACAAACAGAAGGAAGGAGCCAGGCAACTGTGCTCCTGCCACACCAAAGACTTGTAGCTGAGGTGAGATAGAAGAGTGAACACTCCTGGGCAGCACTGTCAGAACACATTATGTCTATATGAGTGTGCTTCAATCTCCAAAAGTGAAGAACTACTGAGACATCAAAAGAAATAGCTGACACAACTGTCATGTATGCACATGGTTCAAAAGAATGGAGTTGTGCCAGGCAGTGGTGGTGAAGGCCTTTAATCCCAGCACTCTAAAGTCAGAAGCAGGCAGACGTGAGTGTGAGGCCAGCCTCGTCTACAGAATAAGTTCTAGGATAGCCAGGGATACTGAGTGAAGTCCTATCTTGAAAAAAACCAACCCTCTACCAGATAGATAGATAGATAGATAGATAGATAGATAGATAGATGATAGATAGATGATAGATAGATAGATAGATAGATAGATAGATAGATAGATAGATAGATAGATAAATGATCTGTAAGTCCTTATGAGGAAACTCCCCAAGAAACTAACAAGACTCTTGTGATCCCAGTTCTTCAAAAACACAGAATTGTTTTTGGTATGTGCTTTCATGGCCCCTCCCAGATAGCAGTGAGTTTACTTCAGATTATCCATTAAAACTGGCTATTTTTATTTGTTTATATGCCTCTATAGAGCATGCAGCTTGCTTGTTACAAGTGGCTTGTCCTTGTGATTGTACATTTTACTTGTTTGACTCCCCTTAACCCTCAGAGTATAAACTGCTGCTTTGAATAAAGTTGGCTATTGCATGAGACCTCAGTCCACCTCATATATCAGCTCTATTTTCTCACAATCCCACCACCTCTAAAGTAATAAACATACACAGCCTCTCTTCTGAGCTTGGGCTTTTCTGATCATACATATGACAGTATCCTCAGCTAGCTTCTGTCTTCACCAAAGCTCAAATCCTTAGTCTCTTACCTTCACATGCCTGCAAGCAGTGGAAAAAGACAATGCAAGCACAAACAATTTACTTAGGCCCTCAGCTCAAGCCTAGACCCTCTTGAACTAAGACTGGACATCTGAACCCACTGAGCAAGCCTCAGCAACTTTCTCAGATCTTCATAATTGTCTGAGCACCAGTTCTCCTATTACCTAACTTCAGGTATCTCAATTCCATACTATAAAAATGAAGACAAATAGGTAATGCTACTTTTCTTCAAGGAACTGATTCTCTAAGTCAAAAGCATGTTTATTATATACAAACAAATCACTGATTAATGAATTAGTTCTGGTTAATCACAGGTAGGCCAATCTATAAAAGGGCACAGAACCCAAGGGAACAGCACTACAAACTAGCTCCCCACTCCCTTGTAACCTGAATACTACCATTCTAGATGTATTTCCATTTTAAGACTTTATAGTTGCATTTACTACTTTTGACCTTTACGTGTATGAGAGATGGATCAGAAAATTTTTACAAAGAAGGACCCTCTAAATGCCATTACAATATCCTGTTCATAGCAGGGTTCTGCTATACAATACTGGAGTTGGTTGGATAAAGTACTATTTCCTGATTACAATTTCTAACCTTCCAAATCTAAAAGTTTAGAATACTTAAAACATGGTTCTATTTTATTTAGAAGGGAGGCATGGTTACCTACAATGGAGCTGCTTCTTTGGACAAACCCAAGATCCATGTGAGAGGCAAAAGATGTGCTTTACCAAATTATAAAAGTAAATCACAGCTTCCTAAGCATTCAAAATCTTAAAAAGCTAGGTATATCATTAATTAGTTTTCATTGCTAGAAGGTTTTTATGTGATTTAAAGAAAGGGGAGCAGAAAGTGAAAGCAAGCCACAGTAATTCAGGCACAATGGCAGACATACTGCACCTGTGACTGGAGGCTATACTCCACTGCAAACACACCTGAGAAAGAGACCAGAAGGCAGGCTGCAACTAACCAGAGCTAAAATCAGAGATCACTCAAAGGCACACTGCAGAAACTATGTATCCTAAGGATTCCACATACATCTTGTCCACAATTGGGAAAATATTGTGAAGCATAATTACTAGCACCATAAATTTGACATAAGGCATCTGCTACTTTGCTCTTAGAGGACTCTCACTCACACTTTCTGTATCTCACCCAAGCAGTTAGTGATCTGGCAAATGATTTCCATCATCTTTTCAGTCACCTTTAATTAATGCACTTTATCAAACTGTCCATTATTATCCACCAGGGGGCATCAGGCAAACACAGAACCAGACCAGTAAGCAAGCAAGATGGTGTAGTCACACTCTAACACCAACCTTCATTTTCTGTCTGGGAAGACAGAATTCCTCTGACACGGAGATCCAGGGAATCCAGAGAAACTTCCATATACCCAGCGCTGTCTCCCAGAGCTGTCTGCTCCGTGCTTCCTGGAGATGACTTACAAGCCTCGGAACCTATACACAGAATGCATACATCATGAAAACTGTCCAATAGCCATATATATCCAGAACATTTCAGGAAGACTGAAAAGATGGCTCCATAGGTAACAGTGCCAGTAGCATGTCCAACAGTCTGAATTCAATCCATAGAATCCACATGGTAAAGAGAACCAACTCCTATAAGCTGTCCTCTGACCTCCATGACATGCACACACAAACACCTATACAATAAAAATACTTCTGTTTTAAAAACCCAAAACTAAAACACAACAACAAACATTCTAATTAAGAGGCCAGTTCCCAGGAAAAGAACTAATTCTAATAAACTCATTTAAAACACTACCTGGACCACATCAGTTTCTACTAGCATTTTATTTCCTGTACATTAGTTTGTTAATTCCCATGTATACCCAATTTCACCAAGGGGCTGATCAAGAAAAAACAACAAAACTAGGTATTGTGGCACATTTCTAATCCTAGCCCTTGGGAGAACAAGGCCAGTGTGGGGTACACAATAAATGCAAGGCTATCCTGGACTACAGAAAGAGATTCCCACCCAACCAACCAAAAACAAAACACAAAACAAAAAAAAATAACCATGAACATACTATATTACTACATTCATTTTTTAAGTTAAAAATTTTTGATGTATTTAATGATTTTATCTATACCAGTATTTTGCTTTCATGTATGTATGTGCTCCACATGAAAATCTGGTACCCTCTGAGGTAAAAAGAGAGTGGCGGGTCCCCTGGAACTGAAGTTACAGACAGTTATGAGCCCATCTGTGGGTACTGGGAATTAAACCCTGGTCCTCTCGAAAAGCCTAGCCATCTCTTCAGCTCCCAATTAATGCAATTTTATAACTAAATAAAAACTAGTAAAATAATCAAGAAACTGAATAAAAATTGTGATAAATGAAGTAGACGCAGCAGAATATGTTTTTAATCCCAGCACTTGAGAAACAGCAGCAGTCGGATCTCTAAGGGATACATCATTCCGAAACCCTATCTCAAAAGAAAGAAAAAAAAAAAAAAGGCAAGAAATTTCTGTAAATTGTTTTAACATTTGAAATAAGATGAAAAAAAATTTGGTTTCTGAGTTTAAAAGACCCACTAACATGATGAAACAACTTAACCATGTAGAAAGCTGTGCCTGTGATGATGCCAGCCTTCTTGCTGCTTTAGCCCATACCTGAAGATCCCTGAGGATACAGCCAATATCCAAGCCATCAGACATGGTAGTCTATGAAGTACACCACTCACTAAAGGGCAAGAAAATCTAAACATGTCAAGATAGACAGACCCAAAGAGGGATAATTCCAATACTAGTTCTGCAGATCATATAGTAGGTACAAACACTTATGTAGACCCTCATCTTTGTGGAGAAGGGAGGGGGAAAAGCAATAGGTGCCTGTCCATACTTCCCAAGATAGCCTGAGAGACCTGCACAAAATTGAGTATTTCCAACAATAAATACAATTCCTGAGGACTTCTAAAAAGTCTGTTTATGTTACATACACTTAACATTGACAAAGGGCTTATAACTATGTTTCACAATGAATCTTCTAAATATTAGTATGCAATATTATGTAACTGACTAGAAATAAGTGAATCATTAATAGAGGTATGGTACAAACATATTTTAATTCAAACTGTATGCTGTGCCTAGATCTTAGACAAGAAATCTCAAGAACTTCAACAGCCTTTGTAAAATTTTAAGTGTTACATAAAACAATAAAATTCATATTATTCAGTAAAAATTTAAGTATGCATTCTACACTTTGAAGCCAAAAAGACAAAGACAGAGTCTCTGCCCTCAAAGTATCATTTAGTCTTGGATCCACAAACATTTATGAAAGCTAACAGTGAAAATCACATGGATTTCCTGATCTCAAAGGACACCCAAGGTGAAACAAATAGCAATATAAATGAACAAGGAGAGGAGATGCTCAGGAAGGCATACAAGCCC
Source organism: Phodopus roborovskii (assembly GCF_943737965.1). Classification (NCBI taxonomy): domain Eukaryota; kingdom Metazoa; phylum Chordata; class Mammalia; order Rodentia; family Cricetidae; genus Phodopus; species Phodopus roborovskii. Next base: position 65,659,725 of record NW_026126418.1, read on the forward strand.
CCGTCAACAAAGCCCAGAAGTCTCTGTACTCCTTCCCCTGTAGTGTAGCTGTCTCACAGGCACTAGCACACAAACCTCCTTTTCTGTCAGGAAAAGCCAGACCAACAATTAAACAAAGCTGTCTGCGTGCCATGAAGATAAAAAGCAAATGAGTAAATGAATAAATGAATCAGATTAGAAAACTCAGAAGATCCCAAGGCAATAAATAAATGAGGATTTGATATGGGGACTGAAGAGACGGCTCAGTAGTTAAGAATGCTTGCTGCCTTTGAAGACCTGAGTTTTATTCCCACAATAACCCTGGAAGCCTGGTTTTTTCAAAGATTTCTTTGCTAATTAGTTTTTGTTTTGTTTTTTGAGACAGGGTTTCTCTTTGTAGCCCTGGCTGTCCTAGAATTCTCTGTAGATAATGCTGGCCTCAAACTCATAGAGATCCACCTGTCTTGCCTCCCAAATGCTGGAATTAAAGGCATGTACCAGGTTACTCACATATTTCTTAGAACAAAAAAGTAAAAACCATAAAAAAAAAAAAAAAAAAAAGAATTCATCATAAATTTTACTTCAATGAAAATTTTCTCTAGCTCTTCTTACCTAAATACACTGTTAGGAAAATGGAAAAGCAAGTCACAGATTAGGCACAAAAAAATGTAAAATATTCATTTGATTAAAATTCTATCTATCTGAAACATTTAAAGAGCTCTTACAACTCAGTGAGAAGATAAAAGGCCTAAATTTAGAAGTGAATGAAAGACACACATAGGTCACAAAAGGAAATACACATGAGCTAAGAAAGCTCCATCTCATTATTGATCTGGTAAAAAACAAACTAAGGCTACTAAGGACACCACTGCAAATCCTCTGGAACCACAGAAGTTATAGACCCCAACAAGCCATGGTAAGGACAGAAGGGATCAAAGTCCCAAGTACGGTGGTAGTGGTGGTGGTGACAGTGGTGGTAGTGACAGTGGTGGTAGTGACAGTGGTGAGGGTGGTGTATAACAGGACCCATGCTTCAGAACAGTTTGGTATTTCCCAAAGACTTGAGTACACTGTACTCGACTGAGATGGGCCAGCCAGAAAGATGTGAAACACCTGTGCTGCATTCAAACATCCTTATCAACTTCCTTTCAAAAGACTAATGCAGCAGAGACTAGGGTACACTTCTCAGAAAGCAACAAAACAAATTGCTGTGGACATATACAACAGGAGGGTGTCCAAAATAATTATCTCAAAGGAGCCAGGGAAGGGGGGCAAAAAAAGACTCTACACGACTATCAGAAAACACAAAATCAAGGAGTTCCTGGGAATGAGGAGGTGGCTACAGGGTAAGAGAATGTTCTCTCGAACCAGGGGTAGAAAGGTCTGTTACAAGCAAGTTTTCCACCTGCGACGCCAACCCCAAATAACACACAGAGACGAGACGCTATATTAGATATAAAGCTGTTGGCCTGTTATTAGTGTTTTTTATCGGATAGCTCTGTCTTAAATATTAACCCATTTCTATTTATCTGTTTCCACGTGGTCTTATCTTACCAGAGAGAGGGGCCAGAGTTATGTTCTCTTGTTCCTACATGTTGAATCTCCTAACTCTCCCCAAAACCTCCTTGTCTCCTAGTCCCGCCTATCTTGCTTTCCTATTGGCCAACAGTGCTTTATTCATTAACCAATAAGAGAAACATATTTACAGAATGACATCTCCCATCAAAAGTCTAGAAGGTGAAAACAATGCTGACCTGATCCTGGTGAGAGTTCTATACTGTAATTTGTATAAATTCCACTGTATGCCAGGCACAATTCAAGGAAGCTATACAATGAACTTAGCACATGACCCTTTGTCCCTCTGATCTCAAGGACAGGCTCCTGATTTCACCTTACATTACTACCCAGGCCATAGAGGCAGCCAGGGATCACAGACTTCCTTCCCCGCATGGCAGGGGAAATGTCCATGCACGAAAGAGTGACCAAACCTGTGCATGTGACAAACTACTCATGTTGGCTTTGTGCTTGGTAATGAAGCCAGGATAACTAGGTTAACTAGAAAGACACTACCTGTGGATCACTTAAGTTTCTCTAAAGAAGTCATTGCAAACATTTTTTTACAGGAGATTCTCTTTTCAAGTGAAATCCTTCACACAGACCAGCCCCAGGCCAGCTCCTGATCACCCCACACAGCTTGCAGAGGTCCCAGCTCCACTGTGCTCACCAAGCATGCTGCTCGGCTTCTTTCTACTTCTCCGCCTCCTTTTCCGAGCAGGCTTGATCCAGGGGCTGTCAGTCTTCCCTCTCCTCTTGAGAAATTTCTTCTTGATACTGGATTCAGAACTCTGGAGGACCAAAGGGCATGTATATCAAAGGCAAAGCAGGGGGAGCTCCTGAGAGCAAAAAGGTCTGTGAGTTGTTTGCCCCAAAAATCAAATAGTTGCTATATCTTCATTTTTCTTCTAAAAGACTCACTTCACTTTTGGACATGTTTCCGGGTTACATTCTAAAGATGCCCATGCTGTTCTTAGTCTTCTCATTAAGCCCAGTCCTTTTAGAGGCAACAAGATAAGAAAACTAAAATAGAATGTATAAGTTTCACTTGAGTTTGGCACAATGGAAAAGAATAAATCAGAAATTTCCACTCCAGACTAAGTAAATAGGTTTAACAAGTAATACATTCTCTCTCTCTCTCTCTCTCTCTCTCTCTCTCTCTCTCTCTCTCTCTCTCTCTCTCTCTCTCTCTCTCTCTCTCTCTCTCTCGTCTTGTTCAAACAATGTTCAATGTGCCCTAGAATCCACACAGGCACACACTACAATGGACAACAAGAAAGAAGCATAATCAATGTATAATAATGCAAGAGGTTGAATATCTGTTCCCATGTTGCAAGTGTGGAAAGGACACCCAACAACCACAAATCACAGTGACCTACAACACCAATTCTAGTGCCAGGAGATGCTGGAAAGAATCACATGAAGAAAGCACAGTTTTCTCAAACCTACTTCCCAAGGACATATACAGACACTAGAGACTTTAATCTGAAGAGTCACATGACACAGCATGCCAAGCCATCCCAACTATATGGAAGTATGTCCACTTGCCCAAGGCATGGGTTGGATGTGTGGGTCTATGTCAGTTATCCAAGCAAAATGTTGAAGAACATATCCAGCACACATGCTGGATCCTCCCTACAAACAACCCCTCTTTCCACCCTATGTTTCCACAAAGAAAAACTTCTGGAAAAACTTCAACAAGCACTGCAAAAACAAGTTTCCTACTGTCTGATTATAATGTTTAGTCAACAAATCCAAGGATCCTGTGTCTTCCTCTTCTTCACCACAGCAGCCTGACACCAGGGGACTTTCTTCCTCTTCAATTCTTGGTCCAATACATTATCTTACACATAGAACTTCTTCCTCAAGCTCATAAGCTTCTTATCTCCTCCACTCATGGGATGCTCCTGACACTCCACTCCAGGGGTTCACCTATTTCGAACCTACCCAGCTCCTACAAATCCCAAGATTCTATCTGCCAAGGAAAAGAGACTCCACCTCAATGCAGCTCAAGTGCAACAGCTCCTTCTCTCTCAGCAGTCAACACAGCCCAACTCATCACTGGTATGAAAAGCCAAAAAAGGAAACCACACCTTTCTCTCAGATCCAAAGAGCCCCAGGCATGCCTGGACTGCTGTTGGATCCCAACAACCAGATAGATCATCACACTCACTCTACCTGTCCCTGAGCTACAACACTAAGTGACTTCTTCACCATTATCCCTTCAGGCAAGAACCCTGGCCTCCCTGTGACTCTCAGCATATACAGGAGGTGTTAACAGTGACCTCACCTACAGATCTGAATTATATGAATTTAAATGTCAGATTACCAGGTCAGATTCATCGCCGCCATCTTCATCCTCCCCTGTGTCAGGTGACTCCTGATCCTCCTCAGAATCTCCATCCATCTGATCATGGCACAGGACACAGAGAAAATCAAATAAAATACAAAAACTAATTAGATCTTTTAGTAGAAAACAATGTTTTTTAAAAGGGGGGAAGGGGAGTCCTCATTGTCAGCTCTATTGTAGAGACAAGTGTCCTGGCTGGCTCTGGCCAGGGAGTTTCTAGAGAACAAGATACCATGAGTTTCTGCATCCACTCCGTGCTAAGAAACTCCATTGCAAATGGACCCACTCTGGTAACTCAAATTCATTAACTGCAACTTCGAGATTACTGTGCGTGCAAAGTATGCCAGATATCTGTAAAAAGTTATAAAATACACACATGCACAAACCAATAGAGAAAGAGACACAGAGTGAGGGCAAATATAATCTAAAGGGCTTATAAAATGATACACATTCAAACCTTTCTCTACTCACATAAGAGTAGTCAAGCCCCTAAAGATATCAGTACCTGACCAATTATAGCCTCACTGGGTCTAAGCTTGAACCTCTTTCCCTGCTAGACAGACTTCAGTGAATTTACTCTTTTCTAATTACAAACAAATTTTGGAATCCTTTCTGTATCAGAATACCAAAGACAACTTATTTTTCATACTGTATTCATCTTTTCTATACTGTTAATACATGATTATATGTCCACTTGTTCCATCCAGATCCCCTCACTACAAGGCAGGGTTGTGATCTCTGGTATGCTGTAGGCTTTTTGCACTATGCACTCATGGGGAACCTACTACTTTCTGATGTTTCCAGCTCAACAGAACTTATTGCAGTTAAATAAGAATCAGGATGATGGAAGATGTCATTCTGTATATGTTTCTCATACTGGTTAATGAATAAAGCACTGTTGGCCAATAGGAAAGGAAGACAGGAGGGACTAGGAGACAAGGAGGAAGGAGTAAGGAGGGTCAAGATGGAGAGTCTGGAGAAGGCAGAACCGCCAGCCGCCTCTCGCTGGTAAGACCACGTGGAAATACATAGAAATGGGTTAATACTAAAGACAGAGCTAGCCGATAAGAAACAAGTAATTGGCCAACAGAATTATATCAAATACAGAGTCTCTGTGTGTTAATTGGGGCTGGCGCAGCAGCGGGACAAGGCCAGGTGGCAGGCGGAAAAACTCTACTCCTTTACAAGAACCTATAGGATTCACAATTGAGCTTCACTCCAAATAAGCCTAGGCCCTTCAACAAAAGGTCAGACAAGAACAGATATGGAGCTCCTGAGTAAAATGGTACCCCTCTGCATTGTGACTCTCAATAACACCCTATAGATGTCTCTCGTTTGCCCATTCTCAATACTGCAGATGTTCCCTACAGTCTCACAATTCCCAGAACTGATCTCAATCTCCACAGCCCTTCATAATTTGCAGCTCTACAGGAAGTTTTGACTAGATTTTGACAGGACTATTCTAAGCTTAGAGAAAAGCCTGGAGAAAATGCATTTTTTTCATTGCACAAATCTTAGCAAATTTCTGCTGTTCTCTTAAACCATGTTACTATTGAATGTGTTACCCCAGGTACTCTGGAGATGCCAAGAATTACAGCTAAGCTTCTAGATGTTTTGTGGTTTGTTTTTCAGATTACTGATCTTTGAAAGATTCACAGACATCATCCTTAAGAAACCCAAATATAGACATACAGAAATGGATACCGGTGTTTGGACTGCTAAATTTTTTTCAGCTTTTCAAGACAGGGTCTCTCCATGTAGTCCTGACTATCCTAGGATTCTTTCTGTAGCTAGCCTCAATCCCAGAAATCCACCTGCCTGTCTTCCAGTGCTGAGATTAAAGGTGTATGTGGAGTTACCCAGCTAATTTTCTACCTGATGTTTAAAAAACATGACTATGCATTTATGGATTTGCTGATGTTTATTGCAACATTACACAAAAACAAAAGACATCTATGTGTTATCACATAAAGTTTAGTTCAATGGCTGTAATAGTTTTTCTGGGGTTTTTCCAAAATTTTAAGGTGGATGTTCAGATTCTCAGCAAACTCTTCTCCCATGTCCTTTTAAGATACTAATGTTTCTTTCTGGCTTTTCTCTTACAGCATCAATCAAAAAGTCAATGCTTTTCCCCCTTACATTAATGATAAAAGCAGCAATCTCACCCTCATTTTATGACTGTAACAGAAATGCTTTTAATTTCACCATTAAATGTAACCTTCATTGTAGCTCTGGTACTTTGTTGGTTTTATTTAAGTTTTCTTTAAATTCACTGGGCAGTTGTTTTGTTTGTTTAATTTTAAACAAAACTGAACAATGCAACTACCAATTAGAAAAGAGCTTACACAGAAAGGAATAAGATCATTTTTAAAGTGCTGCTTGACTACATGTATGGCATGTGTAAGGAAGAAAGCAAAAGATGAAATCCCAAGGAAAGGGAACAATAAAGAGTACTAGTTGGCAAAGAGTAAATCAGAAGTAAGGAATCAGAATGTGATGCAATTAAACCCGTGGTCAGTAAACAGAGGAAGCTGCCCTTACTATAAGAACTTCAAGAAACAACTCTGGTCAACTGGTCCAGCTTTCAGGCTAAGAGGTAAAACAGTCAAAACAACCACCACTATCTCAATTAGTCTCATCCACACAGCTAGATGAGAATACCAATCTTTACATGACTCAGAAAGCCCACAATAGAACATGATATTGTGCTGACTAGACAAACGGATTATTTCTGGATCAAAGAACTTCTACAAAATGATTTTCTAAAAAGGTAGGCAACCTAATATCTAATAGACAAATGGTTGATATTTGATCAGTTCTTCACAAAAAGAAAGCATCTGTGTTGGTTTGAATAAGAATGGCCCTCATAAGCTATATATCTGAATGCTTAGTCATCAGAGAATGGCACTATTTGAAAGGATGATAAGGATTAGGAGGTACGGCCTTGTTGAAGGAAGTGTGTCACTGGGAATGGGATTTGATGTTTCAAAAAGCCACAATAGGTAGGCCCAAACTCTCTTCCTCCTGTGGATACAGATGTAGAACTCTCAGGTACTTCTCTAGTACCATGTCTACTTACATGCTTTCATGTTCTACACTATGATAATGGACTAACCTGAAACTGTAAGCGAGCCCAAATTTAATGTTTGCTTTTATAGGAGTTGCTATAGCCATGGTGTCTCTTCACAAAAATAGAAAATGTTCACTATTTTTATCCAAATGAAAACAATATTCAAACTTCTAAACATCAGAAAAATAAATTAAGATTATAATGTACTAGTACTATATACTCACAAAATAGGCAGTGGCAAGACTGGCAAGGCAGAACACCTGGATTCTACAAGAATGAAAATTAACAAAGCTCCAAACATAGTGGATGAAATAAGTTGTAAGACAATAAGAAAATGAAACAAATAAACAGAAAAGACACACACTGTGAGGTTCTGCTTATAAGAACTAAGCACAATAACTTTAGTGCTGACACTCAAGCAAGAGGCATTCTTACCTATATTTATATTATGAGATCTTGGAATGCAATACTGGTTAGTCATAAACTTTTCAGCTAAATAAATCCCACTGCCTCAGTTCCCCAAGTATTTGGGACTATTGGTACATGTCATCATTCCTGACTTATTATTGAAAAACACCAGCTGGGGCCAGACTGTGGTGGTTCATGCCTTTAATACCAGCATTTAGGAGGCAGAGGTGGGCAGACCTCTGAGTTTGAAGCCAGCCAGGTCCACAGAGTAAGTTCCAAGAGAGCCTGGGCTACACAGAGAAACCCTATCTCAAAAAACAAAACAAAAAGTCATTTAGTATGTACACTCTGGTTTTACTTTGTTAATTTAGTATAAACCCAGTTAAGAGACTCCTAAGAATGAATGAATCAATCTTTTCTGACCATTACTATTTTAGCACACAGCTTTATTTAATTACTATTAGGGATTTTATGGGAATGTTGCCAAAGAATGAGCCACAGTGCTTTTTCTATATTTACACTTCAAAATAGTTTACAAAATAAAAGTATTGCTGATTCGATGAGATTTATTCTAGTCATCTAATTCTGTTCTCCACTGATCACATTTTCTTTTAGGTTTGTCTTTTATTTCTTGGTTCTTTTGCTAGCTGACAGTCATTTGATTCTCTCCTCCCCCCCACTCCCCGCCTTTTTGTTCTATGTAGTTCTGGCATGTCTGGAACTCACTATATAAATCATTCTGCATCACACTCAGAGATCTTCCTGTCTCTGCCTCCTGAGTGCTGGGATTAAAAGCATGTGCCACCATGCACAGTTAATGTTTTATAAAGGTTATATGCAAAGCAAGAAAAAAAATGACTAGTGTGTAACAATGCCCAAAATGCTACTTCTTAGAATCTAAAGCCAACTTCATGATTTCATTCACTAGTACCACCAGCTGGGGAAGTAGAATCCTACCTTTGTAGCACGGTCGGTCTCAGACATGCTCTCTTTAGAAGTCCTACTGTCCTCAGTGGGAAATGCAGCAGCCTGCTCAGCTCCATGGTCCTCATCATCTTCCAGCTCATCTGAGTCTTCATCTTCTGAGTCCATTTCCAAGCTTTCCCCATTTACATGTAGGGCACTGTCACCCAAGGCTTTCTCGCCCTGGAACATAGTAATGCACTGCTGCCCAGCACATACAAACTTAACTGACTCACTATGAAGTCATGTCATAGGAGATGCCAAGGTCTGACAGTACTAGGGACACAATGAACCTACCACCTAGAGAATAACCCAGCAAGGATTCCTGGAGTGTGTGTTGGGGATCTTCATGAAGCCACCTACATAAGACTATGCAATAGCAGAAGAGCTCTAGTCCTTCCATGGCGATTACGATTAAGGTCATTAGATCACTAATAACCTCAACAAAATGTTCTTCTGGACAAAGAGACTTTGGAACCAGGAAGGCATTTCCAAGAAGATGTGTGGCAAACAATTCCCATGCCGCTCTTACCTTAGCGCCCACAGTGGAATGAGTTATACTCTTAAACATCTCAATCACCGTCCTCTGCTTTAATACTTTGGTCTTTTTCTTGGGAACTAAGCTATAGGTTCCCATTCTTCGTTTTTTCTTCCGAGATACTGCAGCTGCTAAAACAAAAGGCAAGCAAGCTAAAAAAAAAAAAAAAGTCAAAAGGGGACAAGAAAGGAAAAGAAATAACATTCAAATGTTTTTAGAAGTAGAAGACAGGCTATTAAATTTATCACCAAAATATCAGCAAACCCTATTAATTTAGACACCATTCTATAAGCATCAACACAAGAATATAACAGGAATTGCTTACTTGGGACAAACTGAGAAAGCTGAAAACACTTCCAAGAAGACCATGCTTCATTGAAAACAGACCAAGCAAACATCCAGGTAGGAAAACCATTAGAAACAAGGCCTTAAGACTACTTACTAATAGTCTCCATAGCCTTGAAAATAGGAAGCTCTGTACTGAAAAGTCCTCTCCTTTCATCATATGTCTGAAAGGAGCATGTGTGCACCAGGAATGACCACAACCATGGAATGGTCCCAATTAGTTTTCCCAGGAAAAGGAAATCTCACTTACAGGTGGTCTCTATGTCTATCCATTTTCTGAGACTTTTCCCCAACCACTCAAGCATTAAACAGAAGGAAGATCTCTGAAATACTTTCTAGCTGGCTTTAAAAGTCAGTTCTGGGGGTTGGAGTAATGTCTTTTAAACAAGAGATGGCAACAAGAAAATTGAGAGTGGTTCTCCAGACCCTTTTGAGGAAAAAAAGAAAAGAAAAGAAAAGGAGAAAGAAAAAAGAAAGAAAATTTCTTTAACTTTTTAATTCCAAAGTCAAAGATCACCACTGTAGCATAGTGTTAAACTACTGGAGGCCTGGGTAAAAATATATCATGTTTTAAATACCACAACAAAGAAAATGAAAGAATAAGAATGAAGGACATGCAGAAGCATGAAACTTCTAAAGTAGGTGAGTATGTTAACAGAAGAGCACATGAGCCAGTCAAAGATGGTGCTGAGGGGAAGTCACGAGGGCAAGACCTGAGAAGTTTACAAAATAGGGTGATTGATTGTCAAGATCAAACAAGATGAGGTCACTGCATGAACAGCTTTAAAACCACTGGCTGGCTGTCCTCCTCCACCACCACCACCACCACCACCACCACCACCACCACCACCACGTTTTATGCTAAAAGATGCTTGCTATGGGGCTTGACTAGACTCCTCACTGTCTGATTGTCTCCAGGATCCTGGGAATCAGGGGAACAGGCAGGCAAATGGCTCACTTACCCTTCCTCAGACCCAACTCAACCTTCCATAGCAGGGCTAAGACCCTGTAATAACAATGCTTGCAGCACCATCTCCATAACCAACAACTCCTTATCAATAAAGGGCTATAGGGAGCCAAATAAGCACATTCTCAGTAGTTTCTTTTCATTAGTTTTTTTCTTAACTCATCACAGTAAACCATGATAGTTAATATAATAGATCGGGGTACTGCACCTGTTCATAGATATATTCAATCTGTTAAGCACCTGTTTATAAACAGGCAGTGTGGGGGGGGAGGAAGGGGGAAGACAGCTGCTGCCATGTTCCAGAAGCCTTCAGGTGGAGGGAGCATCTAGGCCAGGAGAGGGAAATGCTATGAACACTAGCAATTAGAAAGGACTCAAGGGATAGTGTCTGATTCACAGAACAAAAACACTGAAGCAAGAACCCCCAGCATGGTTGTTTGAGATAACCCGTGTAGAGTCAGGCATTTGAATACTTGTTCCTAGTTTGAGGCAATTTGACCTTGCTAAAGGAGTAAGTTTCAAAACCTCCCAGCCATCTCTAGTATACCACCCCCAGTGCAGGCCTTTGGCTTGTTTGTGGATCAGGACATGAGTTCTCAGCCACTCCAGCATCATTCCTGCCTGCTGCCATGCTCCCTGCCATGACAGGAACTGTAAGCCCAAAACAAACTCTAAATCTGCAAGTTGCCTTGGTCATGATATTGTGCCACTGCACTAGAAAAGTAACTAAGACACCCAATGAAGAATTCATGACACTAACCAGCACCTTCAGGACATTTTAAGATACAACAGCACATATCAGCAAGGAAAGAACAAGCAAAGTACTAGGATGGAGTCCTAGTGGCAACAATGGAGTCAGGACAGGGCTGGCAAAACAGCTCCAAAGGTCAAGTTCTTACTCTGGGAGTCTGATAGCCTGCATTTAATACTCAGGTGGGAGTGAAAACCAACTCCACAGAGCTTTCCTTTGGACTCCATATGCACACTGTGGCAAGCTACAAATGCTCCTCATCACATACACATAGTAAGGATTTTATTTATTTGTGTATCTGAGTGATCTATCTGCATATGCTGAAGAGGGCATTAGATCCTACTAGAGATAGTTGTAAGCTACCATGCTGTTGCTGGACCTCTGGAAGAGCAGCCAGTGCTTCTAACTACTGAGCCATCTCTCCAGCACCACCACCACCCCACTTGTTAAGGAAGAAAAGGAGGAAGAGGAGAGTGCAGGCAGATAACAAGCAGGCAAGTTGGTTTCAGGTTCCAGAAAGTAGACAGGGCAGATGGGAAATGAGGGAAGGGAAAAGCAGATGCAAAGGAAAACATCTTGCTAAGACCATCACAGCTGCTGTTATAGCCCTCCAGTGTATTGTTCCCTCAAATCAGATTAATGCCAGGGCCAGTTTCATCCCTGAAAGCAAAACTCACATAGTACTGGGTCAACTCCACCTTTTTCTTGTCTGACAAGCCCACAGATATCCCAGGCCTTTGTGGCCCCAACCAACCAACAGAGTCCAAACACCCAAATACACAGGCAAATTCAACACTTTCCATCTATGAAAGTTCAAAGGTGATGAGCCACATGGTTCAAGGGAGTTTTTCACTAAAGGTCCCACTACAGCAGAGCAAAAATTCATGATGTCCAATTAAGGGCAAAGGCTCCAGCTGGTCTTCAGAATTAGTTATTTTCAGAGATTGGGCTTAAGAAATATATAGCATAAAAGATATTTTAGTTGAAGTTACTATTGCTGTGAAGATACGCTATGACCAAAGCAACCAAAGCAACTTATAAAAAGCATTTAGCTGGGGAATTGATAACAATTTCAGAGGGTTAGTCCAAGACCATTATGGCTGGAAGTGTGGTGGCAAGCAGGCATGGTGCTGGTGAAGGAGCTAAGAGCTTACCTTCTGGTCAACAGGCAGAGACACACACACACACACACACACAGAGAGAGAGAGAGAGAGAGAGAGAGAGAGAGAGAGAGAGAGAGAGAGAGAGAGAGAGAGAGAGAGAGAGAGGGAGGGAGGGAGAGAGACAGAGAGAGACAGAGAGAGAGAGAGAGAGAGAGAGAGAGAGAGACAGACAGACAGACAGACAGACAGACAGACACTGGTGTAAGCTTTTAAAACCTCAAAGCCCACCCTCAATGACACACATCCTCCAAGGAGGCCACATTTCCTATTCCTTCCTACAAGCCCACAAACCAGGGCCCAAAGATTTAAATATATGAGCCTACAGGGTGTGAATTCTCTCTTATTCCCATTCAACAACACAAAACTTACCATGTTAGTCAATTAACTGCACAGTTCGAGGACATTAAACATGTCTCTAAATTTTGAAGAACCATCCCCACATCCATCTCCATAGCTCTTTACATCTTGTAAAACTCATCTCTGCTCCTATTAAACACCAATTCTAATCTCTAATTCCTTAGCTAACAGCATCTATTTGTCTCTTTATGATTTTGACTAGTATAGTGACCCTGTGTGAATGGAATTAGATTGTTTCACTTACTATTCTCAAGGTTCAGCCATCCTGAACCTCACTAAAAAATTTCCTCCCTTTTTACATGAGTGAAATTCCACTGTATAGATGGGCTATATTGTGTTTACCCATTCATACACCGCTGGGTAACTGAGTTGTTTCTATCTTTTGACTACAATGACAAAACTCTGCATATAGCTATGCAACTATCTATGTCTCTAATTTCACTTGTTTTAAGTATATACCAAGAGTAAAGCTATACATATTTAATCTCTAAAGGAGCCACTACACTGTTTTCCACAACAGAAGTATTATTTATATCCTAATGATAATACACAAGGATACCAGAAACCTCTTGTCACCAACACACTGCTCCCTCAATCATCTTAATGTGTGAGGCAGTATCCTCATCTTGTTGATTTGTATTAACCATGCTAATTATTTGTTCAAATCCTTGGCTCACAGGAACAGAAGGATTGCTTAGCAGTTAAAAAAATTACTCTTTTTCCAGAAGACATGAGTTTAGTTCCCAGAACCCACATCTTACAGCCAACAACCACCTGTAATTCTAGTTCAAGGCCCTCTTCCAGCCTCTGTGGTCATCCACTGACACATGGCAGTGACATCACACACACACACACACACACGTAAAAATAGATCTTCCCCCCCCCCCAAAATTCCATTGGGGCTGGAGAGATGGCTCAGAGGCTAAGAGCAGTGGTTGTTCTTCCATAGGGCTAGAGTTAACCCAGCAGTTAAGAGAATCTGCTGTTCTTGCAGAAAGCATAGGTTTGATTCCTGTGCCCACATGGTGTTTCAGGACCATCTGTGACTCCAGTTCCAGAGGAGCAGATGTTCTTTCTCAGCTCATGGGCACTGCATTCACATGAGGCAGACATATATGCAGATAAGGTGTCTGTTCCACTACTGTTTAATTCTAATACTTCTTCATATAATATGGACACCAATCTCTTGTCAGAAGAGGAAAGTTTCCAAATAATTCCGCCCCTATTGGTAGATAAGACTTTTATTCTTTTCATATTATCTTTTGACATGCAGAATTCTTAATTATCAAAGTTCAACCTGTCTTTAATTGTTTCCCCCTTTTTTAGTTGCTTGTGCTTTTAGTGTTTATTACTCAGAGTTCTCTAGAGGAACGTAACTTAACTGAATGAAAATATATATGTGAGACTTATTAGAATGCCTTACATGATGTGGTCCAGCTAGTCCAACATTTCAGTCTACAAACAAAAGGTCCAAGAATCTAGTACCTGTTCAGACCACAAGACTGAATGCATTACGTGGTATTCAGTATATGCCAGAATCCCAAATAAATATGTTCCACTGCCAATGAAGGAATGGACTTGCCAATGAGAGCAAGAGTAAGCAGGTCAAGAGAGAAAGTTTCCTTCTTCTGTGTACTTTACACAGACTGCCAGGAGTAGGTTTGATCAAGATTAAAGGTGGATCCTCCCACCTCAAAAGATCCAAATTAGATGTGGGTTTAATTAAGAAGAAAATCCCTCACCAATGTGCTCAGTCATTTAGATTTTAGTGAATTCCATGAGTGCCAAGTTGACAACCAATATTAGCCATCATAAGTCCACCCCTGTCAGCTTAACACTGAATCATGCTTAATTTCCAAATGAAAACAACAACCAGGTCATAATTATATCTAATGTAACTATCCTTTGTACAGCCACAAATACATTATAAATTTAGGTTAGGTGGCAATGTCCCCTGGAGGGCATTCAAACTTAATTATGATAACCACTGATACTCTGATTGATTTTAAAGTACAAGATTAAGAAATCATGGAAAGGTGGTTGGAGAGATGACTCAGAAGAGCACAGGCTGCTCTTCCAGAGGTCCTGAGTTCAACTCCCAGCAACCACATGGTGGTTCACAACCATCTATAATGAGATCTTGTACCCTCTTCTGTTGTGCAGGCATACATCCAGGCAGAATACTGGATACATAATAAATAAATCTTTAAAAGGAAAGAAAACAAGTATCTATACAAAACATTCTTAACAAAATACAACAGAAACACTCATGCTGCAACTCATCATGTGGCCTTTGCTAGTACTGATGACTACCTTCCCCTACAAACCATTCTGTATTGCCTCCAACCTCAGCAAGCACCCCAACGGATCTTACCTCTTTCCCTAGAGGGGTGATCAATACCTTCATTCCTGAACAGTCTGTACCCTTTGTTATCCTGCTTGGATTAGGTTGCTATAATCTTACATTAATTTTAATCACAAAACACGGTAGTACCAAGAGATGTGCTTAAAGGACCTCTGGCACTCCAGACCTAATTATTCTTACCTTCACTGTGGTGAAGCAAACCAATTTCCCTTTGCTAATCTGGACCAATCACACACCCCCTAACACAGCTATTCCTGTAAACAGTTGGCTTAAAGGCATTAGAAGCCCAAAGAGACCAGGGGACAGCTGAGCTTCCACTTCAATGGAATATCTGTTGTGAGGCAGGAGCACTCACTCGGACCTCTGGAACTAAAACTTCTATGCCAGCAGAATTTAAAGTAGTGGAAACAGGAAATAAAAATTTTCCTAATGGGTCACTGGGGTGCTAGTAAAGGGAACTAAAACTACTCCCCTTTCCACCCTTGATTCCTGAATTCCCTAGATCCTGGCTATGGGAGAAACGTACCATATATTGAATGCTGAAGAACCCTGGCCCAGCCCTCCCAGTTGCACCTAACTGGCATTATAACTGTGTCTTCAAAAGGCCATTACATTTTCCTATTAGCAACTGTTCAGGATGGTGGGGAACATGGAAAACAGCAGTGGATTCCATGACCATGGGCCACTGTCACACTTCTCTGGCTGGGAAATAAGATCCTTGGTAAGAAAGAATTCTGTGTGGACAAGGCATTCAGTAAATCCATGGATGCTGGTTTTGGCAGAAGTGCTACATGCAAGAAAGGCAAACCCATAACCAGAACAAGCATTTTTTCCAGTAAGGATAAAAACATTGTCCTTTCCAGAGAGGAAGTGGTCCAATATAGTCAACCTGCCACCAACCTGCCTGCAACCTGAGTGATCACCACAAGGAATGATGACATTCTGGGGCTCAGTGTTGGTCTCTGCTGCTGGCAGATCTGGAACTCAGAAGTAGCTGTAGCCTTGGTGAATGAAAGTCCATCTCATTGAGCCCATGCATAAACCCCACCTCTGCCACCATGGCCATTTTGTTCATAGGGCCATTGAGTAATGACAGGAATGGCTGAGGAAAGAGACTGACTGTCCTTAGTAGATATGTCATCTACATGACTACTGAACTCCTCAGCTGAAGTCACCTTTCAGTGGACATTTACATGGGACACAAGAATCTTCACATGCTTCACCCAACTGGCAAGAGATCTATCCACATACTTCTTACTCTAATGTCTTTCTCACCAATTTTCCAATCTTAGCCTTTCCAAGTCCCTCATCCAGCCAATCCATTGACTTCTGTCTTAGTGAGATTCTATTGCTGTGAAGAGACACCATGACCATGGTAACTCTCGTAAATGAAAAACATTTAATGGGGTTGGCTTTACATTTTCAGAACTTTAATCCATTTTCATTATGGTAGGACATGGCGGCGTGTAGGCAGACACAGTGTTTTAGAAGGAGCTAAGAGTTCTACATCTTGTAGGCAACATTAAGTACTTCACTGGACGTGGCTTGAGCATGAGAGACCTCAAAGCCCACCCCCCACTGTGACACTTCCTCCAACAAAGACCTCCTAATAGTGCCATTTCCAATGGGGACCATTTAAAAAGCAATTGCATATCTGGCCATTTCTCTTTCCAACAAAATGTATGACAGGTATAGTACCCAAAGTTCTACCCACTGTAATGATTTCCCTTCACCAGTGGTTTTCAGGATTGTCCCAGAGGTAGGATGTAATGCTTCAGCTGTGCACTTCTGGGTGATGCCTTCCTAATATGAAGAACCATCAGTAAACCAAGCACTAATCTTCTTTTCCTAAACCGAACAAAGGACATACCCAAAGAATGAGGCTATAGTGTATACTTGGTAGCAGATAGCATTGTAATGGGGAAAGGCCACAGCCATTTGCCCAACTTCTTCACATGACTTGCTTGTGCCTTCAGTACCTGTTCGGAGGCCAGTCAGGGACATACCACTTCTATTTGATAATGGACTGCTGCTGTGCATGTCCTATTTTATACCTTGGTGAGTCAGATAACACCAAGCTCATGATAAGTTGCTCAGGTCTTATGGTAACTTGGTGGCCCATTGTCAAATGTTCAATTTCCACTAAGGCCAAATAGCAGGCCAAGAGTTGTGTCTCAAAGGGAATAGTTGTCTGCCAACAGAGGTAGAGTGAAGCTACAAAAATCCCAAAGGTCTCTTCAGTGATTCACCTATAGGACCTACCAAAGGCTCCAATTAGCATCCCTGTCTGCCACCTCAAGCACCATTAGGTCTGCTGAATCATATGCACCTGTTGAAGAGCTTTGCCCTGTTCCAGGCCCCACACAAAGCTAGCAGATTTCTGCATCACTTGGTATATGGGCTGGAATAAAGAACCCCAAGTGGGGAATGTGCTGTCTCCAGAATCCAAATAGGCCCACTAAACATTGTACTACTTTCTTGGTGGTAGAAGGGCCCAAGGGCAATAACTTATTCTTCGCCTTTGAAGGAATATCTCTGCATGCCTCATACCACTGGAATCCTTAAAAATTTCACTGAGGTAGAAGGCCCTTGAATTTTGGTTGGATTTATTTCCCATCTTGTATGCATATGGGTGGATACCAATGATTCCAAAGTGGTTACTAATTCCTGTTCACTTGATCCAATCAGCATAATGTCATCAATATACTACACCAATGTGATACGTTGTGGAAGAGACAGTTGATCAAAATCCCTCCTAAGTTATGACACAGGATGGGAGAATTAATATATCCTTGAGGTAAAACTGTAAAGGTCCACTGCTGGCCTTGCTAACTAAAAACAAATTACTTCTGGTGGTCCTTATGGTCAGGTACCTAGAAAAAGGCATTCGCTAGATCAATAGCTGCTGCATACCATGTACCAGGATAAGTGTTAATGTGCTCAGATAAGGACACCACAACTGATAAATCAACTGCAACTGGAGTCACTATATAATTTGAGTATTTAATAGTCAACTGTCATTCTTCATAATTCATCTGTCTTCTGCACAGGCCAGATAGGAGAGTAAAGGGAGATGTAGTGGGGACCATCACCCATGCATCCTTCAAGTCCTTGATGGTGGCACTTATTTCTGCAGTTCCTCCAGGGATGTGGTACTATTTTTGATTCACTATTTTCCTTTGCAGAGGCAACTCTAAAGGCCTCCTTCCATTTAGCGTTTCCAACCATAATAGCCCTCACTCCACAGGTCAGAGAATCACTGTGAGAATTCTACCAACTTCTAAGTATATTTATCCCAGTTATACATTCTGGAACAGGGGAAATACCCACAGGATGAGTCTGGGAACCTAGATGACCTACTGAGAGTCAGACTTCAGCCAAAACTCCATTAATCACTTGGCCTCTATAAGTCCCTACCTTAAGCATGTTTCTTATGAGTTTCCCAAAATCAGGGGCAATTCAGAACGAGTATCCAGTAGACCCCAGAAAGTCTGATTGTTTCCTTTCTCCCAGTGTAGTTACCCTTGTCAACGGTCTTAGGTTCCTCTGGGCAAAGACTAGGGAAAGGTTACAGCAAAACACTGTTTTATCAAGGTCTTTCTAGGTGTGCAAAACAGTTCAAGTCCAGAAATTGACTTCCTTTGCCAGGAGCCAATGTAGCCTTTCCTTCATTTGAGAAGTTTTCCTCTTATACAGATCAAAAAAACAAACAAACAAAAAAAAAAAAAAAAAAAAAAAAAAAAATCAGTAAGCTTCTTATCTATTTCATGCCTGGAAACACCATCACTGATTAGCCAGTACCAAAGGCCCTGACAAGTCATGCCACGGTAAGGTTCACTTTGCCTATCACGGCCCATATAGTCAGACACTGCTTTGTCTGTACTGCCCATTACTGACTATGATCACTTTGCATTTGGTGATTCATTGCTGCCACCTGGCCCCTGCTGCCTAGGGGCTGAATTAAACCCACTGGATTTAATTCATCCAACTGAGCAGCAGCATTGCCAAACCTAAGCACAAGAAAAGAGGCGACAACAAAGCTCTTCAAATGTGCTGGTTCCCCTCTTGCCATTTTTTATCTTATAAGATTAGTCAAAAGCATATCTTCTGGGCCTTCCCATTATGGAAGACAGGGTTTTATACAGTGTATCCACTCTAGCATGGAGATTTCCCTGAGCCTTAAAATTCTTTCATCAACACTAAGCCAAGGGATTTCAGGCATCTCCAACTTTTTTTGGTAGGCTATCTTCTGACAAAATGCTTCAGCCAATCATTCAAACAAACCTGGTGGTGAGGCAGATCAGGTACAATAACTTATCCTTCACCTTAGAAGGAATATCTCTGCATACCCCATACCACTGAACTCCTAGGAACATCTTCTGATGAGCATATGTGTTACCAATAAATCCAAAGTGGTTGCTACCTCCTGTTAACTTGTTCCAATCAGCAAAATATCATCAATATAGTGTACCAATGTGATACTGTCTGGTCATCCAGGGGAATGAGCCATATCTGGGGTTCATTGCCAGTCTCTGTTGCTGTCAGAACTTGCTATAAGCCCAGAACTAGAGAGGCCAGATGTCTTCCTCAACTTATTGTACTCTATTTACTGAGGGAAGGTCTCTCGATGAGCCCAAAGTTAGCCAATTGATCTAATCAAGCTTTATCTGGAAAGCCTGTCTCCTCAAGAGTTAGGATTATAGACTGTTACCTGCCTAGCTTTTATGTGGTACTGACAAGAGATCTGAACATCTATACTTATACTTGCATTGCAAGCACTTTATCCACTGAGACATCTCTCTGGTTTGTTTCCCCCATTCACTGCCTGAACTGTGCTCCATTGAATGGGATACACAGGTTCCCACCCTCTGGCCGGTACCACCAAAGTTTTTCACATCTGACACTGAAAAATAAAAGGGTAAAATACAGGTCCTATGGACGTGTATCTTCCTGAGATGGAAATGAACTACTCTAGATAGCATGTCTATAGGCTTCAGGCAAAAAAATGCACTTTTAGCCAAAGGGAATCTGTTCATCTTCTATGCCTGTACTAAATCCTTGGGGCCTATTAGACAGCCAACCAAACTAAATCAGTAAGCTCCAAACTGAAGGAAACTTTTAAGTCAAAAATTAAGGTAGAACAAGGAGCCATAGAAACCATGAGTCTTGAAATCTGAGGGCAGTGTTGAGTCAGCACAACCTTTTGCTGGCCCCTTGCTGGCTACTGCAGCAAAAGAGCTTCCACACATATTCCCATGATGGCATGTGTGGAAAAGTTGGCTCTCTGCCTCTCCTTAGGGGAGGCAGTCCTGGTAGCCTGAACTGACCATATCAGCTATCACCCAGACCCACATCCAGGGCTTTAAGTTGGCACGCCCCAACATCTACCACATCTATGGCCTACCAGAGTACATGAAGGGTCCTGCCCTGAGGAACCATAGCCACAGGATCTTCATGACTAGGAAAACAGCAGGTTATCTGAGAGGAATTTCAATGAGGATTCAGTATTGATGAAGCAAAAGCCAGGAGCCTTGAGTCAAACCAACAACTCATGGCAATGAACATTTGCAGGTGGGGCTGAGTGCACTGCAGCTCCCAGAGCAGACAATAAGAGACAGGAAAGGTGGAGGAGCAAAGTGGGGTTTTGTTTGTTCTTAATTAACATCTTTTTGAATTTCTTTTAGGGGGAATGCTATGGGGGTGAGAAGCAGATTTGGAGGAACTGGGAAATAAGCAAGGTTGGGGTACATGATAAGTGATTCCCAAAGAATTAAATTAAAAAAAAAAAAAGGTAGAAGGGAATGGAGAGATGACACAGTGTTACTCCTACAGAGGGCCAAAGTGTATAGGATTTTTTTTTTAAGTCCAGGAAGAAAAAAAAAAGGTGGGTCTTTCTAAAATTTTAAAATTCCTTCTATTCACTACTGGTTCATTTACTCTGCAGACTAGTTTAAAAAGGAAGGAAGGAAGGAAGGAAGGAAGGAAGGAAGGAAGGAAGGAAGGAAGGAAGGAAGGAAGGAAGGGAGAAAAGAAAAAGAAAAGCCCTGCTGAGTCTGAGTCGTGCAGAGACACAGTAAGAACCTATGAGATCTCCTATGTGGCCTCCTTTGCTAACCCACCTCCAATAAAATACTCTCAATACAGGACTGGAAAGATGGTTTAACAGGTAATAACAGGTATAGTTCTTGCAGAGGATCAGATTTTGATTCTCAGCATCCAGATCAGGTAAATCAAAACTGCCTATAATTCTAGTTCCAGAAGATCCAATCCCTCCTCTGGCCTCCTTGGCCTACCTTGTTCAGGTGCACATATCTATACAGAAACATACACATAGTTACAGGAAAACCAGGGCAACAAAGAAAAGAAAAACACTGTTTAGGAAAAAAAAAAAAAAATAATATATTAAAAATAAGTAAGTGAAGAGAACCTGACCTCCAATAATAATCAAGTATTAGTCACCCTTTCCACTGACAAGACACACAGTAAGCTCAGAAGAGTGAGGGAAAAAGTTCAGTGAAGTAGCTTCTTACAAAGCTAGACAAAGCCCAAGGATAACTCTGTACCTTGGCCTAACACACCTTAGTGCTTCTATCAGCATCTCGCAGAATTCATAGTCTTTGGCTCACATATCAAAAGATTTCAGTAAGAAATACAATGTTCACCTTAAAACTGAAAGCAAGTCAAGAAAGCAAATAGAAGCCATAACGGTTGAAGGCGGAGGGCTTGTTAGCCATGCACGCCTAAATTCATCTCCAAAAAGTACCTAGCATTACAATGCTGGACAGAAACAAGCTCAAAGCATGTGTGTGTGTGCATTCACCTGTCTGGGACTTTGTGGTGGCCATGTAGCATTGGTTCTGAGGTAGCGACTGGTGAAGGGCTGGGAAAGTTGGTAAAAGCTGCTGTCGTCCACATTCAGAAATGTTTCTGTTGATATCCTCTTTCGGTTCTTTATGGTCTCGAACTTCTCTGTGGTCTTTGCTGGCTGAATGCTTCAAAACAAAGACAAGTAATTTCAATGACTGCAGAAGCAGATGGTGACTTAAATAACATGCATTCAAAAATCAATTATTTTTCTCATTAATTCCCATTTATTGAAAGACAGGCCATGGTGGAGGAAGGTAGAAAGTCCACAAATCTGAATTATTAGCAAAGAAGTACCTAGCTCTAGAACACATGAGCAGAACATTCAGTCCTACTATCCTCTGCTAGATGAAGATTCAGGTATGAGACAGGGGTGATTTCATAGTTAAAATGTATCTCTGATAAACAGGTCATTTAATAATCCCCCTTTGTCACTACAGTGATGATTCCATCCCAGATACCAACTGAGAAGAGAGGGAGGGGAGTGGAGAATCACAAAGTTTTCTTAAGGGATGAGTGATCTAAGATAATACATAGCCTTCACTGCTGAGGAATAGTGAATTGGAGGCACTTAGATAAGAAGCCTGCCAAAATTTGCCAGACCGTGGTGGTGCACACCTTTAATCCCAGCACTCAGAGGAGGCAAAGGCAGGTGCATCTCTAAGTTTGAGGCCAATCTGGCCTACACAGTAAGTTCCAGGACAGTCAGAGCTATGTAGAAAGACCCTACTTTTAAAAAAATAAAAAAGGAGGAAGAGGAAAGGGTAAAAAAGACTTCTCTCCTCATACCATATATAGAAGAGAATAAACACACAAACACATATTCTGCTGTCTCCCTAACACACACACACACACACACACAGAGAGAGAGAGAGAGAGAGAGAGAGAGAGAGAGAGAGAGAGAGAGAGACATACCCTTCCTCCTCTACCTCCTACCATTAAATGCTCAGCAATGGAGTTCTCAGCCTGACAATTCATTGCAGTCAGAACTCAACACTGAATTCCATCAGTACCAAGAACCAATCCCCCATATGGTAGAAAGGCAGAAACCACCTCCTCCTAGACACCTAAATCAAATTAGCTATACCATGTAGGAGTGGGTTGCAGAAACAGATCCAGAGAGGAAAAGCAGACAACAAAAACTCCTAAAGCATGTAGAATTCTGACAGGAAAGAAGCTGGAAAACTTTAAAGAACTAGGTCATGTGAAGAGTTTTCACAAATGACACCAAGAACACAGCCCCAAACATAAAACTGATAAGTGAATTCAATCAAATGAGACATCAAATTTCAGTTCATCAGAATGAAAAATCAGCTGGCAACGACAGCAAGCAACTCTTAAGACTAGCAGTCAGGAGTCAGGGATAAGAGCTGCTGCACACCCTGAAAATTATACTCTTGAATATTTAACCCAGAAACAGAAAAAGGTATTTACACATGAATGTGTAGTCACAACAGCTATAACTGAATAGCCCAAGACTGGACACACTAACGCAGAAGGATTACTGCTTTGAAGAAAGCCATGTCTCCCAAATATTTCAAGACAAGCCCTAGACACTTAAGGCCCCAGGAGAACAAGACAAGGAACAAGGAACAGACAAGGATGGGATCTTGTTGTTTTGGGAAAGATTAAAGTGACAAAGGGCTCTTATACAGAAATCCTGGAGCTGAGGATTTATCTCTGGTAGAGGGCTTGCCCTCTGGATTGAAAATCAACACTGTGTAAAAGGGAAGGAAGAAATCTTAACAGAAATCTTAAAGCTAACAAATCATAAAGGGGCAAAAGATGTGAAAGGCATTTCTCCATCAAAAACAGAGTTGGCAAATGAGCACTGAGAAGAGCCACATCACATTGGCAGGTGAGAGAAAGTTCAAGTTAAATCATGGCAAGATACTGACATAGCATATTATACTACCAAGTAACAGAGCAGCAACACAAATGCTGGTAAGGACACCAGAAACCAGGTAGCTCCAACAGTGAAGCTGGCTCAGGAAGTAATGGAGCTGGCCACCAAACCTGATGACCTGAATTCAATCCCCAGAACCCACATTTGCAAAGACAGAGACAAGTCCTACAAGTTGACATGTGACTTGGACCACCTGCACGCTATGGCATGTGTGCACTGTATACATGCATACTTGCACTCACTCATGTAGAGTAAATAAAGAAGTAACTAAATAAAATATAATTTTAACACTTTCTAAATGTTACTACTAAGAAGACTGGAAAAGGCACACGTATACCTTAATACTAATTTTGAAGTTTCTTCTTAATCATTAACTTTTAACTTTCTTGGGTTTTTTTTTTTTTTTTGTCTATTAGCATATTTTAATCCATAATTATTAAGTCAGGGTTTTTCCATTTACTATCAGTATATTTTAATTATGCATAATAGGATTCATTATATTTTCAGACATGTGTACAACAGATTCTGAGCATATTCACCTTCCATTACACTCTTTTTTAATTTTTTCATTATTTAAAATATTTCTCTAACCACATTCTTTGAAATTTGGAAGTTACAGAAGTTTAATTATTTCCAGATAATCCCCTCTCTAAGAATATTTTTTGGTTTTGGTTTTTGATAAGAGATGTCATTAAAACTTCACAAAAGCTTAAAAAGAAATTTTAAAAACAAAATAAAACAGAGAGGAGTCTGCCAGACACGCTATGGCCTATGGGCTGAAGATGGAACATTACAAAAGAACTTTGAGAGACTGACCAGGCGAGTTGTCTCATTTCTAGATTTTATATATTATCCTTCTGTGGCCTTTGATGGAGCTGAAGACAGATAATTATGGTTATAGTTTTCCATAGTTAGGATTAAAGATAAGTTATATATAAGACTTTAGACTCACAAGATAGGATAATGGAATATTTTCTTTAACTCTTGCTAAATGTTAATGGACTAAATATTGTTAATAATAGTTCTTATTTGATAAATGCTTTGTTATAAATTTTCTATGTTAAAGTTAAAGCCCTTCTTTTTATTTTAGACAGAAAAGAGATGATGGGAGATGCATTCTGTAAATACGTTTCAAATAAAGCACTGTTGGCAAATAGGAAGACAAGATAGGTAGGACTAGGAGACAAGGAGGATTCTGGGAGATGTAGTAGAGCAGTGTCAAGATGTAGGGATTTGAGAAAAGAGAGTCTGGCCTTTCTCTCTAGTAAGATAAGACCATGTGGAAACACTTAGATTAATAGAAATGGGTTAATATTTAAGACAGAGCTAGACATAATAAACACTAGTAACAGGCCAACAGCTTTACATCTAATAGAGCATCTCTGTGTGTTATTTAGGACTGATGCAGCTCTGGGACCAGGCTGGTGGGAGAACTGCACGTACCAGGATTTTTGGACCAAGGTCTCTCTATGTATTCCTAGCTGTCCTTCAATTCACATGCATCCACCTCAGCCTCCTGAGTGCTAGAATCAAATGTATACACCATGGGTGCCCAACTACCCTCTTTTTTTGGTAAAAATTTATAATTAATTCTATGTAAGTGTGTTAGTCTACATGTACATCTGTGGAAATCAGTATAGGTGCCTGAGGCATCAGAGTACATGGAGCCTAAGTTATAGAAGGTTGTAGGGTCATCAGGAAGAGCAGCTGTAGAGGCACAAGGTTCTTGTGTTCACAGATGTTTTAGGAAAACCGGGAATGTTAAACATGCAGGGATATCTCTTCAAAGAAAAAAATATATAACTTGTTTTCGACCCAGAAGGCTGGAATGGATATGGTTAAAGGCCTGTTGAACTCTATGCTATCTATAGATCAGGCCTCCCCTGGCACACCAGAGTTATGTTTATCTTAGACTCCTCGTACCTAGACCTTTATCTGGATCATTGCTTCTCAGTCAATAGAACCCATTTTTTGGTTTTGTTTTGTTTTTCATGACAGGGTCTCTGTGTAGCTTTGGAGCCTGTACTGGCACTCTCTATGTAGAACTGGCTGGCCTTGAACTCACAGGGAGATAGCTGCCTCTGCCTCCCAAATGCTGGGATTAAAGTAGTGCGCCATCATCATTGACCTATAGAACCATCTTTATGGTAGATGTCATATGTCCTTTACAAATGAAGCAGAGGTGGTTAATAGCCTGGTGACCTCTGTATGGTTAGGCCATACAGAATCTTACATTTACCCAGATAGCAAAGCTGGGAGTTGGGGCCTCCAGGCCAAGTGCCAGCAGGTTGTTCCATTAGCCTGAACTCACATGAATGCCTGGCAAGAGGACAAAACATCAGATGGCTATGAGGCTCCATACTGAAAAGTTGGCTGATGTCAAGCAGCTCCACCCTATACCCAATGCAGCAACTACAGATCCACACATGGTACTTGAGCTATCTGAAGCAGTACCACAAAGACAAGCACTCTTGGAAAAATAAACATGAATACGAGCTGTTACATCCAAACAGAATTCCTCTGAAGAATGAGAATTCTTAAGAGACTGTGGAAGAATTGTAGTATCTCTCTATACCTATCTTCCTTCCTTCCTTCCCTTCCCTTCCCTTCCCTTTCCTTTCCTTCCTTCCTTCCTTCCTTCCTTCCTTCCTTCCTTCCTTCCTCTCTCCCTCCCTAGTCTATCTATCTGTGTACATGTGTGTCTGTCTGTCTACTGTTGTGGAATATTTGTACACTGTGTATTTGTACACAGATATATTGCTGTGACTGATTTAATAAAGAGCTTAATGGCAACAGGTATAGGCAGAACTTCTGGCCAGAGAGAGGATGTAGGAAGAGATACTCAAGGCACAGAGGAGAAACCAACAAGACATGGAGAAAGAGGAAGTCAGACATACATGTAGCCTAAGCTATAGGTCACGCTATCATAACTGAAGTCTCTGTGTCATTACTTGTAAGCTGGAGACCTAAAGAAAACTCCATCTACAGTCTATATTAATCTTGTTCCCCAATCACTTCTCTACCTGATTTTTTTTTTTTTTTTTTTTTAAAGACAGTGTCTCTCAATACAACCTGGAGCTTATTGATTCAACTGGCCTGGCTAGCCGGCATACACCAGGTCTCCTCCTATCTAGTGCTCTAGAAGGACAGGAATGTGTCCCAGTATCCAGGTTTTATGTGGATTTGAACTAGGTTATCCATGCTTCCTCAGCAAGTTCATGCTTCCTCAGCAAGCACATGACTCACTAAGCCATCTCTCTAATCCCATAATCAGTATATTGTGTGGAATAAGATGAAATATGAGTTAGGCATAGTGGCACATACCCACAATTCCAGAATTTGGAAGGTAGAAGAACTGTCAGAAATTCAAGTAAAGTCCTGCCTGGGCTAAGTGAGACCCTATCACAAACCAACACATAAATATATAACTTTAAAAAAAAAAAAGTTTCTAGACCAGCAAGGTCTACAGAGCAACTTCAAGGACAGCCAGGGATACACACAAAAACCAGCCCTGCCTTAAAGAAAAAACAAAAAGTACTAAAATTTAAAAACATCAACAAAAAGATCAGAATGAAAAGGGTTGTAAAGTATAGAAAACAGACAAGGTACACTATACAAGGACACAAAATCCACAGTACAGTGCTTACATACAGACAAGGGATTAACAACAAGGGAAAGAAACTAACAACCACATATTATGCACTAATTACATGTTTGTTTATGGAGCTGACATTGAAAACACACAGACTGGCAGAGTCTTGGGAAATGTTCCAAGAATAAAGCCCTAAAGGCTATAGTGAAAACAGTAAATGGTCTTTACATGAAGGGCACTAGAACTCATAAGGAAATGTGATCAGGAACATTAGAATCCAGTAAAGTTAAATCCACATCAGGAAACAAAGTAATAGTACTACAGACATTTTGAAAACATGCATCAAATACATGCAATAAAAAGCAGATTGAGACAAAGTCCAACAGGCTGAGCATTATAGGGAATTACTGCTTTCTCTCAGTGCTAAAGTATAGAACTCATCTTGCTGTTAGTGACTCTGAAGGCTACTTTCAGAACCTTCCAGAAATAGCAGTAAAAAAAAGTAGTTTTCTGACAGGCAATGGTGGCACCTGCCATTAATTCTCACACTCGGAAGGCAGAGGTAGCCGGACCTCTGTGAGGCTGAGACCAGCCTGGTATACAGAATGAGTTCTAGAACAGCCAGGCCTCTACAGAGAAACTGGGGAGGTGGGTTTAGGGGTGTTCCTGACAACAGCTGATTCATCTTCACAGCAAAAAGAAGCCTTCAGAAAAAAAACCTTAAAATGATATCATCTGACTTGGTTGCTCATATATCTAGAGTGACTACCTATTGATGACCACTGCCATTAACTGGCTTTTCCCATTTGTTTTAATTAATTCAAAGGAGGGTAAGATAGAAAAGAAGATATAAAATTACCAGGCCCAGGATGGACTTCGGCATGGTCTTGCGAGCCCTGTGAACCCTGACATCAGTGCCCGAGGCTGTAGGCTTCCTGTCCTCTGTGTCTGCACTCCCTTCCCCAGGCACAGCGGGTGCTGTGGATGGTGTCTGAGAAAGTGCACTTGGAGTCCTGCATTTACTGGCCCCTCCAGGAAGAGTTTTTGCCGCATGACCAGGAAGGGAGGAGGCTAGAGTGTTGGGAGTCCTCAAGGGCTGCCCTTGCAGGGCTGATTTACTTAAGAAATATCCATTGCTGCCAATGACAGAAGTCTGCATGAAGTCGTCAGCTGTGACATGGTTTCCCACTTCTGTGTCTCTTTCTGAAAGGCCATTTTCGGCCACACGAGATGCTCTGTTGGTACCTTCCTGTGGGCTTGCTCTTGTGCTCTCCTGAGTATGTTTGGGTGCATTTGGATGGCTGGTGTCACCACTCTTTTCACAAGATCCATTGGTTTCTCCATCTGCAGCCAGAGGTGTCTCTCCTGTCTGTTTCTCCGTGGAACCTTCATCAGCAGCCATAGGTGTATCTGTGAACATGGAAAATTGTCACAGCTATACAGTGTTCAATCCATATAACTATCACCATAAATTACAATTTATCTGACTAGCATACACAAAGCTGTGTACAGTGCTAGCATGTACCTAAGTGGGAAAACTCTTGCCTAACATGTGTAAGACCCTGGGTTCAATTCTACACACACACACACACACACACACACAAACCTATAAAAATCTGTTATTCTGTTGGAGTCAAGTATTTAAGAGAAAAGAGAAAGAAAAGTACTGAACCTTTCAAAATGGAAGATTAATTTTACACTTAAAAGTATGTTCCTATTATCTATTGTTGATACTGTCTTTGCATAAATGAATAAAGCTTTTTTCAAAACTAAAATCAATTATTTCCTATAGAAACCAACACTTAAATTTTAATAAATTACATGCTAATTTATTTTTTAAATATTTATTAAGTTTGAGAAGTTAGCCTATTTTTAAAAAGCCTGTATGATGTTGGCGATTTAAGGAGGGGAGGAGGTGTTGTTAGGGGATTAAGATCACTTATTCTTCTTAAAGTGTACCTAAGTTTGGTTCATAGCACCCACACGGGGCAGTTCCTAACCACTTTTAACTCCAAATCCAAGGGATCTGTTCAGTTGGAACCTCCAGCTCCCCACATGATCTGGAAAGCCACATTCCTTCTCCACACTCCCCCTTGCTTTCTCCCTCCCTCCCTTCCTCCCTCTTTGTTTCAAACAAAGAAAAGTTGCCAAAAAGCCCAGTTCCAAAATCTTGTAACTTGGACTATTGCAACTTTCTCTCTCCCTTGTTGCTGCTAACAGCTCAAATCCTTGTCCAAGTGTTCAGTTTTTTACCAAACCCAGCTCATGGCAGACATGCCATCACCCCTCACCTACAACCTATTAAAAAAAAAAAAAAAAAAAAAAAAAAAAAACTATAACTATAGTTAGAGGGTATGGCTTTTCTGGCCTTAGTCTCTGGGACTGGCAAAATAGCCTGGGAGTTACTTTGCTCAAATAAACTTATTGTTATACTTCTCCAATTCAGCTTGATCTGACCTACTGAGTCAGTGGAGAAACTTATGGGAGGGGGAACTGTTAGTACCCAATTCCCTCTTCTGGCCTATGCTCATGCCCACATACCCAAACTTAGATACACATTCATATACATAATTAAAAATAAATGTTTAAAAAAGTTGCTTCAGAAGCAGCATCACAGAAACACAAAGAAAAAAAAAAAGCAGAAGGCAAGGGGATCACGTTCAGTATTTTTGGTCTACTTGTCTTCTGTTACAAGTTCAGACTCCTCTTACTACTCTATCAAGAGTCCTCTACAAGAAGACTTACCAAAGAACTGACCCAGACTCACAATCACACCCCTAGAAGCAGGAGGTACTCCAGTGGAATGCAAGGCTACCCCTGTCCTAAGCTGTCCTTCTCACTGTACCTATCACCTAACACACAGAATTTACCATTTATCATATTAGTTATCTGTTGTTCCAAGAATGCAACTTCTAAAAAAGCAGAGACTGTCACTCCTATTCCTCTCAGCACATAAACAAGGCCAGGGAGCAACATATGGCAATATATCCTTTCTGAATGAAAAAAATAATGACCATTAGAAACTTATTAAACCCTTAGCAAAACAAAATATGTAAAAACTTTCCTTAACTTAGAGGTTTACAGCAAATTCTGGAACCTATGTATATATACTTAGTCAGAAATATTTTATTAACTCCAAATCCCAGATATAACATAGATGCTTCAAATGTTTGTCACATAAAGAAGGGGTTGAGTGACAGCACCAGACAAAAGAATGAAAAACAAAGGGAACAATGGAGAGACAGGCTGCTTTCACCTTATTTGATCAAGACAAGCACAAAGTCAGACTGTTGTTTTCAGAATTAAATGACATGGATGGACTATAGCTCAGTGACACAGTACTCACCCAGATTCGGAACTGCCTAGGTTGATTCCAAGTACTGCCAAAACAAAGAAAAGTCCTACAAAAAGAATGTCATTTCTCAGGTCTGGAGAGACGGCTCAGTGGTTAAGAGCACTGGCTGTTCTTCCAGAGGTTTTGAATTCAATACCCAGCAACCACATTGTGGCTCACAACCATCCATAATGAGATCTGTTGCCCTCTTCTGGTGTGTAAGCATGCATGCAGGCAGAACACTGTATATATAATAAATAAATAAAATTTCTTTAAAATGTCATATCTCTATTCCAACATTAACCTAAAAATATAAGAAGAAGGCCAGGTATGGTAGTGTACATGTTTAATTTAATTTAATCCCAGCACTCTGGAGGCTAAGACCTCCTAGACAGCCAGAGCTGCATAACAGAGAAACTCTATCTCAAAAGGGGATATATTCATATGTCTATACATATACATATACATGAAGGAAAAATAGGATATTTACAAAAGAAAGAAAACACAAAGAATATATTTTTTTAAGCCAAATTACTTCATGCCTATATATACAACAGAAAACATTAAGAAAGACTGTTCTGGAGCCAGGCAGTGGTGCCACACACTTTTAATCCCAGCACTTGGCAGGCAAAGGTAGGTGGATTAATTTGAGTTCAAGACTAGCCTTGTCTACAGAGCGAGTTCCAGGACAGGCTTCAAAGCTACAGAGAAACCCTGTCTCAAAAATAAAAAAAGAGGAAGAATGCTCTGGAATCAGGTAACAAAATAAAGAAAGTGCCAAGTTCCCTCAAATTTAGAAATTTAGTAATATTTTAATCAGAATACCAATTAGTATATTAAAGAACTCTGTGACTTAAGGTAAAATATAACAAGAAGAGTAAACTTCCAAAAATGACAATCTCCCTACAAAGAAGAATCACATGGCCCAGCCTAAACCCGTAACATGGACAGTAGAGGCAGAGCACTGATAACAAAGGTACATTTTCCACAGGCCTATTTGGGTGCAGCTGAGGGTACACTGTAGCCCAACTGGCAAGCCTTAGCCAGACTGTGACATGTAAAAGTCCTGCATGGTTTGCACCTCAAAGTTCATTAAAAAAATGTACAGAAACAGATAGTGGCTCATAAACAGGAAATTCATAAGACAACATAAGGACCACAAGTAATACAGAATTAAAGAGTAATTATAAAATTACAATTCAGGGGCTTTTTTGCTGTAATCTACTAGTGGCTCTTCCAGAGGACCTGGGTTCAATTCCCAGCACCTACATAGCAACACACAACTGTTTGTAATTCTAGTCCCAGGGGATCAAACATCTTCTTCTGGCCTCCATGGAACTGTATACACGTACAAACATTCAGGAAAATACTAACATAAGATGAAAATAATAAAACCACCCAAAATTTTTAATTGTTTCAAAAAGAAGTTACACTATACAAACCAGGACAGCCTCAAACTCATAGATACTCATTTGACACTGCCTCCAAGTGCTGGGAGTAAAATATATACTGCCATGCCTGATCTAATTTCTTGTACCATAACAACAAAAAATTCCTTGAATTGGACAGGTAATATATTCTCAGGTTAAAAATGCCTATTAAACAGTCTGCCACCACAAAGCCAAACTTATCTAAGGGTTAATAATTCAAGTTATCTCAAAAAAGAAACAAAAATCCAGCATTTACTTTTAAAACACATAATCAGACTCATTATGTTTAACCCACCCATGAGAGCATTCAAAATACCTACCATCAGATCAAAATTAGATATGCAAAAAGACACAATTTATTTAAAAATTTCGAAGATAAGGTTCTCAGAGGTTAACAGGTAAAGTGATTAAAGGGAAACATACATGTAGGGAAGCAAGGATGAAGACAGCTTTCCATATCTACCTACCCAAACAGACCTCCAGAGATGAGAACCTACTGTGTGAAGAAAATTACCATGTGGCGAAACAGCAGATCAAACAGAACACAGGATGAAGATCCCAAAGATAAAGACTAAGAAGCTATACAAAGGGGGGAAAAAAACTGAAAAGCAAATGAGCTAAAACTTAGTGAACAATAAAGCAATACTACATACCTGAAGAAAAGAAAAATATATTTAAAAGAGCTAACAGATTTTTAAAAATATATATATTATTTATCAAGCAAGGTAAATGCAAACACCCCAAACCAATGCACAACATAATCAATGTGTATAAAAATTAAAATTAGCCAGATGTGATGACACAGGACTTTAATCCCAGAATCCAAGAAGCAGAAGCAGGTGATCTACACAGAGTTCCAAGCTATCTGGGACTAAATATTGAGACCCTATCTCAAAAACAAAAACAACAAATAAGAAAACAACGGGGGAAAGAAAGGAAATGGAAACCATACATACATGTGATATATATAATGATGCATCACATATAAAGAAAAAGATAAATACAGATACATATTTCAGATTAAACCATAAGTAAGGCAAAAGGCAACAGAACATCATCTTTTAAACTGCTCAGGGGAAAAAACTACTCATTTAAGATTATTGTATATGACATCCTTCAAATATGCCAGTGAGATAACAAGAGCTGAGAAGATTAATCACTGTGCTAGAGAGTTCTAATTGCCAACTAGATACAGTCTAGAATCACACAGGAAGAGTCTCTTATTTTTGGTTGTAAGCCTAGCCTTTAACTGCTGAGCCATCCATCCCTTTAACCCAGGAAGAAAGTCTTAAATAATGAAGTATCTAGATCAGGTTGGCCTATAGGCATGACAGTGTATGACTGTCGTAATTGTTAATTGATATAGGAAAACCCAGCCCATCAAGGGTAGCATCATTTCATGAAATAGAACCTGGACTATATTAGAGAAAACCAGCTGATAGCAAATAAGCAGGAAAGAGAGGTATGTCTATTTCTGTTCTTGGTTGTGAATGTGATATAACTAGCAGCTTGATTTCAGGCCATGACTTCTGCAAAATAATAGTCAAAATAACTGGAACTTAGACCCTATTCTCCCTTAAGCTGCATTTTTGTTATCGTGCTTTATTAGAGCAACACAAATAATATCAGACAATTCACTTACAGAAAAGCATAAATAAAGCTGACACTACAGAATAAATAAGGCTAAAACGTACTACTGTGTAGACAAGTTCAATGACAATGTATGGGAAAAGTTTATCATGCACACCTAAAACAGAAGCCAGGCATGTGTGTGCGTGCCTGTAAAATACAAAGGGAGAATTTGGAAGCCTGAAGAAGGTGCTGGATCCCTTGAAGCTACAACTAAAAATAGTTATTTGTGAGTCAACTGACATGGGTGCTGGAAACCAAACTCCAGTTCTCTGGAAAAGCAACAAGTGTTCTTCTTAACCACTAAGCAATCTCTTCACCACTGAGCCAGCCCAATACCTAGACTTCTTGCAGAAAAGCCTGCCTCCTGGAAACCTCTACTATGTTCTCCAAATTTCTACTTCACTTTGATCAAAATGCCATATAAATCGAGTCACATAGCCAAAGCAGTGATGGCACACGCCTTTAATCCCAGCTCTTGGGAGGCAGGAGCAGGTGGATCTCTGAGGTCAAGGCTAGCCTGTTCTACAGTGTGAGTTCCAGGACAGCCAGGGCTACACAGCAAAACCCTGTCTCAAAAAAGCAAAGCAGTGGTGGTGCAAGCCTTTAGATCCAGCACTGGGGGGGGGGGGGGGGGGGAGACGACACGGCAGCAGAGGCAGGCAGATCTCCATGAGTTTGAAGCCAGTCTGATCTACAAAGCTACACAGAGAAACCCTGTCTAAAAACATAAAAAAAAAAAAAAAAACAACAACAACAACAAAAAAAAAAAAAAACAAAAAAC
The DNA here is from genome assembly GCF_943737965.1 of Phodopus roborovskii. Taxonomy (NCBI): domain Eukaryota; kingdom Metazoa; phylum Chordata; class Mammalia; order Rodentia; family Cricetidae; genus Phodopus; species Phodopus roborovskii. The sequence goes on from NW_026126418.1 coordinate 65,694,074, forward strand.
AAAAAAACAAAGCCTTTAGATCTGGCTTTTTACATTTTGCAAAATACATTTATACTATGTCCATGTTGTTGCATGAACCACACTATTAATCTACCTTATATATCACAGCTTTGTTTATCCAGTATGATATCAGCTATTTCAGACAGGGTCTGGGTATATGCTCCAGTGTCATAAGGATGCTACATTTGTCAATTACTCATTTTTCATTGTCCAGCTGCACATTATTTTGGGGGGCAGGGATGAGTCAGGGTTTCTTTTTAGCTTTGGAGCCAATCTTGGAACTCAAATCTGTAGACCAGGCTGACCTACAGAGATCCACTTACTCTGCCTCCTGAGTGCCAAAGGTGTGTGCTGCCACCACCACCTGGCTCCAGCTGCACTTTTAAAACAAGGATACACAAGAAATTTGATTTCTATACTTTGTCAAGATTTTTCCTTCTCTGACAAATATTTTGCAAGTGTGCGTGTGTGTTTCTATTCAGGAATGGCAGAGATTTAAAAAAAAAAAAAAAAAATCACAAACCTAATCCTAGGTAAATTCTAAGAAAGTCAAAAAGCTGGGAGAGAAAACAAAGGAGTGCATGCAGCAAAGCCCCCTTACCTTCCCTTAGCAGCTCAGTTTTCATGCAGCAATCCTGCTTGATCTCTTGCTTGGCCAGAACTGCCTGCTAGAGAGGAAAGAAAGAAGACAACAGGCATCAACCAGATACATCAGGGGTATCTTCAAATCAAGTAAGTTATAAAAGTCATCATCTTTCCAAATAGGGTTTACTAGCCCATGAATTAGCACAATCATCTCCTTAAAGAGGGCTGGCATTCAGGAAACAATCCTCAGGACAGTATGCCTAGTCTGCCAGTACTGAACACCATTCTTATGAATGTGTTTATATCCTGCTAACATAGCTAGAAATCTGAAATGCTTTGACTCTATTGCAGCAATTTACTCTGATATGCATCTGTTAGCTGTTTTCATTTACTTTAAAACAAATTCTGTTACCGCTTTTTAAGTATTTCAAGTGCCCACAAAAAAGGTACAGAAAGAGTAGGGTATGAGCTGTTCTTCCAGAGGACTGAAGTTCTGCTCCCAGTGCCCCATGAGGTAGCTTATAACTGTACTAAGTCCAGCATCAGGGAAATCTAATGTTCTCTTTTGGACACCAAGAATAATACACCCAACTACACAAAACCATATGCAGACACACACACACAAATTAAAAATAAGAAATCTGATATAGTGACACACATTTTTAATCACAGCACTCAGGAGGGCAGGGTCAGGTGTACTCTAAGAGTACAAAGCCACCCTGGTCTATAATAAGTTCCAGGCCAGCTAGGAACACAGTGAAACCCTCTCAAAATAATGATGAGTTTTTAAGTTACAGAAATGTGTAAATAAAATTCAATTAGACATTTAAACCACTACGTATTTAAGCTTAAGTATCCACCACATGGACTAATGCATTATGCTCAGGGCCTTAAAACACCAAAATTCCACACTCCTCCTGGAGCTTCAAGCTACAGAAACTTTCAACTTGTATGCCCTAAAGCATGAGCCTTGTTAGGAATAAGGCTAGATAGTTGGGACCGAGAGTGGCAGGTCTCCAGTCCCAGAGCAGGTAATGGACTGCAGGTGGATGGGGAAACAGAGACCTGTAAATGTGACTCATATTGAAAGTTTTATTGAGGGGGAGGTAAGAAAATAAGGTAGAGAGACACAGAGACAGAGCGAGAACAGAGAAAAAGGAAACGCCCTGTCAGCCTGAGGGGAACATAGGGAAAGAGAGAAGTAGGCGGGGTCTTTCTTTTAAATGGTCCTTTCCATGCCTGCATGCAGACTATGTAGCCATGGGACCCTGGGCTGAGCAGGGAGGGTACTGCCTGAGTACATTCTGCCAGGTGACAGGGGCAGACCAGCATAATGCCTGAATCCTTATAACCTTCACCATACATCTGATAACCTTTAGAGAACTATTTCCTCCAAAGACTACCTAAGACCTTTCTCAGAACAACCCAATGAACCTTCAGTTCACTGCAATGTCTACCTTACCTGGAACTCCCAAAAGCAGGATCATGCTCTTTTTTGCACCCAAAGTCAAATGTCCCATCCCTCCCAGGAAACAAGCACCTGCCATCACTAGTGCTTCCCAAATAAAACTCTTAAAAGAACTGGTTGTCTTCATTATACCCATCAGAGAAACAGGCCATATCCACTAAAAGACAGGAGCAGGACATCAATTTCTCCTTCTGATCCCAGGCTAGTCTACCCCATCTTCCCAGAACCCACAGTAGTTTGTAGTGTAGTCTAAGGACACTAGGATCAGGGGTTTTTTGGGTTTGTTTTTTGTTTGGTTTGGTTTTGGATTTAGTTTTCAAAACAGGGTTTCTTTGTCCTGGCTGTCCTGGAACTAGCTCTTATAGACCAGGCTGGGATTATAGACCAAGTGCTGGGATTAAAGATGGGCACTATGTATGGGGCCACTGCCATCACCTGCTCAAAGCATTCCTAATTGCAACGAAAACACCAAAAAACCAAAAACTGAAACAAAGGGGAAATTCACAACCAATCTTGACAAAGTCAGTGCCTCATTTGATGAACTTAATGGCCACATCCCACACACTTTTGTAATTTCCTACATGAAGTTATAACCTGGAACCAATTACATAAAGTACATAGCAAATTCCAACTGAGGAGCCCTATAGAAAACAAATGGCCTTTTACACTAAAACAGTAGGTCATAGACTCAAAATTGCAAAGATTTCCTCTCACAGTTTCTCTTCCACAGTCTTAGTCACCAGTCCTTAAAATTCTTTTTCAAGCCAGGTTGTGATGGTGCATGCCTTTAATCTCAGCACTTAGAAGGCAGAGGCAGGTGGATCTCTGAGTTCAAAGCCAGCCTAGTCTATAGAGCAAGTTCCGGGGCAGCCAGAGCTATTACAAAGAGAAACCCTGTCTCCCAAAAAAAAAAAAAAAAAAAAAAAAAAACCTCAAAACTGCCACAAGCTGGAGAGGTAGCTCTTCTGGAAGAGCCAGGTTTGATTCCCAGTGCCCATATGATACCTTCCAACAGGCTTTAACTCCAGTCCCAGGGGATATGACATTCTCTTCTGGTCTCTCCAGGCACTGCACACACATAATTCACAGACATACACGCAAGAAAACATGTACTGCATCAAATAGATAATAAATAAATAGGTAAGGCTTACAAACTCTTTTTTTTTTTTTTTCTCCCCCTGCTATAGTTTATGTGTATAGGCACACAGGTGGAGATCAGAAGATAACTTTCAGGATTCCATTTTCTTCCTCCAGGGATGCAACTCGGGTCATGAGGTTCATGCAGCAAGCACCCTTACTGACTGAGTAATCAAACTGACCCAGCCCTCTCTTTAAAAAAAAATAAATAAAATAAAAAAGACCTTCCAGAGATCTTCCTAACCCTAAATCTTTTTGTTTGTTTGTTTTTTGCTTTGTTCTGTTCTGTCCTGTTTTGTTTTTCGAGACAGGGTTTCTCTGTATTGCTCTGGAGCCTGTCCTGGAACTAGCTCTGTAGACCAGGCTGACCTTGAACTCACAGAGATCTGCCTGCCTCTGCCTCTTTTCTTTCTCTGTGTGTCTCTGTGTGTGTGGTGCAGGCATGCCTTCAGAAATCAAAGGACAACCTGAAGGAGTCAGAGCTCTCCTTCTACCATGTGAGTAGCGGAACTCATTGTTTTCGAATAAAGACAACATACATAGGCCATTTCAACTGAATGAACTTCCTTCAAGAATGACAAAAAAGTTAGCAGTAAATACAATGTCAAGGTACAGTTAACCTAAATTTCACAAGAAATTCAAGATGATTTTTAAAAATACTTTTCTATCATCATTAAATTAAAAATGTCCATATATTATTAACTTCAAATTTATTAAAGGGACAATTGCTACCTCTACAGGAACATGATAGAGCATTCCTAGTATTTAACTGCCTGCTTTTGCATTATTTCATACTGTCTACAGATCATGCATCCTGACATCACCTAACAAACATGACACCTTCCTGCACAGAGGGAAATCCAGGGCTTTCCAGCTACTTGCCCATCTATTTCTGCCAAATGGCTGGTTTTGGATTTTGCTTTAAAAAAAAAAGTCTAAGGAAGAGGAAATATAGAACCCGAGATGCTGCCCTTTGCAAGATTCCCAAAATTCAAACAAAAACAAATAAGGAATGGACTTAGGATCATATGCATTAATTTAGACAAGTCTTTGAAAATAATAGTATCTAAATAAATTGTATGTGCTCCCCCCAAGCCACATACATGTTTTATTGTTGTCGTTTTGGTTTTCATTTTTTTGTTTTTGAGGTAGCATCTTACTATGTATAGCCCAAGGCTGGCCTCAAACTTGCAATCCTACTTACTCAGCCTCTAAAAAACAAGAATTACAGAGCCTCCACAGAATACCTGGCTTAATTTTGTAAACTGTAATTTTGCAGACAGGTAAGAAGAACAACAGTCTTTAGTTATGCAGCTATGAGAGAACCAGACAACAAAATAGAGACTTGGATTGAGTGGCAAAAGTTCCAAGCAAGAAGTACCCTGCCCAAATGCAGCTAAGCCTCCAAACACTGCCCCCAAGGTTGGCTGTCACAGAAGAAATAACACACTTAGAAGGTGACAACTGATCTGCTGTCTACAGTACACGATGGCATTTTGTAATCTGCCCTGTCAACAGTCCACAGGAGACAAAAACTTAACATCTGCAGAAACTCATCTAGAAGAGTAGTTCCTATGGGACAAAGTCTTTTTGATCATAGTAGTCTCTAAAACTCTTCCCATCACTGGGCAGTGGTGGAGCATGCCTTTACTCCCAGCACTCAGGAGACAGAGGCAGGTGAGCTCTTTGAGTTCCAGGACAGGCTCCAAAAACCTACACAGAGAAATCCTGTCTTGAAAAATCGCCCCCCCCCCTCCAAAAAAAAGTAAGAAAGAAAACACACACACACACACACACCCAAAAAAAAAAAAAAAAAAAAAAAACACTCTCTGCATCCTGAAGCTCTTACATTTCTTCTGCCTCTATACATCCAACCTTCACCCCACACCACACATTTCTGGAATCTGGTTCTATCAACTCCTTTCCTTTTATGCTGATTATGAGGTAGTCAATCACATCATATTGTGAGGCAGAGTGGGACAAAAATCACCAACCTGCACTAGGACAAAAAATTTAAATGAATCTTCCACTCTAGAGTGCTTGCTCACCAGGTATGTATTGTTGGATACTCTTTGCAAAAGGAAAATTACCTTGCCAAGTTATGTTCACTTTGTTGATGTGTCTCTTTGTGTGACACCAGGAATATTCCAACATCCCCTCAAATGCCATCATTTTATTCTTCAGTGACTTAATCTACCACAGCACAACCTATGAACTAATTATTTCTTCAGCCAAATAATAACAGTAGTTCTTGGGGGAGGGGGGCTTATTAAATGTTTCCTGATTCTGCACAGTATCTCTGATGATTACTAAAAAGCTGGAGAGAAAAAGCAAAAGGAGAACTTGGTCATAAGCTAGGCCAGCACAGCAGTCGCATTCTCTCTATAGGTCAGGCTGGGAAAGCCACAAATGATGTCCAGGTAGAACAGTTAGAAAGATGACAATCTTATCCCAGGACTCTTCTGCTCGCCAAAGCTGTGCTCTGGAAGGTGACTAAAAAGGCTGGCTGAGCATGCTTTATGTAAGATTCATGAATGGCATGGGTAGAAATATCTTCTTTCTATTTTCATTTGGCCTACCAAGCACACAGTATACAACCCAAGAGAAAAATTTCTAATCTCAGTACAAGGACACAAAAATATCCTTACATGAGGGTAAAAGTTAAATACTACCAGGTGTGGTGATGCATGCCTTTAATCCCAGCATTCAGAAAGCATAGGCAGGAGGATCTCTTGAGTTCCAAGTCACCCACCTAAGGCTACACAGTGAAACCTCTTTTAAGCAAACATACATACAAAAATGTAAAATCCTTGAAATTACTGAAACTTAAATGGCAGCAGTGGGAGTGGGGAAGATCAGTCCATCATCTATAGAAGGAATGAGAATATTCCAAAGATAGTGTGCTACTCACCATACCTATCTAGACTACTGAAATAAGATACATCAGGGAATCACAATTTCCCCCCAGGGATCTCATACTGGCAGGAGGAAATAGCCAAAGGTCAGGAACCTGCCACCAGGAAAAAGAAAGATTTTTGCACAGTGCCCTCTTATGAAGGAAGACTGGAACCAAGACAATGATGGGTCAACAATGGCCTGTCTTGACAAGGATAACATCTTGACTGCTTAATTATTCATACCTCTTGCCACACTGAATAATTTTGTTCTTGTTTTGTTTTTCACTATCAACTTGACTCTTCTAAACTGGATGATCAAATCTAGCTTGTAAGGACTGCCAGGGTCACAAGCTCTAAGCCTAACTCCAGTAACAGTTCCAAAACTAGCTCTGTCCAAAGGGCAGATCGCTCTGGCACCAGAAGTTCCTGCTCTGTAATCCACAGAGATCTGTCATAAAAATGTAACCCAGCACACGGATTCAAAATTCCATTTTCACAGAATCAACTCTGGTATCTGCTGCTACTGACTAGGGCTTTCAAGAAAGTGATTGAACTCACAAACAACTGTGTACACAGACCACTCTCCATCTTCAAGCCTGCCTTCCAGGACTCTCTAACTTTGTGGCATTCCTTCACATATAATGCCCTACCTTCCTCTTGAAGCCACTGGCATGTCTGGTTACATAACTTAAAGATCATGCAAATGCAGAGGAGACTAACTATAACTGCTGCTGCACAGGTCTTATATTTAAAAGACGTCTAAGCCAGTTTAGGAGAAATCAAGAAATAGGATTTCTTATCAGTAAGACAAGGCTGGAAGATAGGTGATGCTGAAAACATCTCCTGTGAAAGAGAGGGAAGAAGTGAAGAGAGTTTTTCTGCGGGAACTGACACTCTTGGCACTTTTAACCTCCAAATATTTCCATCCACTATTTGTAATGGTGAACAGGTCAGCTTTACCATGTCTACCTATGCCTAAGGATAACCACAAAGTAGGAAAATATTAAGGAAGGGAAACTAACTGTACTCTGTAAACTTGCTCTAGGGATTTCAGCATTTTACAATGGGGGGGGGGGAAGAGACTCTTTTTCCTGTACAGAGGGCATAACCAGCTGGACTTTCTTAACATACAGAGCAAAGATCACCTCTACCAGACAGCAGAGACTTTGGGTTCTGGTGGTTTGAAAGAAAATGGCCCTATTGATCATAGGGAGTGGCACTGTTAGGAAGTGTGGCCTTGTTGGAAGAAGTGTGTCACTGTGGGCAGGTTTTAAGGTTTCAAGTGCTCAAGCCAGGGCTCAGAGACTCTCTTCCTCTTCCTGACAAACCAGATGCAGAATTCTCAGCTACCTCTCCAGCACCATGTCTGCCTACATGAAGCTGTGCTTCCCACCATGTGGATAATGGACTAAATCTCTGAACTATAAGCCAACCCCAATTAAATGCTTTCCTTTATAAGAGCTGTTGTGATCATGGTGTCTCTTCACAGGAATAAAACCCCAACTAAAGAGAGTCAAAATCTGGCTTGCCACTGATTAGGGCTTGGGTTAAAGTTAGCTCCTCCTCAGGAACTGAGAATACCAAGGAAGCATGCAAGATATAAACAGTTCTCCAAAGCAGGAGCATCTTTAGCTCAGTTATTACAGAGACTCAAAGCACTCTTCTGCCCCTAAGTCTCCACACACCAGCTTCACCAGCTATTTTTTTTTTTTTAAACCCTTTTGTCTTTTTGTTTTTTCCCTTGGCAGAAAAGGAGTCCATTCCTAAATTTGGAATATATAATTGATATCCCCAAAATTACATTTAAGGAATTTTGAAACCCTAAGTGGGTTTCTTTCCCATCTACTTAACCCTTCATTTGGCCTTTATACTAAGAAACAAACTGAGGTCTCTCCACCCCCACTGCCTCTAACAAGGCTTCCTTCAGTCACTGAACTTTCCAAAGGGCAAGACTAAGATATAATTTCTCTATGGGCACTTCCCTCGGCAATCCCACCCAGACACTGGGGTCAATGTTTTCTCACCTTCACACTGATGAAACTCATAAGTGCCTGGACCAACAGAATATGTTGGGATAATTATCATGGTCCCCTGAACGCAGACCATGGCATCAGCATCGCTCCTCTGCCATACTGGCTACCACAATGCTGCCCAGCCACTCTGGATGATAAGCCCAATTCACACAAGAGGCTGCAGATGTTCCAATCAACAGCACAAACCGTGAGCACTACCACACATGTAAGCACAAACAAGGCTTCAGATGAGTTTGGCCCAAAGTCAAAGGCTTCCAAGCCCAGGATCTAGACTCATGAACCAGAAAAATGCCACACACATATTCATGTACCTTGTCTGAGCATTACTGTTATCTAAACCACTGAACTTATATGATAGGATATTACGTGGCAATCTTCTGTCAACATGAAAAGTGAAAGACTCAGAGACTGATACTGGGGTTCAAGCTTCAAGTTGAAGATCAGAAAAGCAAAGCAATTAGCCACTAGCTCTCACCTCTAGCGAGGCTGATCCACGCACAAGCTCTTCACCAAGTCTCATCAAATTGCTGCCTCTCCTCAGTGTGGCTGGAGAACAAAAAACCTCTCTGAGACCTTGCTTCTGTCTTATATACTCCCCTGATGTTGGAATTAAAGGTATGAGCTATAATTCTCTTTATACTGATTCACTTTTGTATAGATCTGGGTGGCCTTGGATTTACAGAGATCCGTCTACCTCTTAATCCTGAGTCCTAGGATCAAAGGTGTATACAACTGCCTCCTAGCTTCTGGCAGCTGGGATTAAAGGTGTGTGCCTGGTTTCTATGGCCTGTGGCTGACTTTGCTTTTTGAATCCTCATAAACAGTATCTCACCATCAGTGCTGCCAGCAGAAATATGGCACACAGAATTCATTTGGCAACCCAAGCTCTATGTGCACTGACCACAAATGTCCTAGGCTATAATGTCCTGGCCTAAACAGCCCATTGTATAGTCACAGGAAATGTAATTACAGAAAGGATGAGCAAATCAATTATTTAAGCAATTGAACTGGCAATCATAACCAAATCTAAAAAGGACAATCACTAGGCAGGAACAAAGCCAAGTACACAGCCTGAAGCCCTTCTACTACAAATACACTTTAGGTAAGGAAACAAAAACAAAAAGGCTAAGACAGGAAGATCAGTAGTTTGAGTCTAACCTGAGCTACAGAATGAGAATCTGCCTCAAAAAAAAGAACCAAAGGGGGGGGGGGGGGGGAGAAACCACACAAAAACAAAATCTAAAAATCTGTAAAACTCAGGTATGACTAGAATAAACTCTGACATGGCTGGTAGGCAAAGAGGTATTTGATCCAAAGGAATCCAGCAGAGTTAAATGAAACATGTACATGTTAGTCTGACTTTCCCTTAGGCTTGCAAGTGAAGACATATTTCCAACAACTCACAAATTTGTGACATTTTACTCTTTTTGGTTTGTTTCTTGCTATTTTGTTTGTTTGCTTTACATCATTTTATTTTATTGAATTGTATTTTATTTTAAAACTGAAAGATGGAATTTTGGACATAGGGTATTCTGCCTGGTCACCAAATCAGCCACTTTCCCATGAAGGCAGTTCCTAATCCCACAGTATGTGATGTGTATTCATGCTTGTCAGCAAGCTGCTGCCAGCCACTTGTACAGACTTTGGCTACACAGCTGTGTATAGGCAAGCCCATATTCCCTCTCTCTTTCCCTTAATTTAATATAGAACAATAAGATGAAAACTCATGGAATCCAGTGGAAGTCACAAGGCTGCTTACCACCAAGAATGCATCAAGGGAGGCTGAGGAAATAGTTCATTCAGTAAAGTACTTGCCTGAGTTCAATCTCTAGCACTCATGTAAAACATTCTGAGTAGTAATGGGTATTTATAATAACAGCACTAGGAACAAAGTGACAGGCAGATATCTGGGGTCTTTCTAGCCAGACAGTCTATTCTAGCAAACAAGACCTAGGTTCCCATGAAAGACCCTTTATCAATAAACAAAGTGGACAGTTAATGAGCAACACCACCCAAGGTTTACCTCTGGCTTCTACACACAAGTGTAAACCCAACCGCCAGCATGCACACTCAAATACAGAGGAGGAGGGGGAGGGGGTAGAAGAGGAGAGGGAGGGAGAGGGAGGGGGAGAGAGAGAGAGAGAGAGAGAGAGAGAGAGAGAGAGAGAGATTGCAAATAGATACAGCGGTAAGTGACTGCCTAACATGAGAAAACCCTGGCTTTGATCCCATCACTACACAACAACAAAAGTCTCAGAGAAAGAAGTTTAACCATCTTGATACCCATATCATGAAACCTTATTGTGGAATAATCTTTTGTACACTATGAAGATGTGTCAATCAGACTGCTTTAATAAAAAGCTAAATGGCCAATAGTTAGGCAAGATTTTCTGGGCAGTGAGGATGCTGGTAAGAAAGAAGAAGACACTAAGACTCAGAGGAAGCAACACAGGCAGTACAGAGTAAATGTAACAAAGGCATGAGGCAGAAAGTAAATTAATAGAAACGGGTTAATTTGTTATAAGAGCTAGTTAGAAACAAGCCTAAGCTATACGCGGAGCTTTCATGATTAATAATAAGTCTCCATGTCATAATTTGGGAGTTGTTTGGAGGAAAAAGAGAAAAATTGACTACAAAGCCTAGATAACTTCGGTTCTACTTGAGAAATACTTATTAGCTCTTATGTTTTAGCCAAAGTTTTCATATGAAAGCCTGTTATAAAGAGGGAAGAATGCCATGTGCCTCATAAATTCATCTGTTTTATGAAAATAAGTATCAGAAACCCAATAGCTCCATTCTACAGGACACTGACAGGCTCCTAGACAAGTTAGTGCTATGAGAGGCCACAGTGAGAAGAGAGGCTGCTTGAAGTATCAGTCATATACACAAAGATGCAAAACTGTTAGGCATCTGCTGAAAATACATTAATAACAACAAAAAGGCATTCTGAGATAAGCAGAAGATATCTACACGCGTTAGATACTATCAACAAATTACTGGCCACTTTATATTTTGTTGGCTATAAAAACAGCATCGTGATTTGATATTTTTTAATACATCTATTTGAGAGAGAGAGAGAGAGAGAGAGAGAGAGAGAGAGAGAGAGGTATGTGCGCGTGCACAGATGGCAGAGTATACATGTAAAGGACAGAAACAGAAGACAACTTGGGAGAGTCAATTCTCTCCTTCCAATATGTGGGTTTGAGGGACTGAACTCAGAACTCATGTAGTCAGGCTTCACAATGCATGACTTTATCCACTGAGCCATCTCACTAGCCTGACTTTTCACAAATTTGCATTTTTAAGAATATGTATAGCCGGGCAGTGGCACACCTTTAATCCCAGCACTCTGGAGGCAAAGGAAGGCTACTCTCCAAAGACCAAGTGTTCAAATATATGAGCCTATGGGGGCCACTCCTATTCAAAACACTGCATGTACTAAGAATTTAAAGGTGAAAATTTCATGGCATCTCTAAGAGTAGACCCCTAAGCAACAACAGCAAAAGATCCAGAAGGAAAGAAGACAGATGCTATGATAAAGTACTGCAATCACTACACAAATTCTCAATTTCAACTTCATCCCCAAGCCCATCCCCAGGGAGGGTGAGGCCTTCCTTCCCTGGGAGTCTTCAAAGTCTGTCAAATACTTTCCAGCAGTGTCCAGGCCCTCTCCCATGTGTCTAGGCAGAGAAAAGTATTGCTCTATGTGGGATGGGCTCCCAAAGTCACTTCATATACTAGGAATAAATTCGGATCCATTACTAGAGGCCCCATAGACTGCTCAGTCCTCCTTAACTAACACCTACATGCAGGGGGTCTGGGTCAGGCATATGCTAGTAATCAAATTGAATTATTCATAAACTTTTAATTAAAAACTGAAACTAAAGAAAAAAGAAAGAAAGAAAAGAAAAACAAGGTATGTGTCTTATTTGTACCAAAAAGAAAAATGAAATCCACAAATCAGCCTGACTCCACACTAGAAAGATGACACCAATGTGAAAACCCAGGTTTACGATCAAACTGGCTGTGTTGAAATCTTGGCTCTAACATTTAGCAGATGTGTAACCTTGGTTAAATGGAGCAACTATATAAAAGCCAGCACAGAGGGCTATGAGGCAACACAAGAACTATTGATGATACATTCAACAGATATCTGCCTTATTATAAAACAATTTATTTACTGAATACAAAATTTAAAGCTGAGCAATGGTGGTACACGTTCTTAATCCCAGCATTCAGGAGGCAGACGAAGGAGTACCTCTGTGAGTTCAGGGCCAACCTGGGTCTACAGAACAAGTTCCAGGGCAATTAGGATTACACAGAGAAACCCTGCTTCAAAAACCAAAATAAAATAAAACAAAATTCTTTAACATTTGCCATGTGCTAAATTGAACAACTATCTTGTTATTTACCAAACCAATTTGCTCCAAATCAAGTCCAGCCTCTGGAATCTGGCCTCACTTAGCAATGTGATCCTCATATCTATTTCAAATGAAAGCAATACCTAGAGTTTTGCCATAACCTCTTCTTGTGATGTGCCTTCTTTTCACTACTTTCCTGTTTTGCTTTTTATTTATTTTGAGATGGGTTCAAATGATTCTACTGCTTCAGCTTTCCAATTGCTAAAACAACAGGTGCATTCCAACATGCCCAGCTACTATCTTCCTCTTTAAAACAAAACAAAAACAACACTGTAACTGCTGTTTTAAAAAAAAAAGAAAGAAAGAAAGAAAAACTGTTGAAGCAAGACTGAACAGGTTGGCTTAGCAGTTAAGAGCACTGCCTGGTCTTTCAGAGGATCTGAGTTCAATTCTCAGGTCCCATTTGGTCTCAATTCCCATTTGGAAACTTACAACTGTCTGAAACTCCCAGAATCCTAGAACCCTCTTTTGGCCTCTGCAGAAACCAGGAACACACAAAGCACACAGACATACATACACATGACATACATGTATCCTTATTTCCTTCAGTGTATAAATAATATAAACTCAGGCAAACAGGCATGACTCAGCCAATTCCAGTACCAAGATCCCAGGATATTTCACACAGGACCCTCAAGTTCTGATTTCTTTTATGCTTTTCCATGTGTCTATACACATCATTACCTCCCTCTGAAAGACAAAAAAGTAAAGTTAAGGAACCCTCCCCCCCTTGAAATAAAGGACAGTCTGGCCTGGAAAGATAACCCAGACCATCAGTTCCCTGGAATTTGCTAACTTCCCCCTCACAAGGCCCTGAGATAGCAGGATACTAAGAATTCACACTGCCCCTCCTTTCCATGAGTCAGCAGGTGGTAAATAGGGTCCTTAAGAAACAAAGAGATAGCTGCCCAGACAAGATTAATTAGCACACCCAAGGCCCTAAGGTCTGTTGACCCTAAGAGCAAGACCATCCAGCCTCAAAGGGTCACATACTCAATGGACAGAGGGTCACACCCCCTCCCTAAGCTTGTGGGTTTTGCCTTTAAAAAACACCTGTGCCAGGGGAATGGGGCTTCTCTCTGGCCTTCGCACTGAGGGAGCCAGTTTACGCAATTGATTCCTGTTCATTAAAGCCTCTTACGTGTTGCAGCAACTAGACTGGACATTGAGTTCTTGGGGGTACCAACCAAAACTGGGAGACTCCTCTGAGGGTCTTACACCTCTACCTTTTTATTTTTATTTATTTACCTTTTTTTTTTTAAATGCCCTTACCTGCCCTGTCCTGTCTTTCTGTACCCATTAACCCTCCCCATCAGCCATCTATGACATCTGCTTCATTTCCTATAACCCAAAGCAGTCTGGGTTGGTGTTACCATATACCTTAGAAAGGTTTTAGCAGCAGTGGACATGGAGAACTGGATCATGGCCACTTGGTCAAAACAGAAAACATGCTTGAAGAGACTCATTGCTCTCCAACAGACACAGTCTCAGCAGAGACCCCCGGCACTATACAAGAGCATCTGCATCTTTCCTGGATCCTTCCCAATGACTTTCTCCCAAGTGACTCACACAACAGACACTTTTACTTGAAATGTTTGTTCTTTTACAACTGTAAAAAATTCCTTCTGAATATAGAAAGAAAATGTCGATTGGAATAAAACATAATGTCCAAAAGTCCCAAGAAATACTCAAAGGTCTGTGCAAATGGAATGTTAAGATAGGTTCCGCTCCTGGCACCTGGAGTATCATCACTTTAGATGATTATCATTTATGTCATTTCTAATTTTCCCAGAGACCAATCAATCTTCTCATCAATTATTGCTATTTTTCATGTTAATACAATCAAAAATTTCCAGTGAATATTTACTCAACTCCACTCCACTGGTGTTTTAGGGAAAGAGAAGCTCAGTGCTATGGTCCAAATAAAGAGAACAGGGTAGCCAAGACCAAGAACAAGCCAGTCCCCATCACCACAATACAACACCCATCAGGACAGCTATAATTACAAAGATGGACAATGAGAATGTAGGGAAACTAAAACTCGTGTTCACTGTTGGCAAGAACAGAAACTGGTGCCAACACTGCACAAAAAAGTACAGCAATGATGGGAGATGTCATTCTGTAAATATTTTCCTCTTATTGGTTACTGAATAAAGCCCTATTGGTCAATCGGAAAACAAGAAAGGTCAGACTAGGAGACAAGAAGGATTCTGGGAGCTGTAGGAAAGGAATCAAGATGTAGGGACTTGAGAAGAAGGTCCGGACCCTCTCTCCAGTAAGATAAGACCACGTGGAAACACTTAGAATAGAAATGGGTTAATATTTAAGACAGAGCTAGCCAATAAGAAAGGCTATTAACAGGCCAACAGCTTTATATCTAATACAGTATCTCGCTGTGTGTTATTTGGGACTGACACAGCTCTGGGACCAGGCTGGTGGGAAAAGCTTATCGTAACACAGCACTTTCTCAAAACAATAAGAATAGAATTACCAGCCAGTCACCTGGCACCATCTTAGTGCCCTCTATAAAAACAAAACTGTGATCCTGTTTTAAGGATTCAGGCATTACGCTGGCCTGCCCCTGTCACCTGGCAGAATGCACTCAGTCAGTACTCTGGCCAGCCCAGGGTCCCATGAGTAGTAGTCTGCAGGCAGGTGTAAAGGACCCCTTTAAAAGACGGACCCATGCCCACTTACACTCTATTGCGCTCTCGCTCTCTCTCTCTCTCTCTCTCTCTCTGCTTTCTCTCCACTTCTGTTCCTGGTGTCTCTATTTCTCTTTACTTTCCCCCTCACTCCCCTTCTAAATAAACTCACTCAAGCTGTCTGCCTAACGTGTTTACCCCTACACCTCAGTCACCTTCACCTGCTATGGAACCTGCTATGCTCTCCCATGTGGTTCCTTACCTTGGGACCCCCATGAGTGACACCCCCACCTTTCTCCAGCTTTTTCCTATAATTGTAACAAAAGAACAACACCTGTGCCACTGCCTGACCTTTGTGCCCAACAGAATGCTAGTACTTGGACCAGGTAGCATAGTGGGGAAAAAATGTGGTATAAATTGGGGGGGGGGGGGGATCTGTACTTTAACAAGTGGTAGTGACACATGCCTTGCCTTTAATCCCAGCATTTGGGAGGCAGAGCTCTGGGTTTGAAGCTAACCTGGTCTACACAGTGAGTTCCAGGACAGCCAGGGCTGTTATACAGAGAAACCCTGTCTTAAAAATGTTAGGGCCCATAAAGAGGGGTCTATTTCATCTTGCCTCAAGATCAGAAAGTTTAAAACTGTCGTTAGACCTATAAGACTATAGCCTAGCTGCTGCAGGATGTTTCAGCCTTGATAGCTGATGTCTTTATCTAAATAACAACAGAAGTGGGCTCAGGTGAGTTTACTCTTGACCCTGAAGGCCAGATGGAAGGTGTGGCTACCAAATACCTGGAGGATTAAGGGAGTAAATCTGTTTGCTCCTTATACATGATAATTTAAATCTTCTGCCATTATCTCCAGTGGTGGATTTGCCCTCCTGACACTATCCTGTGTTTCAGTCTTTAGTTAGCCTTTCTCAATCCACACTCTCCATCTCAGGTAGGAACCATGGGCTAGTCAGCTAGCTCCAACTGCAGCCCTGCAAACATAGCTTCCCACAGAAAGAAACAATAAAAAAAAAAAAATAGCAAAATAAGCAAACAACAGAAAAGTGTACTTCCTTGCTACAGTTAGTTCTGATTGCACTCTGAGAGAGGACATGCAAACCAAGACTGACTGAGCTACCCCACAGTGGCTGTGGGGTACTTCCCTGATCAATGGAATCTGCCCACATAAGTATGGGACCCCATTTAAAAAAAAAAAAATTAGTTAAATGACAATATATTGAGTCTTTTAGAGTAGCATGCATAGGATGAAATTATCAGCAAACTGCCAGCAGTTAACTGCTATGTGTAACATACTATATAACACACTACGCTGTACAGAGAATGTTGGCAGCATCTTCCATGTTATCCTTTGATTTGATGGTAAACTGAAAAAGAGAGACTAAGATTGAAAGTGTTGACTTGTCATTCCTATAGCTGGTTAAAGAACCCTCCCTAGAATCCAAATACTTGGAATCCATGAAAAGTTACCCCAGTCTGAATGGCCTGGGTCATGGATTGCTGACTAGGTGCAGAGAGGAATGAAGAAATGAAGAAAGGTCAGACATACATTAAAGAAAGTTGGGATCAGGTGAGGGAATGCTGGCACTGATGAGGAAAACTCCACATGTTTATTAGGTACAGCGGAGGAGGGGTGAGATAGTCTCAGTGGTATCTGTAGATGAGCAGTTCCATGCCATAAACATTTCCTACAGAAAGTATTAGTGAGAAAGAAGACATCAATGTGAAAGTGACAAACTTATACCCCTCAGATCTGACCTTTAATAAAAAAGGGACAATCCCCGATTCACATGTAGATAGTGGGGTTGGTTTCTTAATAATCATCTGGCACATGAGACCATTGTTAGGATCCAGGCACTAATCTGACCTGCACCCTATCACCTTGCAGGATGCACTGAGGCAGTACCCGGGCCAACCGGGGTCCCATGGCTCTACTGTGTCTCTGTCTGTCTGTCTGTCTGTCTGTCTGTCTGTCTGTCTGTCTGTCTCTCTCTCTCTCTCTCTCTCTCTCTCTGTCTCTCTCTCACTCACTCTCTCTCTCTCTCTCCCTCTTCCCCACCCTGAACTGAAGGAGTATTTGTCCTCAGCCATGGGATCCACGGCTGTCCCACCTTGCAAGGTATTCCTAACAACCATGATAGTCAGTCTGTTTCTGAACTGAGTTGGGAAGAACTTTCAAGCAATAAATAAAATAATCTTGTCTCAGTCGTTGTTCCACTGCTGTGAAGAGACACCATGACCACAGCAACTTTTATAAAAGAAAGCATTTAACTGAAGCTTGCTTAGTTTCGGTCTATTGTCACATAGCAAAGAGGATGGCTGTATATAATACAGGCAGACATAGTGCTGGAGATGTAGCTAAGAATTCTACCTGATCCATGGACAGCAGGAAGAGAGAACAATACAGGGCTTGGCTGGGGCTTTTGAGGTTGCAAAGCCTAATCCTAGTGATACATTTCTTCCAACAAGTTCACACCTCCTAAACCTTTCAAACAATACCACTCCCTGTTGACTAAGCATTCAAATATATGAGCCTTGTGGGCCATTTTTATTCAAAACACCACAAACCCCTCAAGACCTAAATTAATTGTGAGGCTATGGGACAGTTGAACAAAGAGATCAGTTTTTGTGCTGTGGAAAAAAGAAACAAAGTAGTTTACTACATTCCTTGAAAGATGACAGCATAATCTGAAGCAATGTAATGGAAACCAGTCCTTAAGGGATTGGCCTACAGAAGGTATTACAGACACTTGGTTATCACCATCTTCTGAAGCCCCAACAAATATAAGGAACTGGAAAACATCAGAGAAAAGAAACATTATTGAATGAATTGCATGAGAAGCAGTATCTGATATCCACTTCATTGGATTTTATATGACTTTTTAAATAGGTTTTTCTGCCCCAAACCCCCAAGTAGATTTCTCTGCCAACCCAGTAAGCCAGATCAAGCTGAACTGAAAAAGTATAACAGGGTATTTGAGCAAACCAACTCCTGGACAGGTTCTCCAGTCCCAGCGATTGAGGCTGGAAATGTCAATTGCCCGAATTAAAGCAGGGTGAGTATATAGGTTATAGTCAAGGAGTGATGACATGTTTGCCACAAGTTGGGTTTGTGCCCAAATATGGTAAAAACCTGAATGCTTTAGGCAGGGGCCTTGGACAGCTGGCAGTTTCAGGGCAGGAAGCTGCTCTAGCTGCCAAGAATGCAGAAGTGGGCTTTATGGTGCCTTCCCTTCAGAGATCCTCTGAGTGGGAAGAATTTGGAGGGACAGTGTAGGAGAGAGGAGAGAGCAGGAGGTTCCAACCTAACACTTTCCATCACAACCAAATTAAAGATGAGGATTGAGCAGGAACTTAGGGAATGCTATAGTACTTTAGTGGCTCTGTTGGGCCTCATGGAGAGATATGATTTTTAAAAGGTAAGAGAGACTCTAGCAGATACAAATGATTTAGACCAATATATAAGAAAGATTTTAAAGTAAAAAAGGAATCAAAACTGAGAGAAATAAAAATACAAAGTAGACGAAAGAATCTGTCAGAGTCACTCAAAGGCAAATATGGCAATGTATAGAGGTCAGTAAACAATTTGTGAGAATGAGTTCTATTCTCCCACCATGTAGGTCCTAAAGATAGACTCAAGTCTTTAGGCCTGACAACCAAACACCAAACTGAACCTTCTTGCCCACTCTGAAAAGCTATTTTTGTTTTGTGCCTTGTGTTTAGGTTTGGTTTTGGTTTTTGAGACAGGATCTCAATATATGGCTCTAACTGCCCTGGAGCTCATTATGTAGACCAGGCTGGCCTTGAATTCATAGAGATCTACCTGTCTCTGTGCTTCCAAGTGCTTTGATTAAAAGCACCCACTACCACACTTAACTCCCGGAAAGTTTTTTGGTTTTTTTTTTTTTTTTTTTTTTTTCCTTTTTTAATTTCCAAGACAGTGTTTCTCTGTGTAGCTTTGTTAGCCAAGCTGGCCTCTAACTCACAGAAATCTGCCTGCATTTGCCTCCAAAGAGCTGGGATCAAAGGCATGCATCACCACAGCCCACCTCTGAAAAGCTTTATAAAAATTTTACATTTATTTGCATTTTGGGTGTATATATGTGTTTATGTACATGTATATGCACATACCACATCAGACATATGGAAGACAAAGGACAACCTGTAGGAGTCAGTTCTCTCCTACCACCTGGGTCCCTGGGAACAATCAAATTCTGATCACTAGACTTGGAGGGGTCTTTACCAGTTGAGACACCTTGCTGACTCAGAAGTCTGAGCAACAATTCAAAAAAGAAAACATTACTCCTGTCCTAGAAATTGGGGATTATTTTCCAAGGCTGTATACTATTGAGTATAATGGAAGTGGACATTGTCTGCCAAGCCTGGAGCTCTTTTTAAACAGCTAGATATGACCAATAGAAAGATAAGGGCCCAGAGTCTGTCAAATGGGGTTTCCAGAAGCTGAAGAGATGGTTCATCAGTTAAATGTACTTGCTACACTTAAAAAAGGGACTGAAGCCTGGTTCCCAGCATGTGAGATGACCTAGAGCCTGTCTGTACCTCCAGATCCAAAGGATCCATCACCCACTTCTGACTTCCATGGACACCCACATACATACATACAGACACAGAAATGTTTTAATATATATAAACACACACACACACACACACACACACAGCTAAGGGAATTCCAGCTTCAGCAGTAAGCACAGCAGGTTAAAAGCAGAGCACTCAAACCTTAGCCAATCAATCAGTACAAGCAATCCCAGCTGAGACCATTAGAGACAAGAAACGCTAACATTTAAGTATCTTACAGATTTCTAAAAAAACATCTGGAAGTGTAATAAAGTTAACAGCTATGTTATTCAAACAAAGGGACATTGCACTGAGTGGGAAAGTACACACCTAGGAGCCATAAGAATGCTGTGAGTGATGGGCTACTTCCTTGAGTTGTTGGCCAGAGAGGTCCCGTGGTGGCCACATACCATAAAGACTGTTGCTGGTTACAAGAAATCAAGCTGACATTAAATTAGAAACTCTCCCCCCCCACCTTCTAGTTGGCTTTCTCAGTGACAGAAACCCCCAGGTTACTGGGGGAGAACTGTTACTAACAGTCCTATTTGGTTATGGATGCTGCTATAGTACTAACATGCCAGGCAAGATGTGTCTATTAGGATAATATAGCATGACTGTTGGTGGTACAACCAACTGTTTTCCAAATGGAGATAAAACTTTACAGGAGACTCAAATTTGGTACAGTAAGCCAGTGGCTAGAGAGGTAGTAGGCCACAGAAGAAAGGCCACCAATACTACTTTATTAAATGGTCATGATAATCTCATTAAACTCCCTTCTAAATGTTTGCATTTATGCCTACAGGTCACTGTAGTTAATTCAAAGCTAGTAAACAACTCATAAGTCTCAGACACCCATGAAAAATAGATTTGCAGGATACCTCTCACCCAAAAGTTATAAAAGCAATGAGGATTGCTGGGGGAAGGAGACTTCTCAGAATTGCCAAACTGCCTGCAAGTCATGCAGAGGAGATCTCCAAGGATGCTGCTTTTGTTGCCTCTAATAATCCACACTCCTACAAGTAATATCTCACCCACATTCCTATAACCCCAATAAAACTATTGGCTCACCATGTTTCAAGTTGGTCTATTATTGGTACCCTATCTAGGGTGAAGAGACATTTGTTCTTCTACTCAGGAAAAGTCACACAACATTCATGTGATTCAGTAACTAAAAGCAGGTCTGGGAGAGATTTTTTTTTTAACACTCATGTTCACAAAAGAATTATTCAAAGTATCAGAGAAGTAAAAGTAACCAGACTGTGTAGCTTTGGAAAGAAAGATAGGCAAAATATACTAAATACATAGAATATTCTAACCAAAAAGAGAAGGAAATTTTCTAATACACTAAAACATGGATGAACCTTAAGGACATTTGCATCACACACAGAATGAAATAAACCAAATACAAAAGATAACTACTGCATGGTCCATTTTAATGAGTTCCTTGAGAAGAGTCAAAAAATCAGAGACAAGACAGTAGAATGGGGAGTAGGGGGTGAAATGAATTTCAGAAGGTAAATGAGAAAGTTATGAAGGGCCCAGAAACAGGAACATAGAAATGAAGGGTCCAGGAATATGGAAATATAAAATTGGAAGCCCAAACACATCTTGAGTAAACAAATCAATCAATCAATCAATGATGAAGCTAGAAGCCACTGTTAAAGTTTAACAATCACTTTCTGCCTTAAGAGCAGATATCCTGGCAGCCACTGTGTACAGAGGTAAACTTTTAGCAATTGTCTCCTGCCTCCCACCTTCCCAGCTAGGCTGGTAGAGCAGACAAAGGTTGACTTCTAAGTATTGCCTCAAAAACCCCAGTATGCCCACTGGACAATGTCACCAACACACTGTGTCTGGTCTCATGCCTCCCACATCTTGACTCTCCCCTGATAACGCCAGTCTCGACACAAAACCCTTCATGTATGTACTTGTACCACATGAATGCCTGGTGCCCATGGAGGCCAGAAGAGTGTGTTGAACCTACTGGAGATGGAGTTACAAACAATTAATTCTAAATTGCCTTGTGAGTGCTGAGAACCAAAACTGGGTCCTCTACCAGACCATGAAGTGCTATTAATCACCACGCCATCTCTTCAGCCCAGTAATAAAAGAATTTAAGGAAAAGTAGTTTTGTTTTTGTTTTTTTTAAACAGGGTTTCTCTGTATAACAGTGCTAGATGTCTTGGAACTCCCTTTGAACACTAGGCTAACCTCAAACTCACCTGCTTCTGCCTCCCCAAGTGCTGGTATTAAAAGTGTGCACCATCATGCCACTTTAGTTATTAGGTTTTGAAAATAAATTTTATATTGTGTTCTATCAATAATATATTAAAGTTTCCATGAATTTTAATTACATATCATAGGCTAAGAGGATTTTTTAATGATGTGCAATCAAAACATCAAATTTTAGCAAAATCCTTATGCCTAAGGCTAAATGTGATTTTTCAGGCTTCCCCTCTGACTCCTAGGTGCTGATGTGTTTGTGTGTGTGTATGACAAAACATCAAAAATGTACACATTACTGGATGAAAAGGCACAATTTCACATGGCTGCTATGAGGCAATCTTCAAAGTGTTTTTGTCAATCTGGTCCTAAAGGTACATGCTTTAAAGTCCCAGTACCTATAAGGCTAAGAGACTGGAGGGCTACAAAGTCAAGGCCAACCTAGAAAACTTAATGAGACCTTGTAAGGATTCAGGGATTACACTGGCCTGCCCCTGTCACCTGACAGAATATACTCAGGCAGTATCCTGGTCAGCCCAGGGTTCCATGACTATTATTAGTCTGTACACAGGTGTAAAGGACCCCTTTAAAAGAAAGACCTGCCCACTTCTCTCTCCCTCTCTCTTTCCTGCTGTTCCCCTGGGGCTGACAGGACCTGTCTCCCTCTTTTGTCCTGTCTCTGTGTCTCTTTACTTCTTTTCTCTTCCCTTCCCCCTTTCCCTTTTTAAAAAACTTCTTACTAAGCTCAGTCTGCCTGGCATGTTTGTCCCCTGCCTCGGTCACCCTGGCATGCCATGGAAATCTGCCAAGATTCCCCATGAATTATCATAACAGGCCTTATCTCTAAATAACAATGAAAATGAGGGCTGAAGATGTGCTACTAAGCAATATCCTCAGCACTTATGCTTGAAGGAAGGAAGGAAGGAAGGAAGGAAGGAAGGAAGGAAGGAAGGAAGGAAAGAAGGAAGGAAGGAAGGAAGGAAGGAAGAGGGCTGGGATAGGACTCAGTGGTGGTAACTACAATGTTTCATGCACCTTGTGCATGAATGCCATCTCAGTCTGTGAAAATGACCAAGGTGCACCAAGTGAGCAGGAGTAACTGCTTTCAAACATTCATACACTGTTTCTAGAAAACTGTAGTGTCTTAAATTTCATTATCCTACCATGGTTGCTATGAAAACAAAAGTAAAGCTGGCTAAGAAGAGATGGGCATAGTGGCACACGCATTTAATCCCAGCACATGGGAAGCAGAGGCAGGTGGATAGCTGGGTGTTCAAGGTCAGTCTGATCTACAAAGCTGAGTTCCAGTACAATCAAGGCTATGACACAGAGAAACCCTGTCTCAAATAACAAAACAAAAACAAAAACAAAAAAAAAAAAGAAAAAGACCTCAAACTTTAACCTTTGGCATCCACACATATGCACATGTACCTGTGCCACCACTACCACCTACACACCATTGATAGTTCAACAAATAAAAACATGCATACATATATTTTTTAAAAAATAATTTACAATACTGCTAGGGCTGGAAAGACGACTCAGTGGCTAAGACAACTTGTTGTTCTTCAAGAAGACCGGAGTTCGAATCCCAGCACCCACATGGTGGATCACCACCATCTGTACTGTAGTTCCAGGGAATCCTGTGCTCTCTTCAGGCCTC
The DNA here is from genome assembly GCF_943737965.1 of Phodopus roborovskii. NCBI lineage: Eukaryota > Metazoa > Chordata > Mammalia > Rodentia > Cricetidae > Phodopus > Phodopus roborovskii. The sequence goes on from NW_026126418.1 coordinate 65,717,729, forward strand.
TGAGGGCATTCTACACATCTGGTACACAGACATACAAGCAGGCAAAACACCCAAACACATAAAACTTTAGGGAAAACAATTACTAAGTCATGCATAAGTCACTAGTACTACCTTCTAATAAACATGAAATTTATTTCCATATAAGTAATAATCCAGCACAATGTTTTAATGACATAACTAAAAAATCATAAGTTTAAGACTTCAAAAACCTTGTAGGATCATGAATAATTATGTTCATCAGTCACAATTAGAGGGGAAACTATTATTTATGAAAATTCTAAAATTTTTCATGAAACTGGAAATAACTACAAGTAAAAAATAAAGTGCAGCATGGGAACAAGCCATGGTGGTATACCTATAGTCCCAGTACAAGATATTAAAGCAGTGGAGTGAGTTTGAGGCCACTCTAAGACATGGAAATATCCTGTCTCCAATAATTAAAAAAATAAATAAATAAAAATAAAAGTAATACTTTCAGTCAGTCATGAGTCAAGAATCTAATGTAAGTGACACCATCACGTGTGATATCTTCATGCACAGCTCTTTTTTGCTGCTTTGGATGATCCAAACTTCCATGATGGATCCCTAATAGCTAACAGCCCCACAAAACAACAGCGCTGGAAGAACTGAAATGATCCAAGTAGTGGACCTGGAAGCATGTCCACCCCCATGAAACTCCAGTTCTGAAAGACTTTAATTGCAACCCCATGAAAAACCATGGTCAGAGCCTTGCCAAGATTCTTGAGCTACAGAAGTTGTGAGAAAAATAAACATGCATTGTTCTGAGACAAAAAAAAAACAAAACAAAACAAAAACCAAAAACAAATAAAAACAATAGGGCTTGCTCCATGGTAGAGCAATTACACAACACATGGACAGGTACATCAGACCTGGGCCAACTCCCAACACTAGAAAAATGAATGAATGAATGAATGAATGAATGAATGAATGAATGAATGAATGAATTGGGGGTGGTGGGAGCAGTGAGCTTTATAAAAGCAGTAAGGAAAACATTCACAACCCTTAAATGAGGAAGTCCTGATTCTAAGCATACCACTAAGACTAGAAATCATAAAATGAAGCTGGGAATTTGTTCAGTCAGCAAAGTGCTTGTTATGCAAGCTTGATCCCCAAAATCCACATACAGTATCTGGCACAATGGCACATGCTGGTGATCCCAGCACTGTGAAGGCACAAGTAGTTCTCTGGGGGTTACTGGAAAGCTGGCTTAGCAATACTGGTGATCCCAGGCCAATCAGAGAACCTGGCTCAAAACACAAGGTGGACAGCTTTTTGAAGTTGTTCTCTGTGTTAGTACTCAGGCAACTGTACTGGCCTGCCCTTGGGGTTTTGATAGGTATGCCCTCAGCTGCAGCCACTAAGCACACCACCTGTGCACATTCACCACACCCTCTTTTAAAGGGGACCTGCCCACCTCCTCCCTCTCTCTCCCTGCCCCCCCCACTTCCTGCCAGCTTCTCTGACTCTCCTTTCCCCCTTTTCTGCCACTCACTGCTCCTATCCCCAGAGGCCTGTCTCCCGTCTCCCCCCCTTTCCCATTTACTTTCCCCAATAAAAAGGTCCTCCACCCAAGCTCTATCACATGGTGTCTTTCTCTCCCATGCTGATCATTACCACATTCTAGCCATATAGCACATTTGTGCACATGCAAAACACACACATACACACAACACCATAAAACAAATTTTAAAACTTTTTAAATATAAAATTGTGACCAAATCCTACTAATCCTTTTTTGTAGATTTTATGTATATGGATTTTTTTTTAAGCTGAATCTATGTCTGTGCATCATTTGTGTACCTAGTACGCACAGAGGACAGAAGAGACCATCAGAAGATCTCAAACTAGAGTTACAGATGGTTGTAAGCTGCCATATGGGTGAGAGGAAGCAAACCCTGGTCAGTCATCTAGGAAAGCAGCCAGTACTCTTCTTAACCACTTAGTCATATCTCAGACCCTATCATAATCCTCCTAAAAATATGCAATGGCTTGGCAGGCAGTGGTGATACAAGCCTTTGTTTAATCCCAGCACTCAGGGGGCAGAGGCAGGAGGATATCTTCTAGTTCAAGCCTACACAGAGAAACACTGTCATAAAAAAGCAAATGGAAGGAAGAAAGGGAGGGAAGGATGGAGGAGGAAGAAAAAAATTAAAAGTTGGGTGGTGGTGGCACACACCTTTAATACTAGCACTCAGGCAGACACATTTCAGTGAGTTCGAGGCCAGCCTGGTCTACAAAGCAAGTTCCAGGACAGGCTCCAAAGCTACACAAAGTAACCCTGTCTCCAAAACACAAACAAAAAAGTTTGTGCATCAGTGTGTATATCCTTCACATTTAGTCCTCTACAGAGAAGTTGTGGACCCTAACCTGAGTCTTTCATTTGAAAAACAACCTATAAGCTATCAAATCCTCATTATGCCAACTGTGAGAGCTACTGATTTTCAATTAACTATGCCTTCCCAGGCTAAAGCTTTGTGTGACTTCTTCCTGGCTTTCTCTTGATAGTCCAAGTTGGACACTAATCTTTTCAAGACTCATGAGACTCTTGCAGCTTAATCACATTCGGCTTGATAATAACCTGCAGTGTGTCTTGGTAACCCCTCCAGCCGAGTCAGGAATGCTGAATCACACTTTTAATTCTAACACTCAGAAAACTTAGGTATAAGGTCATCACATGAGCTCAAGGCCAACCTATGGTACTTCTCATTCATTATACTTACCTTTGCAACTCCAGCATCTACATAAAAAAACCTGACATAGATACTCCCCTAGCTACTTAAAAAAAAATACATCCTTTTGTTTTGTTTGTTTTCTGAGTGCTGGGATTATACATTTGCACAGCCAAACCCAATACACTTTACTGTGATTAAGAATGGGGGAGGGGCATGGAGAGATAGCTCATTAGTTAAGAGCACTGGTGCTCTTCCAGAGGTCCTGAGTTCAATTCCCAGCAACCACATGGTGGCTCACAAACATCTATTTGCTGATTCCCTCTTCTGGCATACATGCAATGCAGACAGAGTACTCAGACCTTAAAAAAAAAAAAAAAAAAAAAAAAAAAAAAAAAACAAACTACATAAAAGAATGGACAGCAAGATGAACAGACAGCTCAGCTCAGTGGTTAAGAGTACTGACTGCTCTTCCATCCAGAGGTCCTGAGTTCAATTCCCAGCAACCATCATGGCTCACAGCCATTTATGAGATCTGATGCCCTCTTCTGGTGTACAGGCAAACATGTTGACAGAACACTATATATAATAAATGAAATAAATCTTAAAAAAAAAAAAAATGCTGTGGTGGCACACAACTTTAATGTCAACATTTGGAGGCAGAGTTCCAGGACAGCCAGAGCTACACAGAGAAATACTGTCTTGAAAAACCTAGGGGTTAAAAAAAAAAAAAAAAGGCAGCAAGCTTCTACATAAAGGTTAAGCCAGTCAATCACAGAAAGAATGGGGGGGGGGAGGGCATATTTTAGTGCCGATTCAAAAGGACTTGAAAATATCCATAAAGAAAAGAATAGCCCTAACAGTGGTGAATCATTATTTCTGTTTGATCTTGAAGGTCTCTCCACAAGTAAATTTCATGCTGAGTAAATAACATTTGCCTCAGTGCTGACAGATTATTCAGTGGAATATCTATATGACAGCTGAGGAGTTTCAGAGTTCTGGAAATCCTGATCAATGAGTGTAGTAAGGGCCAAAGGCCATGTGAGGAACTTACTCCTTATTCTGGACAGTAAAGGCAATAAAAAAGCCAGTGCTGGGACAGGCACTGGATCAGTTGGGGCCCACTGCAAGACTGAGTTAGACTACAGAGTAACAACCAGAAGTAGAGGGAATACTTAAAATTTTCCTATGTGCTTTAATTTGTATCATTTTAATGTTTTTTGATAGGTGCCAGTAAAGATTTTAGTACTGATTCACTTCTTTTGGCTCCTAGAATTTTTTTTTTTTTTTTTTTTTTAATGCTGCTCCACAGGCTACTGAGATGCCTCAGTGGATACAGGAACTTGCTGTAAAGACAACACAAATTTGACACTCTGAATCCTACATAGTGGATGGAAAGAACTGACTCCAGAAAGCTGTCCTCTGATCTCCATGTGTGCCGTGGCAGAAACGCACATACATTATAAATAAATGAAAAAAATTAAATAGAACACTGCTGGCTCCATGAAAAGACTAGCTCTTAAAAGCCCAGGATTTATAAGGCCCCACCATTACCACAAAGAGGCAATCAGCCTTGATGTTGCTGATCCTCCCAGAAGCCTACACTCCAAAGCCTAATGGGAAATGCTAAAGTTCTAGAAACGCTGCCTGCCCTTCTCTCCCAACATATTTCTTGCAGTCAGTTTTAAAAGAAACAGGAAGCTCAGCTCAGCTCCTCCAGGGCTGATCAGAATATTACTTCATTCTAAGCAGTGTGGTCTGAAAAGAAATCCTCAAGTTCAAAGGTGCTCCTATCAGAGATGCTAGGTTAGGTAAATGCTATATATAATACTACTCTCCAGGCATGGCATGGGTAGTTAGTAGTTACTGTTTTGGAAACAGAACATCTATGATTGCTCCCACAAGATTAGCACAAAATGGGGTCAATGAGCATTCCCTCCAATATGTGAGGTGAAGTCATCAAATACTTGAAATCATAATCACACTCTAATACAAGTTTTCAACCAATGGGTTGCTACCCCTTTGGGGGTCCAGTATCAGATATCCTGCATATCAGATATTTACAATTCATAACAGTAGCAAAATTACACTTAAGAAGTAGCAACAAAGTAACTTTATGGTTGAGGATCGCCATACATGAAGAATTGCATTAAAAGGTTTTATCATTAGGAAGGTTGAGAACCACTACTCTAATACCTGCTGCTCTTGTCGCAATAGGATCTCACATGTGATCTTAGGAGGTCTTCAGACTGGCTTTTTTTTTCCCTGTCTTAATATGTGTAGTGTGTATATGCACATCTTTGTATGGATGCACATACTCATGAACATGCATGTTAAGAGACAACTAGACTCTCAATCTTTTTTAATTTTTTAAAATTTATTTATTTTGTGTATGGGTGTTTTACCTGCTTGTCTGTTTGCCTGATGCAAAAAACAGGCAAAAAGAAGTCATCAAACCCCATGAAACTAGAAATACAAATGGTTGTGAACCACCAGATAGGTACTAGCAACCAAATTCTGAATCCTCTGTAAGAACAAGTGCTCTTAACTGCTGGGCCATCTGTCCAACCTTACATTTTGATAAGGCTCCTCAATGAAACTAGATAGCATTTAGGCTAGGCTGCCTAGATAGGACATGGCTCTGGGATTCTTGTTACTTCTGCATCCGCAACACTGAGTTTACATGCATGGACTGTCATGCTTAGCCTTTAAGTGGGTGCTGGGGACCTGAACTCAGATTCTTATGTCCAGCTGAGCCATCTTCCAAGCCTAAGAGCCTCACTTCTTCAACTGTGGATCATGATCAAAATATTGCAAAAGTTTGGCAACAGTTAAAGGTTTTTATCACAACCAAAACAATTAAAAATCAAATGCTTAATAAATGAAAATGAGGTGTTTCTGGCAGCACTAGCCTATTCTGTATCTTCACTATAGTCTTGGTTCTAAGTATACAATATGTGAGCATGTATATGCAGTCATGGAACATAACACCAACAAACAATTAAATACATCAGCCCGCTCATATTTGAGACTACAGAATGTTATGAACTTCAAGTTTTCTACTTACACAGGAAGTTTTCTCCTCTTACAGAAATGCAATGATTAATTATGCAAAGCTAAAACATAGTATTTCCCATTATCATTCTTCAGCATCTAAGTATCAAATTAGTTTATATTAAATATATAATATGCTAGAATGCATGAGAATAGGACATAATTTTGAGGCAAGGCCTCACTCTATATACCAGGATAGTCTCCAACTCACAATACCTGGTTGGAGATAGACACAAGGTGTGGGGAGCTAAAAGAGAGAGATGGGGGAGGGGAGATGAGACCATGACACCCCAACAGAATCACATAACACTTTGATGACCAAAGAGAAACATGACAGCACCAAAGATAAGTTTTAGAGGAGCATGTGCACTGTCTCTGCTATTGGTGATAAGCAAGTGAAGCTAAGCAACTGAAAGTAGAATGGAGTGTCCCAGAGGCAATCCTCATGTGGCCTTCCTTCCTTATATGCCATGAAATGGCAGCTGCACTGCTCCTGCTATGGGTGATAAAACACGATTGAGCATGAGCTTTCTGCCCGGGAGGAAAAGTCTTGGTCAAGTCTGCAAGAGAAATTTAGGTAGGGCTGTCTTCCTCTGTATATTATGATAAGGAATACCTTCTTCTTTTAGTTTTGTGAGACAAGGTTTGGAGACTGTCTTCTCTTTGAAGACCAGGCTGGCCACCAACTCAGAGATCTGCCTGCCTCTGCTAGGATTAAAGAAGGGTGCCATCACCGTCTGGCTAAGGAATACCTTCTTGATGACTATGGCCTATATTGTATTGTAATTATATTGTATTATATTGTAATTACTAAAAGTAGCATGTGCAAACACACACACACACAAAATGAGATTGTAGGGGGCTGGAGAGATGGCTCAGAGATTAGGAGTACTGGCTGCTCTTCCAAAGGACCCAGGTTGAATTCCCAGCATCCACATGGCAGATCACAACTGTCTGCAACTCCAGGATCCAATACCTTCCCACAAACATAAATTCAAGCAAAACACCAATAAAAAAAATGAAATTGTAAGGAAACTGCAGTAACATCTGCACTGCCCCGATATGGCAACTGAAGCTAGACTGTCCATCATGCCCATGTAAGGGATGACTTACAATAAAATAAAGACATCCTTCATGTCAGTCTCAAAATGGGCAGGGAGGGGGTGAGGGTTAGATGAGTACTAGCTTGCCATTTCTTACTAGGTTGGTGGTAAGAAAAATACAAATTAGATGTATGTTAAACATTACCTCTTGAAATCCTAAAAGTGAACAATAAAGAGAGAAAACAAGGTAGAAACGATAGAGAAGAAACTCAAGCTGAGCATGGTAGTACAAGTCTTTAATCCCAGTACTAAAGAGGCACAGGCAGATGGATCTCTGGTTCTAGGGTACAGCCAGGGATATATAGAGACCTGTCTTCCCCCCCAAAAAAAAAAAATTAAATCCATCAGTGTAAGATTGTTAATTCACTAAGTCAGATAGAAGTGTGCTTACATCACAACTGATATGGGGCTTTTGTAGCAGTTACTGAGTGAGCCTTGTGGTAGGATATGATCTTTACCAGTAGAGGTTCTAGTGAATGAGTGATTTAGACTAAAATGTAATTATGGTTCATAAAATGGTTGAAAGCAATCAAGAGGCACTGAGAAAAAGCAGACAAAAGACATTCTGAAATCACTGATAATCAAATTTGGCAAGATGTGTGTTAGAACTGGGGAGATAGCTCTTGCAAATAATGAGGACCTGAATTTGGATCCCTAGAACCCATGTAAAAACCAGAGTGCAGCTGCATGGGTCGTAATCCTAGTGCTGGGAAGCAGTTTAGCCAAGTGGTGAGCTCTAGATTCACTTAGAAACCCTGCCTATAAATAAACAAACAAACAAACAAATAAGCAAGCAAACAAATGTTTTGATTAGGTAGGCAATGATGGAGGAAGATAGCAATGTTGACCTCTTGCCTCCATTCTCATACTATGGTTAGCTAGTGGCAAGCTCCATTCTCTGACCTTTAGACAGGCTTTATTTGTACAAGCAAGATATTACCACAAGATGGGACTGAGCATAAAGAATACTTTCCTCCAGGCATGACCTGGCCATCACTGTCTTCAAATCAGAGCAGCTATGAGACCCTCACAAGATCCAGGCAAATGAGAATTTCCTTGTGACTGGATAGAGTGTCATCAGATTACAACCACCGTCTCCCTCCTGCCTTCCACAGACAGATCCTCCTACTGAAGCTGCAAAACTTTAAAATACTGCTGGGCAGGGTGTGGTGGTACAGGCCTTTGCTTAATCCCAGCACTCAGGAGGCAGAGGCAGGTGGATTTCTGTGAGTTCCAGGCCAGCTTGGTCTACTGAGAGAGTTCTAGGACAGCCTAGTGTACTTACCAAGTGTCAGGCCAATATACCGAGGCTTTATCTCACAGAAGAAAGAAGGAAAAAATAAAAAAGCAGTATATACACATGAACATGGAATTCAGTCTCTGCTTTCCTAGAAAATTCTCCAATTTGAATCAGCCTGCCTGGAAGAAGGCCACCATCTTGTGGTTAAAAGAGTAAATGCAGGCTACACAAAGACGACAACAAAAATATCCACGCTTAACCAAAATGTTAATAAATTCCTTGACCATCTAAAAGTTCTTACTCTTGCTCATACTGGAAGGGTTTTAATCTTTCAAGAACAGTGCTCTGTGTCCGGATTAATTAATATGCTATTAAAACACATGTTTCCAGATGAATCCCATTCATATTGTAATAATGGTTTTTAAAAAGAAAGATGAGCCAGGCAATGGTGGTGTTGCCTTTAATCTCAGAGCAAGAGACAGAGGCAGGTGACTTTGAGGCCAGCCTGGTCTATAGCTCGAGTTCCAGGACAGCCAAAAAGGAAAATAAAATGGACCATGACAGATACCATTTAAGTTTTATCATGTTAAAACTGTGGTAGTACACACCTTTAGCCAGCACTTCAGAGGCTGAGGCAGGCAGATATCTGTAAGTTCAAGGCCACCTGGTTTACAAAGCAAGATCCAGGACAACCAGGGCTGGGGGGGGAGGGGGGGAGACAGGACAAGGGGGAGGGAGAGGGGGAGGTGGGGAGAGGAGGAGGAAGAGAGACAGAGAGAGAGAGAAAACAAAAGGCTGTCACTTCCTTTAAAAATAACACTGGATCTCCTAGAACTGGAGTTATAAATGTGAGCAATTGTGTAGGTGCTAGGAACTAAACATGAATGTATTCAGCAAGCAGTATCATTCATAATAGCCAATAAAGTATGATCACATAAAAAGTCCATCAACAAACCAATAGACATACTTGGATTATTGCTAAGCCATAAAAGAAGCAAGATTGTGTTACACACTACAGTAACATAAATAAACCTTAAACACTGAGAGCTCGCAGGGCATGGTGGCATACTTCTTGGAGGCAGAGGCAGGCAGATCTCTGTAAGTTTAAGACCAGCCTTGTATACAAAGCAAAAACAAAAACAGAACTCAATAAAATATGCCACTCCCAGAAGACTATAGTTAAATGATGCCATTTAAATGAAATTAGAAAGAAACTACTAATGGAATAAAATTGAGGGATGATTAAAATATTCTAGGGTTTGTGATGTGTTTATTACTAAAACATCCAAGTTATAGACAAGTAGTTCTAGTATGTAGTAAGTCACTGAAAGATAAGCAATGGATGAATGGTGAGTGGATAAGTAAGAAAAGTGTGGAGGAAAAGGAGGGGAGTGAAGGTAAGAAAGAGAAGGGAAAGGGAGGGCTGGAAGGGATATTCTCTACTAGAAGTCTACAAAATCCAGTCAGTCTCCTAGACATAGAAAACCCAGTCAACGGTATTTATACTTTTCTCCAACAGCATTCCCCTTCTTTCGTTGGTCCCCCTTTATGTAGCTATCTATTTGTCTCCTCACCAATTCTGCTTCTTCTCCAAAGCAGAAAAGAAAAAGATACATACTGCAAAGGCCTATAAAACTTTCTCATTTCTTTCAAATATAAGAAAAAGTCCAAGTTCTCTAAGAAATCTAACAATGCCATTTTTAAAGATAATCTATGGGGTTAGGAAGATGGCTCAGTGGTTGAGAGCACATGTTCTCCCAGAGGACCCAGGTTCAGTTCCCAAAACCAACACATTACTCTAGTGTCAGGGGATCCAACACCCTGCACATGATCTGAAGATACACATGCAAGCAAAACACTCATACACATTTCTTTCAAAAAGTGGTCTATCCCTAAAGGTAAGAATAATTTGTATAGCAAGGGGAAGGGGGGAGGAGGGAAGAGGGAGGGAGGGAGGAAGGGAGGGAGGGAGGGAGAAAGGGAGGGAGGGAGGGAGGGAGGGAGGGAGGGAGGGAGGAAGGAAGGAAGGAAGGAAGGAGGAAGTCTGCCTATGCTATAAAATATCTATCCTACTTCTCCATATACCCAGACAAGACCTCCAAGCTACAACTCTGTACGTACCAACAGTAGTATCATTTCAAACCACATCCACCCTGAAGAGCTTCCTTGGAGACAGGGAGAGCAGAACCAACCAGATGCATGGGATACAGCTTCAGCATGCCCAAGGAAATAGCTTCCCCAAGAAATACAAGTTCTTGACTGGGATAAAAAGTAGAATGCATAATTCCTTACTGGTTGTATGACTAACATTAAGCACCATTAAAATTTATAACATAGATTTTTTTTTTTTTTTAATCCTGGAACCAGCACAGTCACATGTCCAATTGAACTGTTCCTCTCAGAACAACCACAGAAAATAGCCATTTTTGAGTGCACACCATCCCCAAGTCATCACCATTGCTGGGGACAATGATGGCAATGAATAGGCTTATAGTGCCTCCACCCCATTTCTTTTCAAGGGCACAAAGGAATCATCCCTATTGTTCCCGTGTCCTCATTACTGTGCTGTGAGCTGCATTTCCTCAGATCTGGGAGAATAACCCTCCTACCCTCCCCCACCCTTTTGTTCCAAGAACATGCTCAAAACAGATTACAAACCAATTTGTCTAATCTGTCATTTGCAATAAACCAACAAATAGGTGAAAGCACAGCTCCTGTTGGGTCTCTTTCCAAAGTGTCCAGAGCTTGCCTGTACGTCATCTTATTTGTCTATGAAATCACTTTACAAAGCCAGATGTGCTCTGCCTTAAGGTTCTGCTTTTTTTTTTTTTTTTTTTAACAAAAAAACATAGTCCTGTCATTCCAAGGAAAATGGAATATGCTATCCTAATCAACCAGTCAGGCAGGGCTGCAAATAAAATGTAAATGTGAACTAAATGGACTCTCTGGCTGCTGTCCTTACAATTCCTGTGAGAAAAGCTGAAATTTCTCCATCTACCCACCCAGCCCAGATCTCTAGTCGCTGGAGCCCAGGTCCCCGATAGTAGCTCACCTGGCAGGGTCTGCCTCAATCACTAGCACTGAGATTGTCCTTGGGACAGGGAAGAAGTAAACAAGAGTCAGAGTTAGCAACAGGATTCAAGTATTCTCTATAAATGTTTGAAATCGAGAACAATTACTGAATTATCAGTACAAGTGATGATAAATCATAACCAGGCAGTGGTAACACACGTCTTTAATCCTAATACTCTGGAGGCAGAGGCAGATGGATCTCCATAAATCTGAGGTCAGCCTGGTCTACAGAGCAAAGTTGCAAGACAGCCAGAACTACACTGAGAAACCTAGAGAGGGAGGGAGGTAGGGAGGGAGGGAATGAGCTTCCTCCTGTCATAGAAAACATAAGCCAATTGGTTTCAAGTGTTCTTCAAAGCCCTCAGCCAGGGAACCTCTCACTCCACTTTTAAGAAAGTGCACACACATCAAGTAGCCAATCATCAAAATTGAGCTATGTGGGTAGGGAAAAAGGCAAAAGGGACAAAAAGGTGACGCTCACAATTACAGCAAATACTCTGCTTTACTGGCTGCAACCACAGCTAAAGACCAAAGGAGAAAGGCTGATGTCATGTGCAAACTATCAACCTCTATCAGCAATGCATACCTTCATCAACCTCTCTTCTAAACACAGCTGCTCGAAGTGGCTAATTGCAGAGAAATTATAATAGTTCAACTATGCCTTCCTGCAAAGCTCCACTCTCCTAAAATGGAAGCTGCCCAAGAAGCCTCCTCAGGTTAACCAGGGTTTAAAGATTTTGAGTTCCTCAGAAAGTCTATATATGCATTATTTTCACCATGAAAATGGAGAAGGATCTCACCACAGAATCCACTAATGATCAGCTCAGCCCACAAAACAATAACATCTTAGGGTCACTCCAGATAGTATTGTTTTAAAAATAACAATAAAATAAAAAAAAATCAGGAGACTGAAGACAAGTCTAATGAAACAAAAAGTAACCCCACTCTGACACTGGAACTCAAAGAGTTCCAGAGAGGCTGCTCCAAGTCAAAGAAGCCAAGACAACAGCAGACAGAAAAACATCCAGGTCAGAACAGTTGGCTCCCTTCCACCAGGCAAAGCTGCTCCAGGGGGCAATGCAGTCTCCCTATACTCCCCCCCTTACCTCTCCAATGCAAGCCCAGACTTTGCCAAAGAGGGAGACTGCCACAGGGATCAAACAGCACTTAATAATACCCTAAGCTCCTTTGTTTTAAAGTAAGAAATATTTTAAACCATTATAACTAAGCTTTATAAAGCCTGAAATACATTTCATATTTTTAAGAATTACATGAAAATGTCATCAACACTTCTAAGTAAATACAATCTTACAACCTACACACATGCAGACTATCCCAGAGCAGTTACATGGCTGGTCTACTAGAGGACTGCCAAGTGTGCCTACTCAAGCTGAACCCAGCCCCTGACCTAAGCCAGGGTGAAAGGGTAAAAAACAAACAAACAAATAAACAAAAACTCACCTTAAGTGACTCATCTTTAATACAAAAGCACAAGTTCAACTACAAAAATCATGTGACTGATTCACTTTAAATTAACAAGATCATATACACACCTACCTACACAGAAAACAGACAAGATCCTATCCAATGTCTTACTGTAGCTACCTCTAGTAAAATAGACAAAGAATAAAAAAAGTAAACTGAAGGAAAATAAATTCATGTGGCCAATAAAAATTAATGAGCAGGGGTCAGACAGATGTCTCAGAAGTTATGAGCACCTATTCTTGCAGAGGACTTAGATTAAATTCCCAGCACCCACAGGGCAGTTTACAACCAGATTATCTGACACTCTCTTCTGAACTCTTCAGGCAACAGGCATGCTCACAGTATGTATACATACATACAAGCAAAATACTCATACAGTTAAAATAAATCTAATAAAAAGTAATAAATGAATGAACTAAAAAAAAAGACACCAGTTTTTTATATACTAAAGTATTTTCATTATGAAAGCACAAAACAATGTAAAAATAGGCATGTCTACTTGGCACTGATACAAGTCTTTAATCCCAGCACTTGAGAGGCAGAGGCAGGATGATTGATCTCTGTGAATTTTTTTTTTAATAATTTACTTATGTTATTTCATGTGCATTAGTGTTTAGCCTGCATATGTGTCTGTGTGAGATTGTCAAGTCCCCTGGAACTGGAGTCACTGACAGTTGTGAACCTCAATGTGGATGCTGAGAGGTGAACTCAGACCTCTCCAAGAGCAGTCAGTGAACTATCTCTTGAGCCCTGAACTCTGTAGATTTAAAGTACCAGGACAGCTATAGTATCTACTAAAGCTCAAAATGCACAATCTCTGTGACCTTGCAGTATCTTTAGATATTGATAATATCTGTTATCAACCATGGGTTGATAGGACATTTTCATGATACACATAAGGTCCTTTAATGGTACCCATACTTATTCTATCCCTTCCTTCCTGTTCCTTATAGCCTCTGTTATGATTTTTTCCCTCTCCTGAGAGAACCATGCAATATTTGTTAGATATATCTATTTTGTTTTTTGTGTAGTGCTGGGATTACACCTAAAACCTTGTGTATGGTAGACAAACTACCACAAAACATGTGTTAGAACACGGGCCTGCGATCAAAACAGTGGTCATTCTAAAAGACTAAATCCCAATTTGAAAAATCAAGCCAAGCCTTGCTACACATAGATCTCTCTGGGGCAACACCTCAGATCCCAATTTATGATAGCTGGTTCTTGCAGCTCTTTGTCACATACCCTGTCTTAAACTAAATCATTAGACATGGAACTTCCCACCAATGCTCCACAAAATCTTTTTTAGGAAATTTAAGAATCTTTCATTTACATGTACATGCCTGTGACCGGATGTTTATAGGTGCACCATGTGTGTATAGGTGCCTGTGGAGGCCATGGGGTGTCAGTGTCAGATTTCCTAAACTAGAGTTATATAGTTATATATGTAACTATGAGCCGCCTGGTGTAGGTGCTAGGACTCAAACCCAGATTCTCTTCAACAACAGCAGGAACTCTTTAAGTGTTCACACATCTCTCCAGCAGTCCCAAAACTTATAAAGGTCTGATATTTCTTCTGTTCCTGGAATGCTCTGAAGATTTACCCTAAATAGGTTCCTCTGGCCTTTCCCATCCCATCATTCTCATCACCTATTTTCTTAATGAAACTCCAGGTTTTACCTTATTCTTAATTTTTTGAGACAGGGTCTCTCTATGTAGTCCTGGCTAGCCTGAAACTCACTATGTAGACCAGTCTGACCTCAAACTTGGAGATCTGCCTGTCTCTACCGTCTCAGATAATTTTATCTTTTTTCTTTTAATTACTTTAAATGTGGTACTTTGCCTGCATGTGTGTCTGTGTACCACATATATGCAGTGCCTACAGAGACCAAAAGAAAAGCATCTACTCCTCCCAGAGCTAGAGACAACTGCTCTTACCCACTAAGCCATCTTTCTAGCCCCTAATTTTATTCTTAGTACTAAATGATACTCATGCATGTATTGCATATTTTATTAATTTGCTAATAAACACCTAAACTAATTCCATAACTTAACTACCATGAATAGTACTAAAATAAACATGGATACACAGGTTTTACTGCTGAATGCGGAACTGTATTCCCTAGTATGTAGTATTTATTTATTTATGTAATTATTTACTTACCTTAGTATACACATACTACAGATAAATCATATGGAAGGTTTATTTTTAATTTATTTATAAATGTAATGAATTATTAGTATCCAGACTATATAAAGAATTAAAAAAAAAAACAGGCATGGTAGCTCATACCTGTAATCTTAGGAAGTTAAGGCAAGCGGACTGCAAGATTGAAAATTATCTGAGCTACAAGGGGGAATTCACAAGGCCAACATAAGCAATTTAGTAAGAACTTCTTTCCAAATAATACTGAAAGAGGCTGAGGGTGTAGCCCAGTGATACAGAGCTTATCCAGGAAACACAAGGCTGTGGGTTTTACCTCAGAAAGAACAAATAATATAATCAATAAGTGGGTAAATGAATTGAACACTTTTCAAATGAAGAAATAAAAATGATCAATAAATTCATGAAAAATGTTCAACTTCTCTAGTCATCAGGGAAATGCAAGCAAAACTACTGAAGACTGACCACATGGCTAGCAGATAAAGTCAGCAGTCACTAAGCCTGATGACACAAGTTCAATTCCTGAAACCCACAGGGTATAAAGAACCAAATCCAGCAAATTGAACACATCTGCAATGTGGCATGCACACCTACACACATTATGCATACATACATTAGATAAAATTAAAATTATATTAAATGGCAGGAAAGATGGCTTAGTGGTTAAGAACACTGGCTGCTCTTCAAGAGGATTGGATTCTACTCTAGCATACATGTGGCAGCTCACAACTGTCTATAACTCCAGTTCCAGGAGTTCCAGTTCCTGATGCTGCCTTTTGGCCTCGTGGGCACCAAGCACACAAGTGATTCATATACATACAAGCAGGCATAACACCTGTGATAGTTTGAATGCAATTGGCCAGGCCCCATAATCTCATAGGGATTGGCACTATTAGGAGGCGTGGCTTTGTTCAAGTGGGTATGGTCTTTTGAGGAAGTGTGTCACTGTGGGAGCAGACTTTGAGGATTCCTATGATCAAGATACTGCCCATTGTTTCAGTTGACTTCCTGTTGCCTGCAAGATGTAGGACTCAAAGCTCTTTCTCCAGCATCAAGTTTGCTAGCATACTATGCTCCCAGTCATAATGGACTGAACATCTGAAATTGGAAGCAAGCCACCCCAATTAAATACTTTTATTTATAAAAGTTGCTGTGGTCATGTGTCTCTTCACAGCAATAAGAACACTAAGACATCGCCCATACTTATAAAACAAAGTAAAAATAGGAAAAAAAAAACCTATACTGAGAGTTGGCATAGTGGCACAAACCTGTAATCTCAACATCTGGGAGGCAGAGGAAGGAGAACAGCTTCAAATTCACAGCCACCCTGGCCTATATAGTGAGTTCAAATCTAACCTGAGCTACATAGCAAAACTTAGGTCAAAACAACAAAACAAAACCTATATAGAGATTCTAACTCACTTCAGGTAGATGACTATCATTAAGTAACAAAAAACTAGGGTAAGAACAGATTCTTGTAAATGACTCAACTTCAGTTCCCAGAACAGTTGTCAGGTAGCTCACAACTGCCTGTAACTCCAGCTCAAAGGAATCCAAAGCTTCTGGCCTCTGAGAGCACATACCCATGAGCATGCAAACCCAAAGCATGCAAGCACACACGCACAGTAAATAAGTGTCTGTAAATATGACTCTGCAGTTAAGAGCACTGGCTTCTTTTCCAAAAGACTATTCTCAGCACCCATTGAAGCTCAGAACTTTTTAGAAAATGTTACCTGAAGCCAAGAGTCCTAGCTACTGAGCCCTTACTCCATGATTGATTGACTGACTGACTGATTGATTGATTGAGAGTGATGGACAGACACACACACACACACACACACACACACACACACACACACACACACATATTTATGCACACTGGTGTTTTGTCTGCATATATGCCTGTGTGAGAGTGTTGGATCCTGGCATTATGGACAGTTGTGAGCTGCCACAAGAAAAGACAGGCTGGTAACATAACTCAGTCTTAGACTCCTAAATTCTGGCTGGTCTGGCTTTTTAAAGAACACATTGGATTCCTAATAAAGAAGGAACTGGAGAGGCTAGAAAGATTAGCCAGTTAAGGGTAATCTGCAACAGTCCAGAAAAAGAGGATGTGGACCTGGAAAAAACAAAAGAAATGGTTGGATTCCTGCTACATTGAAGCTCAGTTCAGTATAATGGCAGGCCTGAGTGAGTAGAAGCCAGGGGATCAAGCATACTACAATGTTCATACTACAACAGCCCAAACTGAGTACTATCATGGCCATGAAGTCCTACACTAAATGCTACCCTGATAGTCACATGTAGTCTCCATTTTTTTCTTACAAACATCCAGCTAGGATCTACACCAACATAAACATTTTCAACTAGATATCTGCCATGCTATCTCCTACCAGAGATAATTAAATCCATAGTGAGAAGGTCATCAATTTCTTCTGCTACTTGACATAGTATTGGTTAAGATGAATAAAACTGAAACTGTAACCAGATTATGCTTCCAGAAAAATCTCAATGCAAAGTATTATAACAAGCAACAGTAGTAGTCAGGCACCAAAGTATTTCTAGGTGACAAGGATTATTTTTTTAGGTGGTGGATTTCTCTGTGTATCCCTGGCTGTTCTCCAACTCACTCTGTAGACCAGGCTGTCCTGAAACTCAGAGCTCTACCTGCCTTTGCCTCCCAAGTGCTGGGATGAAGGCATAGGCTAACACACCCAGCTAGGGT
The DNA here is from genome assembly GCF_943737965.1 of Phodopus roborovskii. Lineage (NCBI taxonomy): Eukaryota > Metazoa > Chordata > Mammalia > Rodentia > Cricetidae > Phodopus > Phodopus roborovskii. The sequence continues at coordinate 65,735,262 of NW_026126418.1, forward strand.
GGGTGGGTGGGTGGGTTGGTTGGTTGGTTTTTGGAGACAGGATTTCTCTGTAGCTCTAGAGCCTGTCCTGGAACTCCTTCTATAGACCAGGCTGGCCTGGAACTCACGGAGATCCACATGTCTCTGCCTCCCTGAGTGCAGATTATGCCTTACTTAGAGATGCTGACATTCCTGGAAAGTATATGGACTGAAATCAATGTTGAAGTCACATGAAGCTGCCCATTCCACTCAGGTTCTGAACTACTTCATCATATGAATAACTTGCATGCCTCCCTTTTAGAATAAAATGGCAATATCTAATTAATTAACTAATTAAAATATCAAAAGCAAAATCTGGTGTCTCCAAGCAGCACTTGGGAGGTAGAGTCAAGAGAACCAAGAATCTAAGGCCAATCTAATACAGTGAGTTCAATGGCAGCCAGGGCTACAGGAGACCTTGTCTCAAAAAGCAAAACAACAAATAAATATATGTGTGTGTGTGTGTGTGTGTGTGTGTGTGTGTGTGTGTGTGTGTGGAAAATTTCAAAATAATATCATCATCCTAATTCAATGTTTCTCATTTCCCTTCAGTTTTTCTCCTTACGTGCATGTTTTGCATGGTTGCAAGCTATATAAGCAATTCCCCTTACACACTCCAACATATTCACACACTCATGATTATCACATGATAGCAATAGAGTATTTCAATAGGTTCACAGATATAAAGTGTTAAAACATTTTTCAGATGATCCTGGCAACACAAGCCTGTAATCCCAGCGACTGAGGAAGCTAAGAAAGGAGGGCCTACAAGTTCAAGGTCTGACTGGGCTACAGAATGAGTTCAAGGACAACCACGACAAAGCAATGAGACACTGTCTTAAAATGAAAAGGGTACTAGGAGTTGTTTCAAAGGTACAGCAGTTGCCTAGCATGCCCAGGATCCTGGGCTAAATTCCCAAAACTGCAAAAGCAGGGAAGGAAAGAAAGGAAGGGTGGAGATCACAAAAAAAGAGTAAAATATTTTAAAAGCAATTTTTTAAAAATACTATTAGCTTCTTGATGTGATAACTGTAAAGTAAACAATACATGCCATACATTTGATTTTCTTCTCTCCAAGTAAAATGCAGTGTAGGATTCCTGGTATATGGTAGCCTAAACAATGAAGAAATCCTTTGCTTTCTCTATAAGAGTTTGGCTGCTTTGTTTTTGTGGTTTTTATAAGATTTATTTTTATTTTATATTTATGTGCCTACATGTATGTACTTGGAGGTTAGAAAGGGTGTTATATCCCCTGAAACTATAATTACAGACAGTTGTGAACAGCTCCATATAGATGCTAGGAAATAAATCGGATATGCTTTAAAACCTCTTAAATGCTGGACCACCTCTCCAGCCCTTGTTTTGAGACAAGATTTCACCCAAAAGTATCTGGCCCAAAAGTTTCAATGTAGCCCTAGACTCCCACTTGTGATACTTCTGCTACCAAAGCACTAGAATTATAAATGTGTCATTAGGATTTTTTTTACCAGCCTGTACCAAATTTGGAACTTGGAAAGAGTCAGTACATTCCTTCTGCTACATGCATCCCCTCTACTCAAGTCTCTAACACCCATCTCTGTTCCCCATGGTGGCATATATGAACCAAAGGATTCAGAACCCTGGCTTAGACACACCCTACTACCTAGCAGAGTTCAACCATCCTGTGTGCTCAGTTTGTGTGCATTAGCACTTCCATTTTTTTAATGTTATGCTAGGCAAAACTCAGCTACATCCTTGGCTCTCCACTTCTGGGTCTCCACTTCATTTCCCAATCACAGTATATACCCCACATCTGACTTGAGGTGTAGGTGTACACTCTGGACTCTTGGTCTGAACAGCTTTGTACAACTCTCTATCTGGCCCATCTTACCATGACCTAGCTAACATTTCCATAAAAATGACAAGCTACTGCCAGGAGGTAGTGGCACATTTAACCCCAAGCAGAATTCAGGAAGCAGAGGCAGGCAGACCTCTAAATGAGGTCAGCCTGGCCTACAGATCAAGTTCCAAGACAAGAAAACCCTGTCTTGGAGGGAAAAAAAAGGACAGGCTAACATCAGGCATGGTGGCACATAACTTTATTTCAAGCACTAAAGAGTGCTAAATAAAAAAAGAATAGGGGGGCTGGAGAGATGGCTCAGTGGTTAAGGGCACTGGCTGGTTTTTCAAGTCATCCTGAGTTCAATTCCCAGCAACCACATGGTGGCTCACAACCATCTGTAATGAGATCTGGTGCCCTCTTCTGGCCTGCAGGCATATATGCAGACAGACTATTGTATACATAATAAGTAAAATAAATCCCTTAAAAAAATTAAAAAAAAAAAAAAAAAAATAGGAAGGACTGGAGAATCAGCTCAGTGATTAAGAGCACTTACTGCTCTTGTCGAAGACCCAGATTTGATTTCCAGCATCTACAAGGCAGCTTACAACCAACTCCAGTCCCAGGGGATCCAACACTCTCTCCTGATTTTGTAGGCACCAACCACAAGTGTCATACACATACATACATGCAAATGAAATATTCACACAAATAAATTTCAGGGGGAGGAGCAGGGGTTTTGAGACAGGTTTCTCTGTAGCTTTGGAACCTGTCCTACAACTGGCTCTATAGACCAGGCTGGCCTCAAACTCATAAAGATCCGCCTGCTTCTGCCTCCCAAGTGCTGGGATTAAAGGCGTGAACCACCACTGCCCAGCTTACATAAAAACATTTTTTAAAATAAAAATTTGTCTGTAAATGCCATTTTGTTTAGTGTTTTCTAGTGTTAAAAACTGAACTAGGCAAATGCTTTACTGTTTAAGTTACAGTTATAACCCCTGGAAATGTGAATTTGAATGATATTAACCAGCAGCAACATGGGGTCAATAGTAAATTTCCAGAATAGATCCTTGCTGCAATTTTCTAAGAACTTAACCTGTTCTCAAAACAACAAGCCAGAAAATGTTATGGGTGAAGTATCTGTGCAGCTAAACTCATTTTCTTTTTTTCTTTTTTTCCTGGTTTATCCGAGACAAGGTTTCTCTGTGTAACTTTGGAGCCTGTCCTGGAACTCACTCTGTAGACCAGGCTGATATTGAATTCATGAAGATCCACCTATCTCTGCCTCCAGACTGCTGGGACTAGCATGAGCCACCAATGACGGGCTCTAAATTCACTTTCTAATGACTCTGCAGAAACACACTACAGAGTACAAGGAGAGACAATCAAGTAAGCATCTCCTGAAAGAGGATGTGGTAGCTGGTCCATATGCACAGGTTTTATTCCTGGCCTGGCAGAGATGAAGATATTCTAAGGAAGCACTTCTGTCTCTCAGACTATTAGATTAATAAAATTATTAGACTATTAAAACAATAGACCAAAAAAATTATTTCCCCAGGGATCTCACTGGGAAAAGCAAAGGGCTATAGCCAGAGGGGGAATTTCTCTGCTGAAATACCTATTGAAAGTATTTCAGTTTTTGTTGTTGTTGTTTGGTTGGTTGGTTTTGTTTTTCAGGACAGGGTTTCTCTGTCTTCTCTGGCTGTCCTGGAACTCCCAAATGCTGAGATTAAATGCATGTGTCATCACCTTCCCACTCTGATTTCTATTTTTACTTTGGCTTCTTTAATTAGCTTATTGAAGGTGAGTGGCCAAACCTGACTTGGGGCACAGATATGTGACATTTTTCAAAATAAGTTGAAGGTTAGCCGGGTGATAGTGGTACACACCTTTAATTACAGAACTTGGGAGGCAGAGGCAGGCGGACCTCTTTGAGCTCAAGACCAGCCTGGTCTACAAGAGCTAGTTCCAGGACAGGCTCCAAAACTACACGGAAACCCTGTCTCGGGGGAAAAAAAAAAAAAGTTGAAGGTGGTGACAATGGCAGCTCCTTTTTAAAAAAATCCCAGCATTCATAGGGAAACAAAGACAAACTATCTCTGTGTGAATTCGAGGCCAGCCTGGTCTACAGATTCCATGACAGCCAGGGCTACACAGAGACCCTGTCTCAAAAATAAACAAACAACCAAAAAAAGGGTTTTAGAAATAATTACTATCCAGAGATAGTTTACTTATCATTTATTTCATCCCCTCTTAATTTCAAAATGCTTTTGTGCTTTTGTTTTCCTCTTCCTAGAGGATGGAAATAATGAAATGCTTCCTTGTTTAAAAAAAAAAAAAAAAAAAAAAAAAAGGACCAGATGTGGTGATGAATGCCATCCTGTCTTAAATAAAATTTAAAAAGGGATGGACAGATGGCTCGGCAACTGAGAGCACTGGCTGTTCTTCCAGAGGACCCAGGTTCAATTCCCAGCACCCACATGGGAGCTCACAACTGTCTGTAACTGAGTTCCAGATCTGATATCTCCATACCAAAGCACATAAAGTTAAAGAGAAAAGAAAAAAGAGGCATAAAGAGAAAAAAAAAGAGTAATAAAATAAAAAAAAAAAGTGAGAACAAGAAGACGACAAAGACAACTTTCTCTTTGTTTTTTAGACAGAAGATTTAGAAGCCAACTTTGTTTAAAACAGTAGTCAAAATTAGATTGAGTGCTACTACAAAATTAGGAGTCAACTTTTAGCACACAGCCTCCAGTCAACAGACAGATGCCAAAGTCCTAAGCATAAATGATTTACAGGACCCAAGGCAGGAGGGAGATGGTGATATATACCATTAATCCCAGCATTGGAGATGTAGAGCCAGGAAGATCTCTGAGACAGCCAGCCTGATCTACACAGTGAGACCCTGCCTCAAAAAAAAAAAGCAAACAGGAATGAACCACTGAAGCACAGAGTAAGACCTCTAGGAATTCAGGGTCTACAAAGCAAGTTCCAGGACATCCAGGGCTACACAAAGAAAATAAGTCTTGAAAAAACAATACATAAGCTGGGCGGAGGCGCACGCCTTTAGTGTCAGCACTGGGGAGGCAGATCTCTGTGAGTTTGAGGCCAGCCTGGTCTACAAGAGCTAGTTCCAGGACAACTTCCAAAGCCCCAGAGAAACCCTGTCTCAAAAAAAAAAAAAAAAAAAAAAAGGAAAGAAAAAGCAATAAATAAATAAATAGGGAGGGGAGAGGGGAAGCACTGGAACAGAAATCTAATCTATTCAGAGATTTGAGATATCAGGAGCCATGAACAAACTATATTCATTTTGGGGATAAGGGGGGGTTTGGAGACTATCTCACTGTGTACCCTTGTATAACCTGGAACTTGCTGTGTAGATTAGACTAGGCCTGAACTTGTGACTATCCTGCATCTGCCTCCCAAATGCTGGAGAACACAAGGGATATGATACCCCTCAGGCATGCTGCTCCTTTTTGAATTGAAATAATAAATCTGAATACTAACAGGACATTCATAAAATAAAATGCTCATAGATGAAAAATGCTAGCCAGGCGTGTTGGCACATGCCTTTAATCCCAGTATTTGGGAGGCAGAGGCAAGCGGATCTCTGTGCTTTCTCACCAGCTCTGGCTGGCCTGAAACTTATAAGATTTTGTGCCTGTCTCTGCCTCCCAAGTGCTGGGATTAAAGACGTGTGTCACCACAATCCAGCAATAAATCTTTAAAAATAACAAATGCTTAGGCTAGAGGTGGAACTCAGTTAGGTAGAATGTTTGCATACCGTACACCAGTCCCTGGGTTTGATCCCCTACGCCACATAAAATCTGTCCTGGAGGGGTACATACTTGGAGCTCCAGACCAGCCTGGGGTACATGAGACCCTGTGTTATAAGTGACTGTCCTCTGAGTCAAGCAATCATCATCTTGGGGCATTCAGCTGTGCCTCCTTACAAAATACCATCACAACTGTGTCTGTAGATAGTTTCCATCCCCCAAAAAGAGGTAGAGAGAGGCAGAGAGGCATACCATATTCTCACACAAGTCTGCCTTAATTGCACATGGCCTGGGAGAAAAGCTAGAATATATAGAGGTCTCCATCTGAACAATTATTCAAAAGCTCTCATCCCCGCTGGGTAAAGGCTTCTGTTATGGCTTGTTAGTATAGAGAACACCCACACCCCTTTAAGTAATCCCTCACCTATGATCTGTAAGGAAACCCAATAAATTCAAAGGTTCCCCAGAGTGAACAATGGCAGAATCATGTTTCAGTTTGTTGTGGGACCTTAGGAAAAGGGATGGATGCTGCTTCTCCTGTGTTGGGGGCACAAAGGTCCTTGCACTCAGAACACTAGGGAAGCAGAAATGCTAAACACACAAGGAACTCTCCTCAAAGGAGGATTTACCTGTTTTCTACCCAGAAGGCTGAGTGGATATGGTTAACACTTGGTGTCCTTTTGCCATCTTTGGAGGCAGACTTCACCGGAAACCCCCAAGAATGCTTAGCCTAGTCTCTCCCTCCATGAACCTTTATTTTTAGCTTTGTTTCTTGGTCAATAGGATCCATCCTTAGAGGAGATGTAACATGTACTTCATGACCTGCTGACCTTCTAGGTTAGCGACTAGATTCTAGTTCCTTTAGCTAGAGAACCCACCCTCTCATGGTCACATGCACTTCGTAAAGGAGTTTCTAAGTAGTGACAACTTAAGCTTTATTGTGTACCTAGAATTGGAATGACTGTTACTTGGAAACCTTTTCCAAAATGTTCACCTCTCCATAGTTTGTTTCCCTGCCTGAACATGGGCTGGGTCCCCTCACTTGTGGGAAGGAATTTTAACAATACCCTGTCTCACAAAAATATAATGCAAGACAATAAAGTCAGGTGTAATGTACTGCCTGTAATCCCAGCACTCAGGAGGCAGAGGCAAGACGATTACTACCTATTTAAGGGTAGCCTGGTCTGAATAGCAACATCTATGCTAGGCAGAGTACACAGTAAAACTGTCTCAACACCAACTCTTCCAAAAAAAAAAAAAAAAAAAAAAAAAAAATCCTCAATATGACTTACAAGCTAAATTATTTTAAAGCAAAGGCAAACTCCATAAAATATGGTCAAACAAATTGCTGTGACAGAGGCAGAAGCAGGAAACCAGTGTGCTAGCCTCTACTCTAGCTCTACTAAACTACCCAAAGATGTCCTGATGTCAGAGCTGAATGAAGTATTATCTCTGCTGTGTGTTAAGCCAATAAGCATTCCTATTACAAACTACACAATCAGTCTCTCTCTTTCTCCCCCTCCCTCCCTACCCCTCTCTCAGACATTTCTCTCTCTCCTCTCCCTCTCCCGACCCAGACAAGCAGCCCTGTGCACAGTAACTATTCAGATGAGAATCCACTGATCCACTGTCAAGATTTATAGTTATAACCAGTCACACAGTGACTTTAATCCAAGCACTTGAAGGAAGAAGCAGCTTGCCTTGATCTATAGAAGTTCCAGCAGGGATACATGGGAAGACCATGTCTCAAAAAAGAAAAAAAAAATTCATATTTAGAACAAATGCTTCTGATCCTCCCCCTTCTCTCATTAAAAAAAAAAAAAAAAAAAAACAACCAAAGATATAGGCAAGGAGAAAAATAAAACCCTCCACTAGGAGACATGTAAAACTCTGACAAAAACACTACCTCACTACAAAAGTACAGAAAAGTAGAAATTTAAATAAGGGGATAATTAGTAATAAGCAAACTGACTGATGCTGAGAGACACAGAAAGGTACAGAAAACAGTGATGCTCAAAACCTCAAAGAGGAACTAGTGAAACCCACATAAGAACACAAACAAGCAATCACATTCTAGAGTCACAGGAGACTAGAAGTTGAACCCTACAGAATGCTCCAGGAACAAGCTGGCAAAATGGCTCACTATGTACAGATGTTTGCGGCCAAGACTGACAACCTGAGTTAAATTCCCATAGACTCCTACAAGTTTTTCTCTGATTTCTATCATGTGCACCACAGCAAAATTAAAAACTAATACATTTTTTTAAACTTCCAAAAACAAACCACACTTGAGGACAGGCAAGCACAAAAAAAAGGGTAGGAGTGAGCTATTCCATGGGAAATAAGGAAAGCAGGAAAAGACTCTATGTACTCAGTATTGGGTCCTTTACACTACCCTAAACCCAGTTATATAGATAGTCCCCAACTTACAATGGCTCATCTTGAAATTTCTCAACTTTGACCTGGCATGGTGGTAACTTCTAGTACTTTGGAGGCATGAATACCACAAATACAAGGTCAGCCGGCCAGCCTAGACTACAAAGTGATATTGTACCTCACAAAAAATAATTTTTCAACTTTACAATGGTGAAAAATGGGCATTTAGTAAGAATCATATTTCAATTTTATTTTTCTATACTAACAACAAGCAGGTCAATTTTCTTGTAATAATGCTTAACCAAAGCAAGGCCAGGACCCATATACTATAATATACTGTTGCTACAATGGGATATTCACTAAGACAGGTGTGTTAAAATGAATTTTCAATTTACAATGTTTTCACCTTAAAATGGGGCCAGGCAGTGGTAGCGAATGCCTTTAATCCCAGAAGCAGAGGCAGGTAGATCTCAGCGAGTTCAAGGCCAGCCTGGTCTACAAAGCAAGCTCCAGGACAACCAGAACTGTTATAACCACAGTGAAACCCTATCTTGAAAAACCAAAATAAATAAATAAACAAAAGATCTACTTCCTGATCTACTGAGATGTGAAGAAGTGGCCTCACATCCTCCTGTCTCTGTGACTTCCCCAGAATGAAGCACTGTATCCCTTTAAATACTAGGCCAAAAGCAAGCCCAAACTGGATGTGGCAGTGTACACCTTTAGTCCCAGCACCAACACTCAGGAGACAGAGGCAGGCAGATTTCTGTGAGGTCCAAGCCAACCAGGACGACACAATGAAACCAAAATAAGCCTGATTACTACACATGCTAGGAGAGAACTGACTAAGTTGTCCTCTGACCTCCACCCATGCCATGGCATGAACGTGAGCCACCACCGCCACAGCCACAGCTATCGCTACCGCCGCCACCACCACCACCCCACCCTGTGCACTCATGCAGACATAATTTAGTAAAACAAATCTTCCTTTGTTTCTCTGCCACTACAATGAGAATTAAACACTAGGCATACACTCTCACTGAACTATATCCCAAGCCTCTTTCTTGTCTTTTTTTTAATTTATTTTATTATATGTATGGGTGTTATGCCTGCATGATGCCTGTGTACCATGTGTATGCCTGCTGCCCATAGAGGAAAGAAGTTGGTGTCAGATCCCCTGGAACTGGAGTTACAGATAGTTGTGAGCCACCATGCTAAGTGTTGGGAATTAAACCAGTACCTCTGAAGGTACAGTTAGTGCTCTTAACCAATAAGCCATCCATGCAGCTATTTCTTTTCACTTTTTGTTTTGAAACAGGATCTCACTGATTAACAATAACTGGCTTGAGCTCACTCTGAAGCCAGAGTAGCCTTGAACTTACAATCCTCCAGCCTGTAGGTGATGGCCCATGCCTTTGATGCCAGCACTTGGAGGGCAGAGGCAGGTGGATCTCTTGAGTTTGAGCCAGCCTGGCCTACATATTGAGTTCCAGGACAGCTAAGGCTATAGAGAGAAACCTACTCTTAAAAAGCAAAAAAAAAAAAAAAAATCAACTTTACAATCCTCCTCCATTATCCTCCTCCCAAGCAGCTAGAATTTGCTTGGCTTAAAATACAATCAACTTTATCTACTCTGGGAAAAAAGAAACACACAAATATACATATAGCAATGTACAAGAATATTCACTACAGGGCCAGTGAGGTAGTTCAGCAGGTAAAGGTGCTTACCACCAAGAATGATAACCGAGTTTGATATCCAGAACCCACAAGGTAGACGAACCATGTTTAGCAAATTGCTCTGATTCTGATCTCTCTCTCACACACATGCTTCCACACATGAATGAATGAATGAATGAATGAATGAAAGAAAAAAAACCTATGGACATTCATTATAACATTAGTAAAGATAAAAAAATAAATTATAATCAGTTTAAAGCCCTGCATTTGGGCTCTTACATATGTTACATATGTAAGGGAGAAGCACAACTGTTAAAGCATAAAGAAATACATTAAAGGCAGTGGTGGTGAAAGTCTTTAATCCCAGTACTCAGGAGGCAGAGGCAGGAAGATCTGGTCTAGAGAGCAAGTTTCAAGACAACCAAGGCTACACAGAGGAAACCCTGTCTTCAAAAACAAAACAATAATGAAACAAACACACAAAAAACAAGGAAAGAGATATTACCACATGAGCAAAAAACAGGTACTGGGGAGATAACTCAAAGGTTAAGAGCACTTGCTGCTACTCCAGATCTGATGCCCTCTTCAGATCTTCAAGAGACTTGCACTTAAATGCAAAGACCAGAATATTAAGTTCACAAACAGACACATACACACACTCTATCTCCCTTCCTCTCTCTTTCTCTCCTCCCTCCCTCCCTCTCTAAATCTTTCTAAGTTACAGAACAAAACAAGGTGTGGTAGCTCATTCCACGAATCCCAACACTCAGGAAGCAAGAGCCAGGTGCATCACTGTGAGTTCAAGGACAACCAGGTCTACATACAGTAAGGTTATGTAGATAAACCCTGTCTCAAAAAACAAATATAAAAAAAAAAAATCTGGGCAGTGTTGGTACACACCTTTAATCCCAGCACTTGGGAGGCAGAGGCAGGTGGATCTCTGTGATTTTGAAGCCAGCCTGGTCTACGTGTTCCAGCACAGCCAGGGCTGTAAGACAGAGAAACCCTGTCTTGGGGGGTAGGGGGTGGGACAATCCTTGGCATCACACCATGCCCCCACACACACACCAAATCCTTCATAATTGACTTCCAAGCAGGAATTCCATGCTTTTTCAAGTTTGACAGAAGTACTACAGCCACTGACCCTTTTTTTTTTTTTCTTGAGACAAGAGACCCCTGGAACCCACACTTGCCTTGAACTTGCTACATTACTGAGCATGACCTAAAGCTTCTATTCTTCCTGCCTCTACCTATCTAGAGTTGAAATTAGAGGAATTCACTACCATACCCAGTTTAATCTAACCCAGCACTCACCTACATCCTCAGCCCCATTATCATTTACTTAAGCAGCTACTAGAAAATACTTTCCACCCCGAGGAAGAGAGCACTCTCAAGAGCAAGAAAGGTAGGCTAAATTCAAGACAATTCTGCACACCAGTTCAAGAACATGTCCATTCTAACTAGCAAGTGACCATGAGTGTGAAAGAATTAAATTCCTCATCTCTAAGTACACTGATAATCTCTATAGCTGGTAAGTAAAGACTCAATAACAACAGCATTCAGAAACATGAAGTAAACACTAAAGAATTAAAAGTTGCTGCTGACTTTGTAGAAGACTAAAGAGTTTCCAATAATGCCTCTTAGCCCTGACTTTTAAAATTATACATGTATATACTATTATAAAAAAACAAAAAGAAATATTATTTTGGGGGGTTAGTGTTTGGGGTTTTTGTTGGTGGTGGTGGTGGTGGTTTTTTGTTTTTCAAGATAGGGTTTTTTCTATGTAGAACTGGCAGTTCTGGAACTCCCTCTATAGACCAGGCTGGCCTTGAACTCAAAAGGCATGCCCCACCACACCTGGTTGTTTTGATTTTTTTTGAGACAAAGTCTAACAAAGTAGCCCAGGCTAACCTAATTTATGATCTTCAGCCTCCATGTGTTAAAATCACAGGTATGTGTGTCCATACCCAATTAAAATTTAAGACTGCAGGAACAACAAAGCCAGGCATGGTAATATATACAGGTAACCCAAGGAGGGTCAGAAGTTCAAGGTCAACATTAGAAGCATTGCAAGTCAGCCTCAGGTACATGAAGAGACCCTGTCTCAAAAAATAAAATAAAATAAGGAGGATATAGATACAAACAGGCATGGTGACTTACATACCAACACTCAGTGTCATGAATTCCAAGCTTATCATCAAGGCTCTGTCTCAAAAAAAAAAAAAAAAAAAAAAAAAAGGACTGGAGAGATGACTCCACAGTGAGAGCACTTGTTGCTGTTTCAGAAGACCAGGGTTCAACTCCCAGCATCTACTTGAGTTCACAACCACCATAACTCCAGTTTCAGAGGCTCCACAGCCTCCATAGGCACCAAACATGCAAACATAAACACAAATAAAAAATCCATATACATAAAATTACACATAAAGCCAAAACATTCATACACATAAAATTAAATAATTTAATCTTAGTAAGAAGATACATATTAGCCACTCTGCTGAATACAGATTTTGTTTCAGAATGTGCTCCTGCTGCAAGACAATGTTTTTGCTAAGACAAAAACCTTATGTATCACACTCTGATCCTGTGAAGATATACATGTTAAACCCAGCCCACATTAACATTAAAAATAAATAGGGGATATATTAATAAACCTCTCCAAGGCCTCAGTAATACACAAACACAGTTAGATCTAAGTTACAAGTGTCAGCACTGATGGGTTAATCATCCCACAATTAGTGAGCCCTAACCAGTGACTAAAGATTCAATGAGGATGAGCCCAAACCTACCCTATTCCACAGGATCAACAGGACAACAGACAAGGGACCCTCACCCTGCCATGTACTTCCATGACAAACACTTAAAATCATAAATCCAAAAACAGGTGTAACATATCTATCGAATATGGGCTCTGTAGTCACACATCTGTTATCTGCAACTACAGCACACCCTCTGTAATCCTGGAGCTATGTGCCTATTGCTTCACCTGCAAAAAGGATACTACAGAACCTACTCAGTGAAACCACTGTCATGTTTATATGCTGCATAACGCACAAAAGCCCTACAGTAGGGCTGGAACCAGGTACAGGTCCAAAACACACTCTATGTAAGCTGCCTGTGAAATCGAAGATACTGGAGGCCATTGACACTTCCACCTTGGGGTTGAGAAAGAGGGTATATATAGCCCAGGCTAGCTCTGAACATGCAATCCTCCTGCCTCAGCCTCCCAAGTGCTAGGATAACAAGCATGCACTACCACTCAGTTTCTTCCATCAATTAGTTAATTATGTGCCTGATATTGAAAAATGGTGGCTGGAGAGATGGTTCAGCAGTTAGGAGAACTGGCTGCTCTTCAGAAGTCCTGAGTTCAATTCCCAGCAACCACATAATGGCTCACAACCATCTATAATGGAATCTGAAACCCTCCTCTGTCATGCAGGCACACATGCAAAAAGATCACTCATGTACATATAAATAAATTTTTTAAAAGGAAGAAAAAAGAAAAATGGCCAGGCCTATAACTACAACCAAGCAAAGTTACTTACCCCTGCCAAGTCTTATTTTCCTCATCTGCCTCTAGGAAATAACAGTACCCGCTGCACAGGTCATTAAAAAAATGAATGAGGTAACTTCTCCGAAGAGCTTAAACAACGCCTGGGACACATCAAGTGCTCAATAAAAGATAAGAATCATTCCTTCCTTACAAGCCTGGAAATGACTTAGGGTCATCTCTTACACACTTGTGTTCCTGGTGCCTGTCAATTCTTGAATGCTGTTAAATACTCAACAAATCCTCCTTGTACTAGATCTGAAAACTCGCCGTTCATACAAGAATACCCCTCAAAAAGGCAAGAGAAAAGAAATTCAATGACCATACATTATCTGGGGTAAAATATACTGCTGAGCCTATGCACCGCACCACACATGTGCCAACTTCTCACTACACCTTCACTTGCTGAGGTCTGGAAGTCCCAAAAGCTAACTGCTCCCGCGGCTAATTTCGGAAGAAAACTGTTATGTTACTCTTTCTTCCAAACCGGCCCCTTACTTCGGCCTGAGGACACAACACTAGTGCATTCTGCAGACCCCGACTCCTTGCCGGCTTGGGAAAGACAGCGGTCCCTCTCGCCGGGGCATAACGTTTACGCCGCAAAAAAAGAAAACCAGGAAGCAAACTATCCCGCAGAAAGAGCAGAGGGAAGGCCACCACGCGAACAAAAGAACGCTAACTCGCCGTCCCCCGCCGCTTTAATGCCATCGGTGAAGAAATAAACTTGGGTCCGCAGACATTCCTCTGTCGAGCATGCTGCCCGTCGTCACCCTGCTGCTGCGGCTTTGTGCGCGGGAGACGAGCGGGACCGGCCAACTTTTCCTTAAAGATGGTGCCACGCTCTCGCGGCGAGTGAAAGGTCACGGCGCGGGGCAGCAGGCGCAGGCCGGCCTCATCTCCGCCGCGCACAAGTTGGCCCGCTCGACTTTGCCTTTTGTCTCCTCTACCCCCGCTCCGACCCGCCCGCGGTCAGGCTCGCGGCTGCAGGATGCGGGGCCGCGGCCTCCTATCGCTCGCCGCCGCCGCCGCCGCTGCTCGGGCCCGCCGCGCACAAAGCGCGCCGGCGGAGCGCGGGCCGGACGCTGGGGCCTCGGCGCCGCCTGGCCCGAGACGGCGGAGGCGCGCGGCCCCACCCAGATCGTAGCACGCCCGGGTTCCTGCCCTCTTGCCGCGGCTGTTGCCATCATGACCACGGCCCGCGCCCCGGCGCCGAACGCCGGCCCCGCGCCTCACCTCAGCATCCGCGGCGGCCATGGCCCGGGCCCGCAGCGTGGCCCCGCCCCTCCCGCGCGCCATCGCCCCGCCCGCGCCTCGCGGCCTAGGGCCGGGGCGGGGCTGGCCGGCCAGTCTTGCGCCTGCGTGGGTACCGGCGGCTGCGCACCGGAACCCGGCTGTGCGGCGCCTGCGTCTGGAAGCGAGGCCAGGTGGCGCCTGCGCGCTGAAATTCAACCTGGGCTCCTGGAGCTGAGACTTCTTCACCAAGATGTTTCCGTTTCCTTGGTTTCGCTCCCTATCATTTACCTGCTGCCCAAAAATATTACTTGGGAAGTTCTAGAAATAAGCAAGTCCTAGGATTCAGGTTAGGCGCCGTTCTTTAGTTAGCAGAAGAACAGAAGAAATTTGGTTCTGCGAGGGTGTCGATTTTGTCCCGCGCCTGTCAACACTGTATACGACTGGCTTGTTAACTGTCACTAGCCAACTGGGTTTCCACACTGACTTATGTCCCGACAACCCTTATTCTATTTGATAGTAATGTTACCTTTCCAAAATGCTAGCGAAGCATAAAGTGCTTCCTTTAAGTGAAAACACAGATTTCCATAAATAAAGAATCTTACGCTAAGGATAACAACGCTAAGAACTCACCGTGAAATTGTGAAAGAAATCTGCTAGATCTGCTGTCGAACTTCACACTGCAAAAGTTACAGCCACAGGGCATACTCGCTAAAATGAAAAAGGAGTTAGATTTGTAAATAAAGAATAAGAGCCAGGAGTGGTGGCACACGCCCTTAATCTCAGCGCTCTAGAGGCAGAGGCAGGCGAAGTTCCAAGCCAGCTTGGTATACAAAGCGAGTTTCAGGACACAGAAACACCCTGTCTCAAAAATGTGTGTGTGTGTGTGTGTGTGTGTGTGTGTGTGTGTGTGTTTATATGAAATATGTATTCCAGTGATGAGCATACATTATGCCAGAAAAAGTGCTGAAGCTATATGAAAACTTCTGAAAGGGGGTACCTAAAAAAAGGGAGACACCAAGCCTTTTTATTGCAAGTGAGAGGTGGCCACACAGATTCAGAGATGGGTCTGGACTAGGGAGGAAATAAATATGTATATATTTATTGATATTATATGTAGGGAGAATCGAGAATCTATATATATTGGAGAGGTTGCTTCTACATTTGAAGCTGCCGACACATCTCAAGCAGACTTGAAAAAAGGGGATTATTAAGGTGAAAGTACTAGAGAATTTAAGTCATCTGAGGAAGATAAAGAAACTGAAGCAGAGGGGTTGGGGATTTAGCTCAGTGGTAGAGCGCTTGCCTAGCAAGCGCAAGGCCCTGGGTTCGGTCCTCAGCTCCGGAAAAAAAAAAAGAAAAAGAAAAAGAAACTGAAGCAGAGGCAAAAATGAATGCACAAGTAAAAGTTGCTTAAATATTTCAAACTTCAAAGATTAATTAACGGTCAAATTGTAGTATGTGTTCCTAAGATGGAACACAGTAGTAAAGTCACTAGCAAGCTAAACATGGTGGCAAAAACCTCTAATCCCAGCACTAGAACCCTGAACTACATACACAGAACCTGTTTCCTAAAAGAAAGACAAATGGTATAAGGAATTAAGCACAAGACTTCACCTGTTAAGCAAGCATTTGATCATTGAACTACAATCCCAGTGCTTATCTTTTTCTTTTTCATTCTGTGAGACAAGATCTAGGTTGCCCAAGCTAGCCCTGAGCCTAAGCAGTCATTGAATCTGCTCTCCTTCTAACTCTGCCTCCCTTGTTCTGAGATGACAGGTCTCACCCCTAGAGGCTGGTTTAAATGTGTATTTCTTTGGGTTTCTGTTTTATTTTGTATTTATTTATTTGTCTGTTTGTTTGGTTGGTTTTTTGAGAAAGGGTTTCTCTTTGTAATAGCCCTGGCTGTCCTTAACTCCCTCTGTAGACCAGGCTGGCCTCAAACTCAAACCTGCCTCTGCCTCTGGAGTGCTGGGATTACAGGTTTGTTTTATTATTTTTTAATAATACAACTTTCTTAAATGATTTCTATTTTTATGTGTATTGGTGTTTTGCCTGCATGTGTGTGTGTGTCTGAGAGTTGTCGGATCCCCTGAAACTGGAGTTACAGACAGGTATGAGCTACCATATATTAGGAATTGAACCAGAGTCCTCTGGAAGAACACTCAGTGTTCTTAACCACGAGCCATCTCTCCAGCCTTTGTTTTCTTCTTCTTCCTCCTCCTCCTCTTCTTCTTTTGTTTGTTTGTTTTCTGTTTGTTTTCCAAGACGGTTTCTCTGTGGCTGTGAAAGCTGTCCTGGAATTAGCTCTTGTAGACCAGGCTGGCCTCGAACTCACAGAGATCTGCCTGCCTCTGCCTCTCTAGTGCTGGGACTAAAGGCATATGCCACCACCGCCAGGCTGTTTTCTTCCTTTTTAGGATTCTTTTTTATTTGCATTGGTGTTTTACCTGAATTTATTTTTGGATGAGGGTGTCAGATCCCCTGGAACTGGAATTAGAGACAGTTGTGAGCTGTCACCTGAGTTCTCGGACCTGAACCCAGATCCTCTGGAAGAGCAACCAGTGCTCTTAACCAGTGAGCTATCACTCCAGCCCCCAATGTATAGCCCAAGTTGGTCTCAAAACCCTTCTTCTGCCTCCCAACAAATCCTACTGTCAAACACCAGACAACTGGCTTGTTTTATTCTTGAATTGAGGTCTCATTGCACAGCATAAATAGCCTCAAGCTTTCAGTGTTCCTCCTACCTCTGTTTCCTGAAGAGTAGAATTGCAGGTATGCTCCAACACACCTACCCTGGCTAAATTTTTCTTTTTATAAAATATCCACTGTACAGTAACTAAAATTCAACTTTCTTTTTGCATGTATGCCTGCAGGCCAGAAGAGGGCTCCCGATCTCCTTATAAGATGTTTATAAGTCACCCTGTGGTTTCTTGGGATCTCTGGAAGAGCAGCCAGTGCCCTTCATCTCTGAGCCCTAAAAGACGATTTTCTGCTACAACGTTTTGATGAATTAAAAAGTAAAGACAGAGGACTTCCAGTTGCAATTTTTCTTTTCAAAAGTCCCCCCTAGTGGGGAGTGGGGTACATCTACTATTGAGAATCCTTAGCCATTTACATCACCTGTTATCAATGTCAAATCTTAGAAGTTATGACTCAACAACTTATTTTCCTGACATATTGCCAATCAATTAGTAACCTGTGTTGTAATGCCTATACCATTCATCTCACTTCATCTCTTCATATAGTCATTGTCCATCTCAAATCACCATGAAAGGGGTGAGCACAAAGCAGTAAGATGGTTTGAAAGTGAGACCATTCATGTAACTTTGTTACAATCGTCTCATAATTGATCTACTGTTATTAGTGTTACTAAATTCTTCTTGTAACTTGTTTATAAACTGTATCATATGTATAAATAACAACAAAATATATACAGAATACTATGCTATGTGCAATTTGGGACATCCATAGGGAGTCTTAAAACATACTCTTTGCAGCTAAGGAGATGCTACTGTATCTTCTTGTTCAAATTAGTAGAATTTAGGCTGACCAGAGGAGCCTTTGAGTCTTTTATTTTGTTTTGTTTTGTTTTGTTTTCTATGTAGCCCTGGCTGTCCTGGAACTCCCTCTGTAGACCAGGTGGCCTCAAAAGCTCAGAGCTCTGCCTGCTTCTGCCTCCTGAGTGCCAGGATTAAAGGCATATTGCCACCATCATCTGCAAAGGCTGAGTCTTAATCTCCAATCACATTTTTATTTCCTTGATTTTTCCAGAAAGCAGACATTCTGAGCTGTATACTGGAAGATGCCTCAATAAGGGACCCAGGGAAGGGTTTCTCTGCTTATGAGGTACACCTAGTAAAGGATGGCACTCTAGGTTGAGGAAAAGTCCTGGATGGAAAGTATCCCCAGTTAGGAGGAATATTCCACCTGCAAGAAGAAATTCTAATTAAGGGCATGTCCTAATTTATGGGGAATATTCTGTTTCAGAAAGATATATTTTCAAGTTTGAGAGGGTACACAAGGGAGATTGCCATTTTGGAAGGATGATCCAACTGCAAGGAAGTGACTTCCTGAATAGAAAGTTTGCTTCCACAAGAGGAGGCTATTCTAACTTGGAGGAATGTACCAGCTGGCAAGCCCTCCACTCCCCACCCCCATCAATAAAACAAATGGATGCTGTGGTTAGGAGGGTATGTCTGGCTGAAACCTGGGCACCAATAAGAAAAGACATTGATTGTGGGTGTTCTCATATGTAAAGATGTTCCTCCAAGTTAGCTTGGAGTGCATCAGTTAAGAGGTGTGCTCACCCTGGTTACCCCAAATTCTACTAGGCACAAGCTTCCTGCGTACAAGGCAAGGCCCTTCTTGCAGACCAAGTCACCTTTACTAGACTGAAAACCTAGTGCCACATGGACTATCTTAGGCCACCCGATCTCCATAAACAATTCTGTCTTTCCCATCTCTGATACATCAATCAAATAAAAAGCAAAAGTGGGGTCTTGTTGACAAAAATTAAGGGAGTCTTGAGTTTGGACAACCAGTCTGGACTCAGTATCACAAGGAGACAGACTCTGAAAAATGGTTCTGCTAAGTTGACCACTATGAGTTCATACATATACAGAGGAGGAAATGGACAGTACCCAGTGAGTATCAAGGATTCTTTAGGACATCTGAGTTGAGGCTATTTATGGAAAACTGAGCCCTTCTGGAGATCATGGGAAACAGTCATTCACAGTCCGCTCTGCAACCATGGCCCAAACAGAGCTGTCTTCCCCAATCTACCTCTCCATCTCACTTTTTTCCTGAGACCTTTTGTTTCAGATAACTGCTGCATAACTTAGCTTGCTTCTTTCCTAGCTTTTGTGCCTTAAACATCACTGCCTCAGAAAAGCCTTCCCTGTTCTGCTCACTTCTCATCTTTTATTCTGGATGTATTTTTCTTTACAGCCTCCTCACTCCATGCTATCCTTATTTATTTTGGGTGTTGCCTTTTGTTTTGTTAGACAGAATCATATAGACCAAGCTGGCTGAAAATTCACAGAGATCTACCTACCTGTGCCTCCAAGTGCTGTAATTAAATGTGTACACCACCATGCCAGGATCCCTGTACTCTTGTATGATATATAGTGTATAGCCATTGTTTTGTGTGTCATAGTGCCCACAATATCCTCTAGCAAATAACAAAACAAAAATCCCAAATATTTAAGTGAAGAGATTGAAACATAGGAGTAAACCTTTTACCAGACAAATAAGATGTGAGTGGCCCAATTTGCAGTTAGCCGCAGTCACACTATAAGTTAGTAACCACTGACTACCTACCTAGCTGCTCCTGCTCTAGGTAGGTGAGGTGTGTTCACATTCACATCAGTTCTGAGAGACCAGACTGCTTTCCATTCCCATTTTCAAAGTGAGTGAATCAAAGTAATGGAGTTGAATGTATGGAGCCAGCCTAAGACAAGGTGGGATTCAAACCCAAGCTTTTCTTTCAACTGTGGGCCCCACCCCTCCCAGAAGGTGTTTAGAGACCTGTGGCCTCCTTTCTGCCTTTCTCCAAGACCCACCTGTCCCACAGTATCAAATGTTAGCCAGGTATGTGGCTATCCAGTGAAAGACCATGTTGCAAGGAGTAGACAATAATGTGTCCCAAAAGACATTGGGGTACAGGCCTAATTGGTTAGGTGTTGTGAAAATTAGCCTCCTAGGGCTCAGGGTGGAAAGCATAATTTGGGGATACTGGCTGAGCACTGCCAGTATTCTTCTCTCTAGTACACCTTATTTCCTAAAAGTCTGTGAGCTTGTTGTTGGTTACACAGGCAAGGTGGCCACCATGGCTAACAAAGCCACTCCTTGCCATCAGAACTGGGACTTAATCAACTCCACAATAACCACTTCCAGTGCAAACATTACATGTAAAGGACAATAAGTCAGTGCTCGTTACAAGACATGTAAAGGAATATGAAAATGACTGCAGGGTGTCTCTGCAATGCTGCTCCAAGGAACCTTTCTTCCAGTCTTGCTCTAAGGACCAAGGTCATAGTTTCAAGGTCTTGTGTGTGCAATGCTCAGAGCTGATAGTAACCTTATGCCCAAGAGTAGAGGTACTGCAAGCAGGTTGCTCTCTCCATGAATATTTCTGGTGGCCAGGCATCCAAGCACACCACCTAGAACAACAGTTTGGAATTCAAGCCAGAGTGTCCCAAGAACACCAGGAATATTCTTAAGCAGACAGTGGGAAAATTAATTAAAAAAAAAAAAAAGGAAAGAAGTAGCTAGCACAGCTCTATCCAGTCACATTTTCAGGGAATGTAGAGGTGGGGTGCCAATGAGATGAGAAGTAGGCTTGAAGTAGAGTCAGGTAGGATTAGGCAGGCAGAGCAACAAGCTCTCAGGTTGCCTCCTGAGGGGTATGGTGAAAGAAGGAGCTCTGGTGGGGGGGAGGGGTCTTTCAGAAGTGGGGGTCAAAGGAGGCGCTTAAGGGGTTGTGTTCTTCAGGGGCAGAGTCTTGTACAGTATGTCCACTTTGAGGCTAGGCTTAGGACGTAAAGACCAGCCACTTGCCCAGCTCTACAAATAAAATGCTTTATTTATAGTCTCTCCAGGTCCCAGATCCCTGCCGCCCTACCCCAGCCTCTCCAGGACTGATTAATTCCAGAGGAGCCAGGAGAGTCTGGTCCACCAGGGGTCGTCCCATCGGCTGCAGGTCCTGAGTAGCTGGGCCAGGCAGAGAGCAAAAGGCACGCGGCCCTGGACATCCAGTCCCAGGGCAAAGGCCAGGCCCACCGAAGAACGTGGTAAGAGTTAGCTCACCAGGGTCAGCTCCCTGGGATCAGGCCAGGGTCTGTACTGGCACCACAGCTCTGCTCATAGGATGGTGGAGCCTCTGTGAAGAGAAAGCAGGATCTACAAGGGGTTCAAGGCATCCTCATTTCCTCCCCCCAGTCCCTGTCATTTCCACTCACCATAGGGGTAGCCCCATGAACTGTACTCTGGGGGAAGGATCAAGGCGCTGGTGGTGGGTACTGGGCCCCCGGAGCCTTCTGCAAAGTATGGGACAGTGGCACCTATAGAGATGCACAAGGGAGGGTGCAGAGAATTTCTAGCAGGGCTTCCAGCCTGAACACAGGGATCAATGGTGGTGACAGACAGAGAACCCAATGGGGTTGACAGTGGCTGTTGCTGAGAATGGCTCTTGGTAGAGAGGGAAACAGGGTCTGAGACGTGGAGGCCACTAGCCACTGCCTCGGCCTCTTCCTGGGGTGGTGCAGAGGGCACAACTGGGGACAAGGCCCCAGGAGAAGACCCTAGGCCTGGACAGGGGCTCAGTGGTGTTTGGTTCACAGCAATATTGCCAACAAAGAGTGGTAGAGTCACAGTGGCTTCAGGTGCCTTCATGGAGACCTGGAAAGAATGCAGGTATTGAGGAGTCAGGCCAAAGTCACCTAGCCTCAGGCCACCCAGCCCTGGGCAACACCAAACCTGTAGGTAATAGTCGATGTGGATAAGGCTGCAGCCAGGCAGGGCTGACTGGGGAAGGGCAGGCACTAGGATCTGTTCTTGCCACTGAGCACGCCTCCAGGCCTTGACACCTGTACCCTCCACTTCTGCAATGGTTCGCACATCATAGATCCAGCGCTTGGCCTTATAGGATACCTTCTAAAGAAAGACCAGACTGTGGAGCTTGGGCAGAGCAGCAACCCACCCCTTCTGTGCCATAGGAAAGGGACAGGCTCAGGGAAGCCAGAGGGCTCTGACCTGTAGCAAGCTGGCCACCACAGGGCTGGTGTCCTTGCCTGACTGATTCTCAATGTCAGCCTGGAGTCGAAGCACCTGTCCCACCACATAGCCACGAAGGTCAGTGCTAGCTGTGAGAATCACACTGCCTGTCTTCACCAGCTTGTAGGAGAACTTCTTGGTAGTGGAGGCCACATTGGGTTGCTTAAAGTGAAAATGAGACGGAGCTTATGAAGTCAATACAGGATGAATTCCTGTGGCATGGGGACAGGCCCTCAGCCTGCAGAGCCTGGCTGCCTGGCCTGAGAAGGTTGAAGTTAACCAAGGAAGCCTCTTTTCCATCCTCACCTCAATGTCTGGGATGCTGTTCAGGTTCAAGGGGCTCAGGATGTAGAACACAAGGCTACATTTGTGATCCTTGGAAAAACGTGGAGTGTCGATAGAGGCCCTCACCTGGTGTACAATCTTCCCAAAGGGTCCCTCAAAAGATGTGGGTGCTGTGGCTATGGAGAGAACAGGGATTGGTTGGCATCTCCCACATGCAGGTCCCACCATCTCAAGGCTATGGTCCGCACAAGCTTTCTACTTACCAGGCAGCAGGAACTGAAAGGGGAAGTTGTGCTCTCCAGCCGGTAGACTTCCTACAGAGACAAGGAGGAGGTGGGAGCAAATCAGAGGAGATCCATAATGGCCACAGTGCCAGATCAGAAGTAGACACTGCAGTCCACCAGTCCACACTACTGTCTCCAGCACTATAACAGTATGACCATAGCAGGAACTAAAGACTACATAAGAAGGGCTTGGTTTAAATGAGGGTGTGTGGCTGGAAATGTAGTTGGTACTGTTTGCCTAGCATACACAAAGCTCTGGTTCAATTCCAAGGACTATATCAACCAGTTAGGGTAGCATACCCCTGGGAGACGGAAGCAGAAGAATCAGAAGTTTAAGGGCATCCTCAAATAAATAACATAGCAAGGTCAAGTTCAGCTTGGGCTACATAAACCCCTGTCTCAAAAACGAATAAATACAAATTTTAAAAATAAAATTAAAAACAGAAGGGTGGTTGAGGGTAGAGGACAGGGATGAAATTGCCATACCAAGGGTCAGAGCCCACCCAGACCCAATACCAGAGAGTAGGATAGAGTGAGAATCCAAGAGACAGTTGTTGGGAGGGAAAGGGATAGATTGACCCCATTCCAAGGGTTGCCCCTATGATCACACCTGGCTCCCACACTCACCCTTGTCAGCCAGTGACAGGGAGCTGTTGAAGTAGCTCTCCTCCACCACCCATGCCCCATCGTTGGCCTTGTTGGAGACCCCACAGGAACCCATGCAGGTCACCCGGATAGCTGTAAGGGGAAGGATGGCATAAGCCTAAGCCAGCTAATGGCCTAGGCTCCTCCCTGTTCCCAGCATAGGAATTCATGTAGGGCTGGAAGTACCTATGGGTCAAGCAGCCTTACCAGTAGAGGTAGCTGTGAAGACCAAAACACAAACAGCCTGTCATCTTCCCAAGAATACCTCCCGGCCATCCCCAATCGTGGTGTTCTCCCAGAGAGCCATGCTGGCAAAGAAATTGATAGGCAGTGTTTCACCTGTCCTACAACCGATAATCTCCTAGATAACCCCTGGGCTCCCCCCAAATTGGTTACCTCAGCCTCTAGCCAGACTTATAGAAAACCAGGCTCCCTTTGTTTTATGATGCAGATCAGTTAGGCTAGGAGGTGCCCCTTTAGTCTCAAGAAAGCTAATGCCAGCTCTCTCCCTGCAGGAATGCAGTCAAACCTGTCTGAGTCAGTCAGCAATCTAGCACTGAAAGGCCAGCCCTGACTTCCTGAGCAGCGGTGCCCAGGAGGCTGACTTTCTACACTATGAAGTAGCTGGTCCTCCCCCACCAGTAGGAACACCCAGAACAGGAACCACTAGAGACAGAGTTCAAATTCCTCTGTCTAACAGACACATCCTGGGCCCACAGTGATCAGATAGCCATAGGTGAATGAGTAGGCACAGCTGAAACTGGTCACAGGGAGAAGGCTCACGCACGGTGGTAGGTAGGTGGGAGCCAATGAGAGGCACCCTAAGTAACACCCTTGTCCCTGTAGGGGTGGGTCATGGTTTCATCCCTTTTCCCAGACTTATCTGACAGGGTCACGGGAGGGTAAGATTACCCAGACTCTTTCATCTTAGTGACAAAGCCACCAAGCAGGAAGAACAAAGATATCGAAGTACTTAGGAGTTGACCATACCTGCCTCACTTATAGTCTCCCACATCATGGTCCAGGCATCTTGCTGGTTACCCACAGAATGCTTAGCTTCCTCTTATAAACTTTTGGCTCATCCTCAACCCATGTAGCTATGCATGTGTGCACTCCCTCACCTGATGGCTGCCAGCACCTGTTTCCACTCTCAAGGTGGTCCTGCATTCCTGCCGCACCACTCTCCGCCCCTTGAAAGTGCCAATGATTGTCCCTCACCCTCCTGTCAGCCCAACCTTATCACTCTAACCTCCAACCTGATCTGAAATTCACACACTTCTTTTGATATAACCTCTGAAGTCAAACTACCAACTAGTCCCACCCTGGAATATGAACATCAGTGGCCTCTGAAAAGTTTCCCAAAAGCATCCCAAAAAGCCTCTCTGACGATGCAGCAATCCAAATCAGACCAAATCAAACCAAATCAGAAAATACCCAAGTTTAATGGGTAAAACACTCCCAGATGATTTTTTGCACCACCAGTCCCTAGAGAGAAGACAGGAGAGACAGAAAAAACCACCTGTTTATGGGGGACATTTAAATACCCTGTGGGAGTGGTCTTGAGCATCTTTGGAGGAGGAGCCCTGTTTGAAGGGTTATCTGGAATGGGGCAGGGTTTGGGGAGAGAGAGAGATGGGGGAAGGATATTGAGGTGGAACTTCCATCAGAACAGCTTCTATAGGCCAGCAAACAGTTCTTGAAATGACAGGTATAAGAGGAAGACCAGAAATCTGCCAGAGGAAACAAGATGCTTCACAAAGGATACACCTCCCTAAGGATGACTGGCTCCACATCAGTACAAAAAGAAGTATGGAGGTCTCAGCTTAGTCCAGATGCTACCACAGTGCTATCAGGATGCCTACAGTGAATGGAATAGCACAGAGCTATTCAAATTCTTCATCCTCAATGAATGAGCAAAAATAAACTGTTACTTTAGCTGTTCAGTGTAGGGGTGGTTTGTTATGATCTTTTTGTCGAAGTAGATAACTGGAACCAATACCCAGTCATACTGGGATCAGGGAAAACCCAGGTGACTTACATGTTTACTCATCAGAATGACAACAATTACATACTTTGACCCATGTTGGGGTGGAGATGGAGGAGTAGACACTCTTTTTTTTTTTTTTTTTTTTTTTTTTTTTTTTGGTTTTTCGAGACAGGGTTTTTCTGTGGCTTTTGGAGACTGTCCTG
Source organism: Phodopus roborovskii (assembly GCF_943737965.1). Taxonomy (NCBI): domain Eukaryota; kingdom Metazoa; phylum Chordata; class Mammalia; order Rodentia; family Cricetidae; genus Phodopus; species Phodopus roborovskii. The sequence goes on from NW_026126418.1 coordinate 65,760,888, forward strand.
GAGCTAGCTCTTGTACATCAGGTTAGTCTCGAACTCACAGAGATCTGCCTGCCTCTATCTTCTGAGTACTGGGACTAAAGGCATGAGCCATCACTGCCCAGCTGCAGACACTTCTTATACTGATAAACTTCTTGTGTTTGCACCAATATATGCCAGGACACCCATCAGCTCTCAAGTCCTACACTATTTTCTCAGGAGTCTCTCATGATACTGCTTATAACAGCAACCAAGCATCCAGACTGGACTTCCTACAGTTCAGGCACAGGAACAAGGGATCACCAGAATCTAGAAAAAAAAAGCAGCATCTAAACTGAGAGTAGAGGGGATCAGACTATGATCTTCTCAATGCCAGGTATTTCCCCACACAACAGGGTTCCTCGGAGGACCCTGCCAGTGTGAACACCTTCTAGCCACCAAGGTGAACATACATCCTGTGCAGTTCATGGCTTACAAACAGTATGCCTGCTGCTTCCCCAACAAAACACCTGAGGTTACTCCTTTGTCTCAGTAGGGTCACAATCAAGGTATAAAAATTTCCCCCAGAAAATTCCTCAAAGATCCTAGGTTCACTGGCCAAGGACAGTGCCAGCAGCTAGGTATGTACCTTCTCAAGTCACTGGAGCAGGGAAAACCACATAATACAATTCTGCTTGAGAAGCACTGGGTGCTAGATCCAACTCTATTTCTATTACAGTCTGCACATGTTTGTGATGGTAAGAATAAGAAGGCTGGAGGCAATAACCTGATAAAAGATTCTGATTTCCTGGCTTTTAGTGTTTCTGCTTCCTATCCATTCAGTCCCATGCAAAAGTATCTTCTCTGGGAGGCAATCATGGTCCTCTCCCCAGCTTATATCCTGCAACATAGCCAGGACTTGTTCTAGCAAGTCCTCCACTACAGAGCATCAAGTGGCAGCCTGTGGAACAATATATACTTCAAGGTGTCATCTGAATATAAAAAGCACTTCCTAACAGTGTTCAGAACTATAATAAAAGGCAAGCATTAAACTGACTAGGGACCACCAAACTGGCAGGTGTTCACCACTGGAGACAGGATGCTGATCTGTTTTCTGTCTTTTTCTTTCTTTCTTTCTTTTTTTTTTTTTTTTTTTTTTTTTTTTTTTTTAATTTTTTCAAGACAGGGTGTCCTGGGACTAGCTCTGTAGATTGGGCTGGTCTCAAACTCAAAGATATCCACTTGCTTCTGCCTCTGGGGGTGCTGGAATTAAAGGTGTATGCCACTACCACTCAATGGCAGCTCTGGTTTTCTAAAGAAAATCATGGTGTATATTGTGTTCCACAGAGACTTCTGGAACTTTCTTCCCTCATGGGTGCTTCTACTGTCCAGTAGCTTCCTTCCATGTACCATGATAACTAAGACCAATCTATTCCTCTCCTAGTCCCAAGGATCTTGAACCTGACCACCCCACACACACACCAGCTATCACATTTTATCATTAATTAACTTGGTGCTTGTCCTGCTTTCAATTGTATCACAAGAGTAACAAGAATAGCTACCTCAGGCCAGAGGTGGTAGTGTACGCCTTTAATCCCAGCACTCGGGAGGCAGAGGCAGGCTCGTCTCTGTGAGTTCCAGGACAGCCTGGTCTACGGACTGAGTTCTAGGACTGCTAGAGTTCCAGGGCAGGCTCCAAAGCTACAGAGGAACCCTGTCTTGAAAACCCAAAAAGAATGGCTACCTCTTGGGGTCCTGTGAAGACATAGTTCTGTCCATGAAAAATAGAGAGGGCTGGTGAGAGCTTAGGAATTAAGAGCACTTGTTGCTCTTATAGGAAACTCAGCTTCCATTCTCAGAACACACATGGTGGCTCATAACCATCTTTAACTCCAGTTCAGAGGCATTTGAGGTCATCTTTTGAACTCTAGGGGACACAAGAAAGTGTGCACAGACACATCTGCAGACAAAACATGTACGTATGTAAAATAAAGTGAATAAATCTAATTTAGAAAAGAAAGAAAAACATATAGGGAGACCTAGGAGTGGATCACACATGCAATCCCAACACTCAAAAGCCTAAGTCAGGAGGATTACAAGTTTGAGGTCAGTCTGAGCAGCACAGAAAGATGTGCCTAAAAAAAAAAAAAAAAAAAAAAAAGCTGGGTGGTGGTTGCACACACCTTTAGTCCCAGCACTCCGGAGGCAGAGGCAGGCAGATCTCTCTGAGTTCGAGACTAGCCAGGTCTACAAGAGCTAGTTCCAGGACAGCCTCCAAAGCCACAGAGAAACCCTGTCTCAGAAAAACCAAATAAAATAAAATAATAATAATAATTTTAAAAGAACAAAAAAGAGGGCTGGGCTGGGAATCAGCTCAGTGATGATCCTTGCAAGAGGCTCTGAATTAAATTTCCAGAACCTGAAAAGACTCAGAAAAGGAAAAACAAGTAGAAAGATCTCCATCTGATCCAGAATGGGGGTATAATGAGCCATAAGAGAGAAACACAGTAGGTCCTGCTGCTGCTCTCCAGTCTCTAGAACATTACTCATTCCTCATCTCTGAAGCAGCTAATACCCTTGTGGATGGGTGCCAATCACTGTCAATCATTAGACAAGTATCCAATGAACAAGACTAAAAACCCCATAGTAATATTCTTTTGAGAATATGGGGTGTCTTCTCTACTGGGCCTAGCAGAAACTCAACAAGTGTTCTTGAATGAAGGAAAATAAAAGAACCATGGTAATTTCCATCCCAAGCAGGACTGGAGGAAGTTCCAGAGTGGCTTCTAACACACACACACACACACACACACACACCACAGACACACACAGAGACACACTCAACTGCCAGCAACCTAAACAATCCACCCTCCAGCCCCAGCCCATGACCCAGGGCACTTTTACAGTTGGGACCATTAGCCAGCACTCTCTTGGCTTTTGTAAGGTAAGCTGCCCATTTATTCACTCCTTATCCTACACAAAAAGGCCATTTGATAGATAGTTGGTAATAACCTGTTCACCCCAAGCTCAGCCAGGGGAGAATGATAGAAAAGAAAAACTGAGTGGCTAGTTCTAAATAGGTCCTGTCTTCTCCCTGTTGTATTCCACAAGCCCACAAGTCTGTGGCCTGCACCATGTCTCCTCAGCCAATATGCAGTTTTCTTTACACTTCCCATACCTCTTTTTTGGGTCCAGGAGGAACTGATCTATCACAGCTGGAGCCTCTACAAAAGCAACATCTATTCTCACCCAGACCACAAACTCTAAAGAGGGATACACCAAAGGAAGGCAATGTGATCATGACCAGGAGCCTCAACAAGATGAGGGCCTGACATTACAGCTCCCTTCTAGACCTAGATAACACCAGGTCTAGGTCAGGTCTGATGTTTCAACTGGGCCTGGGATGGCTACGGAGGATGTGGGCAACTGTGGTTTTGGTCAAGCAGTTAGGTAGTTCTCACAGGAGGCAAAAATAAAAGAATATCAAGCAGGGACACCCATACAGTTTTTGCATTCAGTGCCAGCGGCAAGGCAGAGGCCACAACAGTGCCCACTTGACCCTAAGAGCTCAGTTATCAAATCCACACAGGGATCCAGTACTGAGGAGGCTGCACCTGAGAGTCCTGTCAATGACAAAAGAGTAACCTGATCCCCAGCCCAAGTCTCAGACAAATGCATCAGCAAGGGGCTGAGCCCAGCTCTGCTCCAGGGCCTTAGGACAGGTATGGGGGAATTGCCAGGAAAAACAAGGCCCCTTGCCAGCAAACACAAATTTTAAGGAAGTCATAAGCTTTAAAGTGAAAGCAAAAAAGGTACTCTGTGGATCCTGCTGGGGACCTGCACACTAGGACCAGGACAGACTTTGAAGAGGAAGATACTGCATAGAAGCCTGGAGGAGAGGAGAATATAAGACCAAGCGCATACTAGGTTCCAGGTGGGGGTCCAGCAGGTGCAGAATGAAGCGAACCTTGGACACCTGAACAAGAGAAGACTGGAGGCCTTCATACTTCTACCTCCAGGGTCGCCTGGGCATAGTGAACAAGCGCTTAGGCCCTCACAGACTCTGGCCTCCGCACTGGATGGGACAGATGCGGAAGGACTGGGCCACCGAGCTGCCAGCCCCGCCCTAGCCTACCAGCACAGCCGGACCCTGGCGCCCGCGGTTCCGTCGTAATCCGGGGCTCCCTGGAGACTGAGAACACAGTCTCAGAGCCCACTGACTTCGCGAATTTGGAGAGCCCCGCCTCCACCGCAGGTGAGAACGCGTCTACCCGTTCCCCCGAGGCGACCCCGCGCCCACCTCGAAAGGGCAGTGGCGCTCCCAGGCGCACGCGCACGGCCCCAGCCAGCGGCTCTCCAGGACTGTAGACGACGCGACCCTGCCTCAGGCGAATCTCGAAGAGCTGCACCCTCCCCATCCCGCGGTGTCCCGCGCCGCGGTCTGACGCCTGCTAGGGCTAAGGCTTCCAGGCCCGCCCCGCCCCCTTCCCCGACAGAGGACACGCCCAGGCTGTAGGACGCTCCGCCTGGGCCGGAGAACTAGCCGGCGCCCCAAGACCCACCCTTTACCCAAGGACCCGCCCCCTTCCAAAGGCCCGCCTTCCCCAGGGCTGGTCCCAGACTACAGGACACGCACACGGGTGAGGACACGCCCCACAGGACCCGCCCCTTTCCCTAGACTTGCTGCCCTTGAACCTGCTCACACCTGCTCACAACAGCTCAGTGCTGGTCCCACTGCTCCCAGACCAGCAGCATTGGCTACCAAATGTGACGGCCCACGCGCTTTGGGCTTAGACCGTCTCCGGATTCTTGCGACCTGTGCCGCTCAGGGTTGAGGCCTGCTCACCTGTCGGCGAGAGAAGGTCTCCTGGCACCCTTTTCGACGCTAGAAGGTCACCAGGGGTGCTCGGTGTTCAGGCAGTATTGGTCCCCAGGTATGGTCAGCGGCATTCGTGCCTTGTGCACTGCACCCCGCACCGTGTTTGCTGGAGTGTGAGTAGAGGCTCAGAAAACAGGTGCTGAACAGCACAGACATGGAGCAGAAGGCGCTCAGGGCAGAAGCAAGAGACCCCTTGCCGGGCTTGGGGCGTGGAGCGAGTGAGGCTGCATAGACATAGGACTTTCTTTTTCCTTTTGATTACTAAATCACATTTTATTTTAAAAGGTCTTGGTGTTGGTTGTGAACTGGGGAAAGGGTTTTAAATTCATATGTTCACAACAGTAAATTCTATTAAGCCAATTTAAGCAATCCCGTTTTTCAGTTTGGTACTGAAAATAAATTATATGAGCTGTGGCTCAGTGGTACAGCACTTGCCTGGCTCAAGCAAGGCTCTAGTCCCCTAAACTACAAACATACATATAGCACTTTGTATTGGATAGTGGATTCCCCATTGTAGACTGATGTGAGCGTCCAGGGGCTATTTTTAATGTGGGGCTAATATCGTAAGTGCAATAAATGCATTCTCAACTTAAGGTATTTTCTACTTTTCACTTTGTGATAGGTTTATCATAATGTAATTAACCCCTTCAGAAATCCAGGAGATTACATACAGAGGAGAGCAGGGCAATGATGGCAGGGCCACCTTGGATTTGTCTAGGACAAACTGATAGGTGGCCCAGAAATGCATCTGGGGCCCTGCTGACTGGTTAAATATAAGAATAGTGAAGGGAGTGACAATTACCGAACAGTTGGCAAAGAGAGTGACATCTACCACTGGGGAAGATTCCTGGATGCAAACCATTTTGTGGGCAGGAGCTATGACATGCAAAAGCCAGGTTGGCGGTGGGGTGGGAAACGGGACCTTATTCTAGACCTCCTTAAGTAGCTAAAACCTTTATTCTGATCCCAGTCAATACATATCCTTCTGGGATCCATTTAAGCATAACTGCCTTCAGTCTCTTCTTTATTTCCATAAGGATCCTTTCAAATTTAGATGTTTCCTTATATAATTGCTGTATCACTGGACAGGATGGGTCCTGGCTGCCATTTGTAACTTCCAGCTTTAACTCTCATGATCTGAAATATTGACCCACTTCCCTTGTTCCTTCTTCTGGAACCTGGCTAGCCCTCTCATTTCCTGGTGATTCTGTCCCTAACTCAACATCATTCTATGAGATTTCATTCTTGGTGAGGCACTCTTATTGGCTTCAGTCAGGTGAAAGGATCCCCCTTCAGACCCCCAGACATTTGTGCTTTGGTATCTATGGTTCCTAAGAGACAGTACCACTACAGAACCACAGGGAAAGTACAAGAACTTATCAGGAGTGTCAAAGTGTTTTTCACATAGAAAAAGAATGATCAGGTCAAGAAAGGCAAAGTAGAGCAAGTTTAAGACTCGATGGGCGTGACTTTTAATCTTTATAGTCAGCTTGGCTCCATTTGGAATCAATTGAAAGGCAAACTGCTAGTCACTCCTGTAAGGGAATTTCTTGATCAGATTTGAAGTGTAATGATTTAACCTAAATGTGACATCTTCTGGTGGCAGCCCAGACAAAAAGACACAGAAGGAAAACTTCTTGCCAGCTTGTCTTTACCCTTGCTAGAAGTTCATTTGTCTGTCATTGCTGCATTATATCACTGACACATTAGAACCCAGGCTACCAATGCAGACTGAAGACCAGCAGATTCTTCAGGAAACTTCCAGGCCTTCAGCATTAGATTGGGACTCCTGAGACATCCAGCTTTTTGAACTGAGCAATTACTGAACTTTTTGCCTCACCAGTGTGGGACAGCCATTGTGAGGTTATTCCGATTATATCACATAAAACAATGTAAATACACACATATACACATTTTGAGGGAGGCCATTCTCACTGTGTAGACCTGTCTGGCCTAGAACTTCCTATACAGAACTGCCTCTGCCTGCCAAGTGCTGGGATTAAAGACATATGCACTATCATATCTCCATACCCCTATATATTTTAAAGATTGGTCATTGTGTTTTTGGTTTTTTGTTTGTTTGGCTTTTTCTGTTGTTGTTTTGTTTTTCAAGACAGAGTTGCTCTGTATTGCTTTGGAGCCTGTCCTGACACTCATTCTGTAGCCCAGGCTTGCCTCAGACTCACAAAGATCCTCCTGCTTCTGCCTCCTGAATGCTGGGACTAAAGGTGTATGCCACTACTGCCCTGCTTGGTTTTTGTTTTTGACACAGGGCTTCTCTATATAGCCCTGGCTGTCCTGGAACTCTCTGTAGACCAGGCTAGCCTTGCCTTGAACTCAGAGATCTTGCTTGACTCTGCCTCCCAAGTACTGAGATTAAAGGCATATTCTACCATATATTTTTGTTTGTGAGTATGTGCATATGGGAGGTGCCCATGGAGGCCACAAGTTGTTGGGTCCACTGGAACTGCAATTATAGACTATTGAACTGCCTTGTAGGTGCTAGGAACCAAACCCAGGATCTCCGAAAAAGCTGCAAGGTTTTTTTTTTTTTTTTTTTTTTTTTTTTTTTTTTTTTTTTTGGAGACAGGGTTTCTCTGTCTAGAACTCAGAGATTTGCCTGACTCTGCCTCCCGAGTGCTGGGACTAAAGGCGTCCACCACCAATGCCTGGTGCAGCAAGTGTTCTTAATCACTGAGGCATTTCTCTACCTCACCCATTTTTTAAGATTTTATTTATTTATAATTATGTATGTTTGTCTGTATATATGTATGGGCCAAAAGAGGGTGTCCAATTCCCTGGAGCTAGTTGTGAGTGTAACAAGGGTGCTAGGAACCAAATGTGGGTCCTCTCTAAGAGCAGCAAGTTCTCTGAACCACTAAGCCATTTTCTAGACCATGTTTGCTTTTTGAGTCAGAGTCTTGTTTTGTAGCCTAGCCTGGCCTAAAATCAAAATCCCTCTCAGGACTGGAGAGATGGCTCAGAGGTTAAAAGCACTGGCTGTTCTTCCAAAGGTCTAGAGTTCAATTCTCAGCAACTATATGGTGGCTCACAACCATCTGTGATGAGATCTGGTGCCATCTTCTGGCTTGCAGGGATACTTGCAGGCAGAACACTGTATGCATAATAAATAAATAAAATAAAAATAAAAATCAACACCCTTTCCTCAACCTCCCCAGAAGATGTGGGATCTGTTTCTTTGCATCAAATCTGGGTTGGCACAGTGACTTGTTTTAACAGGCAGAATTGCAACAAACAAAATATCATGTCAGTTCCAGGTTGAGCTTGATAAACTCTAAGCTACCAGATAAAAATATCTAATTACCCCATGGAGAGGTCTTGAGAATGCCCAGACAGGAGTGGAGCCATATGAAGCTTCCAAGATACCCAGGCTGAGTGCAGGGTGTAGAACTTGGCTATTTCAGCATCTGTTGTTAAATGACCAGCCATGCCAATTTATTATGCATTTGGAAAACTGGGCTAGTCTCAGACAGGAGGCTCTTGTACACTGGATGATATTTGGTAAGGATGGGATGACCAAGATATTTATGGCACTCATACATCTGCCACTTTTTTTTTTTTTTTTAAAGATTCATTTACTATGTATAGTGTTCAGTCTGCATGCATCCCTGTAGGCCAGAAGAGGGCACCAGATCTCATTATGGATGGTTGTGAGACATCATGTGGTTGCTGGAAACTGAACTCAGAACCTTTAGAAGAGCAGCCAGTGATCTTAACCTCTGAGCCATCTCTCCAGCCTACATCTGCTACTTTTTCGGGGCTTATCAGAGGTCTCCTTTGCAGCCTCTTTTTGCTGTGGGGTTCACTAGAGAAGACTGCTCAGACACATGTTTAAGCCAGTAGAAAATTTTATTACTTGGCTGGTGACTGCACTGGGTGTTCAGGATCCCAGTATAGACGAGTCTTTCTCGGGGTGAGCTTTTAAGTACAAAAACCATATTCTGGTTGACATACTTCAGTTAACAAGAACAGTTAGCCAGAATCAGAACCACAGAAACCAAAAAGCAACTATTTGATGGGAGATGTCATTCTGTAAATATGTTTCTCATACTAGCTAATGAATAAAGTGCTGTTGGCCAATAGGAAAGCAAGATAGGCGGGACTAGGAGACAAGGAGGAAAGAGGAAGGAGTAAGGAAGGTCAAGATGGAGGGTCTGGAGAGAACAGAACCGCTGCCCCCCCCCCCCGCTCTCTGGTAAGAAGACCACGTGGAAATACGTAGATTAACAGAAATGGTTAATACTTAAGACAGAGCTAGCCGATAAGAAACAAGTAATTGGCCAACAGAATTATATCTAATACAGAGTCTCAGTGTGTTAATTGGGGCTGGCACGGCAGCGGGACAAGACCAGCAGCAACGGTGGGAGGAAAAACAGTACTCCTTACAACTATGGATTCTGATGGATTATGTCTTTGTTTTCATTTTTGGCAGGCTATGTGCTGAGTTTTATGGCTTATGGCCTGAATGGTACTACCATCAAGGAGTCAGTTTTGTTAAGGTCTGGGACCATGTTACATCTTTATGGCTAGCTTGTGGATCTACAATAGTACACCAGTCTAATGATAGTACAAATAATTATCACAAGATGAAAAGTGCTATTGTGCTATAACTAAGGTTGGGTTTACAAACATCCCCAAATTTTTTTTTCTCTCTCTCTTGGCTTTTCCAGACAAGATTTCTCTGTGTAACAGTCCTGGCTGTCCTAGAACTTGCTTTGTAGACCAGGCTGGCTTCAAGCTCACTGAGATCTGCCTGCCTCTGTCTCCCAAGTACTGGGATTAAAGGCATGAGCCACCACTGCCCCATTTTAAACACCCCAAATTTTCTAATCCCATTTTTTTTTTCATTTGTTTTGATATAGGTTCTCACTATGTAGCTCTAGCCTTCTTGAACTAGGCTGGCTTTGGACTCAGAGCTCCACCTGCCATTGCCTCCAGAGTGAGTTCTGGGATCAAAGGTGTGTGTGCTCCACCATCCTGGCCAGAGTGACAGTAATTTCATCAAAGTAGACACAGGATCAGTAAAACACATGGCACATACAGGGGGTATAGGAAGGAATTGACAGTGATAATTTGACATAATTTACCACCCAACAGTAGACCCAGCCAGCTGCGTACAACCTAGATTTCAGAATCATGGGCTAGTTATTGAAAGTCACTAAGTTTGAGGGCTGCTATTTTTTTTTAATTATGTCTTTATTTTTATTTTTTTAAGACAGGACTAATAGGTTTTCTGTACTCTGATAATAGGCTTCTCAGCTGATGAAGTAAACCAGATCAAGCTGAACTGAATAAATTATAACAGGCCTATTTAAGAAAAGCAACTCCTGGGTGGGTTCTCTAGTACCAGAGATCAAGGATGCAGAAGCCACATGCTGAAAAACATGGAGATTATATAGCTTATAGATGAGGAGTGATGATGTGTTCACCACAAGCTGGATTTGTGCCTAAGTATGTTTAAAAGCTCAGTGCATTAGGAGGGAACTTGGGCAGAGGGCAACTTCAGGGGAGGGGCTGCCCTAGCAGCCAATAATTCTGGCCAAACTGGGCTTTTTTGTGCCTTCACTTTGTTTGGAGATTCTGAGTAGGCAGGGTTCGGAGAGACAGGAATGGAAAGGCTCCAAACAAATATGAACCTCTCTGGATAGTCTGGAACCCACTATGTAGTCCAGGCTGGCCTCAAACTCACAGAGCCCATCTGCCACTGCCTTCTGAGTGCTGGGATTAAAGCCATGCACCACTGCTCCTGGCATGTCTTTACTTTTTAGAGCAGGGTTCTTATAGCCCAGGCTAGCTTTTGAACTCCTTATGTAGCTGAGGATGACCTTAAACTTCTGATCCTCCTGCTTTCACCTCCAGAGGGCTAGGATTATAGGCTTGTACTTGTTCCTTCTGGAAATTAAATCCAGAATTTCATGTTTATTAGACTGAACTAGCACTCATCCCCAGCTCTGAGGTTATTATGAAACACACTGGAAGAGAAATTGGTACTTACAAGCAAGCCACTGCAAAAGTGGAATTCTAAAATGTAGTACGGGGCTAGGAAGATGGCTTACTTGGTAAGTGCTTGCTGTACATGCAAGAGAACCTAATTGTATCCCCATGTCAAAAAAAAAAAAAAAAAAACAGGTGTGAGAGATGAAGAGATTTCTCAATGGTTGAGTACACTGGCTTCTCTTCCAGAGTTTGAGTCAAAGCATCCAAATGGCAGCTCACAACTTCTCTAATTCTAGTCCCAGTCCCAGGAGATTCAATGCTCTCTTCTGCCCTCCAAGGACACCAGGCATGCATCAGCACACATGTTGTACAGACATGCCATGCTGACACAATGCCCATGGGTGGGGGGGAGAAGGGAGAGGGACAGAGAAAACAGGAAGGAAGAAAGGAAGGGAGAGAGGAGGAAAAGAGAAGCAAAGAAAAAAAACCAGGTGTGGTAATCATGCCCATAATGCCAGTTCTCAGAAGACAGAGGGAGAAGTCTCTGACTAAACAAATGTGTGCACTCATACACATAAAATAAATAAAAAAAAAAATGAAAGCTTTGAGGAAGACATCAATCTCTAGCCTCCACATGCATATGCACACACACATGAGCTTGTTTCATATGTCACCCACATATAAATGTTAACAAACTTTGGAACCAAGATCAGAAGGACGAAGAATACTGGGAAAATTGCTACCTGGGATTGGTGACTGGAAGCACATGGAGGAGCCAAGTTACACATCTCACAGCAGCCAGGGAAGACAGAGATAAGATATACTTTAAAAATACCTCTCCATGGGGCAGTAGTTGGTGCATTCCTTTAATCCCAGCACTCAGAAGGCAGAGGCAGGTTGATCTACAGAGTGAGTTCTAGGGACAGCCAGCCATAGGTACCCTATCTTGAAACCTGACAGCCACCCCTCCCCGCAAAGGTACATCCTTAAGGACCTATTTTTTTTTTTTTACAACCCCTTCAACAACATCTCAAAATTGCCATCAAATTGAGAATTCATCTATCATTTAATTAATTGATGAAATCATGACTAAATCACCTGTCAACGATTCTATTCACCAGCAGTGGACTAAGTCTTTTTATACATGAATCTTTTGGGGATATTAGTAGCAATGGAACATAAGCAAGAGACAGATTTAGGCAGACATCTTAACTTGAGGAGTTTTGGTTTTTGTTTAGAGATTCCCTACTTAGTTGGAGTCCAAATTACATTTTTCTTCTTTATTATTTTAGTTATACATATAAGTGCAAGCTCAAGTGTATGTGAGTGTGTGTAATATATGCACGTGAATACAAGTGCCCACAGAGGTCAGAAGTGTCAGAGCTGGGGATACAGGCAGTTGTAAACCACCCACTATGGGTGCTGGGAATCTAACTCAGGTTTCTCAACCACTAAGCTGTATCTCCAGCCCCAGAAGCCAAAATTCTTAAACTGACAGTAGAAAAGAAATTTTATTTTCTTTACTTTTATTTATTATTTTGTTTTTCAACAGGATTTCTTTGTGTAATAGCCTTGGCTGTCCTGGAACTACTTTGTAGACCAGGCTGGCCTCAAACTCATAGAGATTCAAATGCCTCTGGCTCCCGAGTGCTGGGATTAAAAGCCTGTGCTGTCATGACCGGCTTCAAGAATTTCAAAGTCAATATGACTTAGAGGCTGAATTTATTAAGAAGAGATCATTTTTGTTTATTTGGTTTTTCCAGACAGGGTTTCTCTGTATCCCTGGCTGTCCTAGACCTCACTCTGTAGACAAGGCTATCCACAAACTCAGAGATCTGCCTGTCTCTGCCTCCCAAGTGCTGGATTAAAGGTGTCTGCCACTATCATCCAGCTAAGAAGAAATTTTTAACATGTTTAAGCACAGGGTTAATAGAAGTATTTTAGGAAATGCAAATCTACTCTTGATCCAAGAATAGATCAAGTGTGAATGTGGTCTTTTGGAGAGTTGGACTTAATGTCTTTATGATTTTGATAGCCTCCAAAATTCTCCATCAAAGTCATAGGGTTGTTGAAGAACTTTAAAGAAGATTATAAAATGGTTCCCGAGGCACAGTACATGGAAACTAATAAGCTTAATCTTAGGTCACCAGGGTTGCATGGATAAGATAACTTGGTATTTTTGTGAGTGTGTGTGTGTGTGTGGGGGGGTGTTTCTAGACCGGGTTTCTCTGTGTAGTACTGGTTGTCTAAAACTCACTTGGTAAACCAGGCTGGCCTTGAACTCAGAGGTCTGCCTGCCTGGGACTAAAACTGTGCCCCATCACCGCCCAGCAGGATAACTTTGTATGGTAAAGGAAATTTATAGTCTTGTGAGATTCTCAGAAATTTTTAGGTTTACATTTGGGCAAAGGAGTAAAACTATATTTGAAAGTCATATATGTTCAAGTTTTAAGCACAGTCATCATCATCACTATTTGAAGTCTCCATTTAAGAAAAGGAGTATTACCTAGGCACTCAGGAGCAGAGGCAGCAAATCTCTTAAGAGTTTCAGGACAGCCAGAGTTACATTGAGAAACTCTACCTTAAAAAACAAAACCAAAATATTTTCTGCATAAGCTGAACAGCCTTCACAGCAAATGTTAATTATGCTTGATTTTTATTTTTTGAAACAGGGTTTCATGTAACCTATAATGGCTTCAATATTTCTATGCAGCTAAGGATGACCTTAAACTAATGACTTTTCTGCCTCTATCTTCGAAATGCCAGAATTACAGGCATGTGTTGGGGAATATTTTTTTAAGGCGTTAACTTTTGTTTATGTTGCATTTGTTTAATTCTGTGAAGCTGTATTACTATGCCTGTCTAAAACACCTGACAGTTTAATAAAGAGCTGAATGGCCAACAGTGAGACAGGAGAGAGGAATAGGTGGGGTTGGCAGGCATAGAGGGTAAATAGGAGAAATCTGGGAGGAAAGAGGGAAAGAGAGGAAGGAGGAGGACTTTAGGGGCCAACCACCCAGCTACACAGCCAGACAGAGTAAGAAGGAAAGAAAAGTTATACAAGAATAGAAGAAGATAAAAGCCTGAGGCCAAAGACAGATGGGATAATTTAAGTTAAAAAAAAAAAAAAAAAAAAAAAAAAGTTGGCAGCTGGGCGTTGGTGGCGAATGCCTTTAGTTCCAGCACTGGGGAGGCAGAGGCAGGCAGATCTTGATGAAGCCATCCTGGTCAAAGCAATACAGAGAAACCCTGTCTTGAAAAACAAACAAACAAAAAAGTTGGCAAGAAAAAAGTCAAGCTAAGGCTGGGCATTTACAACTAAGAATAAGCCTCCATGTGTGATTTGTTTGGGAGCTGGGTGGTGGGCCTTCAAAAATCTGAAAGAGTAAAACATCACACAACAGAATATTGTCTGTTATGAGCTAAACAACCTTCATAACCTTAATTAAGCTTGATTTTTTTTTTTTTTGAAACAGGGTCTCAGGTAACCCATGATGGCTTCATTGTGGGTAAGAATGACCTTAAACTGATTCTCCTGCCTCTATCTTTGAAATGCCAAAATTACAGGCATGTACCACCATGCCTGGTTTTACATGGTTCCAGGAACCAAACCCAAGGCTTTGCACATTCTAGGAAATAACTCTACCAACTGAGCTACATCCCCAGCTCCGTGCTGGGATTTCTGACTTCTTTCTGGCAAAAGGTTTCAACTAGACCTAGGGTTGAGGTGCTTTTCCTTCCCACATCTCCTTAATTTTACCTGTCTTCCTGTCCTGTCAAAGGGGAACATTTTGTTTCTAAACAATAACACTCTAGCAATTTTCCCATCCCTTTCCTATTATCATTTAGCTCTCCTCTCTAAGAATGAAATGGCATGTGTGTCATTGGAGAGAAGGACTAGAGGTAAGATTTCCAGCATTCATACTGAGGAACTTACAACAGCCTATAACTGCAGCTCCAAGGGACTTGACTCCGTCTTCTGGGTTCCCTATGCACTTGAACATATCACGCACGCACACATGCACAAATTTGAAGTTGGAGAGGTGTCTTAGCAGTTACGAGCACTGTCTGCTCTTCTAGAGGACCCATACTGGATTCCCAGCACCTACATGGCAGCTCACAACAGTCTATATAATGCCAGTCCCAGGGGTCTGATGTCTTCTTCTGGCCCTAGCAGGTATCAAGAGACATACATACAGGCAAAACACCCAAACACATATAATTATTTTTAAATCTCACCAGAAAAAAAAACATTTTTTCCCCCTCCATGTAGCCCTGGCTGTTCTGGAAATCACTACACAGACCAGGCTGGCCTTGAATTCAAGATCTACCTGCCTCTACCTACCAAGTGCTGGGATTAAAGGCATGAAATAACAAGTTCAGCTACAAAAATGATTTAAGATTTTACATTTTTATCCATTTATCTTTATTTATTGAGACATGATTTCTCTATGTAGTACTGATTATCCTGGAACTCGATATGTAAATGAGGCTGGCTTTGAATTCATAGAGATACACTTGCCTCTACTTGGATTAAAGGCATGTACCACTACACCTACTTTATTATTGTGAGAAGCATATGCATGCCACAATACACCTGGACAACCTTTTGGAGTCTGGGAGTCAATTCTTTCCTTTTACCATTTGAATGAGTCTCAGGGATTGAACTCAGGTCAAAAGGTTTGGCAGCTTTCTCCTCAGCAATCCTTCCACTTTTTTATATGAGTTTCAGGGATTCAACTCAGGTCGCCAGGCTTGTATGGATTTATCTACTGAGCCATCTTACCAGCCCCATTCCAGTGGTGAACAAGCATATTTCTCTCCCACTGTACAACATCCCTTGGCCATCTTCTTCTTGCTAGCTGTGATCCTACTTATGTTCCTTTCTTCATCAAAATCTCAGAAGAGCTGTTTCTTATTGTCCCCAATTCTCCTTTTTTTTTTTTAACATTGTTTTTGACACAGGGTCATATTTAGTGCAGGCTGGCCTTAAATTTCCTATAAAGCTAAGAATCACCTTAAACTCCTGATTCTCTGACCTTCATCTTCCAAATTCTGAAATTATAGGCTTGTTAATCTTTTCTTTAAAAAGGGTCTCATTGTATAGCTCAGATTAGCTTGGCACTTGCTAGAGATCCCATGCTGACCTGGAATTTACTACACAGTCTAGGATGGATTTAAACTTTCCCACTTCTGCCACAATCATGCTTGGAATTCAGGCATATGTCACAATGCCCAGCCTTTTATTCCTTCTCAGCACATGGACACTTGTTCCTCAACCAAAACCATACATTTCAAGGTACTTTGTGACCCCATGACACTAAATCCATTGTTTTCCTGCCTATTGTTAAGTGTCTGCTACTAACACACTGTCCTTTCCTGGCTTCTAGGCTACCACCTTCTCTGGGTTTCCTTCCTAGCTGACATCTTAGTTCTCCTTACCATGTTGTGCTTTTTCCAGTTATTTTCACCCTTGATATAAGCATATTCAAGGCTCAGCCTTTTCCTCTTCTGTCAGTATTTCTTCCATAGTGGTCGTTTTGTTTTGTTTTGTTTTGTTTTGTGAGGCAAGGTTTCTCTGTCTAACAGCCCTGGCTGTCCTGGAACTCGCTCTGTAGACCACGCTGGCCTCAAAGTCACAGAGATCTGCCACCCTCTGTCTACTGAGTGCTGGAATTAAAGGTGTATGTCACACTGCCTGGCTTCCAGAGTGACCTTATCCAGTTTTATGCCTCACTATGGTTTGAATGTTTCTTGACCTCCAAAATTAATGTTAAAAAGTTGAGTATGGGACTGGAGAGGTGGCTCAGGAATCAAGAGCACTTGCTGCTTTTAGAGAATCCAGGTTTAGTTCCCAGCAGACACATGTCAACTCATAACCATCTGCAACTCCATTTGCAGGGGATCCAATAATCTTCTCAGGCCTCTTCAGGCATGTATGCACATAGCATATACAAATACATGCAGAAAAACATTCTGTTTTAAGAAGAGATTGGGTGCCAACAATCAGAAAGTAAATATACTTCTGTCAAGCCTAATGACCTGAGTTCAATCCCTGGAACCCACATGGCAGAGAAAACACACTTCCTTAAGTTATCGTCTAACAGTCGTACCATTAATAAATATAAAAACTTTTCTAAAGAAGTTGAGTGTGGCCAGGCAGTGGTGGTGAATGTCTTTAAATCCAACACCTGGGAGGCAGATGTAGTTGGATCTCTGAGTTCGAGGCCAACCTGATCTATAGAGTGATTTCCAGGACAGGCTCCAAAAAGCTACAGAGAAACCCTGTCAAAAAAAAAAAAAAAAGATTGAGTGTGTTAGTACACACCTCAAGCCTCTTAATAGGTTTAAGGCAGGGGAGTTATTTTGACATCAGCCTGATGACTGTGCCTCAAAAAGGAAAAAAAAAAAAAAAAATTGAGACTAATGACATGGCTCAGTGTTAAAAATGCTTGCTGCCAAACCTGATAATCTAAGAACCCTGAACTCACATAAAAGAACCAATGCCAAAAGTTGTCTTTTGAAATATGCACTCACAAAATAAATAAATTTAAAAAAAATCATGTTCAAATTTAATCCCCAATGCAACAGTACCCAAAGATGATATGGTCATCAGAGTTCTTCCCTCATGGATGGGATTAGAACTTTTTTTTAAATTGTTACTGTTCTGTTTTTGGAGACATGAGTTCTCTATGTTGACCAGGCTGGCTTCAAACTCATAGAGATCCATCACCAGACTGCCTCTTCAGAGCTGGGATTAAGGGTGTGCATCACCATGCCCAGCTTCCATCTGGTGCTTTCAATAATGAAGATTATTGGTTAAGAGCATTTGCAGGGGACCTGAAATTAGTTCCCAGCACCCACATGGAAGCTCACAACCATTAACTCTAATTCCATGGGATAAAACACCTTCTGCACTGCACACACATGGTACACATACATAAATGCGGCAAAACTCATACACAGATAATCTAAAAAAAAATAATAATGAAAACCACTTGTTTTGAGGCAAACTAGAATATGGTGGAGATCCAGTAGGAATTTTGGAATAAAGGAAAGGGCTGGTGGTGGTACACACCCTTAGTCCCAGACTTGGGAGGCAGGCAGATCTCTGAGTTCAAGACCAGCCTGGTCTACAAAGTTACAGAGAAACCCTGTCTCGGGGGGGAAAAAAAAAGAAAGAAAGAAAAGAAAGAAAGAATAAAGGAAAATATTATTATTGGGTTTTGAGATAGGGTTTCTCTGTGGTTTTGTAGACTGTCCTGGAATTAGCTCTTGTAGACCAGGCTGGTCTCGAACTCATAGAGATCCACCTGCCTCTGCCTCCTGAGTGCTGGGACTAAAGGCATGCACCACCACTGCCGAGGCCTGGTTTTGGTTTTTTGAGACAGGGTTTCTCTGTGAAAGAGTCCTGGCTGTGGAACTCACTCTGTAGACCGGGCAGGCCTGGAATTCACAGACATCCATCTGTCTCCTGAATGCTGGGACTGAAGGCTTATGCCACCACTGGCCGGCTATAATATTCACATCTATTATGTCTTCCCTAAAAGTAGAAAAGTGCCCGAGCTCAGGGGGTAGGGATTTTTGAGCTAAGTACATTAGTAAAGGCACTGAATAGGCTGTAAATCCATAATTTAGCAGCTGATCTTATTGTAGCTACTTGGGGCTGGCTGCCATGTCATACTCATTTATCAGCTTAAGGAAGATACTCAAAAGGGCATGAGGCATGGCTGATCTCCTCTACAAAGCCTCTTTGATCCAGATGTACCCTGGGGTCTCCTTTCAAGTCATATAGATGTGTTGAATTACTATTTTGGAGGAACTTGCATCAAGACTACTAGTTTTATTAGCAGGGAAACACACACTGCCCCATCTTAAGCATCCGGCCCCTTCCCAAAAAGCTCTCTTAACCTCGGGACACCATCCCAAGTCTGAAGAGGTTGCTGGGACAGATGCGTTTTGACCAAAGCTTCTGGCAGTACTGTGAAGTTCCAAGGGCTGAGAAGTTCTACCTTCACTCATGACTCTTGGTAACAGTGAGAGACCATGAAGCAGGTGGACACGCCCTGGGCTTGAACTCTAGGCCTTACCGGCTATGTCAGGATTCGAGACTTTTGAGTCCGGGAAACAGATGCACACCCAGCCTTCGGCTCCTCACCGAAGGTCTATCTTTCTTTGGAGACCTAAGACACATCGGACCCGGGAAGCACAGCGTAGGTGAACCCGCCGCTGCCTCGCAGGTTGGCTCGGGAGACCTGGACTTACACGGCATGCTGCCAGACCGTAAACACCCGGTAAGGACAGACGTTCCACGTCGCCCCGCCGTACACGACTCAGAGACGCGAACGCAAGCGGATAGTGTCACGAAGAAGCAGCAACAACATGCACCCGCTCCTGCCGCCTCAGCAGCCGCCGCGGCGCGCACAAAGCTTCCCGCGAAATTGACGTTGCGCCGGCCGCCGCGCAGGCGCCGCCCCCGGCTCGCCCCTCCCCCGCACTCGGTTCTTTCTCATTGCGCCTGCGTTCCTTCGTTATACCTATTGGTCACTTGGCCGCGGCGCGCCACGACCGGCGGAGGGCGCGCCCTGCAATTGGTCGGTCGCCGCCGGTGGGGGGTGTGTCCCTGTCGCGCCCCGCCCTCTGCTCCGCTCGCTGGGGTGCGCGCGGCTGTGGCGGCGGCGCGTGGCAGGTCCGGCGGGCGCGAGGCGGCGGCGGTGGCCCGAGCCCGGCCCAGCCTCGTCCGCCCGCGGCCCGCCCGGCCTGACCCCGGCCCAGGCCTGACCCAGAGTGCCGTGGCCTCGCTCCGGCCCGGCCCGGTCGGGAGCCTCCCGAGGGAGCGGCTCCGCCTGCCGAGAGCGCAGGCCCGGCCATGACCGACTTTAAATTGGGCATCGTGCGGCTCGGCCGGGTGGCCGGGAAGGTGAGCGGTGTGGAGCGGCGGCGAGGCCTGCGCGGGCTGGGGCACCTGGGCGAGTAGCTGCGCGGGCCTGCTCAGTTCGGGCGCCGCCTTCCTCGCGGGAACCTTCCCCGCGGCCGGGGGCGCGCCCCTCGGCCTCAGGACTCGAGTGGGACTGGCTTGCGCGGAACAGTTCCCGGCGTTCAGCCTGTGCCGGCCCGAGCACCTGCGGCGGCTCTGGCGGCCAGGCTGCACCTGCGGCCGCACGGTTTAAACGCGGCGGCCTCCCGCCGTAACGCCCTCGGCCCGAAGCTCTGAGGCGAGCGGAATAGCCGGTCCGCAGTAGACCTCGGCGGCGGCGTGTATTAACGTTGCCCAAGGGCTGGACACGTTCGGCCACTCGTGTCGCAGGCTTCCTTAGAGCACAGACGAGGAGCCAGGGCCCAGATCTTGGTAGGCTCAAAGGCTCCCAGGTGCTCCTCGCCTGGGCCACCACCCACCACATGTTGAGGCTGGGCTCCGAGGCTTAGTGTTAGTCAGGAACTATGGAGCCTAACTCTGTTCCTTCCATCACTAGCTGCAGCTGGTGGTGGGAAGAGGAACAGACCAAGTAGAGGCAGGTAACTGAGATTCTGGAAAGATTTTTCAGGAAAATAAGACCAACCCGTCTTAAGAACTATTTCCTTTGCATTTCTGCAAGAGCTCAGGAAAGGGACTGCTAGAACTTTCTGACTAGGGAGGGGTGAGAGCCTAGATGCCTTGCGACTCAGTAATTAATTGCTGCAACCTGAGCCATTAAAGCTTTTATTAGGAATATTTGAGGCCAGAGGAAGAAGCACTATCCATTGAGCATGTGCAGTAACTACCCAGCCTACTGAATAAATATTACTTAGACCCGAAATCTTCTCAGTCCCATTGCCTTCCTCTACTTCAGGAAACTTGTGATTGAGTTTTTGGGTGCATTAAAAGCTCATTGCCACTTGTCAGGGTCTATCCTGTGTGGATGGGCCCTGAAACCTAATTACCCGCTCTGGTACATGTGATTGCGATTTGCTTGTTTTGTTGGTGGTGGTTTTTTTAGTTTTTGGTTTTGTTTGTTTGTATTTAGGTCCCGTCCCCCCCAAACGGCTTTACTTTTAACATACTGGATTGTACTTTTTACCTCCTTGATTTTCTTTCCCTTTTTGATATGGGGTCTCACTATGTGGTCTTGACTGTCCTGGAACTCACAGAGTTTGGTCTGCCACTACCTTGGAGTGTTGGGATTAAAGGTGTGTACCACCATGCCCAGCTTAGACTTTAATGTAGGCTGTGTCAAACTCCCCCTCTCCCCAAGATGTGGTTACTTTCTGTCTAATTGGAAAAGAGCTGCTGCTGCTAGTTGTGTTACTGTTTCTCCAGTCTCAGATGTAACCTTTGAAACATGGTTTATTTTCAGACCAAATACACACTGATAGATGAGCAAGACATACCACTGGTGGAGAGCTACTCCTTTGAGGTAAGGATTGCTTTTATTTGATGCCCAGAAAACATGATTAATTAGTTTCCTTCCTAGTTTTGGGAGAATAAGAGGACTGCCAGTGACACATAGGAGCCCTCAGCTACAAAGCAGTTGTGACAGCCTACGTGAACTCTGCTGCTTGGTAGAGCCCATTGTAACCTTTTTCACCCTGATTACTAATCTTTTTGAAAACATTCTACTTTGTTGCATTTATGATTAGATCTCTATTTTGTTTTTGTTTTTCTAGACAGTTTATGTGGAGCTCTGTAGATCAGGCTATCCTCAAACTCACAGAGATCTGCCTGCCTCTGCCTCCCAAGTTGTGGAGTCCTGCCTACTTGTTGTTCTGGTCAATACCTGAGAGAGGGAGTGTGGTAGGAAACCATTTTTATGGGCCCTGAGACTGAGTGCTGAGATTAAGTAATTAGATGTCTTAAACCAAGTTCGAAGACCTTTTTGGGTAGCTGTCCTCTAGCCACTGCACCCTGATCAGGGAAGCCATCCTGCCCTCAGTGTATTCTTGGTAAAGAATTACAGGCTCTGGTGCACTTCTACCACCTTCTCCCATCAGCAACTTTCTCATCTGTCATTTCAGTTCCATACTTCTCTCTTAGCACCTCACCTCATACCCTTTCCCCCCAAGACAGGGTTCTGCTGTGTAACAACCCTGGCTGTCCTGGAACTCACTCTGTGGACCTAGTTGGCCTCAAACTCAGAGATTCCCTGCCTCCCAAGTTCTGGGATTAAAGGCATGTGCTACCACTGCCGAGGCCGACACCTCACACTTTCAAAGCTGCTTCATGTCCAGGAATTATTTGGATTGTGTGTAGGTTTGGCTTTTTGTTTTTGTTTTTTCTTTCTTTTTTTGGACAGGGTCTTGCTCTGCCTCAAGCCAGCTGTGAACACTCAATCTCCCTGTCTTAACTTCCTGAGTGCTGAGATTACAGATGTGGACCATCACAGCCAACTTTGTGACCTTTTTACCCCCTCTCAAATATTTTTTCCTTGGGTTTTACTTAAGTGTATTAATGGTTACCTGAATGTCTGTGCACTAGTCAGAGCTAGTTGTGAGCCACCATGTGGGTGCTGGGCAGTCAAGCCCAGATCCTCTGAAAGAGTAACCAGTGCTCTAACTGCTGAGACATCTCTAGTATCACCTCCACCCCTTTTCTGAACTTTTTTTTTTTTTTTTTGAGTGTGGGAAAAATTTATTTCTTGGTGTCTATAATATTTCCCAAGTTGTTGATGAGAGTTTCTTACTTGAGTGGAACAGAAAGCCCCTGTACTTTTTGGGTCCTTGAAGCGGGATATCATCTGTATTTGAAATGTTGCTGTGAGTTGGAGGCTTTCTAACATACCTACTCTGCTCTGTGCTTCTCAGGCTCGAATGGAAGTAGATGCTGATGGAAATGGTGCTAAGATATTTGCATATGCCTTTGACAAAAACCGAGGAAGGGGCTCGGGCAGGCTTCTGCATGAGCTGCTATGGTGGGTATTTTTCAGCTGATAAGTCTCCCTACCTGATCTCCATGTGAGCTGTGATATGCACAGTAAGCCTAAATGCTAGAGAGCATTCTACCCAGAGGAGTCAGACTCAACCTTATCTTCCCTAAGTCTGGGTGTTTATTTTGTGGCCTATACCACTAACCCAAAGTAATGGCTAATGTACATATCAATTTAAACTGGTAGGATTCTGAGGAGACAAGGCCTTGTGGAGGAAGGAGTTCTACTTGATTCTTCTGATAAGTCAGGTTTCATCCTTAGAAAATGGACTGTTGATCCTGGGTGTGTAAGATGGGGTTTGAAATGTTGAGACCTTCCTGATGGGGAACTTGTCTCTAGATTATTATGGTGGTTTAGGGGGTCTGTCCATTACCCTCTGAGCAAAAGCCTTAAATCTAGGGGCAGAATCATCAGCCTGATCCCCTGTTTGTGTGGGCCAGACTGATATGTTTAGCGTCTTCTTGTTATACCCCTTTGGCAGGGTAAGGGTCCAGTTCAGATCACATGACTGACATTTCTGTGTAGTTGGACTTTTCATGTGCAAGTAGAAGTGCTTGAGGGTCTTTGCCTCAAGAAAAAAATTGTTTTTCTCTAGGGAACGACACAGGGGAGGTGTGGCTCCCGGGTTTCAGGTGGTACATCTCAATGCTGTGACTGTGGACAATCGCCTGGACAACCTGCAGTTGGTACCATGGGGCTGGCGACCCAAAGCTGAAGAGACCTCCAGCAAACAAAGGTGGGTCTTTCCTGGCCAACACCTGGCACCTAAATGGCCACCCCATGTTTCTGTGTTCCTATTTTAGGCTTTTATTTGTGAGTATTTTGGGACTTTGATATCTTACCTGCTATCGTCAGTGTATGTATGGGGGGGTTTCTTTTCTTCGTGGGAGAAGAATTTTCTCTGGGGGCAGGGGAGGTCTCCCTGGCTGCCTTGGAACTCAGTATGTTGACCAGGCACAGAGATTTTCCTGCCTCTGCCTCCCCCTGTGCTAGGTTTAAAGGTGTGTATACACCCTCATGCTTAGCTAGAAGAATTTTTTGTTTTGTTTTTGGAAACAGGGTTTCTCTGTTTTTTTTTTTGGGAGGCTGTCCTGGAACTAGCTCTTGTAGACTAGGCTGGTCTCTAACTCACAGAGGTCCATCTACCTCTGGATCCCAAGTGCTGACACTAAAGGCATGCACCACCACTGCCCGATTCTAGAATTTTTATGATTAATTTTTTGGGGTTTTTTTTTGGAGGGGGATGCTGATTTTTGTGGTAATTGGCTCTAAGAACATTTAAGGTGATGTGATGGAATGAGACCATACCCTAAAGCCACACAGAGGAGTCTCTTTCATGTTCCTTTACTGGATAGCTTTCCCTGAGCAGTGGTTTAAAGGAACTAGTAGGACAGAGTGGCTTAGGGCCTGGGCCTCTTGGTTTCCCAGTTCTCTGTGGTCCTGAAAACAAGCTTTCTATTCTGGAGATCGTGTTCTTGCTGGCCCTGAGACTCAACCACAGTGATCATGAAACTTTGAAGAGCTGAGGAACTAGTAGGAAATGGTTGGGGGGAATTTGAGTCTATAGTCCCAAGGTATCATTGACCTGTTCATAGGCCTCCCCTGAGGGCTTCTAGGAGTTTCTATACATGTCCTTAAGTCTCAGCAACCTTCCTTGGCACTGACCACCCCAACAGACGCTAGTAGCATTGGTGAGGTTGCTGTTACAGATAGTAGGCACATCTTTGTAGCAATTGTTTTCAGGTGATGCTGGAGCTCCACGTACTGTTGATAGAAACTGTGACAGGACCCAGCCTTCTACACTTGATGTTTAGTGTTGGTCTCCAGGTTCTTAGAAGATAGTTGCCAAACTGCTGTTTTGCAGAGTATGAATACAGCCCTGTGAAGGTCTCAAAATTTCGAATCTGCTTGGTTTGTTTCCTACTCTTGATACCAGAGGTTTGAGTCTTCAGTTCTGCACCACCATTTATTTATTTATTTATTTATTTATTTATTTATTTATTTATTGGTTCATGTAGCTTAGGCTGGCTTCAACTTACTATGTAGCTGAGAAGCTAAGACTGGCCACCATTCTCCTGAGAGGTAGACTTCTATATTCAGTAGGGTCCCTATAGGACAGTCTAACTATCCTGTGGTTGAGTGCCACCTTTAATCTTTTGAATATACTTTATAATCATGAGATGTAACAACTACAGTTAAAACCTCTATTTGGAAAAAGACAGTTACAGTCCTGAGGGTAGAGGGCTGAGGTTTGTGGTCAGATGGCCTATTGTCCCTTTGCTCAGCCAGTTTTGGACTATGTTTGGTTGAAGCTGTGCCCTTCAGATAGGTAGTACCTCTTGCTGGCAGAATCAGGCTCAGATTTGACCAGGACCTGTGAAGCATATCTGGTATGTGTGTAAGTGGGTGTAGAGAGAAAGAATGGATACATGTGTTTCTGGGAGGAAAGTGCTTGAGCCTGTGGGCACATGTAGTCAGAGGAGGATATCCAGTGTCCTGTTTTGTTTGAGTGAGAGCAGATTGCTTGTAAGGTTCAGTTAAATGGTGTCTGTGTAGAAGTCAGCCATGCCTCTCCAAAGCCCCACACAAAGTCTGCTTTACTCACCTATGGTCGGTCAGCAGTCATATTAGGGCTATTCCTGTTAGATTTCTGTTAATATGATAAAATACTATGACCAAAAGCAACTTGGAAGAAATGGTCTATTTGGTTTACCCTTCATGTCACAATCCATCATTGAGGTAATGAAGGACAGAAATTCAAGCAGGAACCTGGAAGCAGAACTAAAGCGGAGACTACTTGAGAGTATATTATTTATTGGCTTTCCATAGCTTGCTTACCTTGTTTTCTTACATGGCCTAGGCCAACTTGCCCAAGAGTGATACTGCCCACAGTGGTTTGGGCCCTTCTATGTCTCAAAATGCCCACACAGACATGCCTACAGGCCAGTCTGATAGAGGTAATTTTTTATTGAAGCTGTCTTCCAAATGACTAATTTGTATCAGATTGGCAGAAACTAATCAGTATAATTGATCCTTTGCCAACTTAACACATGTGTACTACTTTAAGTGAAACTCCCTTTTTTTTTTTTTTGTCTCCAGAATCTAATGTTGATAACCCAATATAAAACCAAAAGCCAACAATATAAATATATAGTATCAAACATCCACAGGATTTGGGCAGCTCTGTACCGCTTCTCGCTCTGCCTTCCACATCATGTCACAGCTTATTTTGTAGTTCCATACTAGGTCTGCTCCACATATGCGTTTGTCCTCTGTGCTTATCCCACAGTCCTGGCATTTCCGGTTTGCTGGGATTTCCAACTGGGAGGCTGTGCCTTGTTTAGCCAGTGGCCTCTCCTGGGTCTCAGCTGCTCTCTTCAGTCCTGAGACTTCTTGTTGCCAAAACCATCACTGTGTGAGAGACTCTTACTACCAAGTTTTCCTGCCAGCTTGATGTGCAGCCTTGCTCCTTCTGGGCTACAACTCCGCTAGCTGACAGAAAGTACTTGCTGCAGGATTTCATTTCAGTGATGCTCGTTAATCACGGTTTGTTCTTCAGCCCCAGCTAGATCCTTAATTCAGATAGACCAATCACTCGAACATCTCCCAAGCTAGGTTTTCACCACTGCATTTCTTTCAACACTTATTAAGAAGCTTCCACAGAACAGCCCAGTAAGTTTAGAATACTCTGGCTTTTCAATCCCATTTGTTCCAAATACCTCTGCAATCCTCCCCAAAACAACCTGATCAAGTCTGTCACAGCAATATCCTACTCTGGCACCAATTTTTCTGTGATTGTGATAAGATACCATGACTAAAAGCAACTTAAGGAAGAAAGAGTTTATTTGGAATATATTTCCAGATGGATAAGAGTATGTTATGACCAGGAAGCATTAAACAAGCATGACAGTCATAGCAGAAAGCTGATAGCTTACTTCCTCACCCACAGAAAAATGAAGCATAGAGCACAGAGTGTAAGTAGTCCAAGGCTTTAAACTCTTAACCTGCCTCTAGTGACGTACTTCCAAATCTGTACCTCCTAAACTTTTCCAAACGGTGCTACCATCTGGGGGCCATGTTCAAATACCTGAATCTAAGGGGGCATTTCTCCTTTAGATCACCACATGCAGCAGAGTTTCTGAGATTACAGTTCCTGTTGTAATATTCAATCAGTTCTGGCTCACTTGTTCAGAGGGAATTTTCAGAAAGGTGGGATAGTTATAACCTCAAAGGAGAAGTAGTAGGCTTACAGTAGTTGGTGTTTCCTAGGTAGGTTATAGGGAAGGTCTTTCTGACAGCACCAAGTAGCCAAACTTGTCAAACTCCATGCTGCTTTGTGCCTATGGGCCCTAGCATTGGGAAGAGTGATAAGACTAGGCTTCTAGGCTTGTGTGTTACTGAGACAGGATTAAAAGGAGGGGGCAGAATCAATCTATTTATTTATTTATTGGTATTTTGTCTTCACTGTGTTGCTCTGACTGCCACGACACCTGGCTAGGATTAAAAGTTTAATGTGGCTGGGTGGTAGTAGTATATACCTTTAAGGAGGCAGGGGCAGGTGGGTCTCTGAGGCCAGTCTGATATACAAAGTAAGCTCCAGGACAGCCAGAAGAGAAACCTTGTCTCAAAAGAAAAAGAAAAAAAAAACCTTAAAAAAAAATAAAAATAAAGTTTTTAATGTGGAGTGATAAATCCATGTGGTAGTGATGGGCAGGCCAAACTCAAATTGCCAGAACTGGGCAGAGCCTACTTGGAGTGGTATCTTCCCTTCTTTATACTGATCTGGTCTGGTCAGAGTTCACTGAGGCTTTTGCTTTCTTTCAGGGAGCAAAGCTTATATTGGCTTGCTATCCAGCAGCTTCCCACGGACCCTATAGAAGAACAGTTCCCTGTCCTGAATGTGACCCGGTACTATAATGCCAATGGAGATGTGGTGGAAGAGGAAGAGAATTCCTGTACCTACTATGAGTGTCATTACCCTCCTTGTACGGTGATTGAGAAACAGGTATGGTATGCTATATCTGCCCAGCTGTAGTAATGTGGCAGCTTTTCTCTGTAGACACCTGGGTAGAACTGGGTTTCTACTAGAGTGACTCTTCCTTTGCTGCTGTTTTTGCTCAGACAGGGCATAGGGTCTTCAGCTGATGTTCCTGTATAGTCCCAGACTTCCACCTTCCTGTGTGTCGTCGTTGCACCACCACCCCCCCATTTATAAACCATACTGGCCTGGAATTCACTATATAAATGTAGATAGTTATAGATCAAACTGGTTCAGATATCACCACAATCCTGCACCAGACATCCTAGTTCTGGGATTACCATGCCTGGCTTTTTTGGTGGGGGGGAAACAGGTGCTGGGACTGGAGTTCAGGTCCTTGCATGTGGAACATACTCATTCCCACATAGGGTTTTACTGTGTTTTTCGAGATGCTGAGATAGTTTCCATACATTTTGTTAGTGTGATATTGAAGCCACGGTGTTTTGTTTTTCAGCTTCGGGAGTTCAACATCTGTGGGCGTTGCCAAGTGGCTCGATACTGTGGCTCTCAGTGCCAGCAGAAGGACTGGCCTGCCCACAAGAAGCACTGTCGGGAGAGGAAGCGCCCCTTCCAGCATGAGCTTGAGCCAGAGCGATGACGGGCTGAAGAGTGGCTACTGCTGCAGGTTCAAGGTTTCCAGCTCATCATGAGCACAGTGAGAGACAGACTGGCAGTTGAACCTGGAGGTGCCAAAGAAGCCAGCAATGGATCCAGAGCAGCTGCCATAAGACCTCACAGCAACATGAAGCCTGTGGGGACAGTGCCCCTCCAGTGTTCACCCCCAGCAGAGACAACGGGGAGGCTCCCTAGGACCTTTCTCATTATTTATATGTTAATATGTTTGTAAACTCATGTACAGTTTTTTTGGGGGGGCGGTGAAGGGAGGGTTAGAAACTTCAAATAGAATCATTTGTTGTATTCCTCAAATGGTAAACAGTTGCTAGAAACTGTCATGTAGTTGAGCTTCTCTCCTGGTCAGTAGGGGGTCCCACTGAGAAGCTTGAAGAGTAAAGGGGTAGAATCATCCTTGTGGCCAGTCTTTGCTCAAACCCCTCTTTCCAGCCTTTTTTTCCCCCTTGAGTTAGTATCCTTCCATGTAATCTTGGCAGTCTTGGAACTGCTTATGTAGACCAGACTGGCTTTGAAGTCAAAGAGGCCCACCTGCCTCTGCCTCTCCAGTGCTGTGATTAGAGGTGTGTTCAGCATGCCTGGCTCAGCTTTATTTTTGAGAGGAATTGCTTTTAATGGAACTGTTTATAATGAATGAACCGAGAGGACCTGATAGCACTCCACAAGTTGGCCTCTGAATAGCAGAGTATGTTAGCTAGGAGCACAAGAGAGGCTTAACTGTTAATGTCTGGTGAAAGGTGCTATGGAGTATTTAGTAGGCTGGCTACTGTTTTAGTTATTAAACAGTACTTGTTTTAGTTAGGGTTTCTATTGCTGTTATAAAAACAACATGACCTGGAGAGAAAAGATTATTTCAGCTTGCAGTTCCACATCACTGTCCATCAGTCAGGACATGATGTAGAGACCATTGAGAACTGTTGCTTATTTCTTCATGACTTGCTCAGCCTGGCCTGATGTCTGTATTTTCTTTCTTTTTGGTTTTTCAAGACAGGGTTTCTCTGATTGCTTTGGAGCCTGTCCTGGAACTAGCTCTGTAGACCCAGGCTGGCCTCCAATTCAGAGATCCAGCTGCCTCTGCCTCCCAAGTGCTGGAACTAAAGACATGTGCCACCAATGTCTGGCCTCACTCAGCCTGATTTCTTATAGCTCTCATCACAGGGTTGGCACTTTCCACAATGAGCTGGGCCCTCCCAATTTTCATCAAGAAATTCTTCTTCGGGCTTGGTGGTGGTGGCACATACAGTTAATCCCAGTACCTGGAAGGCAGAGGCAGGTAGATTTAAGTAACGGCCAGGGATGTTACACAGAGAAACCTTACCTTGAAAAGTCAAAAAAAAAAAAAAAAAAATTCAGGACAGGTTGTCCACAGGCCAATCTGGTGGGGGCATTTTCATAATTGCCTTCTAAAATGACTCTAATTTGTGTCAAGTCGGCATGAAACTAGCCAGCACAGTACTATATAGCCCTGCATTTGTAAATTATCACCTTTAGGCACAGAGACCCCTGGAGCAAGTAGTGTACTGCTGCCCCAGTTCCAATTGCAAGTGGAGTAGATAGGGTAGAGTCTAGGCAGCTGAACCAGAACTAATGCCTCCTCCACTGCAGAGTTGTAGTCATCAGGATAGCCCTTTGGGGGAACCACAGGTTATTTGTCATCTTACTTTGCAGAAATGAACATATCTATATGGCTGGAACCTTAATCTTAGGGTAGGGTCCCTCCTGCTTCAAGCTTCCTACATGGTTGGCTGGTTGGCAGGTTCCTGCTTCCCTATTGCATTTTTGTCACGTTCTTTATTCTCTTGTACTCTACATTGTTTAGCAGAGCACACCCTTTGATGGCCTTATGTTTATGAGTAGAGCTCCTGTAACTTTCTGCTTTGTGGTCACAGTGGCCTGGAGGAGAGGATAACTGAAATAATCACAGTAACACCATCCCTTGAGTGTTTAAGCTTGAACAGGTTCCTGTGTCAAACCTGTATCAAGAAACTTTACCTTTTCTGTTCTGAAGGTCATGGTGATTTTCAGATGGCAGAGTTGGGATCCCTGCTCAGATCCTAGGTCGAACATCAATCCATGTGATCTCATTGGGGAAGGGAGATGTGTGTATATATTGTAAAATATTGCTACCTACAGCAGCTGACTCAAACCTTTCATATCTCCACTTGGATAAATGACTTTAAGTGGCTAGGACTGTTGTAAAGAGTTCCCATTTGGGTCAAATTTCTTGGGATGAGCAATCTAGGCTACAAGCTGTGATATTTAAGAATGGCCAGGTTGGGACTTTATCCTATCTTTGTTCCCTGACTAGCAGGGGCTGCTTTACTCTTGTCAACTTTGCATCAGAAAATTCCACCTAGAGAACACACAAGAGTTAGACAGTTGACTTTGAGGCATTGCTGGTAAAGGTGATGGTATACATTGGGCTAGTCTGTGGGTTCTTTTCCATCAACTCTTTGGTTTTTTGAGATAGGGTTTCTCTGTAGCTTTGGAACCTGTCCTGGAACTCAGAGATCTGCTTGACTCTACCTCTCAAGACCTGGGACTAAAGGTGTGCGCCACCACCGATCTTGTATACTGCTAGCACAGATGCTCCTGTGCAGTGAAGGTGTATCAGGCCACTTTCATTTGTGTTTCATCCCTGACCACCCTTTCTGATTATCTCTCCCTACCTCCTGTTCTTTCTTGCCAATCATCTAGGCTGTTCTGTGAATGTTCTGGTGGTCCGATTATGGAATCCTTTCTCCTCTATGTAGTTTGTTGGGCTATTTGACCTTGGAACAATCTAATGCTGGAGGGATTGAGGTCTGTTTAGAATGCCCTAGGTGCCACTACTTCAGCTGCTAACTGGCCTGCCTGCAAGCTGTGTATAAAGCCATATCCCTGCTTCAGTTCCCAGGCTGGATATCCAGGTGTCCTGTGAATTTGCTTCCTAGAGCTGCTGTAACTAAGTGCCAAAAACTGGTTGGACTAAAACTAGAGATTATAGTCTCTTGGGTCTGTCTCATGGTTTCATCAAGGTGCTTGCTGCTACAGCCACTGTTAAGTGCTGGGCAAAGGTGCTGCATGTCTCTACATCTGATAACATTCTGGGCTCATGCATTGTTTCAGACCTAAGAGGAAACATTAAACCCTCTGTGCATGTTTCCAAATTTTCCCTTACATGCAGACTGTATTGAACCAAAACTCATTCGGAGCATCATTTTGCTGCTGCATGGTGGTGCATGCCTTTAATTCCAGCACTTGGGAGGCAGAGGCAGGTGAATCTCTGAGTTTGAGGCCAGCCGGGTCTACAGAGCTAGTTCCAAGACAGCCAGGATTACACTAAGACACCCTGTCCCCCCTCCCCCCCCCAAAAAAAAAAAAGATTTCCAAAGGTTATGAGTTACTGGAGTTAACTTGAACATACACATATTTTTGGGAAATAGTTGGATCCACAAGGTGTAAAAACCTTGTTTCCCCAAACCTGTTATTTACAATACAGGAATTTTCTTGAGGGTTTCTGCATCTACTTGAAATCAGTTTTTCCTTTCACTAAGCCTTTTGGCTTCCCGCACCTAGTATGACTCTACAGGTTTCCTGCGGTCCTCCGGTAGGTAGGGGGCGCAGGATCTCCGCACCGGAAGTCTTCCCAGGGTCGGATGTGCCTGAGGAAAGTAGAGAGGCAATCGCGCATGCATCTTTTGGTTCTGGCTCGATGGCGGGCAGCCGCTCGGGAACGATGCAGGCTCTGCAGGCAGTGGACACTGAGTTTACAGCAGACTCGGTGGAGTGGTGCCCAGTAGAGGGTTGCGAGCATTTGATGGCCTGTGGGACCTACCAGCTGCGAACGCCCGAGGACCAGGTGCGCGGCTGGGAGGGTGAGGCAAGGGCAGTAGTGGGACTGCTTGCCTCCATAAAAAGCCTAGAACTGTGACAACTAATGGGAGAGTAAAGTGGGACCTCTCAGGACCATCCCTATCTCCGGCAGGTTTCTCTGCGCATCCAAAACCAACCACGTAAGAGTGGAATTGTGGCCATGTAACTGCAGGCAGGTCGGAACAGACCTCGCTGTAATAGGTCCGGAAGAGCGCCCCTGTACATTGAACACTTGCAGGAAAAGGGATTATCTTCTCAGAAATTAAGAGTTTCTATTTCAGTCAGAAGCTATTCTCTGTCCTGGCCCTCCGCTTTGTTCTAGCTTTGTTTCCCATCCTTTGTGATCTCAGTATCTGTTAAGGTAACCAGTTAATATGTTTATTCTGTAGCCTGCACTGGATGTCAACAAGTCTCAAGTTCGTTTAGGTCGTCTCTACCTGTACAGTTTCAATGAGGACAACACAGCTAAACCTCTGGTTGAAATCCAGAGAAGGGATTGTTCTGCCATCCTGGACATGAAATGGTAGGATTTGGGTAACCCATCTGGTTTGAATGCCTGGGAGGTAGAAAGCCCTGCTTGACATTCCCTCATCAGTTCCCAGCCCCAGAGTCAAGACTAATCTGGAGAGCCTTTATTGGAGACAGAACAGTTGGCTCTAACCTGGTTTTAGAAATGAAATATAACAAATCATTGCAATTCATGATGTTCCTGCAAGTTGTGAATGCATACTTTTTCCTGTGTTCTCCCATCAGGTGTCATATTCCAGTGTCTGGCCACATACTTTTAGGCTTGGCAAACGCCAATGGATCTGTAGAGCTGCTCCATCTGATGGAATATGAGGTCAGTGATGGACCATGCTTTAATGGGAAAGGGACCTTAGTGGAGAGTGTTGATGAGGAGTCTCTACTGATAAACATTTTCCTATAGTGGCTTCCTCCATAATAGACTTTGTCATAAATGTTTTAAGAAATCATGGAGTCTATTTTAAGTTATACTGGGTTCTAGTGAGATGAGGTCATATGGCGTATCTCAATAGAAGGTGATCTATAGGTCTGAAGTTTATACCAAGGCTAGAAATACCAGTAAATTTATCATGTAGGTCTTTCTTTTTTAAAAGATTTCTATTTTAGTTTTGTGCATGTGAGTGCTGTGCCCACAGAGGCCAGAAGAAGTGTCAGGTCTCCTGGAGCTGAAGTTCAGGCAGTATTAATTGCCTGATATGGATGCTGGGAACTGAATTCTCCTCCTGTGGAAGAATAGGAAGAGCTTTAACTATTGAGCCATCTCTAGCCCAGAAATATTTCTTACTGTAATTGGGAGAGCTAAAATCCTAATAGATCCCGTCCCCTATGTGTTTCACAGTGACCCTGTGCCATGACTTTATCTGATTATTATGGAAGGGCCCAGATCAGATCTGTGGGGGGTGGTGAAATACATCAGCAAACTACAAACTGCCCTAATTGGGGTGCAGGGACACATACTAATGCTGTTGCTGTTGTGGGCTCAAGAAGATCTAGAAGGTGCTGACTGGTGGTAACTGAGTACCTCTGTAGAAAGTCTTGCTTTAGGCCTGTGCACTGCAACCTTGTCCTAGGAATGAGAGAAGGAGAACTGGGTCTAAGGATCAGATTTCATGGCTGGAGCACAAAATCCAAGAAAGCATTGGTGCAGCAGCCTGCTTATGGCGTCAAACACTATTCAGGTAGTTTAGATAATAAAGCTCACATAGATCCTAGACAAGAGAAATAACGTTTTAAAGGCTTCTGACATAGAAATGGTAGTATGTTTCTATTCTCCTTGTCTCTGGGAGTAGAGTGGCAGAATTCTGAAGGCAAGGGTGAGGCAAAGCATGTTTCAGCAGTGGTTTGTGGAACCCACAAAGTGGCTAATGTGTCTAGGAGTACACAAAGGCAATGCTGAGAAACCTTTTTGCCCAAAGGTTATACATATATGGCAAAGTCTTTTTTTTTTTTTTTTTTTTAGTTTTTTAATTATTTTATAGGCAAAGTCCTTCTTAAGGAATGAGTTTCCTTGATAAGTAACAAGGGCTTACTCATAGATAAGATGTTAATTAGTGGCTGAGCATGCACACTAGGGGCAGACTGCTTGCCTGTCATGCATGAGGCCTCAAACCTCCATCTCTAGCACTATTAAAACATAAGTAACAACAAAAACCCAGGCAAGGCAGAGCCCGCCTCAACCCCCAGTACTTGGGGAGTTGAAGTGAAAGGACTGCTTGAACTTGGAAGTTCAAGATGAATCTGAGCAGTGTAGGAGACTCTATCCCAAAAAACAAACAGAAGTAACTGATGCATGTTGCTTATATAGGAAGCACCTTCAGGGAATGGAGGCTTGCCTAGACAAGGGTGTCCCTTTTCTCTCCAGTAGAACAGTCACACCCTACAACCAATATCTAGCCTTACTCTGGAGGAGAGATGTCTGTCCTTGTCCCTGGATTGGTCAACTGGGAAACATGGAAGGTAAGGGTCAAGTTGGGTGGGGTCTGAGTGACCTGAGGAACAATTCTTGTTTCTATTCCACAAACGATTAAAGCTGCCTTCTAGCTTGATTCTCCAATCCTGGGTGTTACCTTAAAACAGAAACCTGTAGCATTTCAGATAAGTAGTGATGATGCCATCATCATCATCAAAAGAAGCCAACCAGGGTTTCAATGACAAACTATGTGATAGTTTCTTCCTTTGCCAGATACCCAAGAGGCCATCTTGGAGGCATGATTGCATGCTACCTGAGAAATACATGGGGACTAGAAGAGGATGATTGTGATGGTTCTTTCTTGTAATACCAGCATTTGGGAGGCTGAGGCAGGTGGACTTCAAGTGTAAGGCCCACCTGGGTTACATTAAACCTGTCTCAAAAACAAACAAAAGAAACCCAGAACAGAATGGTAAGGAGAGTTTAATAGGCCGTCCTTTGGCTCCTCATTTCTAGGGCCAGAGACCAGCCCTTGAAGATCATTAGCAGTGATTCTAAGGGGCAGCTGCACCTCCTGATGCTGAATGAGGGAGCAGCTGAACTACAGCTAGTGGCTTCTTGGCCAGCCCATCACTTTGAGGCCTGGATTGCTGCTTTCAATTACTGGCAGACAGAACTTGTGTATTCAGGTGAGTTGGACATCAGTATACTCATCTCTGATGAAGACTTGTGAAGGACAGAGAGAGGAGAGAATGGGGCTAGGCCAAATCTGTGACCTTAGGACTGTCTATGGAAGATACATCCTCTGGCCTGCAGCTATGGCTACTACCACATCCCACTTCTCAGGAAATATGAACAGTTGGCCTTTGGCACCTAAAGCTCTGTGTAGAGCTGGCCAAGGCTGGAGGGAGCAGGCACCCTGTCAAGTTGCCCAGTTTCCTGGTATTTTCACTGTGAATCATCTACTTTTTGCTTGCTCTCTGTAGACTTTGTCACACGGATTTCAGGTTTGTCCTTTTTTGGGGGAATGGGGGTGTTTTTCAGACAGGGTTTCTCTTTGTAGCTTTGGAGGCTGTTCTGAAGCTCACTCTGTAAACCAGGCTGGCCTCAAACTCACAGAAGCCTGCCTCTGCCTCCCGAGTGCTGGGACTAAAGGTGTGTGCCTCCATGACCTGGCTGGGTTTGTCGTTTTCTAGATCCAGCTAACCTTCCAAAAGGAAAGGACATGGGGGAAGTAGGTAGGTTTTCTAGTTTTTGAGTGGTTTATCACTTTGGGGCTGTTTGTATGAGAATGAGAAATTGACAAAATTGGCTGTTTGGGTGGCTTCTCTCCCAGGTGGAGCTAAGTTATGTGAGCTGGGAAGGGATGATCTTGGATAAGACAGGATAAAATTTAAAACACTTGAGTTTCCCGGGGCCTTGTGTGGTCTAGCCCCAGCTTCCCTTTTTGGTCTTGTTTGGTTTTTGTTTGTTTGTTTGTTTTGAGACAGGGTGTCTATGTAGTCTTGACTGTACTGAAACTCACTATGTAGCATGGCATGGAATTCACAGAGATCCACCTACTTCTGCTCTCCAGAGTGCTGGGATTAAAGGCCTTGGCCACTCTTTTGGTTCTGTTTCTAGTGAGAAGCTTGAACCAACACTACTACCTTCAGTACCCCAGTCCATGTCAAATCTCTGACTAGCCCTAGCATTTACCATGGTTACTATTATATGAATAATGCTTATTTTTATTTTCCAGGGGCAAGGTCCATATCTGTGTTATTTGCTATCATACCCTTGAACTATTTTTGTAAGAACCATGAAGAGTCCATTTTTTAAGTTTTCTTCTTTTTTTTCCACTCCCTGTTTTTGAAGTTCTTTAATTCTAGGATTAGTTCTACCGCTTTATTCACTCCACAGGTACTTCCTGAACTTGTCATGGAGGTTCAGTCTGTAATCCCAGTATTCTGGAGGCTAAGAAAGGTGTATTATTGTGAGTCTGATGTTAGGCTGGGCTACCTGTACAGCCAGACTGTCTCCAAGCAAAGCTATACACAATAACCTTCATTTCCTACAACAAAAAAAAAAAATTGAAACAAAAACCCCAAAACCAAAACTAACAATCCTCCTCCAAATTAAAAAACCAAAACCAAGCAGAATCACAAACAGAAGTACAAGCAATTAATATAATAGGAATGCTTAGCAAACAGACTATTTTCTCCAAGCTCACATTGAGGGGGAAAGTGGAAGCCTGATGTGTAATAACAGGGAATGGCACAGAGTGTCAGAGGTGTGATAACGTTCTGGAAAAAGAAGGAAGAAGGGTGTGTTGGGACAGCACTGAGTAGGCCCCACAGCAGGTGAGGGCCTGGTGTGAGAGAAGAGCAGCCAGCACAGTACATGTGAGAACATAAGTGCTTGCCATCAGAGACAACAAGGGCAGGCCTCAGGGTTCTGCAGGCTGCAAGAGGGACTGGAGTGAAGTGGAGTAACTGCAGAGAAGTGGCGTTTTCTGATTCACCGTTTAAAGTTTAAGAGGGTCTCTGGTTAGTTACAGGTTACAGAATAGGAGTGCAGAGCCTGGGGCCTGTTAACCAGAGGAGAATGAAAGTGCTTTTTCTGACTCGGGTTAAGTGCACTAACTGGCTGCTCTTGCAGAGGACCCAGGTTGAGTTCTCAGCATCCACATGGCAGCTCACAAGTGTCTGTAACTCCAGTTCTGGGTACTCTGGTGCCATTTTCTGACCTCCATGGGAACTAGGAACTCACCTGGTGTATATACATGCATGTAGGCAAAACATAAAAAATCATGTTTGTTTGTTTGGTTTTTTCGAGACAAGGTCTCACTGTGTAGCTCTGGCTGTCTTGTCCTGGAACTCACTATGGAGATCAGGCTGATCTCAAATTCACAGAGGTCTGATTGCCTCTGCCTCCTGGTCTTCTGATAGGATTAAAGGTGTACACCACCAAGTTCCCCTGAACTGGAAGATAGAGTGCTTAGTGACTGTTTCTGATGTCTCTCTGGGGCTTTCCTAACCAGTGGTACCACAAAATCACACACAAAAAGCACCTAAGAGACTTTTTTGTAGATTCCTTACCTGAATGTCATTGTTAGTGGATTTTTCTGTCTTCCTACAGGGGGAGATGATGGCCTTCTGAGAGGCTGGGACTCTAGGATGCTTGGCACACCTATCTTCACTAGCAAAAGGTAGCTGATCAGAGCTTGTGCATGGTCCCTCCATGCTCCTGTCTTAGGACATTTCGTCCTCTAACATGTTTGCTCCCCTTTGCCTATAGACACTCCATGGGTGTGTGTAGCATCCAGAGCAACCCCCACCAGGAACATATTCTGGCTACTGGAAGGTAAGCCCTGGAGTGGGTCTGCTGGTTTGTGCATTTCTCACCTCTCTACAACAACTTCAAAACTGAGTCTAAAGCTCTCAACCAATACTTCAAGTATCTGGGTCCATAAAATGGGGTTCACCTATGTCCTTAAAGATAAGTGGGACAGGCAGTTTGTGCAGGACTTAACCCCAGCACTAAGGAGGCAGAGGTAGGTGGATCTCTGTGAGTTTCAGGCCAGCCTTTTCTGTATAGTGAGTTCCAGGTCAGCCAAGACTTCATAGTGAGACCCTGTCTCAGAAAATATTAGTGGGACAGGACTTGGGAGGTCTTAGGGACTTTCCTATATGACAATGATTGGATGGTTCCAGCTATGATGAGCATGTTCTGCTGTGGGACACTCGGAACATAAAGCAGCCATTGGCAGATGTACCAGTGCAAGGAGGCGTGTGGAGGCTCAAGTGGCACCCAGTCCACCACCACCTACTCCTGGCGGCCTGCATGCACAGTGGCTTCAAGATTCTCAACTGCCAGCAGACCATTGGTAAGTGGGGGCAAGAGCTGGCCTCAGGGCAGGGAGTCAGTGTACCACAGTCCGGTTGCCTTTCTGATTTCTCTGCCCGTGAATGGTTTGGACTCTGGTTAACTCATGTCTCACATGTGTTGTCTTCTTGTTCCCTTTCTCACAGAACCTAGTATTAGTTAAGCCTAACTACCCATGGCTGTAAGTAAAGAGCCTCACCACTAGGGTGTGCTGAAAGATTTTCGCTGTGTGAACCACAACATGAACTCCACTATCAGAAACATTTCTCATCCCCCTTTCTCTTCCCATCAAGCCCTAACTCCTTTCTCTCCTCACTCTTCAGTCACAGTTTCTCTTCTTTATACCCCTTCTCTTCTACTCCCCCTGAAAAGAAGCAATCTAATCCAAAGAATCCCATCATTCAATTGGTAGCTTTGTGTGTGTGTGTGTGTGACAGGGTTTCTCTGTGTAACAGCCCTGGCTGTCCTGGAACTTATTTTGTAGACCAGGCTTACCTTGAACTCACAGAGATCCACCTGCCTCTGACTCCCAAGTGTGTTGGGATTAAAGGTATGAGCCACCACCAACTGGCTCTTTAAGTCACTACTTCCTTGTATCTTTTTAGTTCTCTCTCTCTTCTTTGAGACAGGGTTTCTCTATGTAGACTTGGCTGCTTGGCTGTCCTCTGTCTCCTGAGTTCTGGAATTAAAGACATGTGCCACAACCACCCAGCTTTCTTTCTCTTTTTTAAAAAGATTTTTAATTTGTGTGTATGTATTGCAGACAGGATCTCCAGGATCTCATGTAATACAAGCAGGCTTCAATTGAAGCTGGCCTTGAACTTGATGGCTATCCTATCTCAGTGTTGTGGGCATGGGAAGTACGGGAACAACCGTATCTGGTGTCCCTGCTGGTTCTTTTTTTTTTTTTGTTATTGTTGTTTGGTTTTTCAAGACAGGGTTTCTCTGTGGTTTTGGAGGCTGTCCTGAAACTCATTTTGTAGACCAGGCTGGCCTTAACTCACAGAGATCGCCTGCCTCTGCCTCCCCAGTGCTGGGATTAAAGGCGTACACCACCACCGCCCGGCTCCCTGCTGGTTCTTGAGGATTGCTTTTACCAGCTGTCACCTTGCTCTGTCCTTAAGAAAATTTCCTTTCTGTCTGTAGTGTCTCTTCCATGCTCTTGTGGCTCTATACTGTTGTGCTGTGTCCTGGCGTATTTGTGACACTTTCCTTTGGGCTGTCTGGGGAAGTTACTAGAAAGAAACGTCCACTGCAGATCTGCTCAGGACTGCAAGTTCCTAGCCATTGTGCTCCAGCCAGAGGCAGTAGCTGTTGGTTCCTCACACTTACTCTAGTCTTCTTAGCCTCTGTACTGCACACCTGCTCTCCATTTTTCTCTTTTCAAAATACTTATTCTATGTGTATGTCTGAGTGCTTGCATATATGTATGGGCACTGTGTGTATGCCTGGTGCCTGAGGAGGCTAGAAGAGGGCTTGGGAATCCCTGGAACTAGAGTTACAGGCAGTTACTACCCGCCATGTGAGTGTTGTGCACCAAACCCAGGTCTTTTACAAGAGCAGCAAGTGTTCTTAACTATTGAGCTCTCTCTCTTGCCCTGTGCTCCCCATTTCTTTTCTATCCTCTTCCCATTTTACCCCTGTGAATGAGTTACACCCCCTTCTCAAAAGCTTTTGCTGAATCCTGCAGTTTGGAAACATGTCCCTTGTTTGTGGGTCTGTTTTAGCCCTGGCTGATCTCAGAGGCACAGTGCACATTGCAAAATGCATATCTGGTTTCTTTTCTGCCCATCTGTGCACTTCATTCTTCTTATACAGACTTGCCAGCGACTCAATGAATGTGGGCTGTCCTTGGTGGAGGAGTTGAGGAGAGACATAAATGGAGGCTGATTAGCTTTGAGTAATACTGGTTTTTCTCTGTCTCACTGCAGAGAAGAAGGAGGACATGACTGTCTTAATATCCCACGAAATGCCAAACTCATTAGTGTATGGAGCTGACTGGTCTTGGCTTCTTTTCCATTTGAAGAAGCCCACACCCACCTGGTCCTTTGATCAAAATGGCATGGGAGCCCAAGCAGCAGACCTGAAGGTTGCAGAGGAGCCACCAGCACCTTTCCAAGAACAAATAGAGAACCACCATGTGGAAGGCCCCACTAAAGCTCACAGCAGAGCTGAATTGAACACTTCTCTCCTTCCATTAACAGAGGACATGAAAAGCAGCCGCTCTTCCAAGATCTGTGATCTCAGCCTCTTTAGTGGAGGGAATTTTGACAATAGCCTTCTGGCCACCTGCTCCTTTTACGACCATGTTCTCCACCTCTGGAAGTGGGAGACAAAGCAAGCTTGAGGCTGCACTCTTTACATCCATGCTGGATGTGAGTGACTTGAGAGTGGACTTTGATTCTGTTTTGGCAATGAGTGGGGTTTTCCAGCTCTACAACTAAGTGTCTTGGTATATTTTGACTTTCAGCCCTTTATTTGTATTTAAATCCTTGTTTACATTAATTACTTTTCAAATTTTTTAATTTTTTATAAATTGTAATTATATGCATGCATGTCTGTGTGTGGATGCTGGAAGAAGACAGATAGGGCAGTGGATCCCCCTGGAGCTATGGTTAAAGGTGATTGTGAGTAAAATGTGGGTCCTAGGAACCAAATTTGAGTCCTCTGCAAAAATATATGCTCTTAGCCTGGTGGTGGAGGATCACACCTTTAATCCTAGCACTTAGAAGGCAGAGGCAGGTGGATCTCTGAGTTCAAGACCAGCTTGGTCTACTGATAGCCAGGACTATTACACAGAGAAACCGGAGGAAAGGAGGAGGAGAAGAAGAGAAGAACAACAAGAAGAAGAAAGATTAAGATTTGTTCTTACCCAACAAGCTCACCTTTAATCACAACACTTAGGAGGCAGAGGCAGGCAGATGTGAGTTTGAGGCCAGCCAGGTCTACAGAGTGAGTTCCAGACAGTCAGGGCTACACAGAGAAACCCTTTCTGAAGAAACAAAACAAAATTATTCTATGTGTACAAGTGTTTTACTGTGCTCCGCATGTATGCATAATACTATCAGAGGTCAAAAGAGTGTTGGGCCATGTAGAAGTAGCTCACAGCTGTAAGCTACCTTGTGGGTTCTGTAAGAGAAGGCAATACTCTTTACCCCTGAACATTCTCTAGCCTGCAGTCCCTGTTTTTTTGTTTGTTTGTTTGTTTTTGTTTTTGTAATTTGTGTGTGAGTACACAAATACCACTGTGCACATGCAAAGATCAGCGGACAACTTGCAGGAGTTGGATCTCCTACCATGTGGCTCCCAGGCATCCAACTTATAAAGTCTCACTTTATCACAAGTTATTTCCTATGGCTGGAGAAATGGCTCATTGGTTAAGAGAACTGGCTGCTCTTCCAGGGTACCCTGGCTCAATTCCCAGCACCCACATAACAGCTGTCTGTAACTCCAGTTCCAGAGAGTCTGACACCCTCACACAGACAAACATGCAGGCAAAACACCAATGTACATAAAATAAATCTTTTTTTTTTTTTTTTAAAGGTTCATTTATTTATTACATAGTGTTCTGTCTACATGTATGTCTGCAGACCAGAAGAGGTCAACAGACCTCATTGTGGATGGTTGTGAGCCACAATATAGTTGCTAGGAATTGAACTCAGGCATCTGGAAGAGCAGCCAGTGCTCTTAATCACTGAGCCATTTCTCCAGCCCTAAAATACATAAATCTTAAAAAAAAAAAAAAAAAAAGTTACTTCCTAGAGAGGTTTTACTTCTCAGGCATTTGCATGCTAACCAAACACTATTCCAGCTCTGAAGTCATTTTTAAAATGGGTAGTAGAATAAAAGGATTGTAAACATTTTAAATTTTAAGTATTTGGCATGATCAATATGGAATACTCACTTCTTCCTAGCGTTAATAATTTCCCCAGTTTTCACGTCTAGCTAGATGGGTACTATAGAAACACATCGGGGTGTATAGCTAACAAGACTCCCGTTTTTAATGTCTTATCTAGGAGGAAAGAGGGCATTGGAATGTGACTAACCCTCAGTAAGATACATAAGTGTCTTTTTAATTATTGGGCATGAAATACAGGGACTCGCACATGCTAGATAACTTATTAACATCTAGCACTGAGCTGTACTCCCAGCCAGCTATCTTCCTTTCCCATGCCTATATATTCCAGGCTAATCATAAACACATGATGTAGTCCAGGCAGGTTGGCTTTGAACTCTTGGGAGGCCTACCTCCTACCTCAGATTCCCAAACACTGAGTTCATAGGTATGAGGTTGAGGCCAGCCTGG
Organism: Phodopus roborovskii; assembly: GCF_943737965.1. Taxonomy (NCBI): domain Eukaryota; kingdom Metazoa; phylum Chordata; class Mammalia; order Rodentia; family Cricetidae; genus Phodopus; species Phodopus roborovskii. The sequence continues at coordinate 65,803,710 of NW_026126418.1, forward strand.
AGATCTACATAGTGAGTTTCAGGGCAGCTAAAGATATGTAGAAAGACTTAGCTCAAAAAACAAAAAAATAGAATCAAACTTAAACCCCTCCCTAATCTCTTAAATGCAATAATATGCCTTGAGATTTAGCTTGTGTACGTACATATATGCTTTAGTGTGGCAGGTACAGGTCACTCTAAGGTTCCATTCAAGATGGTCTTGTCTTTTGAGGCAAGGTCTCTTACTGGGATCTGAAGTTAGCTGATTAGACTAGACTTGACTGAGCAGAGATCCTGCGGGTCTCTTTCTTAGTGCTGAGATTACAAGCATGGGCTATCACACTTGCCTTGTTACATGGGCCTAACTTGGGTTTTCATGATTGCATGGCAAGCACTGTATGAGATGACCTCTCTCCCCAGTCCTTGTGTTATTTTCTGATAACATTTTTAATTTTTTTGTTGCCATTAAAGGGATCAAGTCTCAGTTACTGGCCCAATTTGTTTCAAAGGTGCTAAACAAACATGAGGATCAGCTAAGTCTTAAATGGGACATATGCCTGAGGTCACGCAAAAGCAGTTTGGCACTAACTGCTCTTATCACTTCTGTCTTTAGTTTTCCCTTGGAGCCTGAGTGGTGCCTAGCCCTGGCTATGGATTCTGTAGCTACTTCATGGATTCTGCCTGCAGCACACTTCACACTTCAATTACTTGATTGGAAACACACATTGTATGAGATACTAAAGGCCTTTAATAGAACTGCATAAGGAAGCTGCTCCTATTCTTCGAGACACTCAGAATCCAAGGTTTGTATCCACTTTGTAGGCAAACTTTTGGTCACTGTCACTGTTTCCTAGCGTGGGAAATTCTTAGGATACAACTGGAACAGCTTGCCTTCCTGTGTAGGCTCAAAGCCATATTTCTCCAAGTTGTTAGCATCAAAAGTCCCTTCTTTAAAGTCTTTTTCAATAGCAGGTGCAGCTGTTTGCAGGAAGAGCGCTTTGGCGGTCAGGGGTGTGTCTATGCCTGCAGGAGCTCGGTAGTTAACATAAGGCTTGAGCTTGAAGCCAGTCAAGTCCGGCACGACAAATTCTGGGACCATTTCCTTTATCTGCACAAACTTCCCATTAGAGCCATGGATGCCCGTTCTCTTGGCACCCCGGCTCTTGATGAAGGTGCGTGGTCCCCGTTTGCTTGTCCACTTGCTCATCCTATCTGCTCCCCGCACCAGGCCTTGAGTAACGGCGGTCAGGAAACCCATAGTGGGCTCTGCAGAAGACAGCTCTGAAAGAATAAGGCAGTTGAGGGGGCCAATCAGAGCCAGACGGACTGAGTACCTAGAACTGAAGGGCAGAGAATGCTGTGGGCCCTGTGGGTGCAGATGATCCAAGGAGCCACGGGGTCAGAGGACCCAAGACCCCAACAAGTGAAGACCCCTAACCCTGAAAGATCCCGGACCCCGAAGAACCCCGCGCTGGCGGCGCCAACTGGAAACGCTCACCGACCTGGGCTGATGGCTCTCCAGCTCGGCCCGCAGGCCTCTTCTCCCTTTGGACCTGAGACAGATCAGACACCAATAGCCAGACCTGAGCGGTGTAAAACAACCAAGGTAAGAAGCTCCCTCGCGTTTCCGGCCGTCGGCAGGGCCAGCCACTCCGCAGCAAGAGCCTCGTGGATTGGTTGTCAATGCGCCCAATGCCCAGCCTGGCCGAGGGGACCCGGCCAATCCGCGCAGCCGCGCAGAACCGGATGTGGGGCGTGCGCAGTCGCGCGTCTGCGCCGCGAGGTGGCGGTCTAGGTCTGCCTTGTAGAGAGGTCGCCCTTGGCCCTCGTCAGCCCTGCGACCTGACGTTCACAACCGCTGCGCCGGAGGCCGGCTACCGCAGTGGCTCGGGCGTCATCGGTGCTGCCCTACGTCCTGGGGGACGAGGCTTGTGGACCCTCCCAGTCACCACTGAGCCGTGGCTTCCGGGATTGACGCGCTGTTGAGGATGGGGCTAGTGACCAGCGGTCTAGCCCACGATCTGGCGCGTGGCCAAGTCTACTTGGGTCCTAGTGGTCCTCTAAGTTAATCATCTTTGGCCCACACCCTCCGTGCTTGGGTTGTCTGTTCACACGCTGCCTGCTTTAGCTGGGCCCCTCTCCTCACCCTTCACCCCTCTCTCCTCCGTACCTTGACCTCCTTTCCCTCCCTCCCTGTCACGACTCTTCGTTGATCACTCCTAAGCTATAACCTTCCCGTCCCTCACCCCTTTTGGGCTGTGACACCTCCCCTCCTCCCCCGCCCTTGTCCCAGATCTTTATTGAGCTGTAAGCCCTCTATGCTCCATCCCTCGTCTCTCCCCTTGGAGACATCAAGCTTCCTGGGCGATGCTCATCCCCAGCCACTCAACCCTCCACTTGGGTCACTCTTCTCCGCGCCTTCCTCTTCTGCCTGTTGCTCCGTCTCGTACCTGAGCCACTTTCTTAGCTATGCCACCAGTATCAACAGTCCCGCCTCCCTGAACTGTCTGTCAGCCAATTTAGACTTCTGGTCTCCTCCCCCACCCGCAAGCCGCTGCTTGTGTGGCTGCTAGATCCCTGACCGTACCGCTCAATTCCCCATCCCCCACCGCCACTCTCGCCCCCACTCCGTGCCACAGTTATGGGTTCCCCTAAGACCACGTGAGGGCTGTTTACAGGAGACGGAAGCACAGAGAGAGCAGTCGCTTCTGGAAAACAACTTGTTTTGGAGCACAGAGTTCTGGAGTCCCTTCCAATAAGAGCGTTTGACTTGGAAAAGAGCTGGCAAGGCTTGGGACTACAGCTGTCCTGCTGTAAAGGTTTCTGGTGGAGCAGTTTGTCTCAGCCTGTCTCCTTTTCGCCCTCCACATTACTTTGCTTTCAGTCATGCAGAAAGAGGAAGATCTCTGCCTTGAGGTAGGTAGACCAGGCATGGGTGAGAACCAGAACTCTTAGAACTCTCAGGTGGGGCAGAAGGACATTTGCCTCAGGTTTCTTCACAGGCTTCCTGAAGACCCAGATAATGTGGGAGTGGAGACTGCCTGTCAGAGAACTGACTCTTGTTACTAGACAATGGTTCCTCACAGTGGACAATGGGACCTGGCTGTTAAGTCATTATTGAAGCCTTTCTTCCATTAAGGTAGTAGTTGTTACTTCCCTGCTTTCTAGTAGAACTTTTGATGTTGGAAGAGTTTTTTTTTCTCAACACTAGCCACATCCCAAGGGCCCAATTTTTTTTTTTGGTGGACTATTTTGTTTTGTTTTGTTTTTGAGATAAGGTCACTCTACATATCTCTTGAACTCACTATGTAGACCTGGTTGACCTTGAACTCACGGAGATCCACCTGCCTCTGCTTCCCAAATGCTGGAACTAAAGATGTCTGCCACTATACCCTGTGCCTTTATTTTTAAGCTAGAAGAATAGACCATTAGAATAACCATAAAATGCTAGACAGGCTGAGGTGGTCCACTGTGTCTGTGTATGCATGTAAGAGTGTCTTCTTGGATAAGGTAGGCTCCGAGGAAAGTAGGTGTGGTTGGGGTGCTCTTGTGCACCCTAGTCTTGAGAACTAAGCTGGGGCAGAGGATAAGGGAGACTGAGTGCTTCAATTTTGAAACAAAAAGCATATTGACTATACATTGCACAACAGACCACATGCAATAGTGATCCCACAGATTGTATTGCTTGGTAGGGTAATAGTGCTTGTAGAAATGCACCCTGTGACATCCACACAGTGGTGAAGTCACCTGTGAACTACTCATCGGTGAGGTTCTTCCTCACCCTTAAACAATACTCAGCTATTTGTCTCCCAAACTAAAATGACAAGGTTCTTTTCTAGGCAACCCACTTACTCTGTTAGGATGCACAACTGTGCCTTTGGGGTTCCTTCTTGAGTGGCCTCCAGCTCTCCTTGGGTTTTCTGGCAGGGATTGCTGAGTCTGAGGCTTGTTTTTTGTTTACTTGTTTTTAAGGCTAGGCATTGGTCCTTGGCAGTTAGGCAGAAACTGCAAAGGATAAGGAAGTGGGCTCTTCCTAACCTCTTGGAAAGAAGGGGTAGATGTGTACTAGAGGACTGAGGAAATGCTGCAGGGCAGGTTCTTTTGTCTTCAGCTTCCCCTGCTGTTCCCCATTCACCATTATGCCCTGAACCCTTGCTCTCCTGCCTCCTTCCCTTCCTTAGACACTGTAAGTGCTGTTAGTGCCTTCCTGGCAGTAGCAGTGGGCAGAGACACAGCTCTCCCTGCCATTTCTTCTTTGGCATGCAAAATGATTTTGGATATGTCTGAATCCAGATGGATCTTCCGTTGGGGCTTCTTTTTGTTCTTCATCCTTTTTGTTTTTAAAACTGGTCCTCACTGGTTGTTTAGGCAGGGCTTGATCACCTGGGTGTACATGATCCTCTTGCCTCATCCTTTCAGGGACTACAATGAATGTGGGCATCAGTAACTCTATACACTGTTAGGAATTTCTGAGCACTTATTCTGAGTGGGCTATCATGGATCTTGGAGGTTTGTGGCCCTGGTCCTGTTGGTATCCAGAGGGTACCAAGACATGAGCCTTGACCTCTCCTAGGCTTGCTTCTTTAGAACTGGAGAGCCAAAAGTCTAGCTTATTTTTTTTTTTTTAATTTATTACATATACAGTATTCTGTCTACATGCATGCCTACAGGCCAGAAGAGGGCATCAGATCCCATTACAGATGGTTGTGAGCCACCATGTGGTTGCTGGGAATTGAACTCAGGACCTCTGGAAGAGCAGCCAGTGCTCTTAACCTCTGAACCGTTTCTCCATCCTGGAAGTTGGGTTTATTAATTTGCATGCATTTGCCAATAGCACAGCTATTGTACTTACTCATCCCACTGCCAAAGGAGACAGGTTACTGCTTTTCTGTTCTTGCAGTTGAGCTCAGAGGGTCTCAGTACCCCTGGTAAGATCATTTCTCTCGTGTGTGTGTGTGTGTGTGTGTGTGTGTGTGTGTGTGTGTACATATACATATATATATACACATATACATATACACATATATATAATTTCTGTGCATATGTGTGTAGCAGTGCAAATGTAATGGCACGGATGTGGAGGTCAGAGAACAACTTATGGAACTCTGTTCTACCCTAACACCTTGTGGGTCTCCAGGATTAAACTCAGGTCATCAGACTTGTCAGTAAATGCCTTATCCACTGAGTTATCTGGTATCCCCCATTAAATCTTCAGGGCTGTTGACTTTCTCCCCAGCTCCTGACTTTACTCTTGTTCTCTGACCAAGCCCAGGCTGAGAAACTGGGCGCCCTGTCTATTCTCTCCTCAGGCTGGCTATTGTTTGGGGAGCACCCTGAGCTCCTGGGGTCTGCATTTCATGGAGGAGCATTCACAGTCCACCATGGTAATCACTATGGGATTCTCAGGGGCTGGTTCCTCATTAACCTGTGGCTGTGTTTGGCCCTACCGACACTGTTATCTATCTTCCATCCTGTGTAGCTGGTTGGGATTGTAATCGGAGTCCTCCTTACCCTGGCCCTTGTTGGTGTTACCATCTTTTTTGTGTACAGAAGGGTGAGCAGATTGCGTGAGTATCTTGGTTTGAACTCTGGCTGAGCAGTGTCAGGGGTGGGGTGGGATGGGAGTCTGCATTTGTGTCCTATGAGTTATTTGGAGCTCCTGGGAACCTCCCTCACAACCTTGTTTGAATGTGGTCACCTACTGAGGCTCAGGTTGAGGTTCCCAGTCTGTCCATAGCCCTTTCTGCTCTTTCCAAAAACTAGGATCCAGTAAGAACAGAAGAAACTCCTGTCTACCCTACTGAGAGGTAGCCGGGGATAGGGCAGCCCAGAGCATGGTTTATTGCCAGCATCTTCATACTCAGGGCCTGTCTTTTGCTTGTAGTTTATTTTATTTTAGTTGCAGCCATGTTCACTTCCTACCCATTCAAGGCTATATAGAGATCCTGCCATTTCACAGTGCCCCTTCCCTCTTCTCACAGGACAAGCAGAGCCCACTCCTCAGTACAGGTTCCGGAAGAGAGACAAAGTAATGTTTTATGGCCGGAAGATCATGAGGAAGGTAACTTGTATGGAAGGCCTGGTTTGCACAAGGCAGTGGTGAGAGTCATTCTCTCTCTCTCTCTCTCTCTCTCTCTCTCTCTCTCTCTCTATCTATCTATCTATCTCTATCTCTATCTCTATCTCTCTCTCTCTCTCTCTCTCTATCTCTATTTCCTTTTTCAAGATAAGGTGTCTCTCTGTATATCTGTGCCTGTTCTGGAGACCAGGCTAGCTGGGATTAAAGACATGTGTGCCACCACTATGGAAGAGTCTTCTAAACAGATCTTTGTGGAATGGGGACCCTCAAGATCTGTGCTGCCCCCTCTCCTCTGGTCCCATGACTCCGACCACTGGGTACAAGTTTAGGAGATGTTTTAAGTCATAATTATCTACCTCTCAAGTGGGACCAATACTTTTTACCTGGAAATACCTCACTAACCCTGGAGGCAGCCTGGGAGGCATAGTGCAGGTGGGTCTAAGTGGCTGAAACACCTGAACTGTTTTAGCAAGTGCCAAGGAAGTGCAGGTTTGTGTTAACAAGAAATAGGAGAGGAAGCTGCTTTCCAGAAATATCCTAGGTACAGGAGGGGCAGGTACAGAGGGCATGTGTTTGCCTCAAGGTGGGTGGTCACTGTCAGATTTGAAAGGCTAAGAGGAAGGACCCCAGCTCCCGGGGCCCCGGGTGGAGTAGTGCAGTTCCCTAAGGACCACATTTGTCCCAAGATAAAAAGCCCTCTTCTCCATATCTCTGGGGCTCTGAATCATAAACCTAGGGGCCTCTTGCACTGAGGGTCAGCAGTTGGTGGCTCCCTTGATAAGCAGACTGGTCTGAATCTTTGTTTGCCTTTGGTTAACTGCCACAGCTGGTTCCTTCTGCTTTCTCCCACTCACCTCAGGAATTTTACCAGAGGCATGGAGCCACTGAGCTCTGAAGACTTGGCCACTTGAGGGCAGTGAGCACCAAACTGTGGGGTGGATGGGACTGTGTGCTGTGCCCTTGTCCAAATGGTGTCACTTTGTACTTGACTGCTATGTCCAATTCAAGAAGCCTGGCAGTGGGGGTTGGTGAGAGCAGGCCCTAAAGGCTGAGGTCAAGAAGGCAGGTCCTGGGGATAGACCCTGAGCTGAGAGCTTAGACCTTGCCAGTCACTAGGTCAGCACTCAGTCTTTCTCTTGGTTCTGCAGGTGACCACGCTCCCCCATACCTTGGTTGGGAATACAGCTGCACCCCGGCAGCGAGTCAGGAAGAGAACCAAAGTACTTTCTTTGGCCAAGAGGTACTGGGAATTTCCTGAACGTCCTGACCACAGCTGTGGCTCCTCTATGTCAGGACACACAGCTTCTGGGGGCTTTGGAGTGTTCACAGTATTGGGTTTCTTAAATGTCTCTGCTTTATAGGATTCTGCGCTTTAAGAAAGAATACCCTACTTTGCAGCCAAAGGAGCCCCCACCCTCCCTGCTGGAGGCTGATCTTACAGAGTTTGATGTGAAGAACTCTCATTTGCCATCAGAAGTTTTGTACATGCTGAAAAATGTTCGGTAATAAGAAAAAATGTTCAGCATTTTTATCCTCGGTGGCAAGTTCAAGAACAAGTGTGAGAAGTGTGTGTAATGGATCAAAAACTGCACTGGGCCAGGCAGTGGTGGTGCAGGCCTTTAATCCCAGCACTCGGGAGGGCAGAAGCAGATAGATCTCTGTGAGTTTGAGGCCAGCCTGGTCCACAGAGGAAGTTCCAGGACAGCTAGGGCTGTTACACAGAGAGACCCTGTCTCAAAAACCCAAAAAATTGCAAGCTGGGTCTTTGTCTTTGTCATCTCTCTCTTTCCTTTCTTGACAGGATCTTACTGTGTAGTCTAAACTGGCCTTCAGCTTGCTGTCCTGTGCCTCAGTTTCCCAAATGCTGAGATCACAATTGTGTACTATTATGTCAGCTTTCTATTTTCTTTAAAGATTTTTTATTTTCAACTTTTGAAATTTGGTATTATTGTGTGTGTAAATGATGTGTAAGTGAGGGCAGGCACACATGTACCACAGCACTCATGTAGATATTAGAGGACAGTTACGTGGAGTTAGCTCTCCCTTTACACCTTTATGTCATGTGTTTTTGAATAAAAATGGCCCCCATAGGCTCATGTATTTGACTTCTTAGTCATCAGGGAGTGGCACTTTTGAGAATAATTAGGCCTTGTTGGAGTGTCCCTGGGGATGGGCTTTGAGGTTTCAGAAGGCCCACATGCTTGTGTTTGTTGTTGCTCTTGCCTTTCCCCTGTTCCCTGCCTGTGGGTTAGGATGTAGCTCACAGCTACTGTTCCAGTTAAATTATTTTCTAAGAGTTGCTTTGGTCATGGTGTCTCTTCACAATAGTAGAACAATGACTAAGACATGTGGGCTCTGAAGATTGAACTTAAGGTTGTTAGGCTTGTATCACAAGTGCTTAGATGCTGAGCCACCTCATTGGCCCACTTTCCTCTTTCTGATGTTAGTACATCATTCCAGAGGGCTACTGTATTGTCTTCTGCTTTGTATCTGGCTTACATTGATAAGTCACAGTTTGAGAAGTTTTTTGAGCTTATTGACTATGATGCCAAAAGCTGGGTGTCAGTGGTGTACACCTTTAATCCCAGCACTCAGGAGGCAGAGGCAGGTGGATCTCTGTGAGTTCAAGGCCAGTCTGGTCTACAGAGCGAGTTCCAGGACAGACTCCAAAGCTACATAAACCCTGTCTCAAAAAAAAAAAAAAAAAAAAAAAAAAAAAAACAAAAAACCTATGATGCCAGATAAGCTGAATTGGCCTTGGCCTTACAGAGGTCTAGGCTAGCCCTGGCCCTGCTGCTGGTGAGTACAGTGGCCTATGTTCCTTACTCTCTCTGCCTTCCTTGAGAAAATTTTCTATAGTATATTCTGTTTGTTGCAGGGTCCTGGGCCACTTTGAGAAACCACTGTTCCTGGAGCTTTGCAAACACATGGTCTTTGTGCAACTGCAAGAGGGGGAGCATGTATTCCAGCATGGGGAGCCTGACACCAGCATCTATGTGGTTCAGGATGGACGTCTGGAGGTCTGCATCCAGGATGCTGTGAGTCAGGCCACAGGCCAGGGTAGGGAAGGGGATGCTTTGAAAGCTCTCCATCAAAAAGTTAGTATAGAATTTTAAACCTTAGTTCTTTGGCAAAAATTCACTCTTATCCCAGTGGTCAAACACAGCTGCTATTTTTATTTTGTCAAAACAACACACATATTTATGCACATTGAGACAGTTTCATTCAGTTCAGGATAGCCTGGAATCACTGTGTAGCCCAGGCTGTTCTTGAATTCATGGCAATTCTCCTACCCCAGCTTCTTGAATGAAGGGATTACAGACCTGAACCAACACACCTGATGCATTATCTTTTACTGCTAGACACGTATGAGTATCTGATTCAAAAATACTGTAATTTTTATTGGTAGTAACTAAACTTGGTCCTTTAGAAGGTCATTATAATCAGTCTAAATAACTAATTTAGATTTGGAGGAATTTGCTGAGTTTGGATGAGTCCTAGGATTGAGAGGCAGTGACTAGGTTAGGGTTAGGGTTTCTTCATTATTCCTCTACTCCTCTGTGTGTGTATGTGTCTGTCTTAACATGGGAAAGAAAGGGTTTATTTTGGCTTATAGTTCCATATCATAGTCTATCGTTCAAGAAAAACAGCAGGAATTCAAACAAGAACCTGGAGGCAGAGTCTGAAGTAGAAGCCATAGAGGAGTAGGGCTTTTGTCTCAGGGCTTGATTAGCCTATGTTTTTGTTTGAGAGAGGGTTTCTCTGTGAAGTCCTGGCTGTCCTGAAACTCACTTTGGAGATGAGGCTGGTCTAGAATTTACAGAGATCCACCTGTCTCTGCCTCTGCCTCTGCCTCTGTCTCACAAGTGCTGGGACTAAAGGTGTGCCACTGGCCAGCTAGTCTGCTTACTTTTTTTTTTTTAAATAGTACCTGGAACCACCTGCCCAAGGTGACACTGTCCACAGTGACCTGGACCCTCCTTCATCAGTCATCAATCAAGAAAATGCCCCAAAGGCTTGCCCACAGCCATTGTGGTGGGAGAATTTTTCTCAATTGAGTTCCCTTCTTCCCAAATGACTACAGCTTGTATTAACTTGACATTTGGCTAGCCAGCACAGTGCTTGTATATTTATGTAGATGTGGGTGTGGAATTGTTGTTCCTTGGATGCTACCATTTTTTTAAATTTTATTTTGAGACAGGATCTCACTATGTAGTCCTTGCTGGCTTGAAACTCACTGTGTAGACCAGGCTGCTCTTGAACTCACAGTTCTGGCTGCCTTTATCTCCCAAGAACTGAGATTAAATGCATGTACCACTATTCCTGACTACCTTGATTTTTGAGACAGGGTTTCTTACTGGTCTGAACTCACCAAGTAGGCTAGGATGACTTGTCAGTGAGCCCCAGAGATCTGCCTGCCTTCACTTCCCTAGCATTGGTTTGCAAATGCACACCACCAGACCTGACATTAAACATTTTTAATTATTTGTGTGGGGGGGGGGATGCCATGGTGTATACTTGGAAAGGTCAGAGGACAACTTTGGGAAATCTGTTTTCTTCTTTTACTGTGGGGTTCCAGGGATCAAACTCAAGTTATCAGTCTTACAGGGCAGTGTTTTTAACTGCCAAGCCATTTTGCTAGGCCATACTTAACATTTTTGGGGAAGTTGGGGATAGAGACACAATTTCATTATGTGTGACAAAGTAATGTTATGAAAATACATGTTACATTTTTAGAGAATGGAACTTTTTCTGGACCTTACAGCCAGAGTTAATAATATACTGTGAGGTCACTTAAGACAATACTGATACCCTGTTGTGCACTCAGCCTGTTTGTTTAGCCTGCTTTTTGGGGGGAGGGCTGTTTTGAGTTGGGGTGTCTATGTGTAACAGGCCTAGCTGTCCTGAAACTTGCACTGTAGACAGGCTAGCCTTGAACTCACAGAGATCTGCCTGCCTCTGCCTCCTGAGTGCTGTGATTAAAGGTGTGCACCATCACTGCCCAGCTCATTTATTATTTAACATCTTCCTTTCAAGCTTATACTATCTCTTTATTTCTTTTCAAAGATTTATTTGTGTGTGAGTGTGTATGTGTTACATGTGTGTGGGGGGTAGAGGTCAGAGAGGGCATCAGATACCCTGAAGTTAGAGTAACAGGTGATTGTGAGCTCAGTGATGAGGGTGCTGGGAACCAAACTTGGATCTGCTAGAAAAGCAGCAAGTACTCTTTACTGTTGAGCCATTTTTCCAGCCCTGCTAATGGTATCTCCTCCTTTTGGCTTTTCTGTGCCAACTGTCCTGGTGCTGGCTGGGCCTTTTTGTCCTATACAAACAGTTCCTATACTGATACCTGTGGTTCTGTTCTCTAAGCACAGGATGGCACTGAGGTGGTGGTCAAAGAGGTTCTGCCTGGGGACAGTGTCCACAGCCTCCTCAGCATTCTGGATGTGATCACTGTAAGTACTCCTCACTCCCTCCCTGTTATTGGAGCCCAATCATCTCTGGCTTGCCTGCAAGGTCTGTTCTTCATGTCTTAGTAGACAAAAGTGATTCCCTTATTGTTAAAGGCTACCTGTCTGCAGTAACACAGATGAGAGGGCTTATCTAGGATGAGAACAGCACTCTGTAATTAACAGGTGTCTGTGGAACAACTTTGACACTGTGGTTAAGATATAATGTATTTAGTAAGGCTTCAGTAGTCCGTTTTCTTTCTTCTTCACCTGTCTGACTTTCTCTTTCTGGTTCTAGGATCTTACTGTGTATGGCCAGACTTGCCTCACATTCTTCAACCTCCTGTCTTGGCCTCCAGAATACTGGGATTACAATTGTGTGCTACCATGCCAGACATTTTTCACTCTTTATTATTTTTTGTTTGTTTGTTTTAAGACAGGGTTTCTCTATATTGCTTTTGGAGCCTGTCCTGGAACTCACTCGGTAGACCAGGCTGGCCTTGAACTCACAGAGATGCACCTGCCCCTGCCTCCTGAGTACTGGGATTAAAGGCATGTAACCCCAATGCCCAGCTCACTCTTTATTCAAATTGTCAACTGGAAATCTAAGCAAGAGACTAGACAATAAACTGGATTCTTCCTTCAGGGGTTGAGAGCCCTGGACTTCAGTGTCTGTAGGCTTTTTCTATGTTTTTGTAGGGTGTCGTGTACCCTGATGGGCCTCAAACTTGCTATGTATTCAAGGTTGGATGATCTGGACTCCTAATTCTCCTGCTTCCACCTCCTGTGTGCTAGGATTACAGGCCTGTGCTGTTGTGTGCAGCCTTCTTTCCTCTTTTGAGACAGTCTGACTATGTAGCCCTGATTGGCCTAGAACTCACTATTTAGCCTAGGATGGCCTTGAATGTGCAGCAGTCCTCCTGCCTTCGCCTCTTCTTGGATTAGAGGTGTGTGTCATGCTCTTTCTTGGCTGTCACTTGTTTTCTTAGCTTCTGAAATTCTGTTGCAACCCTAAAGTACTCATAGTTTTTTTCTTATTTTACAGATAGGGATTAAATCCAAGGTCTTTACATGTTTGGCAAGGGCTCTACCATAGAGATATATCTTCTGACTGTTTTTTGAGACAGTATTGTTCTGAATCCTTATCCTTCTGCCTCTCCTTCCCAAGTACTGAGATTATTGTGTCCACCATTCATTCTTAGCTGGTTTTTGTCTTATTCCTTGGGATTATGATGATTTACATCCTTTTTAGAGAGCAGAGACAAGCATTGTGTATTTAATGAAAACAAAAGGTCTACTGATTCTGTCCTTGAGCCTCTTTAAATCTCAGGATAAGCCATAAGCAAAGACTTTGAGTTCCATCATGGTAGGGAGGACATGATGACTTGAACAGGAAGGTAGCGGTCACATTGCATCAACCATCAGGAAGCAGAGGAAGTGGGACTGGGCTGTAAAGCCTCAAGGCCTGCCCCTTGAGTGAATACGTTCTCCAGCGAGGCTCTGTCTGCTAAAGGTTCCTCACCACCACCACCCCAGACAGGGTCTCTTTGTGTAGCCCTGGCTGTCCTGTAACTTGATCTGTAGATCAGGTTGGCTTTGAACTCTGCCTCCTGAGTGCTGGGATTAAAGGCATGCACCACCACACCTGGCTTCTTCACCCTTTCCTAAACTGCCACCTGGTGTTTCAGTTATGCAGGACTTCTAGAGGTCTTCAGGAACACAGCACAGCAGCAAGTGCTGTGAGGACACATAATGTTAGGAACTCACACTCATTGCTTGTGGGAATGTAGAGTGCAGAGTGCAGTAGTCACTGTGGAGGACAATCTGGTGTGGTTTTTGTTGTTGTTTGGTTGTTTGGCTATCTGGTAGAAGTTTTGCTCTGTTTTGATTGATTTTTACAAAGTTAAGGATGCAGATAATGTGTGACCTAGGGACACCTTCCCCATATATTCAGCAAGAGATATGAGTACAGAAGCTTATGTGTGTGGTAGAACATCTTTACAGTTGCCATGTCTTAGAAGAGCTCAGCCCCTCTCTGGGAACACAGGAATATGCACGGCTACTGTGTGTGACTGTGTTTGACAACTGATGAGTGGCTATTTGATGATGGCAGTTTCTGTTCAGTGACCTTTACAGAAAGCATACATGGGTTGGATCTTTTGTACTCTTTTAGCAAAGGGCTATAGACAGGGTGGGAGGTTGAAGAGCCAGACCCTATAAGCATTATCCAGTAAACTTACAGGTCAATGGGCCTGACCCACAACTCCTATTAGCCAATCCTTTGCTGTGTTTTGCTGTGACAAATGTTGATTTGTGTCAAAATTACCAGTGTTCACAAGCATGCCTGGGAAGATCACAGCTATATGAGTAGGAGCCTGGCATGACCACCAGAAAACTCTGAAGGTTGTGGAAATCCCCCAGGAGCTTTCTAGGTCCCTCGTGTAGGACTAACCAAGTTGTTGTTACAGGGTCACATTGCACCCTACAAAACAGTTTCTGCCCGTGCAGCTGTTTCATCCACCATCCTCTGGCTCCCTGCAGCAGCTTTCCAAGGAGTGTTTGAGAAATACCCTGAAACTCTGGTGAGGGTAGTGCAGGTGAGTTTCTTTCTGGCTGACTTTTCTATCTTCCATGAACCATCTCAGGCCCTGGAGCTGGGCACTGGTATGGATTTCATTAGGGCTGTTTCTGGTTATATGTCAGTTCTGAATTTGGCACTGTGGGTGAATTCAGAACTGGCTCTGCTGGCAGGATTTACTGCTAGGGTTGTGCATTCTAGGAAATACTTTGTAATACAGGTCTGCAGTGGTGGTGCATGCCTTTAAACCAGTACTCAGGAGGCAGAGGCAGGGGGTTATCTGTAAATTCAAGGTTAGCCTGTCTATGGAGCAAGTTCCAGGCCAGCCACAGCTACATAGTAAGACCATGTCTCAGACAAAGGGTAGAGAGGATGTGATCAAGATATATTGTTTTTGTTTTGTTTTTGTTTTTTTATATTTATTTTTCTTATTTTACGTATCGATCCCAGTTCCCTCTCCCTCCATCCCACCATATCAAGATATATTGTATAAGAAAAAAATTTATTCATTAGAACAAAGTTTTATTTATTATTATTATTTTTTTTTTTTTTTTTTTTTTTTGAGAAAAGATTTCTCTGTGTAGCTCTGCCTCTCTTGGAACTTGCTCTGTAGACTAGGCTGGCCTCAAGCTTTGTAGACCACTTGCCTCTGCTAGGATTAAAGGCATGTACCACCACTGCCCAGCTAGAAAAATATTTTTTTAAAAAGAATAGTTGCAAATTGGACAGAGTGGTGGCACATGGGTGAATCCCAGCCTTTGGAAAACTGAGGCAGGATTGTCCTGAGTTCAAGACCACCTGTGCTACATAGCATGTGATAGCATAGCCTAACAAAATGGGCTGTCAAGATGGCTCAGCAAGTAAGCCTTGCTGCCCAGCTTGACTGCTTGAGTCCAATGCCCAGGGCCTGTGTGGTGGAAGCAAAGAACCAAGTCCTGTAAGTTATTTCCTGGGTGCTGTATGTGCCCCGTGGCATGTTCATACCACACACATACACAAAATAAAGAAATGGGTGAGGGTGGGGGCGGGGGCTGAGGAGATAGTTTAGTCAGTAAAGTGCTGACCTTGTAAGCTGACCTGAATTTGATTGCCAAAACTCAATGTAAAAAAGCTGAGTGTCTTGGGAGACAGAGGCAGGGGGATCTCTATGAGTTCCAGGCCTGTCTGGTCTACAAATCAAGATCCAGAACAGCGAGGGCTGGTACACAAAGAAATCCTGTCTCAAAAAAAAGAGAAGGAATTTTAAAAATGCTGAGTATGCATGACCTGGGGGGAGGCAAGTGAATCCCTTAGGCTTATTGGCCAGCCAGGCCAGCCTAATCACTGAGTCCCAGGACCCAGTGAGAGACCCTGTCTTAGAAAACATACCTAGTGCTGGCTGACCCCATGTACACATTCACACATCTCTCACTTTTGTTACACACATACAAAAATTGTTTTTAATAACTCCATAGAAGCTTTCAGACCTCCCATTTCTCAATTTAAAATTTCTTACTAAAACATTGTAGAGTAATCTTAGAGTTACAGAAAATTTGAAAACTCTGCTTAATTCCTGTGTGTCCCATAGTGTCCCTCATGTTAGTATCCTGCTGTACAATGGTAGGTTGTTGGGCCCCAAAAGAGTTGAGCAGTAGTCTGTGGCCTGTGAATTCCCTGTGGACTGTTGGTACCCAGCCTAGACTTGTCACACCTCTGTCTCTTGCAGATCATCATGGTGCGGCTACAGCGGGTGACTTTCCTGGCTCTGCACAACTACCTGGGGCTGACTACAGAGCTCTTCAACCCTGTGAGTGCAGGCCTCCTACAGAGCCTACTGTCAGGATGGTGTCGCTCTCACCAGGACACCCCTGACTGTGCCAGCCAGTTCAGCTGTCTTGCAAGCCATCCTAGTTGTGGACTTGAGAAGTGGTGGTAGATTGAGTTTGCTTTCTTTTTTTGAGACAGGGTTTCTCTGTATTGCTCTGGAGCCTGTCCTGGAACTAGCTCTGTAGATCAGGCTGGCCTCAAACTCACAGAGATCCACCTGCCTCTGCCTCCCGAGTGCTGGAATTAAAGGTGTGCACCACCACTGGTGGCTTGCTTATGTATATGCACTGAGTGGCTATTTGAAGCAAATAGACTCGTCAAACTTTAGAGACTTTATCCTGTTTTGTTGCTTGCCAGTAGTCCTGCTATACCTCTAAAGTCAGAATTCTACAAGAATCTGGGGCCCAGGTACTGAGACTGTGCACTGGGCCATCATTCTTTTCCACCTTCCCCTCTTGCTAGTACTTGGCTCCATGACCTGCCCTTGACTTAACCCTGAGCTGAGCTGATACTAATCTGTGATTTGGAAGGTGTGGGGCATTGCCAAGGGTGCCAAGGCCTTGCTTGAATCCTCACTTTTGTGCCTCCTGGTAAACCTGGCTAGTTATAGTCTGTGGAATGGGACAACACTGGTTTTCATCTAGAAGGGCTTAGCGACAACTGAGCCAGGGTCTTCATTTACTGCTCTGTTCCTATACCTGAAGCAAGGGCAGAGGAAGTTACTGGGAAACATACAAGTGAAGCCCCAGCAGAAGCAGAACTAGCAGTTGGTAAGAAGTGCTTGGTACCCATGAGCTGTCATTTCTTTGGTGATGTTTTAGAGTTTGTTGTGCTCAGTTGCTGGTATTTTAGGGAATATTCTTTTATGTTACAAGATTTTTCCTATTAATGAAGAGTTGAATAGTCTTTCATGTTAAATAATTTTTCCTGTTAATGAAGAGCTGACTACATGGGTGGTTGCTTTGTTGTGTGAAGAATTGGAGGCAGAACCTAAGAAGAGAGTGTGCACAGCCTTAATAAGCTCACCCTCTCTGAGCTGCCTGGATTCTATAGTGGTTTCCGTTGTCTTCACGGCTGGTAAATAGTTGAACTCTTCTGATAGCATGTTTATGGGGAATCCAGGGAATTCTTGGAGCAATTCTAATGTTCTTCTCATCCCTCAGGAAAGCCAAGCCATCCCTCTCTTGTCAGTAGCCAGTGTGGCAGCTGGACGGGCCAAGAGACAGATGTCATATGGCCCAGAAGAGCACCTTGAGAGGTCCCCAGGGTCTCTGGAGTCTGGCAGCTCAGGTACTACACCAGCTCAGGACCTTCTCACTCCACTCTCCAGGTTACTTCATCTGCCTCCAGGTCTGCTCACCTTCATCCCAGGTCTCCTCCTCGGCTTCCTGGTCTCCTCACTTGCCCCTGATGTCTCTTTACTTGTCCCTAGGTCTTATTACATGGCTCCAGGTTTTCTGACCTGTCCCTCAGGTTTCCTCACAGGTCACCAGATCTTTTTATGTAATCCCATGTCTCCTCACCTGCCCTCCCTTCGTATATACCCAGATTTAATAGTCTGGGATTCCCTCACTTCCTCAGGGCTTATTATCGTCCTTCAGGTAACCTCTTATGCCCTGAGTTATGTTGTATATTTCCAAGAATCTTGCTTTCTGTCTTTTGGTACTTCCTAGTGAGAGATTTTCTCCATGGGAATGCTGTTCAGGAGAGCAAGCTCTCAGCTTTGTCTTCCAATAGGACTTGACAACCGCTTTCAGAGCAATTGGATTGGGGAATAAACTGTCCAGGAATGATTGAGCAACATATATTGCCTATGCTGTATTATTACCACAAAGCCACTTTGAAAGTAGTTACACCTTCGGTGTCTTAATAGTTTATCATACTCTGTGAAGGATTCCAGGTGACTAAAAAAAGAGTGAGAAACTACGTGAAACAGTCTTTGGTGTCAAGTAGACTGGAACTGCCCATTTGATCCCACCTTAGTGACCTTGAGATACATCCCTGGTTGATCTGATTTTCCCCACAAATGCACTTTATAATAGGTGTCATTTAAGTCTTTTTTTCCTGAAGACTAGTGCTTTTCTCTTTGAAACTTTGGTCAGTTTAAGTGATGGACCCTTGAGAGTTGGCCTCTTGAAGGTATTTGCTTCAGGGCAGCTATCCAGAGATTGGGGTTGAGGAGTTTTATAGATGTTTTGGAAACAGAGCCTGCAGTAGCAGACAGTGTCCTATAGGGTGGGCAAGGCCAGGGTCCCTGGAAGTTCAGGTGGAACATTCAAGCCCTATTTTGTCCTAGGTGTGCTAATGGTCATCTCTCCAGAAGAAGGCCATGGGAGAGGGACAGCTGGCAGATTCCCTGGTTTAGTGTTTACCTTCAGAGTACTTGATGGCAACAGAGAGTAGTCAGTTCAAGAGGCCCATGGAGAAGGATGGCCAAGAGAGATGCAGGGTTAGAGGGAAGAGAGCAGGACCAGCTGAGGCTAACATTCTTGCATCACTCCCCTAGCGAGTGCTAACAGTGAGATTGCCTAAAGGCCCTGTTTGGGTAAGTTATCTGCAAGTTCACAGGGTACTTTGGAGGGCATTGGTCACGTGCTGTTTGGGGGGGACTCTGTTCTTTGAGCTATCCGTAGTAACTGGAGCCAGACACTAGACCATATGGAACTGGAGTATCTCATTCCTGACTCCCCCAGATCATGAGAGCATCCACCTGACGGTCTCTGGGCCTCTGCTGAAGAGGAGCTGCTCCGTACCTCTGCCTTCCATCCATGGGGAGATCTCAGATGAGCTCAGGCAGTCCCAGGGAAGAGGCTTTGGTCTTTCGGCCTCCCAAGGTAAAGGTCCCCTATTCCTGCAGCTCGCTCTAATGACAGGTTCTGTGTGTCAAGCTGTCCTTTCCCCAGTGTCATCTTGTCCTGAACTAGATACCCTGAACTTGGTACCATTTATAGTTGGACAAGAGCCTGTGGCCCTGAGGCACTGTCTTCCTGGGGCTGAGCCACTGGTGGGTGCCTTGCTGCTTTGTATGTCCTGTTGAATTTTGCTCACTGTCTTCTTGTACTAGTCCCGTGTATGATGCTTCCAATGCTGAGCCCTGGACCTACCTGTACCATCTGTCATCATGGATATCCCTCTTCAGTGTTAGGCTCACCTCTGCTGGGGTTCCCATCACAAATTGACAGGCTCTGTGTCTCCTCTGCCTCCTCATTTGCAGCTTAATGCCCAGAGGTGCCTGACCTCACTGCTCCCTTCCTTCCTGTCTCCTTTTCTTTTGTGTACTAGCTTGGTGGTTGGTTTCCTGGTTCTTTTTTTGTTTTTGTTTTTGTTTTTGTTTTTGTTTTTTTTTCTTTCCCCTTTCAGTTTTTCAAGGTTTCTCTGTGTAACAGTCCTGGCTGTCCTGGAAGTAGCTCTGTAGACCAGGCCGGCCTTGAATTCACAGAGGTCCGCCTGCCTCTGCCTCCCTAATGCTGGGATTAAAGGTGAGCACCACCACCACTTGGTGCTTCCTGTTCATTTAAAGGCCATTAGAGTTCCTCTTTTCAGACCTGGTTGATGGCCACTGTGTTCTGTTGATATTCCACTGCATGGCTTCTGGAGCTTCCTCCCATTGTTTCTGGATGTGTTCTAGTCGAGATCTAAGCTCTGTCTTTTTATTTATTTATTTATTTATTTATTTATTTATTTGTGAGGTCTCACTACATATTTACATGCTGGTCTCAAACTCAACAATCCTCTTGCCTTAGCCTCTTTAATCTTTTTTTTTTTTTTCCCCTCAAAGATTTATTTATTTATTATGTGTACAGTGTTCTGCCTGCAAGCCAGAAGAGGGCACAAATCTCATTATAGATGGTTGTGAATTACCCTGTGGTTGCTGGAAATTGAACTCAGGACCTCTGAAAGAGCAGCCAGTGCTCTTAACTCCAGCTCCAGCTTCTTTAATCTTAACTGTGAACAAATAATTTCTCCTGCCTCCTCCTGTCAGGAAACTCACTGCAGGGGCCTTTTCATCATCAGGACAATGTGCCTCTACTGAAAAGAAGTCATTTACTGTGTTCAGTGGCTCATGCTCATAATCCCAGCACTTGGGAGGCTGAGGTAGGAAAATTGTCTTGAGTATGAGACCAGACTGCACTACAGAATAAGATTCTTGTCTCAAAAACCATCTTTAGTGCAGTATAGTGACATGGTCTTTCATCCTAACACTTGGGAGACAGAGGCAGGAGATCTTTGTGAATTCAAGCCAGCGTGGTCTACAGAGTGAGTTCAAAGCCAGGGCTATATAATGAGATCTTGTCTTTAAAAAAAAGAAAAGAAAGGCAGACAAAGGAAGATGGGAGGAAAAGGGGAAGTAAAGAAAGGAAGGCAGGCAAGCAGGCAGGCTAAACATTTGGCACCTGGTAGGTTTTTTGTTTTTTGGTTTTATTTTTTGTTGTTGTTTGTTTGTTTTGTTTTGGTTTTGTTTGTTTGTTTGTTTTAGTTTTTTGAGACAGGGTTTCTACATGTAACAGAGACTTTTAGATGGGTGCTAGGGATCTGAACTCAGGCCCTAATATCTGCATAGCAAGTACTTTACTTAATCAGTCCCCAAACTTGTATTTATAGCTATGTT
The DNA here is from genome assembly GCF_943737965.1 of Phodopus roborovskii. Classification (NCBI taxonomy): domain Eukaryota; kingdom Metazoa; phylum Chordata; class Mammalia; order Rodentia; family Cricetidae; genus Phodopus; species Phodopus roborovskii. The sequence goes on from NW_026126418.1 coordinate 65,824,210, forward strand.
CCTTTAGCATGGGAAAGGTTATATGAAGGGGCACAGTCTCCCCTGCCTTCCCTCTGTCCCTCCCTCAGTAGAGTCTTAATGTGTAACTCAGGCTTGAATTCATAATCCCCCACCTCTGCCTCCTGACTGCTTAGGTTACAGGTGTAGACCACCACCTGCGTTGTATCATCAAACCACAGCCCCTGCCTCCTGGGGACGTGCTCTCACATGGCATGTAGTATATCTCAAGGGCTCCTCTCTGGACTCTTTGCACCTTTCTCTGGTTCTGTCACCGTGTGTGGCTGACTGCTGTGGACAGAATGTGCCTTCTCTTGGGACAGGTTTGAAACTTCTAGCCATGGGCTTCTGTTCCTGGGCTACCATCCAACGAGCATCCCTATTACTGAGAGTTTCTGCATGGTTTGATGCATGCCTCGGTGATTGCTTTGAGCTAATTTAAAGATTGATTTTCATCTTTAAAGAATTATTTGTGTAGGTATGCGTATGTGAGTGCTGGTGTTTGTGGACGACAGAGGTACCAGATCCCACTGGACCTTGAGTTACAGGGGGTTGTGAGCCACCTAGTGTGGATGCTAAGAACTGAACTTAGGTCTTCTGCAAAAACAGAACAGTACTTGCTCCTAATACTGAACCAGTTTTCAAGCTTCTGTAACTGCTTTAAACAAGTGGTTTTGACTTTGAATTTTCTTTCCAATTAGAACACTGTGTCTAGCCACCACAGTTTGATATTCAGATAGGCACCTGAAGAATCCGAGTTCTTCCTCTACCATCCAGAAAGCCAGTTTCTCTCATCAGAGAAAACACAGTGGACCCTTGTTGCTACTGTCTGGCTTTAGATTTAAGCCTGCTTGAGCTTGTACCTTTATGTATGTGTGTGTGTGTGTGTGTGTGTGTGTGTGTGTGTGTGTGTGTACGCCCACATGTGTGCCCGTGTGTGTACCAGAGGACAATCACTGATATTTTTCAGGAGCAATCATTTTTTTTGAGAGAAGGTTTCTTATTGGGACCTGGGGCTTGCCCAGTAGGCCAGACTGGCTCATCTGGCTAATGAGTGAACACCAAGGATCTTCCCATTTCCACCTCCCAACTGACTTTTTATTTATTTAAAAATATTCATTTATTTGTAATTTTCATACTTTTTCATTTTATTTGTATGAGTGTTTTGCCTGCAGGTATATATGCACAACACATGTGTGCCTGGTACCCCAAGAGATCAAAAGAGTATGTTAGATCTTATAGAACTAGAATTACAGCCATGTGAGTACTGGGAATCAAACTCATGTTCTCTGCAAGAGCAACAAGTGCTCTTAACTGCTGAGCCATCTCTCCAGTCCATATTTATTGTTGTTGTATGTGTATGATTGTTTTGCCTGAATGTATGTTAAGTGACTTGAATGCATATCTAAAGTTCACAGAGGCCAGAAGAGGGTGCTAGTTCCCCTGGAAGTGGAATTACTGATGGTTGTAGGCTGCCATGTGTATACTAACCACTAAACCATTTCTTCAGCTTCATGCCTGACTTTTTATTTTTTCCATGTTTTTATTTTTTTTTTTTCATTTTACATTCCAACCACAGTTCTCCTTCCTCCCTACTCCTACCTCCCCACCCCTCTCCCACTCCCCCACCCCACTCCAATGTCCTCTCTAGCCCACCCTCCAGTTTACTTGTCCACCCCTGGTCCACTCCTCCTCATGGGTAAGGGCTCCCATCATGAGGAGTCAACATAGATGCCCGATCCTTTTTCTTTTTTTTTCTTTCTTTTTTTTTTTTTTTTTTTTTTTTTTTTTTTTTTTTTTTGATTTTTTCGAGACAGGGTTTCTCTGTAGCTTTGTAGACCAGGCTGGCCTCGAACTCAGAGATCTTACTTCTGCCTCCCCAGTGCTGGGATTAAAGACATGTGCCACCACTACCCAGCTAGATGCCTGACTTTTAATGTGGATGCTGGAGGTATAAATTAGTTCCTCATGCCAGGCAATGGTGGTGCATGCCTTTAATCCCAGAACTGGGGAGGCAGAGGCAGGCAGATCTCTGTGAGTTGGAGGCCAGCCTGGTCTATAGAGCAAATTCTAGAACAGGCTCCAAAGCTACACAGAGAATTACTGACTCAAAAATAAAATCAGTTCCTTGTACTTGTGTGGCAAGTACTTTATTGACTGAGCTGTCTCTCCAGTTCCAAGGCTATTTTCTTTTTAAATTAAAAAATTAAAAAAATTATATGCACAGGTAGCATGAATACAAAATAAATAAATAAAAATATAACAAAACGGACTGGAGAGATCGCTCAGAGGTTAAGAGCACTGACTGTTCTTCCAGAGGTCATGAGTTCTATTTCCAGCAACCACATGTAATGAGATCTGGCACCCTCTTCTGGCCTGCAGGTATGCATGCAGGCAGAATACTGTATATATAATAAATAAATAAATCTTTAAAAAAATATGTACATATAATAAAACATTTTTTAAAAACAAGGCCATAAGCCAGGCAGTGGTGGTTCATGCCTTTAATCCCAGCACTTGGGAGGCAGAGGCAGGTGGATCTCTGTGAGTTTGAGGGCAGTCTGGTCTACAGAGCTAGTTCCAGGACAGCCAGGTCTACACAGAGAAACCCTGTCTCAGCAAAAGAAATAAAAAGAAAATAAGGCCACCACATTTGTTTGGTTCTTTCTGCATGTAACTGTTTCTCTTTCTGATGTCTTAACTAATTTGATGGAACAAAAGTATCCTCACTAGAAACTGATCATATGGTGCCAGTCTTGGACTTCCAACCTCAGAAACCATGTGCTAAATGAGGACCTTTGCCTTCTATAGTACCATAGTACTACCTTCAGATGTCCTGCTAAAACAATGTAAAATGGACTCATGATATTGTAATGAAAAAATGCCAGCAATGCAACCTTGCTGTCTTAGAGATTTTGAGTCTTATCTACCAAGTTTATACTCTTAGACATCTATTCAGCCTGCTCTTTGTGTGCATGTGCATATGGGCTAATAGGTGGACTGTGAACTGAATCTTCTTTCTGATTGTAGAAAGCCACGATGGAGCCACCTCAGATCTGGGGATGGCATACAACCGTGCCAGGGTTTTGCCACACTCAGATGAGCAACTTGGGAACTCTGTGGCCAATAAGGTATATCCCTGCCTCTTGTTATTGTCCCCTTGTGGCCTTGCCTTCTCCAGTTTCCTAGTGCTTTGGGATGTGGTCCACATCTGACATCACCAGTATCAGCAATGGATCATGGAGATGCATTTACATTCTTTCCTCATTACATCTCTTCTGATGGCTTATATCTTTGTTCTTTTTCAAGGCAAAGAAAAGCGTGATTGTTGCAGAGATCCCCTCTGCCATCTTCCACTACTCAGAAAATTCCTGGAATGAGACTGGAGGCAGTGGGAAAACAGATGCTATCTTCAAAGCTGCCACAAAGGACCTCCTTACCCTGATGAAGCTAGATGTAAGTGTGTAGGCTCCGAGAGAAGGTGGTGACAACTCCTGATCCCCATTGTACCTGCTTCTTTGTTTCCCTATTTTGGGAAGCACATCCCTCTAATGTTTCCTTGGGCATCTGTGGCCTGAACTGTGGTCCTCTTCTTTATCTAGGCCTGCCAGTAGTGGGAAATCCACATCTGCAGGTGTAGCCTTGGCCTAAATCAGTTTAGCAGTAGGCCTTTAGAATCACCTGGGCACTTGGAACTACATCTCCCTCATACATCTGTTTTCAGTAATTCCCCCCCCCCTTTTTTTTGTATGTGTGTATTTTTTTTTGTTTGTTGTTGTTTATTTTGTTTTGTGTTTGTTTGGTTTTCAAGACAAGCTTTCTCTGTGCAGTCCTGGCTGCCTCGGAACTTTATTTGTAGACTAGGCCACCTGGGACTAGCTCTTGTAGACCAGGCTGGTCTCAAACTCACAGAGATCCACCTGCCTCTGCCTCCAGAGTGCTGAGACTAAAGGCATTTGCCACCACCACCTGGCATCCCTCATATTTTTGTAAGTGCATGAACATATGTGTATATATGTGTGTGTTAGTCTGTCTTAGTCAGTGTTCTATTGCTGTAAAGAGATGCCACAACCATGTCAATGCTTATGAAAGAAAACATTTAATTGGGGCTGGTTTACACACATGGCAGCATGCAGACAGATATGATGATGGACAGGTAGCTGAGAGTCCTACATTTGGATGGGCAGGGAGCAGGATATGAGAGACACTGGACCAGGTTTGAACATTTGAAACCCCAAAGCCTACCACTCTAGCCTTCCATCCCTGTGACATGATTCCTCCAACAAGGCCACACCTCTTAATCCCTGTCAAGTAGTGCCACCCTCTCATGACCAAGCATATGGGGGCCATTCCTATTCAAATCACCACAGTGTGTGTACATATGTGTGGAGGCTAAAGAACAGCTTTGGGTGTCATCCTTAGGAACATGTCTACTTCCTTTGAGACACATTCTCTCATTGACCTGAAACCTGATGGTTAGGCTGACCAGTGAACTTCCAGGACCCCCTTGCCACTGCCTCCCCAGCATTGGGATTCTAAGCACATATTACTGTGTGTCTGGCATTTTAAACATGGCTTCTAGGGATCAAAGTCAGGTCCTTGTGCTTGTAAGGCAAGAAGTTGAAGACCTTGCATACAGAGGCTAGGAAAATACCTCTGTTCATTTTAATAAGAACCTGCAAAACCAGCTGTATTAGTTACCCTTTATGTTGTGATAAAACACCACGACCAAGGTAACCTTTAGAAGGAAGGCTATATTTGGGGCTTATAGTTCCAGAGGGATAGGAGCCCATCACCATCATAGTGGAAAGCATGATAGCCATCAGGCAAGCATGTTGCTGGAGCATCTGCTATGAGTTCACATCCCGACCCACAAACAGAAAGCAGAGACACAGTGTGAGTCTTTTGAAACCTCTGAACCCACCCCCAGTGACACACCAATCCAACATGCTTCATCCCTTAATCCTTCCCAGACAGTTCCACCAAGTAGGGACCAAGTATTCAAATATTAGTCTTTTTTTGTTTGTTTGTTTTTGTTTTTGAGACAGGGCTTTTCTGTATAGCTCTCCTGGAATTCACTCTGTAGAACAAGCTGAACTCAGAACTCAGAAATCCACTTGCCTCTGCTTCCCAAGTGCTGGGATTAAAGGTGTGCATCACCACCAACCAGCTAGAGTCATTCTCATCCAAACTACCATGCCTGCACATGGATGGAATGCAAACTGTGAACAACCTTCAAACCCACTGTGCATATGTCCAACCCCCTTTCCACAAAAGAAGCCCTTCTCTGTGCTAGGCTTGTTACTCCTAGACCTGTTGATTTCACTTGATCCTAAGCTCAGTAATTTATGGCAAGTATGTTCTTTAGAGTGATTGCTGTATGTTCAGCATGTTGATTCATTCACATGGTGGCCTGTAGTTGGGATTTAGTTCCAGTCATCATTGCCCATTCTGTATATTTATTGATCTTAGTCCTTTGATCACCCACATTGCTGGTGGACACATAGGAGTGCCAGCACAGGGGTACTTGGAGAGATTATAGTGACCCAGTTGCTTCTAGTCACTGTGGGTATCTTGTTCATCCTTGATGTGGGCCATGGACATCTCTAGTTTTCTCCCTCAGAAACTGGGGTGGGGAGGCTCAAGACTTGTATCATTACCAGCTGTTGAGATCATCAAACTTTTTCTCGCTCTCTGGCTCTTTCTCTCTCTGTGCTCCCCCCTCTCTGTATGAGGGATAGATAGACAGATGCTACATGCTAGGCAAGAACTGTGTTCCTGAGCCACACCCCATCTATATTTTTCAATTTCAAATGAATGTTCTGGAGGTGTAGAATCAAATTTTTGTTTGAGTTTCTCTAGTCACTAATGAAGTCAGTGCCTTCCATGTTTCATATGCTACAAAAGTGCCTTGTAGCATACTATGAGACAAACATGCTTGGGTCTGAAATGGTGTGTGTATGTGCTCACATGCACATATGTCTGTGGTAGGGAGACTCTACTTGCAGAGCAAGATTCCTAGTGAGCTGAAATAGCATATCACATGTACCAATATTAAAAGTATGTTACAGTAAATCTATGTGTATAGTGCATGTTAGGGCAGGGATCATACACAGTTTTGGGGGCTCTGATTTTCCTTGCATCATAACTAGAGAACCCAGTCCTTCAAAAATGAAAGCAATAGAGCTGGTGTAGCTCTGGAAGAGTCTGTGTTTAGTATGCACAAGTTTGAACAACAATAAATACACAAAACAAGGCAATAGAGGAGGTGTACCTGTAACAGCCACTCACTTTTAGACTAGACAAAACACAAAGATACTATCAATGGGGCTGTCATAATGGCTTAGTAGGTGAAGGTATTTGCTGTACAAGCAGGACAACCTGAATTTGATTCCTGGAACCCGTGTGGTGGTTTAAATAGAAATGGCCCCCATAGGCTCATAGGGAGCAGCAATTTTAGGAGGTGTGGCCTTGTTGGAATAGGTATGGTCTTGTTGGAGGAAGTGTGTTACTGGGGACAGGCTTTGAGGTTTCAGCTGGTAGCCAGGCCAGTGTTTTACACTCTCTTCCTGCTGATCTGGATGTAGAATTCTCGGCTACCTCTCCAGCACCGTGACTGCTTACATACAGCCATGCTTCCTACTGTGATGATAATGGACTAATCCTCTGAACTGTAAGCACACTCCAATGAAATGTTTTCCTTCATAAGAGTTGCTGTAGTCATGATGTCTTTTCATAGCAATAGAAACTGTATCTAAGACACCATGTAAAGGTGGAATGATAAAATCTACTCCACAAAATTGTCTTCTAACCTCCACTCCACATGCTCATATGCTTCTTTCTCCCTCTGTGTGTGTGTGTGTGAGAGAGAGAGAGAGAGAATACTACATGTTTGTGGGTATCCATAGATCCTGGAACTGGAGTTTCAGGCAGTTGTGAGCTGCCTGATAAGAGTGGGGAAATTTGAGTTCTGGAAGAACAGCAAGTAATCTTAACTGCTGAGCCATCTCTCCTCCAGTCCTTTATATTGACTTTTGAGTCTCTCACTAAACCAAGTGCTCAAAAATTAGCAAGCTCTGAAGATCTACTTGTTTCTACCCAGGCCATCTATATACTAGGGTCACAGATATGTGACCATGCTTAGATATTTTTTTTTTTCACAGTGTTGGGGATTTAAACTCAGGACCTCGTTTGAGTGATGTAGTTTTCAGCCTCATGTTAAAGTTATGAATCAAAAGTTTAAGTTTGTTTTTTTGTTTGTTTGCTTGTTTGTATTTCAGAATAGGGTTTCTCTATGTAGCCCTGGCTGTCCTGGAACTCGCTCTGTAGACCAGGCTGCCTCAAACTCACAGAGATTGGCCTGCCTCTGCCTCCTGAGTGCTGGGATTAAAGACATTCACTATCACCTCCAAGCTTCCTTCAGTTATCTTATTGCTATCGCTAGAACTTCAAGTACTGTATTGAATAGATACTTAGAGAGTGGATAGCCTTGTCTTGTTCCTGTAATGGAGTTGCTTTGACTTTGTCTCCATTTGATTTGATGTTGGCTGTTGGCTTGCTGTATATTGCCTTTATTATATTTAGGTATGTTCCTTATATCTCTGATCTCTCCAAAACTTTTATCATGAAGGATTGTTGGATTTTGTCTAATGTTTTAAGCATCTAATGAGGTGATCATGTGGGAGTTTTTTTCTTTCAGCTTGTTTATATGGTGGATTACGTTGACTGAGTTTTGTATGTTGAACCAGCTTAATTGATCATGGTGGCTAGTGGCCTTTCTTATTATTTTTGTTTTACTATCACCAAGAGCTGTGAATATAAGTACTTGGATTGTTTTTCAGCCTTTGCAAGTATTATGCCCAAGAATATACAGTCACTTGATCCCTCAGGTTCCTGACTGCTTTGTTGAATTTCCTGCTCATGTTGAATTCCAGCTCAATTTCTGACATTATATGCCATGTAGGAAAGTCAGATTTTTTTAGGTGGGGATAGAAGATGGTACCCTCGTTGAAAGTCAGATTTTTTAGGTGAGGATAGGAGAAGGTACCCTCGTTAGACTTATCTAACATGAGCCCATGTCTCTAGAAAGGAAGAAAAAAGAAAGAAGTAGCTCTCATGCTGGACCCGGCATTCTGAGATGAAGTGATTCTTCTGTTTCTGCCCCCTGGGTGTTTGGGATTATAGGTACATACTGCTACACTTGGCAGTTGCCTAGTTTTTGTAATGAGTATGGAAAGAGTATCCCAATTTGTTGTATTCTCTTTTTGCCAGTGACCTTTATGAAATGATCTGCCCTTTCTTACTGGGATTCCTTCTCTGTTCTGTGTAAGTTCACAAGCATATTGATCTACATCTCTGCATTTTCTGATGTATTTAGGCAGAATACCACCTTGTCCATGTTAGTAGATGGTCCTTACAGAAGCACTTGATACCACCTTACCCATGATGCCTCTGTCCTATCCTCTCAAGCCCCATCTTTTGTGCCTTCTCCTAATTACCTCTTCATGATCCTTCTTGATATTTGTTCTGTGTTTTAGGACCCTTCCCTGTTGGATGGCCGGGTCTCATTTCTTCATGTTCCTGCTGGCACCATAGTGTCAAAACAGGGAGACCAAGTGAGTGAAGGACTTCAATCCTAAAGTACTGATCATCAATTTTCCCAGCCCTGCAGCTCAGTGCTGCATGGAGAGTGAGTGAGGCCACAGTGGTTAGAAGTTGTCACAATACCAGAGTGCTCACCTCTGGGCACTATCTTAGTCTCTGGGAAACTCAGGCCTAGGTACTAGGCTTCTCCATGGTTGTGCCTGCTACCCTGACTCCTTTTCTGGAATTGAGGGACTTGGGGTGAGGAGATTTGCAGAGTCCCATAATTGATACAAAGAAGTTGGGATTTGGACCTTGTGGATGTTGAATCAAAATATATGACTCTAAAGGGTAGCAGAGGTATAGCTCTATAGACAGGCTTCAAAGGGATGGGCTGCACCTTCATTTCTGTAGGGAAATTGGCTGATGTTTATATAGAGTAGAAAAAGGGTGTATGAGAAGGGAAGGTATGTGTGTCTAAGGTTGGAAAACTAAATGTCCTTTAATTGGTAAGTAAATCATAGGTACCATTCAACAAAATAATAAAGCTATATAACTGCTATAGTATTTTCAGTGGAAACATGTGCCCAAGGCTAGGTTATATATAACCTAGAATAGGCAAAGAAGCAGCCGCTTGTACTGTGAGTGAGTCTGTGGGACTCAGTGAAGCTTCATGGGTTCTGGGCCCATGGGGAATACTGGGCCATTGTCACATGTGGCTTCCTGAAGTCAGCATTCTATGTTTTTAACAGGATGTCAATATCTTGTTTGTGGTCTCGGGGCTGCTGCATGTATACCAGCAGAAGATTGACAGCTTGGAGGATACTTGCCTGTTTCTTACACATCCTGGGGAAATGGTCGGACAGCTAGCTGTGCTCACTGGAGAGCCCCTAATGTTCACCATCAAAGCCAACAGAGACTGCAGCTTTTTGTCCATCTCTAAGGCCCACTTCTATGAGTGAGTCACCATGCTCCCTCCTCTGAACCATTCTGAGTTTTGGGGCACTTTTTATGCCTTCTCTGACCTGCTCAACTGTCCCCTGGGTCTTCTGTCCCTGAGGGCTCTCAGGGTTAGACATACTGGCCTTAACTGGCTATTTAGCTAGGTGGCTGCATACCTTGGTACCCATATACAGGCTCAGTCATTCAGTCAGAGAACCGTCACATGGCTTGTGATATCTGACATATGCTGCTTTCTCTGGCCCAGTCACATCTCTTTGTTGGTACATTCTGAGGCTGCACATATTGGGAGAATTAGGGTCTGGCCCATTGTCCATCATCCTGTTCACAGTAGATCAGGTCTGGATGGAAAGTCAGGATGTTGGTTATGGAGTGTCCTACTCACTCTCCTTCCTTAAGTCAGTATAGTTGTTGTATAACTGTAGGACTAGAAACTATGATCTAACTACCCACCAGCTCTGTTCTTCAGCCCCAGTGACAACCTCAGCTTGTCTGAGAGGCTGCAGGCGTCATCCTCCGCTGGCCTTCTTGCTTGTCCCTATGAGCTCCAGAGCACAAGATTAAAAACTATTTTAATTTCTTCCTTGCTGGGGGGTTTGGTCCATCAGGGTCCACAGTTTTTCTGAGCTGCCTCCCCTCACATTGATCTGTGCTAGCCAGCATCCATCTTTGTATCCACATTTCTGGAAGGCCTCTCTTCATTGTCACCTGGTGTCTGCTGTGTCCTTGTAGCTCTCCTGCTTAAACGTTGGGTAGATGTTCAGGCAGAGAACAGAGGTCAGGGGTCAGAAGACAGTGGAAGGAAGCATGGCAGCTTAAAAAACCAGGTTTCAGAGCTGAGAAATACATGGCTCAGCAGTTAAGGGCACAGTTGGCTCTTCTACAGGATCTGAGTTCAATTTCCAGCACCCACAGTTCCAGGGGATCTAGCATCCTCACACAGACATAATATACATAAAAAAATATGTTTCAGCCAAGGTGCTTCCAAATCAGTAGTAGGGGCCAGTAAAGGGAAAGCTTCCTCCCAGTGTATCCTCCCTCTCCTAGGACTTGCTTGAATGCCTCTGGCCTGGTGCCCATGTTGTACCATGTTGTGTCCCATGATATTTTCAACATGTGAAGTGTGAGGACTTCATTTTACAGATAGGAGGCATACCCAGACAGATAGAACTTTTCCCTCAAGTAAGCATCAAGAGTCCTTGTATGGTAGGTGGGGTTAAAGGTTCTGCTTGAGCTCAAATGCTATGACTCTGTGTGAAGGGGGATCTAGAAGGATTGGATTTAAGATTGGGAAGGGAGAGGAGACCTGATGGGAATGGACATGACTTGAGATTGCATGACAGGATCATGAGGAAACGGCCAGATATCGTCCTGGGCGTGGCACACACAGTTGTGAAGAGGATGTCCTCCTTTGTACGGCAGATTGATTTTGCTCTAGACTGGATGGAAGTAGAGGCGGGGCGTGCCATATACAGGTGAGGCTCACAGATGTGTAGTGTACAGAGGAACCCACAGGTAGACAGTATATAGAGGGGCCCAGAGGTGTGCAGTGTACAGAGGCCTGCACGTGTCTCCATCGCTGAATAATCCCTATTGATATATAGTGATATTGCTAATAGACAAGGCTACACACACCCTGTGAAGGTTGTATAATGGAAAGGTAAGTTTCCTTATCTACTCCACCACTACTGGCACCCATAGTAACATTCTTTGATGTCATCCTGGATTCAGTGCATATGCACAGACACAAAAGCATTTTCAACAAACATCTTCCCATGTGCATACACATAAATCCTCACCATCCTGTTTGAAGCAGTCTTGTAAGGCGCTACTGTGCTAACTGACCCTGGGCTACCTTTGCTGGCTTCACCTGATCTAGATTACTGTTATCAATATTTATTGGTACTTAAGCCAAGAAAAAGTTAAAATTATTTGAAGTAGTAGTATACCCATATGTTAACACAAATATTTTAAAATGAAAAGTAAATACATTTTAAAAAATATTTACTTGCTTGAGTCAGGGTCTCACTATATAGCCCTTGGCTGACTAAGAATTCACTATGTAGACTAGCCTGGCCTCTTAACTCACAAGGATTCACCTGCCTCTGTCTCCTGAGTTTAAGGATTAAAGGTGTGTGACACTGCTGCCTGGGAAAGTAACTGTACTTTACAAACCAAAAATTACCATCCTGGGTCCTGGTTGGCTGTTGGGAGGCTGGTTTGGTGAGCAGCTTAGGCTGGGGATCTGAGCACTTTTGTGTCTCTGCAGGCAAGGGGACAAGTCTGACTGTACTTACATCGTTCTCAGTGGCCGGCTGCGCTCTGTGATCCGGAAGGATGATGGGAAAAAACGCCTGGCAGGGGAATATGGCCGGGGAGACCTTGTTGGTGTGGTAGGTGCCAACTAGCCTCTTTGCTTTCCATGACGCTCTAGAACCTGCCTGTTGGTTACCTGAAGAGGAGGAGGAAGCCTGAGTGACCTGCAAGAGGATAGCCATCTCCCACCCCTCTCTGCTGGCCCTGTCCTGTGTCTAAAACCCTATCTTAGCTTCTGGGAGGTCCAAGAATCTGGCCCCTGGTTTCTGGCTGCTTTGCACCCAGCCAGTGCTAAAACCATGGTGGCTAGTCTCCAGAAGGACTTGACTGAGAGTAACTAGCAATTGACCCAGTTTCCGAGTGTTGCCTACATAGGCGGGTTTTTCTGTCCTGAGCTGTTACTGTTCAGCCCCTGGGCTTGCAGAGCGGTATGAGGACAGTAAATTCCAGCCTTTACTTCTGGCTTCTGTTGGTTTGTTTTTTGTTCGTTTGTTTTCCTTTTTGAGACAGGTTACAAGCCCAGGTAGGCTTGTAACTCCCCATGAGACTTGAGCTGGCCTAATTGTGGTGAATCTGATGCCTCAGCTCCGTGTGTGTGTGTGTGTGTGTGTGTGTGTGTGTGTGTGTGTGTGTGTGTGTGTGTGTGTGTGTTTTGTCTATAAGTATGTTTGCATGCCTGGAGTCCATAGAGACTAGAAGAGGGCATCAGAGGTTACAGTGCTGTCACAGACCTTCAATCCCAGAACTCAGAAGGCTGAGGCAGGTGTATCTCTGAGTTCTAGGCCAGCTTGAGCTAAAGTAAAAGAAAGAGCATATCAGATCCTCTGGAGCTTGAGTTACAGATAACTGTGAGCGGAGCCATTTTGTGGATGCTGGGAATTGAAACCAGGTCCTTTGGAAGAGCAGCCAGTGCTCTTTTGTTTTGTTTGTTTGTTTTTAAGACAGAATCTCACTATGTAGCTTTGACTATCCTAGAACTAACTCATGTTGCAGCTAGTGCTCTTAACCATGAGCCATCTCTCTAGCCTAAACACATTTTTTTTAAAAGATACTTTATGAACAAACAAAAATTACCTAAAAGACCATATTAATTCATTGCATCCTAGGATCTGGTTGTTTTTTTGTTACCCCATCACATCCTACTCAGTCTGCTACCACCCCAGCAGCCCACCCCCCACCCCTACTCTGCTTCTTCCTGGAGACCAGGTCTTACTATGTAGTCCAGTGTCTTTTTTTAAGTCTCCATTGCTGTAGTAAATCACCCCAATCAAAAGCAACTGTGGAGGAAAAAGGGCTATTGCTCTTATGCTTCCAGGTAACAAGCTATCACCGAGGAGAGTCAGGGCAGGAACTGAGGTAGAGGAATGCAGCCTGTCTTGAAACTCAATTTATATACCAGGCTGGCCTCGAACTCACAGAGATTTGCCTGCCTCTGAGTTTTAAACTGGTATTTTTTTTTTTTTTTTTTTTTTTTTTTTTTTTTTTAGAACTTCAGGGGCTTTTTGCTATCTGACAACAGGGTCTTAGGCAAACGTTTTGATGTTGGCAAGCATATGCTAACGGCCACTTCCTCTTGTGCAGCCCCCATTGCAGTGCTGCCCCCACCTTGTCTCTCCTGAGCTCTGCCTTGCAATAGGTCTTCCATGTCAGAGTTTGGGACTCCCTGTCCGTATTGTAGCCATGCTGTGTGCAGTCTCTGAGTCCAAATGCAAACTCCTACTTAGAAGCTTTCATAGCTGGCAACATTCAGAAACAGGTGCCTCCACACTCCAGGACTCCTATAGGCTCTGAGGGACATGTCTGATGTGGAGCCCCTAGTAGAGGTTATGTCTTTTTTTAGAGGCATTTGCATCGGAAGGAATGTTCAGATATAGCACATGCCTGTGTTTGAAAACCATCAGGTTGTTAGGGGTGCTTATGGCTTCTAGAACATCTTAGTACTTTGGACAGCAGTCACATTGAGAGCCCACTGGCTTCATGTACACTAAGGGCTTGGCAAGGTCATTTTATCCTTTTTATGCTTCCTGACACAGCTCTTATAGGCTGCTGTGCTGCTTGCTACTTTCATGTCAATTTGACACAAGCTAGAGTCATTTTAGAAGATGGAACCTCAATTGAGAAAATCCCCCACTAGATTTTGGGGCATTTTCTTGATTGATAGTTGGTGTGGGGTTAACCAACTCACTGTGATTGGTTTAAGAAAGCAGGCTGAGCATCCCAGAGGAGCAAGCCAGTAAACAGCACTTCTCCATAGCCTCGACTTTAGTTCTTGCCCTGAATTCTCTTAGTGATGGAGTTACCTGGAAGTATAAGATGAAATAAGCCCTGTCCTCCTCAATAGAAACTCTAAGACCACTTCTGCCAACCCGACCTGCACATACATGTGGCTAGGCTCCAGGTGCGGTCAGCCTGGCCCTTTGGGAACTTTGGCTGATGTGTGAGGTCTCAGAGTTTGGCTCTTCTTCCTTAGGTGGAGACAGTAACCCACCAGGCCAGAGCAACCACAGTGCATGCCGTCCGGGACTCAGAGCTGGCCAAGCTGCCAGCAGGAGCTCTGACAGCCATCAAGCGCAGGTACCCACAGGTAAGGTGGAGCAGAGTCCCTGTTCTAGCTGCACTTCTGACCCAGGTGAGAATTTAGTCAAGTGCACATAGACACACTGTGGAATAGGTGTGTGGGAGGTTGTAAAAGTGACACATGAGGTCATACCCTCAGACAGGAACTCTTTTGCCTATTGTGGTGTGACACTATTTCGGGGAAACATGAGCAAACACCAAACTTAGCTCAGATATGGAATTGATATTGATATCAGAGAAAGTGCAACTTGATAAACCAGTGAGTTTCATTGGGGTTTCTTGCAGCAGTATGATGAGGGATTACTTAAAGAGCAGAAATGACCCAGAGACCAAAAGCCCGCCCCAGCATGGGTGATGGCTCACAAAAGCTATAAACCTGGAGCCCATTGCACAATTTGCAGGCAGCTCCACAAGGTTGGACAGTGTATCTGAGCGTTCCCAGATAGACAGTTGATCTGAGCGTTTTTTTTCAGGCAGCTCTGCTATGCTGGTCTGACAGCGATTCCAGCAGACTTTACTGCTTACATATGCTCACACTTAGAAGAGACTAGTGTCTGCCATAAGTTCAGGGATGTCTTGAAGCCTGTAAGTAGTTTACTTCCTGATCTTGAGGGGCTTCCCTGCAGAATAAATTAATGACCCCCTTTAAAATATCCTGTGCCTTAAGGCACTTTCTCTCAGATGGGAGATTTTTCTATAGAAGGAAAATGCTACACAATACCTATAACTTAGGATAGCCACTTGAAGGGAGCTTTGGCATCAGCCAGAAGTTGGTAGAAGATGAGTGCTTAGGCTGCATCTCTGAGCTGTTGGTCAGCTGCCTTTTCTTATTGTCCTCCCTACCTGTGAGTGATGAGGTTGTCACAGGAGAGAAGGGGGAAACCTACACTCTGACCTAAAACCCCAGGGAACACTCAACATTCTGCCCTTAGTCTGTTTGTTTGTTGAGACAGGGTTTCTCTGTTAACAGCTCTGACTGTCCTAGAGCTCTCTGTTTAGACCAGGCTGGCCTCAAACTCACATAGATCCATCTGCCTCTGCCTCCCCAGTGCTGGGATTAAAGGTGTGGGCTACCACTGCCCTTATTCTTAAAATTGCTTTCCGATGTCTGTTCTTTTTTTTTTTTTTTTTTTTTTTCTTTCTGACTCTTCCTCTTCTTCCTCCCTCCCAACTCCTCCTCGTGTGTGTGTGTGTGTGTGGGGGGGGGGAGACTGATAATGAAACCCAGGGCTTTGTGTGTAGTAGGCAGTCAGTTTACCTCTGAGTTAACTGTACATGAATGAACTAGTACAAAAAAAATGTAGCTTTTTGTGAATGGTTTTGTTCATTGTCCAGCAGTATCCTACTGTGCACCTCAGTCCATTTGTCTGCTCTCCAGTTGGTGGGTGTTGGGATGGTTTCCAGTTTGGGACTATTGGGTTTAAAAGGCTGCTGACCACATTCTTGACAAATGTTGTTATAAAGAGATGATTCATTTCTCTGGTTTAGTTGCTAGGTCACAAGATAGATGTGTGTTTTTGGAACTGAAGACAGTTCTCCAAAGTGGCTGTGCTGTTCCCAGCCCCACGTGATGTGGTTCCTGAGCCTAGAGTGCTAGCAAACTCAGGCAGCTGCTTTACACCAGCAGTCCTTATGGCTATTATGTTACAGTGCTGAAAATTTGTGCTTCCAGATTCCTTTTTGTGGACTTATTGGCCTACCTTGAATCTTTGCCACTTCACACAGAAATAACCTTTTAAAAAATTAGCTTTAATGGAAGGCATGGTCATAGGCTGAGTTCTATGAGTTCAAAGCCAGTATGATCTACATAGTGAGTTCTAGGGTAATCATGACTACAATAGTGAAAGTCTGTCTCTCCCCACCCCAAACAGACAAACAAACAAACAAAAAAAACCCAGCAGCAACAACAAAGAAATTAGTCTCACTTTGAATTTGCTTCTTTTTAAATGTGGCAATTTATTTATTCATGGTGCTGGGGATTAAGCTCAGGGCCTTGTATATACTATACAAGCATTGTAGCACCGAACTGAACCCCCAGATCTTTTTAAATTTTATTTTGAGACAGTGTTCCTAAGTTCCCAGGCTGGTCTTATGGTCCAGGCAGGCCTCAGACTTAAGATCCTCATGTGTTAGCCTCCCACAGCTGGTAAGGAAGGTGTACATTATCATGCTTTGCTGAGTATAGGTGTTTATTGTTTTGGCTTTTGGCCTTTAGAGAAACATTCAGATATTCATAATACAATTCTACGAGTACTCCCAAGGGCTTGTTTATGAGATAGCGCTACTGAGGTAGTGAAGACAGTGGAATTCCCGCACTTTTCTCTCTGCTTTGTATGTGTTTCAAATCTTCTGTTACAGCAAAATATATTAAGAGTAGCCTCATCTGGAAGCATCACACTTTCAGGCTTACTTTCAGAATTCTCTACTTGGACTACTTTTTATTTCATATCTGAAAATGTAGACAGTTTCTTTTAGGTTTTCTGTGTCTCTGACTCTGCCACCTTGGGGCAAATAAGCAACCCTAATTTACATTCTAGAAGTGGCCTTGGAGCCACGAAGTGGTCAAGCACTCCTTTAATCCCAGCACCCAGGAGGCAGAGGCAGGTGGATCTCTGAGTTTGAGACCAGCTGGTCTGCAGAGCAAATTCCAGAACAGCCAGGGTTTTATAGAGAAACCCTTTCTTGAAAAATCAAAATCCCCAAAACCCTACACCAACAAAAGAGAAGTGTCCCAGGTGCCCTGTGTGAGATGAACCCTACTCTCAGGTGCCCTGTGTGAGATGAACCCTACTCTCAGGTGCCCTGTGTGAGATGAACCCTACTCTCAGGTGCCCTGTGTGAGATGAACCCTACTCTCAGGTGCCCTGTGTGAGATGAACCCTACTCTCAGGTGCCCTGTGTGAGATGAACCCTACTCTCAGGTGCCCTGTGTGAGATGAACCCTACTCTCAGGTGGCCCTGTGGCAGGTCTTTGCTATACCCAGATGTAGCATGAATTAATAAAAATCCAGGGACAGATATTGGTGTTCAAGTTGAAGATCAGAGAAGCAAAGCAGCCAAGTCACCAGAGAGCCATCACCTCTACCCAGGCTGGGGTGGCCCTGTCCTCAATGTGGCTGGAGACTAATTGCCTGTTCTGAGACTCTGCTTCTTATATCCCTCTCTTGTGCTGGAATTAAAGGTGTGTATCACCACTGCCTGGTTCTGTAACTGTGGCTAGCTTTGCATTCTGATCTTAAGGCAAGCTTTATTATTTAAATCATAAACAATATATCATCACACCTTTCATCATTTGCTACATGGAGTGAGTGTGAGAGCCTGGAGAGTGCACTTTTTGCACTTTCTGTGTTTCCATTTCTCCATTGGACTGAGCAACCACTTCACACCTCCCTTCCCCGAATCAAGCTCCTTTTCCCCGGTGATTTAACTTTTTTTCTTGTATTGTGATACAAATACCCAGACAAAAGCAACTCAAAGGAAAAATGTTTTATTTTGCTCACAGTCCCACATTACTGTCCCTCATAGTAGAGAAATCACAGTGACAGGAGCTAGACGAGGCATTTGTCATGTTATATCCAAAATCAAGAGCAGAGAGCAATGAGTGCATGCATGGTAGTACTCATCTCCCTTTTCCCACTTCTATAACTCCGGTCCTGTCCACAATTAAGATGGGTCTTACTCATCAGGTAATGTAATCAGGGCAATCCCAGAAGGCATGACTAGTGACCCATCTCTCAGATAAGAAATAACACTGTCTCATTGTGGCACATACTTATTTCCAGTCACTGACAGTTTTGAAAAAGCAGCCCCAGGGTGCTGTTTGAACATCATTGTTATTTTCATTTCCCAGCATATTACCATTTTCCTTTTTCCTCTACCCCAAGGTTGTAACCCGACTGATTCATCTCTTGGGTGAGAAGATCTTAGGCAGCCTCCAGCAGGGTTCTGCAACAGGTGAGTCTCAGCTCTTCCCCAGTCCCCTTACTGCCCCACCCTTCCCCTGGCAGGGACAGAAGCATAGAAGCCAGGGCAGACCCCTGTAGCATTGTGGGATACTGTGCCGCATAACTCTTAAAAACATCCGCCAGCTCCCACCGAGCACAGCTCTGCGTAAGGAGGACTTAGATTGTGACAGTGCCAGCATGTTTTGCCAAGATATGTCTCAACATGGGCCGCACAGAGGGAAGCTCAACTATTTGTGAAAAGCAATGTGATATATCTGCCTTCTATTTTTGTCAGCTGATTAGAAAAAGGAAGTAGAACATGAAGCCTCTGGAAGAGTGGTATAGTTGGAAGCTGCCGTTGTCTGTCAAGTGCCAAGCGTAAGGAGATGAGGACATATCTGTAGGGCGTCAGGAACTAAAACTCTCCCCCAGCATGTTTGTTTCCTTCCAGCTCTAAGAGTCCCTAATTTGGGAGCCACTGGTCACTTGGTGTTCTAGGGCTGTCTTCTTTCCCTGGAGCCCAGATACTTAAGAATTCCCATGCTGCTCTTTGTCACTATGTTATTTTTTTGTGCACTGTGCCCTTGGCTCTCTCCTGCCTCCCTCCATCTTCCCTGCCTAGGTTACCATTCTGCATTTTTGTGCATACCTCTTTGTCCTCCCCACCTATTCTACTCATCTCAGCCCTCACCTTTGTTTGATTTTCTGCTAGTTCTCCCAGGCTAGCTCATCTGTGGCCTGTCCCTGTACAGACATAACTGAGACTGGTGTACACTACTGACTATTTGTTGACAGGACAAATTTGCTGCTGGTTAGCTCTTTGCGTTTAGTACACCTCGTCATTTGGGTCACATCTGATATTTTTTAAGTATTATTTAAGCAAACTGGGCTTGCAGTGTACACACAGCAGAGGAAGCTGTGATCCTTCTCTGGGATGAATTCATTTAACTTCATCTTTAAGGCTCTATTTCCATAGGATATTACATTCTGAAGTTCTGACTGGGCATGAATTTTAGGAGAGACACCATATTGTTCAACACATGATTTCTCTCTTACTTTGGTTTCAGCCTGTCTGACCATTATGTTTGACCATTATGTTTGAAATAAGTATTTAGGTCACTTACATCTAACATCTAACATAACTGTTTTGTTAGGATTTATATCTATCTTTTTAATTATATATATGTATTTCAAGACAGGGTTACTCTGTATTGCTTTGGAGCCTGTCCTGGAACTCGCTCTGTAGACCAGGTTGGTCTCAGACTCACAGAGATCCGCCTGCTTCTGCCTCCTGAGTGCTGGGATTAAAGGTGGTGTGTGCCACCATCGCCGTGGTTACCTAACCATTTTTAAGCATCCCATTTTTATTATCTCTGACTTCTACATTCTCTTTGTTGGATGGTGTCTGTGGTTATTTTAGGGAATACAATGTTTTATGCTTATCTTCATTTATTAATAGCAATATTTTTCATTTTAACTGGAATGAGAGTGCCTTATCACCATTTAGGTCACTTTGCTGTGTGACCTTCTCTTAATGTGTCGTGGGTTTTGTTGTTGTCTGCTTTTTTAAAGATCTGTTTATATTACTGGGCAGTGGTAGTGCACACACATTTAGTCCCAGCACTCGGGAGGCAGAGGAAGGTGGGTCTCTGTGAATTCAAGGCCAGCCTGGTCTATAGAGTGAGTGCCAGGCAGGACAGGCTCCAAAGCTATACAGAGAAACCCTGTCTTGAAATAAAACAAAAAAAAAAATTGTTTATTTTTATGTATCTGAGTGTTTTGCCTGCAAGTGTGTGCACTACATGCATGCAGAGCCCCTGGCGGCCAGAAGAGGGAGCCAGATCCTCTGAAATAGAAGTTACAGACAGTTGTAAACCACCACCATGTGGGTGCTGGTAATCAAACCTGGGTCCTCTGGAATAAGTAGCCAGTGCTCTAAACCAATGAGCCATCTCACTGGCCCTTGAGCTCTCTCTCTCTCTCTCTCTCTCTCTCTCTCTCTCTCTCTCTCTCTCTCTCTCTCTCTCTCTCTCTCTCTCTCTCTGACTCTCTCTAGCTCTCTCTCTCTGAGAAGATTTTTTCTGGGTAACTTTGGAGCTTGTCTTAGAACTCACTCTGTAGACCAGGCTGGCCTCAAACTTATAGAGATCCTGCCTCTGCCTCCCAAGTGCTGGGACTAAAGGTGTGAGCCACCACCATCCAGCAACTTTTTGAGTGTAATGTCAGCATTCAGAAGTTGAATTTTGGAGCATTTGCCACTTTCAGATGAGGAATGTTTAACCAGTAGAATGGGTTTGTTCTAAAATCTGGAAAAGCCAGAACCTCAAAGCACTCTGGTCTCAGGGATTTCAGATAAATGATACTTGACCTGCCCTTAAATTGTTCTCATCTTCACATTTCAGAAATTTGAAAATCTTTAGATTTATGCCTTTGGGGTTAATTTTTCTTTAATCTATAGATTATATCTTTTATCAAATTTTAGAAATTCCTAGCTTTTCTTTCTTCACATCTTCTTTGAACCTTGTATTCTTTCTTCTGAAAACAAAAATGTCACGGTTGCTGGGCCTTTTGTTATTGTCCCAGAGGTATCTGGGGCACTGGTCACTTTTTAAACTTTTTGTCTCTGTGATGTTCAAATAGAATTGTTACTTTGGTCTGTCCTCAATATTACTTGCTTTTTCCTGTCACCTTTATTCTCTTGTTTGGCCTATACAAAGTGGTTTAAAAATATTTTTTGGTTATTATAATTACTTTGAGACAGGAACTTGCTGTGTATCCCAGGCTGCCCTCTGACTTGTTATATAGCTCAGACTGACCTAGAATTTGCATCCTCCTGCTCTAGTCTCCCTCTTAGTCTAGTAATCTCCTGCTGTGGTTACAGGTTTATGCCACTATCAATCTTGGCCCCCAGAGAATTTTTTATTTGTTGTCTTGTTTGGCTCTTCTTTGTTTTGCTAAGGTTTTGTGTTTGTTTCAGAAATGTTCATGATTTCATGATTGCTCACTGTAACTGGTTGTATTTCATTATTTGTGCTGTTGTTTTGACTGTTGACTGACTTTTCTCATTCATATGAAGAGGCCTTGCTCTAGAGGTGGTGCACACCTTTAATCGAAGCATTCAGAATGCAGAGAAAGGTGGATCTCTAAGTTTGAGGCCAGCCTGGCTGGTCTACAGAGCAAGTTCCAGGACAGCCAGGGCTACATAGAAAAACCCTGTCTCAAAAACAAAAATGAAAAGATTCCTTGCTCTTGGTGTACCTGGTAATTCAGAGTATACTAAACTTTTTAAAATATGTAATATATTGAATAAAACAAATATATTTTTAAACATTATACCCCATTTAAATCTTCTGTAGATATTAGAGTGTTTGTATTCATAGTTCAAGTTCTGCCCTAGTTTTCTGGGCTGTGATTTGTGAAGGCCCTAGTAGTTTGGTCAGGCTGTGTTTGCTTGAGAGGTATGATTGCTGGAGCTCTGTACTGTCCTTTGTTCTGTTTCTCTGCGGATTCTGATCAAACTAGCACAGCATAGCTGAAGAGTTGCTCTCTCCACCTCCCTGCTCTGGCTGGGGCAGGGCTTCTGCTTGCTAGCAAGAAAGGCTGCTTTTTGTTGAAGGTGGTAAGGCTCCCGAGGCAGCCTCCTTGGAAAGGACTTTTTAAAGAAACAGAGCCAGCTGCTTTTCTTGACCCGTTGAATCGAGAGAGCTGCTTCCTGCAGCCATTAGAATCTCCAAATGAGGTGTTCCTTGCTCCACCTCCCTTTGAACCACAATAAAAAGTTCCTTAAGTACCTCATTTAAAGACTAAGAAAGAACTCCACATAGCTAACACTAGAGCTGCCATACTAGTTCTACTAAAACAGGGTTCTGACATCCGAGGTGGATGGGTGGAAAAGGAAGATGGGAGAAAGATGGGAATCCCCACGAAAGTCCTGTTGTGGAAGAGGTTACCCAAGGAAGATGTATTCAGGTCATTATATAGCATTGATTTTCATCTGCTTCTGCTAGGCTGTACTCTGGGTTGTGGGCTTTGAGGTTTGGGTGACTTATTTGTTACTTAGGTGTTGTTTCCTCCTAATTATGGGAGCAGTAAACAACCACTCAGTTTGCAGAAGCAGCATAAGCGTGAGAAGAGGACAGTTGAGTGCTTGGTGCCTCTGTGTGGGCTCTCCAGGTAGAGGCTCTACCACCTCACAACACCCACTCCTACAGTTGATGGGAAAGCCACTTGGGACCAACTGGGGTACCTTGCTTGAGTGGGAGCTGCCATGTTAGAGGGCCATAGCACTCTCCTCCGAAGCTGATGAAGGAGGATGAGATAAAGAAGACCTCTTTCCATAGGCCTGGGAGATGAAGACTTCATGGAGCAGGGGAAGGGGTAGGTCAAGGAGGTAGCCAGGAAGTGAGGGGAGATATCAGAGGAACCCTGAGGCTCTCAGGAGCCACAGGTTGTGGGTATTACAGGGGCCACACAAGCTCTGTGACCATCAGTTCTCTTTGAGTGAGAGACAGGGAGCCGGGAAATGTGGCAGCAAAGAGGGCCCATTTTAGTCCTTGTGACCAGAGCCATAAGAGGCTGTGTAGCAGAGGCCCAGAGCTACTTTTGGGGCTGAGGCATGTGTGAGCAGGAAATGGTACCAGGCACAGGCACTGAGGAGTTGATCAGAGACCACTAGGTCCCAGTCCACAGGGAGTGTTTGGGCCATGCTGAGCAGGCTGTGTTTGTTTATTGTTTATTTGTTTATGTGTTTTAATGAGATATGGGTACTTCGGTTTGGAAAGTTTGAGATGTTTATTTCACAATGGAATTATTTTTATAAATTAACTATAGCTATACTATTCAACAACTTTTCTCACCATTATATAAAGATGTAGGGGTTTTTGTTGTTTTTTTTTTTTTTTTTTTTTTTTTTTCAAGACAGCGTTTCTCTGTGTAGCTCTGGCTACCCTGGAACTTTCTCTGTAGACTTGGCTGGCCTGGAACTCACAGAGGTCCACTTGCCTGTGCCTCCTGAGTGCTGGGATTAAAGGCATGCACCATCACCATCACCTGGCTTAAAGATGTGTTGTATTTTTTGATAACTAAGAGGGTCATTCATTTAGCTGTTTTTCCCATTGCTAAACATCTCTCCTCAGCTCTATTTCTGTTTATATTTTGTGTGATTTTGTTGTTGTTGTCTTTTTTGTTCTGTTTTATTTTTTGAAACAGGGTATTATTATCTATCCCTGGCTGGCCTATCCCTGGCTGGCCTGGAATTCACTATATAGACCAGGCTGGCCTCAACACCACAGAGATCTTCCTGTTGCTGTCTCCCAAGGGCTGTGATTAAAGATTTGTGCCACTATCCCTGGCCTTCCCAATTATTTTAAACAACACTGCAGTGAATATCTTTGTGTATGTGTGTATATGACATAATATATGTGAGGTGTGTATATGTGATACACATATGGTTTATGTGAGGTGCATATATGAGTTTGTGTGGGATATATACATGGTGTCTGGGTGATATGTATGCAAGTTGTGTGTGTGTGGTTTATTTGTGATGTGTATGAGATATGCATGTGAGTTATGTATATAGTGTATTGTGATATATACATGATGTAGGGAGGGTGTATGTATTACATATGTATTATGTGTGTCGGTGAGATACATGTATCCTCTTAGAAATGCAGAATTATTTCTGCTTGTCACAGCCTGAGTGTGGCTCCTTACCTCTCACACTTTCTCCCTGCTCTTAGGTTTGCTTGGAATGGCAAACCCTTTGTAAACTCTCTCTCTCTTACTATCCTGTACCTTATGTCACCTGGAAAGGTGGGGGTTGTCCTGTAGTGGCCTAGCTTTACAAGTTGATCCCTGGCTCTGTGCCTATAGGTCACTAAATGGGACTCTACCTAGCCCTGGAGCCCAACCTGTACCTCTGCACTGGACTTCTAAGTCAGTCTGTGTGCAGAAACATGTCCAACATCTTGCAACTGTGTATCTGATAGTTTCTGGAAGCTGCTCCTGAGATCAGGAGGAGAGAAGCCAGGCATTTGGAAACTGCCCTTAAGGAAAACAGGCAGCCCAGACATGAAAGATGGGTCTGTCTGTGTCAGAGTAAAAAGGAATGTCAGGGGTAGGAAGGACATTGTAGAAGAACGTGGGAGCCCTTGGCATGACAGTATCACAGGAAACCCTGGTCAAGTTGGGGCATACCTATCATGAGATGTGCTTAGCCACCTTTGTGGATGCAGGAGGGACCCAGTCAAGAGAACTTGTACCAGGATCTTCTGCCACAGGATAGCAAAACAAAAATGTCTTTGGTCTTGCACTTGTGTTAGTTGAGTGGCCCTCGGCCTCCGCAGCTGAGTAGGACCCTGGGAGGAGCTCCAGGCTCTCTAGGTGTCTTGAATGAGGTTCTGTAGGATATTCCAATCTCAAGGAGGCTCTGCCTGCTTCAATTTCTCCCTCAGGCATCCCTTCTGCTGTTTCCCTAGGATGCCCCTGCCCCAGAATGATCTTCCTCATTTATTCTCTGCTTTTTGGTTTTTGAAAATCCCATGTGGATAAGAGATGGCAAAGATGTGTCTGTTGCTTTTCTAAGTTGACAGTTTGTAGAATGATTAAAAACAAAACAAAATAGCTATAAAAAGCAAGTCTGTCCAGGCGTGGTAGTATATATACTGTTATGAGAGGTAGATCTGAGGCTTGCCTAGGCTACATGGTGAGACCATTGGAGTGAGAGTGGGGTTGCTCTCAACTGGCAGAGTGTTTTCCAAATTTTCTTGCTCCTTGAATTCTCAAGCTTTGGAAGGTCAAGATCATTGTGGCAGGTCAAAAACTAGAGCACATCAATTTTGGTATTGATCAAGGGTTTGCTTTAGCATTGTGAAATTCCTCTTGGTGGTACCCTGTGTCATCTGGAATCATGGAAGCTGATCTGCTGGTGGTCCAGCCTTCCAAATTGATTTCTGTCTCTGTGCCTACAGGTCACCAGCTTGGGCTTCACACAGCAAGCAACAAATGGGACTTGGGGAACCCACCTGGCAACTTGTCCACGGTAGCAGCGATGCCTGTGTCTGAGGATGTGCCCCTAACTGCTTTTGCTCTGGAACTTCAGCATGCCCTCAGTGCCATTGGTAAGCTACACAGAGGTCCTGAAGGTAAAAATGTTCAGTTCCTCGGGAGCTGTGGGCTGCCCTCTACACTGGGGGTGACTCTTGATCCAGGGGAGGCTCTATTCTAAGGGAACCCTTCACATTAAGGAATTTCCAGGCCCTGAGATCTTCTTGGGCACAGAGTATGTAATAGTGTGTGATGAATTAGAAACCCTTAAGATGGAGGGACCCAGAGATGCCTGTCCTCTGTACAGACGTCCCCCCATACCGGACCATAGTTTTGTGTCCTAAGCCTGCTAGGAGTGTACGCCAGCACCCCACTTGCTAGAGTGGGTGTTGGAGTAGGTAGATGGCCATGGAGCTTGCTGACCTGATAGAAAATGCTGAGATGGGACCAGGTAGCTGTGGTAGGGGGTTGGGTAGAATGAGACTACTCTCTGGGCCAACAGCTAGACTATTTTAGTCCTGGGATGAAACCCAGAGCTGATTATCTGTCAGGAAGAAGCTGTTAAATTTTAAAGCCTAGAGTTGGCAAGATGACTCAGCAGTTAAAGATGTTTCACACCAAACCTGACAACTTAAGCTTGATCCCCAGTACCTACGTGGTGGAAGGAGAAAACCAGCTCCCACAAGTATACTCTGACCTCCACACTCATGTGCACCCACCCCCACACACAAATAGATAAATAAATAAATGTATGTTTAAAATTTTGGAATCTAAAAATAGGAAATTAATTCTTGAGAATTTCCAAAGTCATAAGGTATTCTGTCTTTCTTTTTAATAAATTTTTATTTAAATTAGAAACAGTCTTATTTTACATGCCAATTCCTGTTCCCTCTCCCTCCCATGTCCCCACCAACCGCTCATCCCATCCCCCATCCACTCCCCAGGGAGGGTGAGGCCTCTCATCGGGGATCATCAAAGTCTGTCATGTTATTTGGGACAGGGCCTAGGCTCTCCCCATGTAGCTAGGGTGGGAGAGTATCTCTCCATGGAGAATGGGCTCCCAAAGTTCATTCCTGCACTAGGGATAAATACTGGCTCCACTCCCAGAGGCCCCATAGACTGCCCAGGCCTCCTAACTGTCACCCATGTTCAGAAGTCCTGGTTTGGTCCTATGCCAGCTCCCCAGCTGTCCAACTGGGGTCCGTGAGCTCCCACTTCAGGCCAGCTGTTTCTGTG
Source organism: Phodopus roborovskii (assembly GCF_943737965.1). Taxonomy (NCBI): domain Eukaryota; kingdom Metazoa; phylum Chordata; class Mammalia; order Rodentia; family Cricetidae; genus Phodopus; species Phodopus roborovskii. Next base: position 65,850,867 of record NW_026126418.1, read on the forward strand.
GGTTTCCCCAGCAGTCTTTTTTCTTAAGATTTAAAAAGAACTTTTATTTATTCTTTGTATATTTCATCTTACATTCCCATCATACTTACTTCCCTGTCTCCTTGCATCTGTCCTCTGCCCTTGCAACTCCCCCCCCCATCAAAACCAAATTAAAAGTAAAACTGAAAACCAAATAAAGAAACAAAACAAAAAGAAAAAGAAAAAGAAAAATCTTATTGTGAAAACTATAGCGCGACCCATTGAGTCACACAGTTTACCCTTTAGTTCATTATCTTTCTTTGCAAGTGTTCATTGGTCTGGCTCAAGGCCTCATTTCTTAATATTTTATTTACAAGTGTTTATGTAATTTTAAATGAGCATATGATAAGATACTTTTGGAACGTTATAGTAAAAGTTTCAGGAATGTCTCTGTAAGGTGGTCTAATAGTGAATGCAGTAGTTATGTTCAATGATCATAAAAGAAGATATTATTAGAATATCTATTTCAGTACAGTACAAACATGTCCTCTACCCTACAGATATTTAAATTATATAAAGCAATAGTTTTCAACCTGTGGGTCATGACCCTTTTGGGGGTCACATCAGATACCCTGCATATCTGATAACCTACATTATAATTCATAACAGTAACAAAATTACAGTTGTGAAGTAGCAATGAAATAATTTTATGCTTGGGGTTACCACAGCATGAGGAACTGCATTAAAGGGTGGAAGCTTAGGAAGGTTAAGAACCACTGTTATAAAACATTAAATGCAAGCCAAAGATCTGTAAAATTGAAAGATACCACAGTATCTATTATTTATAAATTATTCTTAAATAAAAACTTAATGTAGTAGTATATATTGTTTAAAATTATTAGGTTTATTGTTGTTTTGGTTTATGTTTTTTGAGCTGGAGTCTTAACTCACTGTGTAGCCCTGGCTGTCCTGGAATTGTCTATGTAGACCAGGCTGCTCATGGACTCACAGAGATCAGCATGCCTCTGGCTCCAGAGTGCTGGGACTAAGAGTGTGCACTACCACACCTGGTTTGTTTGACAGTCTTGATCTTTGTTTTGTAATCCATATTGCAGGAGTACAGAAAGTCCCGTTCACTTCCAGAGATGTTGGTCAGATTGTCTAGGCTGCACCCAGTGCAGTGCCAAGTTTCTCTGTGGAGAAAACTTTTATTTCAAGAGAAATAGAATCATAAGAAATGGTGAAGCAAAGAAGTAAAGAAAGGCTCCCATGACTTTTTCCATTGTCCCCTATAACACCACATATGATGCTAAGAATTCCCTAAAGGCATGTATGTATACATGCACATGTGTGTATACAAATGCACATGTGCCCCCTCCTTTGACACAGGCATGGTCAGGTATCCAGGCAATGCAAAACTCTCATTGCCGTAGAAACCCTTCCAGCTGTACTTTAAAGCTGCCGCATTCTATCAACACCCTTCACACTGACATCCAAACAACTGTCCTTAGTCTCTGATTTTTGTAGCTCTGGGAAATTTACAAAAATAGAATCATAGCATGTGGCCAAGTGAGGTTTTCTTTCTTTTTTAAAATATGGAACACTTCACAAATTGGCATATCATCCTTGTTCAGGGGCCATGCTAATCTTTGTATTATTTTTATTCAGTTTTAGTATATGTGTTACCAAAGCAAATGTGACTTGCTTCCTTTTTTTGCTATGTTGTATTCACACCACTGAAGGCATGTTTCAGTTTATTTAGACACTCATTATCGAAGGGTGTTTGGGTAGTTTGTAGTTTGGGAATATTGTGAATTGAATTGTTGTGACCATTTGTGTAATGGATGGGTTTTTCATACATATGAATTTTCATTTCTTTGGAGTCTGAGTATGTTTAGTCTAATAGGAAACTGCTAGGCTTTCTCCACAGTATCTGTACCATTTGTATTCCCACCAGCAACGTGTGAAGGACCAGTTTCCTCACATCCTTGCCAGTATTCTGTGTCATCACTATTTTAATTTTAGCTATTTTAATAGGGGTATAGTGATAGTATGACCTAATTTTATTTGTTTAGTCTTAATATTTTTGAGGTGGGGTTTCATGTTGTCTTGGCTGGCCTGAAGTTCTTCAATTTCTTCAACTCTTGTTTTTTTGTTGTTTGCTTGTAGTTTTTTTGTTTTATTTTTTCTTTTCTTTCTTTCTTTCTTCTTTTTTTTTTTTTTTTTTTTTTTTTTTTTTTGAAATAGGGTCTTACTGTGTAGCCTTGGCTGGCCAGGAATTCACTCCGAAGCCCAAGCTGGCTTCCATCTGGCTCTGCCTCCTGAGTGCTGGGATAAAAAAAAGGCATTTGCCATCATACCTGGTCCATATGCCCTAATTTTAATTTGCTGTTGGTTTATGACACTAAACATTTCATGTACGGATTTGCTCTCTGGAAATGTGGAGGCTGGTGGGGAAGGGGACTCACTTTTTAAAACCAGGTATGGTGATACCTCTTATCCCAGCACTTAGGAGGCAGAGGCTGGAAGATTGCTGCAAATTTAAGCCAGCCTGATCTGATCTTCATAGTGAGCAGCCAATCACTGCTACATAGATAGACTTTGACTCTAAATAAATAAATAATTTTATTTTGATCTTCATAGTGAGTTCTAAGCCAGTCACTGCTACATAGAAGGGCCTTGACTATAAATAAACAAACAAACAAACAAACAAAACTTTGGTTTTTGAAAAATTGTAGGATCAAAGCAAAATTGGGAAGATATGTGGATTTTCCATGTCTCCCCTGCCCCCTCACCATGCACAGCTATCCCTACTACCAGTGTTCCTTACAGAATGGGACTTATGCGCCTCACCATTGCCCAGAGTTCAGAGTGGACATGAGGGTCACTCCTGCTGTAGTTCTGTGGGTTTAGGTGTATGTGATGATGCGTGTTCATTACTACAGCACCACTCAAGGTGTTTTCAGTTGTTCTAAGGGTCCCCTGCTCTGCGTGTTCACCCCTTCCCTCAAGCAACCCTTGAAAACTTCTGATCTCTTTGCTGTTTCCCTTGTGGTATGTAGTACAGGATATTTTTTTCATGTGCTTTGTTCATCTATGCATCCCTGATCAGCTAGGCTAGCTAGCCAGCAAGCTCCAGGTATCTTCCTGTGACTGTCTGTCCCACCAGTGTGGGAATGTAGGTGAGCCTGGGTTTTTTTTCATGGTCGCTAGGGAGCTGATGGTCCTCAGGCTTGCATGGCAAATACTTTACCAACTGAGCCATCTCTCCAGGCTCTCTGGTTGTTTCCATATGGTTGAAATGTAAGAGTCTGATGTATCTATTTTGGATAACCGTTTTCCATAAGACATTCTGTTTGTGAATATTTTTACTGGTCACTATCTTTTACAGAGTAGGAATTTTTATATAATGCAAGTACACCTTACTGGTTACTTAATTCAGGGACCATGTCTTTGGATTGTCATCACCAAACAGTGTTCTGAATCTGATGAGAGAGAATACTCACATATAAGGTGCACACATGCAGGTGATGCTGTTCCTGATGAATCATTGTAGCAAGCTTTCTTGTCTATCTTTAAGTTGCCAGCTCCAAAATAATGACACAGAGGCTTATTAATTTTGAAAGCTTGGCCTTTCACTTAGGCTTGTCTAAAGTAGTTCTTAGAACTTAACCCATTTATGTCAATCTATGTTGTACCACATGGCATCACCTCTCTTGCATCTTGCACCTCCAGTTTCCTCTCTGAATTTGCCTGGCAGCTCTGCCTTTCTCCTTCCCAGAGTTCTCCCTTTGCCTGAAATTCACACCCATATCTCCTGCTTAGCTATTGGCCATTCAGCTTTTTATCACACGTATCATAGCAACACATGGTCGTACAGTATACAAATATTCCACAACAAAACATGAACAGATAGCTCGATACTTAACCCAGATGGGAAACTAGTGACAAACTAAAGTACGGATATCACCAAAGTCTAACTTGATGAACCAGTGAGTTTTATGCAGTTTCTTACAGGAATACAGGTAAAGGGTTACTTACAGGAGCAGAAATGACTCAAAGATAGTTCAAAGATAGTTGCATCACCAAAAGCCTACCCCAGCATGAGTGATGGCCATGAAAACTGAAAACTTAGAACTCATTACATAACCTATAGGCAGCTTAACATGTTGAAGAATGTCCTTTTCAGGTAGCTCAGCTGGTCTCTGCCTCTTTGAGGTAGCCTGGCTGATCTGCCTCTTCTAAGCCATTGAGAGGTCCGAGAGCATCTCTCAGCAGTTCTTGTTGCTTATATAACCTTGGGGAGGGCAGAACCTAGTGAATCTGGTTAGTTTCGGTGACTTCCTAGAATTATGTGAGCTGTTTACTTCCTTAGTTTATAGAACTTTCCTAGAGGATGGAACACTTCCTCTCCCCTTATAACGTTTTACCTCCTTTTAATATCCTATATCTTGATGAGCTTCTCTCTAAGATGGGAGGTTTTATCTAGGAGGAAATTGCTACACAACACCAGAGCGAGTTTATTGAACTAGGCAGCAAGGACCAGCAGGCACACTGGTTCATTACCAACTTATCTCCAGGGCTCAAGAAGGCCACTCAGGAACTTGGAAAGTGGCTAGCCTTCCTTGAGTATTATACCCCATGGTACAGGACTGGCTGGGTCAGAGTATTGGAGAACATCCTGTGCCTAAGAGCAGGAGTGAGCCCAGCTCTCCTGACCTGCCCCTCCCGATCTCAGGAGCCAGCGTATCCCATGGTGATTCCTGAGAACTACAAGTCAGAAAGAAGAAAAGTGGTAAGTTCAAGGCCACATGGAGAACTGACCTATCAGTTGAACCAGAAACCTCATTTAGAAAAGCCACATTGTGCCCACCTTTGCCTCGAATCAGGTGGCTGCATTTGGTGTGTTCCTTTCATTTCCAAGGATGTTAGACTTGTGAAGAAGAGGAGAGCCTGGAGAGATGGCTCAGTTGGTAAAGTATTTGCCATGCAAGCCTGAGGACCATCTGAGAAGTTTTCTTTTATCAAGGACAGTATTGTTCCCTTGTCCTCTAGCTTCTCTAGATCCAATAACCTAGAAGAGAAACTGTCAGAAAGCCTGGTGGCAGTGCTGTCCACAGGGACCTGGGATAGCAACCTGGGTGGATGCTGCCTTTGGGCTTCCCCCCATAGAGTGGAGACAGGTAGTTCTGGTGAGCATCCTGACTTTTGGAATATCTGGTTCCAGTGAGGTCAGAGGCTCCCCTCACCTAGATTTGCCTACCTTGTGCTCTGTGGGAGGCAGCATCCTTCCTCCCTACACAGAACCCAGAGCCTTTGGCAGACAGAGACATGGTCAGCATCATGCAATGGGAAGAGCTGAAAGCCTTGGCTGTGAGAGCCTAGAATACTATCTCTAGTCCCAAATCTAGCAGGGGAGCTTAGACAGGAGAAGTACCCTGAAGGCGAGTGGATCTAAGCTGAGGTCAGACCAGCACCTCCATATTTTATGTATCAAGATACCATCTATCTTATGCAGGAAGGCCTCTTGTCTGGAGGTGGTGAAAAAAATGTGTTTCCTCATCTACTGCTGTCCAGGTTGAGGAAGCATTGGCCTCAAAGTGCATACAGGAAGTATACAGGAAGTGCTGCCCTTTGCTTTTCACTTCTGTACTGGGACAGATTTGCCTGCTTAAAAAGTTTCTTTTTTTTTTTTTTTTTTTTTTTTTTGGTTGCTGTTGTTTGTTTGTTTGTTTGTTTTGAGACAAGGTCTTTTCTTGTGTCTCTGGCTGTCCTGGAACTCCCAGAGACCCATTTTTCTCTGCAGGCATGTGCCACCATGCCTGGCTACATTTGTACAGTTTTACTTAGAGTTGCTTAGAGTTGTGATAGCCACATTCCACTAGTCTTCCCAACTGTAAAGATACCCTTTATTCTGTATGCCTGTAAGAAACAGCTGCTAATTAAACTATGATACTATTGCCAGATACAGGGGTATTTACTTGTAGTCCCAGCTACTTGAAAGGCAAAGCTGGGCCTATTGCTTGAATTTAGGAGTTCAAGGCCAGCATAAGGCCCTGTTGTGTGTGTGTGGTGGGGGGCCCTTATGAATTAGCTTTATATATATATTTTTTTGAGGCAGGGTTTCTCTGGGTAGCCCTACTTGTCCTGGAACTCACTATGTAGACCAGGCTGGCCTCAAACTCAGAGACTCACCTGCCTCTGCCTCCGAGTGCAGGGATTAAAGGGGTACGCCACCACCACTCAGCATGAATTAACTCTTAATTACACACGCTTGGAAGAGTTTGAGAATGATTTTTTTGTTTGTTTTTTGAGGCAATATCTAACTTTGTAGCTCTAGGCTAGCCTGACTGGAAACTTGTAGACCAGGCTGGCCTTGAACTCACAGAGGTCCACCTGACTCTGCCTCCTAAGCTCTGGGGTTAAAGGCTGGGTCTGCTGGCTTGTTAAGAATGATATTATTATTATTACTAATTATTATTATTATTATTTTACATATTATTGTTAAGTATGCGTGTTATTATTGGCTTTCCCATTGCTAGACCCTTTTCCATCTATGACCAGTGTACTCCTGAGGCAGCTTTCTGAGAGTGACCATTGCTCTCCACTCTGCATTGCTTCTGAGCCACATCAGACCTTTCCTTGGCTAATTTGAGAGGCATGGAGGTGAAAGCTTTGCATCTGTATGAGATCCAGGCCACTTTAGATGTGGCTTTTGGGAATTACAGGAATTTAAGTTTTACTGTTGCATGCTGTTCTTGCCCCAGCTTGTGTCCACACACGTGATGGTAGGATTGCAAAGACGTGGCTCATATGTCAGCAGGAGACCCAGATTTGGAGAGGCAACTTAGAAACTTGCCTCATCCCAATTGCCAGTAATCCCTCCCAGGGAGCTGACCTCAGGACAAGGCATAAACACTCTTGTTCTTTGAGGTGGCTGCTGAGACAGATTTCTGAAATGGGTGGTTGTTCTCAGGTCCTGTTCTGCTACTGACCAGTGACAACATCAAACAACGCCTTGGGTCTGCTGCTCTAGACAGGTGCGCTTCCGGCCCCCCTGTGGTCCCATGTAGAGAAATTTAGTCAGCCTAAACTTCTTTCTTAGCTGTCCTGACATGGTCCTGCAGTGGATCCCATTACTCTGGGCCTTGGTATCTGTATATTCCAGCATGTTCCTCATCCAACTATTTCAACTATACCCTCTATATATTTGTTTGGGTACCATCAGAGGTCCCAGGAGACAACCAGGCCCTTCTTATGTAGGCAATTCTGTATCTCACCTGCTCTTAAGCCACAGCCTCTGCTCAACTGCCCAATTCCAACTGCTACTCTGTGGGAGGGGTGCTAATGAAGATGAGGCCCCTTGGGATACCCCATAGAAGGTGAGGTGCCAGCACTCAGGAGGCAGAGTCAGGCTAATCACTGTGAGTTTGAGGCTAGCCTAATCTACATAGGGAGTTCCAGGCCAGTCAGTGCTATATGGTGAGACCCTATTTTACTTTTCTTTTGTTTTGTTTTGTTTTTTTAATTACAAGTTTTTAAAAGGCGAGGTGCTGCCTGCCTTATGTTTTTCAGTATCCATGAGTACCGGCTCTCCAGCTGGCTAGGGCAACAGGAGGACATCCACCGGATTGTGCTGTATCAAGCAGACAGCACACTCACACCCTGGACCCAGCGCTGCATCCGTCAGGCTGACTGCATCCTCATTGTGGGTTTGGGTGAGCAAGAGCCAGCAGTGGGTGAGGTGAGCGCTCAGAGGGACTTCCATCCCAGAACCTGTTTACCTTTCTTTTAGCTGAAATATTTTAAAAACGCAGAAGAGCATCCACATATTTGCCATCCACTCTTTAGAGACCTTCGCTGTATTCACTCCTAAAGATTACATAGAAATAGTGCCCTGGTTTTTTGTTGTTTTGGTGGGGAAGGTCTGTTTTTTGAGACAGGTTTCTCTGTAGTTTTGGAGCCTGTCCTGGAACTCACTCTGTAGATCAGGCTGGCCTCAAATAAGATCCAACTGCCTCTGCTTCCCCCAAGTGCTGGAATTAAAGGAGTGCACCACCACTGCCTGGCAGTGCCCTGTTTTATATCGTTCTGAAATTACTATTTTTTGTTATGTTATTTGTTTTGATTTTTCAAGATAGAGTTTATTTGTGTAGCCCTGTCCCTCCTAGAACTATGTAGACCAGGTTGGCCTTGAACCCAGAGATCTCCTGCCTCTGCCTTCCACATGTGCTACTACTGTCACACAAGAAATTTACTTTTTCGTTAATACCTAGGGTTTTGATAGAGTCCACTGCTTCATCTATTTTTATGGCTGTTTAGTTTTTCATTTGTGAGCACTCTCCATCTGTTCATGCATTCTCTACCAGTTACTTCATAGTAACAAGCAAGTACAAGTTCTCTTCAAATACTTTTTAAGTTGCTGACCCCAAAGGATATGTTTGTACTTACTAGATGCTGCCAAGTTACTTACCTGGTTTTGTTTTCAGTTTTCCTCTGTGAGTGGCTGCAGATATGACTGAAGACCTCCATGTCCTCCCCAGGAATGAACACTTTGAATCTACTCATTTACCTTTAAGTAGTGTGAAGTGACCCCTCTTCATTTGAATTAGCATTCCCATCTCCTCTCTATTCTACCTGCTCAGCTTTCATTTAAAGCATCTGCCTGTCTAACCCTGGAGCAGCTAAAATCACCTCCCTCTGGTGTGTGTTCCCATTATGCAGGAGCAGTGCTATTTTGTAAGGTAGATGCCCCAAAAGTGCATTATCTGTGAAAGTCACAGCATACATTCACAAGGCAGTTTTGAGACACGGCGGGTGGGGGAGCACTCCTATATCATACCCCCAGCACCCTTGCAGCCATGTTGGCTACCCACCACACACAGTTAAGTGGACCATATGGTCAGGGTGTTAGTAGCCCCACAAAGGGCCATCTTTATAGGCTAACTACTGACTAGACCGGTCTCACACTGTCTTCTCTGGGGCCAGCATCAGGGCAGTAGATCTTAGAGTGTAGATCTTAGAGACAGCTCTGTGGTGGTCCTTGGTTCTATACTGTGCTTAGTCCTCAGGCTTACCTGGACTTGCTGACCAGGCCTTACTCTCCTCCAGCTGGAACGGATGTTGGAAAACACAGCTGTGCGTGCCCAGAAGCAACTCATCTTGCTACACAAAGAGGAGGGCCCAGGGCCTGCCCGCACAGTGGAGTGGCTCAACATGCGAAGCTGGTGTTCTGGCCACTTGCACCTCTGCTGCCCACGCCGCGTCTTCTCTAAGAGGAGCTTGCCCAAGTTGGTAAGGCCTGGTGGGCTGGTGCAGTGGGACTGAGCCCTGACTGCATTATCTCTGGCCTCCTGTTATACATTTAGAGGTAGCTTTCTCCCCCTTTTTGCTGCATCAGGGCTTTTGGGTTCTCATTGGGCTTGCCTGTTCTGCTCCCCCCCCCCTTCTGCTTCTGGTCTCTATGGCCATAACTTTGAATTTCCTGGGCTAATTTGCAGATGAAGGAAGTCACAGTATGGTGGAGGCACAAACACAGAGAGGCCATCAAGCCCTGGGAACCAGTGAATCCAGGAATCTGGGCTTCACTTAGGTTCAGCGATCAAGGCTGAAAGTCTCACATTTAGTTGAGGCCCCAAAGAGATCTCATGGTTAGGTCACTGTGCTATCCCTTCAGAGCAGAAGTAGATACAATCTTAAGACGCCTCTTCCTCAGGCCATCTTTAGTTGTTTGGGCTCAGTGGGAAGCACTGGGGATGTCCCCACGCTGCATGCAGCCCATTGAATACCCACAGCTCAGTGGTCAGCATCCTGAGTGTATCCCTGCCCAGACCATATGCCTGCAAGAGTGCTGTCTACATAAAGGGCCAGTGGAGAGACTCCTGTGAGGACATCGTGAGGGGCTCTGTGGTCTTAGGCAGTCTACAAGCTCCCTCTAGGTCTGTTTGTCCTCTGCCAGCACCCCTCAGGTGAGCTTGGACCCTGTCAGGCACTTGAGTGCTAATGAGGTGTTGTGTGTCCTGGAAAGGATAGGATTTGAATCAAATCAGAACATGCAGAGTTTTAGCTGGAGAAATGCACAAACCTCCCTGTTCTCCCTCTTCCTTTGGCTCCTTGCAGGTTGAGATGTACACACGCATTTTCCAACGACCGCCAGACCGTCACTCGGACTTTTCCCGCCTGGCACGGGTGCTGACAGGCAATGCCATTGCCTTGGTACTTGGAGGGGGTGGAGCAAGGTGAGCCCCCACCCAACTGTGTGCCATAGTGTGTGACAGTCACCCCCACAGGCTTTTACCCTGAGCATGGGGAGGACGGTAGTATGGTGTCACAGGTGGAAAGTGTCCTCAGGGAAGAGTCTGCATGGATGGCAAGGGTGTGGTTGGTCCACATGCTAAATTATCTGGGTACATGTGTGTTGATATCCTAAACATTCTGGATTTTACTGTTACCAGTTTGGTAGAAGAAAATGTGTGTGTTGTCTGACTTTCTGTGCTTAGAAGCATTTGTTTGGTTAGCCATGTGTCTTCTCTTTGAACATTGTCTGTTCTTGTCCTTTGCCAGTTTCCCATTGGGCTCCCCATGAGGTTCTTTCCATTTTAATATATTTTCTATGGAGGAATGACCTGCTCTGCTCACGAACTAGAGAAATATCCTTTAGTTCCTTAGGCTTTAGGTTCTTTAAAGGATTTTTAGCCCATATAATTCCAGCCCCCAAGTTGTCATCTGACCCTTCTGAACTGAAAGAAATGGAAGCCCAGGGCATCATGAGGAGGATGAAGTAGTGATCCACTTATGCATGAAGGGATCATGTCAGACTCATATCTCTCCAGGAGGAGGGGTGCTCTGGAGCTGTCCCACCATGAACTAAGTCCTGGCTCTGCTCAGTCTGTAGTGAAGTGAACCCCCTGTGCATGCCCATTATATCTTGAATTGTGGGGGAACTGGCCTAGAGGAGGGATGTGACTCTGTCTGGTGGGGAAGGCTCTGGTCCTTCCTGTGGGCCTGGATAGTAGAAACTTAAAACAGGTACAGACCTGGTCCTGGTTTGCAGGTCAGGCCAGCAGCATTTTTTGAAGACTCTACCCATTGGCTCAAGGTGTACTTAAAAGCCAAGTGGTTCTGCAAGGCACACAAGAAACAGTCCTCTGCCTCTGCCTCTGCCTCCCATCCTGGAACCAAGTCTGTAGACTTCCTAGAAACAAATACTTTCAACTCTGACTAATTCCTATCTGACTAATTGTGTGTTTCCTTAAACTTTAGACTACTGACTTCCTAACCCTCAAATAACCTGTACCTGTTGGTCCCTCATCTGCCTGTGGCTCTGCCTCTATACCTCTCCCTCATAATCCTCAGAGGTTCCATTGTGAGGGTGTAGCTCTTTCAGAGATAATCATTTCCATGGGACTCTGAACGTTTCCTTTTTAGGAAGTTCTGAGCATGGTGGGCATGCCTTTAATCCCAGCACTCAGGAGGCAGAGGCAGATGGATCGCTGTGAGTTTGAGGCCAGCCTGGTCTACAGAGTGAGTTCCAGGACAAGTATGGCTGTTACACAGAGAAACCCCGAATCTGAAACCAAAAGAGAAAAGAAAGCAGTCTCTGAGAAAATTTGCAGCATGGTTGTGTCATGTGTGTAGCTTTGGTATTGTTGTGATTGTCAGTACTATTTGTACTCACTGGTCATGCTTTTCTTTCTGGAGACTTACAGGGCTCTTTTAATCTTGGTATCGTGAAAGGGTTTGGTGGTATCTCAATAGTGCTGTTGCTCTTACCCATGCTGTGGGTTCTCTATAGGCCCTTTCAAATTTAGAAAATCATGAGCTTCAACTCTGAAAATGTTTCACTGTTAATTATTTCATTTTATGTATGTGGGTATTTTATCTGCACTATGTCCGTGCACCACATGCATGTCTGATGCCTACAGAGACATGAAGAGGGTGTTGGATCCCTTGGAACTATAGTTATAGACAGTTGTAAGCTGACATGTACATGCTGGGAATTGAACCCAGGTCTTATGGAGAAGCAGCTCTTAGTCACCACCAAGCCATCTCTCTAGTCCCAAAGTGTTTCATATTTTAAAATGTTTGTTTTTCTCTGTTTAATACTGCTATCCTAAAAGACACAGCTGATTCTCACATCTTTTTAATCTTTGTTTTTGTTCTGTTTCCTTGGAAATTTTTTTTTCAATTGTATCAACTGTTTTTTTCTGCTAAAATGTTGTAACACTTGCAATTTTATTTTTATTTACTTTGTTTGAGACGGAGATACCCTGCCTCAGCCTACAAGTGCTGGAATTATAAGCAGCTTTTTCCTCCCATGGCATTTTCATTGCTTTACTAATACAATATTGCATTGTTGCTATCATTGACACATCTTTTATTTATTGCTTTGCTTGTTTGCTTAAAATTTCCCATATAGTCCAGCGCCTTTAATCCCAGCATGCAGGAGGCAGAGGCAGGCGGATCTCTTGAGTTCAAGGCCAGCCTGGTCTACTGAGTGAGTTCCAGGCTCCAAAGCTACAGAGAAATCCGTCTCAACCCCCTCCCCCAGAAAAAAATCTCATGTATGCTCATATGTCTAGGTTCATCCACTGGACATGATGATGAAGTTTGTGTTCTTGATGGGATCCCGGTGGTGCAGCTGGGCAGGGTTCCGTCAGCATCGTATTTTGCACAGCTTTTCTCCTGATAAGATGTTTGGTTGTTTTCTGGTTTCAGTTATAAGGAACAAAATTATATGTCAGTTTTTGTGAGGACATATTTTCTTTCCTCTGTGTGAAGTATCTCAGTGAAGTCTCTGCCCACTTTGAAGAGATTGACTCTTATTATTGAGCTGGGAATGTTCTTTATTTATTCTGACTGAGATTCTTTCCAGGAGCATTTATGCCAGTGCTATCCCAGTCTCTGCTGCTTCTGTCTTCTGTCTTTGAATGAATGTAACAATTTTTGTGTCATTCTCTCTGTCTCTATCTCTGTGCATCTCTGCCTTTCTCTTTCTGTCTCTCTGCCCCTCTCTCTCAGTCTCTATGTATGTGTGTTGAGGCAGGAATCACAGAGGATAGTCTCAGGTGTCATTCCTCAAGTATCATCTACCCTGCTTTTTGATTGTTTTTTTTTTTTTTTTTTTTTTTTTTTTCCCAGACAGGGTTTCTCTGTGTAGCTTTGGAGGCTGTTCTGGAACTAGCTCTGTAGACCAGGCTGGCCTTGAACTCACAGAGATCCATCTGTCTCTGCACCCCCCAACAGTGCTGGGATTAAAGGCATGTGCCACCACTGCTCGCTACCTTGCTTTTTGAGACAGGGTCTTTTTTTTAAAAAAAAATTATTTTATTGGTGTTCTGCCTATATGTATGTCTGTGTGAGGGTATTGGATCCTGGACAGTTGTGAGCTGCCATGTGGGTGCTGGGAATTGAACCTGGGTCCTCCAGAAGAGCAGTCAGTACTCTTAACCATGGAGAGACATCTCTCCAGCCTAAAGACAGGGTCTTTTAATGACATGGAGATGCCAAGTAGGCTAGGATGGGCTCCCCTCAACCCTGCTGCTCTACAGCTACAACTATGTAGTTAATAGCGTACTACTAACCACCTACAGTGATTGTGTCTGTATTGACTCTACTTCAGCTCTTTGTAGCTATTCTGTCTCTCTGTCTCTTTCACTCTCTCACATACACAGATACACATTCATATGCAATTTGAGAGTTAATTAGTAATTAAGATTGGAATAAAGGAGCATGGGATAGCCATCTATCAAGGGAAATCAGGCTGCTTGGTTAAATCACAGCCAACAAAACCAAGGTAGCTTGTGAGTTTATTGTTATTTATGAAGTAAATTCTGACACAGTGGAAAGACCACCCACCTTGTCTGTAGTCTGGAACAGTGTACCCATGACACTGAGGAGGAGGATGGAGGATGGTGAGTTTGAGGCCTGCAGGGGATATAGTGTCTCCATAAACAGACAAGAACAGAAATTAAAGGATATGTTAGAAAGTGTCAACAAAGCAGAAGTGTGGGCTTTGAAAGAACCGTTAAAGGAAGAAGAGTACGGTGCAGAAGGCCCCTGTAAGGCTACTGTAGGTGGTTAGTAGTAAAGTGTTAGCTACACAGGTAATGTGGCCGCTGGAGGCCTGTACAGCCTAGCCTACTTGGCAACTCCATGTCATCTGTATGAGAGTGTCATGCACTGTAACTGCTGCTGTGATTTCAGGACAGTAGTATCTGAGTTATGCTGGCACGATAGAGTTATACCTATCTCTCTTTATCTGTGTCTAGTTTTCCTCTAAACTCATTTGTTAGCCCAGTTATGTGTTTCATGTTTATAATCTCCGCTTCATCCTGCTTATAGTTTCACATTCTCTGTCAGTTATCAATCCTGTCTTTAATTTTTTCAACTTGTTTTTATTTTTTATTTTTTTGAGACAGGGTCTCTTTCACTGTATAACCCTGGCCAGCCTGGAACTCTATATGTAGACTAGTCTGGCTTTGAGTTTACAGAGAGCCACCTGCCTCTGTCTCCAGAGTGCTAGGGTTAAAGCCGTGTGCCACTGTGCACCCAGCCCTCAACTCTATTTTCTTTTCTTTCTTTCTTTTTTTCTTTTTCTTTTTTTTTTTTTTTTTTTTTTTTTTTTTTTTTTTTTTTGAGGAAACAAGGTCTTTCTGGAACTCACTGTGTAAACCAGGCTTGGGGCTGGAAAGAAGGGTCAATGGTCACAAGCACTGGCTACTCTTCCTTGTCCAGTTCCCAGCACCCACATGGCTACTCAAAACTTCCTGTAACTGCAATTCCAGGGGATCTGGACTCTGCAGGCACAGACATGCATGCAGGCAAAATAGCCACACACCTGAAATAAAAATAAACCAGGCTGGCCTTGAGCTCGAGGAGATCCACCTGCCTCTGCCTCCCGAGTGCTGGGATTAAAGGCCTGTGCCACTATTCCTGACTCAACCTTTGTTTTAAAAGTTCTACTTAATTTTTTTTTTCTTGTGGTATTGCATATTGTTCTTTTTTGTGTGCTAAACATATACACAGTAAATGAATATTTTAACCATTATAGTGCAATGAAATATGCTCACATTGTTATACAGTTGTCAGGCCTATCCATTTCCAGAATATTTCATCATCCTAAATAAACTCTGCATTCATTACACATTCACTCCCATTCCTGGCACTCTGTGGTAACTCTTCTTTCCGTGTTCATGAATTTGCCTGTTACAAGATACCTCACATAACTGGGGTCATATATCTGTCATGTGTCTGCCTCTTTTACTAAGCATACTAACACATGAACTACACACAACACTTTGTTCACCCACACTTCTGGTGCTAAACACAGAGACTGTTTATACCTTTTTTAATGTGTATGGTAGTGGGGATCAAACCAAGTGTGCATATGGTAGGCAAGTACTTTACCATCTTTAATCCCTCGGTTTACTTCTGTTGTTTGTTTTGAATCTTGTCTTGTAGTCATGAGGTCCTTTCTTCTCCTGTGACTTGCTATGTTTAGTTTTAAGGCTTTAGGTCATAACTAGCCTGGTTTGAAAAGAAAAAAATGGGCACCTGAATTTCTGGTCTTTGTTGGGGCTAGCTGGTTTCTACTTTACTTTGACTCCTAGGGCAACCCTCAGTGATTACCAGGACCCTTTTTATTCCCTAGGGGGTTTTCATTTCCACTTTTCCCCATCCACAGGTGTGGTAAAGCAGCCACCCTCTGGCTCTCATTAGTAAAACCTCCTCCATCTCAGCCCCACAGTCACCTGTGCACCTCCACAGAGAGGGATCGTAAATCCTATCCAGACTCCTCTGGGAGCCTTTCCTCTCTTTGCACCATTGTCTGTGCTCATGCAAACTTCAGGTTCTGAAGAACCCTCTCACCGTGGGGGCTGCTCTGAGGCTCACAGAGCATATAGTTCAAGGGCTGGCCTGACTTTGGTGCTGATTTTCTTTCTCTGTTCTTACTGGTGAAGAGGTTGTGCCCAGGTAGGTATCGTCAGAGCCCTAGCAGAGTGTGGCATCCCCGTGGACATGATCGGAGGGACATCCATTGGGGCTTTCATGGGTGCTCTGTTTGCTGAGGAGCGGAGCTACAGCCAGATGCGGATCCGGGCCAAGCAGTGGGCAGAGGTAAGCAGGTACCCTCCACACTCAGGAAAGCTCTAATTTCAAAGAGACAAGAATGTAGGTCACGGCATGGCCTGTGTTGCAGAGGGAGAATATAAAGCAGTAAAAGATCAGGCAGATGGTGGGAGATGGCTAGAAGTAGGTGACAGGAGTGACCTGAGGTAGGTGGGGGGATGTGAACCTAAGGCAGGTAGTGGGAGGTGATCTGGTTTGTGTTCTCGTCTTCCCCAACCACCCTCCTGAAACAGGGTTTCACTGTGTAGCCTTGCCTGTCCTGCAACTCACTACGTAGACCAGGTTGGCCTTAAACACACAGAGGTCTGCCTGCCTCTGCCTCCCGAGTGCTAGGATTAAAGGTGTGAGCCACCATTGCTTGGCTGTGGTCTTCTCAGGTTTACCAGGTGACAACATGGAGGGCCAGTGCCATTAAAGGGGAGCTAGTGGATCCTATAGTCTCTGGAAACAAGAGGTGCAACTACACCAGGACTACAGTGGGCAGGGAAGAAAGATGGAGCTAGGGTCAGTCAAGATCAGGAAAGAGTACAGGCCTCAGATTTCTTTTTTAAAAAAAATACTTTTATTCTTGGGAATTTTATATGTATATATAATATCATGTCTACCTCCCACTTAACCCTCTCACTTCCCCTACAATCTCCCCAACATGTCTTCCTCCCAACTTCATGTCTTTTTACCTTTTCATTAGCTCTTTGAGAATTTCCTAAGTACACTTTGATCACATTTGAGTCCTCCCACAACAGCTCCAAGAGTTTCCCACTCCCCAGCCGTGCCTCAGGTTTCTAAGGCAGGATATGCAGTTTCAGATTGCTTAGTATGGCTCATTCCAGCATGCTTGGGAGGCATTCCTTGTTGCCTGGTCCCTAGTCCTAGATGATTTTGGAGAAGTGAGTATTGGCTTGGTATGAGTCAAACCAGGGAGGGGCTGAGTGTGGGCTCTAGGCTACACAGAAGATGTAGCTTCTCTGCTGTTAGTTGAGCCTTGTCATAAGTGGACACCAGAACGAAAATGGAAACATCAAACAGAGTCAAAGGAAGCAGAGCAGGTTCCCTTAGCTCCATCTTGCCAGCGGGCAGCTCATAGTCTTCTCGAGGCTGGACTGCTCTGTGGGATAAATGGAGCCCTGCTGAAACCATGCGTGGGATCAGAAGATTTTTGTGCTCTCCATTTCAAAGCCAAGCATACTGGTCATCCTCATGCAGAAGCCGAGGAGTGGGCTGTCTGCCGCATTCACAAAGCTAAGGGCACAGCCTAAGGCTCTGTCTAGAAGTGTTTCTTTCATGGTATGAGTGACCATCAATAAAGAGAACCTGGTGACACATCCTGTCCTTAATGATATGTCAGCAGTCACTGTCGGTGACCTCTAAGAGCAGTGACCACAGGAAAATGTGTTCAATTGGTATAGAGCAGTTTAGAGTGTAGTCATGGGCTGCAGAGCCCAGCCCAGGGCCTGTGAGAAGTGCTTTTCCTTCCTTCCTTCCTCTTGTTCATCTCGTGCCGAGGATCAGCAAAGGGAAGAGTCAGGGCACCTTGGGCTGCTCTTCCCATCATCCTGACATCCTGAGGGTAAACTAAGTGGTGGGACCATGCTGAGGTGGCCACCCTGGCATAATGAGGGTGGAGCTATGGACATACCTACCCACCAGCTGTGCGAAAGAGATGGATGACAATGGGACAGTCCAGCAGCTTCCTTAACTCAGGCCCTGGGCAGATTCTCAAGCTGTCTTATTCCTTGTTTTCTTTGCCACTCACTTGTCTTATGGAAGCTCTAAAGCTGGTGGCTCAGTATATCCAGCCTAGTACTCACTCCTGTGTAGGAAAATGTGGATGCCCAAAGCACAAAGGGGCTCTCAAGGAATAGCTGTGTGAGGCCCTGAGCTTCTAAGCTCGGGAGCTTGTGCTGGCCTCTTCACCTCCTAACACTTGAGGCCTGTGAATTCTCTTGGCTTCCTGTGTACTGATGGGGAAATGTGATTTCCTCAGCAAAGGTGTGTCCCCCCCCCCCGTCCCCCCCGTCCCCTCCCCCCTCCCGTCTCTAGGGTATGACATCGATGGTGAAGGCTGTATTGGACCTTACCTACCCAATCACATCTATGTTTTCTGGAACTGGCTTCAATAGCAGCATCAGCAGCATCTTCAGAGACCGGCAGATTGAGGTGTGTGTCTACCACACCTGGCTTGCACTGGATGCTTTGTCCATGTTCAATTGTCCCTAGATGGGCCTTGCCAGTGTGGGACAGGGAACAGTCTGAGAGGAGATTTCCTCTGATCCCTGTCCTCCCCACAGGACCTGTGGCTCCCCTATTTTGCCATCACCACAGACATCACAGCCTCTGCCATGCGAGTTCACACAGATGGTGAGAGCTTTCCCCAACCAAAAGTACCAAAGGGTCAGCTTAGTGGGTTCAGCAGCTCTAGGATCTTAGGCAGGTATGGGAGCATGGACAGATAGCTCCATGAGGGCACTGAGGGTCTTAAAAAGGAAGCAAGCATCACAAGCACATCTGCCATAGGCACACTGAAGTAGGGCAGTCAGGAGTGAGGATGTCAGGTGGATAAAAGGGCCTTTGGGAAATGAGCAGAGTTAGGGATGCACTCAGGCACAGGAGTCTTCACTTGATATCTGGAGACCATAGAGGAATACTTCAATGCCATGTCTTTTCAAGGCAAAGCCCTGTGCAATGAGAGGTCTGGTGGTGGTCTGTCCGGCTTAGTGTTCTCCCTGGAGGTAGATGTATGGGCTCTCATACTGACAGAGATAAGGTTCTGATTCTCCAGTGCAGGACAAGGACCACAAAGGGCAGAGAAAGGTTCCTTCCTAGCCCTTTTCCCACCAGACCTTCTTGATGCTCCAGGCTCTCTATGGAGGTACGTCCGTGCAAGCATGTCCTTGTCAGGCTACATGCCCCCTCTCTGCGACCCCAAGGATGGACACCTGCTGATGGATGGGGGTTACATCAACAACCTCCCAGGTACTGCAGAGGATGGGGGAGTGCCCCCCCCATGCTGGTACATAGCTCTTTGGTCATTCTGCCCTGTGGCTGCCTGCCACAACCGCCTCCGCATCAGGAAGGCTGGGGTGGTACACGTTTTCCTTGGAGTATGCCAAGAGAAAATGTCAGGCTGGCATCAGCTCATGGAGAACACATGCGCATGTGCCCATGCACGCACATGCGCACACCATGCTCCCAGCATATGGCTCTGCCTGCTAGCGCAGCAGCAACAGAACAAAGGCCAAGGAGACAAACCAGGAGCAATTGATTTCCATCTGTGCCCACAGTTGGAAACTAACAGCCTGCAGGTGTTGGGTGTACTATGAGTGAAGCCATACCTGCTACCTGTTGGCTACATACTTAGAAGGCTCAGAACACAGTTCTGTGCACATGGCTATACAAAAGCTGGGGCACATGATCTCCTGCCTCCATAGGCCCAGGAAGAATACTAGAGAGGGACCCCATGGTCCCCTGATGGAGCCAGCAATAGAAGCAGGGCCCTTTTAGTGCTCAGTGATACAGGCTCTGCCTCCAATCTGTTTTTTCCATTCCTTCTGGAGTGCTGCCCTATACCCTGGTTCTGCAATTTAAAAAAAAAAAAATAATTTACTTGCATTGATATTTTGCCTACTTGTCTGTCTGTCTGTCTGTGTGAGGGTGCCAGATCTTGGAGTTAGAGACAGTTGTATAGTTGCCATGTGGGTGCTGGGAACTGAACCCAAGTCTCCTGGAAGAGCAGTCAGTGCTCTTAACTGCTGAGCCATCTCTCCAGGCCTCTGGCCCTGCATTTTTAACCTGTGTGTTAACCAGGCTACCTTTTTCTCCATAGCGGATGTGGCAAGATCCATGGGGGCGAAGGTTGTGATTGCCATTGACGTTGGCAGCCGGGATGAGACGGACCTCACCAACTATGGTGATGCCTTGTCTGGATGGTGGCTACTTTGGAAACGCTGGAACCCTTTGGCTACAAAAGTCAAGGTAGGATTGGTACCAGATGGACTAGATGGCCTCTCTGGGACTTATATTCTCATCCTCCATGTGCCATCCCTAGCAGCAGGGATGTAGAAGCACCTCCCAAGCTCAGAGTCCAGCAGATCTGGGCCACTTGTACTGCTTCCCAGGCCCTGGGACTAACTCTGGGACACGAGGGGCTCAGTAGGTCACATCTTCAGGACCCTGGCTCAGAGCCCATCATGTTTCTAGGCCAGGAGGGAGGGCTAGGGTAGTAGACTCAAGCATTCTTGGCAGGTGTTGAACATGGCAGAGATTCAGACACGCCTGGCCTATGTGTGCTGCGTCCGGCAGCTGGAGATGGTGAAGAACAGTGACTATTGCGAGTATCTAAGACCTCCCATTGATAGCTACCGCACCTTGGACTTTGGCAAGTTTGATGAGATCTGTGTGAGTGTCAACAACTGACTACAAGGGAAGAGGGTTGTTAACTCTTCAGCCTCTCTTCTAAGGGCACAAGAAGGGGCTCCCCAAGTTCCTGATGGGACCTCCTATGTACACAGGAAGTTGGGTATCAACATGGGCGGACAGTGTTTGACATCTGGGTTCGGAGTGGTGTACTGGAGAAGATGCTGCAGGACCAGCAGGGGACGAGCAAGAGGAAGGACTGTGGGGTGAGAAGCAGGGTGGAGGGTCTGGCAGGGTGGGGCCCACTGCACTGAAAGCATTCTCTATGTCCACTCTACCTGTGTGCAACCTGAGACAGGTGATGTGCTGAGTCCCTGTGCTGCCTTCTACCTCACTCCAGGCATTCACCTGCCCCAATGCCTCCTTCACGGACCTTGCTGAGATTGTGTCACGAATTGAGCCAGCCAAGGTGCCTGCAGTGGATGGTGAGTTAGACGTCCAGAAACTGGGAACAAAGGTTGTGATGGGCTAGAGGAGGCCAGACCCCACTACTCTGGACCCTCACTCTTGCTCTTGAAGAAGTCACTGGCACTTGAGCTCTACTGACCAAGAAGCTTAACCACTGCTGCTCCTTTGTGTCAAGACCCTGAGATCATCTGTCCAGCCCAAGAGTTGCCATAGCAATGGGATTGTCCCCTAGGCCATTCAGGCTTCTCCCCTTGTTCTATGTAGTGTCCTAACCACATCACAGACCTTCAGGGGAGCCTGAGGGCCAGGTCCAACAAACACCGTCCTGCAATGGGGTCATCAAACACCATCCCCACCCTCACCCCCATTGTGAAACAGAACAACATGTCCTGCAGCATTCCCTGCTGTGTATTCCATCTTAAAGAGGAACTTGAAAGGTGCCCCAGGGGCTTCCCAGGGTGTGCTGGTATCCCTTTATGCAATCCTAGCCAGGCCCCCTGTGCATGCTTAGTAGGTAAGGAGGGTCAGCTTACTCCATGTTTTTATGAAAAACATATAGGACACATTGTGGAGTGAGGTGGACAGAGCCAAATGTGATGTATTGCTGAGTCTGCCACAACTTCAGTGGCAGCCCTAGGACTGAATAGATGGCTGTGTATGTGTTACCATGGAGCTATGGACGGGGGGTCCATGGCCATGTTCTGCCTGAGTTTTAGCTATGCTGGACACAGCCACTATCCTTGGGGAAGGGACCAATGCAGCCCTTTCTTCTGCTCCAGATGAATCTGACTATCAGACAGAGTATGAGGAGGAGCTGCCAGACATCTCCAAGGAGACATATGCTGACTTCCAGAGCACTGGGATTGAATCGGACTCTGACTCGGTGAGGTGCCGGGCCCTGCCTGCCCTGCCAGTGCCCTTGGTTGTGCCCATGTGAGGTATCCAGACAGTGCCTGCCCTGGTCCCTGATTCTGATTTGGCCACTCCCTCCCACTCCAAGTGATGCTTCCTGGGACCTGGCAGCCCCTGCTTCAGATATCTTGACCTTGTATGATTTGCTTCCAGGAAGATGAGCCTTCATTGTGGCAAGGGCCCTCAGGCGTGACTTCCCCAGAACAGTCCCAGGACTCCTGCCCTTGGCTCCCTGATCAAGATGAGCAGGGACCAAAACTCTAATGCCTCTCCTGCCTGAACTAAATACAATACAGCACAGTCCTCCGCTGGGCCTGACCCTTCCTTAGACTGAAGCTGCACCCTCTCCTTGGAGGCTACTTCAGTTGCCTGACAAGATCAAGCTGGTGGTGTATCCATCTGGTTTCTTCCAGGGAGGGACCTGGGCTGTATTAGAGGAGTCATGGGCCTCTTCTCTTCAAGGACACACCTTGCATCCCCACAGCAAGCAATACTGAGGGGTTCTGAAGCCTCTGTGAGGCATGGGAGAGTGGGATTGCCATATTAATAAAAGTCATTCTGATTGTGTGGATATTTCACTCCGGTGTGAAGTTTGCTATGGCAAAGAGCTAGATGGATCTGAGGTCCAGCAGGTCCCAGCAGGGTGTTCATATAACTTCTCAGGACTCTTTTGCTGGTTCCTGCAACCTCCAAGCAGCAGCTTCAATCTAGGCAGGCAGGATGCTCCGGGTCTGGTTGGAGCTAAGGTTTACCCAAAAAACCAAGATGAGCTCTAGGGTTTTTTAGGCGTTCCTCGTCCCAGGGCATACAAGGATCCTGCCCTAAAATAGAAGAGCATTATATTAGTTCGGAGAGGGTCGCCCAAGGAAGAAAGCCCGCGGGAGGAGCCGCCTTCTAGCCACGCCCTTATCTATCATCATGGGGGTGGTGCCAGGCCTGGCGTCAGGAGGCGGAGCACCGCCCCCGGGTCCAGCCGCGCTCTCCTAGAGTGGCTGGACGCGCAGGGCGCTGGGTGCGGCCATGCGGGGCCCGGGCCTGAGTGTGACCCTGACCCTGAGGCCGAAACCTAGCGCGACCTCAGGCACGGTACGGCTCCCCCGGCAGAGGCGGCGGGCGCGGGGCGCGCTCTGAAGCCCGGGGGATGCGCGGGCACCGTGACCATGGGTGCCGCCGCCTCCAGGAGGAGGGCGCTGAGGAGCGAGGCCATGTCCTCGGTAGCGGCCAAAGTAAGGTGAGTGCGGCGGACAGACCGGAGGTCAGGTAGCCGCTGCCGGCTTCTGCTGTGGTGTGTGCTGCTGCCCAGGCCCCTTGAAGCTTTCCTGTTTCCATTAGAGTGGGCCTCGGGCCTTACAACCTGACGCCCACAGGCTGGACAGATTGGACAGAAAGCGGTCGGAGGTCCGTGGTCAGGATGTCCTGGCTCTCTGTGGTGGGTGGAGAGAGCCCACCTCTCATGTTGATGTGGAGAGCTAGGGTGGGGGTGGGTCTGGTGGGGAGGGTCTTGCCAATGTCGAAGGCTGGTAGCCAGCATGCACTGACCGTGTTCCCTCTGCTTACCCTGCAGAGCAGCCAGAGCGTTTGGAGAGTACCTGTCCCAGAGTCACCCTGAGAACCGCAACGGTGCAGGTAGGGGCACAGGAAACAAAAGGGTTGTGTAGGGTTAGTTCTCTGCCCCAGGTCAGGGCTAGGGCCAGTGGAGTGTGAGCCTAGATGATTTATTGGCTTCCCTTCCTCACATCCCCTGCCCTCCAGAGCCCAGAACCCCAGGAGGAGCTCCAATCACCATCTCCATGGCGCCCTCCCAGCCTGGGTTGTTGGCATGGCAACAGGCCTCTTGGCACCCCCAGGGCTGGCACCACTGTCTCGGGGGCCAGCTGGTTGGGGGGGAGGGGGAGAAGTTGGCACCAGGCAAATGGGTGTATCTGCAGACTCGTGGGGGGAAATTGCCCTTTCTATTCTTACCTCTGATGATAATGCACAGGTAGTAAGTCCTGTTTGTCACCCCAGTTCACACTCTCACAAGGGCTTCAGGCCCAAATAATGAGAGGAACAGGACACCGGGAAGAACCTTTTCTAGTAACCAGAGCCCCTTTATCAAGCTTGGTGCTTGCTGGGGGTCTGTTGCCCTTGTGTACCGGGAGACTGGGAGGGTAGACCAGCAGGTTGAAGGTTCACCTGGTCCCTTTCCCTTAGACCACCTGCTGGCCGACGCCTACTCAGGCCACGAAGGGTCCCCAGAGATGCAGCCTGCCCCCCAGAACAAGCGCCGCCTCTCCCTCGTCTCCAACGGCCGCTACGAGGGCAGCATCTCAGATGAGGCAGTCAGCGGGAAGCCGGCTACAGAGGGCCCCCAACCCCGTGTGTACACCATCTCTAGAGAGCCAGCCCTGCTGCCCAGCTCTGAAGCTGAAACCATTGAGCTAGCTGTGGTGAAAGGGAGGAGGCAGCGGGAGCGGCACCCTCACCACCATAGCCAGCCCCTGCGTGCCAGCCCAGGCAGCAGCCGTGAGGACATCAGCAGGCCCTGCCAAAGCTGGGCAGGCAGCCGCCAGGGCTCCAAAGAATGCCCAGGATGTGCCCAGCTGGTCCCCGGTCCCTCCCCTCGGGCCTTTGGGCTGGAACAGCCACCTCTGCCTGAGGCTTCTGGCCGCCACAAGAAGCTGGAGAGGATGTATAGTGTTGATCGAGTGTCTGGTGAGGGGCCTTATCTCTGGGCCTGGGCAGGTTTGGGGTAGCATGCTGGCCTTCAGCAGCAACAAACACTGTGCAGCTGGGTATCATGGTGTGAAGGATAAAATCCCTTCAGTTTGGGCTCCCCACCACCCTTCCCAAATCCTATGGGTTGTGGCCTCCCTCAGATCAAGCAAATATACCAGAGTTTATCAAGGATACTTCCTGGAGGAGGGGGCCTGAGAGGATCTTGAATATGTATAAAAATGGCTTATTGGAAGCCAAGGCTGTCTTGAGAAACTACAAGGGAGGGAAAGTTGTTTGGGCCCTGAGATTAGCTCGTTAACTGGAGGCAAGGGTTAGAATGCCCCAAGGGCATGCTGTGTTTAGTAACTACCCTTCCCCATAGAGCACCCCACTTAGGACAGCCCAGCAACCCCATGCCCAGGCTTCAGAGACTAGCTCTAAGGGATCCTGGGAAGTGGACAGTCTTCAGCAAGGCAGTCTCCACTTTCAGGACCTATAGCTTATTAAAGCTTCTTGTAGGGCTATAAGGATAGGGTTACTGGGCCAGGTAGCAGCTGAGAAGGGTTACCTTATGCCCAGGGGGAGACAAAAATGTGACAGTCCAAGGACAGACTCCAGTTTTAGAGGAAGTTCCTCATACTCATAATAGCTAGCGGGAAAATTAAACAAGCGGGGGGGGGGGGAGCGGGGAGATTGTTCAGTGATTAAGAACACTTTCTGCTCCTGCAGATGACCAGGGTTTGGTTCCTAGCACCTACATCAGACCACTCACAGCCACTTGTAACTCCAGCTTCAGCAGAATCAGACAGCTCCAACCTCTCCTCTCCTCTCCCCTTCTCTCTCTCTCTCTCTCTCTCTCTCTCTCTCTCTCTCCCTCTCCCTCTCAAAGGAAAGAAAGAAAGAAAAGAAAGAAAAATTAAAAATGAGTCTTTTGTTTTTAGAGCTTCAAATCAGAGAGGGTGGGTGGAGTTACCTCCTAGAACTCCATCCTGAGCCAGCTTTTTCTTTCCTTGAGTGGACTCTGTCCTGTTGCCTTGACTCTACTACTGTTGCTGGCCCAGTGGGCCCAGAGTCTCTTCCCAATAGGGAGGGATCGGGCTTCAGGACACCTGTCCTTGTTAGCCATAGTCTCCTCTTTCTCCTAGATGATGTCCCCATCCGTACCTGGTTCCCCAAGGAAAACCTTTTCAGCTTCCAGACGGCAACCACAACTATGCAAGCGTGAGTCACTGTCCACTGCAAGAGTCCGGGACCCGGGTTTCCTCTTCCTAGGGTTAGGAAATGCTGACAGCTCTTGCCAGGCCTCTGGCACAGCTGGGGGCTTCTTGTGAACAGCTGCATGCACCAGCTTGTGCCAGGTCTGCTGATGGGCCAGGCTGAGGCTCTGAGTCCCAGTAGGCAGGGCTACCTGCTTGCTCCCTCAGACCATATCTTACTTTTACTTCTCCCTGCCCCTTTCCTTCCTTACATTCCTCGCATTCACTCATGCCTGCCCATTTACTCATGGCATTTATCTTTGTTTTTGTTAGGGGACCTGACTCAGACAGAGTTGCAGCGATAGCACCGGCACTAGGTGGTTTGGGGTGGGGGATTCTGGTCCTCATGTGTACCCCAAACTCCAGCCTCATTCTGCTTCATATATGGCAGGTGTCAGTTACCAGGGGTCCCTTGGAGGTCTGTTCCTCTTTATGTGACATGTGTCTGAGTTGTCCTCCCAAGGATATGCCTCAGAAGCAAGGTTCCCCCCCCCAAAGCCCACCCTCAGTTGCCATGGCAAAGTGGACAGGGCATAGGCAAGCTTTTGTAAGGCCAAACCCCCCATTCTTGCCTGGCCAGAACCCTGCACCTGGTGGTATGTGCCAGTGACTCAGCCTCTGGTGCCCTTTGACAGCTGGCCTTGAGTCCAGTAGACATCCTATTGGGAGGAAGCCACCTTCAGGGGACCTGGGGGGCTGAAGGAAGCCAGAGAGCCACACTCATTTTGTCTTCTTTCTCTTGCTGCCTCTTCACACTGTGACTTCAGCATCTCGTAAGTATGCCATGCAATGTGCACTTAGGGACACAGCCATTGTCCTGGGGGACCCTCCCACCCTTGGACAGATGTCTGCAGGTCAGGGACCCCGGGCCTGGGCAGTGAGTAGTGCTGAGCTCCCATCAGCCCAGCTTCCTGTGGACAGCTAGGCCTCAGCAGGGTCTGCTGGGAGCTGGGCCTGGGATGCCCCGCTGGGCCCCTGTGCTTGCGCCTGTGTCTCCACGTCTGTGTCCCTCCTGCCTTCAGTCAAGGGCAGTGCTGACTTGCGGCGGTTTCTCAGGGTATTCAGGGGCTACGCGGAGAGGAAGCGTCGGAAACGGGAGAATGATTCCGCGTCTGTAATCCAGAGGTAGGGCCTGCCAGCCACTCGCCACCAGGGTCTGTCTCTGGTCTGCACTGGCCTGGCCAGGGCCCTCCTGGCCCTGGAAGACCTGATGGGGGAAGGGTGGTGGCGACCACTGGCCTGGCCCTGCTCTGGGGACGTGGCAGACAGGAGAGGCCATGTGACCAGGCTGCATTTCAGCCTCTGGACCTATCCTTGGATGGTACATTGATAGTCATACTGCAGCCAGGTGGCCCTGAAGCCTAGAGCTGTTCATCCAGTGGCACAGCCGACCCTCTCCAACTCCCACCAACCTCAGATGTGTGCCTGGGAAAACATTTGGTCTGTTTCAGACATGGGGTCTTGGCAGGGCCCATAATTTGGGGGAAGAGAGAACCTGTTTCCCTAGTGGGGAAGAACACTTTGAAACCCCCAGACAAACTTGTGGGTGTGGGTTCAGGTAGAGGATATTAGGGTGTCTCTGCAACAGAGGAGATGACTGTGAGACGCCTCAGCAAGAAACAACTGGCAAGAGAGATAGATACACATGCCTCTGTTCTGGAGTTCTAGAAGGATCTCAGGAGGAGGCAGGGCTTATATATGAGCCTTGGGAAGATTGTTCTGTGTCCAGCCTCAATGTGGTCAGGGATTAGGTGGGCAGGAGCCACCATCCACCCCTCTATGGACACTCACCCCCCATCCCCATGGTTTCTCCTTCAGGAACTTCCGCAAACACCTGCGCATGGTTGGCAGTCGGCGGGTGAAGGCCCAGAGTAAGATGGGTATCGGGGAAGTGGGTAGTGCTGTGCTTAGCAGTCTGGGGCTTCATGGCAAGCTGGGGCTTTGCATGTTGGCAGTCCACCTCCCTCAGTCTGTTGTAGCTCCACATTTGCCATGTTCTGCCTTTCCCTCAGGCCTTGCCCCCTTTCCTGGTGTTCTGCTCCTGTCCGGCCCTATTTCAGGGTTCTGTCTTGCTTCCCCAACAGTGAGTGTTCTACGTCACCCAGGCCCTACTTGACCAGTACCCTAACCCAGTGCTCTACCTAGCCTAGGCCCCACCCTGAGCTCACTCGATAGTCTACACCGTGCCTTTTGTCTCCACCCTAATGTTCTCCAAGTTCAGACTCTGCTCCTAGTATTCTGTGCTACTACACAGAACTTAGACCATTGGTCTTAGTCCACTATATGTGACCTCAGGCCCCATCCTTGTCAATGTCTGCCTCTCCACACACCCAAGCCCCCAGCCTAGGGCCTGAGTCTGCTTTGTTTTTTGCCCCCTCTGGCTAATGGGGGTTTTGCTCTTACTACAGCGTTCGCTGAGCGGCGCGAACGGAGCTTCAGCCGGTCCTGGAGCGACCCCACCCCTATGAAAGCCGACACTTCCCACGACTCCCGAGACAGTAGGTGTCCAGTTGTAGGCTGGCCCACTTCCCTGACAAATTCCCTTAGGCCCATATCCCTGCCAAGGGTCCCATGCAAGTACTGCTAGGCTTCCGCGCTTCTGCTCTCTGAGCCTCAGTTTACCTGTCTATGAGATGGGAGTACCTGGCATCTCCTATCTCTTAGGTGGGGTTAACTAATGGCTAAGCAGTGCTAACTGGGGCATCTGTAAGGTGGCACCCGCTGTCTCTCAGGGCATACTTGGCCACAGGTGACACTTGTGCTGGGTCCCAGCTTCACATGTCTCTTCCTCTTCCTATGTGGGACTGCTTTCCACTGATGTCAGTGGCCCAGCCCTCAGTGTGCTGTGACTACAACCTTATAACCTACCCAAACACCCTCCAGGACATGGCTGGGCTTTATGGGTGGTATGCCCCTGTCTTGGTGACCCCCTCCTGCCTCCTAGGCAGTGACCTGCAGAGCTCACACTGCACCCTGGATGAGGCTTGTGAGGACCTGGACTGGGACACAGAGAAAGGCCTGGAGGCCATGGCCTGTGACACTGAGGGCTTCTTGCCACCCAAGGTCATGGTGAGGCCTGGCCCTGGGAACATCCCCATGGCATGTGGGTGGAGTAGAGTACAGCTTTGTCCCCTGATCCTCTGCACCATGCCCACACTCCATCCTTGGCTTGGGGAGGGGTCTTTAGGTTCCACCTTAGCTGTGAAGGTCCTTAGGGTATCAACCCTCTGCTTCCTGGGGCAGTTTCAGAGGGCTCTACCCTTGGTTACAGCAGAGTGGGGGGTCATCACAAGACCTTTTCCCCCTTGGCTGTGGGATGCACCTCATAGGACTTTCCCTGTCCCCCACAGCTGATCTCCTCCAAGGTGCCAAAAGCTGAGTACATCCCTACCATCATCCGCAGGGATGACCCCTCCATCATCCCCATCCTCTACGTGAGTGTCCTTTCCAACTCTATGCATCCAGACAAATCCCGGGTATGCCTCTCACTCTGGGTCCAGCTGCTGGTGCCTGAATGCCTGGGGGAGGGGGTGCTAGCAAGGGCTCTGATGTGTGGTCTATCTGTTCTCAGGACCATGAGCATGCAACATTCGAGGACATTCTGGGTATGTACCTTGCTCACTTCAGCTGGTGGCTGGCAGGAAGGGTGGCCTGCATAGGGAGGGACAGTGCTCATAGCCCTCTGTCCACAGAGGAGATAGAGAAGAAACTGAACATCTATCACAAGGGGGCCAAAATCTGGAAGATGCTGATTTTCTGCCAGGTAGAACCAGCCTTTTCTTTCTTGCCCAGGAGAAGAGGTCAGTGTAGTAGGGGTAGCAAGCCCAAGACTCTACTGCATGTGTCCACATGGTGGGAGTGTTTATGTGTGGGTACATTTGTGGACTGGGTATGTGGACATCTCATCCTAGCCTCCCTCTAGTACTCCTGAGGCCTGAACCTGACCTCTTACAGGGCGGCCCTGGACACCTTTATTTGCTCAAGAACAAGGTGGCCACCTTTGCCAAAGTGGAGAAGGAAGAGGACATGATCCAGTGAGAGGGGAGGGTACTGTGGGTTGCGGGTGGGGCACTCTTGAACCTGGTATATTCCTTCCAACTCCCTCCCTCCACCCATGCTTCTTCCCGTGGAGTTCAGCCCTGGGGCCCTCAGCCCTGAGCTGAGGCCATCTGTAATCCCCACCAGCTTCTGGAAGAGGTTGAGCCGCCTGATGAGCAAAGTAAACCCAGAGCCGAATGTCATCCATATCATGGGCTGCTACATTCTGGGGAACCCCAATGGGGAGAAGGTAGGAACTCTAGACTTGTGAGAAAGCTGGACAAGGCCTTCTGCTTGTCCTGGTACTTCCTCCTGCCTGAGTCCTCCTCCTCTCATGCCTGGGGTCCTAAGCAAGGAGGGTGGGCCCCGTTCTTAGCCCCAGACTCATGGCCTTGCCCTTCTTAAAGCTATTTCAGAACCTCAGGACCCTCATGACTCCTTACAAGGTTACCTTTGAGTCACCTCTGGAGTTGTCTGCCCAAGGTGAGTTGTCCCAGCCGACTGAGTAGGGGGCTGCAGGAAGTTTGACCCTTCTGGGACCTGCTCAGGCTTGAGCCTCCTGGCTTTTCCATCTCCTGCGTAGGGAAGCAGATGATTGAGACCTACTTTGACTTCCGGCTTTACCGCCTGTGGAAGAGCCGCCAGCACTCAAAACTGCTGGACTTTGATGATGTCCTGTGAGAAGCATGGGCCATGCCCGGGCACCACCAGGCCATTCCTCTGGACTGGGAACCTGGAGCTGGGCCGCCTCTTGCACCTAAAACCACGTGGCCCTGGTCTTGCCCACAGCTACTTCAGGGACCCTCAGACATTGCTCAGGTTCTCGTAGGGTCTGGTCCTCGCTGCACCAGTGGGCCACAGAGGCCACAGTCCTGTCACGCCTCGCCTGGGGGCCGCACCATTGGGGCCCCTCCATGGGGTTCATAGAAATAAGTGCAATTTTTTTACACCCCTGAAACAATTTGAAGGGAGGCAGCATTACTAGTTAACTAGTTAAGCACTCTGCTACTAGTTACAGTGTAGACAACCGGCCCAGTGTGTGTTCAGGTCCTCCTGTCCCTCAGCCCCTCCGCCCTGACGTATTTGATCACCAGCACCAGGATGGCCCATCTATGTGGGGCCGGCACTGTCAGGCTGCCTAGCCTGGCCCGGTCTATACTGGCCAAATCTGTCTGCTTTCACCCCTCTTGTCACCCCTTGCTTTCTTTGACCTCATCTTGGCAAGGGGCAGCCTGGGCAGTAGGAGGGAAGAGCTTCACCTCCCCTTTTCTCTGAGGAGGCACTGGGCTGCCCCCCGTCGCCCGCCTCCTCAAGCCTACTCATTTCCCTTGCTGCTGTTGAACTCAGCTTTTCCCAGCCTTGATCTGGAAGCACAGAGGCTTAGGGGCTGGGCCCTGGAAGGTCAGACCCTCACCAACACTGTAGTGGGGGCCTGGATCTGTCACCCAGGCTGGAAAGTCAAGTTGCTGGTGAACTGTGAAGTCCCCAGGACTCCCCTCACAGTTTTGCCCAGGGTCTAGCAGGGTGGGCTCTCTTGTACATAGTTGGAGCTTGGGGGCAGGCCCCCCTTTTGTAGAGCCTGGGGTCTGAGGGCACCTGGCTGTGTCCCTGACCAAGGGGAGTTAGGATTGGGCTCTGAACAATGTACGATATCCCCTAGAGTGACCATTAAACTTGACCCTCTGCTGCAGCTGCTGTGTGGGTCTTCTCATTCGCTACTCACTCTCTATATGCATGCCAGCCTGAGGCCACTGCTGCACGGCTTCCCTCACTCCTGGGCCTGGAAAGGGTGAGGCCATCAAAGCATCCACCTTAAGGATACATAGTATGGGAAGATATGGTAGTGATCTCCCAGAATGTCCATCAACCAACCAGCACAGGAGAAAGTGGAGGCAGCATCTTCCAGGGAGCAATCATTATAGGGAGTTACCTGTGAACCCAGGAAAAGGCTAAGTAGGGTCTGAGGTGAGCAGAAACAGTCCCTATCCCTGCCCCTATCTGTGGGAATGGGATAGAGGGTTGCCCCCAACCTCTTTGAGGCCACCCTGTTCATATTACCAGAGCAAGAAGCCAGAGAGTGTCCAAGCTGTAACCAGACTTAGCTACTTGACTATTACTTGTCCAGGGACCAGAGTAGCTGGGCAGTTCAAGGGCTGGGGGTGGGGTAGGGGTACAGTATACAGCATGACAAAGCCTGGCAGGCTTTGAGGATAGGTGCTAGGGACTGCCACCAGGACACTCCAGGAAGGATCAAGAGGAAGAAGGCATGGTTTGGGTGCCACCATCAACAGTTTTGGAAGATTAGCTTAGATGAGCCTATTCTTTTACAGAATCACATGCAATCCAAGAGAGAGAGAGAGAGAGAGAGAGAGAGAGAGAGAGAGAGAGAGAGAGAGAGAGTGTGTGTGTGTTTCTAGTCACTGCCCCATG
This sequence comes from Phodopus roborovskii, assembly GCF_943737965.1. Lineage (NCBI taxonomy): Eukaryota > Metazoa > Chordata > Mammalia > Rodentia > Cricetidae > Phodopus > Phodopus roborovskii. The sequence continues at coordinate 65,883,110 of NW_026126418.1, forward strand.
GAGTCTACATGATTCTCTTATACAGGCCAATGGGATAGTGTTGTTTTTTTTTACGAGTAGGTTTTTCCACCAGCCTTGTCCCACTGCCACGCCAGCCCCACATAACACACAGAGACTCTGTATTAGATATAAAGCTGTTGGCCTATTACTAGCATTTCTTATTGGCTAACACTGTCTTAAATATTAACCCATTTCTATTATCTAAGTATTTCCACATGGTCTGTCTTACTGGAGAGAGGATCCGGACCTCTGTTTTCTCAAGTCCTACATGTTGAATCTCCTCCCTACTACTCCCGAATCCTCCTTGTCTCCTAGTCCCACCTATCTTGCTTTCCTATTGGCCAACAGTGCTTTATTCATTAACCAATAAGAGAAACATATTTACGTAATGACATCTCCCATCATCTTCTCTTTTCTGTCTAAAATAAAAAGAAGGATTTTAACCTTAACATAGCAAAATATATAACAAAACAGTTATCAAATAAGAACCACAGTTAACAATATTTAGTCCATTAACATTTAGCAATATTTAAAGAAAATATTCCATCATCTATCCTATCTTTGTGTGTCTAAAGTCCTATATGTAACTTATCCTTAATCCTAACTAAGGAAAACTATAACCATAACTATCTGTCTTCAACTCCTTCAAAGACCACAGATGGATAATATATAAACTCTAGAAATGACAGAGACATCTTGCTACCTGGTCAGGCACCTGAAGTTCTTCTGTAATGTTTCATCTTTAGCCCATAGGCCATAGTGTGTCTGGCAGACTCCTCAGCAAAGCAGGAAACTTTAAACTGTCCAGTTTGTCAGTCACTTTCCTGTGGGCCCTGCATGTCCAGTTTATACAGCGTAAAATCAAACAAGCCAGACAAGAGCAGTTCCCATCTTTCAACACTTCTGCTTAGCCCTAGAGCAGGCAAACATTTGCTCTGAGTGACTCTGCAGGCTCAGCCTGGGATCTAGCTGGGGTAGTAGAGGTGCCTGCCCATAGCCCTGAGGGTTAGTTAGAGCATGTTCACAGCCACTAAGACAGAATACAGCAGAAAGAACAAAACCCAGAAATCACCCAGGGCCAAACATAGGGAAAGTATAGGACAGCAAGCAGGGAGATGGAATGGATATGGGAACAGGTATCTAAGATGTCCTTGAGCCTTTCTGAGGCATCTACCCACCCACTTTCCTCAATCAAAATTAGCAGACAGCCAAAAACAGGCAGAAATATTTTAAAAATAGGCAAGGTGTTAAGAATATTGTTTTGTGACAGGAGAGAAGTCCTAGTCCCTACTTCAAATTATTTGACAGGTTTACATGACCCCACCTGGATGGCATTGCTCTACATGTGGAATTGGGGTGGGGGGATGGGAGGAGAGGGTGGTCAGGGTGCATGTGAGGGGGGAGAGAGGGTAAGAGGGAGGGAGGGAGGGAGAGGGACCTGGGATCGGCATGTAAAATAAATAAATAAATAAGCCATACTGTACCCAAACATTAAAATATATATATATTGTTTTGTTTTTGTTTTTAATTCCTAAATAGAGTCTTACTGTGTAGCTTGGGTGGTCTGAAACTGACTATGTAGATCAGGCTGGCCTCAAACTCACAAAGTCCCTCCTCCCTCTGCCTCCCCCTGCCCCAGTACTGGTATTAAGGCATTCAGCCCTCCACCCAGCTGTTTCAGGAAGGATGTGGGTGTGTGTGTTCGCGGTGCCAAGGGACTGAACCTAGGGCTTCAGGCATGCTAATAAGTAGCATCCTACCATTAAGATACAACTCTAATTCCCATCCCCTTTTAATGTTTCTTTTGAGACGAGGTCTCACTAACTTGTCCATGCTGGCCTTGAACCCATCATTCTATAGCGCAGGCTACTTCCTAGCCTCTCTTGTAGCTGTCAAGTTTAGCTTATTATACTTAATATGTGAAAAACCTTCTTAATTACAAATATTCTAAATTATGGTCCTAAACAAACAGACAAAAAAACCAACCTCCAAGTGAGAAGTGAGTCCTGTCACATGGTGCCTTTTTCTCTTGCATGGCTTTTCTTTTTTCTTAAATTACACCAACAAGCAACTGTGAGAATTGTGAGTTGCCTAACAAAGGTGCTGTCCTGGCTAGTTTTATGTCAATGTGACACAGGCTAGAGGCATCTGAAAGGAAGGGACTTCAATTGAGAAAATACCTTCATAAGATCCAATTGTAAGGACTGGAGAGATGGCTTAGAGGTTAAGAGCACTGGCTGTTCTTCCAGAGGTCCTGAGTTCAATTCCCAGCAATTACATGGTGACTCATAACCAACTCTAGTGGGATCTGGTACCCTCTTCTGGCATAAAGTTGTGTATGCAGATAGAGCATTTACATTCTTAAGGAATAAATCCTTTTAAAAAAAAAGTATCCAACTATAAGACATTGTCTTAATTAGTGAATGATTAGAGAGGGCCCTGAGTGGTACCGTCCCTGTGCTGGTGGTCCTGAGTTCTATAAAAAAGCAGGCTGAACTCTGCATATACATTACAGTTATATAGCTTGCTCCTCTTGTGGGATTCCTAACAGTGGGAACAGGAGCTATCTACAGCTCTTTTTGGGCTTTGGGACCCTACTCCTCATACTGGGTCACCTTGCCCAGCCTTGAAACATAGGGAGGGACTTAGTCTTACTGCCACTTGATATTCCATGTTCTGTTGATACTTACTGGAGAACCTGTCCTTTCCTAAACAGGAAGGAAGAGTGGTTTGGAGAGTGGGAACAGGGAGAGGGCAGGTAGGAGGGGCTGGGAGGAGAGGAGGAAGGGGAAACTATGGCTGGAATGTATAATTCATTCATTCATTCGTTCGTTCATTAAAAAGAAAACAAGCTGAAAGCCGGGCAGTGGTGGTGCACCCCTCTAATCCCAACACTTGAGTGGCAGAAGCAGGAGGATCTCTGTAAATTTGAGGCCAGCCTGGTCTACAGAGTGAATTCCAGGACAGATAAGGCTACACAGAGAAACCCTTTCTCAAAAAAAAAAAAAAAAAAATGGACAGAAGAACAAGCAAAAAAAGAGAAAGGAAGGAAGAGGAAGGAAGGAAGGAAGGAAGAAAGGAAGGAAGGAAGGAAGAAGGCAGGCTGAGCAAAGCCATGGGGAGTAAGACTAAAGGGTACTACCCATAGTCTCTGCATCAGCTCCTGACTCCAGATTGCTGCCCTACGTAAGTTCCTGTCCTGACTACCTTTGATGATAAATAGCAATATGGAAGTGTAAGCCAGACAAACTCTTTCGTCCCCAACTTGGTTTTTAGTCACAGTGATAGAAACCCTAAGACAGGTGCTAAGAATTTAGGTCCCCTACAAGCACTAAGTCATCTCTATAGCCCCTAAAAAAGCTTTTGCAGAATGATAATACAAAGGTCAAGAGAGAAAAAGGATCCAAGACCTGAAGAGACAATGTAAGGAAAAACGGAAAAAGGAAAAAGCTAAATGGCCAGGAAAATCATGAGGAAATCACCATGAGCTGTAGTGAGGGCCCCTTGTTACCTTGACTTGCAAGAGTGAAAGACACCAGCTCTGCCGTGACAACATTCTTGGAGAGTTAACTGCCACCAGCTGTGCAGATGCAGTTGGCAAGCTCTACACTCTCCAGGCAGAAGTCTCCCTGTGGCACCTATGAAGAGGCTACGATCCCAATGGCCATGCTGTGCCAATAAACAGGGCATTGCCAGTTCATCCATGTAGTGTCTTGAAGGAAGGACAGACTGGTTACTCCGTTTTGTTTTGTTTTGTTTTGTTTTGTTTTGTTTTTTGTTTTTCAAGATATGCCTTTTGTTTGTTTGATTTTTCAGAGAGAGTTTCTCTGTAGACCAGACTGGCCTCAAACTCACAGAGATCCTCCTGCCTGTCACTGTGCAGCTTGGCAGAGTGCCAGCTTTAGGCATGGGAGCCATCCCAGTGGGGTTGGAGGACTAAGGGTGTGCCAAGGTGTGATTCCTTTGCTATTCATGCTGGGAATAAATGTTTAAATGGAGGTTTCATGGCAGTCATATCCACTGCTGGGTGCAGTGCTTGGTGGGGCAGAGAGGGCATACGACCTGTTTTGGCAGGTGGCCCCAAAACCTGCAGGAAGGGAGGCCAGCTCTTCCACTTGTTGTTACCAACTCCCCCCCTTTACTTGGGGCCTGGGAAGTAGAAAAGGGAACCTCAAAGGTTTGGGAGCTACCCTGTCCCACTTGTAGTAAGTGTGCTTGTGCATAACTCCCATTAAATCAGAATTGACCCCGCCATCCATCAGACACATTCCTAGGTCCCTCCTGTGGAACCTGATGCTGCCAGATAAGGCAGTGCCCCAGTGGCTGGGGAAGGGGACTGGTCTTGAGCTCACAGCCCATTGAGCACTGAAACAACACCAGAATCCCAAAAATAAGATTCAATATACTACCAGCCGGAATTACTTTGCTACTAAAGAACCATGAAAGACAAACAGCAAGGACAAGAGGACAGGTGTGGGCAGGTTGTAAAACAGTACTCAAAATACTAGAAAGTTCAGCAAAAGAAAATAAAAGAGAGCAGGACTGGAGAGATGACTTCGCAGTTAAGAGCTCTGTCTTTTCTCCCAGCACCCTGCATGGCAGCTAACAACTTGTAGCTCCAGTCTCGTGATTTGATGCCCTCATCTGACTTCCACAGGCACCAGGTACTCCCGTAGTGCACAGACATGCATGCAGGGGAAACCCTCATATGCATAAAATAGTAAACCTTTTAAAAAGCAAAGAAAAACAGACTGATTTGTCATGGTTCTAGAGGCTGAAGTGAGAGACCCAGGAGTTAGGGGCCTGGTTCTTCTGGGGTCTCAACTCTGCTTGCAGATTCCATCTGTCCCATGCCTGTCAAGCATACACACAGCCATCTCATCACCTACAGTGGAGGTCACAAGGCTGCCCTCATCCAGCTTTGGATTCTAGTTCCATGCCTTGAGTTATATTTCCCTGACTATAAACCAGTCTCACAAACCCTCCATTTTTAAGTGTGTGTGTGTGTGTGTATGCACGTATGTGCATGCGTGCGTGCGTATGTGTGTGAATACATGCCATGGTGTGCATGTGACAGAGGACAACTTGTAGGAGTCCACTGACCTGGCAGATGCCTCACCTGTTCCATTCAGAAAAGGTGAGCTACACAAGCTCAGGGCAAGAGGACTATGTTCACTACCAAGCAACAGGGCTATGTCCAGTGCTGGCAAGTTTCCCCTGAGGAGACAAACGTACACAGCCTGTGGTATTCTGACAAAGGGCTGAGAACATATCTGTAGCTGCTGTTCAGAAGTCACCCCAGTCTCCTTCCCTTGTAGTTCAAAGGCCCCTAATGGGCGTGGTCAGTGCCACAGAAGGAGACAAAGTGAATATCTCACTACAGGTTTCAGTGGCACCTTGCAAGGGGAGGGAAGGAAGCATGTACAAGCCTCATGCCAGCAGGTCCCTCACACTCAAACAGCACCTTCTGCCTTGTCCTCAGTGTATCAGGAAAGCTAGAGGACAGTGCCACGCTTGCCAGAACAAACCTAACTGCTCTGAGGGCAATGCCATTCAGTACATCACAGGCATCATGGCTGTACTGAGCATCTCTTGTCTGAAAACATGATGTTTAGTCAGTACCTTCTGTGTGGTTTTTCTGTGACACTTGAGCACATGTATTTTCCCTGGGTAAACAAAGCCCAGTTATGAAAAAGGTCTGAGCTTGCTGTGCCCGCATGGCCTGGGACTGAGAACCTGCGGAGGGTGTCGGAATTAACAACACAGGACTCTTGCTTGATGTTAAGAAGGCTCTCTCCTTTATTTTACTCTGAGGGCTGGCTTTTATACCTCTGTACCAGATGGAAGAAGAGGAAGGGGAGGAGGGCGGTTAGTCATTTCAGAGTTCAAGGAATGGTCAGGGTGGTCTCAGGGGCCAGTCCCAGTATTCCAGGAACCAAAGAAACATATTGCTTCAGTAAACATGTTTTTCTCTGTGGTTACAGCTGCCTGACCTGAGGGCAGCAGAGGGAAGCAAATTCTTAGCCAAGGCTTTCAATTCCCATAATTCCCCCTTTTTTATTTTCTATGAGAGACCCATGTCTTAGAGGTCGTGTAGGGTGTACTATCCCTTACCTGTCCTTGGGGGACCTTGCAACCCCTCCCTGTCTTAGGCGGGAGGTTTCCCTACAAGTTGCCCATCATAGGTGATCCTCATTTCTGCAACATCTGTAACCAGACCCCATGACTGTCGGGAGAGCCATGGCCAGACTGAGCAACACTTGTCTATGTAATTGTCCCTTTTGTGAAAAGGTCTGTCGGATCTTGCATAGTGCAAGAATTCCTGCCCTGGCTGCTACCAGTCCCAAGACTCCTAGAGACAATACACCACCCCAACGCTGTATCCAACCTCCGATCTGGGCCATGGCATTCCACCAGCCCTCTGCTGAAATAGGAGTAACTCGAGTCTTATTGACCTCTAATACCTGGTGAGCCAAAACATTGGTAAAGTTTACAAAGAATTCCAGGGCCCCATCAAGTATGCATTGAGGCAGTTGACCCCTATAGCGACATTTTGCACTTCAAATAAGGTAATACAAGAGGAATGATAAAAGTGTAAGCAGGAGTCCTGCTGCACCAACCACAATACATTAATTTGTTCTTGAAGTAAGGCAGTTTGCTGATGTAAGTTAAGGAGTCCAAACTGAATATGAGCATTCAGGGCATTTTGTGTAGCCAGAGTTTCGCTGACTCTGCCTGCCGGCTGATTGACAGTCTCTGCGTTGGCGTGGACTAAGCAACAGCAATCCCTGCAATGGCGGCAGCAGTCGCCAACACGGCAATGGCAGTAATGATGGCAGCAGTAATATCAAAGTCTCTTTTCAGACAGTAGAGGAAAATCTCTTCTCCATGTCGGTCTTCCACCACCATGGGGGCGAGGGCAGGAACTCGAACTACCAGGGCACCAGTGTCCATCAGGGACCAGAAGATGCTCAGGGAGAAGGTTCTGGAAGAACAATTGAGAGTCCCGTCCCCCCCCCCCCCAACCAAGGACCACATAAAGAGTGGCAAGACACAAGTCAGGCTGACAACCAAGAAATTTCTCCCAACAGATGTGTTAACCCTCAAGGAGTCCTCAAAAGCCTGTGACTGGTTCCAAATGGCTGTAGCATTAAACGCGGTTCCCCATTGTACAACAAGTGGCCAGGCATCCACATAGGCCCGCACCCACAAAGAAACATCCCTGAGAATGTTGGGGTCACTCCTGCTTGGTTCAGGTTTCTAAAATGGTACTCCAACCCGTTGTCTGTGGAATTCTTATAGGGAGGGCGATGTCCAAACCACCACAAAAACCCTTTTCCCTTCAATCGCCATGGCTCTTGTGGTGCACAGTGTCCCCAAGGCAAGGGCCTATGCAAGTCATAGTTTCTGGGGAGCTTCCAGCATAGGGGCCTGGGTCTAAGGGGCCATATAGTAGCATTCCCCTGTTCCTGCTAGAAGTTTATAGGGTATAGGATATCTCTGAGACCCAAGCAATTGCTCATACTGGCCTTGGGGTGAAAATCAGCAATGGAAGCATTACTCAAAACTATGTATGGCCCCGAGAATAACCGATTGGGCAACTAGGAAACATTAAGCACTCTCTGTAAGCAAAGGCTCCCCTGTGTCAGGAAGGTCAAATTACTCAGTAATGATGTTTCCAGCGGCACGTTGGCAGCCGGTAGTCCCAGGGAATTATTGGTGGAAAAGAAAGAGGGAAACAGGGAGCTCTCCTGACTAACTGGCATCAGGACGGGGATGGGGGGGGTTCCTCACCAAGGCCCAAACTATCCATCTGTCCGTGGGCCGCACTCCAGAGTCCTTATGAAAGGCCCTGTCCTCCCCTGAAAATAGGGTCTTTCTCTGATCTGCAAGGGCACCCTGTTGCCTTTTGGATATGTTTTGGGGCTCATCTTCTTTGCTTTCCGACTCAGAGCATAATGACTGCCAAGTCTCCATCTCCTGTATCTCTTTTAAAACCTCTTTACTAGCTTGTATCACCTGTCACAGGCAGACCTTGTCTGTTGGAAGTGCATCCTTTACCAGTCTCCATAAGGAGAGGGGCAGACTGTCAGGTCCCTCTTTCTCTAGCAATTTCTGTAGGTCGCGCCGGACCTCTTCCCAATTGGGCACATTTAAGCCTCCACCCATTATGAACGGAAGACTGGCCCGTTGAATGGATTTTAAAAAGCCTTTGAGAGTTTTTGTCTTTACTGCAGTTACCTGTTCCTCTAGGAGTTCCTTTAATTGAAATTCTAATTCAACTTTTCTGGGTGAATTCCCCACCTCTCTGTTTACTATTTACCCCAATACGTCCCGGATGGCAAAAGGGATGACCCGTCCATTTACCTCGCTTTCAGATCTCAGTGGGACCTCCAATTGCACCCGCACGGCCTAAGATACACAAAGAAAACCTGTTTCAAAAAAGCAATTGCTATCCATTTTGTTTACTAGTTGCCTCAGTAAAAACCTAGATGTTTCCATCTTGGAGGGACACTACGACTCCCCTCCCTTCTCAGTTTTATTCCTTCAACTTTTCTTTTATTCATCTCATTTCCTCTCTCAGTGGTGCTAGCCCAGGTTTTCCCACATGCCAGTTAAATTCCCTGCCACAGAGCTTCATCTCCAGTCCACCTCATTTCTTTTTCCCTTTTTAAAGTCTTCTCTCATTTATCACATCCCAAACACAGGTTCCCCTCCCTCCCCCCCAAGTCCTCCCCCCACTTCCCCTCTCCTCCAGACCAACTCCCACTCAGTCTCCCCTCAGAAAAGAGCAGGCCTCTCAGGGACATCAACCAAACATGGCATAATATGCTACAATAAGAGCAGGCACAGGACTGGAGATATGGCTCAGTAGTTGAGAGTACTGGGTGCTCTTCCAGATGATCCAGGTTCAATTCCCAGCTGTGTAACTCCTGTTCCAGGGGCTCTGATGCCCTCATACAGCCACATCTTCAGGCAAAGCACCAATGTACATAAAATAAAAAAAAGACCAGGCTCATGGCATCACATCAAGATTGGATGCAGCAAGCCAGTAGGAGGGAAAGGGTCCCACAAGTAGGCAAAAGAGTCAGACAGTCCCCCATAAGAACACCAAGCTACTCAGCCATAACATATGCAAAGACCTACGTTCTGACACCTATGATTTTAGTTCAGTTGATCCTGTGGGTTGCATTCTCAGGATGTCCCTAAGTCCTCTGGTTCCTCTGCTCCCTCCTCCTCTGCAGGACTCCCTGAGCACCACCTAATGCTTGGCAGTGGGACTCTGCATCTGCTCCCTTCAGTTGCTGGATGAAATCTCTGTGGTCTCTATGATGACCATTCTGTGAGGCTCCTGTCCTAGAACACTCTGTGGGCAGGACACACTATAGGTCAAAGGCTTTGTGCCTGAGTTGGTGTCCCAATCCCTCCACTTGAGACCTTTCCCGGTTACACAAAATGGTTCAGGCTCCATGTCCTCCATCACTAGTTTTTGCTAGGGTTACTCTCGTAGATTCCATGAAGTTTCCATTGCACTAGGTTTCCACCTTGCCCCTAAAACTATCTAAGTTCATCCTTCCTTCCTTCCTCTCTTCCTTCCTTCCTCTCTTCCTTCCTTCCTGGGTTTTTTGTTGGTTTGTTTTTATTTTTTTTCCAAGACAGGGTTTCTCTATGTAACAGCACTGGTTGTCCTGGAACTAGCTGTGTAGCCAGGCTGGCCTCAAACTCACAGAGATCAGCCTAGCTCTGCCACCACCCAGCACACTATCTAGGTTCTTAATAATAACTTTTACAATGTCAACTTTGCTGAGGAATCCCAGAACCCTCTCCAGTCTTTGTCTATCTCTTGTTAAATTAGTTGATGCTCTGTTAACATTTCTAGGCCCCAAGGAAGCTGAGACTAAAGGTTAGAGACTTAATGAACTGTCTTCATTTTGCAACAGAAAAATTTGCAGATGGGTCCTCAAGCTAAAGGACTTCCTTGTCTACAGTGTTGGCCATGATCTGAGATCCTGTTTTTATAGTAAACCAATCCCATCTGGCTTGTACACTGTTAAATCAAACAGTCAAAGCAGGGATCTCTGAAATAAAGGGTTTATTGAGTTAATTAGAGATGCTTAAACAGGTTCTGCAACTTTCAGGAGCAGAGCAGGATACCTGGGAGGGTTTATCTACAGGGCCAGTGCCAAAAACATTTTTTCCCTAGTGAGAGCTGGGAAAGGAAACCATAGATGAATTACATGGAGCCAATACTGATTATCAACTAGAGGGTGGGGTAGCAAGAAGAAAGGCCTGAAGAGATGGTCAATAGTTTAAAGCATTTTTTGCACTTATAGAAGATTCAGTGTCTTAGTTAGGGTTTCTATTGCTGTGGTGAAATGTATGACCAAAGCAAGTTGCGGAGGGAAAGGTTTATTTGGCTTAAACTTCCATATCACTGTTCATCATGGAAGGAAATCTGGACAGAAACTCAAGCAGGGTAGGAAATGGAGTCAGGAGCTGATGCAAAGGCCTTGGAGGGGTACTGTTTACTGGCCTGCTCCTTATGGCTGGCTTAGTCTGCTTTCTTATAGAAACCAGGACTACCAGCCCAGGGATGGCACCACCCACAATGGGCTGGCCCTCCCCCGTCAATGGCCTTACAGGCTTGCCTGTCTACAGCAGGAATTTAAAGAGGCATTTTCTCAATTGAGGTTCCCTCCTTTCCAGCTTGTGACAAGTTGACATAAAACTAGCCAGCATACCCAGGTTCTATGTCCAGCACCTATATGGCAGCTCACAACCATCTGTAATTCTAATTCCAGAGGATCCATCACCTCTGGCCCCACAGCACCAGGCATACTTGTGGTACACAGACATACAGACAGACACACAAAATAAAATAAACATGTAACACTTTCCCCAAAAGTAAAAGTCAGATATGATAATTCATGCCTTTAGTTCCATAGCTTGGGAGGTGGGGGCAGACAGATCTATATTAGTTTGAGGCAAGTATGGTTTACATAGCAAGTTCCAGGATAGCCAAAGCTACCTCTGAGATCCTGTCTCAAAAAGGAAAAAAAAAAAAAAAAAGTTTGTAGCTCATGCCTGTAATTCTAACTTGGGAAATTAAGTTTATTAGTTACTTTTCTGTTGCCTTGAAAAATACCATGTCTGAGGTAACATACAGAAGGCAGAGTTTGTTTGGGCTTACAGTACCAGAGGGTTAGAGTCCATGACAGCAGGAGTAGGACTCTGTGAGCTAATATCTTGAACCACAAGCATAAAACAGAGAGAACACACTGGGAAAGGCTCAAGGCTTTGAAACCTCAGAGCCTACCTCCACTGGCATACTTTCCTTCAAAAAGGCCATGAATGCCTCCTAACCCTATTTGGTTGGAACCTCCACCTTGCTCCTGCAGCCCGTGCTTGATCTGGAAAGCCCCATTCCTGTCTTTCCAGACCTCACCCTCTTAGAGAATCTCCAAACAAAGGGAAGTCACCAAAATGCCCAATTCTGAATTCTTGGTGGCTATGGCAGCTCCTTCCCTGAAGTTGCTAGCAACCCAAGTCCCCACCTAAAATGTTCAGCTTTTGACCATACTTGACTACAAACCCTGCTATGGCAGACACATCATCACCCCTTGCCTACAAGCTATATAATCTTCCTGATTTAGTTCAGGCACAAGTCTTCTCTGGCCTTCATCTGTGGGACTGGAGAACTCATCTGGGAGTTGCTTTGCTCAAATAAATCTGTTGGTTTTCTTTTTCAGCCTGACCTGACTAGGCTTACTGCTTTAGCAGAGAAACCTGTTATCAGGGGACAGAAAAACTGTTAAAACCTCAACAAACAGTGCAATGAACTGGGGACCAAGTAGGAACATTTCATTCAAACCCCAAAATTGAGGTGAAGGGGATCTCAAGTTTAAAACCAGCCTATGCAACACAAAAAGACCCTGCCTCAAAATTTTGTTTTTGTTTTTGAGACAAGCTACATACATAGTCCTAGCTGTCTGGAACTGGCTGATCTTGTTTTGTCTTTTAAGTTGACTATTTGAAGTGAAAGGTGAAGGATATGGACCGATGGCTAACAATGTCAACTTGGTAGGATGTAGAACTCTGTAGGAGAGCAGCCTCTGGGCATGCTCTCAGGTGATTATCCAGTAGGTTATTTGAGGTGGGAAGACCTTAATGGTAGGTAGCACATTCTATGGGTCAGATTCCAAATGGAATGAAAAGGAGAAAGCAAGTTTTCCAGAACATTCTCTTCATTGTGCTTCTTGACTATAGATGCAATGTGATTTGTTGCCTCCAGCTCCTGCTGCAATGTATCTTGTTGTAGAAACAAGACAAGAATATAAGCCAAAAAATTGCTACTGAGAGTGAGATCATTGCTGTGATAAACCTAACCATGAGTCCTTGGGCCTTTGGAACTGGTTTTGTTACCATCTAAGTATCTTTATGGGGTTTGTATTATCTACCAGTTAAGTAACTAAAAGGCAAGCTCTCCCAAACAAACAAACAAATAAATAAATAAATATGCTGGGCAGTGGTAGCACATACTTTTAGTCTCAGCACTTGGGGAGACAGAGGTAGACATATCTCTGTGAGTTCAAGGCATCCTGGTCTACAGAGTGAGTTCCAGGATAGCCAGAACTACACAGAGAAACCCTGTCTTGAAACCCCTTCCCACCCCATCGAGCTTAACCGAGAGCAGTAGAGAAAGCTGGAACCCAGAGACAGCAGCAGACAGAAAGTGAAAGGTTTCCGAAAGACAAATCAAGCCAAATTAAAAATAAAAGATAGGGTTTATCAGGAATAGCATTCCCTGGTCTCCTTTCTGGCCCCCAGCTATGAGACAGAAAAGGAAACCAGAAAAATCATATGCTGCTATCAAGAAGGCGGTTTAAATACTCTGTAGGTGCAGTTTTGAACACTTCTGGAGGAGGAGCCTCTGCTTGCTGGGCTTTCCGAGAGGGCAGACCAGCTGAACATCCTAACCTTCTTGAATATATGGCACTGGTTCAAGTCTGGCTACTTCCTGTTGGCATGGGATGATGTGTGTGTTGGGGGGAGAGTTGGGAGTCAATGAGCTTATACTCAGCGGGAGGTATGAGTGAAGAAGTATTGGTGGTTAACTGCCACCCTGGACAACTCAGGGGTCTGTTTCTTAAGGAAGCAGACAAGGAAGGTTGCTAGGAGAAAAAAAAAAAAATAGGTATTATCCCAGGCCCTATAAACAGGACTAGCCATGGAGATTGCCAGTAAGAATGGATCGGAGAACTGCCCTGGTTGTACTGACAAAGATGAATGAGCAAGGCAAAAGAGCAGATAGGCTCCTCACTGGGACAATTTGGAAAACTGGAGGGCAGAGGGTCCCAGCTGCTGCAAACCATTATCCTGGATAGGTGCTGGCATTGCTGTCCCAGGAGCTTGGCAGCTGAATGGGTGGGGAGAATCATGGTGTAGGGTCCTGTCCATCAGGGCTCTAGAGACTTAGAGGAGTACTCAGGTCCCCCCAGGGAGAGTGGGGCGGGCTCAGAGGTACTTGGGTCCATTAGCATGGGGGCAGGGAGATAGCTATCAGCACGTGAGTGGAGAAGGGACCTTGGAAGGGAGAGGCAGGGTAGGTACCTGGCCAGTGGAGGGGTCTGGGCAGGGAGGTGGTGGTTAAGGAAGAAGGGAGCTTGAAAGAGCTTAGGCCTGTAAGAGGGGTGGCCCTGAGACAGGTAAGGGCCATGGGGAGGAGAGAGGGCCAAGATAATCTGACTTCAATGGAGAGCTTAGTGAGTTGTTATTTGGTGTGTTCATTGGCCCTCTCTACCTTTCCTGAGGATTGTGGCCAGTAGGGAATATGGAGCTTCCAGGAGATTTTGAGGACTTCAAACCCAAGCTCGATGACCCTGGAAGTGAAGGCTGTGGCCTATGGTATGCCAAACGGAGGGATGATGTGTTCAGGGAGTACCTGAGCTACCACATCTGCCATTGCCCTGGAGGTGGGGAATGCCTGTATTCATCCTGAAAAGGTGTCAGCAAATGTTGGAAGCTTTTTAAGAGTGAGCACATGGGTGAAGTCACTTGCAAGTCCTCACCCAGTTTGTATCCTCAGAGATGGTGCAGGGGCTGGCGTATCTGGAGGGCCCCCTGTTGGTTGCCACTCTTCTAGCAGGAGGAGTGGACCTGTGAAATACAGGCTCGGAAGAGGGGCTCGAGGAAATGGTGCAAAGCTTTGGGTCCTATGTGTAAGGTCTGGTGGATGTCTGAAATGGTCCTGGGGAAGGATGAGGCGTTATTTAAGTAGAACTGCCCATCCTTTGTCTATGTGGCCTGTTTCTCAGTTCATCTTTGTCTGGTTAATAACAGGGCTGATAGGAGGATGCAAAAACAAAATATGTTCTGTTGATCCAGTGGAGCTGGAGGCCAGTCCCCAGGCTACTAATTTGGTCTTGGCATTGCCTAAGATCACTAGGTCCTTAGAGGACCAATGTCCCTGACAGTAGATTATGGCTACCTCTACAGGAGGGCCTCCCAGAGCTTGACTGTAAGGGATTTGGTAACTATGGAAGTGCCCTTAGTAGTGAGGAAGCCCCTTTCCTTCTAAGGACAGGTATGGGCTATTAAAAGGCCATATTTAGAGTCAGTATAGATGTTAGCCTGTTGACTCTTAGGTATTTGAAGTGCTCTAGTCAAGGCTATTTATTTGGCCCTTTGTGAAGAGGTCCCCATCTTTTATAGACAGACCGGGAAACTGCCAGGAGGCTTATGCAGTGGTCATTTCCACTAAATCAACAAAGAGGGTGAGTTGGAGGTGTGTGAGTGGTTGGTCTAGGAGATGAGCTCAGGGTGAGCATAAGGTTTTCATAGCCTCTGGGAAGGAGTAAAAGGGAGTATGAGATGGGGAAGGGACCTCTGTCAGAGGTGAGGTTCTTAGACTCAGGGCTGAGTTGAATGCCCACATACGCCATAGTGGGAAAGCGTAGCTGATCCTTCGATGGGGAAACATGACATCCCAGGGAGCCCAGGCAGTCCAGGAGCAGAGGGGTGGCTCACTGGGACAGAGGCAGGGAGGGAAGGAGGTCATCTACATATTGGAGGAGTATGCTAGGACCAGGGTCAGATGTGGAAAGATCCAAGCCAAGGCCTGAGCAAAGAAATAAGGGCCATCCCGAAAACCTTGAGGAAGTACAGTCCATGTAAGCTGTCTGGAGGGCCATGTGTTCAGGTCCCCCAGGTGAAGGTAAAGAGGAAATACGAGTCAGGGTATAAGGGGACAGTAAAGTGGGCATCTTTCAGGTCCAGGAAGTTAAAATGGGAAGCTGTGGGGGGAGTGTTAGAAAGAAAGGTTGTTAGCAACTGGGTGTGTTGGAGCAAATGCCTCATTTATGAGGTGGAGGTAAGCCCCAAAAGGCTTGCACACAGGGAGAATGGGAGTACTGCAGGGCAAGTCCATAGGAACTACAAGTCCTGGAGATTAAAGGGTAATAAAGGGCTTCAGTGGATTTTGGAAACAGGAAGCTGGAGTCTGGAAGAGAAGGAGGAGGGGTCCTTAAAGTGAACGAGGGCTGGCTGGTGGTGAGTAGCAAACACGGGGGGGGGGTGGAGACATCCATTCTTGGGGGTCTACTTGATTTGGGAGGTTAGGGACAGGACAGTGGGGGAGGGTAGGAACCTGTGAGGCTATTAAGGAAAGAGCGTGGGGGCCAAGATGAATGTGGAAAACACAGCCAAGTAGAGGTACAGGGAAGACGGATATGATTAGAAAAGAGTGTGAGAAGAATTGCCCTGCAAGAATGCAGGGAAGTGGCGGGGTCCCATCCACCCCTGTGACAGAAACTGATGAGGGAACTGTGGGACCCGACCGAGTGAGAGGTTAAAACAGAGAAGGGAGCTCCTGTGTCCACTAGAAAGGTGATGGACTCACCTGCTACCTGGCGTGTTACCCTAGCTTTGGCAGGGTGATGGGAGTCTCCAAGACTGGGTGCCGTCAGTCTTCCACCAGGCCAAGGGGTTCAAAGGGTGGGTGAGGCTGGACCTCCGTGGCAGCATAGAGCCACATGGGGCATTCCATGGCCAGTGGCCTTCCTGGCTGCATTTGAAGCAGGCCCCCGGGGGAGCTGACCTGGAGCTGACCTGGGCTGAGCTCCGGCAGGATGGAGCCTTGTGGACTTGCTTCCCGTGTTCCCCGGTGAGGGTGCCTGGGCACTCACGGGCAGCTGCCAAGGGGTGGGCCTGGAGCATAATCTCTTATAGCTGAGCCTGTCAGGAAGACTCAGCTGCCTCTTCTTGGGCATTAAAAACCTAAAAGGGGTTTGGAGACCTTCCTCAACCTTTTAAGATTTCTTTCTAATGTCTGGCACTGACTGAGAAATGAAATGGGTAGCCAGGACGGTGGCTTCCACTGCGGAAGCTGGGTCAAGGCAAGTATATTGTAATCGATTTAGAAAAAATGGCAAGATTTTCATCAGCTCAGTGTGTAATCTCTTGTAGCTTATCAAAATTAACAATTTGTCTGAGACCATCTCCATACCCTGAAGGAGGCAGTGAACCGTGAGGTCCCTCTTCTGGTGGCCATTTTAACCTGGCTGATAGTCCCAGCAGGGTTCTGTAGCTGGCACTGCTCATCACCCACAGGGACCATATTGTTCACTAGGTGGATTTGATCTGCATGTTGTCTCACTGCTGCCTGAATGCCACCTCCTTCCTTGGGAGTGAGGGTAGAGGCCTGGATTACATAGAAGTTATGCCAGGTCAGGTCATGGGCTTGGGAAAGATAAAGAAACCCCTTAATATAAACAGAGGGATTAGTAGAGAATGAACCCAACCACGAGACTGGGTATGAGAAGCCACCAGAGAGGAAAGGGGAGTGCAGGGGGAGGCCAGTGTGTGGATGGGGGCTAGGGTGTAGGTTGTAGCATTGAAGGATAGGGAGGGGATATTGAAGGAGGAGGGGCATTGGGAGGGAGGGGGAGAGGGAGGTGGGTAAGGAGGAGGAAGTTGGCTGTGACCTTTGTCCCGAAGAGGGGAGAGAGGCTGATGAAGGAAAAGAAGGTTGGCCTTGAATGGAGGATGTGGCGGAACAGGAGGGAGATGGGGAAGTAGGGGCCAGGGGGAAGGGGGAGTGACCAGTGAGTCCAAGGCGCAGTCAGAGCAGAATGTTCAGGGTCCCAGTTCCAACAAGACCTGGGCCGTGGGGCACTGACTGCAGAAGGAAGGACAGGAGCACAGACCCGAAAACCTGGATGTAGGGGAGTTCAGATCATTTGTCCTCGTGTCAGAAGAAACTTTCAAGGTCACAAAGGATGCAAAAGCCAAGGGTGTCCTCCAGTAACCATCTTGACTAGTTATCAAGAGCAAATTGAGGCCAGGCCTCAGAGCACAAGAAACCAGGCACTCTGGACATGGTGTCAGACAGCCCCAATCTGAATAGATTTTGTAAAAGACACCCCAAGGGCGTTTGGGGATTGGGCTAGATCTGCAGCTCCACGTTTCACAAATCTGTGCTAGAACCCAACGTCTAAAGAGATGTGGCCGCTGCTACAGGCTTGGGTGGAGTTTGAGTGTGGGATGTCCCTTTGTGCAGAATGTCTCCTGTACAGGAGCTCCTATGGAAACAGGTCAGGGTTGCCCTGGTGCGTCTGTGTCCTGGCAAGATACCCTGAAAGCAGGCTCAGAAGAGGTCTGGTCCTCTATAGCCAATGACTTGAAATGGGTTACTCACCCAGTCTGGCGGAGGGGGTGGTAAAGAGAAGAGCTGTTTCTCACATAGTCGGCCGTCAGGAAAACTCAACTCTTCCCAGACAATGCACCAAGATGAAAGGTTTTGGCACCCTATATTGAGTGTCTCTGATAACAAAGTAAGCCAAGTCAAGCTGAATCAAAAGTAAAAGGCCAGGTTTGTTGGGCAAATTATTCCTTGGTGTCATTTCCGGTTCCCAGAGATGAATTTGGGGAAGGAGACTAGAAAAAAAATCACATGGCTGCTCTCAAGAAGGTGGTTTAAATACCCTGTAGGCACAGTCTCGAACAGCTGCAGGGGAGGAGATGCTGCTTGCCAGGCTTTCTAATAGGGCAGGCCAGCTGGACTGAAAGGTTTTTATTAGGGGCAAGGGAACACACACACACACACACACACACACACACACACACACACACACAGAGAGAGAGAGAGAGAGAGAGAGAGAGAGAGAGAGAGAGAGAGAGAGAGAGAGAAAGGCCCCTCTGCAAAACAGAGAGGGACTCAGGAAATTTCCATATTTAGTCTCGTGTTGAGGCTGGCACTTTTAAACCTCTGAAGGATTTTCCTTCTCTAATTTAAGGTTGGTCAATTTGAAGAAAAACAGGTTGGCTGA
Source organism: Phodopus roborovskii (assembly GCF_943737965.1). Classification (NCBI taxonomy): domain Eukaryota; kingdom Metazoa; phylum Chordata; class Mammalia; order Rodentia; family Cricetidae; genus Phodopus; species Phodopus roborovskii. The sequence continues at coordinate 65,901,436 of NW_026126418.1, forward strand.
TTGGGCCAAAGCTGTTGTATAAACATGTCCTGTTCTAGTCTTGAACTTGTTGAGCCAGTCCATCCCATGGGGCCTGCAGGCAGGATGAAAAGGCCCAGGAATTTGTCTCAGGAAGGAGGGGGAGAAGAAGCCCACCATCTTGGAAGTTTACCATCTCTATAACCTCCTCCTCGTGCCTCTCCCTATCTGTCTGTCTTCCAAGGGAACCCATCTAACTTCCAAATCCCTCAGTTTGTGGGGGAGAGTGTGGAAGAGTCTGCAGCTGTGTGCTATGAACACCCCACAGTGCTGCACATAGAGCTAAATGGGCAATTGGAAGAATGTGGGAAATTGGAAGACTCGAATGTCAAGAGAAATATGAACAGTGGAGGGGCTTGTGAGGTTTCAGACGTGAACAGGGTTCTATCAGGAACTAGGCTAGGAGCCATTCATGTGATATTCTGGCAAAGGATATAGCTGAATGTGGTCCATAGAGTGCGGCTAATATAAAAGGTAATGGCATATTTATTTGTTTGTTTGTTTATTTATTTATTTATTTTGAGGGAGAAAATTTTTTGTTGTTGTTGCTTTGTTTTTTTGGTTTTTTGGTTTTTTTAGAGACAGGGTTTCTATGTAGCCCTGGCTGTCCTGGGACTCGCTTTGTAGACCAGGCTAGCCTCAACCTCTCAGAGATCATCTACCTCTATAACCCAAGTGCTGGGACTAAAGGTGTGTGCTGCCACCACCAGGCTTTATGGAGGAAATTGCAGGCAGTAGAGCATTCAGGCTGTAGAGTGGTTACTGTTTTGTGTACTCACACAAGTCTACAGTAAAAAGGAGCAAAAAGTCAAGCAGAAAGATATAAATTTACAGTTCATTGAAGAAGAGAATGCAAGCTAGTTTAAAGGTGCAGCCAAGATATTGGCTGAAAGAGGCTGTAGTTGTTAGAGACAACACCATTTCATGGATTCTGGACCGCATGAACAGAGCAAACAAGTGGAGCACCAGTGCATCACTCCTCCTCTTAATTTTATACTTTATTTTTATTAGTGTACCTGTGTGTGTGTTCATGTGTGTATGTGTGCCTGTGTGTGTGTGTCCATGCAGATGTTCATAGAGGCTACAAGAAGACATTGGTCCCTAGGAGCCAAAATTACAGTTGGCTCTCACCATTCAATATGAACGCAGGTCCTCTGCAAGAGCAACAAACGTTCTTAACTAAAGAGCCATTTCCCAGCCCCTACTTCCTCCTCCTTTTGTTCTGTCTGTCTGTGTAGTCCTGGCTGTCCTAGAACTCACTCTGTAGACCAGGCTGGCCTCTGCCTCCTGAATGCTGGGATTAAAGAAGTGTGCCACCACCTGGCTTCTTCCTCCTCTTCTCTCTCTCTTTTTTTTTTTAAACATATTTTTTTTTGTTTATTCTTGGGGAATTTCACATCATGCACCCCAATCCCACTCATTTCTTAGTCCCTCCATATCTGCCCTTCACCCTTGTAGTGTCCCCTGCCAAAGGAAAATTTAAAAGAAACAATAAAGATAAGAAATAAAAAATACAAATAAGAATATTAATTAAAAAATAAACAAACAGCTGGGTGTTGATGGCACACACCTTTAATCCCAGAACTGGAAAGGCAGAGGCAGGTGGATCTCTGTGAGTTCGAGGCCAGCCTCGTCTACAGAGCTAGTTTCAGGACAGCCTCCAAAGTAATACAGAGAAATCCTGTCTTAAAAAACCAGTGAATAATAAGTAAATAAGCAAGCAGACAAAAAACCCACTTTGCTCCTCCATCTTTCCCGCCTCTCCATTCATCTTAGTGGCATTGGGACCTGCAGCGTGTCATCCCTCCTCTTTAGTTTTAAACATCTTTTATTTTTTTTCATATTCCAATCCCAGTTCCCCCAGCCTCCTTTCCTCTCGATCCCCCCATGGCTCCCCCTAGCTCTCTTCTGCTCCTTCCCCTAGGAGGTCTACTAAGTCTTGAGGCAGGACCAAGGCTCCTCTCCATCCCCACACCCCTGTGTCTAGACTGGGCAAAGTATCTCTCCATATAGAATGGGCTCCACTAAGTCAGTTTGTGTGTTAGTGTTGGATCTTGGACCCAGTGCCAGTGGCCTCATACATTGTCCCAGCTGCACCATTGTCACCTATACTAAGGGAGCCTAGTTCAGTCTTATGCAGGTTTCCCATTTGTCAGGCCTGAGTCAGGGATCTCTCACTAGCTTGGGTCAGCTGATTCTGTGGGTTTCCCCATCATGGTCTTGACTCCTTGTTCATATTATGCCTCCTTCCTCACTTCTATTGTACTCCAGGAGCTTGGCCCAATGCCTAATGATTAGTTGTGGATTTCTGCATCTGCTTCCATCTGTTTCTAGAAGAAGGTTCTAGCTTCTCTGGGGTTGTGGATTGTAGGCTTTATGTCTGGTATCCACTTATGAATGAGTACATACTATATTTGTCTTTCTGGTTCTGGGTTACCTCACTCAGCATCTCACCTGACAAGACAGGATCTCACCATATAGATGTCACTGTGTAGATCAGTCTTGCCTCTGTGTCTCCCAAATGCTGGGACTAAAGGCATGTGCCACCATGCTTCTATGACTTAAGATACAACATGACCAGCTGCCTCCAGCTGCTGCCATCATGACCTCTCTAGCATGAACTACAAGCCCAAATCAGTCAGTATCAAGACTGTGTAAGGTCCTCTAAACTGAGTGTTAAAGTAAGGGTTGTGATAAATACATGTAAGAGGACCCATGAAGATGTTCAAATCTCAATCCAAATGAAAATGCCATTAATATTCACACTGATGCCTTGCATCAGCTTGGACCGAAGTGAAAATGGATACAGGTTTTAAAAATTGGGTCTCCTGTGTCCTGTGGTGAATGATTTTACACCAGGTTGAACAGATTTTTCCAAGCATGCCAGTATCCCTTTCCTGGGTTTTTTTTTTTTTTTTTTTTTTAGCCCAGGCTGTCCTGGAACTCAGAGATTTGCCTGCCTCTACCTCTGGAGCACTAGGATTACAGGTGTGTGCCAGCAAGCTTGGCTTTATGTGCCCTTGAATAAATGAAGCTGAAGTCTTCAAGAATCCTCTTGCAAGGATATTTACAGCAGCTTCAGTCAGTCCCCTTCCACCGGACAGCAAACTGAAGTCCCTCTTCACAGAGAGCACATGGGGGCAGACAGAAAGGAACCTTGTGCAGCATGCATGAGGCAGACTGGGGAGGCAGGGCGGCATGGGAGACCCTGGCAATAGTTGTAACGGACTCCATACTACATAGAAGTGAGGCGATTTGTACCTTTTAAATTTCATTTTTTATTTTATGTATGGTTTGTGTTTGTATTTATGTGTGGGTATGCATTGGTTAGAAATAGATACTGGGTATTTCTGCTTCTAATGCTTTCTATCCTGTGTCTGTCTGTCTGTCTTTGGTGGCTAGTTTTATGTCAACTTGATACAGGATAGAGTCATTTTGGAAGAAGGAGTCTCAACTGAGAAAATGTCCTGTTTTGGGATATTTGGTCACACTGTGAAATTCTGAGACTGTATTAATAAGATTAACCTTAGCGAGCCAGCAACTAGTTGATAAGAATTAGCCATAGAGAGCACAAAGGACTTGGAAAGATGAATAGAGAGATCCACAGGAAGCAGTAAGGAAGCAATTAGAGATTGTCAGGCCATTTTTGTTTGGGATAGATGGAGAGATGCTCTCTTGCTGAGTCTCCAGCCAAAAAGGAAGATCATCTGGTTGCTTCTCTGATCTAGCAGATTTTCATTCCAACATGTGACTCCCCAGTTTATTGGTAAATGGAACAACTTAGATAAAAATAGCAATGTCCCCACTAGATCAGCCTGTGGTAGAGCCTGCCCTGCACTTTTGTGACTGATGATTGATGCAGGAGGGATCAGCTCACTGTGGGCAGGGCCACCCCTGGATGGCATGAGAAGGCATGAGCAAGCCACGAGCAGCCAGCTGGTAAGCAGCATCCCTCCATGACCTCTGCATCAGGTTCTACCCTGACTTTCCTCAGCATTGGACTGTTACCTACAAGTACCTATTTGTGTACACTGTAAAGATGTGCCTTTGCCAAGGTACCCACTGATTGATTTAATAAAGAGCCGAATGCCCAATAGCTAGGCAGGAAGAGGTTAAGTGGGACTTCTGGGGACAGAAAGGACTCTGGGAAGAAGATGCACAGGAAACAGGATGGACACTACAGAGATGAGGTAACTAACTTTGTGAAAGAATGTAGATTAAAAAGTACGGATTAGATTTCTATTTTTGTTTCCACAGAAAATGAAAAGCTGTGGATTCCTTCCAGACTAATGTGGTTTGATCAAGCCAGACCTCCTGAAACAGAGTACAAAGTGATCCTACATTCAAAACAGCTGGACAAAGCAGCCTTGCAGACTACAGCCAGGATTTCTGCATCTTCTTAGAATCCCCCATGACAGCGCCCCTTACCAGCAGGAAGTAGTTTGGAAAGAATGACGCCCACATTCCCAAATATTGTCTATAAATGTTTGTTTTCATTTAAATGGACTTGGTTATAAAAATAAATAAATAACTAAATAAAATAAATTTGAATAAACAAAAAAAAGTACGGATTAACGTAAATTCTAAGAACTAGTTAGGAACAAACCTAAGCTAAAGCCGAGCTTTTATAATTAATAATAAATCTCTGGGTTGTTATTTGTGAGCTGGTGACCCAAAGAAAAATCCTACTACAAGACTGAACTTTTAAAATGTTTGAATTTTTAAAGACTGTGGGGCTTTTAAAAGTTGAAATGTTTTATACTGTGATATTATTAACAGGAGATTATGGGATGAACAAGAAAGGAAAGTATTTAACAGTTATGTGTATCTCAAGATGACAAGGTTAATTGTCCTGGCTAGTTGTTCTGTCAGTTTGACACAGGTTAGAATAATTTTGGAAGAGGGAATCTCAACTCAGAAAATGCCGCTACCGGACTGGCCTTTGCATTTTCTTGATTAATGATTGATGTGGGAGGCCTGTTCACTGTGGGCAGTGTCACCCCTGGGCTGGTGATCCTGGGCTGTATAAGAAAGCAAGCTGAGCAAGTCAGTAAGCAGCATCCTCCATGGCCTCTGCCTCAGCTCCTGTCTCCAGGTTCCTGTCCTGCTTGAGTTCCTGCCCTGACTTCCCTCAGTGATGAACTATTACCTGGAAGTGTAAGCAAAATAAGCCCTTTCCTCCCCAAGTTGCTTTGGTCACAAGGTTTTATCACAGCCATAGAAGTCCTAACTAGGACACCATCTTCTGTCTGTCTGCCTGCCTGCCTGCCTGCCTGTCTGTCTAGCTGAGACCGGGTTTCTCTGGAGATTCATTTGCTTCTGCCTTGACCCTGTCGGAAGTGCTGGATTACAGACATGTGCCACCACACCCGCTTTTATGTATGGGCTATGCCTCTGATCTCGGCTCCTCCTGCTTGCACAGCAAGCACTTTACCCACTGAGCCATCTCTTTAGCCCCATTTTTTTTTTTTTTTTCATTTTTTGAGGCAAGGTCTCGTGTGACCCAAGCTGGCTTTGAACTCAGAGGGTGACCTTAAACTTCTGATCTTTCTGCTTCCTGAGTGCTAGGGTTGTCACTATGCACCTGTGGCTTCATGTGGTGCTGGGGCTTGAACACAGGGCTTTGTACATGCTAGGTAAATTATTGTACCAACTGTGCCATGTCCAGGCCCTGTACCTTATGTTTTTAAAAAACCCAACAGGTCTAAATGGCTTCATCTGCCTCTCCTACTTTTGCAGGTTTGTAGCACCCAGCCTTCTAGCCCTGGATTCTCAGGCACCTGTTACCTGACTCCGCTCTGGCCTGGCCCAAATGAGTAGGTCAGAGGGCAAGGTCCACAGTAATGGGGGGGGGGTCCTTCTCTGTCATTCCCAGGACAGTTCTAAAGTTCACCCTGAGCACTTGGAGCACTGCCCTCTCTCCCTTCCCAGGAGCAAGATGTAACCCAGGGTTGATACAGAATAAAACTAGTAGAAGGCAGACCCTGAGCAAGAGATAGAGAACAGACCTGCCCCTCCCACCACAGCCCCAGGTTCAAGTGGGTGGAGACAGGGTGTGGAGGACAGCAGGTTCGCAGGTCGGTTGCACCCAGAACATAACTTCCTCCAGCTACTCTGGAAGGTTGGCTTCTGGCTCAGGTGAGGGACCAAGGGGCTGTTCTGGTCTGTGGACTGGCTCTGGGAGGGGACTGCCTGTCCTGGGTGAGGGATGTGTCTTGTCCTCTTTTTAGCCTCAGGAGCTACATTCTCTGAGGTGAGGTCTGCGTCTTCTTGGTTCCTGCCTGTGATCTATTTGTCACTGTGGCTTGGGTGCTGGTTAGGTCATTTGTCCTTTCCTTCTCAGTCTCACTTCCCTCAGAGGCACGTGCTTCACTTAGTCTGTTCCCGGGGTCCTAACCTCTGTTTGTCACTCATGAAATGCTGGGAGTGTCTTCATTCTAGGAGTATACGCCACAGGATACAAAGGACAGAATTTCAAACTGTTGGAGGCTCAGGGAACACTCTGGCTTTGACCAGTCCAGTGATCCATTATGAGGCTTGCCTTGAAGCAGGGTTGACTGGGAGTTGCCTAGGGACTCTGCACATTGGTGGGCTGGAGTGGGTGAGGACTCAGAATCCCTGCTGGGCTCTAGGATAGAAAAGAGTGTAGCTGTCCCTGGGTACCAAGGATAATGGCATTCCTTGGTCAGCCTTGGTGAGCTGCCCAGGTTCATTCAGGGTCAGCTAAAATCTTTCAGATCCCTATCAGAGAAACCCAAGTTTAGGATTTCTAAAAGAAACAGATGCCGTTGTTAAGAAGCATAGAATACTAGCTGACCTCGTGAAGGGCCCGCACCTGGCCCCTGGACTCCCAGAGAGAAGTCCTGCACTGGGAGTCCTTGGTATGAAGCCCTGAGTTCATTCCAGCTCAGTTCAGGCTCCTTATGGGGAGTCAAGACAGCAGGGGCCTAGAAGGCGAGGGAGTTTCCGCAAGGCCTGTCTAGGGGTTCACATGGGGCCCCATTTAGCCGTTGATAGTGGCATCAGAAATGGCTCTCCTGGCTCCACCAGGCTGTGCCCTCGTGTACTGGCCCCCAGGCATTGTGACAATATTGGGTCTGCCCAGCTGGACTCTGGACCCTGATCTTGGCCTCTTTTACTGTGACAGTCCTGGCTACTGACCTAAACAAGGGAGATTGTCTGAGTCCCAGATTTGGCAACATCCGTCAGTTAGGACATATTAAGATCCTTCCTCTAAAAAGCTGGGGTTGGAACAACAGGGTGAAGTCTGAGTGCTGTCCACGTTATCCTTGCAGCCCACCCCTCCTGCCATGGGACTCTCCTTGAAGGAACGGGTCTTCATGGCCCTCTTGGGAATTGCAGCAGCTTCAGGCCTCACCATGCTCATCCTTATCCTGGTGAAGGCAACCAATGTCTTCCTGCCTGCGGACACCAAGGTTTGCTTCAGAGGCGGGACAAGGATGTTGGGCAGGGTGGCCAGGATGTTGGCCTCCACACCTTTCTGATCCCAATGTTGTCCTTAGTTTGGGATTGTGTTTGATGCCGGCTCCTCCCACACATCCCTGTTTGTGTACCAGTGGCCAGCAAACAAGGAGAAGGACACAGGAGTGGTCAGCCAGGCCCTGACTTGCCAGATAGAAGGTCAGTGGGCAGTCCCATGGCAGGTCATTGCGACCTGGCTTGGGCTCCCAGGCAAATGACATGAGGCTCGGTGTGAGAGACCATTTGGTGACAGGTGGAAACTACATTTCTAGTCCTCAGGAAAGCACACCAACCTAATGGACAAGGGCGTACAGTGGTGAAGTGAGGGGCAGGGTCACACAGCTGGGCTGGTTCTGATGAGAATATACACACAGACCTCAGACACCATACCTCCCCAGGCCCTGCAGCTAATACCTCCCTATCTGATCCCACATCTGCTTCTCTGGTTTCCTTAAGTTTCCCATCTAAGTACCACACCACACTGATGACAGGAGCCTCCAAGGGCTGGGCCCGAGTTCATTTCCTGGTGTTCCTCTCATTTCTAGAGATCAAAAGCCTGAGAGGCCCAGGGGTGGCAGAGGCACACTCTCCAGAAGGCCAGAAGTGGGAGAAACATGGGGTTTCCTACCTTTCCATGTAAGGGTTGTAGTCACTAGATTGGGGGCCATTCTGCAACCAAACTAGCCTTATCTATGCATGCCCTCTGTTGTTATTTGAGACAGAGTCTTGCTGTGTAGCCCAGACTGACCTTGAGCCCTCCATGCCCCTGCCTCAGCCTCCTGAGTATTAAGATGATAGGCAAGCACCTTTGTGTCCCATTCAAAAATCCTTAACCTGGGAACTTCCTTCTTCCAAAAATGGTCACATCCACAGGTTCTAAATATTAGGGTGTGTCGTATCTTTGGTGGTCACCACTGAGTCCCAACCTTCAGACCTGGAGCCTTTTCCTAGGGTACTGTATTTCAGGACCTGGGATCTCTTCCTACATTTCTGACCCAACACAGGCTGGGAAAAGCCTGAAGAGCTGCCTGGAGAAGGCACTAGCATTGATCCCACAAACCCAACATCAAGAGACGCCCACATTCTTGGGGGCCACGGCAGGAATGAGGCTGCTCAGGTGAGACAGTAACAAGCTGCATCTGTCAGGGTCCCTCCAGAAAGCCGGGCTTGAATGAATGCCCTGGGCTGAGGCACAGTGGAGGTTGGCGTAAGGCTTTCCTCCAGCATGGCCCTCTCTACCCAGCCAGAAAAACAGCTCTCAGGCAAGTGACATCCTAGCTGCAGTCTCCCAGACACTAAGCAATTCTCCTGTGGATTTTTGGGGTGCCAAGATCCTGACTGGGAAGGATGAAGGTGCCTTTGGTTGGATCACTATCAACTATGTCCTGGGAATGCTCCTCAAGGTGCAGGGGCAGCCCAAGGGTAAGGGGTTGGTCTGAGAGGTCAGTGCCTGGGGCTGGCTGGCCAGAATCTAGGGCCAGTGTGGCTGCCCAGATCTAAGCATTTCATCTGTGATCAGTATTCCTCTGGACAGTGGATCCTGCCTGAAGAGAAGATGCTGGTTGGTGCTCTGGACCTGGGTGGGGCCTCCACCCAGATCAGCTTCGTGCCTCAAGGCCCCATCTTGGACCAGAGCACCCAGGCTACCTTCCGCCTGTACGGTGCCAACTACAGCATCTATACTCACAGCTACCTGTGCTTTGGGCGAGACCAGGTCCTAAGGAGGCTCCTAGCAGAGCTGGCACAGGTTAGGCTGGTGTTTGAAGGGCAGAGATGTGGGGAGGCATGGTGTAGAGTAGCAGGGCTTAGAGTTCATGCCCTTTCCTCTCTCTGCAGAGAAGCCCAGTAGCCCTGGTCAGACACCCATGCTACCATAGCGGCTACCAGGCCACACTGCCACTGGCTCCACTGTACGAGTCACCCTGTGTCCACACTACAGATTCCCTGAACCTCACCCAGAACATCACAGTTGAAGGGACAGGCAACCCTGGGGCCTGTGTGGCAGCCCTCCAACGTCTCTTCAATTTCTCCAGCTGTAAGGGCCAAGAAGACTGTGCTTTCAATGGTGTCTACCAGCCTCCTGTGCGCGGTCAGTTCTATGTAAGCACCGCCCACAAGCTCTGGCTGCCTTCCGGGGCGCCCCAGGTGCCCTTGGGACCACAGGGGCTCCAAGGACAGTTTGGAACAGGAGGTACCTCGGGTGGCTCCTGGGGATTCTGAAACTGGAGAGAATACTTGTCTAAAGTGTGGACTGCCGCAGCATTCTCTACTTCCCCCAGGCATTTTCCAACTTTTACTACACTTTCCACTTCCTGAACCTCACCTCCAGGCAGCCACTGAACATTGTCAATGACACTGTCTGGAAGTTCTGTCAGAAACCTTGGAAACTGGTAAGTGACTCTGAATGCCAGCCCTCACCCCCTCTGTATACCTCACCATGGCAAGCAGGGCTTCTGGACTCTTCTTACTGGGTTTGCTGGACAGAGATTTGTGGTAAAGCCAGGACTGGGGAGGAAAACACCGTGGTAGGGAGAGTGGCTTGCTTTGGGTAGAAAGGTCTCCAGGGCCCTGTCAGGATCAGCTTCTGGTTGTCATGACGTTGGTGGCCCCACCCACTCCTAGCTGGAGGATAGTCTCCACAGGGACTTAGGGCTTTTGAAAACATTTAACGCTTTCCCGATGTCTGGAAACTGTTTGGATGTATGGAGATCCCACTATGGCTAGGAGGGGAGTGCCCTAGCCTTGGGGCCTCACTTTTTCATTGGCTTCTGGAACTCAAGGTGGAAGCCAGCTACCCCGGGCAAGAACGCTGGCTACAGGACTATTGTGCCTCAGGCCTGTACATCCTGGTGTTGCTGCTGGAGGGCTACAAATTCAGCGAGGAGACTTGGCCCAACATCCAGTTCCAGAAGCAGGTGATTGCCAGCATGTCTGATTCAGGGTGAGAATGGGATGGGGCCTACGACAGCCATCCAGCAGCCCTGAACAGCATGTGTCTCACAGGCAGGTGGCATGGACATTGGCTGGACACTGGGCTACATGCTAAACCTTACAGGCATGATTCCAGCTGAGCCACTGAGCCAGTGGCGGGCGCAGAGCTACAGCATCTGGATGGCTGGAGTAGTGTTTGCAGTGCTGACCCTTGTGGCCATTCTAGGAGCTGCTGCAGTCCAGCTCTTCTGGACCCAGGACTAGATAAAACCAAGCTGAAACAGATCGCAGATGCAATGCACCTGAAGCGATTCAAGTGCTGGGATTCAGCAGCAACAACATAAATGTTTGCACTGTCTACCTTGTGAGCCACCATCAACTGCCCTTAGCAAAGGAAGCCTTTAGCACACAAGACACATCCTGGATGCCTGCCTTCATGAACCCCAGACTATTAAGGGGTCCAGTCCATCGAGCAGACCAGGAGGACCAATTCCTGACAATACTGGCTCCCCTCTGCCCTCAGGGTGACACTGGCTATGGGGTCTGTAATCTTCCAAGGAATGGACCAGGAAGGGGTCTGGGAGGGGCAGCTGTGGGACTAGGGCTACCTCCAAAGGCTGTGGCCAGCGCAGCAGAGACCCCTGCTTATTCGCTATAACCAGACTGGACCAGACAGCCAGAATCCAGATCTGTGGGCCAACCCAGCTTCCCTCTCCCAAAAACTTGTGGTTGGATCCCCTTTATCTCAGTCCCAGAAGGTAGAACACATAGGGATGAGGGGAATAGGTTTTTGTTTGTTTAAATTAAAACTGCTCTTATCACAACATGTATTGCTAGTGCTGGTCTCCTAGCTTGAGTCCTGGAATGGGTAGGGCTTCCTCATAGGCCCCACTGGGACCACAAAGCACTTGGGAAAAATGCCGATGCAGCCATCTCGGTGTCCCTCCAGCCATGCTTCGTCCACTGTGGAGACATGTTGGATGGTGTGCCTACTTACAGCAAAGACCGAGCCCTAGAGAATGAAGCCCCCACCAGGCCTGGGCAAGCCAGCAGTGTTGGGGAAGGGCAGTCTGGGTCTACCTTCACACAGAACATCCACTGTGTCCCCTTGGTGGAAGCCCAAATCCTCAGGCCTTTGGGCTGAGTAATCATGTTGAGCAAGCACCTGGTACAGGACTGGTCGGCCCCAGACCCCCTGTGGCAGAAAAGTGGGCTTCAGGGGTGGCACAAGAGAGGGGCTTCCCCTCCACCTGCCTGGGCTGCCAACAGTAGGCATCACAGCCCCACCCCACCTCCCCCTCACCCCCTCACCCTCTGCTCACCCGGCACTGGAGCTGCAACCCTCTTGGGCCCATGGTCACATTCCTCCAGACACCCTGCAGTGATTCCTCTGTGGGGATAGGGACCCAGAACCTCTCCTCTCCTGGCACTTGGTAACTGCAAAGGGAGTTTGGGCTACAGTATGTGGGGGAGTGCCTGGTGTCGCTCTCCAGTCCTGGCCCTTACTTCCAGTGGCTGCATAGGATCTAGGCATAGAGCTAAGAAGGCCTTAGCTTTGGTCCCTTCTTAGGCCTGAAAACCTAGGACAGCCGTCACTTCCTTGTAGCTCGGATCCACCCTTTTCTCCTGGGTCCCCTCCCTCGCAGCTTTTGACTCACCTGAGCTGCCCCATATGTGCCTGGTGAAGGAGGGCTTGAGCCAGCAATGATCGGAGACTGGACAGGTCAGTGTCTCTTGGGGCCTTCAGGGGCACCGTAAAGTGGCACTGCACAGTGACACTCACCAAAGATTCAGGGTCCTTTGCTGGTGCTCCCTGAGGACAGGACAGAGACAGGATTGTGTAGCCTTTGAAAGCAGGCGGTCCTTAGACTCAAGGGGTCAGGGTAGAGGCTAGGCTGAAAGGAGGAAGACGGAATCTGAGCTAGGGCCATCCTTGCCCCAAGTGGCTAGTGAGGAGAGATTAAAGGGCAGGATAGCTCTTACCCCAGATCCTGAGGAGTCTTCAGAGGGGCCCTGGTCATGCCGTCCAGATGCCAGCAAGTCATAGCACAGAGCACGGCTCATGGGACCACCTTTCCACAAAGGAGACACTTTGTAGTAGATGAATGACTGGCAGGTAGCTGTCTCCAGCCCCAAACTTCCTTTAAGGGACAAGTGTCCATGTCCCAGCTCTCCTGAGGCAGCTCCCCCTACCCCTATTGTTCACGATCCTCTTACCAGTGGATGGAGGAGACTGATGGCCAACCTGTTCCACCTGGAACCTCTGCAAAGGAAGACAGGGGTAGCAGGACCTCAACAGTGTCAGTCCTCACACACGTCATCTGCAGCCATCTGGATATGTTTTGTTTAGTTGGTTTTGTTACCTCTTACATTATGCAGAACAATTTTTGTATAAATGGTTTAAAATTTATTTATGCAAGATCTGAATGCACACCAGTGTTTTATTATATAGAATGCCAACTTTTCTTCAGGTGGGAGGACTTACCCTGGACTTCATCAACATAAGGAGCCCACCTACAGATGTGCCCAGGTGTGACAGGGGGCTATGACCTTCCACTTAAAAGCATGTTTAACTGGATGTTGAGAGCCTACTTGGTATGTCAAGAAGTTACAGGGCATGTTGTGGATAATTGCAAAGTACAGTTCAGGCAAACCACTTTGCCAAGTTTCAATAGAGAGTTCACCTTTTCCTAAAAATTTTACAATTCAGACTTCACCCTTTACACTCAGGAGGGTTTTGCTCCAAGCATGATCTCTTGTATTCTGTCTGCGTAAATCTAATTTATACCTTGAGTCAAGTAGATTAAATGTGTTCATAGCCTCCTTTCCTTCCCCCCTCCTTTGAAGTATTCAGTTCTCATTGAAGCTGGTAACCTGGCTATTCTCTAATTGTCAAGTTCTGCATTCATAGAGCACTGCTGAATGGTGCTGTTTGCTTAACACCCCCTGATGTGGTTTTACCTTTACAAAAATTCCTCCCCCTGCCCCGCAAGGGTGTAGTCCTGGGGTGGGACCTAGAGTATAGGGGTCTTGAGGTGGTGGGTCTGGGCTCAAGGGAGCAACTCCTTGGGTTCTGTCCTGGCATAGCCAGTGGTTAAGGATGTAGTCTTGGAGCCTGGCGAGCAGTTAGCAGGAAGTTTAGGACTAAATGCATGGTAGGCCCAAGTCCTAGGCACACCTAGGTACAGGGCTGAGTCTATGAACAGGGTGCCTGGTGTTCTTGTGGAAGCTTCACCCCAGCCCCTGGCATTCATAGACCCAAAGAGTCCCGGATGTTCTGGTGGAAGCTCCACCTAAGCCCCCTCCCAATCTCTCTTCAAATCCTGCTGCATCTCAGAAAGCCCACCAAATGATGCTTTAGCTAAAGACCACTCCCGCAGGGTATTTAAACTGGCCCCCAGAAAATGGTCACGTGGTTTTCCAGTCTCTTTTCCATCTTCTTTCTGGGGGGGGCTGGAAGGCCATCCAGGAACTCTATATCCATTAAACATGGGCTTTTTCTAATTCAGTGTAATTTGGTCTGATTTGGATTACTGCATTGATGGAGAGGCTTATCGGGGTGCAGAAACTTTTCACCTAGCACCACTGAGCACTTCCCAGGCATTCTATTGATCCCCAACTCCAGTTTTGTGACTTCTCCATTGACCCTGAGAAGCCCAGGACAAACTCTAAATAGGTGCCTAGCCTCGGGTGCCCTGAGTTGGCGAAGAGGTGAAAACCTCTAACCTCTGTTGGGCACTCATGGGTGGCTGTGGCTTGTGAACTGGTTTTAAAGGGAGACTGTGGAAAAGCAATGTGTGGCCCTTGTGAGGTTTACAGCCCAGTACAGGAGCTGGTAAATGCAGGTTTAAGCACCTGGAGATTTTGAGATTAGCTGTAAAAGTTTGCTGTTAAAGACATTGAACTATTGGATTGGGATGAACTGAATACTGGGCAGAACTAAAGTGGAGGTGACTGTCCTGTGTCCTGTAATAAGGCCATGTCAAACATTCTCCTAAAGTGCAGCCTGGCAGCAAGGGGTTCTGTCTAACCACTCCTCACCCAGGCACAAGTGGCTCTGATGGCTTGCAATAGCTAGGAAGGAGGTTGGCTTTGGTTAGGCCTTCCGACATGTCTTTCCCCAGACTGTCATGTGATCTGACCACTGTATGTCCAACAGAGGTTCCTACTTTCTGCTGACAGCCCTATCTGGTCCTGTGGTAGGTCTGAGTTTGTGCCAGTGAGTTGACCTTACTAGCCCATCCCCTGAGGTCAGGTCACTATGACTGACTCTTACAGTATCCCCAGCCTGGTTGTCAGTGAGGCTGCCTGCCCTCTCAGAAGCTTACACTTACTCTTTGGCTCATGACAAGTGAATGGATGGAAGTGACCAGCCATCCCTGCCAGGTCAGAGCTGTCCCTCGGGAGTGGGAATGTGGTGGATGGCAACTCTTTGAAGGTCTAGGTTTCATCCCATCCGTAGGAGAATGGGTACCCTCATTCTCAAGGCTTTCCCACCATGTGGCTCAAGCCCTTGGCTCAGCCTGCCTAAGCCTTATTTTCCTCATCAGTACACAGTTCTGAAAAACCAGGCAAAGATGGGCCTGGGTCTGCTCCATGCCTGCGCACCTACCTGCTGAGGCCAGCCATCTGTGTTGTGGTGGTCAGGGATGACAGATGCCACCACCTAGGGAGGGCAGGGATACAGCTGGATTAGAGCCCCATGGAGTCCTCTCCTCCAGGTCCCTAGTTCCCAGCATCTCTGTGGCTGGAATCTGTAGGGTGTGGGCTGCCTACACCTAGCTCAAGAGGGCTGGATCACTACAGCTTAAAAAGAAAGTATGACCAAGAGAAACATGTACTACTAATATCAACTCAATTTTAGTGCAACTTTTTCAATCTTTCTGTCTCTTGTAGCAGTGGTCTCAGTGAACTGTGATGGGTGCATAAGTCTTCTCCGCCTATACTCAGTCCACCTCAGGGAACATTCACAGGCAGGGTGAACCTCAGGCAGCTGCACATGGCCATACAGTACGGCAGGTCCTGCACAAGTGCTGTGGCAAATGGCCATAGGTGTGTGGCCAGCCCAGAGACCATCGATGCAACTGCAAGTTGGCCTGTCTTTGTGACAGCGCAAGTGACTATTTGCTTGAGTTCCTCTCTTCTATTTGGAGGTGAGAGATGCCACACACATCCCTTCTGGGACCTTGCTGTCTGTAGCAAAGATGGAGAAACAGAAATACAGACACTGGGAGCAACTGGAAGATGAGTGGAAGTGGGGGAGGGGCACCACTGAGGATTCCCATCCAAAGGCTGGAGCCCAACCCCCCCCCCCGCCCCCTTTAAAGCTGACTTCCGGTAAGTTTTGCCTCCGGGAGAACAGCCTCACTCCTAACCCTGGGAGTCTTGTGCCCACTTTCTACCTGTCTGGCTTTCAAGTGGCCTAGGCCTCACACCAATTGTCCTCATAAACACACTGGATATCCAGTATAGGAGCCACCACACCGTAAGCTTGACATAGGCTACAACTGCCAATTTGGCAGCTGAGTACCCAACCTAGAAAGCACCTCTAGTGCTTTACCTTAGCCTTGCCAAGGAAATCCATGGGCTTCAGATGCTGTAGGTATTGCCTGGGCGGCTGGAAGACTTCACCCTTGGGGACTTGCCGTAGCTGCAGGGGTACCTGTTTCTGGAATGGAGCATGTAAACCTGGGTGGCCATAGCTGCCAGAACTCTGAGTCTTGAAGCAGAGGGGCTGCTTGGGATCCCATCATATGTGACATGCTACAGGAAGTATGGGGCTCTCCATGTGCTATAGTTAGTCTTGAGGGCATAAGCTACAGAACCTGGCTCCAAACCAGTGTGATTGTCACCTGCCTTCCTCACCTGCACTTGGTCCAGGGCAGTGTCTAGGATACGTTGGGCCCCATCTGGCCATTTGGAAGTTGCCTCCACTAGAGTGTCAGCAGCCTTGGCCCAAAGCCCTGCCCGGCATTGTGCTGATGCCATGTTGTATAGGACCTAGGAACAAGGGCAGACATGACAGCAGGGGCCAGGCCCCCAAGCTGGTCCTCATCTCAACTCCCCAGTCACAGTAGCTGAAGGTCCTTCTGTGTGTTCAGCTGCATAGGAGCTAAAGGTACAGACCAGGCCACCTGCTTCCTGGCTGCCTGCCTGGCTCAGTTGCCAGATACCAAATGGTCATTCCCTGTTATCTTGTTTACTCCTGGCAGGGCCATGTTTTGCTTTGGGCTTTTCTACTTGAAACAGCAGCAGTAGCTCTCCCTTTCACAGTGTCCCCTTGTGCTGCTGGGGGGGGGGGTAGGGGGGCTGTGTGGTGAGATGGCTGGCTCAGTGGTTAGAGTACTCATTGCTTTTCCAGAGGACTTGGGTTAGATCCCCAACTCTCACATGGTGGCTCACAACGTATTCCCTTGGCTAATACCCTCCTAATTCTATACTCTGACACCCCCCATTAACTGCTCCCTGTACCCCCGAGTCTAGAGTATGTCTAAGGGTTCCCATTGGCTGTCCAGGGAGATTCAGAACCCCACATTCAGAACATTCTAATGGGCAAAGTGGACTGGGTTAAGGCCAACCTACAGCCCCAGTGACATGTGAGCTCTTATGATGCTAGGAACCCATTCTCCCTTCACCCTGGGGAGGTATATGCATAAGAAACCCACTGTTTCCTGTGGCTCGGCTGCTGAGCTAACACCCTTCCCCCACACCTGTCTGTCACTCTGCCATGATCTTCAATTCTATTCTACTTTCTCCCACATGAGCCCATGCTGGCTGGCTCCAAAGTATGTGAGCAGTCTGCTCCGTCCATTGCCACTCCAGCCTCCAATCAAGGAGCTGGGGGATTCAGAGCTCCAAAAGTCTTTAGCTAGACAGGGCATCTCATTCCATATGGCTAACTATGACAGTAACACCAACATAAAGGTGACAGACTCTGGCAACACTGTAGACTTTATCCTAGGACTCCAGCCAGGACCTCAGCCAACATGTTAGGATCCCTATTGCAACCCATGGCAATG
Source organism: Phodopus roborovskii (assembly GCF_943737965.1). Taxonomy (NCBI): domain Eukaryota; kingdom Metazoa; phylum Chordata; class Mammalia; order Rodentia; family Cricetidae; genus Phodopus; species Phodopus roborovskii. The sequence continues at coordinate 65,918,886 of NW_026126418.1, forward strand.
GCAGAACCTTAGAACTCCCCCAACAGAACCCTGGGGCCACAGAGAGTACCTCCAAGCCCCAGGGACACTGCGTGGTGTCTGAACTCTGCACACGTGAAATGCCCACTCACCTCCCAGGCTTGCAGTCTGAAGTGCAGACCCAGTTGTGTGTAGTCAATGGCAGCATTGCCCCTCAGCTGTGCCAGGGACAGCTGGAAATCAGACATGGCCTCTTGGAACCTGCGAGCATCAGGGGGCCTCTCAATAGCTACAAGGGAGGAGCTGAGCCTGTGAATGGGTGTTTTTGGGGTACCCCACCCATCCTCCTATCTTTGACAGCTTTGGGAGGCCTGAAGGCAATAGGGGTCACCTATAAATCAGCACTCCATGGGACTCAAGTCCAGACCAGCATGCTTAATGGGAGTTTACTGTCCAATTCCGCTTAGCCTCCGGAGCATTGCTCTCTTTGCCTGACAGGGGCCGCTGCTTACATTCCAAACCCTCTTCCCACTGTCCTGGACTCTCGTTTCTTGCCTCTCGGGTCCAACCTTATGGGGCCTCCTCTAATCTCTGAGCTTCCAACACTGGATGGAATCTGTCCTCTACTAGACTCTCCACTTCTCTCAATCAGTTCTCCTGGGCTGTCTGGAGCCTGCAGCCCTGAATACCCTTCCTCACTCACTCTTGGAAATCTGGGAGGCCATCCACATCCTTGGATAAGCCCTTGTTTTCACACCTGCAAATTGGCTATAAACACAGTGTTCTCACTACTATAGACACGAGGAGGAAAGCAGGGATGTTGAGTGAGTACTGTGAATCTTGACAGAGACAGGACCGGATGTGTGGGCCCCAGCCTAACAAGAGCATCCTCATCCATGCTGGAGGGGATGGGGGAGAGAGGGAAGGAAGTGGGTACAAGCATTGGTTTGCAGAGACAAAGAACCATCCAATAAGGAACAGGGGATCCTGCTGTGCTCACCTCTTCAGCAGGAAATTAGCCACTCCCCGCTGGAAGAAGCCAACAGCCATGCAGGTGTCCTTGGTCACTGCTTGGTCAAATGCCTAGGGACAAAAATGCTAGTCAAACAGCAGACTCAGTAATCCAAGAACCCAATGCCACAATGGCAATGGAAATCTATCAACTGATGAGAACTGCTTGCAGCGGGTGCCAAGCTAGAGCCTGGATAAATGTATCACTGCATAGATTCCTCAGCTGCACCAAAAAAGCTCGGGGCATATCCCTATGGCATAGAAACTCATTTTGTCCACAGTGAACACAGAGCTAAAAGGAAGTGCTCTAAAATGTCAGGAACAGTTATCTCTGGGAGATAGAACTGGGTAAGACTCTTGGCTTTTGTTGTTGATGTGTTTGAGACAGGTTGTTTCTCTGTAGCTTTGGAGACTGTCCTGGAACTCTCTCTGTAGCCCAGGCTGAGCTCAAACTCACAGAGATCCTCCTGCCTCTGCCCCGAGGGCTGGGATTAAAGGTGTGCACCCCCAACGCATGATGACTTTTGGCTTTAAAAAAAATCTCTTTTCAGGGGCTGGAGAGGGCTGCTCTTCCACAGGTCCTATGTTCAATTCCCAGCAAGCACATGGTGTCTCACAACATCTTTAATGGGGCCCGATGCCCTCTTCTGGTGTGCAGGCGAACATGCAGACACAGCATTCACATAAATAAAATGCCATCAATAAATCTTTTAAAATCTCTTTCGGTAGTTCACACAAAATAGCACGGTAGATATCTATTAGAAGCAGAATGCAGTCCTCTGTGTGTAGGCAGCACAGCTACATAAACCAGACACAGAAATGTGTGTGTCCAGAAGGAAAAGCAGCCATCAGTTAAACCTAGTGTAGTTTCCTGATAGCCAAACTGGCCCGGTGGACTGACTGTTGAATTGAATCTGACTTGAAGTTTTCACATGCCACAATCAACCTGGAAACTGGGTGGCTGCTTGCAACTGCATCCAACATTACAAGTTTCACACTGACAGGTTGAAGTGCAACTACATTACACCTGCACCCATAGTTTTCCTTATTGCAGCTGTACCACCTGCTTCTTGGAGTTTCCGGGTGTAACTGATATGCCTAGGCTTGCACATCTATTAACTTTATTGACTTAAGGCAGTGGCCACTCTTGTTCTTATGGCAGAGCATTTCCAGCCCCTCTCTAGGTACAGTGTGAGGAGGTGAGCATGGATTGGCCTAACACATGACTCACTGTTGAACTACCTGGTAACAGATCATTACATTTCCTTTCCTGAACAGTTTTTTTTTTTTTTTTTTTGGATACTTGGTTTCTCTGTATAGCCCTGGCTGTCCTGGATCTTGCTTTGTAGACTAGGCTGGCCTCAAACTCAGATATCTGCCTGCCTCTACTTTCCTAGTGCTGGTATTAAAAGCAGGCACTACCATGCCTGGGTTCAACCCTTTTTGTTTTGTTTTTTAAGACAGGGTTCCTCTGTGTAGTTTTGGAGCCTGTCCTGGCACTCGCTCTATAGACCAGGCTGGCCTAGAACTCACAGAGATGTACCTACCTACCTGCCTCTGCCTCCTATGTTCTGGGATTAAAGGCATATGCCAGCACCACAGCCTGGCAAATAACAGCCTTCTAATGAAGAAGGAATTCTGAAGTAATTGTAGATGCCAATGCAGAGCTGAGAGCTGGCAAGATGTCTCAATGAGTAAAGACACTGCCACCATGCCTAATGACCTGAGTTTGATCACCAGATGCCCCCACATGGTGGAAGGAGAGAACAACTCCCATAAGTTGTCTCCTGACTTACACACACCTGTAAGTAAATAAATAATAATAATTTCAAGAAAGAAATACTAGAAGAGACTGGTGCCTCTCATCTGCATGGTGTCCAGGTAGATCACTGCCATGTGAATGCTGAGTTGGAGGTGGGGAGCTGAGGGTTTCTATCACACACCCAGGAATAGCTGTCACTTTAATGAACATGCAGTAGGGAATACCCTGACTGCCTCCTCTATAGTGTGTGTCCCTGGGTAGTTCTACTCTGAGGAGCAGGTGGGGAGACATAGGAATGCTCAGAACTGGGAAGACTGTGTGTGCCACCATCACTGCAGGCAGAGTCCCAGTCTGTTGACTCTGATCCAGCCTTCAGCCTGTCTTCAAGTATGTCCCTCCCTCAGCCCTGATGGATTGGCCTGGTACAGGACTGATGCATTTGGTCCATGGGGCTGTGTGCCCTGTGCCCCATTCTGGCCACAACTAAGAGATGGGTCTCCCAACCACAAAGCTCCTACCTGCTTCAGGCAGTCACTAAGAGGGGGCATTAGTGTAACAATCTCTAGGTAAACGACGAGGTAAAAGGGTAGGGATTCTTCTCCTTCCAGGCAGCTATGGGGTGGAGAAAGGGCATCCTTTTCTAGGGTGTCCATTGAAAGATAAGGATTCCTGCCCACCATCACGTCTTCATTTGCATTCCCCTATAGGCCTCCACCAGGGATGGGGGCGAGGGTCTCAGACACCAGTCCCAGGGTGCTTACCCGTAACGCAGCCTCGGGATCCCCAGCCATTAGGTGCACGCAGCCCATATTGAAATAAATCTTGGCCGGCGGCTCCCGGACGTCTGAGAAGAGGCACAGCGCGCAGTCCCAGTCTTCGCGTGCCACGGCCAGTACGCCCTGGTGCCAGTTCCGTACCTGATCCCCTAGAGAGCTCATGGAGCTGGAGATACCTGCTGTGCCGCGAAGGAAGTTGGAGAGTCTAGCCCGAGAGTGCGGGGCTGGAGGAGGGTGTCCCACAGAAACTGGGGGGCTGTGGGCCAGGGACAAGGCTACTGTACAGCAGAGAAAAGAAGCTGGTGAGACCCGACTAATGAGCCCACAAGACACCTGGGGTTGATACTCCCTGTGGTGACTGACTAGGGGACACGAAGCCCCGCCCCCGTCCCAGGCCCCTCCCCTAAGCTCCCTTGAATCCCCTGGGCTGAGGACTGGGTCTCCGACCACATAGCCACGCCCCTTCATCCTCTAAGTCTGTCCTCTCCCTGGCCCAGCTCAGCACCAATAAGACCACGCCCACCTCCATTTGGACCTTCCCTCTCATCTACCTCGTTCGGAGTTAATGCCTCCCGCCCGATGTGACCACGCCCCTTATTCAAGCCTGGCCCACCGCATCTTTCCCTCTACAAACTCAGAACTTCAATGGACCGTGGAAGAGTGTTCAGGGGAAAATCATCCGGAAGCGCTGCAGCGATCGGGCCAAGTTCCCTGAGACAAGTGTGGACAGTGTATGGCAGAGCTGCCTGCGCAGTGGTCAATGACTTCAGGCCAGGTGGGCAGCCTGAAGGATAAACAGTCCAAGGATTGACAGGGTTCAGCCCCGCCCAGTGCATGTCCTTCTGAAGTAACCGATGGAGCTACAAGCTGGGCAGGACTGGCTCCCGTGTAACTAGCCAGGGCCCTCAGAAACCGGGTTGGAAGCCTCAGAGTGAACGGTGGTGCAGCCTGCAAGACCTTTCTCCAGTAGTGGGCGCTGACCTGGCTGCTCCTCCCCCTTGCTAGTCTGGCCTTGGAGACTGGGTCTCCTTCCAAGTGCCTTTTGCCCTGTGTGACCACACTGTCCAAAGAAACAACCAGTTGGACAGAGCCTGTGTCTTGTATAGACAGGAGGAGTGGCCCAATATGGACTGTGCAGAGCTCATGGATTTTGATGTCTACCTTTACACATCCTGCCTGTGGATGAGGCCCACCCACAGTCTAAAGCTGCTGATAAAAATCCCTCCTGAGATTTTCTCCTGACCGGGTGTTGGGGCACCATGGCTTGGCCAGGTTGACTCATGTAGCTAGGATCAACTGTAACTTGAGCCCATTCGCCTTCCTTGCCTGGTTGTTGGTCTTCTGTGCTCAAGAGTTACAGCTGATTTTCCCTGTGTGACCCTGGAATGGTTATTTATCTTTCCATACACTTCATCCTTATGTGTAACAATAGCAGTGATCAATTCTGTCCTGGCAAGGCCTTTATGAGAACTGAATGAGATCATGTGGATGGTGTCAATCAACTGTAGATGCTTAGCAGAGCTTGTAATCCTAAATTGACCGGGGCTTTGTGTCCCTTGGCTTTCTTCTGTGGGCTGAGTTTTCCTAAACTTGCTGTCTGGAGTGGGTGGGTGCTGCTAACCTGCTTCCTCTTCCTCTTCCTCCTCCTTCTTTTGGTTTTTCTAAACAGGATTTCTGTGTTTAGCACTAGCTGTCCTAGAACTCACTATGTAGAACAGGCTGGCCTCAAACTCAAGACATGCACCTGCCTCTGCCTCCCAAGTGCTGGGATTAAAGGTGTGTGCCACGGCACCCAGCCTAACCTGTCTTCTTAGGTTCTGGTGCAGCCATTCTGCCCCAATCCCCAGATCCTGGACTGTCCCTGAGCAGGCTGGCCCTCTCTCTTGAGGACTTCTTTCCCTTTTGTTACTCAGTGCCCCTTCCTGGAAAGCCATCTTAGCCTCCATTCCTACCTTCTCACCCATCTGCCCATTTTCTTTTCCATAGATTACAGTTCCTCCTAGAGTGGTCCATAGCCCATGCGGTGGTTTGAATGAGAATGAACCCAGATGGGGGAACTGTTTGGGAAGGGCCAGGAGGTTAGGCCTCAATGGAGGAGGCATGTCACTGGGGATTGGGCTTTGAGGTTTCAAAAACCCTGCACCTCTCACTCTGCTTCATACTAGCCGTTCAAACTCTCAAATACTGTTCTCCCTGCCACCATACTCCTGTCCTGGTGGTCATGGACTCACCTTCAGAACTGGAAGCCCCATATAAATTCTTTCTTCACTAAGTTGCCTGGGTCATGGTGTCTACACAGCAATAGAAATTTAACTAAGACAACCAACTTTCTTAGGTTGCAAGTTGTCCCAAATTCTACAAGGATTTCCTGCTGTTCTCTGATGAAACCCAAATGTCAGTCACAGTGACTTTCCCCTGAGCATGCATGATGTGCTCTCCATAGAGTTCACATGGATCATCATAATGGCCAGATAGCTTATGTTTAAGTCAGGGACCCTGTGGTGTAGCTATAGTCATAGTGTCCTGTTCACAGTATGCCAGTTGGACAGACATATGGTTTTTACCCCTGTGTGGGTCCATAGTCCTTGTGTGACTACCACTTGAGTGGCAGGGCATCCTCTGAGAATTATTTCAAATTCACTCATGAATCTTGAACAAGTGTGGATTATACAAGTCAGGTGGGATGCATGCTCTTGTCCCCCTATTTTCTGAAAAGTCCAAGTGAACTGCAACACCAGCTTCAAAAGACCATACCTGGGGGCTTGAGAAATGGCTCAGCAGTTAAGAGCACTGGCTGCTCTTTCAGAGGATCTGGGTTCAATTTCCAGCACCAACATGACAGCTGACAACTGTCTGTACCTCCTGTTCAAGGGGATCTGCCACCCTCACCCAGTCATCTATGCAGGCAAAACACCAATGTATGTAAAATACAAATAAATAAATAAGTTTTTTAAAGCCCATATCTAAGACCAAGCCTCAGTTTCTCTTTAGGATGGAATGTTCAAGGTGAGTAGGGTATGGGGTTATTTAGCCTCTCCTCCTCTGGCCTTGCAGGGTCTAGAAGGCAGGTGGGAGTAGCCTCTAGTAGTCTCCTTTGTGTACATGAGACAACTCTGTCCCAGGCAGCAATCGTGTCACCCATTTTCCAGTGTACCTGCCAAAGGCCAGGCTTGATACAACCCAGTAACAGCCAGGAGGAGCAAAGCCCTTTGGTTTAGAGAACAGTTCATTGTAGAGGAGACCTCAGCTGTTGGTCCTTGAGCCTGGGAATCCCACAGAGTGGGTGAAACAGAAGAAAGACATTAACAAGTGTGGGTGAGGCTGTGGGGAAGAATGGAAGCCCAAATGATACTACTATCCTAGTGAAAAAGGATCTAGTGATTCCTTGGATGAGTGGAAATATATCCACACAAAACTGGGAAGTACGCTGGGCTTATTCTTAGCACTGGGAAGGTTAATGCAGGAGGATAGTGAATCTCAGGCTAGACTTAGCTACATAGCAAGACACTCCCTCAAATAAATAAATAAAAATAAGAACAAGGAAGCAAACAAACCATATATACAAGTGTTCATAGTGACAGTATTTATAACAGCAAAAAAAAAAAAAGGTGAACAACAGGATGTCTAAAAACAATGATAAATGCATAATCCATCCATATGATTATCTATTACTTAGCTATAAAAAGGCATGAGGTTCTGACATAGCATGGGTGGACTTTGAGGATATATGCCACTCATAAAAATAAGGATACTCTATGATCCTGTTCATGGAAAGTATCTAGAAAAAGGAAATTTGTAGATGTCAAACATAGCTAGAGGAGGAGAGGAGAGCAGGCACTACTGGTAGATGTGGGGTGGTCCCTGGCAGGTCATGAAATGCCCTTTAGTTGAGTTGTGTACTGTACAGGCACTTTCAGAAGGTAAGCTTTACAGTGAATTATGTTGATAAACCGTAGGAAGTTTCTGAGATGCATACAGAAACAGAGGAGGCCTGGGCCAGCCTGGCTGCAGAGGCCCAGCTATGCCAGCCAGTCTCCTCGATATCTACCTTGTCCTGGCTGCCCTGGTACCTCTGGAGTCTGAGGGTTGGTGGTTTCTGTTCCTAGTAAGCCCCGGGTATCAGCTCTGTCCCACTGGAATCTGGACACTCGGTGAGTTTGTCACTTTCCTCTGTGTTACTGAGAGGGTTGGTGGTCATGTGGGCTTTTGTTATGAGGAAAAGGCACTGGAGACAGCCAGCCTGGCACTACATTCCTCAGACAAACCTAGCACAATTACCAGGGATAGTTGAACTACATGTGCGATTCCAGATTTTCTAATAGTACACGGATGTAGTTTGAAAGAAAATGACCCCCAAAGGGCGTGTCACTAATGGGTGGTGTGGCCTTGTCTTGTTGGAGGAAGTGTGTCACTGTGGAGGCAGGCTTTCAGGTCTCATATATGCTCAAATCAGACCTAGTGAGACAGTTCACATTCTGTTCCCTGCAGGATGTAGATAGAACTCTCAGTTCCTTCTCCAGCGCCATGACACTTTGTCTCACATGATGATAATGGACTGAACCTCTGTACTGTAAGCCACCCCAATTAAATGTTTTTCTTTATACGAGTTGCCATGGTCATGGTGTCTCTTCACAGCAACAGAAACCATAACTAAGACATTCACTAAAAAAGAATGAAATTAATTTATTTTTAATTGTATGTACGTGTGTGTATGTGTGTGTATGTGTGTGTGTGTGTGTGTGTGTGTGTGTCTGTGTGTGTGTACACATGGGTGCAGGTGCTCACAGAGAACACCAGATTTCTTGGTTGGAGTTACAAGTGAACACCAGATCCCTTGGTTGGAGTTATAGGTAGTCATGAGTCATTCAGTATAGGTGCTGGGAATCAGACTCAGTTCCTCTAGAAAAGCAATTAACTGGGAAATCATCTTTCTAGGTCCAAAATTAATTTTAATTGTGTGTTTTGACTCCAAATTACCAAAAATAATTCTACATGCAAATGACATAAGAAAAATGTCTATGTGTTCTATTATCCTGTCCTTGTTCTGGTGCAGAGAGAGCAACGTGCTGGGCATTGTGGGGCTTAGTGACTCAGCCTTAAAGTCTTTTCTGGGGAGGCAGGACGTTCCGGGGGCTCTAACACCGGTGTTGCCCTACCTACCTGCCTCATGGCCCGCACCAGCTCTGGGGTCTAGTTGAGAGGAGGCTGGGTAAGTAAAAAGACTGTTCACTGGGCCCACGTTTTGGTCTTCACACTGCTGTCATCCAAACTGAACCCAGAAATCTGGAGGGGCCCTGAAGCCCCTCTGGCTCTACCTGCCACATCTACCAACCTCAGGCTGCATGAGGAAGCTGAGCCAGCACTTTGCTTCTCTCAGGAATGTGGGGTTCCCTGTTTCAGGGCTTTCCTTCAGCTGCGCACATCAGGGGAGAGAAAGGCCACCTCTGTGTTATATGTCTGGTCTTGTCATCGTTAATGTGTAAATTTGGAAGCTGGGGGCCAGTTGTTTTGTTGTTGTTGTTGTTTCGCTTTGTGTTTGGGGCTTTAAGACAAGGTATCACTGTGTGGCTGTGGCTGACCTAGAACTTGCTATGTAGATTAGGCTGGATTCTAATCCATAGAGATTTGCTTGCCTCTAACTCCTGAGTGCTGAAATTAAAGGTATGTACCAGCATGCCTGGCTTTGGGTCCTGCATTTTAAGGGCAGCTAGGAGTAAGGAGACACCCAGAATTCCCTAGTGTAGCCCCACTTTGAGAGAGAAACACCAAGAAGTCATCCTGTATAGTCTGGTGCCTTCAGAAGTTCCCTGGGAAGCAACTAGTCTCTTCGCCCAGGTAGGAGTGAGGTCTTCTGGGTTTAGAGCCAGGTCTGACAGGGCATTGCCTCAACACCCCATTCCTCTGAATAGGCAATGACCTGGGGCCGAAGAAGAGAGAGAGCTAGGGTCCCTGATGTTTCTTCTGTGCCACTCTTGCGTTCCCTTGTCTTCCAGGCTATATAGCAAGCCCAGAGTCACTTGCAATCCTCATGTTAGGAGCTGAGGGACCTGGAGACCTACCTAGGAGATGACCTGGGATCAGATCAAAGCCCATGCTAATTGCAAGTTAGAATACAGAGGGAACTGGGAACCCACTCAAAGCCAGGACTCTAGGCTCTGAACCAGAGGTCTCCCACACCTTAACCTTGGTCATACCCCATGGCAGACCCAACAGGAGGACAGGAGGAACTCACCTTGTCTGTCAGTGATGCCCCCTAGCCTGATGCCTCTTCCTAACAGAGCCAGCCTAAGGTAGCTCTGAGAGTATGAAAGAGAAGGAACAGAGATACCAGACAGGGCACTGCCTGGTGTAGAAGCCAGATTGTGCTTCTAGGACAGACAGATAAACTGGGCCCAGTAGCTAGCTGAGGGCAGGGCCTGCCTGGGTGTGCAAACAGGAGGGTGCTCTGAGGCAACAGTAACTTTCAGCCAGCTGAGCCTAGAACAGTGCAATCCTGCCAGTGTAGAGTGCTGGGAGGAAACACTAGGCTTGGCCAGCAGAGGGGCCCAGAGACCAGCTTCTAATGGCTCTCTATGGCCTTGGCATAGAAAGACTGTGCTATTAGCATGGGGCTGTATTACTAGTATTGAGTTTTCTAGGGTGACTTAAGAGTCCTTCAGCCCATAAGAGACCTGGGGCTATGCCCCTCTCCCCATATGCTCAACATGATCTATTGAGAGAATCCTTAGGGAAGTTCAGAGGGTGGCCTTGGTCTGGAATGCTCAGGAAGTGCAACCACACCAGATTAGGTTCTCCCGTACATAATTACACTGCCCCCGAGTCCTACCCCTGACTCAAGAAGAGTCTGTAGTTCTCTGCTGGTTTTTTTTTTTTTTTTTTTTTTTTTAGTCTTTTGTGTGTGTACATATGAGTTTTTAGTGTGCACAGCAGACCTAGGCAGTAGCTGTCCAGATTGCATAGGACAGAGCCTGAGACTCTGCAAAAATTGACAAGAGGCATGCAGCTGTATGAATGTGTTAGGAGAAATGTGATGACATCATAGTACCAAACGTGACAGGTGACAGGTCTGACAGTGAGGATCCGGTGTCAGTCTTCCTTCACCCACCCTAACCTTAGGTTAGTTCATCTGCCTTCAGAATCACTGACTCTTATCTCCAAATGAATGTCCAGCTGTCACTGAACTTTTCAGTGATAACGCATTTGGTTTGTTTGTTTGTTCTGAAGTTTTGTTTTTTGAGACAGGGTTTTACTGTGTTGCTTTGGCTGTTCTGGAACTCACTCTGTAGACCAGGCTGGCCTCAAACTCATAGAGATCCACCTGCCTCTGCTTCCTGAGTGCAAGGCATCACCACCCAGTGATAATACATTTTTTAAAGATGTGTGGGACAATGGTGGAGGTATGTGCCTCTCTCTCTCTCTCTCTCTGTGTGTGTGTGTGTGTGTGTGTGTGTGTGTGTGTGTGTGTGTTTGTGTCTATGTATCTATGTGTAGCTCAGAGGACACCTTGTGACTTACTTAGAGTTTCATTGCTGGGAAGAAATACCATGACCACAGCAACTCTTTTTGAGACAGGGTTTCTCTGTGTAGCTTTGGATTCTGTCCTGGAACTCACCCTGTAGACCAGGCTGGCCTCGAACTCATAGAGATTCACCTGCTTCTGCATCCTGAGTGCTTCACCACAGCCTGGCCACAGCAATCTTATAAAGGAAATCATTTCATTACAGTTTCAGGGGTTCAGTCCATTATCCATGTTCCACAAAGAGCCTGGTGGCATGAAGGCAGACACAGTGCTGGAGGAGTAGCTGAGAGTCCTACATTTTGCAAACAATAGGAAGTCGACTGAGACACTGGGGGTAGTAATCCTGAGCATAGGAAACCTCAAAGCCTGCCCTCACTTCCTCCAAGAAGGCCATACATACTCCAACAAAGCCACATCTCCTAATAGTGCCCCTCCCTAAGAACTTATGGGGGCCAAATAGAATCAAGCTACCACACCTTGTATTAGCTGCCATGTGTATCTTGGAGTATGGTTCTCAGCTGAGGTGCTAATGTGCCAAAGTTTTCTCCATGTCTCTGTTCTGGCCATGGGGATGATTGACCAATGCCAGGCTGGCCCTCCCAACAACTCAACACTGAACATTGTATTTTAGGTCACTAATTTCTGAATAAGAAATAGTGCCCTGCCCAGGCACTTCTCTCTGCCCAACATGTGGGGCTCAGAAACCAATCTCTGATTGTCTGCCTTGTTGGCAAGAGTCTATTTGTGTGCTGGGCCATCTCACTGGCCCTCTAGCCTATCACTGAACCTGAAGTCACTGACTGGCTAGACTTGTTGGCTAGCTGGTTCTAATTCTGCCTGCTTTGGCCCCTTCAGTCCTAGGGTTACAGATGCATGACATCACACCCCGCTTTTACATGAGTTCTGAGGACCAAAGCTCAGGGCCCCATGATTATACAGCAGGTGTTTTGTTCACAGAAGCACCTCCCCAGGCCCTAGTAATACTTTTTGTTGTTGTTGTTTCTATTTCTCCATCTTTGCTCATGAGACCATATTTCTCAAGTATGTTTTCTATTTATCTTTAAACACATGTACAGCTGTGTCAGGTCTCTGCTAATTCATGTCAGAGCTTCATTCTGACCCATCTTGCCTGTTATAAGACATATTTTCCCATTTCTTTTTAGATCTCCTGATTTTTTATTTTGAGCTGATCTTTTTTGTTTGGTTGGTTGGTTAGGCTTTGAGACAAGGTTTCTCTGTGTCATAGCCCTGGCTGTCCTGAAAATTGCTCTGTAGGCCAGGCTGAACTCAAACTCTGGGATTAAAAGTATGTGCTACCACACCAGACTAAGGCAAACTTCTCCTCTTCTTTCTTGGTTTGTTTGAGACAAGGTATAACACTGGGTGGCATGGAACTCACTTTGTAGACCAGGCTGGCATTGAACTCACAGAGATCTGCCTGCCTCTACCTTCTTGGTGCTGGGATTAAAGACATGTGCCACTACATCTGGCTGAATGGTCATCTTTAATTAAACTTACAGACTCTGGATACTATATCATCCTGTAAAGGACACTGACTTACTCTAGAAGACAATTCCCTTGCTAGCTGGTTATTACTCTAAGGGTAAATTGAACATTCATGGCCTGTCATAGTTAGGGTTTCTATTGCTGTGAAGAGACACCATGACCAGGGCATCTCTTATAAAGATGGGGTGGCTTACAGTTCACAGGTTTAGTCCATTATCATCATGGCAGGACATGGCAGCATGCAGGCAGACATGGTGCGGAAAAGGAGCTGAATGTACATCTTGACTTGCGGCAACAAGAAGTGGTCTGAGGCAATGGGTGTGGTTTGAGCATATATGAGACCTCAAAGCCCACCCCCAGAGTGACACACTTCCTCCAACAAGGCCACATCTAATCCAACAAGGCCATACCTCCTAATAGTGCCACTCTCTCTGGGGGCCATTTTCTTTTCAGCCACCACATGGCTTCTCGGGATTTGAAACTTTTCTTCATTAGCTTCATTCTGTGGCGGTAGGTGGGAGGGACCATGTTCTGTAGCAGCCTTCTGGGAATTTGGAAGAACTTAGTTTTAGACTGGGCAGCTTCATGAGGAGGCCTTGCTCTCAGCATGGTCAAAGACATGGCTATTCTGTTGTTAGTCAAGACTTTTCTGTTGACTGAGCCAGACTTTAGGCTGGTGTGTGTGTGTGTGTGTGTGTACATATATATGTGTGTGTGTATACATACATACATACATACATACATACATACATACATACATACACACTTATCTTCTCTTGGGAGACTTGGAAGTCTTGTCTTAAGCCCACCGGGACTCCCTGTGGGCCCTTCCTACAGAGCACTACCCTTAGATACATTACCTCACTGGATTCTGCTTAGGGACTCAGCATGAGAGATGACTCACACATGGGCAGTATCTATGACCTCCCTGAGAACAGCCAGTCAGGAAGCATGGCCCTGCACTGATTCTTCTCCAGAAATTGATGGTCTAGAGCACGATATCCAGCATTAAGCTGTGGAACAGCCATCCTGGCCAAGCAGAGATATGGAGAAACGTTTTTGCATTGGCAGCTCAGCTGAAACCGTGCTCCAGGATGTGCCGTGTCACAATGAGTGGTGAGTGGCAGCAGGTCTTCATGGAGCCCTTTCAGGCTGTGACTTCAAGTCAGCCAACACAATGACAAGGGAATTCTCACCTTGCAAGGAAGTAGTCTATAACACATAAACTAGAAACACAATAAATAACCGTGTAAGTGGATGACTTAGATACATGAGGATAAATCCAGTACCTGTTATCTCAAGCTCTACTTCCTGCAGTTCCAGTGGGCCTCTTGGCTAAAACATATGAAATGGAAAACTCCACAAGTTAGCAGTTCACACCTTTTAAGTTAGATGCCATTCTGAGTTAGCTGAAGAAATCCACATCTCCATTTGGTTCCACTGGGCTACAGGTCACCCTTGTGTCAGTGTATCCACACCAGACATGCTACCTGCTTGTTGGCGCTCACTTGCCAGCTGAGTTTTCATACTAATTTGCATTCCAGTAACCTTTATTCTATTCAATAGTGGCCCCAAGGATGGTACAAGGATGGTAATCTGACCTTCCAAAATGCTAGAGAAGCATAAAGGGCTTCCTTTAAGTGAAAAGTCAGGAGATTCCACTAAAAAAAAGTTTTAATGCTGAGGTAGCCAAGAGCAACTCTAGGAACTAGCTTTCTGTGAAATTGTGAATGAAATCCGTGTGAGTTCTGCTGTCGAACTTCACACTGCAAAAGCTACAGCCACAGGGCATGAATGCTAAGTTGAAAAGGCGTTAGATTTGTGGTCTCAATACTGACTGCAGTTTCAGACCACTTTGAGGGTCTTGGAACATGCCCTTACTGATAAATCACCACAGTGTCTGATGTCACGGTCATGGCAGCATGTGCCTCAAGTGGGGACTAAGAAAAGCAGCCCCAGCTACATGCTTTAGTCAGGATCCAGAATGCAGTTACAGAGAACATCTCTTTTACAGTCTTGTGGAACAGATGGAAGAGCGCCTTAAGTAAAACCATTTACAGCAACCCTGCATTCCCTACTCTGGGAATGCCATGGTTGTTGCCAGCCTGGGTTTAGAGCTGGGCTTGGAGTGGCCCTTCCAGTATCTCTAGGTTCCAAAGGAAAGCAAGGCCCTCAAAGATAAAGCCAGAAATCCAGGATGACAGCTTGTGACAGCAGTGGCTCAGCTTAGAATGGAGGGGTTTCTTCCCTGAGGAGCAACATCGCTGCAGGAGATGGAGGTAGAGGACCAGAGTGGCTGCTAGCCAGCTGCAGTAACAGCTGCTCTCAGCCCCTGGACCCTCTCCTGGGCTTGAGACACTGTTTGTGGCAGGAGCCATTCCCTGGTCTCTACTGTCACTGCCCTGATCACCTGTGCCCATGGTCTAGTTAGGTTCCTGCTTCCTGTTCATTTGTGTGCTGTGAAGTTCCAGAGTCCTTCTGTCGCCTCCCAGGGGTGTGAGGCAGACTACCAGCCTGTATGGAACCAACAGCGTTACTGCCCTTTCCTCCTAGTTTCTCCAGCTGAGGGCCTCCAACCTCAGCCTTTTCCAGATGGACCCAGGAGACCCACTGCTAGAGACACTGCTTCCAAAGACCCTACTGCCAGGGAGCTCACTACTGCTGGAGAGCCTGCTAATCTCCCCTTGGTGTCCCCTCCGCTGGCACATGCTGCTCTACAGGTGAACTTATGCCCTAAGTTGTTTGAGTCCCATTGAATGTGTTTAGTAGAGGTGCATGTGGGTCAGTATGGTAATGGCTTGTCTCTGCACACAGGTCCCCGGGACCATGCAGGCTCCTACCTGAGCACTTTTCCTCCTCTGAGCCTAGGAGGTATAGGACTCTTATGATTGGAATCATCTCGGGCCTAAGGAAAGGCTGTCTTCCTGAGCCATGCAGATCAGACCACTCTGTATGTAGACCATGGGAGAGATAGTCTTGGTGACAAGTTTCAGCTTCTTCTAGCTGGGACATGAGGGCTGCTGCTCTCAGTGTGCTACTGTCTGGAGCATCCTAGGCAAGGCACTGGTGCCAGTCTTGGGGGTGGGGCAATGCCCACCTCCAGCAGATTCAAGGAGCTCACAGATTTCTTAAGTGTTCCATTGTATTCTTACGAGTTCCTTGCAATTTGACAAAAACAAGCCATCCTTTAAATTCCTCTAAGCTAAGAATCATGCCTATCACCTGTAGCTGGGCTTTTCTTTGGGCTGCCGCCCCCCAACACACACAAAAAAAAATGACATGGAGACTTTTTATCAATTATGAAATCTTGGCCTTATCTTAGGCTTGTTCCTAACTAGTTCTTGTAACTTAAATTAACCCATTTCTGTTATCTACGTTTTTTTATGTGGCTCAGTTACCTTTACTCTGTATTCCCCATTCTGCTTCCTCAGCATCTGGCTGGTGACTCTGCCTTTCTTCTTCACGAGCTCTCTCTGTCCAAAAGTCCCTGCTATACCTCCTGCCTAGCTATTGACTGTTTAAATTTTTATTAAACTAATCACAGTGACACGTCTTCACACAGTAAAGGAATATTTCACAACAGCCACCTCACAGTTCGGAGGTTGAGATGACAAAAAGACAGTTACTGTATTTCTTGTGGGCAAAGCTTTGGGAGCCCAGGAGCTCACGGCAGTTGAGGGCTGGGCTCTCCACACCACCAGCATACTCAGGCCTCCTGCCTCTTCCTAAAGTGTCACTGCTTTTAAAGTGTCACCAGTTTTAAAAAGAGGACTGCTGTGCATAGGACAGACCCAGCTGGGACATGTGCAGTTCCATGCTCAGGGGTGTTTGCACCTTAGCTTCATGATAGACTTGTCCTCCAAGCTGAGGTCTTGGTCGGTTCTTCTGGGACACCTCCCTTCTCACTTTTCCGCCTTAAGACCATGACAGATAAAGTCTGAGCAAGACTAGAGAAATTGAGGATGGGGGAGTACAGGGACCGCTTCCTGCTCCTGGTACTGCTCTCTGCAGCCAGTCCTTATCTGCATGGCTCTGACATGACTTAAAGGCATTTTATCCATCCTGCCAAAAGGGATGAGGAGAAGGGACTTGGAGACATGCCTAAAAAACAAGGGCCTGGCCAAGATCTGAGTATGGGAACCTAAAACTGGTTTGTTTCCTTACTCCCAGCCTGCTTTGACACAAAGGCACTTCCTGCAGTGTCGGTACCCTGTTCTCCCCTTGAGGATGGCCTAGGTCCTGAAAGGCCAGAGGCCTGTGCTTGGACAGTACTTCTGGTCTGGACACGGGTATGATTGAGCCAGGAGCTGTCCTTTGCTGTCATCTCACATACTGACTATAGGAGTCCCGGAATGCCTCATTCATTCTGGCAGCCACCGACCCTAATTTTCTTCATGACAGTCTGCAAACTAGGTCACATATCCAGGGAGTTGGCTCTGGCCAGGAAGCTAGATCAAAACCAGTGGAGGGGTCCCAGGGCCTTGGGCAGCAAAGGCGTGAGACAATGTCCCTGGAGGAACAAGACAGCACCATCCCAGACTCCCTAACCTGTGTGTCTGCCACCCCTCCATCTGTCTCACATGGAGTCCAGCCAGGGCCTAAGAATGGCTGGCACAGGGCCTCCTCTGACCTTTCTGCTCATCTATGCTAGGTCATCTTCAGGTAGACAAGGACCTCATGCCATGTCCCTGTACAGGACATAAACTTAATCTTCCTGACCTACACAACTAAGAGACCTCCAGCTGGGATAGCCTCAAGCACACACATACCCGGGCCTGTGATTTCCCTCTTTAGCTCCTCCTGCTTCTTGTGAGCTCTACCCCATCCCCTTCTCTCTTCCGACTGTCTAAAATGAGGGTCAAATGTACCCTGACCCAGCTCCTGCCCAGGCCTACTTGCCAACTGAGGGGTAGCTTTTCTGTGTCTTCTGTTCAAGCTGGCTTCCTAAACTGTGAGAGCAGGTCACAGAGCCTCCAGCCAGCTAACGCAGAGCGCTGGCTTATGTTCCTTGCTGTTTGGCCAAGGGCAAGTTACCTGACTCCACTGTTTTTGGTTTTGAACAACAGTGATATTATCAATATGTTGGGCTATTGCTTTGTGAATACCAAGCAAATTAGTTTATGTAAAGTCACCCAGCACTGCGTGCTGTCTGAGTTGGACCCAGATGGGATTTTTTTTAAAAAATTGTATTTGTTTGTTTTGCTCTATAGTATGAGGTTGGGCTCAACTCTTTTCCCCCAGACCATTCAGATATCCAGATGATGGCTAATGAACAATGAGATGCCTCTTTCCCAGGCCAACACCAACTGTGTCTAGGTCTTTCCTAGGTTCGGCTCTGCCCTTTTGTTAGTGTGTTCTCATGCCATTAACAGGCTGTTCCAAGGGATCCAAACTGATAAAACTGAAAACGCTTCTCTGCTCTTTGTTCTTCTGTCTCTCTTTCCCCATTAAGCATCAGGATGAGCCTGTTTGGGCTTCTTGTCATTTTTACTGAGTATTACTGTTTACAGTTTATCTGGTGCTCTGGTACTCTCCTGGTAGCCAACACCTAGACTAGGGTGCTATAAAGACTGATTGTAAGTGCCCAGATGTCCTTCTGCTGGCCAGGATCTGACCTCCTTCACATGCTGATCTATGACTGTGCTAATAGGCAGAGGCCCCATGGGATACTGCAGATGCTGGACAAGCCAGAGTGGGGACATGGCTCCCACCTACCTTCCTCAGGCCTCTCACCTGAGGATGCAGACACCATGGTGAGGAGCTCCACAGATAGATGGGTCTTCATAGTCTGGACCAGCCATCCTGAGGCCTTGGGTCCTGGTGGAGAAGGACATGACATATCTGTGGTCTGAGGGTAACAGGCCGCTGCTGTGTTCTTGGTGCAGCTATGAAAGGGACCCTTGAAGAAAGAGTCATGTTTTTTTTTTCCTCTGGTCCTTAGGTGCTATGTGTAGCTTTTATTACAACATACCTCTCTTGTTGCCTTCCGCCAAGTGTCAGTGGACATTTCCCCCTTCCTCAGCTTTTCCCCAGACCTGAGGGTTACCTGGGCACACGCATGAATGAGGGTGCTCATATACATGTGTGTGTTTATTTAGAGGCAGGAGTTGGATGTTAGATGTCTTCCTCAGTTGCTCTCCAACTTGTTTTGTTTTGTTTGTGACAGAGTCTCACTGTGTAGCTCTGGCTGTCATAGAACTATCTCTGTAGACCAGGCCGGCCTTGAACTCATACCCTCCTGCTTCTTCCTCCCGAGTGCTGGAGTTAAAGGTGTATGACACTACACTTGCTCACACCTTATTCTTTGAGACAGGGTCTCTCATTAATCCTGGAGCACACTAGTTTGGCTGGGCTGAACCGCAAGCACCAAGGATCTTCTTTCTAACTTCACAGTACTAGGATTCTAGGCTTGCATTAGCACACTTGGCTTCTTACGTAGATTCTAGCAATGGGGCATAGGTCTTTATGTTTGTATGTCTCCTCAGCACCTGGTCCTGAATTCTGGTACCCCTCCTCTTCTCTGCTGAATCTAGCCCCATCCTGCCAATTATGGGTTTTCTATTGCATCTTTTGTCTCTTCCCTGGCCTTCCAGCCTCCTTTTCCTTCTCTACGTGATTAATGAATGGGCACAGAACCTTGTAGATAAGCTGCTGGCAGCGGGAGGCTCAGGCACACACCGGCTCTGTTGCAGGCTTTTGGCTCCACCGACAGGGCCAGGCAGCAGGTGTGCAACAAGTGTTATGACTTCAGCCAGTAGGTGTGCACTGAGTGTTATGTGACCATGGCCAGTGGTTTTACAGCAAGCTGTGTGTGACTCTGGCCAGCCGGTGTGCGATGAACAGTAAGTGGTCATGGTCAGATGGTGTACAATAAGTGATAGTGGCCAATGACAATACAGCTAGCTGTGTGTGACTGTGGCCACCTGGTATGCAGTGAATGGTATGTGATCATGGCCAGCCAGTGTACTGTGAGCATTGTATTTCCTTGGCTGGTGAGTGTACAGTGTAGTGTATGACAATGCATTGAGCAGTGAGACTGTGGCCAACAGTAGTGTTATGGAGTGGAGCACTGAGAACTGAGGATGGGTTCCTGTTATAGGTGCCATGCTGGGTTCTGGCCACTGGCCTCAGCTCAGGCACCTCCCTTGGGGACATCAGGGTGGGTGGTCACATGCTGCCTGCTGGTCTCTTCACCAGCTGCCTTGCCACCTACCTGAGCATGAGGACACTTGCCCCATACCTTGACACAGCAAGCAGACATGGGTAGAACAGAGACCAAAGAGGGTTTGGACTACAGATAGAGCTAGCCTTGGTAGAGGATCCGTATACACAGAGTCCAGGAGGGTGAAAGGTGACACTAGAGTGTAGCTCTCTGAAGGGATGGCAGTTCCAGAAATCACAGGGGGTGTTGTGTACCTCCAGGAGACTAATGACACTGCCCTTCCTTTCTCGAAACCTGCTGTGGCCCATGAGCTCTGTCCATCAGCTGTGTCCGTGATGACGGAGCACAGATTAGGCTCTGCTGAGATTCAGTGGCCATCAGACAGCTGTGCTGATAGTTCAGACCCAGAGGGCAGAGTCTGGCAAGAGGTGAGCCCAGCTCTGGGTGCCACAGACATACAGTAGAGCACAGCCATCCTCAGCCATGGTGCCTCGACAATCCCCACCCAAGCCCCCAGACACAAGGTTCCATGGTACCTACCGCACACCCTGACTAAACGACGGTAATGGAGTTGACTTTGGGAGGTGACTTGGCAGCAAGAGTCCTTACCTGGGTTTGCAAAGTCCTCAAAGTGTAGGTGGCTGAATCAGCTAGGAGCTTAATGGATAAAGTGGCATCCATTGTGCTGCCACCCAATGTCCCTGAGCCTCCCCCTCTATCCTCCCACAGGCCATCTCAGAGCCTCTCTTGCAGCTCTTAGAACCATGTTAGTATAAGCACGAAGGCAGCTGGGATACATCAGTAGTCTAAATGGTCCTAAGTCCCCAGGACCCCTCCTGAACATGTAGAGATTGTCACTGGGCCCTGCTGTAGATGTTCCCAGACTAGACGTGGCACTTGGCGAAGAGTCTGTGATTTGTCTGCTCTGAGCTTCAGTAAGTCTGTTTCCCTAGGTTGTAGCTTCCCCTCCCCCACCATGTGTTCCTGTGAAGCAGGGCCTGGGGTCAGGGGTCAGGTTCTGTCCAGAGGCCATCTGTCTTGCTGTCCCAGACTTGCCAGCAAGGCCTTCTGCCAGCAGGCCCAGGATGTCCTTATAGCAACAGCTGTGAACTTGGGCATGGCCTAGTCCCGGGTCTGGTGTGAGGAGGGGTTCAGGCACAGACCATCGGGGGTGTGGATAAAAGGCCCTCAAAGCAGGCCGAAGGAGACGTAGAAGGCCCCAAAAGCCAGCACTGTGTTCATCTGGCTTCTCAGTTCTGGAGGCTTTACATGGTGTCCCTACCCATGGGGTGCTTGCCGTAGCCACTCCCTGGAGCCTACCCTCTTGTGGCTTTGCAGAATGTCACAGAACTTGCTTATCTCATTCATTCAGATGAACGCCTCTCTGCATCCTGTTTTTTTTTATGTCATAAGAACAGGAAGCAGCAATTGTTTGCAATGTGCGTCAGCATGCCCCTGGCCCTGACTGTGTCTTGGTGGTGCCCGGCCTGGTAGAGGCCCACTCCTGCCCACATACATGACCCCCTCTGGCCTGAGACACTTAGGGTATCTAGGGTCTCTCCACTGTCACATGATTTCCCACAGTGTTACGTGGGAGACGGATCATTAGAGAGGTTACCCTGGGGACTTTTGTCATGCACTGGGTCACATCCTCCAGAAAGACGAGGCTATTAGTGCCACTGGGGTTCAATATTGGAAAGAACAGTACTCACCAGGTCCATAGGGAACCATGGGAAGGACAGTCTGAGAGATCATGACAGGGGAGGAGTGCTTTAGGCTGTACCAGAGAGTCTGGTGACAGAAGGCAGAAACTAAAGGATGCAATGGGCTTAGCTTTGATGTCAGGGCCACTGGGGAGTAATAGACACACCTTGTTCTGTCTTGTCTTCCTAGCAGTTTCCAAGGGCCCCTCGAGCAGATGTTGAGCTGCCATGGTTGGCAGGGCATGAAGGGGAGCTAGGGAGCTGGGTGTGGCCGCACACACCTTTTATTCCAGCACCTGGGAGGCAGAGGCAGATGGATTTCTGTGAGTTTGAGGCTAGCCTGGTCTACAGAGCTGGTTCCAGGACAACCAGGGCTACATAGAGAGACAGTCTCAAAAACCAGAAAACTAAGAAAAAAAGGAAGCTAAGTGAGACCCAGTGGCCAGAGGAGTGAGCAAGGCTCTGAGCAGGACAGAGCTACCGACACGGAAGTGGAAAGAACACCGAACAAAAACCACAGACATTGACTGTGTACCTGGATGGTCAGCTGCAGCTCCGCCCACTCACACCAGAAAGGCTGAACTCGATCTATTGAATGTTTTTTTAAATGACCCTTTTATTTATTTCTTTGTTTGCTCTTTATTTGAGATGAGTGTCACTTATAGCTCTGGCTGGCATAGAAACCACACTGACCTCAAACTTGTAAGAATCGACTTCTGCTTACCAAGTGCTGGGATTACAGGAGTCTGCTACCATTCCCTGCTCCTAGGAATTTTGTCATCGTTGTTTGTTTGTTTTGTGTGTTTTCCTGATTTATTTAATGTGTACGGCAGTTTTGCCGTGTGTGTGTGTGTGTGTGTGTGTGTGTGTGTGTGTGTGTGTGTGTGCATGTGCATGCACGCATGAGCGCATGCTTGCACTGCACAAGAAGACTAGAAGAGGAGGACATTGGCTCCCCGGGACTGAAGTTACAAATGTTTGTGAGCCACCAGGTCAGTGTGGGGGAACTGAACTCAGGTCTTCTGGAAGAGAAGCCAGTCTTCTTAACCACTAAGCCATCTCTCCAGCCCCTAGTTCCCAGTCTAAGATTGGTCACCTTCAACACTGCCTGTGTGCACTACAACTGTGGTACAAATAGACATGCTTCCTTCATGTTCTGGTCCACAGAACTGCTTCATCCTGTAGACTTGAGGCTGCTTTGAAAACTGCCTCAAGACCAGACATAGTGGTGCACACTTTTAATCCCTGCACCCAGCAGGCAGAGGCAGATGGATCTCTATAAGTTCAAGACCAGCCTGGGCTACATAGTCAAACCCAGTCTCAAAACAAAAAGAAAACTACCTGAATTCATGTATAGTGGCACTTGGTTATAAGTCCAGCACTGGAGAGGCTGAGCAAGAGGATCACCATAAACCCAGCAGTGGTGGCCCACGCTTTTAATCCCAGCACATGGGAGGCAGAGGCAGGCGAACCTCAGTGAGTTTGAGGCCAGCCTGGTCTACAGAGCAAGTCCAGGACAGCCAGAGCTACACAGAGTAACCCTGTCTCAAAAACAAAACAAAACAAACAAACAGAGAGGACCACGGTGAATCAAGACCAGAATAAAGCCTGGTACATAGTAAGACTCTGTGTATAAGGACTTTGGACTGTTAAAAGTGCTTGCTACTCTTCCAGGATACCTGTTTTTTATTCCCAGCACCCCCACACGGCTGTTCAAAAACCATCTGCGACCCTGGTTCCAGGGGATATGATGCTCTCTTCTGGTCTCTGCAGGCATCAGGTAATATAGACACATAATGCAGGTAAATTATCTCCCCTACACACACACACACACAATTTTAATTAAATTTAAAACAAATAAATTAAAAATAAATAACAGACAAGCGAAAAAATCCTACCTGATTTATTAAGTACAGAACATAAAAATAAAATGAACTAACCCAACTCAGTGGATGACCATGGTTATATGCCCACAGAATATGTTCCACTCACCCTACCAGTTCCCATCCCAGGGGCCACTGCCCACCCAGCAGCCCAGATTCCTTTACATACTGTCCATAGCTAACCTGGATCATCTGTGTGGTGAACATGCCCATAGGGCTGGGAATGTCCTTCCTGGCCTGTGTGGATGGCCCCACAGGTGCTGTGGATAGGGGGTCTGTACCATTATGAGCCCTCATTGATCACCACATATGCTAAGTCCTTGGCTTTGGATGGTTGTGCTGTTTGGCAGTGACACCCCTGTACTTCCAGTCCTTGGAACCATCAGTCTTCCCAAAAACATTGGGCACTTGGTCCCCTATTGAGGGAAGCCCCATTCTTGCCCACTACCTTATCCTTTTTGATTTGTAGGAAATCTCTAGGTGGAATTTTCCCTTCCCAGGAGTTGCTTCCAAATGTTCACATAGTGGCTTATATTAATTGTAAATGTTTGGGCAACAGCTCAGGCTTATTACTAACTAGCTCCTACATTTTAATTTAATGTGTGTTCCTTATTTCTGCTCTGCCAAATGGCAATAAATTCAGTAGCATGGTCCATTCATCTTGCTTCCCTGCATCTCCTTTCGACTCTCTGACTCCACCCTTCTTTCTCCCTGTATCCCTAGTATGATCACCCCACCTATACTTTTTGCCTGGCTATTGGCCAAATCAGCTTTCATTATCCAATGAGAGTAATACATATTCATAGTGTACAAAAGATTTGCTCCACAGCAGAAATATTTATGTTGCTGAGGTCCTCCAGATATTTCCACTGATGTCTGTGTAGGCTGTGAGGCAGGGTGCAAATTTCAGTGAGGATGCAGTTCCCAGTCTGTAGTGACACCCCAGTGGCATATCGAAGTCCTATGTGTGGGCAGCCTTGGCTGGAATGGCCATTCTGTTTCACCATCTGTCTTCCTGCTACTTCCCTCGCTGTGGCTCTGCCGTGAGTGGGGCCTCAGCAACACAGCCCCCTTGCAAGTCTGTGCCTTTTTATCTGTGCCCAGAATCAGAGTGTAAGACACGTGTCACAAAGTAAAGAACACACACATGTTCACGTGCATACGTGAGTGCACACACTTGCACACATTCAAATGCAGATATGTAGACTAGGTATATGTATTGCTGTTTCCATGGATAAGGTATGTAATCTATTAGTTTCAAAATTAGGAATTTTGTAGGTAGTATGGTGTGGCCTTTATTCTGCCTTTGAATTTTTTTAATTTTTAAATACTTATTTATTCATTTGTACGTGCATGTATGTGGGCATATTTGCCCTAGCACACATGTAGAGGCCAGAGGACAGCGTGTGGGAGTCAGTTCTCTCCTATTTTGTGGGTCCTAGGACCAAACTCAGGTTGTCTGGCCTGGTGGCAAGTACATTTACCTGCCATTAAGATTTTTAATGTTTTATGGCTTTGTACATACACTTCTTACATTAGATTTACCACCAAGGAATCTGATGTTTTTGTGCCATTAAGTGACTTTTTTTCTTTTTTCTTTTCTTTTTTTAAGACTATTTCTTACTTATAGGTAGTAATTGGGTTTTTTCTTTCTTTCTTTCTTTCTTTTTTTTTGTTCTGTTTTTTGATTTTTTAGCTTATGTGTATTGATGTTTTGCCTGCATGTATGTCTGTGTGAGGGTGCCAGATCCTTTGAAACTGGAGTTACAAACAGTTGTGAGCTGCCATGCTGGGAATTGAACTCGGGACCTCTGGAAGAGCAGGCACTGCTCTTAACTACTGAGCCATCTCTCCAGCCCTGTAGTAAGTGGTTTTTAGTGTTGGCTTTGTGTAAGACATCTGTGTAAACTTACCTATTCTAACTTAACCTTAAATTCTTCATGGCTTTGCACATAAAATTAATCTGTTGTCAGTAACTAATGATATCTTTTATTTTTAGTTTTCTGTTGTTTTTTTTTTTTCAAGTTTGATAGTTTTTGCTTTTTCCTCATGCTACTTAGACTGCTTAGGGCCTTAATATCACCCAATGGGGCACATTAACATTGAATCCTATGTTTGTGGGATAATTTTTATACTCTATTACCCAGTTTAGGCCAGTCCCTTGTTCTGGCTTGAAGTTATTTCCTAAACCATTTGTTTGTTTGTTTTGTTTTTCAAGACAGGATTTCTCTGTGTAACAGCCCTAGCTGTCCTGAAAGTCACTTTGTAGACCAAGCTGGCCTTGAACTCACCTCAATCCCCTGCCTCTGCCTCCATAGGGTGGGGATTAAAGGTGTGTGCCACCACTGCCCAGCCTGCAGAAATGAAGTAGATTTTTAAAAATCTATTACATTTTATTTATTTAGTTGTGGTATGTGTCTCTGTGTGTGTGTGTGTGTGTGTGTGTGTGAGAGAGAGAGAGAGAGAGAGAGAGAGAGAGAGAGAGACAGAGAGAGACAGAGAGAGAGAGAGAAAGGGAGGGGGAGGGGGGAGAGAGAGGACAACTTTTAGGAGTTGGTTCTCTTCTATCACCGCTTGGGTTTCAGAGACTGACTTTAAAGTCTCAGGTGCCTTTACCATCTTGCCTGCACCAGATGTAGATTTTATGAATCGTTTTTCTATAACTGAGGAAAGCCCCATAGTTTTTCTCCTTTACTGCATTTGTGGGCTAAAGTCACTGAGGACTTTGCATCACTAAATTGGCCTGGCTTTCTGGCACAAATCCCATGCATTGTATCATTACTGGTGCCTGCATGATGTTTAGAAGGGTAGAGAGTAGAGGGAAGGAGGAAGTGCCTGGAGGGTGGGCCTGCCCAGAAGCAAGTCAAAGCTCAGTGGCCTGTGAGGGGCTAAGTCAGTGTGGAAGATCTATCCCTGCTGGATAGGCAGTCATGAGTCCTGGGAACATAATCTGGCCTGAACGACAGGGCAGATCACATGCCTGTATATGTGGAGAACTGCTCTGTAGTCAATTGTCCAAGTGCTTGAAGCACTTAGCTCATTGTAGTTGGCACAGAACTCCTACTCATGTTTTATGCCACGTAACTTGTCTTGTAGCATGCTGCCTACTGTCCGGAGCATCGATATGTGCTAGTGGACTCTTCAGTGACCACAAGTCGGTGATGGATCAACTGAAAGTAGCCAGTAAAGAAGCAAGAGCAGCAGAATTGCCTGTCAGGAAGCAGGACAGATGCCAGCCAGCTGAGACAGGCCCTGTGATGCACAGATGCTTCTCACAGTAGGTGGAGCGTTGGGGCTTACAAGGTGTGGAGCACTGGGCACACAAAGCTGAAGTGAACATGGAGTGACCCGTCCTTGGATGGGTACAGAGCCTTAAGGAGGGAACTTGGAGCACCCTAGGAGTGCAGCCTTACTCAGCCTGCTGCAGATGGGTTCCAATAAAAGATGGATGGAAAGTTGAACTTTGGAGAGTTCCTAGGAGACATTGCCATATACGGAAAGAAGAGACAGCAGAGGACAGAGAACCCTGTGGCTTTTCTTCCTGAGATGCAGGGCACTGGGGTGAGGGTGGTGTGTTCTGAATGATGATGGGAGTGAGTGGAGGATTGGTTTGGGGTTATGGTCAGGGTCGTTGGTAGGGTAGGGCCAGTGTTAGGATATTCTGATGGAAGTCAAGAGGAAAAGGAATGAGAGTTTGGGGGAAAGCTGGGCAAATGCAATGAAACTTGGAAACACAGAGTTTGGTTAAGTGTGTTGTGCTCCTCAGGATTGGGGACAGCACTAGAAACTGGAGTTCACAGTGGTTGAGATCACGAGCCCCACTATAAGATTCCTGGTGTGGTGTCATGACCTAAGAACATCCAAGCCTTGCATGTTAGCTGCTGGCATCAGTAAGGGTCTTAGTTTTAACAGGTCCCTAGGGATGTCTGAAGCCACTCAACCTCAGGGCCCAGGGCCTTGCAGCATCATATGAAAGAATATTTAGATCACAGAAAGCTGGCCAGCTGTTCAACTGCATTGCGGGGAGGTGTCCGGGACCAGTGCTGTCCCTGCTGAACAGCAGGCATGGAGTGGGGAGAGCTTTGAGGGTGGGTGGCTCCTAGCAAGGAGAGCAAGAGTAGTTGGTTGGGCAAGGTCACAGAGCCAGGGTCCTAAGGGACTTTTAACATTGCACTAAGATGATCATGACAAGGACAGAAGTTGAGCTGTTCCAGAATGTAGAGGCCAGGCTCTAGCGTGTGAGGTCCAGGCTGGCACGGGCATGCTGGCCGCTCCTGAAGAATGAAGTGGCCAGGAAGGTCTGGAGGCAGGACTTAGGGAGAGGGCTACTGCCGTTTTCAGGGATTGAGGGGGGTAGGTAGCCTAAGGCCAGAACAGATAAGGCATATCACTTTAGGTTTATCCAAAGCATGGTTAGTTTAGTGTAAGAAACTAAGAACTGAAACTGCTAGAAGATTCGGGATGTCATCATGAGCAAGGACTTTTTGCAGAGGACTCCAGCTACCTGGGAAATAATAGCAAGAATTGACAAATAGGATTGCATGAGATTAAAAAGTTTCCTCACAGCAAAGGAACAGCAAAGGAGCCAATAAGAAGAGTAAAGTCTCTTTCTGCCACCAGCTGCAATAGGGAGAAGAGTGGCCGCCATGTCCACACTTCTGCAATGGGTGGTCCTTCAGAAAGGCTCCAGCTTCCTGATCAAGACCAATAAGCAGACATACAGCGCTGGGCCCACTCATCTGAAGGCCCACAACTCCTGCTATAATGGGCTGCTTCACCAGAAGACTGTGGGAGTGGAGCCCGCGCCCGAGGACAAAGGGGTCATGGTGGTCATGAGGTCAGTGAAAACCAGCCACTTTTTACATGAGGCCCACCATCAACAAAAATGCACAGGCCACCCTCAGCAGCATCAAGCATATGATCAGCAAGAACAAGTACCACCCTGATCGGTGCATGGTGGTCATGTGCACAGCCAGTGACATCCTGCCAAACCGGAAGAATGTAGTCGTGAAGAGGAAACAGACTCGCCCAACCAAGAACGCCAGAGCCCCACACCCTGGAAGCAATAAAGAATTCACTGACTTTGTCAACCACCCCTACCAAAAAAAAAGGAGAGGAGGAGGAAGAGGAGGAATGCGGCTAGAGTGATACCTCAGCAGTTAACAAAGTATACAGCTCTTGCTGAAGACCAAGGTTCAGTTCCCAGCACCGACGTCAAGTGGCCCTCCTTTAACTCTAGATCCAAAGGATTGAATGTCCCTTTCTAGTCTCCACGGTGTTGTTCTTTTGCTACGCAGCTAATGCCTAAGAAACACAAACACGAGACTCAGGGCCCACGTGGAGTTTATTGAGAGAAGGGAGAGAAAGGGTGTAGCTGGTGGCCAATCGAAGGCAGGAGAGGGGGGGCAGAGAGAGAGCAAGAGGGGGCAAGAGGGAGCAAGAGAGAGACCAGAGAGAGACCAGAGAGAGAGGCGTGCTTGGCGCGCAGGGTCAGCTGGCTGCTAGTTCCTAACACACAGGTCCTACACACATACTCAAACCACAGACACACACATACATACATATACATGACTAAAATTAAAAGTTAAAATAAGAGTAAAGAATGACAGAAAAGTAATCTTTGGCAACTAAACACTTTATGGAGGAAGAAATGGGGGAAAAAAGCCAATCCAATATGCGATGAGATTGATTGAACATAGTTCTCAAAACAAGAGCTAAAAATGGATAATAGATGCATCGAAGAATGTTCAACATTCTTAGTCATCAGAATAATATAAATCAGAACTGTATGGAGATCCCACCTCACCCCAGCCTGAATGGCTATCACCAATAAAATGAAGAGTAACAAATACCAGCTAGGATGCAGGGAGAAAGAAACCATTATACACTGTTTATACAAATGCTAACTGGGGGCTGAAGAGATGGCTCAAGTGGTTAAGAGCACTGCCTGCCCTTCCAAAGGACCAGCGTTCAATTACCAGCACCCATATGACAGTTCACAACTGCCTGGAATTCCAGCCTCAGGGCATCTGACACCATCACACGGACATACGTGCAGGCAAAACACCAAAGTATATTAAATAAATAAATCTTTAAAAAAAAATGAAAGAAACGTTAACTAAATGCCACTATAGAAATTAATTTAGAGTTTTGACACAAGAGAGCAATTAAATGAGACAGAGGGGCTTTTTGGTTTGTTTGTTTTTTGGTTTGGTTTGGTGCTTGGTTTTTCGAGGCAGAGTTTCTCTGTGTAGCCTTGGCTGTCCTGAAACTAGCTCTGTAAACCAGACTGGCCTCCAACTCAGAGATCTGCTTGCCTCTACCTCCCAAGCACTGGGATTAAAGGCATGCACCATGACTACCCAGTTTTTCTCTAGTAATTTTAGGCATTGTTCTTAGTCTGCATCCTGCTGTCCCATATTCTCTGAACACTATTTAGTGGCTCACTTCTTATGTTTCCTAATTGACATTTTCCCCTGGTGGCACAGGCCAGGGTGTCCTGGTGGGTGGTTAAAGAGCTTTTGTGCTTTGCTTCTACAAGTAATTGGCACTAGAGACTGTTCGGCTGGATCCTCCAGCTCACTCATGCTTGATCAGGAAAGCCCCATCTCTCTCTCTCTCTCTCTCTCTCTCTCTCTCTCTCTCTCTCTCTCTCTCTCTCTCTCTCTCTCTCTCCCATCCTCTCAGAAAATCTCCAGCAAAGAAAAGGTGCCAAATAGTCCAGCTCTGAATTTTTGACGGCTACAGAAGCCCCTCCCCTGAAGTTGCCAGCAGCCCAAGCATTCAGTTTTGACCATACTTGGGCACAAATCCAGCTTGTAGAGGACATGCCATCACCCCCTCGCCTACAGGGTATATAAGCTCCCTGCTTTAAGTTCAACCTCATGATTTCTCTGACCCCATCTCTGGGGATGGAGGACTGGCCCGGGAGTTGCTTTGCTCAAATATATGTGTTCTTATGCTTTTTCATTTTGGCTTGATGTGGCTTACTTTGTCAGTGAAGATACCTATTATTGTGTTACAGAAAACCTATTAAAGATGACTTACAAGACACCATGTACAAATGGTATTCCAAGTCCCATGATGGAATTACTGTGGTTTCCTTTAATTCCTGAAGTACAAGCAGACAGATAAGCTTCCCTTCTGCCCTGCTGGGCATCCTTTAGAGGAGTTCATTGCTATGTACTACGCTTGAGAGTCAGCCCCTCCAGATAGCCTTGGAGTCTCTTCCACTTTTACATTAACTTGTCAGACTTTCTTTCCTGGTACTCAGCAGTCATTGCTAGGTGTTGATGCTGGAACATTGTTAGGTGTTCCCTGAAGTCTGTTCTGTTGTCAAGATTGCAGTGATTTTAAAGTTATATTATGGTGTTCTTGGAGTGTCCTCTGAAAGCACTGTCCCCACATTGGGCACTGAGACTGCCTTCCCCGAAATACTGAGGGTGTGGCTTCTGTGCTGAGGACAGCCTACCTAACATGGGTGGAGCAGGTCTTCTTATCCCTGAGCAGCCAGGTCTGTTGTGTACAAATGAGGCTTTGCTTAGGGAAGGTGTTTGGTGGAGGTAGATGACATCAGAAATCCAGATGAAGAAATGCATTCCCAGGCAAGAGTTCCAGGCTGTGCCAAGTCCTAAGAAGCAACTAATGATCATAAATGTGAGAGACGCAATGAGTGACCTTAGAGATTGGGAATCCAGGCAGTGGTATGAGGCCCAGGTACATTCAAGATATCTCTTTGATATTCACCGCCACCCGGGAACCCTGACCTGCAACCAGTGGCTCAGGGGCAAGTTGTAGCCTAGGCTTGGCTGCCAATGGGGCCCTGGGGAAGTCACCAGGTGCCTCATCAGACCAGAGTAAGGAGACATCTGAGTAGAGAGGAGGTATGTCCCCTCTACAGTAGTCTCTGGAATCATGCTAAGCTGTTTCTGTCCCAGTACTAGAATGCTCTTCCTCCATCTGTTCTACTCTTTTGTGTCCTGAGTGACTTACCTGTAGTGAGATAGTTCTGTGGCACTGACCACGCCCATTGGGGTGGAGCCATGGGCGGAGTGACCTGTGGAAGGAGTCGGAGGGGGCCAGGAAAGGCGCTCTCTTTCTGGTGTGACTAAAGGCGCTCTCTTTCTGGTGTGACTCGGACAGGAGAGGATCGGGTTGAATTTCCTGGTGTTCATCTGTCTAGGTTGTAAGTTATTTCTCCCTGAATAAACATCTATTCGGCCTATTTGTTTATCCTGATCCTTATTTAACTGCATTACTTACCCATGGGTAAGTAGTAGGGAAATGGCTTGGCTTGTGATAGGGATATGGAGACCCCTTGCTCTCTGCAGCCCAGGATCCTGAGTGGTACTGGATGCTTGTGCTGTTCTACCATCCTCTGGGAGGTTTGGATCCTTCTTTAATGTGTAGCATAAAAGCCTAATGTACAACTGAAGAAACAGTTTATGTCTACATTCGATAAGATCACAAAACATGGGTCTCCTGGGAATCATCTCCTAGGTGTAACCAGGGCATGAGAAGAATTTGACCAGAGGCATTCCTGGTGCCTAGGCGTGGACTTTGTTCTTTGGACATTCAACATCAATTTATTGGGGTGTAGAGAAGATTAAACATGTATAGCTGCAATCTAACAGGCCAGCCTAGAACAAAATCTTCTTAGGCTCTTCCTTCTCGGGAGCAAAATGGTGACCGTTGTTGCTCACCTGTGGCTTCGTTCCTACCTTCCTGGAAAGTGGAGTCACACTTACTTTGGCAGTGCTGGGCTACAACATGCAGGTCCCTGCTGCCAGTCTCAGAGCTCTCAGAGGAACAAGTGGCTGCTGCTCCTATCTTGGAAGCATAGACACCTTCCCTGGGTCTGACCAGCAAGTTCCCATGCACTCTGGGAACTCCCCCTCTTGCACCCTGTGGAGTTGCCGTGAGCTTCTGGTGGGGTGTAGAGAAGTGCTGTGTCTGTGAATATTCACCTATCTTGCAGTTCTGAGGAATGATCCACCAGAAGCTGTCATGGCTCAGAATAATCTTGGCAGTGGGTGCCCACAGTGACAAGGTACAGCCAAGATGTCTGTACAGTGCCAGCTGACTGCACAGACCCTATTGCACAGGAGCACACCGGCAGCTGCTTTAAGCCCTTGTCAGTTCTTACATGGGAAGCCACCTTTGTTTAAGCTCTTGAGTCTGTCCCTAAAGGGGGTTGGGTCAATGACAGAGAGTATCAGCTCAGGTTCTAGTTCTTTCTTTTCACCCTTCTGATTCAGGTATGGCTGGAACATCGTGATTTATGAGTCTGTGACCATCGCTGCCCCTCAGACAAGTGCAGCACTTTGTCTGGCCTAGAACAAGCTCCTGTCTTTATGGGATAATTAGTGTGGACAATGACCAGGGCCCAGGGCCTTGAGGCTCAGCGGAGCAGAATGGAATCTCAGTGGCATGAAAAGTCATGGGGAGGCATGGATGGTGGCTGAATAGCGACAGTTACCTTCTGAATAGATTAATTTTTAAAACCTCTGTGCAAGTGGGGAAGGCTGCAAGGGGCCTCTGACAATGAGGTTTTGTGACTCTGCAGCTCCATGAGGATGCCTAGCAGGGGTTAGCTGCACTGGGTGACCCTCTGGCCAGACCACTGGATGTGCTCTCTCTGCAGGCTTGCGTGGCCCATGAATTGCAGTGCTGGCTGCAGACAGAGCCACACCCACAGTCAGCACAGGTAAGAAAGTGAGCCATTGTCCCCTGACACTCCCCCAGTGTTCTGAGATCCTTGTGCAGGCCAACCAGACCTCTGCAGTGTAGTCCACTGCAATTGCTCAAGGTGGATGTGCCTGAGACCACCTAGCCAAGGCCCTGCCTGCGAGCTTGACTCTCAGCCTCCTGTGAGCTGTATAGACTGGACTCGGTCCACTCACCTTCCCACCACCTTCTACCTCCAGATCCAGGCCAGAGGTTCTGAACTCTCAGCCCAGATCTGTCCCAAGCTCCAAGCCTTTCTGCAAGCTAAGTACCACACCCTGCTGACTTCTGGACAGTGCTTTGTTCTCTGAAGGCTGGGTTTTGGGCATTCCTGCACAGCTGAGGACTCTCTTTTATGTCTTGGGCATGTATTCAGAAGCCAGATAGAGGCTATTTGTAGCCCCACTATAGGAGGCTATGGGCCTCCAAGGATGGAGGTCTCAGGGACTGGACCCCAGGAGCCTCTCATACTACTTCATCTAAGAAACAGTATCAAGGTGTACATCCCCTCGTCCATGTTGCTACCCAGACCCCTGTACATTGCTAGCCCAGAGGAGCCCTCCTGAGGATGCCTATTAGTCTCCCATGCTCTAATGGCCCAGTCTTGCCAATGAGTTCCAGCATGAGCCTATGTGACATGTGGCAAACCCACCCACCTGAACTGGCAGACCAGTCTCCTCTCCTTTGACTTCTTGTCATTTATTAATCCATCTGCTTGTGTGTACTGGGCTTAGCCTCAGCCTGAGCATGGTAGCAGACAGCCCAGACAGAAATGCTTCAAGGGCCAAGACTACCCAGTGTGTTCTGCCCTGTCGTCCCTAGGGCAGAAATCTCTAGGTGAAAACTTGTGGGTCTTTGGCACCTGGGTCACCTTTGTTAGCACTGCTGCTCTGGCGAGAGCCCAGGTGGTTACAAGAGGGACACCCAGTGTTAACGTTCCATATTCAGAGGCCCAGGAGGTCCAGGCCATGCCCAGGTATGTTTGAGGCACATGGAGATGGAGAAATGCTTCTGGGCACTGCTACAGCTATGGCAGCATCGTTCAGCCCAAGACATATAGTTCCCATCTTATGGCTAACTAGAGGAGCCTCAAGTGGGGTGTGGCCCAGGTGTGCCTGCCGTACCCAGGGAGGCCATCCTTGCAAGCATCATCACTCCCACCCTGTTCCTGCTGAGAATCAAAGATGCGCACACTTAAGGGAGGGTGCTCTGGGGGTCGCCACTCTTACCGCTGTGATTTAGGTGTTAAGCACCAGGAGTCACCTTGCTTGGCTCTGGGAGGTGACCCATGTGTCAGCAGCACCATGACCCACACTAGCTTCATTTCCTGTCACACCTGCCTCTCAAAAGTAGCGAAGGGCACTGAGGAACCAAGATGGCCACACACCCAGGAACAATGTGGGGTTGGGGGCCCCCTGAGGCCATTCTTGAGGCTGAATGGCTGCTGTGCCTGGAGAGAGTGCAGGGAGGCAGAAGGCAAGCTAGTGTTTCGGGTGTCTTCTGTTACACTCAAGCTTTTCAAAGAGTGTCTGGGGCTGCTGAATGTGCCTCTCTTGCTCTCCAAGGCAGGCATCCCACACAAAGGGGGCTCTTGTCCCGCACAGGCCCCTTCTGGGAAGAAAAGCCATTGTCCAGGGGCAGGGCCGCCCAGCGGGCGGTGCATGCTCCACTGCCCACCCCATTCAGGCCTGTCTGCCCGGATTAGCAGGGACTCACGACTCAATGTGCTGCGATATTTCATGTCGAGGGCAGCGGCTGGCTCTGGGCAGAATCAATGCCTGCTTTTGTCTGCTGAGTTATTTTATTTACATTTTTAAAACAGCTTATCAAGGTAAAAAGATAGCTTTGCAAAAAAAAAAAAAAAAAAAAAAAAAAAGCGTTTGGCTTCGGGCCGGCACAGAGGTGGGAGGCTGGGCTGGCACTGGGGTCCTAGGCCACGCAGTCTGGGCCTCGGCCAGCCTGGGCACCTGCCCAGCCCTCCTGCTGTTGGTTATGGGGGGTGGGGGTGGAGCAGAGAAGACTTCCAGAAGCTACCATCCTGTCCCCTCTGGATTTTCTTGACTGTTTTCCAGAAAGCCACTAGGTCTGAGATTCCTGCAAGGCTGCTCTGACCCAGCTGACTGTACAGCTCTGAATGTCTGTCCTGGGCAACAGAGGTCAGGAAAAGGTCCTATTACCTCCATCTGTCCCCAGCTTAGTCCTGATCTCTTCCTCCTGTGAACCAGCATCAAGCACCAGTTTCCACCACGCCTTTTCACTGGACAGGAGGCAATCTTCTTGCACACCTGGGCCTGGGCCTTCACAGTCACCCACGTGACCAAGCACCATTTGTTCCATCATGACCTGAGAGAAGATTCGATACAAAAGGCCAGAGATCCATCCTAGGGTCTGGCCACCACAATGAACCCTGAATATCAAGCTACACCAAAGACAGGGGACTTCCTGGAGGAGGTGGTTCTGGGTTCTGCTACAAGGGTACCTGGCAGTAGCTGGATAGGACTGGAAAGCTCCTCCCTCATCTTAGCCCCTGCCCAGGTAGGGTATAAACACACACACACACACACACACACACACACACACACACACACACACACACACACACTCCAAAACAAAAAACAAAAAAACAAAACTCCCACTACCGCCACAGATATATACTATGTATGAACTAAAAGGCTTAAAACCTAGGAATGGGGTTGGAGAGATGGCTCAGTGGTTAAGGGCACTGGCTGCTCTTCCAGAGGACCCAGGTTCAATTCCCAGCACCCACATGGCAGCTCACAACTGTCTATAACTCCTGTCCCAGGGGATCCGATACCCTCACACAGACATACATTTAGGCAAAACACCAATTTACATAAAATACAGATAAATGATTAAAAAACAAAACTAGGAATGCTGGCCACACACCAGAGCCACCTGGCCGCCAGAGGGCAGCCTAGGTGCGTGGAGAGACCCCACCAGGCACACATAAAACTGTAGCCTGACTGTACTCCACTCTAAGTGAACTCATAAAGAATAAAGAGGTACTTCAAAGTCCCTGGGTGATGCTGGCCAGCCATGCCCAGTCCACCTGACAGATGAGGCTTGAGCCTACACACCTAAGAAGCATAGTCCACCTTGGGACCAGCCTCCCAGTCAGGGGTTTTGGGTCCCATTAAAGGCCAGGCTTGGGAAGGACAGATCATCCTGAACATTGCTAAGGCACTAACTGCACAGTTGACATTGTGGGCAGCCCCAGACCCTTCACCCACTGCCTGCCCCTCACATTCCTGCCCAGCCCTCCCCCCAGAGCCCAAACCCACAAGCAGAAGAGACTAACCTAGTCCTTGGGTTCCCCCGTCCCTGATGGAGCTAGGTCAGACCCAGGGAACGGGTCTTAGGGGACTCTGAGTGCATGGTGGAAACATGATGTGTATATGGGATGCTGGGCATCTCCGATTTCCTTGAGATCCTAGTTTCTGGAGGATCTGTGGTCCAGAAGATACCAAGACCCTTGTGTGGAGCTGTAGGTGTCACCTGGTGACCCCTTCATGCCTCCCCTAGCCTCTCCAGGTCCTAAAGACCATCCTCATGTCCTGAACTTCTCCTCAAACCATGCATACCTTCCCCCTGCCTTGAGACCATCCCACGCCCTGTACCCCCTGGGGCCTGGTGAGGCCAAGCCCCCTGGACAAGAGCCAGTTGTGAAGGCACTGGGTCAGAGCACAGGGAAAGCCCAGCCCGAACCCCTTGGGCTACATACCGCTAAGCCTTTCCCAGGCCGCTATTTTGGGCTCTCTGAGCCTTGGGGGTGGGGTGCCAGATAGCTTTGCGGCTGCTCTTGCTGGTTATTTTTGCTCATAATGGGAGCACGATATATGGAAATTATTAATAGCATCCCAGGCTACGGTACGTGCTGGTACTCAGGGCCAGCGTGTGCTCTGTCCAGTGGTGGGGAGGTCTCGGCAGTACAACAGGTTAGGGGGAATTGCCTCTCAGCTACACCCACTATGCATCAAAGACTTCACAGGCTGTGAACAACCATTACCTCCAAAAGAGTTGGTTTGGTTTTCTCAGGTATCCATAACAGCCTGGGTGGGGGGCAGATCTGACCTTTACATTTTATCTCCCTTTCCACTCCCCAACAGGGACTTGGAGTGTGGGGGTGGGTGCTGAGTCTCTTTAGATAAAGCTCAGAGAGACTATGGCCCCAGGAAGGTGATGTGCACCTGCATCCCAAATCTCCAAGGCATGTGGGGGCCCCTCTGCTGCATGTACCCAGAACCGCCTATACTGCTCTTCTGGACCTGTGGGTGCTCCTGGGAGAGGTGGCACAGCTGCATATAGGTCGTTGAGGGTCTCTTGACTTAACTGCCTGGCCCTTGCAAGCCCAGGGGAATCCCTGGGGAATCGGGTAGATGGGTGAGTTCTCCCTGCTGTCTGCCCCACCTGCCCCCCCCCCCACCCAGGGACCGGGCTGGTGTAGTGAGCTTCCTGCTATGAAACATGGTTCCTAGTGCCTCAGTCCAGCAGAAATTGCTGGACATAAAAAGGCCCTTGACTAAGTCTGTGGTGACCAGTGTCAGTACATAGGATAGGACCCCCACTGTGGCACTGTGCCCCTCCCAGACACGTGCAATCGCTCTCTCTGTGTTGCCAGGCAATTGTGCTGGGCAAGAAGTTGAAGCTGCAGCCTGAGCTGGATATTGAAAAGGTAAATGTCTTTCTCATGCAAATCATTTAGGCTCAAACTTGGATAAATCCCAGGTCTCCAGAAATAGGGCTTGGTGGGGGTTGGGGAGAGTCTCTCATCACCAAGCTCCAGGCTTCCTCAAAGACCCAGCACTAGGAGGGCAGGGCCTAAGAGGAGGCCATGGAGTATTAGCTAATGCAGTGACCAGGGAGCTTCCACATAACGTACAGAAAGCCCCAGCCAGGCACAGCAGTGCTGGTGCTTTGTTCCATGTCACGGAGAGCCTGAAATTTAGCTGGGCATGGTGGCACACACCTTTAATCCCATCAGTGGAGGCAGAAGCAGGTAGATCTCTGAGATCAAGGCCAGCCTGGTCTACAGACCCAGCTTCAGGACAGCCAGAGGTAGAGACAAACCCTGTGGAGAAGGGGGTGCTGCGGCTGAAGCTTTAAGGCGGACTGCGCTGAGGGCTGCTCAGTTCAGAGCTGCAGCCACTCCTGCCATTGGGACAAATGATCTAATCTTGAAAGCCATTGTGCCCACCATTACGAATCCACAGTAGCTCTGAGGACAGGGCAGGGCTATGGGAGAGTCCAGCACATCCAGCAGGGAGCACCCAGTATGTGGGCTCTAGGGCCAGGCTGGGGCTCAGTGTGAGCTGTGAGCTCCGGTCCTCTGCTCTGTCCCATCTGAACTGAGTGGCCTGGCAAATATGTCTGCGGGCTAGAGGAAGAATTCAGGACTCTTGTGCGGAGTCCATGGAGGGGCTCTGTTGAGGTCTTGTGCTTGGGAAGTAGCTGGTGTGTCCCAGAGCTATACCTAAGACTCCTTTGGGGCTTCTCCAGCAACCTCTGGATTCTCTTCATGCTCTACATACCTCAAGGAGATGTCTCTTCGCTTCCAGAACACAGAACAACAGCTGTCATGTTCCTGCATCTGCCCAGCTTGCTGAGCACAGCTGGTGGCACCTGAAGTCTTAAAAGCTCTAATATTGGTTATGGAATGGTGACCACTAGGGGACAAGGCTTTGGAAGCATTAGCCTGGGGACAAGACCCTCATATGCAGATGTGCACATGGCAGGGTCCCAGATACTGAGTATGGGCTGGGAAGAGTGTACTACCCACCTCTGTACTTTGCCCAAGGGGCCCAGATACTGCTTGCTTCTGCTCAGAAGCTGCTGCTGAGGGCCATAGTCTGGCTCTTTCGATTTTCGTGCTCTGGGTGGGAGGTAGGGTATGATACCGGCTGTGGTCTTGCATTTGTGCTTCCTTGCAGATGAGCAGTCCCACCACTGTTCCAGGGCAAATTGATTTTAAGCACTATGTGGCTGTCTTCCCAGAGCTCCAGAGGAAGCTGCTTGCCCTCATGGATAGATGGTACCAGCCCGGCTTTGACATCATGGATATTGCCAAGTAAATCCTATAAAGTCCTAGTAGCAGGAGCTGAGTAGCCTCTTAGGAGCTCAAGATGAGGGCAACAGACATCTGGAAGATCCCATCTTGAATTCCTCACTCCGTCAGGGTCACTGCAGAAAGTATAGACTGGTAGCCTTTTGGAGGAATGTGTAGGAGTCAGAACACAGTCCCCACTCCACAGAGGGCACTGCTAGAGAAGGCTGACTTGTTGGTGACCCTGGCATTTTTCCAGGAGCTCATTCATTCATTCATTCATTCATTCATTCATTCATTCATTCCTC
This sequence comes from Phodopus roborovskii, assembly GCF_943737965.1. NCBI lineage: Eukaryota > Metazoa > Chordata > Mammalia > Rodentia > Cricetidae > Phodopus > Phodopus roborovskii. Next base: position 65,958,261 of record NW_026126418.1, read on the forward strand.
TGATCAAATTTTCTCTAACACCCAGTATTTGGATTGTGTCTAGTTGTTAAACAAATTAACAGCATCCCCACAGGATGTGGATTTCCTGGAGCCGTGTGTGTGTGTGTGTGTGTGTGTGTGTGTGTGTGTGTGTGTGAGAGAGAGAGAGAGAGAGAGAGAGAGAGAGAGAGAATGTGTACATAAATGTCTTCTGTGTGTATGCATATGTGTGACCATCTATGTGTGTGGCATGACTGTGGCTTGTGTGCCTGTGTGAATATGTTCACATGCATGAGTGTGTACATGCACATGTGTCAGTGTGGTATGAGTGTGTGCACATGTGTGAGTATGAACATGTCATTTATGGTGTATATATTCTTTTCTGTCAGTGTATGTCTCTGCCTGTGTACACACTGAGCATGCACATGTGTCTGTGTGGGGTAAGGGAGTATCTGTGTGAGGGTGTATGTGGGAGCTGAGGTGCCCTTGCTGCATCTGGACAAGAGTAACTCATTGTGTTCTGATCGCTGACCTGAGTGAGACACCTGCCCCAAACTTACGAAGCACCTCACTTGAAAGGCAGGAAGATGGATGGCAGTACCAGACCTTCCTGGACTGTCCTCTCTGGCCTCCCTCCCGAAGACTGGTGTGTGGCCACTTTCACTTCTGCGTTTCTACACCCATGTGAAGCAGACAAAGCATTCAGGGCACATAATTAGCTGCCCTTGCAAATTTACCATATTAAACAAGCAGCAGAAAGCTCAAAACCAGCGAAGGAGCCTGCTAGTCTGCTGGAACCAGAGCTTCACTGTGGAGAGAGGGTACTAATGTCTATAAAGTGGGTACATGGGGAGGACCTGTGGGATTAGATCTAATTGCTGATGTTGGTTTAAGTTAATAGCTTAACACCTTTCCTAGCTTTGTCCATGAGCCCATTGGGCCATGACAGGACTGGCTGGGGAAGAGGCTAACTCTCCACAGAACAGGTCATCCTATCTACTTCATTACTGAACTCCTCCTCAGCTGAAGTCACCTTTTGGTGAACCTTTTCATGGGACACAAGTACCTTCATATCCTTCGTCCATTTGGAGAGATCTATCCACATACTTCTCCAGATGTCTTTCTCACCAATTTTCCAATCATGTTCTTTCCCAGGCCCTGACCATCCAGTCAGTTCATTGGCTACAACTCTGTGAATCAGCATACAATCACACATCTGGCTATTTCTCCTTTCAAACAAAATGTATGGGCATGTGTACTGCCTGAAGTTTGCCCACTGTGAGGATTACCTGTCACTGGCATCTTCCAGGGCTGTCCCAGAAGGGGTTGTGATGCTGCAGCTGTCCACTTCCGCATATTGTGCAGAATCCTCAGTAAGTCAGGCCCTCATCTTCTTTTCGTCAGTCATAGGGCACATCCCACGTGGCTATAGGTGCATGCTTGGCAGTAGACGCCATTGTAACCATAGGCATTTGCCCGACTTCTTCACATGATTTGCTTGTGCCTTCAGGACCTGCTCGAGGACAGTCAGGGACATACCACTTCTGTTTGATAACAGATTGCTGCTGTGCATGTCCTATTTTATACCTTGGTGAGTCAGATAACACCCAGCTCATAATGGGGTTGCTCAGGTCTTATGGTAACTTGGTGGCCCATTGTCAAATGTTCAATTTCCACTAAAGCCCAATAGCAGGCCAAGAGCTGTCTCTCAAAGGGAATAGTTGTCTGCCAATGGAGGTAGAGCCATGCTCCAAAATCCCAAAGGTCTCTTCAGTGATTCATCTATAAGAGCCTGCGAAAGGTTCCAAACAACATCCACATCGGTCACTGACACACTAAGTACCTTCTGGTCTACAGGACCATATATATTGTCCAAGTGGTAGAGTGGCTTGCACAGCAGCATGGAGCTGTGGAAGAGCCATCTCCTGCTCCAGGCCCCACACAGAGTTGGCAGCTTTCCAAATCACTTGGTATATGGGCTGGAGTAGCACACCCACGTGAGGAATGTGCTGTCTCCAGAATCCAAACAGACTCACTAAACATTATACTTCTTTGGGGGGGAGGAACAGGGGCGCTAGGTGCAAGCATGGCCCCACACCACGGACTCCTATGAATTTCACTGAGGTAGAAGGCCCTTGAATTTTGGTTGTATTTATTTCCCATCCTCAGATGAGCATATGTGTTACCAATGAGTCCAAAGTGGTTGCTATCTCCTGTTCACTTGGTCCAATCAGCATAATGTCTCAATATAGCAATATAGTGGTATTTTGTGGAAGAGACAGATAATTGAGATCCCTTCTAACTAAGTTATAAGACAGGGCTGGGAAGTTAATATATCCTTGAGGTAAAACTGTAAATGTTCACTGCTGGCCTTGCTAACTGAAAGCAAATTGCTCTTGGTGGTCCTTATGGTCAAGTACCTAGGAAAAGGCATTTGCTAGGTCAGTAGCTGCTTCAGTGAGAGACACTGCATCAATACAGTAAAAGTGGGGAACCACCATGGAATATCAACATCGACTTTGGTTCCTTTTATGTGTATGCATACATGCACAGTACTTCACATAGAAACATGCATAGTCACATACTATATACAGATAAATACATGTAAAAGGAAATCCCATGAACCGGGATATGTATTAATTTGCTCAGATAAGGACACCTCATCTGCAATTGGAGTCACTATATGATTTGAGTTTGTGATAGTCAACTTTCATTCTTCATAATTCATCTGTCTTCTGCACAGGCCAGATAGGAGAGTTAAAGGGAGAAGACCCCTGCATCTTTCAAGACCTTGATGGTGGCACTTATTTCTGCAATGCCTCCAGGGATGTGTTACTGTTTTTTATTCACTATTTTCCTTGGCAGAGGCAACTCTAAAGGCTTCCATTTAAACTTTCCAACCATAATAGTCCTCACTCCACAGGTCAGGGAACCACTGTGAGAATTCTACCAACTTCTAAGTATATCTATCCCAATTATACATTCTGGGACTGGGAAAATAACCACAGGATGAATTCAGGGACCCACTGGACCTACTGTGAGTCAGACTTCAGCCAAAACTCCATTAATCACCTGACCCCCTAAAAGTCTCTACTTTAACAAGAGGGCCACATTTCTTGGGATTTCCCGAAATCAGGGTCAATTCAGAACCAGTATCCAGTAGACCCCAGAAAGTCTGATTGTTTCCTTTCCCCCAGGGTAATTACCCTTGTAAAAGGCCTTAGGCCCCTCTGAGGAAGGGCTGGGGAAAGACTAACAGTAAAGCTTTTAGGTACTTTATCAATGTCCTTCCTCAGAGGAACCTGGTCATCTTTTTATTCAAGGGATTCCGGGTATTCAAACTGGCCCAAGTCTGGAATTTGGTTCACAGGCCAAGATTCCCTTTACCAGGATCTAATGTAGCCTTTCCTTCATTTGAGAAGTTTTCCTCTTATACAGATCCAAAAAAAAAAAAAAAAAAATCAGTAAGCTTCTTATCTATTTCATGCCTGGAAACACCATCACTGATTAGCCAGTACCAAAGGCCCTGACAAGTCATGCCACGGTAAGGTTCACTTTGCCTATCACGGCCCATATAGTCAGACACTGCTTTGTCTGTACTTCCCATTACAATGACTATGATCACTTTGCATTTGGCGATTCATTGCTGCCACCTGGCCCCTGCTGCCTAGGGGCTCAATTAAACCCACTGGATTTAATTCATCCAACTGAGCAGCAGCATTGCCAAACCTAAGCACAAGAAAAGAGGCGACAACAAAGCTCTTCAAATGTGCTGGTTCCCCTCTTGCCATTTTTTATCTTATAAGATTAGTCAAAAACATATCTTCTGGGCCTTCCCATTATAAGGGATACGGTTTTAGGCTGTGAACCCACATGGAGATTTCCCTGAGCCTTAAAAATCCCTCTATCAACATTAAACTAAAGGATATAAAGTGTCTCCAACTCCTTTTCAATAGACCATCTTCTGACAAACCCTTCAGCCAATCATTCAAACAAACTTCTGACATATTAAAGCTAGAATCTCCACTCACAAGGCCCACATCAGTAAACTCAGCCTGATCCCGTTTTTATCTAGAGATGCTAGGAGAAACCAACCAGCATTATAATTTCCCTTATTTTTCCACAAATGGTCAAAAGATGTGGATGGAGAGTCATCAGATCCATTGCCCCTCACAACTGGTGAGTCAGAATAATCAAATGCATTTGTCTACTTAAGTCTGTAAAATAGTTCACACCGTGGGCTTTCAGGGTTACCTGAACTCCCAGGAGAGGCTTCAGCAACTGAACAGCCTTTGGAAACTATAGGTATTGGCTAATTTTGCTGGATGGTGATAGCACATGCCTTTAATCCCAGCACACAGGAGGCAGAGGCAGGCGATCTCTCAGTTCAAGGCTAGCCTGGTCTACTGAGCTAGTTCTAGGACAGCCAGAGCTGTTATTAAACAAAACCCTGTCTTGAGGGGGTGGAAAAAGATTCATCCTTCCACTTCTGTTGCTCTAGAACCATTCTAGGACCAAAATTTATATTAGTCAGGGTTCTCTAGAGGAACAGAACTTATAGAATGAACCTCTCTAATAAATCTTACTAGGATGACTTACAGGCTGAGGGTCAGCTAATACAACAATGGCTGCCTATGAATGGAAGGTCCAGGAATCTACTAGTTGTTCATCCTTGAGGCTGGATGTCTAGTTGGTCTTCAGTAAAGGCCAGAATACCATGCCTGGAAGAGGGTCAGTTAAACCCAAGAGTTCTGGGGCCAGCCTGGTTAACCTAACTGGACCCACATCTAAAAGAGTAACTATGACACAAAAGCCCTTGGGAGGAACAAATACATATTGCTAACTGAAAGAAAGCCAATCTGAAAAGGATGAGTGAGTTCCTTTTTATTCTAACCAGGGGACATTCTGGAAAAGGGAAAACTAGAGACAGGAAGGTCAGTGATTGTTATCACAAAGCATAAACACCTTCTTTGAGTTTGTTTCTAGAATTCTGATAGCTTTAGAATTTTCATTTTTAGACAGCTTTCATATTCTATATGAGGACTCTGATTGTTCTCATGGTGTCTGATTTCTCTCCCACTGAATTTTTTTGGAGACACTAGAGACCTATGGATAGATTAATCCATTTAGGGGCTCATGACTTGCTGTACTGTTGAAGATGGTGGAAACTTGACAGACATGACTCAGCTAAAGGGAATGGGTCCTTGGGGACTATGTCTTGTCCTTGGATGCATCATTTACTCCCTTCCTCTCTCTGCTTTCTAGTCACCATGAGGTAAACAGCTTTGCTGTCTATGTCCTCCTTGTCATGATGCCCTTCGTTATCATGGTCCCACAGCAATGGGATCATACAAGCTCTGCCAGATCCCATAAGTCAAATGAGTCTTTTGTCCTTTTAAGTGGCTTTACCAGGTATTTTGCCATAGCCAGAGGAAGACTGACCAGTGAACCTTAATTTTCAATTTCCTGAGATTGTGTAAAATTGTTATGATTTTAACTACAAAATATAATTATTTAAATTTTCAAGTTACCTAGTTTCTTTTAAGGAAGCTTCATATATTCATATTTCAAGAAATTTGTCTATTTAGGACCAGAAAGATGGTTCAGTGGATAAGGGTGCTTGCCACCAAGCCTGACAATCTGAGTTTGATGTCCAGAATCTACATAAAGGTGAGAAAACCAGCTCTACACAGTTGTCCTCCGACTTCCATTTGTACACCATGGCAGGTACACACACACACACACACACACACACACACACACACACACACGTGCACCCACACATGCGCACACATACATACGCAAACATGCACATACACAGACACACATATGCACACACGTGCACACACACAATAAAATAAAAGATTCAAAAAAAAGTTCATGGGGCTGGAATGATGGGATTAAAGGTGTGAGCCACCACGTCCACTTAGAAACGTTCTTGAGCTTTGTTCCAGTATATAAGTTGCTTAAAGTAGTTTATTACTCCTTGTCTCCCTTAAGCATTATTTGCTATGGGCAGAGCATCTCTGAAGAGACCATTTCCTTCAGAGTCTTCTTGGTTCTGTAATCAATGCTCTGCAAATTATGGATTTTTTTTTCTGAATGCTGGTTCTTGGGGACATAGTCTTCCCAGTTTTTTGTTTGTTTTGTTTTGTTTTTGTAAGGCTGGTAACTTTCCCTTTGGTCTTCCTTCCTGGCTTTGGCATTTCCTCTATATATGCACATTGGTACTCCATTTCCTTAAGGAACCCCTTCTGCGCACCTCCCCCCCACCCAGGCATCTCTGGCCTTTGTCTACAGACTGACCAAGAGCTCTGAGGCCCTTCCCAGAACTGTAGCAGACAACTCTTCCAGATGGAGGAAGGGCCAGGTGTTGAACCTAGTTCCATTGTGGGGGTGTGGGTGGAGGTGTCACTGCTATAAGCTGCATGCTGTCCCATGTCTGAAAACTGTCTCTGTACAGTGTGACTGGTTCCCCAGTTGTTTCAGTCTGGAGGACAAGTTTCGTCCAGCATCTGTGGAGGTGAAAACCTAGCTGTCACCACCACCTCCACTCAGTCATGAACAGGGACCACACTGGTGTACAAAGCAAGGAAATGAGTAAAAAGAATAAAGATCAGGTGGGGAAAAGAAAGCTCACTTTTTCCTAGGGGGAAAATGCTTTTATATGTATGGGAGAAAAGCTACAGACAATAGTTAGAATTAAATAAATCTGTCAAGATAGCTGGTTATGAAGTTATATATAAAAACCAGTTGTTTCTTTTCTCATGGAATACCACTATAATGCCAGCACTTAGAGGCTGAGGCAGAAGGATTGCTGAGCATTTGAGGCCAATCTAAGCCATATAATGAGTGCTACTAATCCATCTTGAGATACATAGTAAGACCCTGTGCTGGCTTACTTTATGCCACCAGCTGAAGTCATCTGAGAGGAGGGAACCTCAATTGAGAAAATGCCTCCATAAGACTGGCTGTATGCAGACAAGTCTATAAGGCATTTTCTTAATTAGTGATTGATAGGGGAGAGCCCAGCCCACTGTGGGTGGTGGTGCTGGATTAGAAAGGTTGAGCAAGCCATGTGGAGAAAGCCAGTAAACAGCACCCTCCATGGCTTCTACATCAGCTCCTGCCTCCAGGTTCCTGCCCTGCTTGAGTGCCCATCCTGACTTCCTTTGATGATGAACAGTGATGTGTAAGCCAAATAAACCTTTCCCTTCCTAAATTGTTTTGGTCATGGTGTTTCATCATAGCAATAGAAACCCTAATGAAGACAGAGCCTGTTTTATTTTTAAAAAGATTCTCAGTGGGCTATAAAAAGTATGAAGAGGGGCTGGAGAGATGGCTTGGCACCCAAATTCAGTTTCCAGCACTGTTAGATGTCTCACCAGCAACCACTTTTAACTCCAGTCCAACTGGTACCCAGTGCCTCTGGCACCTGTACTCACATGCACAAACTCAAACACAGATACATACAAGTGTATATAATTAATAAAAAAACAGGGCTGGGAGTGGTTGTGCACACCCTTAATCCCAGTACTGGCAGGCAGATCTATGTGAATTCAAGATCAGCCTGGTCTACATAGAGAGTTCCAGGACAGGCAGGGCTACATAGTAATACACTACCTCCTAAAACAAATAAGTAAGTAGAAAAGTAATAAATATTAATCTTTGTAAAGGCATGGGAATAATAGATTAGCAACTTTAATTTTTAGTTTTTTAGATGGGGGGGGTTGTTTCATTGTGCAGCTCTAGCCATCCTGAAACTCATTACATTGACCAGGCTGACCTTGAACTCCTCCTAAATTCTGGGATTAAAGATGGGTGCCACCACACCCAGCTGAGATTGTCAAATTTAACTCTAGTGGCAAAAACTCTCACATGTCCACAGCAGTAGAACCATGGAGACCAGGAGGATTCAGGAGCCAGAAGCCAGGTTCTTTTGACCAACCCTCCTGAAAGCAAGATCCCAGGAGGGCTTCTGGGGGACAAAGTGAGCTGGCAGAACTAAGGATAGGATTAAGCTGGGGATTCACAAAGGCAAAAGGTGTTACTCTGGTTAGTTAGTTTTGAGGGCTGAGAGTACAGGCTCCACCAGCCCAACAACCAACACCACTAAGAATTCCTGTAGTCCATACAACACAGAAGAGGAGCAGAAAGGTAACCACACACAGAGGAGCCATCCATGCAACATAGCCTCGATTTACAACTCCTCAGTCCTTGAGACCAAACCCCACCTCTCAACAGTCCCACACCTCAGCAAAGCCACACCAGAGGCCAAGATTCCAGCACACATACCCACATCCAAACCAAAGCAGGCTGCAGGCTGAAGCTGGGAAATCCTTGGTAAGATACCCACCCCATCTCCACACTGGCAGGGAACTGGCAGGCGCTGCTGCTATTGCAGCTGCAGCATGCATCGCCTTGCAGAGCTCCAGCTGCTCTTCCTGGAGGTCATAGGCCAACCCTATACAGCAACACCAACCACCCGAACTGCAGCCTGGGGAAACAGAAGAAAACAGAGATACAGGGTATCTCTTTCTCATTGCTGGAAAGAAAGAAGAAAGGAAGGAAGGAAAGAAGGAAAGAAGGAAAGAAAGAAATGCTTAACAAAAAAAAAAAAAAACCAATAGAAAATTAACAAATTAACAAAAAATATAAAATCAACTTAATGATGTCTCCTAAAAAGTAGTGCAAAAGAAAGTCAGCAAAGAGAAAGGGAAGATTTTTTAATTATAAATTTTGTCAAGAAAGCCAAACATCTCGATAATGAGAGCCTTGGGAAAAATGAGCAGAGGAAGGCCGTGGGAGAAGAGTGGGGATCATCACACAGGCCCTGGATGAGAGGATGTAGCAGCCTGACAAACAGGCTGGTGTAGGCACGATATCACAAACTGTCTTGACATGATGCGGAGAACTTCCAAACTTCCAAAAAAGCAGGTCACACCCCAGGGGTCACAAGTAAGAATGGTTCTCACTTCCTGTTGCAGACCTGGAGCCTGTGTCCAGTAGCTACCTCACCTTCCAGATCAGGACACCCCACCTTCTGGATAGGACACCCCACCTTCTGGGTCTTGACCTCAGCCCAGGATCTGTGGCTCCACTGAGCTCCCAGGGCCCCTTGACAGGGATTTACATCTTCTACACCACCCTCAATACATCTCAGGCATCATAGCTAGGATACTTCTAGAAGCTTTGAAAGGTGGAGCCTCACTTGCGATAGGAAGCCATTCTTGATGAAGAGGGAAAGCCTGGGATCAGAAATAATTAGTGCCGAAGACAGCAGTAACACGTGGTTGGGTTGTTGGTCACATACTCATGGTGCTGTAAATGCAGAATGCTTTAACTCGAAACTCTTGTGCTATTACTTTTGGACCATTCAAACACCCTGAAAGTGGACCACCAAGCGATCGTATGCAAATAGGGGGCCATCTCCAAGCTGATTTTCTGATGGCTGGGCCTCAGGGATGGGGAAGGGGTACACAAGATTTCTCCTATAGTTCTGTAGAATTCCCATTCACAGGTGTGACTTTAATGAAAATAAAGGCCTGAGAACATAGTAACTTGATACCAGCAACACATAGCCCCTCTCCTGCAGGCCACAGTACCTCTGGAAGACCTCCATGAAACTGCAAAGACTAAGCTCCTAAGTCCTCATTTGGCAGGTCCTGCAGCTGCAGTATCACAGGCCTCCAGGGTTTCCAGGTTTGGAGGGACACCCTCACACCTGTCTCCCTAAGAGCCCCGGGCACGAGGGCATGCCCTGTGTGCCCTTTGCTCCCAAGCCCAGCCGTCCCTGTTCACTCAGGGAGAGCTGAGCTTTTTGAGCCAGGCCATTCTCTGTCTACCTGCGGAAGTGGACGGCCACTTTGGCTTAGGACGTCTATTCCCTTTGAGCATTTCCCCTTTCCTCATCCTTTCTCTTCTCCCTCCAGCAGTTGTCACCAGCTTTTGTTGAGTACCAACTAGGGGCCTGTACCTGCCCTAAAGGGACAAAAGCCTTTGTGTCCCCGCCACTGGTAACAGTGGGCATCTGGCACGGTTGTGGAGTTAGGGGTGGGAGGAGGCAGCACCTCCTAAAATCTCTCTGGGGAAATCTAGGCAAATCCTTGCTGGGAGCTGCCAGCCTGGTAACCACACACATCCCAGGCCCTCCCTGGCAGTCTTGCCTCTGGCCCTCTCCCTGGGTAGCAGACATCCCCACCACACCCTCGGGGTGACACCCTGCAGTCTGGAGTGGGGATCAAGCTGCACTTGTTCAAGGCTGGAAGCAAAGGCAGAATCCTGAGAAGGGCTGCTGGGTAAGTGCAGTTCTATGACAAGACAGCTGACCATAGTGCCTGAGGGGTAAGGGGCCAGTGAGTGGTTCAGTGTCGAGTGAGGCGCTCTCCCTGAAGACAGAGGTGAGACTGAGTGAAGCAAGTGTCAGCATGTAACCATCAGGCCCTGGCCTTTGCTCTCAGGCCTGGTCCAGTCACGGTACAATGCACACACCCACTGTCTTGAGGAATCCCAGTTTTAGTGGAAGAAGGCAGGAAGCAGAAGTCACACCACAATGTCAGGAAGGCCCTGCCCTGAAAAGACATGAAAGCCCTCAGAGGGGCTGCTGCTCTCAGGCCCCTGCTTGAGGTCTAGCGGAAGGGCCTCTGCTGTACATATAACACATGGCCTGCCTGGAGGAGACGCTGGGGTAGGCTTCAGGGAGGGCCCAAGGTTGGTGGGATCAACCCAGAACAGAGTGGAGACTGGGAGAACTGAGTAGAAGTTGGAAAATGCTGCTGCTGCCCGTCCCCCAGGAATATAAGGCCCTGCCCTGGGTGTCCCTAAGTCCCCAGCTATCATTGACCCCACCTCTCTTTCTGAACTGTGTCCTAGTGTCATTGCCCAGCAGCGCCTAGGGGTACTGTGCTACATGTCGCTGTGGAGGTGACTGGGCTAATCTCTAATCACAAGGTAGTGACCCCCACTGGCAGCTGAGGCCTGCCTCCACTTACGGCCTCAGATAGGCACTAAGAACCACTGAAAGCCAGTATTTACCCACAGCCATACCAGGTGCCTGGGCTGCCTGCCTGAAAAGAGCCTGCACCTTACCTAAACCATAGCCACCCGTTTACAGCAGCCCTGGGTACAGGCTTGTGTACTCCTGCCCACCTTCTAGGCTGAGCCTGACCTCCACTTGCACTTTGGGCTAGCAGGATCACACCAGGCAGCATGGCCTCTAAGGTCAACATGTTAGCTGTCTAACATGGTGGGCCTGATGGATGAGCACATGGGCCACTGTGCCAAGGATGTGGTAACTACAGGCCTGTGATGGAGGTAGCTCAGCTCAGGCCCCCAGACAGCTAGCTCCTAAGGCTGTCACTGGTAACAATTTTCTTTTTGCTTCTATAGAAAGGCATGTCTCCAGAGATCAGGGCTGACCACATGCAGGTGAGCTGACACAGGATGCTATGTATATATCACATCTGTGAGAGGCTCTAAGCAATTCCTGTGAGGTCAAAAGCGATCCTGGGATAGGTGGTACCGTGTTTATTAATATGCATGTGTATCCTATGTACCTTCCATAAGCATCAGGTGAGGTGCACATGTCGGGCCAACGAGCTTCCCTGCTGCTCACAGGCCAGTGAATCCCGTTGCTACAGGATAGGTGAAACCATAAAGGATGCAAAGGAGAAGCAGAACAGGTATGCGTGCATGCACACTCAAAGAGCATCCTGTCAAGCCGGGCAGTGGTGGCACACACCTTTAATCCCAGGGTCAGGCAGGCAGGGTCAGGCAGATCTCTATGAGTTCGAGACCAGCCTGGTCTACAAGAGCTAGTTCCAGGACAGGACAGCCTCCAAAGCCACAAAGAAACCCTGTCTCGAAAAACAAACAAACAAGCAAAAAAAGAGCAAAGAGCACTCTGTCCTGTGTGGTTATGTCCATGTTGCAACTCAATTCATGGTCCTGAGGCCAGATCCAGAGTTGTCTCATGGGTGCAAAGTTGTCCTTGACCTCCAGATACAGCATCCTGCGAGGATGGAGTTCTTGAGATCCTGATGTGGCAACCACAGGAGAGTGGCTGATCTGGGAAGCTTGCCCTCCACCCCAGCCTGGCAGAGGATGGCATCCAGCCGGGGCAGCACTAAGCCACTGGGGAGGAGGGTCACTGTGAGTCAACAGAGTGGAATGCACAGCCCTTGGGTGAGGCCCGGAAGGCTAGTCCCCCCTGGGTGCCAAGGCCGAGCTGGCCGGAAGGGCAGCGGACATCCTGAAGAATGTGGAGGAGTTTCCACATATTGTCGTCCACGTGGGAACCCATGGCCAGGGGGAAACAGACACCTCAGGATGCTGGGGGCACTGAAGCCATCTGAGCAGGCAGCACTATGGGGGCCAGCAGGATCTCTTTGAGGGACACCGAGGCCATGGAGGTCAGAGGTCATGAGGGCAAGTGACTACAACTCTTGGGTGAAAGCGTGGAAATTAGGATTCACCAGACCAGTATAATTGAAGTAGAGTTTATTAGTAAATAACTTACATGGAAAACAATGAGTAATGTGCTCCTGCTCCAAGGAGACAGACCCTGCTCCCTGATGCTCTCTGCAACCTGAAGGGGTCACAGCAGCACCTGTAACCACCCAAAAGGCCACTGTTACAATATCTCACTACAATTCCCTTTTAGTCTAAAGAAGGTAGTTTAGGCTTGATATAAAACTATATACAATGATAGCAAATATCAAATATATTCTAGAAGAAAGGTAAAAACATACACAATTTAAGACCTACTACCAGTGAAGCAACATAGAGCGATTGGCAAGGACTACACTTGGGAATCCCCACACAACTCATTCTGTGGCTTCATGGACTTGAAGACATATATGTCCAGTGTATGTCCCCTGATGAAACCCGTGATGCCCAACTGTGGTTTGTCCTGATTTCCCAGATACTGAGGGGCTCTGCAAGCCTAATAGGCACCTCTGCCCCTGCACTGGGCACAAGGGGCTGGATTGGGGTAGACAAATTGGAAGAACTCAGCTCCTTGGGGACCAGGGTCACTGCTGCCTTGGTGCTTGATCCCTGCTATTTGTCTCAACCACAAGCTGCCTGAGCAAGCTTGTCCTCCCTGCCTCCAAGAGCCACCTAGTCACAGAGATGAGGAGGGGAAGGCCCACCATGTTGTCTACAGGGTGAGAGCCAGAGGGAGGAAAGGCAGGGAAGCCCATGAAAATGGACCTTTATGAGTAAGCCACAAGCATTCTACTACCCCAGTGTGTGTAGGAGATCTGTGCCTAGGACAAGAATATCACCAGTCCTGCTCCTTGTAGGGTCACCAAGGCTGATTCGAGACGAAGGAGCTGCAGGGGAATATGAAGGAGGGTTACTACCAGCTGCCCATCACCAGGGAGGACATCCACTCCCTGGCCTCCTAGAATGCTCTGGCCAGGTTCTATACCTTGGCTGGGTCTACGACGTGCTACCCACTAGCCACTTTGTAGAGGCCTTAGGGGATGATATTTGTAGACCAGGCCAGATCTCTATACTATATACCTCACTCTCTGACCTCTACCTCCAGGTCTCCTGAGAGGGTGACCTGTCCCCACGGCAATAATAAGGACCCACTGAGACTGAGAAGGCACCAAGACTTCTTGAGTACTGGTACTTACAAATCATCATGCCAGCCCACAGAAGATGCCTGTATTAGTCTTTTTATTGCTGTAACCAAATATCTGACAAGAGCAACTTAAGGAGACAGATTCATCTTAGTTCCCAGTTTGTGGATGCAGTCTATCGTGTCAGGGAAGACATGGCAGCCAGAGTGTGGGGCCAATGAGCACTGCATCCACAACCAGGAGGCAGAGAGGGATGCTGGTGCTCAAGCCTCACTTTCTTTTTTATTCCATTCATGGGATGATGCCACACACTCAGGATGAGTCTCTCCCATAGCACTTAACCTAGTCTAGGAACTCCTATAGATGTGCCCAGGGGGTTGTCTCCTAATGATGCTAGATCCTGAGAAGTTGACAGTATTAGCCATCACAGTACCAATGTCTCCTTGCTCTACTGCTGGGACCTGAGATGTCTCTATGGACAGGCAGGCCACCTCCTCTGTTCTGGCTGTGTCTTCTAGAGCCTTGATCCCTGGACTCTCCTGACCCTCTTGTCTCATAGCCCCTGTTGATCAAATCTACCCCTGGCCATCATGTCTGTCTTTCTCTGTCCAGATAGCCTGGCAGGATTTTCAGTGCGGATGTAGAATGGAGACCTTCAGGTGCTGTGCTGGGCCAGCCTCATGTATCCTTTCTGAGGAAAGCCTCGTGTTCTGTTGTTGGATGTGCCTGTGTGTGTGTGTGTGTGTGTGTGTGTGTGTGTGTGTGTGTGTGTGTGTCTGTGTCTGTGTTGGTTTTCAGAGACAGGATTTGTATGTGTAACAGCCTTGGCTGTCCTGAAACTCACACAGATCTGCCTACCTCTGCTGGGATTAAAGGTGTGCACCACCATTGCCAGGCAAATTCCTTCACTCTCGTAGCCACCTGAAGAGCAAGGTACAGGCCTTCTCCAGGATAGTGTCCCAGCTTCTCTCAGACTGCTCTATCACCAATCTAGGGGAGCACATCCCCCACCCCCACCCAGTCCACAAAAGAAGGGCAGCCACACCCGTCCCTTCCCCTCAACGTGCCCTCAGGAAGCTCTGGGTAGACTCTAAGAGTCAGAAGCACAAGACCCACCTCAGCTTGGGTTTCCCACACAGACAGCCCTAGCCTGTGCTGTGAAGATGTATGGGATCTGAAGGGGCTGGGCAATGTCTATGCTGCCCTGGCTGGTGTGCAGTGGCAGGTGGTGGAATTTCTGCTTCAGCTTGGGCAGGGAAGCATCCAGGCTTCCCTGACCCAGAGGCCTTCTCCTTCCTGCCAAGCTTCCCTACCAGCACTGCCTGAGTGGAGATGTCCACCAGGCTGGCCTGTGGGCTCTGCGCACTGATTTGTTTGGTCCTTCTTCCTTGGGTGGATTGCCATCACGTTGGCCATGGGTCACCTGGGCCTAGGGGTTACTCCGCACAGCAGAATCCACAGAATGTGAGGGAGGTGTCCCTGCTGCCTGGCACAGCATCCCAACCCTTGCTGATGTAAGGTACTGTCTTGGCAGTGTGCTCTGAGCACTCTACAGGTCAGGTATTTTCCCTGAAGGGACTAAGTGGCGGGTAGCTGCCGCCCTGTGGCTTGCACACAGCTGTCTTCAGTGTCCTCTATACTGCCTTCTGCAATGGCTGTTGGTGGAGGAGACAGGGGCTTTACTGACTTGGGAGTAACATGACACAGGCTGGTGTGGCAAACCATCATCCCCCAGGGCCAGCACTTCACCCCAGCAGTTGCTTTGACAGATCCAGGGTAGCAGGGAGAAATATGATGGCCCGCTCTGTGGATGGGGCTGGGGAACCATGAGAAACAAAAAGTACTGGGCAAGCCCTTAAAGCAAGCACAGCAGTTCTCCAACTGGGCCTTGTAACCACTTTATAGGAGCAGTCTGTCTATACGGTGCACAGAGTGGTGGCGCAGGGCTAGCTGTGACCCCCTTCCCCCATTTACCTCCTCATCCTCTACACTGGCTAATTTTTATGTCAGCTGGACACAGGCTAGAGTCATCTGAGAGGAGGGAGCTCCCAATTGAGAAAACAGCTCCATAAGGCCAGGCTGTAGGCAGGCAAGCCTGTAATGCATGTCTTAATTAGTGATTGATAGAGAGGGCCCAGGCCATTGTGGGTGGGGCCATGCCTGGGCTGGTGGCCCTGGGTTTTGTAAGAAAGCAGGCTAAGCAAGCCATGGAGAGCAAGACAGGAAGCAGCATCCCTCCACAGCTTCTGCTTCAGATCTTTCCTCCAGGTTCCTGCCCTGCTTGAGTTTCTGTCCTGATGTCCTTTGATGATGAACAGTGCTGTGGAAGTGGAAGCCAAATAAACCCTTTCCTCCACAAATTGTTTTGGTCATGGTGTTTCATCATGACAACAGTTACCTTAGCAAAGACACCCTCTTCACACTGCAACTAAGGCTATCTACTCATTTGGCTGCCAATGCCTCTGCTTAGTGCAGGTACACCAAGCCCTGTGCAAAGAGCCTGTCCACTTTTACCAACCAGGGGGCCTAGGCAGGAGGCAGAAGTCTAGGGGAGAGACCAGCATCACAGCAGCTTGTCCTGCGGGTGACTGAAACCTTAGGAAAAGGCGGCACTGTCTCTAAGTCTGGGATATACAGGGATGAGGCCACAGTGGCTGCCCTAGACCATGATGGGTCCCTCCTGACACCAGCATCTCACTCCAGGATATTCAATACTCGACTCTATGCACTTACCCACGGTCCTCCATGTAGCATCATTTGGTTTGCCTGTATTTCTAAATTCTGGAGTGCATCAATATGGTGACACTCTTAATATAAAACAAAACTGCCTTTCCCTACATGGGTGACTCATGGCAGGTGTCTGTGGCCACCAAGGAAGTTGTTGTCCCCCAGATCCCTGCCTGTCACATTCTATGCAGCATGTGACCACATGCTCCAGGGGCTGGCTCACAGTCTGTGCTGACTGGCTGCAAATGTAGTTATGCTTACTGAACAACAATAAGGACCATCGCAGGGCAGCTGAGGTAAGAGCATGGAGAGGTGGTCCAGCGTCATCTGATGAACGCCTGTATCCAGCACCATGCCTGCCTCCTGCTCATCCACAGCTGGCAGCTGTGCCAGCAAGGGACCTTAACTGAAGGACTAGCTAGAGATCCTGTGGCCAGGGAGAGGTTTCCACCTGAGATCAAGATAACACAGAGGGTGTTCTCAGTGATGAGCTGTGAACAATGGCCACAGCAGACATCACAGTGCCAACCCGTTTGTGTCCGGACTGCTGTGACAAACCCCCATGCAGTGCTTAACCACAACTCTAATTTACCTCTCAACACTGTAGGCTAGAGCCCAGGGTCAATTTCCCATTCACAGTTGCTGTGTCACAGGGTTGGCTCCTAGAGGTTGGCAGAGAAGGTTCTTTCTTCTCCTCTGGAGGCAGCCATGTTCCTGACCCCTGACGCCTTCCCCTGTATCATTCCACACACCTGGACAGCTTTGGACAGTCAAAGGCCTAATGCATGATCTGGTGAAGGCCTCTAGCTGCACCAAGCCTAGCAGACAGCATCAATAAGAACAAGAATAGATGATCGTATAGCAAGATAAGGCAAAAAAAAGTTAGGACAACGTATTCTTCTCCTAGCAACCTGCTCTTGCGAGAGCTAATGGCTCCCATGAGAATTAGACCAGTCTCTCCCATGGAAGATTCTCCCAGGGACCTAACTTCTTCCAACAGGCTCTCTCTCTCTCCTCTTAGGTCCCAGCACTTTAGCATTGCACATTAGGGACCAAGCATATGGATCTCCGGGAGCGTAGACTTCATACACAGTTCTCTGCCGTAATCAAGCATCAAAGCACTAAGAGCCTTTTTCAGAGGCAAAGAGGGTGCTAGCAGGCCATGGTGTAGAGTGTGAATGTTGTTCAATATCTCCCGTGGGTGCAGGACATGGTGGTGCACGCCTTTAATCCCAGCACTTTGGAGACAGAAGCAGGTGGATCTCTGTGAGTTTGAGGCCAACCTGGTCTACATAGCAAATTCCAAGCCAGCTAGAGGTTCATAGTGAGACCCTGTCTCAAAAAACAAAGCAAAACAAATAAACAAACAAAACCATGAACAAAAACCAAGCACAAAACCCAGTGGGTATGAAAGCAGCAGCCCTAGGCATTTGTGCATATGCTGCTGCAGAGTTCTCATGGGAGCCCCAGGTGGTGCTGGGAGCTCTGCTCACACCATCCTAGCTCTAGCTCCACATGAAGGAACTGGACTGCAAGTGACCTTATCTCAGCCAAGCATGGTGACAAATGAGTCTGAATCTGAGGCCAGCCTGGGACCTGAGACCCTGTCTCAAAGTACTTTTTCCAGCTGGGTATTGTAGCACATGTAGTCTTTAGTCCTGGGAAGTCAGGGACAAGAAGATCAGGAGCTCAGGGTCAGCCTTGAGTGATTATCAAATTCAAGGCTAGCCTGAGCTACATGAGACCTGTATCAATAAACATTTTTTTTCTTTTTGCAGTGCTGGGAATCAAACCCTAGTCTCATGCCTGTTTGCAAACACTCTTACCACTGAGCTACAGCCCCAGCCCTCAAAGTAAGTTCTCTTATGTACTAGGGAACTGCTCAGTGACAGACTGCTTGTCTCTCAAGCAAAAGGCCCTAGCTTTGGTCCTCAGCATGGGGTAAGGGCGCATGAGTAAGGAAGGAAAAGAGAAAGTCCTTTATCTCCGGCAGCCATTCCTGGCTAGTGTAGAACAGAAGTGAAATCCACAGTTGGTGAAAGTAAACTTTGTGTTTTTTGGTGTGGTGGTTTGAAAGAAAAAGACTAAAGGAGTGGACAGACTCTGCAACTAAAGGAAAATCATCTGGAAAATTCTGCAGCTTTGAAAGGACTCACCAAGGTTCCAGTCGATTTCATGACAGTCTTGACAGTCTTATTTAACCCGACCAAATAGAAGAGTCATGTTCTGACCTAAATACTATAGTATCTTTTAGGTTTGGCAACAGAAGTTTGTTGAAACCCACTGACAAGTATTTAAGTTAGCATTTATCATACAGGTGGAGCATACCTAATGTGAAAATTCAAAACTCAGCACTGTAAAATCTAACACCTGTGCTCAGACATGATGACAAGAGTAGAAAATCCAACACCCTATTTTGTGATGGGTAGCAGTCAAAATACAGGTGTGCTCAAGATACATAAAATTATAAAATTATCATTAAGCCATAAGAAATATAAATTAACCTTGTAACCTTGTGTTTAAATTTGGATCCCATCCTCCCATCTAAAATCTGAAAAATAAAACATTACTAGTCCTAAGCAAAAGAAAGGAAGAAAACGGCCCCCAAAGGGAGTTGCACTATTAGAAAGAGGGCCTTGTTGGAGCAACTGTGTCACTGTGGGGCCAGGCTTTGAGCTCTCTTTTGCTCAAGCTTCCCTCAGTATGTCTGTCAGTTAACTTCCTGTTGCCTGTAAGATGTAGTATTCTCAGGTCCAGCACATGTCTGCATGCCAAAATGCTCCCAGAAATGATGGTAATGTACTAAATTTTGAAGCTGTAAGCGCCACTCCAATTAAATATTTTCTTTGTAAGAGTTGCTGTGATCAGTAGGGTGGTGGTGGTGCACACCTTTAGTCCAGCACTCAGGAAGCAGAGGCAGGTGGGTCTCTGTGAGTTTGAGAGGCCAGCCCAGTCTTCAAGAGCTAGTTTCAGGACAGCTAGGGCTACACAGAGAAACCCTGTCTGGGAAAAAAAGAAAGAAAGAAAAGAAAAGAAAAAAGCATTGCTGTAATCACAGCAATAGAAATTGTAATCTTAAGACACCAGGCTTGCTGGCATAGTTTTATTTTACTACACTTTGGTATATATTGCCTTGTCACCAAGTTTCATCATGAAAGTGACTACATACTGAACCCTACCTAATGGTGCCTTGAGGACCCTCAACACTTACTGTTTGAGCCATTGACACAGCTTGCTGTATGAATTCCTCTAGCTTGCTGACATGCACATTGAGTCCTCTCTGCTCAACACTCTTCCTGAACCTGGGGACAGCTCTCGATCTTGTGCAAAAAGCCTGACTCTGTAAGTCACCTCAAGAGGGAAGCAATGTTTCCATGGTCAATAAGTGTTTTCAAGCTCTTCTCTGATGCCGCCCAAAGATATGTACTAGATTTTCTCCCAAGAACTTTGGTGGGTTTTTTGTTGTTGTTGTTGTTGTTTTAGTGTTGTTTTCATTTTTTGCTAATTCACCGAGCTGATGCTGCCCCTCTGTGACTTACTCATATCCAGAAACTAAGCTCACCAAAGGGGCTTCCAGTTCTTAAAGGCCTTTAAAAGATGTACTACCCACAAAAAGTTAGTTTTCCTTCCTTTCGATCCTTCTAGCTTTTACTTTTTTCCTGACCTCAAAACATTAGTATATATATTTTCCAGGCGGTAGTGGCGCATGCCCCACACGCCCCTGGTCTTGTCCTGCCACCGCGCCAGCCCCAAATAACGCACAGAGACTCTATATTAGATACAATGCTGTTGGCCAGTTACTTGTTTCTTGTCGGCTAGCTCTGTCTTAATTATTAACCCATTTCTGTTAATCTATGTATTTCCACGTGGTCTTACTGGAGAGCCGGCTGGCGTCCTGCTCTCTCCAGACTCTCCATGCTGACTCCTCCTTACTCCTTCCTCTTTCCTCCTTGTCTCCTAGTCCCTCCTATCATCCTTTCCTATTGGCCAACAGTGCTTTATTCATTAACCAGTATGAAAAACATATTTACAGAATGACATCTCCCATCAAAAATCCTGTCTAGAAAGGGAAAAAAAACATTAGTCAAAGTCTCAAACTGTCAGACACAGTACTGGTGCTGGCTGATGTGTTCACTTCTAATTAGAAAGGAGTATTTCCTAGGAGGCATGGTGATTGCAAATGCTCTGGACTTAGTATCTAGTGCTGACTCTCATTAATAAATAGATATTCAGTATTCAGTTGCCTGTACCTTCTTAAGTCACTGTTGGCAATTATAACTTCCCTGGAACATGTCTGTCAAATGTCATACCCAGGGAGGGGCAGGCTGCCACTAAGCTTGCTGGCCATGCTTCAGGCTCTACGAAGTGTTCATGTTTTCTTTCTCCATACTACGGCACACTACACATCCCCTCCTCTTTTTTTTTTTTTTTTTTAACCCCAAAAAGGGATCGATTTAACATCTTAAAAGATGGTCTGTGTTTGGTTCTGTTAATCCTTCCCTTTACATTTTCTTTCTCACAGGGCTGTGATCTGAACATAAGGCCCAGGCATACTAGGCAAACGCTCTGTCACTGGGCTTCAGCCCCAGTCCCCATCCCATTTATTTCTATTCTTGTCTTTATAGT
Organism: Phodopus roborovskii; assembly: GCF_943737965.1. Classification (NCBI taxonomy): domain Eukaryota; kingdom Metazoa; phylum Chordata; class Mammalia; order Rodentia; family Cricetidae; genus Phodopus; species Phodopus roborovskii. Next base: position 65,979,182 of record NW_026126418.1, read on the forward strand.
TTCCTTCCTCTACTTTCTTGGGGTTATTCCCAAGCAGAACACTTCAGAGTTTAGTTTTAAGCCTCTCTCACTTTATGATGTAACCATTGACGTTCACCAGTTTACCCTATAGCCCTGTGTTCACCACACTCCAGCAGCTTTGATATACAGTACTTCATTACACTTTTGTTCTAGTAATTTGGGGCTATTCACTCAGTTAAGGCTTTTTTGTTGTTGTTGTTGTTTGTTTTTCAATATTGAGTTTCTCTGTGTAGCCTGGCTGTCCCAGAACTCACTCTGTAGACCAGGCTGGCCTCAACTCACAGAGACCCACTGTCTCTTCTTTCTGAGTGCTGAGATTAGCAGTGTAGGCCACCACTGTCCAGATTAAGGCTTCAGTTCTAAAATTTCAAGTCTGGTGGATGTTTCTCTTTAACATATTAGTTAAGTTCTACTTGTACTAACTGATGAAATTTGGGGCTCATGTCTCAAATTGTGCGTTTTTTATTTGTTTGTTTTCAACGTAGGTCTCATCGTTCAGCCTTGGATGGCATAGAACTCACTATGTAGGCCAGGATGGCCTTGAACTCACAGAGTTCAACTCATAACCTGCCTTTGCTGGGATTAGAAAAGTATACCATTACACCCAGCCTTCTATTAATGCTTTCTACTTACCTTTTTTGATTACTTTTCATCCTTTTAGACAATTTCCCTTCTTTCTTATATTCTTTTAGCTTTTACACTCATTCTGATTTCCCTCTGTTAATTTGAAATTTATAAACTGTGTTTCTATTCTTCTGGAACTACACCAGAAATGCTCATGAGTGCTTGAACTAAGATACTTAAAGTTGAAGTTTGGCTGTGTATATAGCCGATTTGGGAGAGTGCTGACCTAGTACACATGAGGCCCTGGGTTTGACCCCCAGAACTGCATAAACAGGCATGATGTTGCAAGCCTTTAACCCCAGCACTGAGGCGCTGGAGGCAAATGATCAGACATTCAGTGCCATCCCCTGCTATATAGGAAGTTAAAAGTTACCTTGGGTTACATGAGACCCTGTCTCAAAAAATTAAAATAATGCTGGGTGTCATGGTGCACACCTTCAATTCCAGTACTAGGGAGGTAAAGTCAGGTGGATCTTTGTGAGTTCGAGGCCACCCTGATTCACACAGGAAAGCCCTGTTTCAGAGAATGAAAATAACATCGGACCAAAGGACAATTCAGCTTTCAAATAACCTTGCTATTTTTTATCATTTAAATGCTGTGGGGGTTTTTTTCCTCACTTCTACAAACCAGACATTACCAAACCTAATTTTATGCATTCTGTGTCATTTAGAGCTGGTGGTTAGGTGGACTGATGGTTGGTAGCCCTGTGTTTATCAGGTTTTGTGGGTATTTTTTTACATTTTTATTTGTGTGTGTGTGTGTATGTGCCACACTGAACATGTGGGGTTCATGGGACGACTTGCAGGAATCCGTTCTCCCCTCCACCAGATAGAACTCAGGTCATCAGGCTTGGCAGCAGATGCCTTTACCTGCTAAGCCATCTCTCTGGTCCTAGTTTGCTTTTATTTTTGTTTCTTATTCATCATATAAGTGTTTTTTCCTTTTTTGAGACAAAGTCTCACTGTGTAGACCAGGCTGGCTTTGAACTCACGGAGGTAGCCTGCCTCTGCCTCCCGAGTGCTGGGATTAAAGGTGTGTGCCACCACACCTGGAATATGTATTTTTATCACCACAAAGTACCTGTTTATGATCCATCATTTTCATGGTAAATATACGTACAGTACATAAAGTTTGCCAGCCAAGGGACTGAAGAAATGGCCCACCAATTAAGAGCACTAACTGTTCTTCCATAGGACCTGGGTTAAATTCCCAGCACCCACATGGCAGCTTGCTGCTGTCTATAACCCTAGTTCCAGGTGATCTGACACCTTCACACCAAAGCACATAAAATACAGCTAAATAAATTATTTTTAAAAAGTTTGCCAGCCAAGCACTGTAGCACACACCTTTAGTCCTAGCACTCTAGTGACAGAGGCAGATGAATCTCTATGAGTTCAAGGCTAGCCTGGTTTATGTAGCGAGTTCTAGGACATTCGGGGCTCCATGGTGAGGCTGTCTCAAAAAGACTGAAAATATAAAAGTAAAAATAATAAAGCTTGCCATTCTTAACATTTGTAGGTGTCTGATCCAGTGTCACAAAACACATTGGCAGTGTTGTGTAACCAGTTTCAGACAGAAACAAAGTAGTTGCACTGCCTCCCACACAGCCCCTAGTAACTGCTGCTGTGCTCTCCATAGCTATGGATTTCGCTATCCAAAGGCAGTATGCAAGTGAAGCCATGTTGCATTTGCCCCATAAGTCTTGACTACGGATTGGTCCCAAGACTCCCTGCAGATGCCATAATCTGCAGCCACTCAAGTCCTTTGCATAAAAGGTGACCTGCCACATCCTCTCATCTCATCTCTAGATGACATACACAACATAAAAACCATACTGTGTCATTGGGAAACCATGGCAGGACAAAGGGTTTTACACACTTAGTTCGGATTACTACCCTGGCAGGCCCAACTAAGTGGCACAGAGAATATGGAGAGAGCTCTCAACACTCATCAATGGACTTGATGGAGGCAAATTAAAGTTTTGATTTTTGCAACTTTCTGGATTTTTAAAGAATACTTTCAGTGTGCACTTGATTGAATCTACAGATGCAGGGCCTGTGGATATGGAGAGATGATTATTACACACTGCATGTCTCCAGGGTTCATCCACATCCTGTCATGTGTCGGACTCTCCTTCCTTTTTAAGACTAAGTAATACTCCATGGCATATTTAGACCATTTTCTGTTTACTGCTGTTGGTGGACACTTGTGTTGGCTCCCTCTTGTGGCTATTGCAGGTACTGCCGCTGTGAATGTGCTTTTGATTCTCTGGGGCACACACTGGGATCCTCTAATAGCTAGATAGGATAGCAATTCTACATTTACCATCCTGAGGAATGGCCACAATTCTCCCAGGGAAGTCACTACCTGTTCCCTGTTTCTTAGACAGTAGTTCTTGTTTATTTTGAGACACTTTGTAGCCCAGACTGGTCTCCAACTCCTATCAGTCCTCCTGCCTCAGCTTCCTAATGCTGACAAGACAGGTGTGTGCCACCACAGACACTTGACTTACATTTCTGTAATGATAAATGATATTAAGTGTCTTTTTTGTTGGTTTGTTTTTGTTGTTCTTTTTTCAAGGCAGTTTCCCTGTGTAGCTCTGGCTGTCCTGGAACTCACTCTGTAGACCAGGCTGGGCCACGTTCCAGGCTGCTCTTCATTCTCTGGAAGGTGGCTTTTGATGCACAAGAGCTTCTGATTGTGATGAGATGCGTTTGATATCTTTTACTCTGGTGCCTTTGCTTAGTGTCATAACCACGAATGTGCCCGAGCTCCCTTCTAAATGTTTGTAATTGCCACTCCACATCCCAGCTGGTCATATTCACTAAAGACCACTGAAGACTTAAGGAACCCTTCTAAACAAGGCAGTCCCATGTCTACCCTCCTCATTAGTCACTCCTGCCATCTCACTGACACACACTTTGTCCACCGTTTTGTCCCCTGTGGCCCTCCCCTGGCTTCTGCATCCCTCTTACACAGAACTGGCAATTTTTGATAGCTTCTTAGGTTTTGGTGCAGTGAGATGCTCCTGCCTCACTCATTTTCTGCATTTTGACTCCAACACCTGGAAGCACCGGTCTTTCCCAAATCCCTGCCTCTTCTCATGACAGACACTCTCCTTCCCAGTCCGTGGAGATTGTTCCAGCTGTAAGAGCTTGTGTTGTTTCCAGGCCTCAGCAGCGGGCAGTGTGAAAGATGTCTCTGTTTAGAACACAGTACTGGGCTGGGGAGACAGCTCAGTTTGGTAGAACACTTGCCTCTCAGCATGAAACCCTGGGTCTGGTCCCTAGAACCACAGAAAAACAAACATGATGGCGCTCTCCAGTCATCCCAGCACCGGAAAGATAAAGGCAGGAAGGAGGTCAGAAACTCAAGGTCATCTTCAGCTACATAGCAAGTTGAGGCCAGCCTGAAAATAAAGTCAGGTGTGGTAACACAATACTTTAATCCCAGCACCCAGGAGACAGAGGCAAATAGATCTCTCTAAATTCAAGGCCAGCCTGATTTACACAGAGAGTTCCAGGCCAGTCAGAACCACATAGTGAGACTGATCCTGTCTCAAAAAAAAAAAAAAAAAAAAAAAAAAAAACCTAAATAAATTAAAACAGTGTACATCAATTCAAACTTTCTATTCAGATTTGGACGTTTTTACATAACATCCTTAATTTTAATTCATATACTCTTCCTCTTACTACAAGCACCAGTGCCCCTGCTGTAAGCAAAACTAACCATACTTGGGGCTGAACAGATGGCTCAGCAGTTAAGAGCACTGGCTGCTCTTCTAGAGGATCTGGGTTTGATTCTCAGCACCCACATATCAGCTCACAACCATATGTAACTCCAGTTCAGGCACTAATGAGGTGCACGGACTACATGCAAGAAATAAATAAATAAATAAATTTAAATCCTTAGTACTGGAAAAGAAAGTATCAAGCAAGATAGGCCAGTGGGTAAAGATGCTTACAGATAAGCTTGACAACCTTGATCCCCAGAACCCACATGGTGGAAGAGAGCCAAAGGAAAGTTGTCCTTTGACCTCCACCCTTGTTCTGTGGCATGCATGCTTATGCCTGCATTCTCTCTGTCTCTCTCTTGTGCTCTCTCATACACACAAATTAAATGTAATTCTTTAAAGTTTCAGAACTGCCAGGTGGTGGTAGCACACAACTTTAGTCCCAGCACTCGGGAGGCAGAGGCAGGCAGATCTCTGTGAGTTCGAGGCCAGCCTGATCTACAAAGTGAGTTTCAGGACAGGTTCCAAAGAGAAACCCTGTCTCAAAAAAAAAAAAAAACCAAAAAAGTAAAAATTTAAAAAAGAAGTTTCAGACTTAGCCAGGGGTAGGGGTGGTGCACGCCTTTAAACCCAGCACTCAGGAGGCAGAGACACACGGATGGATCTCTATGACTTCTACAGCCTAGTCTACAAAGCAAGTTCCAAACAGCCAAGGCTACACAGAGAAACCCTGTCTCAAAACAAAAACAAAACTTTCAGAATGGCAGCATCAGCAGCATTACCAACACTGTGATATTTGTGGATATTTGTAAAATCAAAAATTTTTTGCTTGTGTGTGGCATGTATGTTGGGGGGGATGTACTCGCCACAGTAGCACACATGAAGGTCTGAGAATAATCTGGAGTGTTGACCCTCACCACCACCTTGAGACAGGGGCTCTTTGTTATTCACCATTGTCTATGTTAGGCTAGCTGGCTATCGAGCTTCTGGGAATTCTGTCTCACTGGTCATCTGTCCACAGGAACACTAAGAAGCACAGCCTAGCCTTTCTCGAGCTCTAGGGATTCGAACTCAGGTCCTCTCAAGTACTTTATCCACTGAGCCAAACTCTTCAGCCTGTGGGTATTGTTTCATCATTAATGTGTGTGTGTGTGTGTACGCACATGCATGTGCTACATGTATGTAGATTCTTGTGCCACAGTAAGATGTCAAAGGACAACTTTGAGGAGTTGGCTCTCTCCTTCTACTTGGGTTTCAGAAATCAAATTCAATTAGCCATGCTTGTGTAGCAAATGCCTTTGCCCACTGAGCCATCTCACCCACAGGGTATTCTAAATTTCGTTTCATCCACAAGACTGTGTGAGTAAGTGATTGCCCCTCCCCTCGAGGCTCAGAAGCAGCCAGGGAAGGTTCTGGGATCCATGCACCCCAGAACTTACTAGTCATGTATTTGCAGCTCTTTACCCAAGTTGGGGCTGGTCACTGCTTCTCTGTAAACTGTACCCTCAAGGCCCAACAGCAAGCCAAAGAAGTGCTCAGGCACTTCAATGTAAAAGTCACTCGTGCAGAGCTCTTCAGCTGCTGCCAGGTGGGTCCCCCTAGGTGGGAAGCACCCTGGCAGGTAGGGAAGAACTACTGTGTCCCTGGATGGTGGTGTACATGAATGCTTTTGAGTTTCCGTCCCTGGGAGCAGTGGCCACAAGTCTCCTTCCATCCCTAACTGAATACCTCAGGCTGTATGGCAGGGTAGTCGCTGCAACTGGGCCAATTTTTGTACAGAATCCCAACTAGGCCAGCATGACCAAAGTAGTGGCCTCGGTGGCCACTGCTCTGGGGGGATTTACTCTAGCCCTTGAAGAGCTTCAGGGCCGGTGGGAGGACCTCAGGACACACAACTGTGTTGAGTATGTATACTGTGGCATTCTCTGCACCTGTGAAGGAGGGGATGGAGGGAGCATCTTCTGGATCCAGGCTGGTCTGGAATTAGGTTCTTAAATGTGAGTGCTCCTAGGGAGCAGGGAAGAAGCTGTTTTGCACCCTGAGCTGGGAAGCCTTCCATGGGCACAGTGCTCTGAGCCCCTGGGGTGACCACTACCGATTCCCTACTCACCTCCCTGGCTGGGAAAGGTGGAATTCAGCCCCACCTCCCCAGACTTGGGCAGACCAGCTCACCTGGCTGGGGAAGGACCAGCCAGGACTGGTTCCTCTCCTTCTGGAGCTTGGTTTGTGTTTCTGGACTTGGCAGTCTCCTCCTACAATGTTGAAAGGATTGGAACAGAGAAGCAATCTTCAGGATCCTGGGCCTCCTGCCTATCAAATGTGGGGTGCAGTCTGCCCTGCTAGGGACGATGGCTTCTTCCAAGGCACTTTGGTGCAGTGAGGAAGTGTGCCCCAGGCCTTTTCCTTCAGGGCTGAGCTCCAGGGGTGACAGGAACCACGTCTGTCCGTCTGTCCGCTGCCTCTCTTTGTCTGAGCTCTGCCGGCAAGTGTTTTAAAGACCCCAGGATGTCCGGGACGCCTGGGGAGGCATTTTAATGAGCTTTTCAGAGCCTCGGCTGCCGCTTTTTCTTGAGAAAACAGGAAGTTGGGTAGCTGGGAGGAAACCCCTACTCGATCCTGAGCGGCTTGCAGGCAACAGCCTGGTGTCTGGATCTGCCCAAAGATCTTCAAACTTGCAGGAGGTAGCTCAGAGTGGACAGTGTGTAGAGGCACACAATAAGCACAGTAAGTTTAAACCTGAGGGCTGGTTCTGAGAGGTAACTGGGGACAATGCTGCAACCAGAACAGGGACCAGCAAATATCCAGGCCAGAAGTGGCAGCACCTGGCCATCCCAGACAGAGACTAGGCAAGGTTAAAAGTAGTATGAGAACTTGGGTTTCAGATGCCGCAGCCATGAACACTAGTGAGGGGCTCTCAGGAGACTGTCTTGGGAAGCCATTCTCCCAAGAGAGGCAGAGCATGGAGAAGAGGCTCATCAGCCATCTCTGTCCTCTTTGCAGCAATGTCCCTGATACCATATACCCAGCTTTGTGCATCCCACAGGAGCTCATGCAGCTGCTGTCCTGGTCAAGGAGCAGAGCCCACAGTGGGGCCGTGCCAGAAGAGGGACACATAAGCTCAAGGGACCATGTCTGAGGACAGGACCCTTGCTAGTGGAAGACAGCCTTTGAAAGCATCCACTGATGTCCACAGGAACTCACAGGTCAGTGTGAGGGGTCCACTGAGTAAGAAAAAATCATTGTGACAGACCTTGTTCACACAAGTGCATCTGCTCTGGATGGCTTGATGCTCCAGAGGTTCCAAACACAGACCAGTGTCTGGGTCTAGAATCCCAAGAGGGTCTCAGGGCCTTGGGGATCAGGGCTCTAGGCCACAAAGCTGTGTTGCGTACATATACAAGGGTGTTCTTCCTAGCCATGCATAGGCCCTGAGCCACATTCTTACCACCTTCTTTAAGAACCCCTCAGCTGCAACATTCCCAGCCAACCTGGGAGCTGGACCCAAGCAGGCAGATAGGAATGCCATGACCTCACATACTCACTCACATGCACCAACTACCCCTATACCTTGTCCCAGTGGCCAGGGAAGACCCTGGAAAAACATATCAAGGTGAAGCAAAAGACTTGTATATGGGTTGTCCTCTTCCAAATGGCTGCAGACCCCTGCTGTGACACAACCACCCCCACCAGCCCCAGTGCCCCATATGACCTCAACCATGGAGAACAGTACACACAAGTCTTGCCTAAATTGATCCCCAAAGTCCCCAGCCTGGCTCCGGGAGGTATATGCCTTCCATTTTGGATCCGTCCCACATGACCCTGAATCAAAGACATAAGACTCCTTGGATTGGTGAGAGCTGACCACCTCCCTGGAGAGCTTCCTCCAACTGAACCTCTTCTCTGTTTTCTTCCTTCTGCTATTTTGGTGCTGTTCCCAGAGGGAAAACCCACTTGACAGGCAATATTCCCAGGGCAAAGCCATGGCTCGGGCAGGAGGCTCAAGGAGGAAGCGAACAGTGATGGCAGGATGGGGTCTGTAGACACAGTCATCACCAGGGTCAGCTGTCTGGGAGTGTCTGTATGTGAGAGTCCTATATTAGAGAAGGAGGACTGACCATACAGTGAGGACTACCAACCTGGAGTCCCAGGGAGCTGGGGGAGATGGGGAAGAGTCTCCCAGGGGAGTTATGTCCTTGGAAGCAGGGCTCTGGGTGGGAGTGGGGGTAGAGGCTGCAACTGTCCATTGGGAATGTCTATCAAAGGGATATTCCCAGTACTGTCCACCATGAGAAAATATTTTATCAAAGAAATTTTAGTTTAAAAAAAAAAAAACAACTAAACAAGAACCACTGAAATGGATGGATGTAATATCTATTTTTACTGTCCCTTTGGTCCCCTGACCCATGGTTAGGGAATGGACTGTGGCCCCTGTGAGGGTATGTTTTGAAAGAGTGACGTCAAGCCATCGGAAGTGGGTGTCCCAAGAGGCCAGTGAACCCCCACCTCAGGGAGCTTGCAGGCAGAGCCAGCAGAGGGCTTTCCATACCACTGAAGGAGAAATAGGCTTCAAGGGTTCTATTCCAGGCACTTTGAACAAGAGGGTCTCCTTAGTGGAAGGTACCAGAGGGAATATGCCCCAGCCTCCATACCCAGGCCCTGACTCCTGCCTGCTCTAATGGCTACCCTGTGGGGGACCTAAGGTCCCTATTGTCTGCTCCTATCCTGACAGATGAGTTGGAGAAATGCACAGGAAGCAGCGCCTTTTGCCAACCTGAGGCAGTCCAAAACAAAGCTGTCCCTGAGATGGTGATAGAGCCAGGAGCAGCCTCAGGGCAGGCTAAGCCCCCAGCAGTGCAGGGTACTAGGGAATAAAAGAACAGGGCCTCACCAGAGTTCCTTCTTGGCTGCCCCCAGGTGGAGTGGTGGCTTCAGCACTTTCGGAAAAGTCCTGGATCAGGCCAGGTGGCAGTGGTGGTGTTCACCTTCAATCCCAGTACTTTCCAAGTTTGAGGTCAGCCTGGTAGTGAGTTCCAGGAAAACGAAGGCTACACAGAGGACCCAGTCTTACAGAGAGAGAGAGATGAGAGAGAGAGAATTCTGGGTCTCACAGAGCACTGACTGCTCTTCCAGAGGACCAGGGTTCAATTCCCAGCACCCACATGGCAGCTCACAACTGTCTGTAACTCCAGTTCCAGGGGACCCAACACCCATGGCAAAAACACCAATGCACATTTTAAAAAAAAATTCCTTAGAGACCGGTCCAAGTTCTCAGCAGGTAGCCCCAGGAGACTGGACCTGGACTCTACCAGGCAAAGACCTGGCTTCTGGTAGCTCAGAGCAGACCCCAGCTACTTTAAGAAGGCTCTTGGCACTGTTGGGCCCATGTAGTGGCTGGCTGTCCCTCTCCTTTTACACTAAAGCAATTGTTCTTGCCCTCTCCACCACTACCCCAAAACCTCAGCCTTCACAATGTGGAGCAGGCCTTCCTGCATCTTAGCCCTGCCCCTACACAATGAACAGTCCCTACGGAGTACTTTAAATTTTCAGTAAGGCTATCTGGAGTCCTCCTCTGTCTATGGCCTATCCTACTTCTCCCCTGAAGGGTCCCTCATGAACTGTCTAGGCTGAAGAGCCCTTTAAGAAAATGTGGGAAAGCTGTACTGTCCAGGAATGTTGGGAGAACTGGGCCAACCTGACAGTAGTAGGCACACATGCTACCCACTAAGGTGGCAGCCTCGGCTACAATGTCAGCCTCAGAAGTGGAGAAAGGTAGGAGGCTTCTTTCTGAGTAAACACTGACCACCTGGACCAGGTTGACCTCTCCCAGGACTAGTCCCACAGTCAGGTAGAGCCATTACACACAGCTGCAATACCATTCTTAGGCTGAGTTAAGATTCAATGGGTGTTGTGGAAGAATCTTTTTGCATACTCTGAAGATGTGTCACTCTGATTGGTTTAATAAAAAGCTGAACAGCCAATAGCTAGGCAGGATTTTGGGGGCACAGAGAACACTGGGAAGAAGAAGGGCAGAGACACCAGGGGGAAGCTGAGAGATAGAGAACAAGACAGACATGCAGGAGAGAAGTAACAGCCATGATTCATGCGGTAGCACATAGATTAATAGAAATGGATTAAGTTGTAAGAGCTAGTTAGAAACAAACCTAAGCTATCAGCTGAGCTTTCAAAATTAATAAAAAGTCTCCGTGTCATGATTTGGAAGCTGGCTGGTGGAACAGAAAAAGACTCCCTACAAGTAGGCAGTTGGGAAACAGAAGCAGGAAGATCTGTGTGAGTTCAAGACCAGCTGATCTACATAGCAAGTTCCAGGACAGCCAGAACTACATAGAGCAACCCTGTCTCAAAACAAGAAGCCAGGTGGTGATGGTGCACACATTTAATTCCAGCACTCAGGAGGCAGAGGCAGTCGGATCTCTGAGTTAGAGGCCAGCCTGGCCTACAGAGCGAGTTCCAGGACAACTAGGGTTACACAGACAGCCCCTGCCTTGAAAACACACACACACACAAATTCAGTGGGCAGGCCGGGAAAGATGCCTCAAAAGTTAAAAGCACTGTTATTCCTCCAGAGGACCCAGATTCCATTCCTATCACCCATATGGTGGCTCAAAACCATCTGCAACTCCAATTCCAAGAATCTGATGCTCTCTTCTGTCCTCTATGGGCAGGAGACACATATGTGATATATATACGTGCAGACAAAACACCATACACATAAAATAAAAAATAAAAAATTTGGTAGGCATCAAGCAGAATACCCTATCAGTCCCCAAAATAGCCTCCACTGGCCAGACATGTCAAAAGCCAGCTTCTAAAGTCCCACTCAAGGTGGTATCTTTTACACTGGGAAAGAAAAGGAGCCTGGGGCCTCTCAGACCCCTTGCCTAGGAGGTCCTGCCCTTCTCAGGGATTTCCCTCATGACCAATGTGGCCAAACTGCTGAGATCCCAGAATCCAAGGCTCAGAGAGCTTGTCCGACACGGAAGGCTCATTGCCCTACAATGAGTGGCAGAGGGGCCTGTCTCCCGACAGTAGGCCTGGTCTTCCATTTTTCACTCACACCGATAAATGAAGGACTCCTTGAGGTTGCAAATAAAGAAGGTAGGTAGAGATAGGAAGAAAGGTCACAGGCAGTACAGAAATAGGTCTGGACAAGTGCTCGGAGAATGAAGGCCAGGCCTGCAGACTGTGGCCACTAGGGCTGTGTGTGTGTGTGTGTGTGTGTGTGTGTGTGTGAGTGTGTGTGTATGTGTGTGTGTGAGAGAGAGAGAGAGAGAGAGAGAGAGAGAGAGAGGTCCACCTTCCTCTTCCACCTGCACAGGACCCAGGATGAACCCTGAAGAACCACAGTTCAATATCTGGGGTCTCTCCAACCCTCCCAAGCCAGTCCTATCCAGAAATGTCCAGAGCCACTTTAGGGAGAGCAGGAGAGCCCCTCTAAGATCTTAAGATAAGGGTTTTAAGGAAACAAAAAGGGGGACCCTCTGTTGTCACATGTCCCCCACCCTTAAGATTTCTACACTATGTCTCACACCTGCTCAACGGGGGCAGAGTCCTGGAGTGGTCCAAATGGTTGTTTCCATTCTGTACCCCCTGTAAATCAGTACCATTTGTGCTACTCCGACGCCAACAGCCCCTTCACAACCCTCACCCATCCTTGCTGGATGGCCTGGTCCCCTACTCCAAGTCCTGAGATTCCCCGCCCCTACCAGCCTACATAATTGTAGAGCAAGACATTGTTCGTGGCCTACCACCTCCTGCGGGTGGTGCCCTGGTGTGGGGCCACCCTTGACCCATAGTGGGCAATGCCCAAGCCCGTGGAAGGCACTGCAGCCTGCAACACGTAACCCTGCGACTGGGGCGGGAAAGCGGTGGCGGCCGTTTGCTTTTGAATCCCCGCCGGCGCCCTGAGTGGCCCTTTCAAAGGCGGTGACGGGGGCGGGGGCCGTTCCCAGGCGCGCCCCGCCCGCCCTGCGCCCCTCCTCCCGCTTTCCCACGCCGGCCGGTCCGGCGCGTTCTCACGGCCGCTGCCCATCCCCCGTCTGGGAACCTCCGGCTCCGTGCGGGTACGGGGGGGGGGGGGGTCCCGGGAACACCGGCGAGAAGTGAGTCGGGATCTGTGGGGAGAAGGGCACCCCCGGGACCTGGGGAGAGCAGCCCTAGCACCAGCCAGAAGGACACCCTGGGATCTTGGGCGATGGAAGTGGTGGGTCTGCGGGAGGCCAGAGCCCAGAGAGAATGGCGCTCCAGGGACTGGGGCGGGGCCTCGGGGTGGGTTATTTCGTTTGTGAGCTGGGTGGAGAGGGGGAGCCCCTGCCAGGCCTTGGGGGGAGGCGTCCTGTGTGGCCCAGACCCTGTTTTATTTCTCTGACAAGAGTGGCCCCAGGCAGCAGAGCCACAGTCCTCAAAGGCCCCCAGTCTCCACCTTTGAGCTGACCACTGACTGGGACAGGGCTCTTGGAGCCCGGCCATCTCTAGCAAATGCAGATTTCTGCTAGATAAGAATTCCTGAAAACAAAGTTTCCCCCCAGGGCTGGAGATGGTAGCTCAGTTGGCAGAGGGCTTTCCTAATACCCAGGAAACCCTTCCTGGGTTCAATCATCAGCACAGCATTAACCCCCAGTAGCACATCCCTGTAATCTAAGCACTCTAGATGAGACAGAAAGATCAAAACTTCAAGCTTTTCCTCAACTAGATAGCAAGGGCCAATCAGGGCTTCCTAGGCCCCTGGGTTTTGTTTTCCTTTCTTTTCTTCAAAGTGTTCCACACTTTACTGGAATTCGTGTTTAAGGGACAATGTTCTGCTCTTGAAGGGAGTTAAGAACCACTATGGGATATGGCCCATTGTCCAGACCCTGAGTTTCACCTGGCCACCCTACAACTTGATCCACAGAGGAGTTGAAGCTCGCATGAAGTGTACTGAATGTAGCTTCACATGCTACCAGATTTGGAACTTGTCAGTCAAATGGCACAACCTGTAGGCCAGCAGTGACTCCATGACTCCCAGGGCTTAGGCCTAAGAACCCAGAGAAGACTAAGGAAAGGGTCCGGCCACCTGGCTGTGACCCCAGGGGGCTGCTTTCCAGTGAGGTTAGCAGGACTGAAGCCCCTGCCAATACTCAGCTTTAATTCTGTAGGCCTGTGCAGGGTCAAGGCAGGGGAGTCGTATCCTGACGCTGGTCTCCCCTAGTGTAGGATATTGTATAATAAACACCTACAGTCACATGTACCTCCATATGTGCCCAACATGCACTCACGTGCAGACACAGTCAAACTGAGTGTGTTGTTCAGAAGTCAAGCGCTTGCCTAGCACATGCTGGAGGCCCCAGTTTCCACCTAAGCATTAAGAGAAAGAAAAAAAAGTGGCTTTGGGCCACTGGGGGCTTTTGAGACTCTAAAGCATCCTAACCCCTTCACCCCGCCTTCCAGAGAGATACACCGCTGCTCCCTTCTTGGCAGCTCTACAGCCCCTTCTGAGAGCATCAGAGTACAGATTGAGCCCAGCTGCCCCTGATCCCTGAGGGGACCCCTCACCAGGAAGACAGTCCCCAGGCGCATCCCCAAGGCCCATCCCCCATTTGTCTGTGGAGACATTGTCCCAGTTGCACAAAAGAACTGGGCAGCCGGTAGGTGGGGGAGGGGCCAGACCCGTGGGAACTGCCCTTCCTTAGCAAGGGGGCGGGGCAGGGGCCAGAGGGCAAAGCCCCTGCCAAGGGCTGCCATCCTCACTGGCTCCAAACACATTCATGCGCTAGGCGTGCAAACCCCCCCCCCAGCAGAGGGCACAGCTTACCACATAAGGACAGGAAGACTTTATGACTTGACTTTAAACGAAAACTTCACAAATACAAGTAAACCTCTTCATGTTCCCAGGGTTCTGGGATCCAGACCCTTCTGCCTACCCCTAGCCTGACACCAGCAGAAAATTGGAGCCAAACCCGAGTGGTGGTGGCATATGCCTTTAATCCCAGCACTAGGGAAGCAGAGGCAGGCGGATCTCTGTGAGTTTGAGGAGTTCCAGGACATCCAAGGCTGTTACACTGAGAAACCCTGTCCAGAAAGAAAGAAACAAACAAACAAAAAAAAGAGAGCCATGATATCAAGGTACTGGGCCAATGAGACCCTTATTGTGCCCAAGTGTCTTTGTCAAATGTGGCTGGCCAACAATTCATTTCTCCTAAAAGAGGATATGAGCAGGTGACCATCAGGTCACATTTAGGGCAGTCAGCTCAGGCCTCCCAAAAAAAGTGTTCCCAGGACATCCTGGGAAAGTGAGGTGTGAGGCAGAGCCAGGCCATGGCAGGCTAGCACCTCACTGCTTTTTCCTGGTTCCTGTCCCACCCTGTCTAGCAAGGTGTCAGGCCATTTGTCCAAAAAGTCCCTAAGAACATGTCAGAGGGGCAAGTAAGGCTACAATCAAAACCCGTGGGTCTAAGAAGAGACCCGATGGGCAGCAAGTACTTGAGGACAGCAACACAGGTGGCCCTCACCCAGGAGCTGTATCCCTTGCCAGGGTGGGTGTGTCCAGGTATTGCATGTGCTGTTGACTTCCCGCCAGACAGTGGGGTGTGATGTGTTCACTTCCTCTCTGCTCTTTTATGCTTTGCTATTCCCAGTTTGTGGGAAATGAGCAGAAATGGCCTGTTACTTTGGGGCATGTTCCCAGTGTCTGAGTTCCAAGTATCTCTTGGCTGGGGGTTGGGACTGAGAGCCACCTCTAAGCCAAGGCTTTGCCTAGGCCTGCTGTGGGGTGGGGATGCCCAGGCCAGGGTGTCCCTCAGAATGACCTCTCCCAGCCCCCTCGTGAAGCCTGGGTTCGGCTAGATGTAGGGCAGAGGAGAAGGCAGGCCTTGCTTAGCACCCCAGAAAACTTATCAGCTGGCAGGGGAGGTACTGGCAACAGGTCTGGCCAAGTTTGCAGTTTGCCCACACCTGCCCCCTTTCTTAGAGGCAGGAGGTCCCAAGAAATTTCCCCAGATATCTGGGTCCCTCACCCTAACTCCTTGATTTGTCAGTACCTAAAGATGTGTAGAAAACCTTTAGAGGCCATCAGGCCATCCATCTCGTCCCCAGCTGGGAGGAGGGGCATGGACCGCTTAGCTGTGCCAGGTACCTGCTGGGCAGGGAGAACAGGCTGTGGGAATCGCCGGGGCGGCCTGCCTGTGGGAAGCAAGCTCCGGTCACCTCTGCCTACCCCCACAGATGCCTGGATCTGTTCCCATTAGCAAAGGCTCCCAGCCTGACAGGCCACCACTTGCTGCCCTGCACCTTAGGGCACATGGCTCCTATAGGATCCAATCCTTGAAGGACCTAGGGCTTATGTCCCACTGTCTCCTCAGTCCCCCACTCGATGAGGCATGGACCCTCAGGAATGCTTGGAGATGGAGGGTGTTTGAGAGGGTGATGGCCTCTGCAAGTCTGAACTCTGCTACCTTTGGCCTAGGGGCGGCCTGGTGGACTCTGGGGAAAAGAGCAGAGCCAAGCTAAAGCTGCCTTTCCAGCTCTGCTCCTGTACCCATTGCCCTGGCTAAGGCCTTTTCCTGAGGGTTCTCCTTGTGCTTGCCATACCCTTTGGGGGGACACGGTGCAAGCACATCTGTAGGCACACAAATCCTGACTGTGCTTGTGGCCCATATACCAAGTAAGCATGAGGGTAGGTGGATACCCAGGCATACATGTTCCTGGGGCAGTTCAGGATAGTTGCTGTGACCTTGACAGCTGATCAGCTCTGGATCCTTCAGACATTGTCCCCACCTTATGACAATGGCTACAACAGGCCCACTCATGGCATAACCCTAGCCCCCTAGGAACAGATCCCCACCCAACAAATCGCTGCTTCATTTGGAAGAACAGGCAGATGGTGCCCAAGATGGAGCCACAGGGCACTTTGGCCTCTCTGTGCATACCTCAGAGGCTGAAGGAGAGGCTGTGACTGCATCAAGGATCAGTGTGCACCTCCCTGGACTGCCATCTTGGGACACACACTTGAATTAGCTCTTTCTCTTATTTCTTCCCAGGTTTGCAGAGAATTGAGTCAACTTCATGTCTGGCTGTGGCTCCATAGGCCTACCAGTAGTCAGCTGGTGGCCAACTCAACAAGGCAGCTTCGCCCACAGGGCTCATGGCTTACCAGCATCACTCCCAGGCAGACATACCCTGAGTCAGGGCTGAATGCACTTTTTGTACATCACAGCTACCATGAGAATCAGGCACACGGGGACCCCAAGGACCGAGCAGCTGAGAGTCCTCCCAGTTCCCCCTTGTCCACACCTCCCACACCCTCTAGGTGTTCTTCCCTACCAGCCAGGCTGGCCTACTGGCCAGGTTCACAGCTGTGCTGATATAGGTCCCGGCCTTGACCTTTGTTCAGCACACCCGACCCTCAGCTCCAGTGACATCACAAAGTTTGAGTCTCCTGGCCTCACACTAACAGTGAAGCAACATAAAGATCCTGGTGTGGGGCCTTGGAAAGTTTCAGAGTCAGCTGCTGTGAGCCCCCTCTCTGCAAAAAGGGAGAAGTGGAACCCCTGGGTGCTAAGATCACTCAGCATTAGGCTAAATACTTCAGATAGGGTCACTATCCTACTGGCCACGATGGACCCAGTGGCTGGCCCTCATATGGACTACAAGCCTGGAGGTAGAGGGCGGGTGCTGTGAACGGTGTAGAACTGGCTTTTCCAGCCCGGAGTGGGGGGGCAGGGTTCCCTGGGCCCCACAAGGGTGACAGCAAGGCCCAAGAGCGGGCAACGGACCGTGGGAAAACCAGCACCCATGGTTCCCGAAGGTGGGGCCAGGTCCTTGTGGACAGTCCCAGGCGTTTGCATGGTGGTGACTCAGCATGAGCCAGCTGCCTCACCCAGACTGCACACCAGGCCAGATCCTAGGAGGGCTAGAAACCCTACATTTAGGGTGTGCAGCCCTAGGCTCTGCTGAGCTATACTGTTGCGCCCCCACCTGCAAGATGACGTGAAAAAGCAGAACATGGTCCAACCTGGCAGTGGCCTTGGGTACTTAGTGGAGACACAGGTGCCTTCACCCTTCCCCAACTAGGCCAGGCAGTGGCCTCAGGCAGGTGCACTCCTGCCCCAAGGAAGTCCTTACAGTCAGGGCCATACCCAGAGCCAGGCTGGTGAGGTGTCTGGAGACACAGGAGGGGCCCTCTCTGAAAAACGGGGCTTCGTGGTGAGAAACAGGGGAGCTGAAGCAAAGGAAGGGCAGGTCCAGCTCCTTACCAGCCCCAGCCCAGGCCCCTGGCCAGCGGGGGCTGCGGAGCTGAAGTGGCAGTGAAGCCGCAGGTAATGCAACCTGTGGTGTCGAAAGGCCCGTGGGAAAAGGATGTGTGGGTGGGGCAGGTGCCGCCCAACGTGGCACGCCCTGAGGCTCCAACTGTGTTATTCCAGGGCACCTGCGTGGCTCACCCAAAACCCCCAAGTGGGGAGGGGGCCCAGCATGATCACTAGACAGCTATCAGTCACCTTCTCCCTCTAACCCTACTTGGTGGCTCAGGGACCTTACCTACCTCTTTTCAGGTGCTGACACCCGCAAGTGCACACTTCCAAATGCATATGCATACCAGTCCAGGACTCCCACCCTAGCTTATCATAAAATCCAAACTCATGTATTTGTGCAGGGAGCAACCAGTTAGAGGTCGTGAACAGGGTCACCTGAGATTAAATCCTAACTTCTTTGCCCTAGTCAATGGTGGCAATCAGGTTAGCAACATATAACTGGACCCTCGAATTCACAAACCACTCAGATGCCCTACAAGTCCACTGCATATCTAGGAACAAGGTCCCCAAAAAGATCCAAAGTGGAGTTGCTCCTACCCTAACATGGACTTTAGGGCCACACCAGACCCCGTGGCTTTGGCAACTACCCCAGATGTATAAAATATAGACACAGATAGGCTAGAGGATCCAAGGTAGCCTACAGCTGGTCACAGTGACCCTTCATCCCACACCTGAGCCTGGATGGTCAGGAGGGGCAGGTCTGGCTCTTTCCTAAAGGTTCTGGGTCTACAGGGGAGCTAGGCAGAGTTCCCAAGGCCTTGGGGAATGGAAGAGGCAACCCATGGTCCAGGAGAGGCCAGAAGTCAAGGATGGCTCCTGAGGGCCAGACAGTATGTAGTAGAATGGAGATGAGGGCGAGAACGTTTTTTGGGCTTGGGGTTGGGGTCAGGAAGTCCTGACCACTACTCAATACCCTTCTTGGTCCCCCAGGCCTATAACAGTGATCTTAAGATCTCCAGAGTTATGAAACTGCTGATATAGCTCTGTGGCCAGCAGAAGAACAGGTTAGGGGGATCCCTGAAGCAGAAAGGGTGCTCTAGGGTGGGTCCTTCAGAGGTAACTCTCAGGGAGGTTGGGGAAGTGTCTAGGATCCCCTCTAACCCTGAACTTCTGAGTGATGGCATGTAGAAGGTGCTAAAGGTACAGGCTGAGGCCTGGGACCAGGTAGCTGGGACACCCAGCACACCTCTGGGGTCAAGTCAACTATCTCCTCTATTTCTGGGAGTCTGCAGGCTGTTGGTTGCTTTGCACATAGACCAGTCCCGTTCCCTTTTAGTTTAGGGCACAGAGCCTGTCTGTCAAGCAGCAGGCAAGTATATGACCACTTCAGCTTGTCTAGGTTAGCTCTCAGCTCTCCACAAGCCAGCCTTAATGTCCCCAGGGGTAGGTGGAGTGAAGCTTTCCCCTCTTGGGGTTCAACAGCAGCAGTCTTCACTAGTTGCTCCTTGATAGATGACCTCACCTGGAGACCTCTATTCATTTCCTTGTGAACCGGCAACTATGCAGATTAGCTGGTGTCCCAAGGGGCTGCAGAGTACAAGAGGGGCTCAATGGACTGCATGGAGGCAGAAGACCAGATAGAAGAGGTCACGACCTCCTAGACATCAAGGAAGAGCCCTCCTCCACTTTCGCAGGGGATAGCTGTACCCATTCATGTTCTACCTCCAGTTAATCTGGGACCTGCTGTAAACAAGTTTGACAAAGAAATTAGGGGATCCACAGGAGTGGGAGGCTGCCCCTCCCATCTGCTACCCAGACTCTCTTCAGTTGCTCTCAGTTAGTCCTGCTGGAGTTCCTTGGCTGGTCGTTGGTCCCTCTGCCCTCTGCTCACAGTCAGGCCAGGGCCTGCTGCAAGGGCCAGCAAAAACCATCCCCAACGTTTTTTGAGGCCCTGGGGGCCCCGCCCTGGTACTGGCTGATTTCGAAATGGGCTCTTTGGCAGTGGGCTTATCTGTTCATCACTACAAAAGGTTTGCCCCACCCCACCCACTGGTTCTCAGGCCCCTGGATCCCTAATCACCAGATCTCATGCCCAGGACTTGTTTCCCAGGGACCTTTGAGCCCTAAGAACGTCCCTAAGTTTGAGTTCCCTAGGGAGGAGCCCAGAAGCACCAAGGCTTCTCAGTCACTTCTCTTTGGCCTCTCCACTGGGCTGGGTGGGGGTGGGGAACAAGCCAGGCTCTGAAATAACAGAGCTCCAGCTCACAGTGGTCTTGTGGGCACAAGTGTTCTGTGCCCCTTAGGGCAGCTCCATCATGCCTCATTATCTTTTCATAATAGGTGATGAAGCCACCAGGAGCAGGCTCAAGGGAACCAGGTGAGTTCCATGACCACCACCACCAAGGACACAGTTAGCTCTCCACAAGGCCCTAGCATCTTGACCTGCCCATGATGGGGGTGTGGGTGTGGGTCTTGGTCCTGCAAGAGGATGGCCTAGAAGCTGAGAATGCAGAGCCAAGAGTCCCTACATAGGAGGAAGTATGGGACTGGGGTGGACAGGAACAAGAGCTGCTGGAGCAGGATCTTGGGCACAGCTAGGGGATGCCTTGAGCCAGCTGAGAAATCAGGCACTGTTTCCCTGCCTAGGCCTGGCTTGGGCAGGGAGGCTGCATCTATGATCCCCTTGAAGCTGGATGAAGGCGGAGGTACAGGCCAACACTCCAGCCACACTGAGCAATAGCACTCCACTACAGCTGGAAGGGGTCCTGTGTGGCATGCTAAGGAAGCCTTAGCTGCAGCATTTCTACTGTTTTAAGCAATATGACAAGATCTTCTGGGATGGCTCCCACCTGGGCTGCATCATCACACACTTCCATAAGGTTCTAGAGAGTCACCCCACCTCAGCCCCTGTGGGCCAGGGCAAGCCCTCAGCCCAACCAATAGCCCTTTTAGTGGGCAAGGCAGCCAGAAACAGCAAAACAATAAACGTGAAAAAATATTTGATCTATTTTTGGTTTAGGCTGGAGCCTTGTATGCCTGCTTAATCTCTCCCCTCTACCCATCCTGAGTCCCTTCGCGTGCCTTCAAGCTGCTAGAGACACCGAAAACAATTAGGTTTCTAGATGTCCTGGGTTCTTAGGCCCTAGGTCCAGGTGTGACCCGAAAGGTCTCTGTCACCCTGGGTCGAGCAAGGAAGGCTCTCCAGGGAGAGAGTAAGGCAACCACCCTAACCTAGTGGGAAACTGGAAGCAATCTACTAATGCCGTAGGACTCTCACCCATATCATGGGCCCATCTCTGGTCACAATTGCCTGAAAGTAAATGCTGCTGCCTCTGCTCTCTGAGGAAGCTGAGGTCCCCACGACAATGGCTAGCCACCCTAGAGGATCTGAGAATGCTGATGTCAGGGATCCCAGAAGTAGGAAAGCCAATGGGAACTAAAGGAAAGGAAGGAAGGAAGGGAACCAAGAGAAAACCCAGGGTGGAGACTCCTACATGCAGAGCCAGCTTGCAACCAACACACTTGATGTTATAGTAGTCTGCCTCCTCCTTTCTCACTCCCCAGGAATGTGCCACCTCCACCCCCTTGCTCACATCCCTTTCCTTTTTGCTTCCTGCCTCAAGCGGAAACCAGCTCAGATTTGGCTGAAGAATTTAGCAGATGCCTCCAGGCAACAGGTCCTGAGTGCTACTTCTGCCTAGTACAGGGAATACCTGTAGACCTAGGTGTGTGGTATTAGGATCATGTCTGCTCACTCCCCTTGGGACAGATTACCTGGGGCCTCCCAAGGTATAACATGCCACTGTCCCAGATGTGCCTGGGATCTGCATTCCAGCCCTTTCAGCCCCCGGAAACCTAGCTGACATTTTATAAATGAGGAGAGCTGGGCTCAGAGATGGGCAGGGACTACAGCAACTCTCAATGTCCCTCCGAGCTAGCTCAGTCCAGACTCTCCACTCAACCTTCTGGTTGAGCATCAGACAGAGTGTCAAGGGGATGAAAGTTGGCATGCCATCTCTAGAAGTGATTCTTCTGGCTCTATATCCTGTCTGGGACCACATTCTTCCCCACTCTTGGATTACAAGGAAGCATCAAGGGGTACACCTGTGTCCCAGCCCATCCTCGTCCTGGGCAGCTGCAGCATCAAAGGCGAAATGGGAGAGAAGGAACTCCATGCCATCTACTTTGATCAGGTCAGGCCAGGTCCTACCCAAAGTCCCATCCTCAGGTCAGCCATGCCTACTGCCCCATGTGCTTCACTTGCTCTTGCCTCCTCTTTGCTGCCTCTAGGCACAGGGCTTACTGGCTGTGAAGCACCTCCACCCTAGACATTGCAAGGGTTTGGAGGCTGTTTGCCCCAAGCAGGTTCAGGCTTTGAAAAGCAAATTACAAACATAGGAGGCCATTGCAATGTGTCTTCTTCAGCTGCAGAGACAGGGTACCTCAAGGACTGGGGATAGTCACAGTGCTGGCAGGGCTGCTATGATGCCCAGTGCTGGCCTGCCATGCTGAGTGGCCTGGGCAGGAGCCCTGGTCACAGCGATTGTCTGCTGCAGTTCCTGCCCGGCCTCCTTCCTCTGCTCTGCCGGCTGGCTGGAGCTGAGTGTTTGTTATTTGATTCCTATCCTCTCTCTTCTACCAGGTGTCTGGGCTGCTGGGAAGAAACACTCTCCTCTTTCCCACGCTCCCCAACACATTTTAATGAATTAGCTGGAAGCCCCGCCCCCCTACTGCCCACTGGCCTCCCTCCCCTGTTCAGTGCCTTTAAGGTGGCTGCAGGCCTGGCCCAGCTTTGGCCAGCTGCCCCGTCTTTGCTGTCCTCTTATGGCCTCCGAGATTGCCTGGACTACCCCACCCAGATTTCCTCAGGAGGGATCCCAGAGTGTGGTACATGCTAACCCTTCACAGGATTGCTTTCACAACTGCCAACTGCTAAGCACCCATCTATGGAAGAGCCGGAGAGGGGCATCTGGAGGGAGAAGGGTGCCCTGCCCACTGTTGCCTTCCAGGAGTGAGGAGATGGTGGTCAGGATGCTCCTGGACCAACATTCTTAGTATCATTAGGGACTAAAGGTCAGGGTCCAGTATCACAGCCAGAATGGAGTCTCCTTAAATCCCAAGCCAGCATCAAACACTGGAGCTGAATACTGGGTCCCTTCAGACTTTCTGTGAGTCCCCCACCCCCTCTTCAATAACATGGAACAAATGTCCACCTTTTGGAAGTGTCCTCCAGGAAACATTTGGGCGGTGCTTACTAGAAACAAAATGCCCCACAGGCTTCCCCAAGCCCATCCTCCTACAAGACAGCTACAGGAAGACATGGGTGTGGGCCAGACAGAGCACAGCCATGGTGAAGGAACAGGAGCCAGGAGGGGATCCTGTAGCCATCACCTAAGTCCCTCAAGACACTGGTTATAGGGCTCCACCTCAACTGCACAGAGGTGTCAGGCCAAGCACATCTGCCTGTCCTTTGAGCCTGACACAGGGCAGAGGTTCCTCAGGACAGGCTTTTACCATGATAGGACTGCCAGACCAGCCACACTATTCTTCCAGAACTAGCTGAACCATCCAGCTCACACCAGGGCTGCCGCTGATTTCACAGCCCCTGTGGTGGCGGCCTTGCATTCCCACACTGAGCTCACACAGGGTCTCTTTGTCTGCCGCCTGCTGCGGATGTCGACAGGACTTTCTCCCAGGCTCTGTGCTGGGCAAGCATCTCAGATGCCCTTCCTCAGGCCAGGCTGGAGCCCACCTAGGAAGGGGCCCATCTGGGGACTCATTCACCTTCAAGAGATAGCCCTGGGTTTGGTGAGTAAGGGCTCTGCTCACCCCAAGGTGTGGTCTCCTGCCTGTCTGATGTCCCCAAGCCCTATGCAGATGCATGCAACCATGTGCCAACCAGGGAGCAGATCCTGCCCTCCTGACCATTCCAGAACTCTCTCTTCTCCATGCCCACCTTGTTCTGGGTTAGAATACAATCAGCATCAAGATACCAGTCAGTATCCCCACCTGAGCCTCAATCTACCTCTGCAGTGGCAAGAACCTTAAGGGTTCCCCTTGAAATCTTGAAACAGTGAGGCATAAAGTGGGGACAGGGGACCAAATGGGCAGAACTCAATAGACTGGATTTCTGGGAGACCAGAGAGATCTCCAAGCTGCATATACAAGGGATTCAGATTCCCAGGCTACCAGAAGAGAGTGGCCCTTAAATCAGTCAGCCAGGCTGGGCAGTGGTAGCACAAGCCTTTAATCCCAGCACTCAGGATGCAGACACAGGCAAATCTCTATGAATTCAAGGCCAGCCTGGTCTACAGAGCTACTTCCAGGACAGCCAGAGTTACACAGAGAAACCCTGACTCAAAAAAAAAAAAAAAAAAAAAAAAAAAAAAAGTCAGCCAGGGTCATAAAGTTAACTGGCCAAAGATGCAAAGATGGACAGTCCTGGAGAACATTTGCCTGCTTTCTCCATTTATTTTAGCTAGTTCTTCCCATAGCACAAAGTAGGGTTGGGGGCATGCCTGGTAAGAACAATACAGTTCTGAGTCTGGGTAGAAGCACCTACCAAAAGAAGTTTCCCCAGATGCGGAGCCTGCCAGGGTGGTCTCCTCAGCTGAGGCCTACGGCTGCCTGCTTGGAATTCCCAGCTAGGCTTCTGAACAAATCAAGCCGTGGCGTGCCCTGCCTCCTGCTCTGTCAAGTCTTAAGATCATTCCTCCTTAATTTTCAGCAACCACAGCGAAGCTGCAAGCTGTAAAACATAATGAGGAAATGTGGAGCCTTGCCTCCCCAGCCAACATCAGCACCTCCTGTTACGAGTGGTCAATAAAATGTGGGGCTTATGGTTTGGAAATGAGTTATTTCAAGACCCCCTTACAGGGCAACGCTGTGCATCTCACTAGACAGGCTTATGTACATGCTGACAAGGGCTGAACAGCACAAGCACACATCCGAAGAAGTGACGAACTGCCCACCATAACACAGAGAGACACAGAGAGAGCGTGAGCCTGTCCCAGCCTTCTGGAGAGGAAAGTGGAACCCCTACAATGGGGTGACTTGGGAGCTTGGAGCTCCTTTCATCAGTGTGGATGAGGCCAAACACAACAGCTGCCCAAGCTGCCTGGAAAGTTACACTGGAGTAGAAAGAACCAAAGTGGTGGAGGGCCACGCAACCCAACCGAGTGGTTCATGAAACTGCCACCCGTGAGCGCCAGGTCCAGGCCCCGGAGAGGCTGCGCAAGGTACTCGCATTTCCCGAGATCTATGAAGGAAGAAGAAAACTGCGGAGGAGGTTATACACCCGGGGCAAGCGGACCCAAGACGCCGCAGCAGCGCTGGAAAAACCCTATGGTTGGTCGCTTGACCACCCCGTCCAGGGCTGGCCCAGACCAGCGCCCCCTGTCGTATACCGCGTAGCTGCACGACCCGGCCTCCGCCCCGCCCCCACGTGGGCACGGCCCAATCAAGAGCGCCCTGGTGTGCGCGTCAAGAGCGTTCATTGTTATGCAAATATAAGGACACTAAAAGACGCTGGGAAGCGGCGGGCGAATTAGAACTGCTTTGCGAAGAGACGCAAGTGTAGTTCAGTAGGAGCGCAGCCTAACCCCGAAGGCACTACGATTGCTAGCGTCGCGGCCTCTGGCTGCTCCAGGTCCTTCGAACCAGCACTCAGCCCTGTCGCCCGCCCTCCTGGGCGTGGCTGGATGCAGCAGGGGTCCCGCGCCGGCGGCCCTCGGCCCCGAGCGCCCGGAGCGCGCAGGGGCAGCGTGCGGGGCCCGGGGGCGCAGCGCCCTCCATGCGCCGAGGCGTGCCTCGAGACACGCCCCGAGACAGCCCGGGGCCCGCATTGCAGCCGCCGCCCGCGCTGAGCCCGGGCGCGGCCCGCCGCCCTAGCTCTGCCGCAGCATGAGCCAAGCCGAGCTGTCCACCTGCTCGGCGCCGCAGACGCAGCGCATCTTCCAGGAAGCGGTGCGCAAGGGCAACACGCAGGAGCTGCAGTCGCTGCTGCAGAACATGACTAACTGCGAGTTCAACGTCAATTCGTTCGGGCCGGAGGGCCAGACAGCACTACACCAGTCAGTCATCGATGGCAACCTGGAGCTGGTGAAGCTGCTGGTGAAGTTCGGCGCAGACATCCGCCTAGCCAACCGCGACGGCTGGAGCGCGCTGCACATCGCCGCTTTCGGGGGCCACCAGGACATCGTGCTCTATCTCATCACCAAGGCCAAGTACGCGGCCAGCGGCCGGTGATACCCACCCCGACCCCGGACCTTGACCTTCGCCCGCGTCTTCTCTGCTCTACCTTCCCGCCAACTACCTCGGTGTGCGCCAGGTTTGCTGGCCTGCGTGGAAATCGGGCTAGGTCTCCACGTCCGTGGCCCCCAGGATTCGGCTCTCGCCAGAGAGCGCCTCCCCTCGGCAGTCCTCGGAGCCTCGCGGTGCCCCAGAGCCTTCCCACGGCTCCCGATCGCCTTGAGGGTGGGGGCGGGGCGCAGCCTCCAACCCATTTTGAAATTTGAGTCTCACACCGGGAGACTTCGGAATCCCGAGATACCGGATCCTCAGCTTGAAATGTTTTCTCCGGAAGGTGAAAGGCGCGGGCGGACTCACGCTCCCACCGCCGCCCGTGGGACCCGCCCGCCCGCAGTGCGACTCCCGCCGCTGGCGGCCGCCAAGCAACCAGTACTCGGCTCTACCATCTGCGTGCGCGCCTTCGCGCGAGGAAGGGGACACTCCCGGTTCCTGATGTCCCAAACTATTTATCACGTGTGTGTATATTTGTGGGTGAAGTTTGTGCGCTTGAGTTTTTGTTTGGAAATATTGTGCGTGGTTTTGGGAGAAAGATGCATTTTTTTTTTCCTTAAAACTAAAAACTTGAGTCTACCATTTCTTGGTTGCACTGAAAATACCGCCTAACCCTATGGTTTTCCCATTGCTAGTCCCTCCCCCACCAAATCCCTGATCTTCCACACCTCTCTCCTCCGTTCCCTGGATTCTGAGTGAGTTTAGGGAGCCCAGGATCTGTCTCCCTTCCCCCTTCTGTGAGAGGCCACCATCCCCGACACCGGCTAGTTTAGCGAAGTTCCAGTGGGACCTTGAAGCCCGCGTGGCTGGGACGTGGGGATTTTGAGAGGATGTTGCTCTTTCCTAGTGACTTCTATTATAGTTAATAGTCTGTTGCACACTTTTTTAAAAAAGTAAATGAATTTGCCACGATTAAATAAGTGTCATAACATTTATGACAATATAAAAATCTTAACATACTTTAAGCCAAGTTTTAGGTATATTTTTTGAATCTTGGTTATAAACCCAATTTTAAAGGGCGTTGTATCCAGCGTTGTGAAGGCTGTTGTGTACCCATATTTATATTTTTATAAAATTCCTATAAAGACTGTGAATCTCTCATGCTATTTGCTGAGTGAGTGGAAGGGCTGTGGTGCCCTTTCTCGGCCCTGGCTCCAGGACCCCATTATGATCTGAGGATCCTGCCATGAGGGAGGGGCTGCACCATGGACCGGGGCTGGAGGAGGTGCTGGAGCGTCACTTGCTGTCCCTGAAAGGAGACTTCCTGGTTTCTGTGGTTCCAATTTTCTATGCAACCCCACACCCCTTGTTGTTTTGATCCTGGGAAATAAAAGGGAGGCTGAATTATTCAAATTTAAATGAGGTTTCCCCTTCGTAGAAGTGCTGCTGACCCTACGGGCAAAAATGGGGAGCACTTGAGGACACAGGTGGGTGGAGGCCTTTTGTGCCGCCTGGTCATATTCTTTGGTCCTTCTGCAGCTTTTATGAACCAGTGTGGGAAGAATAGTGATAACGTCGTCGTGAAACTGGCAGACATTGAGACAAGCACAGATTACTTCAAAAGGAGTTCTGTATGTTTTTTCTACATGCAAATGCCTTTTTAATTATGTTAATTAATGTTAAGACTTCCTAGGCCTATGCCTAAGCTTCAAATGGTTTGGTCTCTTCTGTCTGTATGAAGTCTGTGGCACACTCCTGAGCGTACGATATAGACTTGTAGCCCATCGTGAAAAATTTATAAATAAATTTTTCATTGGTCTTTTTATATTAAAAAATATATTGGTTCTTAGTTTTGGCACAAGTCATGGATATCCTCTATGGGGATGAAGATTGGGCCACAGCATGCTATCTTCAACTAATGGGTGCTGGATGCTTGGCTTGTGAATGTAAAGACAGCTGGGTAAAATGAGAGCTGAGCCTAACTCTACTGTCAAGTTCAAGTCAACCACAGGGTCTTATGGGAACCCAGATGCCATCCTGTGCCTGGTGCTAGAAGGCCTGGCCACCTTGTGAGCTTCTGGAGCTGGTGTCTCAGCTACTTGCTTCCTAGTATTGGCAGAGTGGCTAAGACCTCCCCATGGAAATATATGTTTATAGCTCTAACTGTTTCCTACCCAGCCTGAAATCCTGGAAAATGGGAGTCTTTAGGTTTGGGGGAACATTCCATTTGCTCCTAGGCAAGCCAAAGCCCTATGGAGATTTTGGCTTCTGTGGAAGCTCCCTCAGTCCGGGGCCAGCTACTCAGCAGAAAGCAGGTCTGAGTTGGGGCCAGGGCTCCCATGCATGTGATTTGAGAATGTGCATACAGAGGAACATGGACAGCCCACTTCTGGGGTTCTGAATGGGATGTATGGAGGGGGGACAGTGCCTGACAGGTCAAGAACCTGAGAGGACCTCTGAAGGAGCCTTGACATAAGTGGCTGCTCCCCTGACAAACTCCAGGCAGCTGTCAATCCCTCCCCACACCTCTCAGGTTCCTACTCATGAGCTCTTGATGTTATCTTCCCCAGGAACTGTAAGGTTATTAAACTTCCCGGGAGTGAGCAGAGGGTGATGCTGATGCTCTGCAGAGGGACAGGATCTTCCTCAGGAAGTCCTGCCCTAGGAATTATTGTTGCCACCCAGGAGTAGCCACATCTTACCTCTGCTCTGCACTTTTGTGCACGGGAATGAGACAACTCCAAAGCTATCTTGTTGCTGATGTCTGTTTCCCTGGAGCACAGTGGCCATTGGTTCTTCCAGCTCAGCAAACTGCCCACTAAGGTGAAGCTAGAAGGAATTGGCCAGCTGCGCCTCTTAAGTTCCCCCCCTCTCCCCAGAGGGTACTAACTTGGAGGGGGAGGCTCAACAAGAATCATTGCCTTTGTAGTACCCTTAAAATTCTCCCACCTAAGATAGGCTCTAAGGGTTTCTCCTGTGCAGCCATGCAACTTCCTGAAGTTTTCATTGGGGGTATATCCGACAGACTGTGTTACCCACTGAATGGGATGGAACTCAGGTAGCAAAGCTGTGTATGGTGGCACACGACTTTAATCCCAGCACTTGGGAGGCAGAGGCAGACAGATCTCTGAGCTTCGGGCCAGCCTGGTCTACAGAGTTAAGATAGCCAGGGCTGTTACACAGAGAAACCCTGTTTAAAAAAAGAGAGAGAGATGGCTAAGACCCATTGTCTTTATAGGACACTGTCTGGGCTGTGTTGAAGACACAAGCCTCCTACACAATGCAGCACTCTAGAAGGCAGGCAGACACACTCTAAAATCGTCATAGTCCTTCCCTCTGAGGGGCCAGAACTATGGAGAGAATCTGAGCTGGTAAGGCCTAAGAGTCTACAGACAATGCACACAACTGGCCATCTTGACTGAAGGGGCCGTGGCAGCATTCTGAACACTGCCATGTGTGTACAGAGCAGGCTGGGATTTTGTTGACCTCCAGTTAGGAAGGCTCCCCAAGAGGAGTGGTTTAGAGCATGGCTCCCGGTGACAGAGCGTATTGTTTGTGGGGTTGGAGCAGACTTAAAGAGGTTTCTGCTCCCCAGATGTGACCAAATTGAAGTTGCCATGTCAGCCTAGTGGTGGTAGTACATGCCTTTAATTCCAGCACCAAGTTGCCATGTCTCTGGTGCCCACTGCAGTGGAGTTGGCAGTGTATAGACTAGCCAAGTCTCCTCAGGCTGGTCCAGGTTAGGGCAGGTTAAAAGAAGCCATGGGTGACCCAGGTACTCCTCTGCCCTGGCCATCCAGAACTATATGTGTGCCTGTCACCAGGTGAGGGTACAGGCCAAGAGGCATTGAGAGGACCAGAAGAAGCCCTGGGAAACCCTGAAGGGAGGACGGACACACAGGATGGTAAGGTCAAGGCCTGCCCTGTTCTCAGGAGGGTGTTTGGTTCTTATCCATCTCTCATCTGACTCATTGCATAGAAGTCATTTACTGCCAGAGATGCAGAAATATCGTCAACTTGGAAGAGTGGTGCCCAGATCCACCAGAACACATAGCCGGCCAGTAAGGCCAGTAAGAAGGGCCTATCGGGCAGTGTGTCCCCAAAGACTTGGTAGCTCATCACAAGAAAGGACAGAGGAGCCCTGCACCACAGATGAAGGGACAGCCACCCTTTGACGTGGGAAGGCCAGCTGACTCTCCTGGCGCTCCCATGAATCCTGAGGGGAAGAGGCAACATCCATGGGCCTTGAAGGACTGAAGGGCGGGAAAGGAAGCCTTGTGCTTGGAACTGTTGAGGAACAAAGCCCAAGGCATCAGTACAAGGGCTTAGACCATAGGAGGGGCCGTCGAAGGTCTGGGAACCTCAGCAACTGCTCCTTCTGAGGCCTTGGCAAGACACTCCTGGGGCTCTAGGGTCCCTGGAGGCCGCCCTCCCCCATCACCTCACCCCCGCCCCCGGTAGGCGCATTCTTCTGGTTGGCTGTCCTTCCGACGGTCCCCTGTGCGTCCGTCTGTCGGTCTTTCTTCTCTTGCCTGCACCAAAGCCGAGGCCCTATTCATTCCCGAGGCCTCTGCCCTCTCCTGAGCTGGTCCCCGCTCGGCGAGCAGCTGCTATGCTAATGAGGGCGGCTGCGGGTGGGGCGGGCGGGCACTCACAAAGGCAGAGTCTTTACATTCAAAGCCAGCCGGGCCGTTCCTGCGAGCGCGCCTGGCGAGGCGGCGGGGAGCGGCGCCCTCGGGCGCACCGGCTGCCCCGGCACCCACTGCCGGGCACGGTGTGAGGGCAGAGACCAGCTGTCGTCTGCTCGAGGTCACAGCCTGGGACCCGCAGCTCCTTAGAAGGACCTTCCTGAGCTCTCCAGACTCCCCTCTTAGTGGCTCGGGGACGCTCGGTGCACGTGTGCATGGCTAGTAGACACCAAGGGTGACACTGCCGCCCTCCCTGGGGCTGGGAAGTTGGATAAAACCCAAATAGAGTCTGAGAACCCTGATCCAAACAGGAGCAGGGCTCTCCGGTCACCTCAGGCGAGCCGGAGGGGCTCCCCTTCGGCTCAGAGGGACAGGAAGGGGGGGTGCTTGGGGAGGGGGCTGTGGCACAAGCCTGACTCTCTGGATCTCGGACGCGTCTTGTCCAGCAGGGACCTTCCCAGCCTCTGATGACCCGTCGGATGACTTTTTACTAGAGTTCAGGAGCTTAAAGCTGGGGAGGGTAAAAGGGATAGAAGCTAGGGAGAGGGAAGCTGTGACTGGCCTGTGAGACTATGCTGCCGCCCTGTGGCCACGGCCCGCACTGCGGTCCCCGCCATGGCCGAGCTGTGTTAGAGCACTTTGTTACCTAGGACTCCGACCTCCATCCACAGGAGACAGGCAGAGAAGGTTCGCTGAGTGCGTAGGTCATGAAGGAGCAAGGGCTGTCATGGCACAGATCAGAAGGGCCTGAGCAGCTGAGGCATGTCCCAGGGGTGGGGGGGGGGGCTCTATGAGGGATGTTATGGGACAGAGGGCAAGTTCTCAAGAACTGATGACACCAGAACCAGAAAGGCCAACTGAGTAGGCAGCTTGGGCTACCACAATCAGCAATGAGAGATAGAGTTAGTGTATGACAGGCAGGTTAGATGGAGAGAAAGAAATAGGGGAAGACCAGGGAGAGAATGCACAGCAGGCCTTGGCATCGTTGCTAAAGTTGGAAAACTGGTCATTTGTGGGATGCTCAGGTAAGCAAAAGGATCAGAAGGTGGGGCATTTGGTGGGAAAGCAGCCCAGGATGTACCACTGCTTGATTGAGGCCAGCTAACCAGCTGAGGCCCCCTAGACCATTTCTGCAGTCCCTAGGATACCCAAACAAGCCTTGAGTGGGGGTTGTTGGCCTGATGATGTACTGTCTTGACCAAATGGAAAAAAGAGGATATTCCAAGGCTCAAGACTACAAAAATGGTTAGCAGAACACATTGTAATCCTGCAGACAAGGGCCACACTTCTAATAGCTTAAAGGACACTATAAATGATCATCAGGATAGGTTAGAAAGTGCCTCTGAGTCTAGAGCCTGGGGCCTTGGCAGGGAGCCATGTGGGCAAGACCCCGTGGGTTCAGTGGTGCTGCCTGCAACCTGCTACCATTATAACCTTTAAACTTCCGAAACCATAAACTAATTAAATGTTTTTTTGTGCTTTTTTTTTTTTTCAGACAGGGTTTCTGTGTAACAGTCCCAACTGCCCTGGAACTCACTCTGTAGATCAAGCTGGCCTTGAACTCACAGAGATCTGCCTTCCCCTGGCCCTGCCTCCTGAGTGCTGGGATTAAAGGCCTGCATCACCACTTGACTAAAACAGGATTTTTAAAAGTCAAAGAAAGAAAATGATTTTACAGGGATGGAGAGATGACTTCATGACTAAGAGCAAGTACTGCTCTTGCGAAGGACCCTGGTTCAACTCCCAGCACCCATGTCTGGCCACTCACAGGACCTGTAATTCCATCTCCAAGAGACCCAACCTTCTGGCCTCTGAGGACACCAACACTCACATAAGTATAGTTTAACAATCTTTTAAAAAAAAGAGGGGTTGAACTGGATGGTGATGGCTCACACCTTTAACCCAAGCACTTGGGAGGAAGAGGCTGGAGGAGCTCTATGATTCAAGGCCAGCCTGATCTACAAAGTGAGTTCCAGGATCGCCAGAGCTATTACACAGAGAAACTCTGTCTCAGAAAAAAAAAAAAAGTGGGGGGGGGGGGTTGGAGAGATGGCTCAGAGGTCAAGAACACTGGCTTCTCTTGTAGAGGACCAGAGTTCAATTCCTAGCACCTACATGGAGGCTCACAGCCATCTGTAACTCCAGTTCCTGAGACTCTGACTTCCTCCTCTAGCATCCCCATGTACCAGACATACATGTAGTGCACAAACATATATCTAGGCAAAACACCCACATACAGGAAATAATAATAAACCCTTCTAATTATTTTACAAAAAAATGCTAATATTTTGCCAGAAATAAACAGCCACCCCGTGATGGGCCTCATGAAAGCCTTCCTAGCTCCACCTCCATCCATTTTGTTTCATCTATAGCTCTCCTGTTGCCACAGCATGCTGTCAGAAACAAAGGCATATTTGTGCCTTTATGCAATGTCAGTTTATTGGATAAAAATAAACTCATAAAACCAGGTCAGTTGCTATAGCTGCAATTGGCCAAGTAGCCCTGATTTCTCTTGACGGTCGGCCATTGACAAACACAGGTTTTCTGTTCCAGTCTCAATGGCCAATATTAATCTCAGGTGATACATTATACATCACATGGTAGTTATTATACCTATGTACAAATGCAGATTATAGAAAGGCTACAAGAGGGTAAGAGGCTGCACCAGAGTTCAAGGAGTTCAGAGATGTCTTATTAGAAGAGGCAGAAAGCTGGTTAGAATGCAGAGAATCTGTGAGTTGGAGGGGATCTAGTGAATACTGTCAGAGGGCTGCTGAGGACACCACCAAGCCGAGGTGTCCACCCATCACCCCCACCAACATTCTTGAGACCTTTCCATTTTGGAAAATGGGATTTTTTTCCCCATTTGTGATGGCTATACTTACTCCACTTTCCCAAACCTAGAGTTGATATTCCTTCTCTCCTCCAACTTCCTTCTCCAGGTTGGCTATGCTAGAGGCTATAATATGGTGGCTTGAATGGGAATGACTCCCATAGGCTCCTATTTTGACTACCAGTTGGTATAACTATTTGGGAAGGATTAGATCTTGCTGAAGGTGTCACCAGGGCTTTGAGGTTTCAAAAGACCGAGGCCACTTGGAGCTAATTCTCTCTGCTTGTAGGTCACAGGAGGGTTGATGCAAAGTGAGAGCGAGCCTGAGGCCAGTCTGGGCTACAGAGTTCAAGACAAACCTGGGCTGTATAGCAAGATCCTGTCTCAAACACAAAACAAAGCAAAAAAAGAAAACACATGAAGGAATGTGAGTTCTAGGTTAACTAAGTTCTCATAGCAAGTCTGTCTCAAAAGAATAAAAGCATTAAAAACTATTTATGGACTTCCTGAACAGTCTCTGCTGGCTGTGCTCTGAAGCTCAGTTTCCTATTACACTTCCCTCTTCAGAACTTCTCAATTATTGAAAAATAAGACAATCATTTGACCAGCACAGTGGCACACAAGTGTAATTCCAACATTTAGGAGGCTCACAAGTTCGAGCCTGGGCTACAAGTGCAAGAACCTGTCTGAAAACAAAAATCATTTGTGGGGGGAAGACTGAGGGGTTTTTTGAGACAGGGTTTCTCTGTGTAGCCCTGTCTGTCCTGGAACTCCATCTGTAGAACAGGCTGACCTTGAACTCAGAACTCTGCCTGCCTTTGTCTCCTGAGTGCTGGAATTAAAGGTATGCGCCACCATGCCCATCTCCAGGCCTAGGAATTATTAAATAGAGGCTTAGAGAGAAGCTGGTGAATTTACCATCGACAGGTTTCAGTATGCCTCTCTCACTCTGTAGGTGAAGCAAACAGAAAACCAAAAGGAGACAGTAAACTCTTAGATTTGAGCTGCAATTTATTTACAAGCACGATACAACCTTCTCAGTGTTGGGTGTACAGGCCTCTTAAGACAAGAAATTGGCCTCGTTGCAATTATTTTATAAATGTATTGTTTTATAAATAAATAAAAACAAAACTCTGCATGGGTTTGGATCTTCACTAAATAGATGCTCTGCAATGTTAACTGAGGTGAATACAAGCAACCTTGGCTGGGTAGCAGACTCTTCACGTGAGTTTTCAGTTGACAATCCTGGGGGCCTTCTTGGGGAGTGCTGAGGACCCCAGCATCACCCTGCAAGGACTGCCCAGCACCCCTACTCTGCAGGTCATGCACACAAACCCCTTGAAGCATCAACGCAAAGGCCTGAAGGTAAAGCAAGAGCCTCTACCTTCCCTGCGGCTCGGCAGGTGAACTAAGGTGGATGGTGAACCTCCTGGATTCCCAGGTCTGGCCATCCTACCCTCTGCATCCCATTGCAACTCCGGCCCAACCTTTCAACCTCAGGGAGACCTCAGAGCAGGAAGGAGTCCTGGGGCCTGAGGAAGGATGTGCTGGTCACCTCCCAGGCAATAGATCTGTGTGCAGAGCACAGCAGGTGGGGGTGTTCTTTTTTCAGAGTCCTTCTCCCAGTCACTGTAGCACACAGGTCCTCAGACCACAGCTGGAACAAGCTGAATGGGACACAATTAAAAATGTGCAAGGACCTGCTCAGGGAGCCTGCCGGTGATGTTGGGAAACCTGAGTTTGGGTGGTTTCCCAGCATGTCTCCTCTCCTCAGGGTGGGGAGGACACACCACCTCCCTGGAGGGGCTCCTCCTCTCTAACCTCCTCTGGTGTCATTCTTGCTGTACTGTCAGGCCCCTTTCTAACCCGCAATGGTGATCAATTACAGACAAGGGCTGGGTGCAGCCACCAGGAGGCAGCACAGAAGTTGCCAGAGCACTACTAAGGTGCCTCATACCAAAAAAATTCCACAGCACCTTGCTCTTCTTGAGCATGTGCAGATGGGATTGAGAGGGCTGAAGCTGGGGCACCAAAAGCTATGGGGAACCTCACCCCCATGTAACTGTGGTGACCAGACAGTTACACTGTCAAGGAAAAGGGGTCTCCACATCCAGCCCAGCACAGGCAGGTAGAGGCCCTGACTCCTTTGGTCAGCCCATGGGTCCAGCCAAGAGCCTGAGCTGTCTCCCACCCCACTGGACCTCATGCATGCCTGGTGCTTCCTGCAAACTTTCACTGCTGCCATTATTTGCTGTGGACTCCAGTGCTGTCACTCCAGAGCAGATGGCAGGAAGGGACCAAGTGGAAGGAATGAGTCCCTCAGCACTAAGACAAGACTAGAGCAAACAGGTAGCCTGGCCCACTTAGATCCACATTCAGCCAAGTCCATGCTCCATGACACTGGATCTACGCACTGGCTTGCAGACCTCTCTCCACCCCACTGCCGTCTCAGGAGGGCCTGGAGAAGCGATCCCCACCTTGTGGCCTCTAAGCTAAGGAGGCATCCAAGGGGTCATTGGGTGTTTGTGAGAAGCACAGGGACTACCGCAGATTCCAACAGGACCAGGCTGTCACTACAGCCACTCATCTGAGATAATCTGTATCATGAGTGCACACATCCACACATCCACCTCCTGGGGTTGTGGGAGGCCCTATCACATGTTCTGGGAGATGATGGACATAGTGGGGGCTAAGAAGAGGGACTAGACTACAGATAGGAAGTGGCTGCTTTCCTGGTGACCCTTAAGGCTAGAGTGGAAGAGGAAGCAGGGAGGGAGCTCAGAGCTCAGCCTCCCTAGCTCCTGGATCAAAGCAGCCTTGGGGAGCCACTGATCACCTGACATTCTTCCTGTGCTCTTCAACAGCTCAAACGCCTGGGGCCATTGGCTAGTGTCCAGCATGTGCAGGTTTCTGCTGCAAGAGGTTGACCTTAGCTACTACCTGCTTGCAGCCAGTGATGGCAAATTCATGTCCAGCAACTTGATAGTAGCTGAGCTGTTCTGCCAGATGCTCTGCCAGCTCCTGCTCAGGGAAAAAGCCCTCCCCTGCCATCTCCTCTCGGAAGCAGTTGACCACATCTGGCTTGTCTAGCAGCAGGAAGGGCACAATGGCTGCAGAGTGCCACAAAGGGTGCTCTCGGGCCAGGAGCTCGTGAAGGCTGCTGTGTAACTCCTCCTCAGCTTGGGACACCTCAGCCTGAGTGCTACTTGCACTGTGGCGGTGTGGGGGCAACATACGTGATGCGTTCTGTAGCACAAAGTGCGTGATCTCTAGACCGCCAACACCACTTAGGAGTACATAGATAGCGTTGTGGTAATGGTGGGAGCGCTGTGGCTGCAGGAGGCCATGAAGCTCATCTAGCAACGCAGGTGGCAGTAGTTCAGCCTCATCCAGGACCAAGAGAGGGGTCTTCTCCTTGGCCTCAGCCTGTGCCACCACATCTGCCACACGCTGTGCCAGTTCATTCCGGCAGTCCTGAACTGGGCGCAGTTCTGGACAGTGATGTCGTGCATGGTACTGTAGCACCAACGCGCCATCCTCCAGCACTGCATGGAAGTGGCGTGCCAGCAGGCGCCCCACATGACTCTTGCCCACACCACTGGGCCCATGCAGAGCCAGGAGCAAGGGATGACTGTGCACGTGTGTAGCCAGGTAGTCCCGCAGCAGGGCCATAATGCGGCCCACAGCAGCTGGCTGGCCAAACACAGAACGTTGCAGTGACTTCTCCAGCCCATCGAGGTCATAACGTTGTGCATTATCGTCCAGATTCTCGATGGCGTTAAGAACCTGGAACCCCACGATGGCTACAAGCAGCAACAGACAACGCTGTGCACGGCTCTGGCGCTCTGTGCGGGGTCGGTACTTTCGTGAGGTTTCAGGATAGAGCACTACCCGACTACGCCTACGCCTCTTGCGTGGTGTCCTGGAAGACAACTCCGTCAGGCTGTCGAACGTGAAGAACTTAGGTTGGTCTAGGTCCGCACGCAGAATCCCGGAGCTGCCGCTGGACCTGAGTACCCCTGTCCCAGCGTCCGGTTCCGTGCCTAGCTGCAAGAGGCGCCTCTTGCGCAGGACGCAGACGCGGCGGCGTAGACGAAGCACTGCGCGCACCGGCGCGATCACGCTTGGGCCCTTGGCCTGGGGCTCTAGGCTAGGTTGGCCGCGATCCATGGTGTAGGAGCTGTCCTGGGCATGTAGGTCCCCCTCCCTGCAATAGGAAAATTGGAGCACCTCCTGAGTCCCTGATCTTAGCCTCTGGGGGTCGCTTAAGGTACTTCACGGCCAAACACTGGCTCCGCCTCGCCTCACCCCCACTGACCAGGAAGCTGCTGCTCAGCAGGAGGGCCCCAATGCATGCAAATCTCTAGAGAAAAAACCCAGGCCTTGAGGAAGTGCGGGGGTGGGGTGGGGGTATTGTATAATTTATCAGGCTGCTGACTTCCTTCTTGGAGGAAGAAGCGGAGGATTCGGGGTCACACTGTCACCGATTAGGGGTAAAGAACGGTCAAACTGGACCCCGCACCCACCCCCAGCACCTATGGGACTGTCAAAAGCCTTACAGGTCCCTAATAGACCCCTTGGACCAGAGGACCCAGTACCCCTAAGAGCTGAGACCGTCACCATACTCAGGGGCAGTTGGTGTAAAGGTATGTACAGACCAAACTTCCATGTTTTGGGGAATGGACCCTGGCACTGCCCCCAGCCACAACCTAGGCCTTTCAACCCTACTCCCATCCTTAACCCCTACCCGTGCCCAAATCTGGGGTCCCTCAACATGTCCTCCCAGTGGACACAACAGAGCAGAAAAATGAACAAAAAGGGGAGCCGGGGAAAGGCTAGGGCTCTGACTATGAGGAGGCTGGCCTGAACCTCTCCATCTCATCATCCCCTACCTGCAGCTGTTCAGACTCCCCAGCTCAGCCACTCCCTTCCAAGGCCAGGAAGCAGGAAATGCTAGTCCTCCCCACAAAAAGGTGAGGTGGGTGGGTCAGGGTCCGCCTGACTCAGCTCAGGCTTGAAGGGGCTGTGACTCCTACCAGGTCCCCAGGGACCGAAGCAGAGGAAGCTCTGGGGAGGTTTCCGCTGAGATGCAAAGGAAGTGAGTCAGGGGTGCTGGCGGGCGGAGCTTGGGCTGAATGGATGAGCGGGTGGGGGAGGCCTGGCTGACCGGGTCTAGAACCCCTAATCTGCAATTTACCCACTCTCCGTCCTAGTGTTTATGCCAGGGAACATAGGGAGGGAGGGCACTTCCAACAGTTCTTCCTATAGGTTCCCTGGACTCTGAAAAGCTCAGTCTGCCCTTTACTGATCCTGCTTCTGCCAGCATAGTCCTTCCCCTGACCCAGCAAAACTGACTAAGGGACTCTAGAGGTCCTTACGAGGCTCTCAGTCCACTGTAAACAAGCAGAAAGCAGGTCATTTTCCTCTCTGCTTCCTTTCCTTCCACCCCTTTACCCATTCTGCTGGACTCCTAAGACAAGACACAAGAGACAGAAGTTCCAGCCAGAGCTAGGATCAGAGGCCTTTTGAAGAGGGAGGAGCACATTTAGAAATGTCCTTGGGCCAAGAATTAGAAGACAGAAGCTTTAGACTTTTCACGGCAACCTGGTTGCCTGGGGCCCTGCCCACCTCTGTGCCCATTTATGCAGGAAGTGGCCTGCCTGGATGGGCCCAGACTCCTCCCATTCTCAAAGGGAGCTGGTTGTTTCCTTGGCCAGCCTAGAACCAGGTGAAATATCCTTGCAGACTTCTGACTGACCAGGCCCAGAAGGGGAGGGCCTCTTAGAAACCTCCACTCTCTTGTCTGAAAAACTTTTCTGACCCAGGAAGGACACTGGCCCTGAAGCAGCTGACCAGGCCCTGAAAGAAAGAGACAAGAGTGATTTCCAAGTGGGCCCAATGTTGGCCAGTCTATTTTTCAAGAGGCTGGCTGATCTGTCAAATTTTCTAGGGTCCAGTCCCATTCTGGGGTAAGGCCTGCTAAAGTGGCACATTCGGGGAGCTTATGTCCCAGACTTAATCTTTGTGAGGATAAGGCCTTTATAAGCAGAAAGTCCCACCCCACTGCCCACTCTCTTGTCCAACCCTATTGTAAAGTCCAAACTCACCAGCTGCAACCCAGACCCTCTTCACCCACCAAGCCCCTTCCCTTTCCAGGACAGCCAAGGCTTCATGGAGAAATCCTGTCTTGAAAAGAAAAAAAAAAAAAAAAAAACCCAAATAATAAAAAGAATCCAGTAGCAGTTTCCCTAATTGATGGCCTGCATCCATGACATTTGACATTTGATCTCTCCTCAGCTGGAAACTTAGCAATGTTGCAGTGTTCCTGTGGCTCTGGTGTGATGTGCTGAAGCTCCCCCAGGCCCCCAGTCAGAAGTGGTAGAAGGCTGAAAATTCAACTGTGGTATATCTCCAAGATGGGTGGTGTTAGGGTCAAGAGATTATGGGACTGGCATGGCTTTAAAGAGAACACTCACACACACCCCCCGACACTATGAGGTACCCTTTGCCTCAGTCCTCTGCTGGAAAGATGGCTGTCATCAAATACACTCTGGACTTTGGACCAGGTCCTTAAGCCAAAATAAACATACTTTCTTTATGACTCATCTAGCTTATAGTGTTACAACAGAAAATTGAACTAATACAGTCCCATCCCCCTTCCCTCAGCTTCAGGGATATACTCCACTGCCTGCCCCCTCCCCCACCTGGTAAGAAACAGCCAGACTCAACCAGGGAGCATATCCATTCATTCACAGCTGGGAAAAGCCAGGTATAGACCTGAGGGCCCTGCAACCACCCACACCTGCCTGACCCCATCATAGACAGGGGGCTTTCAT
Source organism: Phodopus roborovskii (assembly GCF_943737965.1). Lineage (NCBI taxonomy): Eukaryota > Metazoa > Chordata > Mammalia > Rodentia > Cricetidae > Phodopus > Phodopus roborovskii. The sequence continues at coordinate 66,019,403 of NW_026126418.1, forward strand.
TATGCCTCACATAGCTGCCCTGCTCAGCCACTGTCTGGTGTTTCATGTCCTGAAGGGCAGTGATGCCCAGCGCCCAGCTGGACTTTCCCTAGCCATTCAAGGGATAACTAAGCTGCCATGTGGCTGGAAAGTGTGATGTTCAGAATCACTTATGACGTAGGGCTCATGCTTGGTCCTCCTAGTGATTCCAATCCCTCATTCTGAAAGGAGTGAAAGACTGCACACCTAGATATTGGGACAGAGATCAAGGCACAGAGCTGAGAGCCTTGAGATCTTCCAGCAGCTAGGCCCTAAGCCAGGTCCCTCAGAGCAAGGTTGCCAGGCACAGAGGCCAAAGTATTGACTCTCCAGAAGAATGTTGCATCCTCCAGATGAAGTGGCAGGTGGGTCTCTGTGAGTTCAAGGCCAGTCTGGTCTACAAAGCAAGTTCCAGAATAGTCAGAGCTATTACACAGAGAAACCCTGTCTTGAAAAAAAAAAAAAAAAAAAAAAAAAAAAAAGAGAGAGAATCTTACACCCACCCCTGCTCTCAGACCCAGAACAAACAGAATCTCTCACCATGGATTTATCAAAATGTGCTTTATTTACATAAGTGGAAACTTCAGTGTGTACACCCATCGTCCCCTACGCAAGGGCCAAAACATGTAGCTGGGCAAGGATTTGCTTTCTGTTACAAAGAGTACATACACTGAGGTGGGGAGCTGCCGGGAAGAGCTCCGCCTACAGATCTCAGTCAGCAAGGACTACGCACTGACAGAAACGTGCTCAGGCCTCTGCTTCCTGCAGACTCCACCTGGCTTCTGTGGAGGACACCACTGCTGTGCTTGGGGTAACAGGCCCAGCAAATTGGCTCTGGCAAACCCAGTATATCTTTCTCCTTGGGCTTTGTCCAATCTGACTATCCGCTCAGTCAGGCCTCTCTATCCATTGCTCTCAGAAAATTAACTGGCTTTTTCTTAATACCAACCACCATCCATCTCTGCCAGAGTCAAACAGGGACCAAGCCCCACCATACCATCATGGGTCCCCCTTTGATGTGCAAGTAGACCACTGAGAACCTCTTGGTCCAGACAGCAACTTAGAGGAGAGAATATCTTGCCAAGGAGCAGCCCTCAGCTCACCCTGCACTCCTAGTTGACTAGGCCTCCTCCCATAGGGGTACTACCACTAAACAGTCCCATAGAGCCTCACAGTGGAGCTGGAGCAGTCACACTGGGAAGAGGCAGCTCCAGGGCTGGGGTCTCTGCAGCTTGGGTAGGACTGGGCTTTCGATGGTCCAACTGCTCCAACTTCTCACCAAGCTGGGAGTAGAGCTCCTTCACAGCCTCCCCACTCTGTGAGAAAACCAGACACAGGCATTGTGGTGGTTTGAAAGAAAATGGCCCCATAAGGGAGTGACACATTAGGAGGTGTGGCTTTGTTGGAGTAGGTGTGTCCCTGTGGGGGTGGGCTTTGAGGTCTCATATATGCTCAAGCCATACCCAGTGAGACTACTTCCTGTTGCCTACAAGTCAAGCCATAGGGCACTCAGCTACTTCGCCAACACCATGATGATAGCTTCTGAACTGTAAGCCACCCCAATTAAATATTTTTCCATTATAAGAGTTGCTAGGGCCAGGCATTGGTGGCGCACACCTTTAATCCCAGCACTCGGGAGACAGAGGCAGGTGGATCTCTGTGAGTTCGAGGCCAGCCTGATCTACAGAGCAAGTTCCAGGACACGCTCCAAAGCAATACAGAGAAAGCCTGTCTCAAAAAAAGAGTTGCTGTGGTTGCCGGGTGGTGGTGGTGGTGGACACGACTTTAATCCCAGCACTCGGGAAGTAGAGGCAGGTGGATCTCTGTGAATTCCAGGCCAGCCTGGTCTTCAAAGGAAGTTCCAGGACAGGATGCAAAACTACAGAGAAACCCTGTCTCAAAAAAAAAAAAAAAAAAAAAAAAAAAAAAAAAGGGGGGGCGGAGAGATGGCTCAGTGGTTAAGATCACTGACTATTCTTCCACTTCCAGAGGTCGTAAGTTCAATTCCCAGCAACCACATGATGGCTTATAACCATCTGTAATACGATCTGGTACCCATTTCTGTCCTGCAGGGACACATCTAGACAAAATACTTTATACATAATAAACAAATCTTAAAAAAAAAAAAAAAAAAAAAAAGGGCTGTGGTCATGGTGTCTCTTCACAGCAATAGAGATCCTGAAGACCCTAACTAAGACAGGCATGCCTGGGGGCTTAAAAGATGCCACAGAGGTTAAAAGCACTTGCTCTTTCAGAGGTCCTGGGTTTAATTCCCAGCACCCACATGGCAACTCACAACTGTCTGTAACTCTAATTCCAGAGGATCCAACACCCATGACAAAACACCAATGCACATTAAAAACAGGCATGCAATAGAGAATAGAGCAGGTAGTCTGAGCCTACTTGGAGGAGTGAACGCACAAATAAGATCAACCATTAAGAATACAGAAGTAGGGGCTGGAGAGATGGCTCAGAGGTTAAGAGCACTGGCTGCTCTTCCGGAGGTCCTGAGTTCAATTCCTAGCAACCACATGGAAGCTGTAATGAGATCTGGTTCCCTCTTCTGGCATGTGGACATACATGTAGGCAGAACACTGCATAATAAATAAGCATAATACATAAATAAAATAAAAAAATACAGAAGTAGGCCAGGCGGTGGTGGTGCCCATCTTTAAGCCCAGCACTCAGAAGGCAGAGGCAGGCAGATCTCTGAACTAGAAGCTAGCCTAGTCTACAAAGTGAGTTCTAGGACAGCTACAGAGAAACCCTGTCTTGAAAAAAAAGAAAAGAAAACCATGAAGGTAAGCACCAAGGACATGCATGCCACAGCTGGGTCAGCCAGGTGCATTCAGAGCAATGCTCTATTAAAAATGGGAACTGAGGATACCTACCTGGCCTGTGGGCTCCAGAGCCTTCTGCAATGCCTCCAGCTTGGAAGGGGCCACCCTTGGGTGCAAGTGGAGGAGAAGCCTCAGCACATGACGATGCACGTTTTCCTTCCTGGAAGAAAACAGTGAGGCTGGAGGGGTCAGAACAGCTACTCCTTCCTAGGCACAGCCCACCTGGGGCTGGCATGTGGGTTCAGCTCCTCCCACCCCACCTAGAGAACCGGGACATCCCAAGCTACACCCAGGAATTACCCACTATAGCACAGGTCCCAGTGCTCAACGCCCCTCCCACACTGTCAAGCACAGAACTGACAAGAAATGAAGTTCCGGTGGGTTGTGTGTCCTACCTAGGAGATGCAGTGAGGAAGAAGCCATCAAAGAGGCTGCTGCAGAAATCCTCCAGGGCAAATTCATCAGCCAGGAGTGCCAGACTCCCAGTGAGCAGGTGGAGGAAGATGTCACTGAAGGCCAGATCACCAAAAGTTTCCACTGAAAACACAACAGGGTGATGGCTCGGCCTCTGTTCTCCAGGACTAAGGTGCGCAGAGAGACTTGACTAGGTGAAGGAGATAGGTAGTCTGTAGCTCTCAGGCCAGAAGACCACAGCTAGAGTACGATGAAGGAAAGATGCTCTGCCCAACAAAATTGACCTCCACAGAGAGAAAGTCCACAAACAACCAAAGATATGCAGTAGCATAGGAGTATACAGCCCAGAGGGGAGTCTGCCAAACCCTCCCAATGACTCCTCAGTTAAGAACACAAACACTGCCAAACGCCCGATTGGAAGACACCAAAGTAGGGCAGATGGCCAAGCAATTGTAGATGAAACCTGCTCACAACCAATGACATGAAGAGTGCTGCTACCACAGGCCGGGCTGCTAGAGACAGACCACAGAGTGATGCCCAGACAGCAGTCACTCAAGAAGAGATGACAGTGTGGCCTTGCCTAAGGACAGACACTGTGTAGACAACCTTGGGATCCACCACCATTCCTGACAGTTGGAGCAGGTGTTTTGATGGCAGAGCTAGTTGGAACCACTTGAACCTATGGGAAAGCTGGAACACTTTTCAGGGAGACTCAGCTGTTCTGGGGGTATTAATGAAAACAGATTTGATGTCCATGCCCTGCCTGGCCATATGCATGATTACCAAGAGGCTGAGATGCTTGTATTCTTCCACCTTCAAATAACCATGACACTTGAAAATCCTGACTTGGGCCCAAGACACAGGAACTCAGCCACCATCCATCCATCCATCCAGTGACACAAAGCTCACAGCAGGTTTGTTCAGAGGCGGCCCTGGTCTTAAAATCATCCTTCCCCCCCCCCCCCCCAAGGTAGGATGCCTACTAAGACAAGTGTTCTGGTCTGATTCTGAAACATCTCCTACAGGATCATGCTTTGAACATTTGGTCCCCGCTGATGGTGCTATTTTGAGGTGAGGCCAAGCTGGTGGAGTAGATCACTAAGAGCAGGCATTTGAGGGTCCCACTCTGCTTCGTGGTTTGCTGTGACACGAATAGCCTCTGCCACATACTCCCATTGCTGTGCTCTGCTATGTCTTCCCCACCAATATGAACTGAAACTCTCTGAAACTGGGTCAAAATGATTAATTTGAGACTGGAGGTGGCTCAGGGCTTAGAAACACTGGCACTCTTGCAAAGAACACATATTCAATTACTAACATCCACATGGTGGCTCACAGCAGCCTGGAATTCAAGATCCAGCGGGTCTGATACTCTCTGGACTCTGTGGTCACTGCACACACCTGGTACACTCATATTCCTTTAGGCAAAACACTCACAAAACAAAAATAAACTCTTAGCTGGGGCTTGGTGGCACACACCTTTAGTCCTAGCACTGGGGAGGTGTACACAGGTAGATCTGTGACGTCGAAGCCAACCTTAATCTATATTGTGAGCTCCAGGACACCCAGAACTATATATTGAGATCCTGTCTCAAAAGCCAAAACCAAAAATCAAATAAAAGTAGAAAACAGACTTAAAAAACATTCTTGTTTATTCTGTTGCTTCTGTTGGTATCACAGCTATACAAAGTACCTAATATGGCTGGGCATGGTGGTATACACCTGTAATGTCAGAAGATGGCAGGCAAAGGCAAGACCAGGAGTTTAGTCCATATTTGGAGCCAGGCATGGTGGCACAGGCTTTAGTCAGCACTGGCAGAGCTGGGTGTGATGGTATATGTCTTTAATCCCAGTATTTGGGAGGCAGAGGCAGGTGGATCTCTGAGTTAAAAGGCCAGCCTGATCTATATTGGTTCCAGGTCAGCTAGGACTACATAGAGACCCTGTCTCAAAAATAAACAAAACAAACAAGCAAATGAGTGGGTAAAGGCAACACAAACTTGGAGCCCTGAGCTGATTTTCTGGAACCCACAGGAAGGTGGGAGGAGAGAGTTGACTCCACAAAGTTTCCTCTGACCTATAAACAGGAGCTGTGGTGTGCACAGCTACATATACAGAATATTAAATATTTTAAAAACAAAATTCAAGAAAACTGATTAGAACTCATTCAAACATAAGATCAAGCAAGTTTTTTTTTGAAATTTAATTTTATGTGTATAGATATTCTGCCTGATGTATGTTTGTATATTATGGATGTATCTGGTGCCTACAGAGGCCAGAAGAGGACATTGGATCCCCTAGAACTGGAGTTACAGACAGTTGTGAGCTTCCATGTAGATTGGGGAATTAACTGGGAATCCTCTGAACAACAAATAGTGCTCTTAACCACTGAGCCATCTCTCCAGCCTTGAGATTTTTTCTAAACATGACTGAATGCTGCACCACAGGTACATTACAGGTAGACATCCCTCAGCCAGGAAGGGCAAGCCATACTGCCAGTTTATTGGTATCATACCAGATGACTGACAAAACAGACTGAAATGCATGGAAAGGCAAATCAAAGTTACTCCATGTATTCCTAAGGTCTTAAGCAAGCTAACTCTGTGACCAACAGGATGTTTTGATACCTCTAAACCTGGAGAAGGCATAGACTGTATAGAAGGAATTTGGCTATACCCTATTTTAGCTCAGCAAGGCTCACTTCAAATTTCCTGACTCTAGAACAATAGACAGTTTAAGTCTGAGCTGTTTTAAGCTGCTAAATCTGTGGTAACTTGTTGAAAGGAAAACTACAGGGCAGGCCAAGAAAATCCAGTGAGATGGAAGCTACATAAACCAATATACACAGACCAAGCAGAAAACAAGTATACCAGTGACTTACAAACACATTTAGAGGAGAAGCTGGCTGGTGATGCCCAGCATTGAAGGGCTAAGGCAGGGGGCAGAGGCAGTAGATCTCTGAGTTCAAGGCCAGCCTGGTCTACACAGTAACTTCCATGACAGCCAGGGCTACACAGTGAGTCTCTATCTTAAAACAAAATAAAATTGGGGAAAAAATGAAAAGAAATCCCATCTTTATTTTCAATCCTCTAAACTCAGGACAAAGGATGAGTCCGCAAATGCCTGGAGCCTGTCATCACAAAGACATAGGATGTCACTGCAGCAACCCTTCCCAGGAAGCCTGTAGCTTTAGGTGGTTGTTTTTGTTGCTGTTGTTGTTGCTGGGGATAGAATCCAGTACCTTATTCATGCCAGGTTAATGCTCTTATCACTGAACCACACTATATCCCATAGCTTTACTACTGAAGAGCCCACTCAGAACTCCCTTTTTATCCCCAGGCAGCTAGGGGAAAGAGGCCCCTTGAATAAGGGGTCTGTATAAACACCAAAGAGTTGTGCTTTTTACCAATCAGAACAAAATAAAGGTTTTTGTTGTTGTTGTTTGTTTTGTTTTGAGACAGGATCTCTCCTGGACAACCTAAACAGAGGTCTGGCCAAATGGCTCAGTGAGTTTTAAAAAAAACAAAACAAAACAAAACAAAAGAAAACAACACCCACAAGCCTGGAGACCTGAGTTGACTGCCTGGAACCCACATAAAGCTGGAAGGAGACATCTGGTTATGTAGACCAGGGTGACCTTGAACTCACAGAGATCTGCTGGCCTCTGCCTCTTAACTGCTGGAATTAAGTGTGCCACCACACCTGGCTATGAATCCCTTCTGCAGGAAATCATAAGACCCACCAGTAACTCTGAAACAGAGCTAAGACCTGCCTACAAACATACATACATACATACATACACACACACACACACACACACACACACACACACACACACACACACACACAGTGCCTACTGACATGGAAATCAAGCTATAGAAGTTGGGGGTGAAGGCAGAAACAATGACAGAGCTCAGGCCCAGCTCAGGTCATAGGTGGCAGGCAAGCAGCATAGCCATCGGGACTCACCGAGTCCAGGCAGCAGGCGCAGGAGTGCATTCTTGTTTCTCTGCTTGGTGATGTGCAGGACGTAGTACAGTCCCACCTCACAAGCCATGCGTTGCTCCTGCAGAAACCTGCATGCAAGAAGCCACAGCCTTCAATCAGACCACCCGGCAGCACCTTCACCTGCAGCCCCACTCTGCTGCCTCCCCCAAACACTGCCCTGGAGTCCTACTTGGTGAAACTTTCAGGAAGCGTGTTGGGGTACGTGACTGGGGCTTTCTCCTCAGCTGGAAGCTTCTGATCTACGTTGAAAGTGTAGTCATCCACCACGAAGGACATGAGCATTGGCAGGAACTTGGTGATGAGCTCTGCCTCCTGGCAGAAGGAGTGTCTGAGGCCACTAAGGTCCCACTGATCCCAGCTGCTCTCAAAATACACCCTAAACCACCACTTTGCCCAGTGCACATCAACCAATATACTTTCCTCAAATCCATCTTTCCTGGACATTGGTTCCCAGGATCCTTCCTTCCTGTATCCTGAGACTCATGACCAGTGCTATGTTCTATTATCATGTTCCTTTTTTTCTTTTTCTTTCTTTCTTTCTTATTGCTTTGGAGGCTGTCTTGGAACTCGCTCTGTAGACCAGGCTGGCCTCAAACTCACAGAGATCCGCCTGCCTCTGCCTCCTGAGAGCTAGGATTAAAGGTGTGTGCCACCACCCCCAGCCAGTGCTATGTCCTTGAATCTCTCATTTGGTATAATCACGGCTGCACCTGCAAAGCCCCACTGGGCCCCAGTCCCCAAGGAGTAGCTCACCCTGCATCCTTGATGGGTGTTCACCTAAAGACTCTAAAAGTAGAGTTCTGCTACCAGAGGGCCCCACCCTGCCATTCCCCATAATTAGAAGAAAAGGAGGAAACTAGACCCCATACCATCTTGGGCTCCTTGAAGACCTGGCTGTCTATTAAGTCCCATGCACCTTGGCCCAGCGCCAGCAGCCTAAGCAGGAGGAGGAGGTCAGGGCTATCCTGAAAGAAGACAGAAGCCTCAGCAAGAGCTCACAGAGACTGTTCCATCCTCTGGTCTCCCTGAACAAAGCAGGGCTCTGCTTCCTAGGGCCAGGACCCTAGAAGAGCAATCATAAGGCACTCATGACCCATTCCCCACCCACTGAGCGAAACCCAATTTCACCAGTGGACAGTATGTCCTCTGCATAGTCACCAGCATGCCTATGCTCACCCTGGGTAGTGTCTCCTGGCTAACCAGCTCCTGCAAGTGCCTGATGGTGCTCAGAGACAGTGTGTTGATGGCAAAGGGGTCACACAGGATCATAGACAAATCCCTGGAAGGAACCAGACCTTGGCATAAATTGAGAAGCCTGACTATTCTGTTTCTAATAGCTGCAGTGTCAGGTGCACAGGGACAGCCACAGACTAGGATGCACGGGCTTGGGGACTGACCCCAGAGGGCAAGCCTCTCTGTATTGAATTCATAAATTATCCATAACTTACTCAAAGATCTTCTAAACTATAGAGTAAAAGAAAAATCCACCCCCCAATAAATTCATACTTTGTTTCAAAAACCCTGACTAAAAGGCAAGTAATGGTGGCACATGCCTTTAATCCTAGCACTCAGGAGGAAGAAGCAGACACATCTCTGGGATGAGTTTGAGGTTACATGGTGCTTGGTCTACACAGTGAATCCCTACAAAAAACCCTATCTCAAAAGAAAAACAAAATCCGTGGCTTAGACTCTAGGTTTAGCCAGTGAAAGAATATAAAGCCAGTGAAACATGGCAAGGCCGTACCAGCAGCACTGTGTCTGCATACAGACAGAGGTTGCTGGAAATCAGACAGGAGTATCTAATCCAGGCCTCAGCTCAGACAGCACACCCTAGCTTGCTATAGACAGCAGTCCCCTCCTACCTAAGCTCCCTATGCTGGCTCCCCCAGTAACTTCATGCCTCTCAGGTATGGACTCTTTTGCTACTGTGACTCATTCCAAGCAATGAGTTAGCACTGTTAGCAGCAAGCCTGGTACCCATCACAACTGTCCCAAAACAGACCAGAATGGGCCCAAACTACCAATAGCAGACAAGCCCCACTGCATGCTTGTTTTGGGATCCCCAGGCCAGGGCCCTCACAGAGCTGACTCTCACCCCAGAACTTGTTCCTGCCCCTTCTTCACACCATCAAGAAACCCCTGTAGCTCTCGGGCTCTTTTGCTGTCCACAAACCGCTCACGGATACAGGCATCCAGGCACCAGGTGAACTACAGGAAGGAAGTATACAATCTCAGAATACCCAGGCTCTCACCCCTCAGTCAAACTCTGCCACTGCCCAAATGGCTGTGGGAACTGCAAGACTAGATAAACATAAGCCAAGGCCCACAGTCCCACCCTAGGCCAAGCCCAGGGTAGAAAGGAGCCTGGAGAGGACAGAGAAAATGGCAATTAGTAGAAGGGGGCCATGCTGAAGGCTGGGCAGCAGACTTCTTCAGGTTTAGACAGCCAAGACTACCATTGCTTTGTCACTCAATCACTGGGTACTAACAAAGAAAAAGAAACACAGTACTCATCCCCCAGTGTTCAGAAGGAAACATGGTATGGACTGAGACACCAGTGAGCTTTCATGGGGGACCAGTGGCCTACAGGGAGCAGGAGGCTCCTCAGGCCCCAAAGCAGCAAGGATCAGGATAGCATATAGAGGAGGTATATTTGTTTTCCCTGACAGGGAACTAAACAGGACTGGCAGCTGGGGTGACATATTATGGCAGTTTTGTGGTGTTGCTCAGTGCTTAGCAATAAGCAACACCACACAGTACCCTGGAGGTGGTCTCAGATTTCCTGTGCTCTTGGTGGGGGATAGAGGGAGGTGCAGAAAATCCCATTCCTAGATTACCTTGGTGCTGGCCAGCAAGAGGCATTGAGGGCTCTGGGCACAAGAAACCAAGAGCCCAACAGAAAGATGGCCATAGGGCCTGCCACTTACAGCTACAGAGTGGAAGCTGTAGGACCAGCAAGAGGCAGCTGGACAGCTGGACAGCTAGGTCTCTGCAGGACCTGTTCACCCTCAGCGGGGCTGAGGGACACAAAGCTTGCAGTCTGAGAAGCAAGCTTAGATGTGGTCAGCAGGTCATTCCTGGCTTAATGAATTCAGAGGAGGACACAGGGGAAGTGCATGGGTGGGCATGCAATACTACCTTATGGCAAGGATCCACAGTACAGATGTCACTGACATCCAAGTCATGCAGGGACATGAGCAGCTCAGCTCGTAATGTACAATAATGCACATTCCTGGTCCGCAGAAACAGTGTGCGCAGAAACTGCAACACCATGTCATAGAGCTTCACATTCTTCCCTACCATCTGTGTCAGCTTCTGTACCACCTAGGGGCAAGACAGAAAAATGGAGTCCAAAATCCTCACCCAAGGACAGGGACAAGTGGTACACACCTTTAATCTCAGCACTCGGGAGGCAGAGGCAGGTGGATCTATCTGGGTTCACCTAGACCAAGTTCCAGGACAAGCCAGAGCTGCATAAGTAAACAAACAAAAACCAAAAAACCCTGTCTCAGAAAGTAAAAACATAAATACTACTCAGGCAACAACACACACTGGTGCCCTAGATTCAGAGATGCCCTGTCTCTTTTAGGTGTGAGACATTTCCGCTCTCAAGCTGGTAGCTCCACATTTATCCCAAACATACCTTGGTCTGTGATCTACTTTAACTTCAAGCACCTGCCTGTCAGGTTAAGGGGTAGGTGACTCATTCTAGAAGCAGTGCTGAGAGCCCATCTGAAGAAAGAGACCCAACACAGAAAGCTCAGGCTATATTGCCACTGCCTCTGGGCCTATGTTAAGGCCTATGAGGACAAACTGGGTTCTCCCCTTCCCTGTCTTGTACCCAAGCTTATGGCTGTGACCATCCTTGTCCCAATGCTAGTACCAGGGCCACAGAATACACCAGGGTGCCTGGCATCAAACCACTAACACTGACATTCAGCTCTATCTTGGACTGTAGGCAAGGGCCATGAAGGGACACCAGTGCCTACTCCCTTGGCAGGTGTCACCCACCCTACATTTACCCAACAAAGGCAAACTGCACAATCCTGCTTAATATAAAAGCTTCAGCCAATACAATTCGCTCAGCTGCTAACTGGACATGGTTAACTGAGTCTCAGGCCTATGGTACAAAGAAATATTCGGGGTTAGTCCAAGGTGAAGTTATCACAAGAAGCCCAAAGTCATCAGGCTAGACTCAGCAAGTAATAAGGTCAGTGGAGAAGACAGCAGGGTGGCAAGAGCCAGTAGTTCTGGTAGTTCATTCTCCAAAACCCCTGCCAAGAACTCTTGGACTGACCTGGATCTTTATCTCAGGGACAAAATCTTCACATCACTCAAGCCATGTGGCTACCCCAAGGCTCCCTCATTCACTGGGTACAGATCCCAGAGACAATCTAACCCTGACATGGAGTGTGCCTGCTTCACACATGACTGACCAACTTGGGAGCACCTGCTCATAGGCAAGACAGCTGTCCTACAGCCAAGACTGAAAGAGGACCCATTAGCCTGATGTCCCCAGTGCTGTAAAATCATAGAGCACTTAGAAGAGTCTGCAAAGTTTCCAAGAGGAAAAACAGGCCAGCATCAAAGTGATATACATCAGACTCATCTGCAGAAACAAAAAACAGAGACCATCACAAAAGTCTTCGACACTTTGGACTTAATTCTAAATCCAGCCACTTGGCCCAAAAGTCCAAACAACATCTGATGTGTCAGCTCTGGAAGCTCACACCTAAAAGAGACAGGTGAAAGAAGTCTGTAGAATAACCCACTCAACACAGGACACTGGGCTAAATCAGACCTGGTGTGGCATGTCAAAGTAGGATAGTCATGAAGGCCAATGGATCAGGGAGCCAGAAGAAGCATGGAAGAAGTCAGCATATCAGTGGGCACTATACAGAGAGCTAGACAACTGGAAAGTAGGTACACCTGAGCCCACACTTGCAAAAACCTGTTCTACCATTCTCCACCATATATACTTGAGACAGGGTCCTTCACTAAACCTGTAGCTCAACAGGTCTTGTTTGTTTCTGTCTACACTGGCAGGCCAGCAAGCCCAGTGATTTCTCCTGATTCTGCCTTGTCCCTTCCAGCTCTAGGGTCGCAGGAATCTGTGGCCACCCTAGACTTCTTTATGCGTGTTAGGGATTCAAATTCAGGTCTTGTAAATAATCTTACCTAAAAAGCATCTTCCCACTTCGTCCCTACATACTTTCCTGCTCCTCTGGATAGTTTTTCATTTGAGCTTATATACATAAGAATACAACTTTTAAAAAAATCAACCCAAGACAAGGCCACTCAAGCAGTCCTCCTCCGTCAGGAGTCAGTGCTGCCTGTGGTTGAAACAGAAGGTGGAAGAAAGGCTGGGAAACAGAGGGAGCCTGCTCTGCCTGACAACAAGGGAAAGAGGAATGTTTAGGGAAGGATGAGAACCATAGAGAAAGAAAGACAGGAATGGCAAGAGCCACAAGTCCCTCCTACATGGCAGCCAGCAATACCCATGGGGGAGACTTAAAACCCAACTAGAGCAATGAGCCACACAAGGCTCTTCCGGTGTGGAACATGGCAAATGGTATGCCATAAGCTTGAAAAGCTCACCAGGCTTCAAACTCGGTAACTCCTGGGATGAGGGCAATATAGCTAAACAATGGCTCATGTCAATTACAGGTTGAAAGACAAAACTTTGAATGTATCAGGTTAAGGCAAAACATCAAAAATGACCTCATCTACTTTTGTCAAAGTACATACTAGGAAAATTTGAATAATTTATATAACTCACTTTATCTTTTTATTGACAAGTGCTAGCCTAAAGTAAGCTAGTTACAAAGTCTTGACTTAAGAACTGACAAGATAATGGGTGATGGTCACACACACCTTTAATCCTAGTACTTGGGAGCAGAGGCAGGTGGATCTCTGTGAGCTCAAAGCCAGCCTAGTCTACATAGGGAGCTTCAGACCAGACAGGGCTACATTGTGAGATCCTGTCTCAAAAATGAATAAATAAGTTGCTTATAGCAGATTTGAATTTTTAAAATGCCAACATAAGTAACAGGTAAAAAATAATAGGTAAAAAGTTGAATTCAGTGTTTTTTGTTTTTTTTGAGAAAGTATCTGCTACGTTACTCAGACAGGCCTCAAACTCACAGCAATCCTCCTGCCTCAACCTTCTGCCAACCAACCTTTCCCAAGCTACATATACAAGCTCATGCTTACAGAAGCACTCCCAGGGAAGAGGCAAGGGAGAGTCTAGTCACAAACCCTGGGAGTTATACCCTGCCCTTCTCACCTCTCCCTGGCGCCTGGTCTTGGGGGAAGGGCTGAAGAAGTTGTGCAAGACAGAGAGCTCTGTGCTAAAGAGTGCACTCTCTTTCTCCAGGATATACTGCTTCAACAGCGGTGAGACTTCATCACCAAAGAGTGCTTGGTTGTCTTGCCAGATCTGCCTCTTCACCTCCACGGCACACGCTCGGTACAATTCCTTGTCAGCCATCACCAGCTTCAGCTTCTTCTCAGGGACCTACAGAGCAAACACCACAGCTCCCTGCAAGTGGTGCCTGTGTCCCCAAGTCTCCCTCAGCACAGGCCAAGAGGCCTCAGCTGCCTACAGAACCTGTAGAGCCCAGCCACAGCAACAGAGACACACCTGTGATGGACCTCCAAGTCTTAGCAGGTGAATTCAGACATCCAGAATCCCTATAGACCTCTCCCAGGAAAGACCCACCCTCCAACTCAAGGGCTCATCCAGGGGAAGTCTGCCCAGAGCCTGCTGGAGGGCAAGTCCATAAAACTTTCCAGGAGCTAAGATGACAGTATGTATCACAGGCCACTGACCTCCCCTGGGAGGGCTTGCTTCATTGCTCTCACCTTGGGCAAATGTTTCATAACACACATCACCACTGGTTGTAGGGATGGCATCTTGACCAGAGAAAAGCTCTTTTCCAGAAGGTCTTCCAGCTTCTTGTACCTGGGCAGATTTGCACAGTTGAGAAAGTGAGTCTCCACATGCAGGACATACAGAGGAATCTCCTCCAACATATTCCAGGTCGTATCTACAAGCACGACTGTGCAGCCATAGGGGGCATTAAATGCTACCCACAAAGATAAGAAGCTCCCCAGTAGAGACCCACCTCTCCTCTGCCTTTCCCTCAGAGGCGATAGCTGACACTCGTTCCAGCAGTTTGTCGCGTAGCTCATCAAACACTGACTGATGGAACTCCAGCCGCGGTGTCCCGTGCAGGTCCAAGAAGGGCAGGGCCGACTGCAGGGAGGGCAGCAGCACCCCATTCTCTGTCTGGAAAAGCAGAGGGTCAACGCATATGCATTTTGCTTGGCCGCAGTCAACACAGCACGGGCACCATGGATGCCCTGAGTACACGGGTCCAGTGTGGTAACCGCGAAAAAGGCAAAAACAGTTATTCAGTGGGTTCCTAGCTCAGAACCTCCAGTGTCTCCTCCATCCAAGAGCAGAGAAAGCGCAAAACTGTGTCCGGCTTTCCCAGCAGCCCGGGGCCCCCTCCTGCTCACCTGAAATTGCTCAATGGCCTTGAGCGGCTCGGTGCAGTTGGTCAGGGTCTCTTTCAGGTCCTCGCCATTGGCCACGCCCAGGTCCTGGAGCCCCGCGAACATGGCCGAGGCTCCGGCTGCCGCCCGGCTGTGTACCCCATCCCCGCCGCGCTCCCCTGGAGCGGTCGAGGACGCTGAAGAAGCGCCAGAAGCCCTCTCCACGATGCCACGGGTACCCCCCGAACCCCGCTCGCCCGCAGCCTCCAGCGTGGCCAGATCGCCTCAGCAGAGCCGCTTGCCCCGACCCACACCTCCCACTTCCGCCCTTCACTGCCTTGGTCCAGCAGCCAATAGGTCCCGGGAAAACGCCGCCACCACGCGCAGGTTCCGGGCAGCGACCCAGTAAGAGACAGACTTGTATAAGGGGCGGAGTCGGGATGACGCAACCACTTCTCGAGAGGCCTTGGCCGCTCTAGCCCCCTCCAGTGCCACGAAATCTTCCTTTCTCCTCGTCTGCGCTGTACACACCAGAACCCACGCTCTGAGCCAGCGGAGGAGCGAGGGGTGGTAGTAGCAGGCCTCTAGACGTGTGGTAGAATCACCTTCCTTATGAATTTCAAAATTGACTTGTATCCAAGTACATTTTATATGATTGTGGAGATAGCACTCTTTTGATGTTGAGGTTTCTTTTTCCCCCCTTGTGCCCATAGGTGTATTCTTCACAAGGCTCCCACCATTGCCTTCATTTGAACTGAAATCTCTAGTGGCCCCAAGGGTGCTTTGCCAGAGCCCTGGGTATACAGTGGGAACCACACCTTCCTTGTGAGCATGCAAAGATTGCGATTTGAGTTATATAGTCCACGTTCCAGTGTCCCTTGTCCTTGGCAGTAAGAGAGGCTAACTTGGCTGGAAGGGCTCTCACAGTCTGCTGTGTAAGCGCTTGTGCTCAGCATTTAGCTCTCTGCAGCCTTCCCACTATTCCAACTGGCCCTTTATCCCATCAGCCTACTACTACACACACACCCAAACAACACACCTCTCTTTTTCATGTGCCTTTGCTGCTGAGGTTTACCCTGCTACAAATTCCCTCCTTGCTGCCCACCATTCTTGCCTATTGGAAGCCATTTCTCTTACTGCCCTCCTCCAGGAAGCCCTAGGCAGACTTCTTGTGGGGCCCTCAGCCCTACTGAAGGGTGATGGTTTCTGTTCAAATATCTGGCACTAGGATACCTGTTGGTGTGGCTATAAACAGAGCTCCTATTCCCACTGAGGCTGAGTTCCTAAGACCAGGGATACATACCTGTGCCGCTGTTTTTTGCCAGCTAAGCAGCTCCATGTAGGAAGGACCCTGTGGTAAAAGTCCCCAATTCCCCCAGGTTATTTTGGTTCAGCCACCACCTGGTACAGTCAGAAGATACACACACATAGTACTGAAGAGTCTTGGTCCAAGGCTTCCACTCTGCAAAAGGGGTGGTGCTGACCCCAACAGAGCAGCTGGGATAGAAGCTCCTTGAGTGAGCTCTCAGAGGATGCCATGACAGTTCAGTGGGTAAGAATGCTTGTTGCCATGTCTGAAGACCAGAGTTGGATCCCTGAAGCTGACATTTTCCTAGTCCATGTGAATACAGTGGGACACATTAATAAAAATAAATAAATAAATAAATAAATAACCCAAAACTCTGGAGGATCCCATCATGCACATGGTGGTTAACAACTATCCATAACTCCAGTTCCAGGGGATCTGATGTCCTCTTCTGATCTCCACAAGCACCAGACATACATGTGGTATATAGGCATACATGCAGACAAAACATTCATACACATAAAATGATAAAATGAAATCACTCCTTTTTTCTTTCTCTCTCTCTCTCTCTTTTCAAGATAGGGTTTCTCTGTGGCTTTGGAAGCTGTCCTGGAACGAGCAGCTCTTTGTAGACCAGGCTGGCCTCAAACTCACAGAGATCTGTTTGTCTCTGCCTCCTGAGTGCTGGGATTAAAGGCATGAGCCACCAACACCCATCGAAATCACTTCTTAAGTGAGTTCTGGTTTGGGCTTGATGGTGTATTTATTTTTTCCTTGAGATGGTTATTATTTAAACCAGGTTACCTCAAACTCAGCTCACCTGCCTCTGCCTCCTGACTGGTGGGATTAAAGGCATGTGGTGTCACACTCATTAATGATGCACATCTTTGTTTTGTTCTTTGAGACAGGGTTTCTCTGTATAACAGTCCTGGCTGGCCTTGACCTCATGGAGGTCTGTCTGCCTCTGCTTCCTGACTACTCGGATTAAAGGCCATGCACCACCACTACCTGGCTCCTTTTCCTATTCTGTCCTAGTTCAGGAAGCTTAGGGTTTGTTCCCAGGCTGCCATTTCAATCCTGAAGAAAAGTGCACCATGAGGAGCAGAGAAAGCCAGCAATACCGGGGAAGCAGGAAGCCACATTAGTCAAAACAGCCCGTTGGGCAAAGGATGGGCAACCAGGCACACCAGAGACTACAGTTCAGAAGAATCATTTGCATCTCAGTATAGTGGGGGGGGGGGGGGAAGGCTCTGGGAAGACTCTTCTTTTTGAACAACATAAGCCAGAAGAGTGGGTGAGGGGTGCCTAGAAGGTCATAAGGCCAGGCTGCAGACAAAGTTCCAAAAGAAGCCTAGGAAAACCTGAAGGGAGGTCAGCTTTGCAATCTATACCCTACAGTGTGCAGAAGGGGCCTGTATCATGACGTTTGGGTCTGCGCACTCCTTGGATGACTACTCCAGGCGGAGATGGGAATCGTGAGTTGTAGCAGTCTTCCACGTAGTAGGCAGCAGGACCTGGGGTTCGGGCTGCAGAGAGAGTGAGCTGACCCTAGTTCTCATCCCCCGTATTCCCCCTCGCCATGTAGCCCAAGCCCCACTCCACCCTCAAGCAGGCCAAAGCCTCTTTTCCTAGGCCTTCTTACAAGAGCTGACCCAGGAAGCAAACGCAGGGGAGCGACTCATGGAGAAGGCAGGTGAGCGTGTACTCTGCAGGCGGCACCCAGGAAGGATGTCATAGGTGTTGGGGCTAGGTCGCTTCTCGCCAGATGGCTGTGAGTCAGCCATGAGTGGAGTATAGGCACAAGGACCTCGAGCTCGGAGCATCCCTGGGCGTATATGACTCTCGGGTATCTTGACATCAGAGCGGCGGCGGCCTCCAAAGCTGAAGGCCGGGAAGGCAGGCTGGCTCAGCGGCCTATACTCGGCGGGCGATGGCCACTGTAAGAAGTCAGGATGCGACCCAGGCCTGCAACCTCCTTGCCCAGCTTTACATAGTCCTCCAGGCCTGGCGAGTGCTTTTGTTTTTGATCCCCAGCCCCACCCCCACCCCGCTTCCGGCCATCACCAAGCCCAGCCTCGTAGCTCCTCCCTCAAGCCCCTCCCACAAGCCACCTGACCCCTCCTTTCCTGGCCTTCTCCTCACCTGCAACACCCCCACCTTTCGCAAGGCGGCCCCTAACCATCTTCTTCCACCCTCCCTCTACCTGGCCCAAGCAGTGTCTCTCTACCTTTCGCTCTCGATTGAAGTCAGTCTTCTGCGTGAAGGGGCTTTCACTTTGGAGCCACACAGTCTGCCATGCCCTGCGGCCACCACCCTCTGCAGTGGGGCGGATAGTTGGTGGGAAGGTCTTGAGGGCTGGAGGCCCCCATTCCCCAGGGATAGGCAGGGTTGTGGGGACATGTACCTCGACCAGGGTTCTTGCGGCCCATGGTGTAATGGGGATGGGGAGAGGACTCCCGCAGAGACGCACTGGGCACCTCATACTTGGTGGGGCTGGGGACATCCAGGTCAGTCAGGATCGGAGGGCGTCGTTCCAGCACTGGCGCAAAACACAAGCTCTAGACCTGTTTCTCCCACAAAGCTGATTTCACCTTATCCCTCCCCATACTGGCCTGGGGTGGGAGTGAGGTAGCCAAGAATCTCACTCACACAGCTCCCTCAGGGCCCCTGTGGGCTCTTTGGGGGTGTCCATTCTTAACCTGAAGCCACCTGGGGCCCTCTTCGTCTTTGGGGGCCACATCTCATTCCAGGCTGCCTCCAGCTCCTGGTCCCACCACAACACAGCAGCCTCAGGCCTGCAAGAAAGCCAACAACCACTATCCACCTGCCCCAGTGGTCTTCCCACCTGAGTCCCCACCTGTCTGCCACCCTCTGAAATTACTGGGTGGGATGAAGAGGTTGCTGACTCAGGGGACCCCGAGTCCAGTGTTTGCCTCCATTGATGTAAAAATTTGCCAAGAATTTCACAGCTTTCTGGTCAAAATTCATTCTGGGTCTTGGGGTTCTCTTGGCAGAGGGCACTGCTGGGTTCTGTGACCTCACTGTTGGGTCATGCCCCTCCCCTCTGTTGCTGGGGAGTCCCTAGAAAAGGAACATTGTCAGATCAGTAGGGGCTCTCCTACAGGGCCTCCATCCTCTGCCCCTCTCCTGCCTACTGAGACATCACCCAGGTCAGCTTTGGTTAAAACAGGCAAAACAGGCTCTAACCTGTCCCGACCCTTTTTCTCTCTCCTGGGGGCTTGAGTCCACTCTAGCAGTACTTCTGGGAGGTCTGGGGCCCCACTGTAGGTGGAGGGGCAGGGCATGTGAGTACATGCTAAGTAAGTCCTGCAGTATGGCTAGGTGTGTGAGGGCCAGCTAGTAGGAGCAAGACAGTCAGGAGGAAGAGGAAGGCTGCTGCCCCTGCAGTAAAACCTGGCTTGGGAAAACAAAGCAAAGTAACTCAGCCTGGCTTCAGTCAGACCAGCACAGGCAGGGATAGTTATCAGTGCTTGTCTTCTGCCTCTTCCTGATGGACAGAAGCCAGAATGTATTAGATGAACTGGGTTGTGTCTAGACAATATACAGAGGAATACTGAGCCTGAAAGAGCAAAAACCCATCTGGGCACTAAGGCCCTTGCAGAGTGGCCTCTGATACTGGCTGGTCTGGCTATCCCAGCCCTGACTTTGGCCCCAACTCTTCCAAGGCAGTGCTCAGACATAAATACCTTCATCACAAAGCCTCCTCCAATCATATTCTACCATGACTGGGCTTCTTCCTTTCTGGATCTCTCCCTTTAGCACTGGCCCTAATTGACACTTCTCTGGCTAGGTGGATGGAGACATGAGGAAACAAATTTGATTGGACAAGGGTGGGGGTCACAGGCTGCCAAGAGCCTCCTCCTGCATTGTACAGTGTCCTTTGAGAACTCAATTGATGGTGTTAAGGTACCCGTTTGTAGGGTTCTGAAGAAGCATCTGTTGCCGTTTAGGTGACCTCAGTTCCTCCCTGCAATATTTAGTGCTGTGGGCCTCAAGTGGCTCAGTCAGTAAGGTGCCTGCTGTGTGCTACCTGGGAGATGGAGGAGGGAGGGTCTCTGGGGTTCACTGTCCAGCCATTTAAACTGAAACGATATACTCTAAGTTCTGTGAGGGGAAAAAAAGAAAAAAGAAAAAGAAAACCTAAAGTGGGGAGCCATCAAGGAAGACGCCCAACGCCAACCTCTGGCCTCGCATACACATTCACACTGCTGTGGAGCTAGACACGGTGACCCACACTTGTAACCCCAGCCGTTGGGAGGTTGAGGCAGGAGTATGGCTACAGGTTCAAAGCCACCTTGGGTTACACAGCAAGAAAGAAAAACAGATAGATGTAGTTGTGATGGTATCACACATGTATCTTTTCTTGTTTCAAGAATTATTTAATGTGTACATGTGTTTTGCCCACACGTATGCATGTGGACCACATGCAAACCTGGTGATGTGGAGGTCTGAAGAGGTCATCAGATTCCCCTGGAAGTGGAGTTACATATGGTTGTGAACTACCATGTGGGTGCTGGGAATTGAATCTGGATCTTCTACAAGCAAGTGCTCATAGCTGCTAACACACCTCTCTAGTCCCCATCACAATCACCATGTATCTTTGCCTATTAGTTTCACAGCAGTGGGAGCAGTGTCTTGTTTAGACTTGATCTATATTAGCAAATTGTGCTCCAGAAGGTGTACTTCAGCAACCTACATTAGAAACTGCCATTATCTGCATTTGATCAGCATTTATTTGATTCAGGTACAACTATATTTTTTTGTGTTTAGAGGCTGTGGGTTTGTTTTGTTTTCAAACATTTGTGTTTATATTTGCATTTTAATATTGGGGTTAAATTTTAATGTTTTATTTCATAAGGTTTCTTTAAAGGATTTATTTTTAATGAGACTCTAAAGCAATCACCTGCATTTATTTATTTTGGGTTTTGCAGACAAGGATTTTCTGTGAAGCCCTGGCTGTCCTGGAGACCAGGCTGGCCTGAAACTCAGAGATCTGCCTGTCTCTGCCTCTCCAGTGCTGGGATTGAAGGTGTAGGCCACCACTTCCCAGTGATCTTTAGTACTTTTAACTATGTGTGTCTGTGTGTAGGTATGTGCACAGAGGCCAGGGGTATTGGATTCCCCTGGAGCTAGAGATGTAGGTGGTCATGAGATGCCTGATGTGAGTGCTGAAGTCAAGTAGGGTGGTTTGGGAGGGCAGTCTTAGCCTCCGAGCCATCTCTCTAGCCCTTCATGAGTCTTTTATGTGGACTTATCTGTTCATAATAGCTGTTGCAAATGTTAGTTGGCTGTCCATTATTGTTTATGCTGACTTGACCGGGAGTAGAATGCACAATTTTTCCCCTTTATAATATATTCACTTTTGTGGTTATAAAGTTCTTTCTATGAGCTAGGGAGAGAGCTTAGCTGGGGTTTCTGTGCAAGTGTGTGGACTTTAATTTGAATCACCAGCACACATAAAAGGCTTGTCTTGATGGCATGCTTGTGGATAAAGGCACTTGCCACCAAAGTCTTACAGTCTGAGTTCACTCCCCAAAACCCACATGGTGGAAGAGATAACTAACTCCCCAAAATTATCCTCAGACCTCCACAGGAGTGCCATACACATGTGTACACACACAATAAAAAAATTATTTTATAAAGCAAGTGTTGGGGAAGCACAGACAGGTGGCTCCCTGAGCTCACTGGCTAGCCAGTCTGGCTTAATCAGTAAAGCCTCAGATACCAATGAGAGAGCCTGTCTTGAAAAAAAAAAAAAAAAGTTGACAGGGCTGGAGATGGCTCAGAGGTTGAGAGCACTGACTGCTCTTCCAGAGGTTCTGAGTTCAATTCCCAGCACCCACATGGTGGCTCACAACCATCTACAACGAGATCTGGTGCCCTGTTCTGGTGTGCAATCATACATGCCAAACACTGCATACATAAGTAAAATCTTCAGGGAAAAAAAAAAAAGGTTGATAGTGTTGTGTTAGAAGATGACCACTGGGCTCTGTACAGAAATGAATATGTCTGCAAAAAAAGTAAAGGGCTTTTGTATTTTTTATTTGCTAGTGTGTGTTAGTGGAAGCCAAAAGACAACTTTTAGGAATGGGTCCTCTCACTTGGTGAGTTCCTGGGATTGAACTCAGTTTTCATGACAAGCATTCTTTACTTCACCAACTCCAAAGAAAGCTTTTAAAAATTTTTTTTTAGTTTATGTTCATTTGTGTTTTGCCTGCATATATATCTAGGAGATACATAGTGTCAAAAGCCCTGGAACAGGAATTACAGACAGGTGTGAGCTGCCGTGGGAATTGAACCCGGGTCCTCTGAAAGAGCAGCCAATGCTCTCAACCACTGAGCTATTTCTCCAGCCCCGAAAATACTTTCTACATTAAAAACCAGAATGAGGATTTGCTAAGTATAGAAATTAATGTCTTACTACAGGGGAACAAGCCTATTGGACAATCCACACAGCTGTCATCTGGGAAACCTGACTCAGTGCTGACTTCAGTGGAGAAAGACTAGGGTAAAGCAGGAACTGCTTGTCAATTGGGTCTTGGGGAGCAGTCAGAGTCCAACCCCATTCCATTTCTGGCTCCTGGGCTCTGGGAGAGTGGGGCTTCCTTCCAGGATGCTCTGCCTTGTGCAAGACAGCTTTCTAGCTGGTGTTTGAACCAGAGATGTTGTGAGACTAGGAGCACTCACAGGGTTAACAGATGGCTGGGTCCATAATGCTGGCCCCTTCACAATGGTTACCAGGCAACAGGTCTCTTTTCAGGGAAGGAAGGTGGACCAGAAAGGGCTGAACCAGCAAGGGCAGAGTCAAAGCAAATGTCAGCTACTCAGAAACACAACCTCTTCACTCCAGAACCCCACTACATCCCTGGGTAAGAGCTGGGAGCTCTATAGAGTTTGGGGTTGGGAAAGAGGGATGACCAGTAGGGCTGGGGTTTAACCAGGACTCCAGGAGGCTGAGGACCAATGCTGAAGAGACCCAAAGCCAGAGTTACTAAGGAGTAGAATAGAACACCAGGGCTAAAGAGCTCTGGGACAGGAAAACGCTGAGGTAGAGCTACAGATGAAAGCCTAGGCCTTGCCCCTCCCCGTGGCTTTAACCTGAATGCAGTACTAGGTGGCCAGAATGTCTGTCAAGGACAAAAATTATGGCAGCCAAACAATTTGGCAGAGACTGGATAAGCAAATGCTGGACTTGTTCTCCATAGGAAGAGATAATTTAGAGGTGGAGTAAGTATAGTCCAGTTAAAAACAAAAACAAACAAGGTTCCATTCAGATGTACGGTACCTAGCATGCATACACAAAGTCCTGAGTCTGATCTCCAGCACTGCAAAATAAATAAAATAAAAAGCCTCCGAAGAAAGTGTGTGTGCCTACCTACCTACTCAGCCCCAGGTGCTACATGAGAGCACATAAGATGGGAAACTGAAGGACCTATACCTCCTTTCAACTTAGTCACTTTTGGAGGTGACAGTGGGGTGAGGGATGGAGTGTTGAAAATGGCTTAGGTGCTGGGCTGGAGAGATGGCTCTGCTGTTAAGAACACTTGCTGGTCTTGCAGAGAACAGAAGTTCAATTCTCAGCATCCACATGGTAGCTTCACAACCACTTATAACTCCAGTTCCAGAAGATCCAACACCCTCTTCTGACTCCCAAAGGCACTAGACACACATGTGATACAAACATACATGCAGGCCAAACACCTAGGCACATAAAATAGAGAACTGATGGGTATATGGGTCCACTGTGGAGGACAATCTGATAGCGGTGATGACAGTGAAGACCCTGGTGTATTGTCAGATCTGGCACATGTTATCCTCTAGGAGTCCCAGAAAGTGGGTGCTTCCATTACCTTCATCTAAAGTGAGCAGAGGTCAGGTAACCTGCCTGGTCAGGTTTAATGCCTGCTAATTAACAGGCAGGAGTGGCATCTCCCTTGCTTCTCTCCACAGCTATGCTGGTTTCTATCCTCAACTGCGCTACCAGGTGGGGAACACCTATGGCCGCACCACTGCACAATTGCTCACAGATCCCAGCGTACAGAAGAGCCCCTGCTCTGTTCTGTCACCTATGTCCAAGCCCAAGTTCATTGAGGACTTCAGCAAAAATAAGCCACCATGGATTCCCTGCAGGGACCTGACAGAGCCTTACATCCCCCACTATACCAGTGAGCTTCAGATCTTGGGTGGGCCCCACCCAGCCCAGCCTCCACTGGGGCTCCACCCTCCTCCTGTATGGCTCAAGAGCTGCCCTGTCCGTACAGGTCTGAAACCCTACAAGAATTTTGAGATCCTGGGCCAGGTCCCACGCCAGGAGGTGAACACCCTGCGGCCACCACAGGCAGAGAATATATCCAGAGAGATCCCACTGCCTGCAGGCTTCATGCCTTATCCTCCCTACCCACCATTCCCTCCGGGCAGAAAGGGAGAAGCTAGAAACCTGGGACATCCAGGTCTACTGCTGGCATATGGGGAAGAGGCCTGGAAAAATGCAGCACCTCTTCAGGAGACCCCAGGGAGGTACCAGGTAAGTGTAAACACCCTGGTCTGGGTCCTCTTGTCTCCCCCAACACCTCCTGGTGGAAGCTGTGTCACACTTTACACTTCCCTGTTCCAGCTATACCACTGCAGGAGGGACGAGTACCTGCCTCCACATCCCTCGCAGGAGACACTAGATGTGGGCAGGTTCCAGCGACTACCCCAGCTAGACCACCCCAACCTGATCCAACGGAAGGCCATCTCAGGTATGTGCTGGGTGCCTGAGCCATTCCCCACTTCCAAGGGTCCAGATGAGATGGTGAGAACAGCAGCGTTTGGCTTCACTTCTTCCCTTGAGCCAGCCAAGCTGTTCTCATGAGGGGTTAAGTTTGGCCCCAAGAGAACCTTTAGGGATGGAAGGGGCTTAATAACTAAATGTTCAGGGATAAAGGGGCTCAGGATTTCTGACACACCTGGCAGATTATGCCTGGAAGGCAGCCAGGGAAGAACCCTGACACCCACCTATCTCCAGGGTATGCTGGCTTTGTCCCCCGGTTTGCCTGGGTGATGGGGATGAACTACCGTGATGGAGTCACACAAGCTATGGATGAGTTTGACAAAAACCAGGTAGGAAAACATGGGCCTAGCCTGCTGCCAGGTGCCTCAGCCAGGCTGCATCTGCTTCCACTCCCAGGGGTCATCCTTAAGGCCAAGTTTGTGGAGGCTTAGGGCCTTAACATCCTAACAAGGTCTGATTCCCTACCCTAGTTAAGGGGTGGGGGTGTTGGTCAGTCAAAACTCCTAGAAAATCAGGAACTTAGTCAACTACAGCCCTTGTCAGCACACATCCATTTCTCCAGTTTGTGTTCAGAAACCCAGTCTGTGCTCTGGGTGAAAGGCTGCCCAGGACCCACTGGCCAAACACCACTGTCTACAGAAGCCAAGGCCTGATTCCCTTCTACATGGGCTTCATCCCATGTGAGTACCCCATACCCACTTCCAAAGGATAAGATTAAACTACACACCAAACCCATGGCCGACCTCTCCAGTGTGCTAATCCCAGGAACTCGGCTTACTCCTTTCTCTCTTGCAGCCATGCAGGACAACTATGCACTGACATTCGGTAACAGTACCCGAAAAGCCTATCAGAAGGAACTGGAGAGGCGAAGCCACACACTATGAATTGCTTTAATTGTGGTATCTGTACAAGTGATGTCAGGACAGGACAGCAAATGCACAGTGAACATGGCTAGCAGACAGGCTGTGAATGAATAAAGAGTTCACACTGCAACCATGCTTTAGCTGCTTAAAGACAGCTTTAGGCCACCTCCTCCTCTGCCTCCTCCTCAAACTCTCCCTCCTCCTCAGCCGTGGCATCCTGGTACTGCTGGTACTCGGACACCAGGTCATTCATGTTGCTCTCAGCCTCGGTGAACTCCATCTCATCCATGCCCTCACCCGTGTACCAGTGCAGGAAGGCCTTGCGTCGGAACATGGCTGTGAACTGCTCTGAGATGCGTTTGAACAGCTCCTGAATGGCGGTGCTGTTGCCAATGAAGGTGGCAGACATTTTTAGGCCCCGAGGTGGAATGTCACAGACAGCTGTTTTCACATTGTTGGGAATCCACTCAACAAAGTAGCTGCTGTTCTTGTTTTGGACATTAAGCATCTGTTCGTCCACCTCCTTCATAGACATGCGGCCCCGGAACACTGCAGCCACTGTCAAGTAGCGCCCATGGCGGGGATCACAGGCAGCCATCATGTTCTTGGCATCAAACATCTGCTGGGTGAGCTCAGGAACTGTCAGGGCACGGTACTGCTGACTGCCCCGGCTGGTCAAGGGGGCAAAGCCAGGCATGAAGAAGTGCAAGCGAGGGAAGGGCACCATATTTACAGCCAGCTTTCTCAGGTCAGCGTTTAGCTGGCCAGGGAACCGCAGGCAAGTGGTCACCCCACTCATGGTGGCGGACACTAGATGGTTCAGGTCACCGTAAGTGGGTGTGGTCAGCTTTAGGGTTCTGAAACAGATGTCATAGAGTGCTTCATTATCAATGCAATAGGTCTCATCTGTGTTTTCAACGAGCTGGTGTACTGAAAGGGTGGCATTGTAGGGCTCAACCACTGTGTCCGACACCTTGGGGGAAGGCACCACACTGAAAGTGTTCATGATGCGGTCTGGGTACTCCTCCCGGATCTTGCTGATAAGGAGGGTCCCCATCCCAGACCCCGTCCCCCCACCCAGGGAGTGGGTCAGCTGGAAGCCCTGCAGGCAATCACAGCTCTCAGCTTCCTTCCTCACAACGTCCAACACCGAGTCCACCAGCTCTGCGCCTTCTGTGTAGTGCCCCTTGGCCCAGTTGTTCCCAGCCCCACTCTGACCTGTAAGAGAAAACAGCTGGTCACTAACTGTTATGTGCCCTACCTAGGTGCCCAACGGTGTGGGGGTTGTCACCTCTAAAAGTCAAAAGACCCCTGGTGACACCATAGCAACCTGCCACGTAAAAATATAATAAAAAGGAACCCCAGAGCTAGGACAGTAAATTAGTTCCCTAGACATCCCCGCCGATATTCAAAGACAGCACAGGGACCCCTGTCCCTGCTCACTCTCTACCCGCACAGTTAGACGTTCCCAAGCTACTTTCAATCCAGGGCAGGAAGGTGTTACACCTGGGGCAGCTAGTCAGCAGGGTCAGCCCCTTGACCTTTGAGCCTCTGGAGTAGTTAGCTCCACCCACACCCCCACTGCACTCACCGAAGACGAAGTTATCAGGTCTGAAGATCTGCCCGAAAGGCCCGGAGCGCACTGAGTCCATGGTGCCGGGCTCCAAGTCCACGAGCACAGCACGGGGCACATACTTGCCACCTGGTGAGACAGAGGGAGGTCAAGCGTGGTCAAACGGGAGGGGCGGTCGGGAGCATAGACAGGCAGAGGAGTCTTACCGGTAGCCTCGTTGTAGTACACGTTGATACGCTCCAGCTGGAGGTCGCTATCTCCGTGGTATGTGCCGGTGGGATCAATGCCATGCTCGTCGCTGATCACCTCCCAGAACTGCAAGGGACTCGGGCGTTAGCTGAGTCACGGCGGCCGGTGCGCTCCAAGGCAGCCCCGCCCCGGATGGGTGCGGCAGGCCCTTCCCCCCCCCTCCCCCTGTCTCCAAAGCGCCCGGGAGACGGGTCCCTAGGGCCGAGCACGGTCCGCCCCCACCGCCACTAGCCACCGGCTGTACGCCCCGGCCCAGTGTACGCCGGTATCCAGGACGCAGTGAGGGCGCCGCCGCTTCCGCCATCTTTCCCGGCTGACCGTACCGCTGGCGTCCGTCCCGAGAGCCCTAGCCGCCTACCTTGGCGCCAATCTGGTTGCCGCACTGCCCAGCCTGCAGGTGCACGATCTCCCTCATGGCGGCGGCGACTGCGGAGCGGCGGCAGAGGAGTAAGAAGTAGGGAGGAGCAGGCGCACAGAGTGCTACAACCGACGCTCTACCAGCACTTATATAGCCCTCATGGCCCGCCTTCGCCAGCCTACGATTGGGCTCCCAGAACGAGGCCAAGAAGCACCCTTGTTTAATTGGCTACTTTTCTGTCAATCGGGTGTTCTAAGGCCCGCCTTCCCAACTATATTCGCTCATTATTGGTCCGTCCTGGCTAGGATTCTCCCTATCACAATCCCCGCCTTGGCGCCGCAGTGCTCAATTCATTGGCTGTTTCAAATGATTGATTTGCACCCCCATTGGCTGCCTCATGTTAGCACACCGAAAACCTGACACTATTGGCTGCGCTGGGTTGGCGTCCTGGTAACCGCCGCAGTGCAGCGCGCGGGCGGGACGTGGAAAGCAAGCTTCCGGCTGAGAGGGAGGGGTGTCTTTTCAGAGTTTTGTGGGCTCAGTTTGGTTTGAGGATCTGGGTGCTGCTGTTGGGAGAGAAAACAGCCCAAGGTATTACTGTCCCGTACACATTGAGGTCCAGTTCGGGGGCTTCCAAGCTGAGGCGGATTGTAGCCATGAAACAACAATAATAGGCTCCGGCGGTGGCGCTGGGTCCTCCCGGGACGCACTGGGCAGGCGCGGGGTCTGTTTGTTCCCGGGAGGGCCCTCCCTTCGCCCTTTCGGCTGCGCTCGATGTTGTGGAAACCAGCTGGCCTGGCGCCGGTCTCCTTGGATCCTGTGCTCCAAGTGCGCACAGAGTTGCATGGAGACTGCAGGGCCGGGCATGCCTGGCCATGACTCTATGAGAGGGAAAAACAAACGAACAAACGTATAGACGTTAAATCAAGCCCCTGTCCTGTAATGGAACACTTAGAGAATAATACATTATTTATATATTTCTGTAAGTTTCCCTCCCTCCCCCTGAAGTGTCTGGTTCAAAGCCCCGCTACCTTCAACGTGGCAGTATTGACATTGTCCTAAACAGAAGGACTTGGCCAGGAACAAGCCTAAAGAGGTTTTTGTTTACTAGAAAAGTAGATCTAAGATGTTTTTGGTTCACCAGGAACTACCTCTCTTAGCCTTCCCCGCAAAAATAAACTGCCAGGGGCACATATTTCTGAATCAATCCTTTTCCACCATCTGGTCTTCTCCCCCTCACCCACAATGGCCTTGGCAGTTTGATCCCCAATAAATCTTTCTGCCCACGGAACAGTCTAGTTCGGTTGTTTCTTTGCGACATAATTTCATATGAGGCAGGTTTGGATTTACAGTCCAAAGCTAGGCTCTGTAACTTTCTTAAAAAAAAGAAAGAAAGAAAGAAATGTTACACTATGGGGTCTGTTCCAGTCTAACCATCAAGTTTTTGGTATGAACTACCTCCAAAACTAAGACTGTTAGGCAATCCCTATTATTTGTGGTATCCAATACCAACAAGTCACAAAGAAAAACCATCAGGACAAGCAGAATCCTATATCCAAAGCAGCAGCATTCTGTTGGATCGAGTCCCATTGTTTATGTTTACCATTCTGACCAGTATACTAGTCTCTAACAAGACCTGACTGTCCCCTCCCTAAAAGGGTTCAGAAAGGGGGAGGTGGGCTCTGTCGACACTGACAGGACCCTAGGAGGACTAGATGTGTGTGAGGAGCACCAGATTAGTTTTGGTCATGCTGAGAGTTATCTCAATGCCCAGAGTATCTTCTGAGTTGACTCATCCTTGAGAAGTAGCTTGGCTGCCAAGCAGTAGACTTAACCACTAGAATCTCCAAGCCAGTACATTTACATCCATGAAGGAAGCAGAAGCTCTGAGTTTTAACACGAAGAACTGCCAGGGCTTTTCTTTGAGATGTATGAGTTCCAAGGTGGGCAATAGGTACAAATAATATAGCAAAAGACCATGGCTCTTGAGCATAAGCCCACTAAGGACAGTGGCTACCCACAGCTGATAAGGGAAGAAAGTGTAGATCTTCATCATGAAGTAAGAGTACCCCTTGTGGTAATGAGAAAGAAGCCTATAGCCTGAAAGGATGTGCACAGGGCCCGCCAGAAGAGCAGGGAAGCAAGGCAGAATGGGCTGTGGGTGCCTGCCCTCCCTCCCCAGCCTGCAGCTGTTGGGGAGGCTGCACAAGGAAGGCTCTGTTTACTGGTGGCCATGGTCCCAGTGGGAGGGTGCATTACTGCCAGGCAGGAGCGGCAGGCAGACAGTCTTTGCGGCCTCAGAGGACCCTGTGGTCAGCTTTTGTGGAAGGCCTTCCCTCACCCCGGAAGGATCAGTGCCAAGGTGCTTCCCCTGTGGACAAGGCCCCACTGACCTCCCTCAGTGGATCTTCAGGGAAGCAGTCTGGCTCAGCCCCCCCCCCTCTGGAACACCAGAGAACACCATGAGGTTGTGTTAAAGCACTCTGCAATCAATCAATCAATCACAAGAGTGGGTGAACTAAGGCTGCAGTGCACAGACCTTGCTCTGTCTTTGCTGGAGTTCATCTCTGTAAATCCTTGTCTCCCAGAGCAGGCAGTCAATTCTCATGATAGACAGAATGAATTCCAGGCCCAGGAAACCTAGGAGCTGGGGTAGGGGTTGGCACAGAACTTGGGTGACATTAAAGGCTATGGGTAAAGAGGGCTTGGGTTGTTCTAAGACACAGAAAGGACCATGGAGACATCCACAATGTATGGAAGAGTGAAGGGAATCAGAAAATACAAGGGGGTTGGACATATGGCTCAGCAGTTAAAAATGCTTGTTGCCCTTGTAGAAGGCCCAGGTTTGTATCCCAATACGTATGTGGTGGTTCACAACCATCCATCCACCAAGCTGACTTCACACCTTCTGACTTCCAATGGCACCAGGCACAAGCTGTGCACATACATACACACAGCCAAAAACAAACAAACAAAAAACTAAAACCAGAAACACACACATAAAATACACAAATCTAAATAAGTGTTAAAACACACACATACAACCAAGGATAGTACCCTACAGGCTCTCCAGGCTTCATCTCCCTGAAGGCCATACAGGTTGACCCACAGTGTCTGGCTAGGCAAACCTGGAGATGGGGGAAAAGGTGCTGGGAAAGATTTGGGGCCAAGAAAATTCACACAGATGTGGGCAGGGTGGCTATAAATGAAACAACTCAAGTTAGTGAGCTTACTTAAAACCTTGAAGGTTTTGTTTGTTGTAATTCAGTCACACAGTTCTGGGTCATGAGCTATGCCAATGACAATGTCATGCCTGTAAGGATTCAGGCATTATGCTGGCTTGCCCCTGTCACCTGGCAGAATGCATGCAGACAGTACCCTAGTCAGCCCAGGGTTCCCTGAGTACTAGTCTGCATGCAGGTGTAAAGGACCCCTTTAAAAGACAGACAACCCACACACACACTTATACTTCTTTTGCTCTCTTACTGTTTTTCTGCTCTCTCTCCTCCCTGTTGCCCAACACCTAACCTACCCCCCCTTCATTTCCTCCACCAATAAACTCCATGTGGGCATGTTGTCTCGTGTTCGTGTTTCATTGCCCCGCAGCTGTAGCAAAAGAACAACAGTGCCTGAAAGCTATAATGGACAGCCGTATCCCGGTCCAGTCCACAGCTCTTCTGTGGGTCCTAGTGCTACAACCCAGTGCCTGAGTTTTGGGTGGCTTTTTTGGTGGTATGGAAGGGATGGGGGTAGGGTTGTGAGCAGCCTTAAACTGTAGGAAATGGTGAGAGGCCTTTTCTCTGGTGTCCAGTTACCTTTTGGCTGTAGGACAAGCCTTCCTGTTTGAAAACCAGACCGCCAGTGGGAGGCCCAGAGGAGGAGGGCAGGAGCTCCCACCAGGGCCCTTTCCTCTCCCAGGGCCTTCCTTAGGCGCTCAGGCGAAGAAAATGGTGTCTAGCCCTTATATCCTTTCACCTAGATGGGCAAGTCCTAGCAGGCTTCCTGGACAAGTTTGGGCACCAAGGTGCCTGAGGGAGGGTGCTGTTTAGGATCTCAGCAGGAGGAAGGGTGCCCCCTGGTGGCTAGGGAGACTGTGCCTGACCGAGCTTTAGGGCAGGACGCAAGCCGAGCCTCTTGAACTACTCGGTAACAGCCATATACTCGACTGTAGCTCCCTTACACCCATCGCCTGGTGGATGGATCTCAGGTCTCCCTCAAGACGTGGACTTGGGCTCTCTGCCTGCACAGCCTTCCCAGACAGGCCCGGGAAGGCCTCCGGTAAACCGGCGGTCACCAACCACCACAGAAATAAACAAGCAGCGCCTAGGGGGAGTCCTAATCCCGAGTCTCCGCTAGGAGCAGCATGGCGCTGCTTGTCCACCTCCACTCAGTTGGGATAGGTACCTCCTCAGGCAGCGTTATCTGGGAGAGAAAGTCAACACTCCTTAGTAACAGCGTCATTTATTTGCAAAGAATGGCAAACAGGAGTCTAGAAAGTCCACGTGGAGCCCCTCCCCTCCGCCCCCAGGGAAGACTAGCAGGCGGTCTCTCCCCACTTCAGTGCCCTGAAGCTGGTGGAGCTGGGTAGATGGACTATGGCACCCACTTTTCACAACTGCTGGGAAGCTACGATCTCTGGGTTCTCGTAGCAGTTAGCCACTTTGCTGGTGGTATTGGAGTTGCTGCAAGCCCTGCAGGGGCAACAGCCAGTCACCAGGCGGTCCCAGGGCTCCAGAGAATGGAGCCAGAGAGGCAGCCAAGCCCAGGATCGAAGACAGCGAGGCAGCCAAGATGGCCGGTGTCTTTGCAGGATATTAACCAGGATGATAAGGAGCACAAGCCCCACCAGAGGCCCTCCCACTGCAGCCAGCACTGAGCCCCCTGCCAGGGAAAGTCCAAAGGCTGCCAGGGGCAACAACAGGAAGGTGAGTAGCAGGTAGACAATGGCTACCCAGCGGTACTGGGCAGTCAGGTTCCCAAAGCGCTTGGCCAGTGGAATGGGTAGTCTCAGGACAGGCACCAGGTACCACAGCAGTATGCCAGCCAGGTTGAAGAAGAAGTGGATGAGGGCAACCTGGTAGGCAGGAAGGGTAAGAAGGGGTGAGAAGCTTGGGCCAGATGACATGGGGCACCTGGGCTTTTAGAAACTATACATTTTGCTAGGTGGTGGCAGCTCACACCTTTAATCCCAGCACTCAGGAGGCAGAGGCAGGCAGATCTCTGTGAGTTTGAGGTTAGCCTTGTCTACAGGGAGAGTTCCAGGACAGCCAGGGCTACACACACACACACACACACACACACACACACACACACACACACACACACACACGCTACCTGTCTTGAAAAACCAAAACCAAAACCAACCAACCAACAAACAAAAAATGCCTTTCCCTGCTCTGCTCAAGTCTGAAGCTTGTCTGTTGTGTCCTGCTGAGTGGTTCAGACAGAACACTTAGGATGGCAGAGTCCAGCCAGAGTAGGCTAGTGTTCACCACACAACCTCCCCCACTTTTCAGGAGCTAGGGGCTTGTGCCAGCACTTATGTGCAGTTAACACATCTCTGCTGCTATCAGAGACAATGCAGGGGGTGGGGTAGGGTGGTCAGGGAAGGCAGGGAACACAACACATGGCTTTCCTGTGAGTGAGCACAAATCAGAGGACTGGGACAGGAGGATCTGAGTGACAGAGATGGCACAGAGGCAAAGATGCGGGTGGAGGTGGAGGGCTCCAGCCTCATGTTTCTCCCTGGGAGCAGCAGCTAGTGCTACCCAAGATTTCAGAACTTGATCCTGTCCTGGGCAGAGGGAAGTTAGAGTCAGAGCAGTGGACCAAAGACTAGATGATTTAGAGTGTCAGAGGCCAAATAGGACTAAGAGTGAGGCACAGAGCTTTGAGATTTAGGGTTGGGGGGAGACAACTTAGAGGCAGAATCTCAGATGAGGTGTCATGATGCAGCTAGTACAGGTGCACAGGTAAGCTGGGACATTCCCAGGATGGGGTCTGGGAAGACTGGACATTCCTTAGCCAGTGATCTTGGTACATAGAGGGACAGGAATTTTGGAACAGTCACATTGGATGTGTTAACCAGAGGGACACTCTTGGATACCCCAGAGGACAGTGAGGAGTCCAGGATGGAGAGACCAGAGGAACAGTGGTCCTTCAGAGGAAGCTGGGGGCCCTGGAAAGGAAGAACTGAGGCTACAGCTGCAGTGTCCCCTGGCTCGGGGGCTGCAGGCCTGTGGTTGGTGTCAGAAAAACCCAAGGAGAGCTGGAGCTGTAACCAGCTTTGGCTGTGCTGGGAACGGGGAAATGGTTGGGGGCAGTACCTGGACTGCGAAGAGCAACATGTCTGCAGGGCTGGCCAGGGCAGCCAGCAGGGCCGTGGTGGTGGTGCCGATGTTGGAGCCCAGGAATAGGGGGTAGGCCCGTTCCAGGTTGATCACCCCAACCCCTGGAGGAATGAAGAGTTAGCAGGGGCCCCAGCCCAGCTCCCCCAACCCCGAGTCTACCGTTCACCTTGGCTTACCCATGAGAGGCACAATGGCGGCTGTGAATACACTACTGCTCTGAAGCAAGAAGGTTAGGCCTGCACCAACAAGGATGGCCAAGTAGCCACTGAGCCAGCCAAAGGGGAATGGGAAGTCTGCAGGTGTGTAGGGTGAAAGGCAGTCGGGTCATTCTTAACTTCCTGCCTTATCCTCCATCCCAGTTCCAGGGCCTCTGTACATGTACACCTACCTGCGTTGATGACAGTTCTCACAGCCTGTGCTATGCGGCCCTGCAGCACAGAGTTGAGTAGCTTAACGATGAGGACCAGACAGGTACAGAGCACCAGCAGAGAGCCCGCCAGCAGGATTAAGCCCACGGCCAGATCTGTGAGCACGGTGCCCACAAACAAGTGATGGCCTGTGGCAGGGCAGCGTGATAAGTGGGAGGCAGTCAGAGCAGTACGCAGGGTGGTGGGTGGCACTGGTGGAGGTACTCACAAGGCACTTTGTCCTCCTCTGGAGACGCTGTGCTGTTCTCAGCGTAGGGGGTGAAGATGCTGCCTTCCTCGTTGCTCCCCTGGAGCTGAGGAGGTAGGGAGGACTCAGGCCAGGCTCACAGCAGGCAGATAGAGGTTAAAAGGATCAAGATCAAGGGTGGGATGATTTGGTAGGTCAGAGGTCATATGAGGGATGGGGTCAGAGGCACCTCACCGTCTCCCCCCTGACGCCACACCATTGCTTAATCAGGCTGCTGTTAGTGGTATTGCTGGTAGCACTTCCAGTAATCACGCTGCTATCCAGCTGGTAGACAGAGGGGGCATGATTATGTGTCTGACATTCTTTATCCCTCAGCCTATTACAAACCCAAACCCTCTTCTGTCCCCATCCAGGACAGGGCTTCTGCCTCCTGTTCCTCATCAGCCAGGCACAGGTACCTTCCTATGGCACATCTGTCCTCACCTGGATGATGAGGTGTGTGAAAGGCTGCGTCAGTGCCTTGAGGATGTCCGGGGCCTGCCCCCCTGGCTGCAGGCTAGCAGCACCCAGGGCCAGTTCACTCAGCCTCTCTAATGCTGCTGTGGCACTCTCCAGTGGCAGCAATACCAACACTGTGAGCCAGTTGAAGATACCATGCACAGCCGAGCCGCTGAAGGCCCTGTGGTCACACAGGACAGGCCGGCTGTCTGAGCAGCCTCTACTGAGGCCAGGGCAGACCCAGCCTGGCCCTTCAGCCCTGACTCACCTCTGGAACTCATCCCGGTCCCCTGACTGTGCCATTGAGACCAGGGTGCTGGTGATGGAGGTGCCCACGTTGACGCCCATGATGATAGGCACAGATGCCCGGACAGTCAGCACTGTAGGGATGCCATTTCAGCAGCCCTGCCTGTCCACCAACCCACCCACCACTGCCCTATGAGAGAGAGATGCACTCACACTTTGAGGCCACCATGCTGACCACGATAGAGGAAGATGTGCTAGAGCTCTGTACAAGGACTGTGACTAGCACACCAATGACCAAGCCAGCCACAGGGTTGGACAGCACCACATTGTCCTTGAAAATGTCTCCAGCCATTTTGCCTATTCCCCACAGAGAGATGCAATGAGGTTGTAAAGAGCTAACTTCCCCTCCCCAGCCTGGCCTCCCGCCTGGTCACTCACTGCCTAGCAGCTGGAAGGCAGAGCTGAGGATGTCCAGAGAGCAGATGAAAAGGTAGAGGCTTCCCAGGAGTCCACATGCCTTGAGGAAGCCAATGGCTACCTGGAGAAGCCTGCTGGCCATGCTGACCTCTAGGAACACCAGATAGGACTATATTTGACCAGCTGGCTCCTGCCCAGCAATATATATATATATATATATATATATATATATATATATATATATATATACATACATACATACATACATACATATGCACACTTTGTTCCCAATGAACAGGAACCCTATCACCTCTCAGGCAGAGCATAGCATCTCCCTTCTGTCCCATTGGGCAGGAACCCATGTCCTCCTTATGTGTTCCCCAGGACAGAGTCTGTGTCTCTTCCTTTGTCCTCCATTGTTCCTTTGCCATATGGCTAAGCCCATGACCTTGGAGGGAGAGTCCCAGAATTGGAGCCGTCATTGGGGGGGGGGGACACAAGGGGCTGGAAGGGGAGTTTTCACTCCATCTCCGGTAGACTAATGTGGGTTTCTATGAGGTGTGGTCTGCTAAATTCCCAGCCTATACTCTGCTGAGAAATAGGAAGCCAGGGGACTGCCTGCATGCTGTCTCATCACCCCCACACCTACCTTTCAGTTGGCCAGTGTTCTTCAGCTGAGAGAAGGCCCAGGGGTCTGTGCCACCCTCCTCCAAGCCTGGGATAGAACTGGAGGTCCCTGCAGGTGTCAAGTCAGGTAGGGCTGTTTGTAGAACCCCCAAGGAGGAGGACAAAAGGAAGCAAGAGGTGGAAGGGGCTGGGCACAAGGGGCCATGGGTGAGGTACGAGCAGGGAAAGGAAAGGGCTCCAGTGAGTTTGGCTCAGGCCAGAGGTATGAGAAGATGCTAGAACTCTTCAAGATGTCATCTGAGAAACCTCATTTTGCCTAGTGTAGAGGTAGAGCCCTGGGGGTGCCTGATACCTGCATTTCTCGGATTCCGGTCCGCCAGGTCAATCACATCCAGAGTAGGGTGGGGGAACTGGCCACCAGCAAGGGAATTCGGCATGGATTTCAAGCAGAGAGAGACCCAGGCCCAATCCTAGATCTGCTGAGGGCAAGGCAGGTAAGAGCTGGTTGTTCTTCCGGCTTTACCTCCACCACGAAGCAGTCCAAAGTCAGGCCCCTGACCTGACTGTCAGCCGCAGCCCCACACCTTACAGGTCTTGGTGGCTCTCCCTTCCTGCCGACCGACCATTGGCAGATGGCTACAGTGACCTCAGGTGGTTGTCAGGCAAGCCCAATCTAGTTTTAGGGAGCAGAAGACAGGGGCTACTGGAGCCCCAGCTCTCTTACTGGTCTTGGCTGGAAGAAGGTTTGACAGCTCACTGAGGGCAGAGTTCTGGAGTGCTGGCTGGAAGTAGCCGGTGGCTAGAGAACCCTGGGATTTCTCCTATCAAGTGTCAGTGAGGACACTGCAGATGGTCCCAGCTTAGACTTTGGCATTTGATACCAAACAAGTGACGTCTTTACTTGATAAGAGCCCCACCCCACCCCCAACTTAGGAGCAGGGCTTGGGAGCCCCCTGCTCACATCAGGTCCCTTCTGGCAGCTCTGGCTCCATGGGTCTCTAGGTTTGAAAGTCTTTGAATGCTAGTCTACCCTGACCTCTTCCCTAGTGCTTGGCTCAGGCCCAGGGGTCCTTTGTGTTCCCTCCCTCTGGCCTGCCCAGGTTCTTCTCACTTGCTCTAAGGTCCTAGGGGTTCAGAATGGTGCCCAAACCCTGGAACTGGTGGTCACTCAGCTCTGGTCCAGTGTCCCTTAGTTTGGTCTAGTTCTAGGAGCTCCTACCTGCATGTGTGGTGAGGGGGCACCAGCAAGGAGGAGGCACAGCGGGAATAGCTTCAGGTCAAAGATCTGCCCAGTGTGCACATGACTTGCAGTGTGTGGAGCCCCATTAATGTTTACCCAGGAGCTGGGGCCCCCAAAGGGAGACCCTGCCTGGCCCGAGGCCTTAGTCAGACTCTTGGCATCCTACAGCTAGGAGTTCTGAGCCCCTAGCCCAACTCTTTTGGAGTGAAACTCCTGGGGATGGGCAACATCTGGCCAGGAGGATAATACAGCTAGACACTACAGCCACCAGTAGGCATCTGATACATTTAATGGACACTACACCACCCAAGTTGGACGTCCTCATTCTGGCTGGGGCTGCCTAGGGACCCCAGAATGTTGCCCTCCTCTTTCTATGTTCCTCTGAACTCTGCAAACCTTATCATGGTCATCTGTGCACCTGACAGAGATGAGATGAAAGCCCTTTGCACCAAGTGGGTGTGGAAGACAGATTTCCTCAGGTGGCCTGGGAAGGTACCCAGGCTCTCTGGTCAGCAGATTCAAATCTGAATTTAAGGGTAGGGCTAGGTCCAGAAGGGCTTTCTGTAGAGGTCAGCATGGAGGCCAGGACACAGAGTCTCTATCTCCAAAGATGGAGGGAGGAGTGTAGAGCCCTTCCCCATCCCACAGTGCTCATTGCCTAAACCCTACCTGAGCATCTTTTCCCAGATGAGTGCTATTCTGAGCCCATGTGCTGTGAAATGTCCTGTCTTGTGGGTCAGTCCCCTTCTAGCCCCTGGGTTGGAAACTGGGCCCTCTCCTGCAAGCTGTTTCCCCAGGAGCCCTGTAGGCTCCAGCACCCTGCTCTGCTCACTGCCCAGCTCTGTCCCTGGGTGCTTGAGGGACTTTGCCCAGGGAAGGAGTCTTCTTGATGTCTATTCAGCAAATTCTCTTTCCTCCCCATCCTACAACCACTCCCTAGGAGGCCTCTCCGAGGGCCTCCTGAATACAGCTCCTTCCTAGAGGGATGGAGGGTAACAGCTTTGGCCTGAGGTTTGTCAGCAATTTGTAACCTCTGGCACCTACAGATGGATCTGTGTTATTATGGTCACCAGAGGCAGAAGGAGGCTGGGAGTGTTGAGATAGGATGATTGAACCTGGTGGTGGTAGTGGCACAAGCCTTTAATCCCAGAGCTTGGGAGGCAGGGACAGGTGGATCTCTGTGAGTTTGAGGTCAGCCTGGTCTATAGAGAGAGTTACAGAGAAACCCTGTCTCAAAAAACCAAACCAAACCAAACCAAAATGTCTGAGATAGGATGATGAGCTGTGAGAGCTCAGGCAAGACTCCTTGTCAGAGCTGGCTCTCTATAGTACCCTTCTGTGATGTCTGTCGAAGAGGTGGCTTTGTATTACAGCAGGCATTCTTAGAATAGTGCCTGGCTGATGGTAGGAGGTGAGTGACCACTGTGGAATAGATGAAACATGTAAGACTCTGGGGACAGAGGAGGTACCCTGCCCTCATTCCTGGCTCATACCTCTGAATGTCTATGGAGATGCAGACCTGCTCTGAGGCCAGCCACTCATGCACAACCATATCCTTGCCCTGTCCCAGCCCCTGTACTCATCCCCACTCATAGGAGTGACTCATAGGAGCCACTCTCTGAGCTATGTCACTACGTCCTGGGTTTACTGGTGACATAGAAAGAAGAATGTTGAGTAGCCAAACAAAGTTTGGGTTATGGGAATCTAGACTAGTATAATGGGAAGTCGACAGCCTACTGTGGCACCATGGCCATTGACTCAGACCTTAGGCTATAACCTGAGATGTCCCTGGTCAGGATGACACCACTATGTTGGGTCATATAGGACAATAAGAAGGATTCCCTGCTAGCAGGCTGTTCCATTTGCACGGTGTATGATCAGTGGCTCCAAGGCACTGCTGCTAGCATAGTTTGCTTTGTGGAGGTGGAGAGAACCAGAATTTAGACCTCAGGGTTCCCAGGGGGATACCAACACAATCTTCCCCAGCCCCAGCAGCAGCATCCAGGTTGAGGAAAGTGGGGTTGGGGGCCCAAGGTGGGGTAGAGTCCGGCTGGCTGCTGAGTAATAGTGGTGCTGACTTTGAGGGGGACAGAGGACCTGGGTTCTATTCTTGATGGTTCCTGTTCAGCTTTGACTGCCAGAAAGGCAGCTAGGTCCAGGTCCAACATGGTCACCCCTCCTCGGGGCATAGGGGTACTTTGACGGCACTGTGGGCAGGGGATCCAGTGCTGCTCGTGGGCTGGAGTGTCCAGCCGCCGCATGCATGCCTGGCAGAAGGTATGGCCACAGTAGAGACGGCGAGGCAAGTGTATTGAGAGGTCATATGCAGAGTAGCAGATGATGCAGTCATTCCGTGGGGCCGTCAGGGCTGCCCCTTCCTCCGAGGCTTGGGGAACTTCAGGCTGCAGCATCCTAGGGAAATTATGAGGGAACCAACAGGGCAACAGCACAAGCTACAGTCCACCTCTTCCCACCTAT
This sequence comes from Phodopus roborovskii, assembly GCF_943737965.1. Classification (NCBI taxonomy): domain Eukaryota; kingdom Metazoa; phylum Chordata; class Mammalia; order Rodentia; family Cricetidae; genus Phodopus; species Phodopus roborovskii. Next base: position 66,059,797 of record NW_026126418.1, read on the forward strand.
GTGATGTTTTGGTCCATGCTAGCCCCCATTAGACAGGAGACATGGCTATGGGACAGTAAGTATCTGCATACCTGGAGGAAAGGTGGTAGTCTTGGGCTTACACCAAGTCTGGGCATATCTCTCGTTTCTGTGGCCATTGACTGAAACAGCACTGTATCCCACTGTTGAGACCCTTCCAGACACTATTCTGAGAGTGTCTGCTGTAGCACAAAGCCACCTCTTCAACAGGCATCACAGAAGGGTACTATAGAGAGCCAGCTCTGACAAGGGGTCTTGCCTGAGGTCTCACAGCTGCTTCTCCCAGCCCTTAGCCTTACTGAATCCCAGGCTTCTCTTACCTGCATCCACTCCACCAGAAAGATATTCCCAGCTAGAGGATTGCAGGAGAAGGGGGTGGGGACCCTGGACACCTCATGGCTCCTTCCTTGGGCTCGCATTACTAGCCACACAGGCAAGACAGCAGGAGGCAGGTGGTGGCTGCTTCAACTGAGAATGGACTCCCCTTTCAGCTACAAAGCGCCTGCAACTGGATCTGATGCACCACCCACTGGGCAGGAGATAAGGTGAGCCAGCCCCCTGCAGAACGGATGCTGTCCAGACCACTCCCCTCTGTAACTCCTAGAGATCTGGCTTTGTTTTTCCCCACCCTAGATGTCCCCAGAGTTTTGTGTTCTCCCCATTCTCATCCTTTCTCTCAGGCTCAAGCCCTCCCTCCTCTCATTTGGTCCCCCTTTTGTAATGTTTTCTTGCTTTGGCCTGAGTGATGCCCACTCTTCAGCCTCAGCTCACACCACCTCCCAGGGAACCTACTCCCACCCCCACTAGCTCCAGGGTAGGGTTCATATTCTTGCTAATTTGTGGCACTTTTCAGAATAACTTCCCTCCCTACCTAGACTAGGTCTATCCTGTGATGTCACAGGAGCCTGCCTGCCGGCCCTGAGGTGGTACTCAGATAGGATTCTCTCACACAACCATCGTCCCAGAAACCCCCGGCTCCCCATCCTAAGCACCTCCCAGTTGACTGTCTATTGGGACCCTCAGCCTTTGCAATGGTCCAGACAGACAGTCCAGGGAAGTGATCCTTGTTCCCTGTGATCCCACTGGAGACAGCACAGATTGAGAGAGACCCAGTTGAGTTGGGACAGGCAGGCAGGACCCTTAGGACTGCACACAGGGTTGCTAGGAGAAAGCCAAAGAGCAGAGCAAGCCTCCTTACTCCCTTTTACCCACCTGCCTGGCAGTCTGCCTTTAAGACTGGCCAAACGGGTTCCGGGTTCCCATGCTGGCCCTCACTAGAACAGGAGACAAGGAGCTTGGAGAGGAGAGTCAGGGCAATGACCTGGAGACCTCTACATACTACACATCTAGCCTGTCCTCTTACATGACCTGTCTGTGCATCAGGAGAGGGCCAACTTCAGGAGGACTCGTTTGTCTTGTGAGGCCAGCTCTTCCTCCCTCTTCACATGGCACTGTGGCTCTGCCCTGCTCGGGAAACACCAGGCTGCCCAGAGCTGGCCTGCTTGCGCACTCCCTACCCTGGTATCTCATACATAGTCCCCATCAGGCATCTTACACTGCTCGGACAGACAAGAAACTCCCCTCACCCTTCCCTCTCTCATCTTCAAAGCCTCGGACACATCACTCGAAATAAGTTAAACAGCAGAGCTCTGGATTGTAGAAATTCTCTTTTGTGGGAAACCAAAAACATGCCCTGACTGAGGCTGGGAGGTGACTCATGTTGGGCAGGGTTAGGTTCTGGGCCCTGGATCCTGAGCTCCCACTCCCTGAAACCTGCTAACATCAGCCCCACCCACCAACAGCCCTCCAACCTGATCCTCCCCCAGAGTGGGAACCCCCCACAGTGGCAAGTATGGCACCCCCACCTTGTGACTTGACTCACTTGGTTAACCTTGTTTACTATCTCAGCTTTAGCCCTAGGGAGAACTGGGACCTGGCCCAGGGCAGTGGACATATTACCACCTACAGGCCCCTGGGTGGACTGAACCTGCAAGGGCCCTAAATTATGGATGTCATGAGGCAGTGGCTTTCTAGTCTCTGAAAGGTTCCACAGGGTCTGGGAGCCTACTGGGGAGACTGTATTTGTGTATTTGAGGATAAAAGTAGCTGTCCAGACTAGGACCCTCTCCCAAATGCATCCCTGGTTAAAAAAAAAAAAAAAAAAAAAAAAAAAAAAAAGAGTCACTGGCGCAATGCTCACCCCGCTTTATTGCCAAAGTCTTGTAGGAAGTGAAGGGTGTCCTTATTGCTGCCAACCTGGCTGGGACCCTATTCCAGAGGGCACCAGTTGAGCCTTTCTGGTGGACAGGCTCCCGTCAGAGTAGGAAGTGGCTGATGCCCATGACAATGGCTACTCCTGATGTCCAGCACCACTTTGGCATTGGGCTGAGGCCTGGGCCCTATAACCCTGGATATTGGATAGCCAGGCTAGGAGACAACACAACAACAGCTGTGACAACGGCAGAATCGTGGACAGTGGCAGCAAGAACAGCAAGGGAAGCAGCAGCAGTGGTGGGCAATGTCATCACCACGCCCCACAGGCGGCAGGCCAGCATAAGTCAGTCCTGATGGACGCTGCCCACCGCTATAGGGATTGCAGGGTGACTGCCAGGTCTGTTGACTCTGCTCAGCAGTACCTTTGACACCCTTGACCCCCTTGGGCCCTGGGGCTTCAGCAGTTTGCAAGACACTCTCTGGCCCTGGGGTGCAGGTTCCTGAAGGCAGAGGCTGAGTCTCAGAGGAGGAAGATGAAGAGGGAACCTCCTCTAACTGCTGCCCCAGGTCAGACCGCAGGTGAGCCCGAGGGATGCTGATGTGGGCATATGGATTCTTCGAAAGCATCTCATGGGGGTCCATGGCCCAGGCTGCAGGGGTGAGCAGAAACACATATATGGACCCAGGGAACAGAAAATCTGCGTAAGAGCCTGTAGCTCAAGAAGACACCATGTAGGAGGAGCCTGCCTTGTGAAGAGCCATGTCACTGAGGGGTCTGCATGCAGATGTGGAGACATCAGAGTATACGCAGGGACTATGTGTCTTAGAGGTTAGACCCAAGTACCCAGTTGCCACCCTCCACCAAATATCCAAGAAATGCTCTTGGGTGCAGCTGGGAATGGGGATAAAAGGCTAGGAGACACTGGTGAGCTGGTCCGAAGGAGAGTAGGGGCTGTCCAGGAGGTACCTCTAAGTACAGGTCAGTCGCTGGAGCAAGGACTCACCTGCAGTAAGCAGCAGCAGCAGTATGTCTTCTAGTCCACCAGCTCCAGGTCCTAGTGCCTGTGAGTAGAGAGCTGCCAGCAGGTGCCTTTTCCCTCCTAGAGAGGGGTGGAGCCTTAGGGTGGAGCTCAAAGATGGGGTTCCCAAGATCCCAAGAGGCCTTAGCAACTAGAGCACAGCAGCCAGTCACCCCTCATTCCCAGATGGGTGGAGGCCAAGGTTTGGGCTCTAAGGGGCATTTGCCAATCTAGAGTGAGTCAACCACCATTCATCTGAGCATGTCCTACCTCCGTGGGTCATGGCCTCAGGAAGGAAGTGGAGGCAGGCCTTTGGATTCTGGGGCCTTCAGATGCCCATTTCTACAGCTACTGTCCAGAGTTCCTCCTTGCCACCTACTGCCCATACCCAGCAGATACTGGAACTTGAGACTACTTGGAGGGTTGTCCACTTTAACAACAATAATAAAAAGTTTGACACAACTTTGTAGATATACTTTACTTATTTTACAATTTGGTGACATTTCAGCTTGTTTCTGAAACTGTAGTTTCCTTGTGTTGGTGAGCTGGGGTGAAAGCTCCCCAAAATTTTCTGTCCCCTGCACCCATTCTTGGCCCTGACACCCTTTTGCTTCTTTACCTCCTCACCCATAGGGGACACGAAGAATGGAGGTGGGACTAGGGGTGAAACAATAGTTGCAAGCTTATGGGTCAACCGGTGATCTCTTCTGGGTCTACACTACAGTGGGACCAGCTCGGGCACCATTAGGGAAAACACCAGGAAGGAGATACCAAGTAGGACAGGGACAGCAAGCCAGGGTGAATGAGTAGTCTGCGTAGAGCCAGTCAGGCAGGTTGAGCAACTTAGCAAGCAGAAGCAAATGGGTCTGGGGGAAACATGCGTAAGAGGTGGAAAACAGCTCTCTCCGTAGGAACCTAACCTTGCCCACCACCCGTGTAGACTCCGCCCCTAGCCGCGAGCATGCGTAAACCCAGCCGAGGTGCCCAGTGGAAACTTAATTCCCCAGAAGCCTTCGCGCTCCAGGGTTTCCCAAAAGACCCGGTTTGGATGAATCCTTGCCTTGCTCCACTCAGCAAGGGGGACGGGGGTGAATGGGCGGAGCGCTTATTCTCCCACGGGGCGTGGCTTTATTTCACGGGGTGGGACTCTAGGCAAAGGGTGGGGCTGTAAGTGGCCACAACTACCTGAGTTACCCCTGCATGATGCCAGGATCCCACAAGACACCTCCCCTCCACAACCCCGCACCCGACCCCTTCTCTCTGAAGGAGCCCTGATGTACGTACTTGGTTCCATAGAGCTGTAAATTCTGGCCCTGCTTTGGCTCACCAGTTACACTGCTCCCTTCGTCTGGATTGCAGAGAGGGGCTGTGGCCTGAAGGAAATCAGGACTGTCCAGGGTCAGGCAAGGACTCAGTGTTGGTCACAGGTATGGCACCATGCTGCATGGTGGCCATGAGGTAGTAAAGAATGGCATGCTGAACATGTAGACACCTTGGTCACCAGCGTGTCCTTTGTCCTTTCCTCACGGAGGGCTCCCTTGAGGCAAAGGTGTAGCCCAGGTAGAAGAGGACCAGGTAGAAGGAGGAAGACGAAAAGAATGGGGCCTCTTCAGGGTGGGGTCAGTTTAGTACATAACTGAGACGTAGACGCACGTGCTGACCTGATGCGATACAAGAAAGGGCTACTCCACCCTAGGCAGGTGAGTGCTCAGTGGGGCCCTCCACCCAACGCGTGGACTCCCAAGCCTGTCCGAGCCTCCTCGTGACTCCCCCAACTCCCCTCAGTCCACTCCTCTGGTATCTGCTTAACCCCTTATCCCTTTTACTGACATATCACCCTCTTTGAGTTGATGAGTCTTGGGTGCAATGTGGATACATCAGTGAGTTGGAAAACTCCCGGCGTTCACACAGGGGGTGTGTCGGGGTTTGGAGTGAAAGGACCCTGCCCCTTCAGAGCTCGAAAGGCAGGCGAGACACTGGTGCAACGCTGGGACCCCTGCTCGGGCATTGTGAGGCTCAAAATGTGAGGGAGTGAAAAGTGAAGGTTTCCCTTAGAAAATTCGGCGGAGGGTTTGGCCCCTTGGAGTGTCAGCTGAGAAGGAAGGGAATGTTGGCGACACCGGCATCCTGACCCGCCTGTAGCTAGCTGGGAGGTCGACCCTGAGAGCAGACGCCAGGCCAGGAGTGGATCGAGGGGCGGCTAGGAGACTGGCCCCGCCCCGTGGACCCCGCGCGGGTCCCCAGACGGGGGGTGGCGCTGCGGGCGCGGGCGGGCGCCGCGCGCACTGCGGTCCCCGCGCCTCCGCCGCAGAACGCGCCACGCTCCGCACGCACCTGCCGCTGCCGTCGCCGCCGCTGTCGCCGCCGCCGCCGCCACCGCGCGGAGCCTTGCGTCCAGCACCAGCGCTCGCGCCCCTGGGTGCCGCCTTCGCCCGCCATCGCCCGAGGTCGCCGCTGGAGCCGCGAGAGCTTTCGGAGCCGCTAGAGCGGGAGAGCCAAGGTGCGAGCGCCGCATCCGGGCCTGCCTTTGAGACAACCTTTGCTGCTGCGGCGGCGCAGCCCGGGAACGCCAGGCTGGGGCAGGTGAGCGGGGGGAGGGGCGGGGGGTCAAACGCATCATTCCTTCCTTCTCTCATAGGGTCAGTCCTCCAGACAGTGAATCTGGCCTCGGAGGGTATACTGGGGAGGGGGTTGGGTTCAGAATTCCATGAAGACTTGGATCCCACGGAGGAGGTCAGGGTCAGAGGTCGGGCACCCTGTCCTTTGTGCAGGGTGGGGGTGAGGGCGAAAGTGAGGTGGGCCCCATGCTGCCCTCACGTTGTCTCTCACCCGCAGCTCGGGCCTGGTGCAGGCCTCTCCATTGCTGTTGCCGCGGAGCCTGCAGCCCAGGTCCTCCGGCAGCCAGGGATCAGGCTAGCTGCCTTCCCTGGGCGCCCTGTCCTGGAGCCATGGGGCCCACCTAGCCCCTGCCTGCCCAGATGTCCCGGCCCAGGGACTGCTGACCTCTGCTGCAGGAGGAGGCCCCTCCACGCCCCCTTGCCAGCCTCAGCAGACAGAGACCCTGGGTGAGCCCCTGGGTGAGCCCCACAGTCCAAGACAGCCTCCCATACCCCCCTGCCCCCGCCTGCTTCCCCCTCCCCCTCCTCTTCCTCCTCCTCCTCTTCGGACTGAACCAGATAAGCCATTGTGGCCACTGGGGGGGGCCCTGCCCCCCAACCTGTCACCTGCTGCCCCTTGCAGTCCACGGAGTAACCGGGGTCCTCACCAGGCCTGGCAGGACCAGGATGCAGCCCCTTCTCTTCCCCCACGGCCCCACCCAACACCCCCACCTGTGCCAACGTCCGGTCTGACTGTAGAGAGCCGGATGCCAGCTGACCCTGGGCCCGAGGTGGGCAGTGGATGGCCGGGCCTCCTCATGTCCTGCCTGAAAGGCCCCCATGTCATCCTCAAAATGGAGGCCATGAAGATTGTCCACCCTGAAAAGTTCCCTGAGCTCCCGGCGGCCACCCCCTGCTTCCCACCTGCACCCAGGCCCACTCCCACTCTGGCACCCAAGCGTGCTTGGCCCTCAGACACAGAGATCATTGTCAACCAGGCATGTGGGGGGGACATGCCTACCTTGGAAGGAGCACCCCACACTCCACCCTTGCCAAGGCGGCCCCGCAAGGGCAGTTCTGAATTGGGCTTCCCCCGGGTGGCACCAGTGGATGAGGTCATTGTAAATCAATATGTGATTCGACCTGGCCCAACAGCCTCTGCACCTTCATCATCTGGGCCAGTGATAGCAGGTGAGCCCCTGGAATGCCCCACCTGTGGGCACACATACAACGTCACTCAGCGGCGGCCCCGTGTGCTGTCTTGCCTGCACTCTGTGTGTGAGCAGTGCCTGCAGATTCTTTACGAGTCTTGTCCTAAGTACAAGTTTATCTCATGTCCCACCTGCCACCGTGAGACTGTGCTCTTCACTGACTATGGCTTGGCTGCACTGGCTGTCAACACATCCATCCTGAGCCGCTTGCCACCTGAAGCCCTGACTGCCCCATCGGGTGGCCAGTGGGGGGGTGAATCTGAAGGCAGTTGCTACCAGACCTTCCGGCAGTACTGTGGGGCTGCATGCACCTGCCATGTGCGGAACCCACTATCAGCCTGTTCCATCATGTAGTGTCCAGCTGCCCACTACTGCCTGCCGGCCCTTGCTCGCCGCTTCTTCAGGGAACTGGCCCTGTCCTGTTGCCCGCTCACCCTTTCTCGCCCACTGTGGCTTCTGGCCCTACCCCGCGTGGCATTGTCGCTGCAGCCAACTTTGCCATTAAAACTCTTTGCCAAAGTTTGCACTTGTTCACTGATTGAAGCTTACTCCTGTGGACTATGCCCAGGCTTGGGCCTAGGGTAGGTTTCCAGGGCTGTAGCCCAGACAGGGTCTCATTAGGAGCTGCTAGAAGGCCACCCAACTTCATCCAAGGTTAGTCTGCTCTACTTGTTGATGGCCAAGCTGGGCCAAGTGTGCTGTTCAGGATGCCTGGGACTAGCTGTAAACATTGGTGCAGAAGACTGGCTGGTATGTGGCACATGGGGCTGTGACCCAGCTAGGCAGACAGAACTTTCAGCTGTGTGTAGTGATGCCCACTGGTAGTCTCAGCACTCTGGAAGCTAATGCAGGAGAATTGTGAGGTCAGCATGGGTTACACAGTGACCCCCTCCAAAAAAAAAAAAAAAAAAAAAAAAAAAAAAGTACCTTTCCTCTGATCAAGGATGTATGGAAATGGCCTTTGGACAACATGAGTAGAGGCTTACAGCTGGCTAAGATCATGGCGGGGACAAGGATCCAGCGGTTTCCTGTACGGTACTTATCTGCCTGTGACTGGAATAGGTACCATTCAAGGGTGTGAGAAGAGCTGCCTGGATGGCAGAGATGGAGTAAAAATGAGGATGACTGGTAACAATGGTATCAGTAGCAACTGTTTATTGAGAGCCATTCTTACACTGGATATAGACTGAAACAACCCACCTTACATTGTGTCACCAATAAGCCGGGGCGAGGTGGGCTTACATTTGTCTTCATCCTCCAAGTGAGAGCTCCTAGTTCAGTGACATGTAATTGTAGTCAATTAGAAACAGAGCTGGACCTTGGGCATTTGCAGGCTTCAGGGTCTGGACTGAACCTTGGCTGTTGCAGTACAAAGCCAATATTGACCCCAACTGCTCTGGGGGCTGCCCTGTCCGGTGAGGGTTATCTTAGGTTGGGTGAGGAGCTTTTAAAGGCTGTGTTTGTGCAGTGCAAGCCTCTCCTGCTAGCGACTGTGGCCTTCAGGGACACACACCAACCTCTGTCTGGATCAGGTGAGAGGGTCTCTGCAGCCTTGCCTTCTCCTATAAACAAAATCACTGCTAGATCTCTGTTCAAACATGTCTACTCTCGACAGCTGGCCCTCAGGAGCCAGTGTTATGACCCAGCGAATGCCTGTGGCCAGTAAAGTGTCTGTCCATGGCAAGCACATGGGTTTTTGTTCACAGCCCTTCCTGTTGGGCCAGTCTCCTTCAGAGGCTGTCCTTTGCTTAGTGTCCTTGGCTTTAGCCAGTATCTGGGCTGCAGGGGTGTGTAAGCACTCTGGCTGGCTCAGGCTCTTGGGCAGGCCTGATCTTGGGATTGTGATAGCAAGTCTTTGCTGATTACCAGAATCTGAGCGCATGGGCCTCAAACCTTAGCCAACATCCTGGGCTCTGCTTAGCGGCCGGAACGGTCCAGGAGCATGAAGAACACTCCTAGTAACATGAGTGGCATGAAGATGAGCACTAGCCCCAGCAGTTCTAATGCCAGAAGGCTCAGCAGTGACAGGCGGCGGGCACAGGGGCCACGTTCCCGCAGTGTCCACAACCAGGTACCTAGGCTGGGAGGGCAGGGTAGGAAGGGGAGGCAGCTTCGGCCTCCCACAGGCCCTGCCAGAAAACGCAGCCGGTAGCGGTGCTCTAAGGATCCCCAGGGCCCAGGGCCAGGACGCAGGGGTATGGTGGACGCAATGGGCACTGGGCTCTGGGGTCCATCAGCTCGAAGCAATTCCTCCTGCAGCTGACAGATCTCCCACTCTAGCATGGGTGTTTTCTGACGACACAGTGGACAACACACACGGCCCAGGTCAGCTCTAGGGGTCATTCCTAACAGCTGGTGCAGGCAGCCCACACACAGGCTGTGACCACAGTTCAGCAGGGCTGGGTGGTGTTCATCAGACCCGTAAGGCTCAGTGCAGATGGGGCATTCCTCCTCTGCCTGTCCCTCACCCTCTTCCTGCTCCTCCATAGTTGACAGGTCCCAGACACCAGTTGTATCTCTGGCTCCCAGTTCAGGCTTACTGTCTGTAGTCCCGGCACCCTGGGGGGCCATGAGATTATCCTCTTCATCTGCTGGTAGCTGGCACAGTGGGTCCAGGAGCTCAGGACTCCAAGCAGCACAAGGTGAACTGGTGGGTGCAGAGCTGGTATCATTAGGCCCCAGAGCAGAACCACCAGAACATAAGTCAGGATGGGTAGACTGCGACTCCAGGGTGACAGCAGGGACTGATGGGGTACGAAGGTTAGTGTGGCCCTCAGAAGCCAGGCAGAGCTTGATCTCGTCACTGGGGCACTGACCTTCAGATACACCTTTGGGCTCTCTGACCCCACTGGAAGTTAACTTCACTTGGGTCCGTGCAGCATTGTCAGCTCCTGGTATCTCAGGCCTAAGAGTGGTGTTGGCCAGGCCTGGTCTCTATTCCAGCTGTTGTTGGACAAAACAGAGGTTCCTGAACTCCCAGCTGCCCTCGGACCTGTCTGACTTCTCCAACAGGGTTTCTCTTTCCAGGGGTAGAGGCCCCGCCCATGGGCGGGCCAACTCATATCACACCCCCTCTACCTGCTCATTCTTCCAGATAGTGTGTTCTAGCACTTGGCTGGGAATTTCCAATAGCTCTCTGGATCCTCTCTGTTTGGCTATCAGAGAAGGCTATGAGCTTGGCTGAGCTGTTAAGGTTTATGATCAGACAGAGCCAAGACCTGCCCTCTAAGAACAAAGGGGACACCAACAGGAACTTACATATCCGAAATGCTGTGTGACTCAAACATAAGTATCTGACAAGGACTCACACGTACACAGCCTGTGCACATACTCTGGAAGGATCTTTGGCCACCACTAGCAGATGCAGATAATCCATGTCCCACCTGCCACCCTCAAAGCTAGGAGAAGCAAAAAGGCAGAAGTGAGTAGTTGCCTAGGCAGTTTACTGGAGATGTTTAAGGACCTGCAGACAGACTGATTTTCATTTTCAGTGCTCAGGAGACTTAGCCCCAGGGTCTCCCACAGGTGCTGTGGGATGAATGGAAACAGCACCAGGGCAGACAGGTGATGCAGCCCTCACAGAACCCCCTGGTGGAATGGACCATAATGCAGATGTGGGGTCAGAGAGAAAACCAGGAGTGTAGGTTGCGCAGGGGTTGGGATTAAGTGTGGGAGGGACACTGGGCTCCACTGAGTTTGGCTGAATTCAGGGAGTGCTCTCCTAATCAGCTGGAGCCAAGAAGCCACACCATGAATCTACCCAGTGTTCTGGGATCAGAGAAGGGCAGGAGGTGACAATGGGCCCTCCAGACTCTAGTAGGTTTTCCAGTGCAGCTGTTAGTGTGGCTGTGAGCTAGCAAGTGGCTCCTCAGGCCCAGGTCTCAGTCTGGAAGTGCAGTGTCTGCTGGAGCCTGGCAAGGTAGGCAGCTGCGTCTGCATTGGAGAGTTGTCCTTCTTCTTGAAAAATGGATGTCAGGGCTTCCGCAACGTCCGCAGGCATATACTTAGCATTGCTGGAGGGGCAGACCTCAGAAAGCTCAGGGATCCTGTGGTCCCAACCCCCACTCCCACCTCTGTAGGCTGGTCCACTCCTCTACACTCCCAAGTTGGCTCACCCTGCCAGGTAGAAATAGGCACCTTGGCGATCCAGCAGCTCCCAGACGAGCGGCCCTAGCTCTCGGAGCCGGTGCTGCACATATACTTTCTGCTCCTGCAGGTATCAGAAGCTGAGTTTCAGCCATCCCTACTCCTGCCCCACCTAAGTTGAGTATACTCACCTGCTCTCGGGAGAAGGCTGTAACCAGGGTCAGGCAGCCCTTCTTCTCTAGTTCCTGCCACTCAGTTTGCCAGTAGAAGTCCTGATCCCGCTGGCGGCATCCAAAGAACAAGTAGTTTCCTGGGGTACATAGGGTGGCCCCCCATCTGGATGCAGGGATTCAGCCAGACCAGTCTCAGTGGTCACACTGCCCTGGGACTCCTGTACTCACCAGTTTGACCATGGGCCACTCGCTCTTGAATGGCTGCTCGGAAGGGGGCCACACCAGTTCCAGGCCCCACCATGATAATGGGTGTGTCTGATGTCTCTGGGAACCTTAGGCTCCCAGGCCGCACCCATAGAGGCACCCGGACAAGTCCTGTTGCAGGAGGGAGATGGCGAGAAGGAGGTCAAAAGACAAGGTTGAGGTGCTCACTAGTAGGGCTTGAGATCCTGTGGCAGGAGGCACAGGGAAAGATGGGAGCTTGAGGCTATAGTCTCTCCTGCCCCCAGAAATATGGATTACCTTGCTTAGGATTCAGGGATGCTAGCCAGGAAGAACAGAGGCCACGGCGGGGCTCCTTGAGACGAGTCTGGTACTCTACCACAGCCACAAGGATCTGTAGCCTCCTGGGATGAGCCTAGGGACACAGTGAAGGACCTGCCCTACTAAACCACTCCCGCCTGCTACCAACCCCACCCAGGGACAGCCTCTGGTATAGAAACAGTCCCTGTCTGCAAACACCCTTCCCAGTCCCAGCTTTCCCACCCTCACCAGCAGGGAGGAGGCGATGGAGAAGGCCCGAGGGCGGATCTGAGGGATAAGGTCCAATAGGTAGTCTGCAGGAATAGCAGCCGCCGTGTGTGGAAAGTCACATAGCACCTGGATAGAAGGAATCTTAGCGTGGTGGTATGTTATGGCTCAAGGGCCCATGCCCACCTACATGCCTATAGCCCACCTCCAAGATGGTCCTGCGGGGCCGATTACAGTAATCCCAGAGCTCTTCCTGACCTCTGGCAGAGCTGAATTCCAGCAGCTTCTCCCGTTCCAGCCCATGTGGGGAAAGACAAGCCAAGAGCTCAAAGAAGGAACGGCGGGGCACACTGGCAATGTCCAAATACTGTGACACAAGATGCCACACAGTGCAGGGCTCAGGCAGTCCTGGTGGGTAAGGGACACCTGTAGGAATGGCATGAAGACTTGGTGGGCAGGGATATCAGGCCCTGGCCCTGAAGAGTTGGTGCATCTCCCATACTCACCTGGCTCCCTCGCCTTCAGCTTGAAAAACTGATTGGGGTCCAGGCACAGCAATTGGCAGAACTGTTGGGCGTGCGTCTCCGAGTTAGAGGGCATAATTAATACGACATCACCAGCAGTGAAACTATACAGAAAAGTCACCAGATATGTGGGAATGGTGTGGGGAGACAAAGGGCTACGGAAAAGGGAGAGTATGTACTTTGGGGGAGGACAAAGGGACTAAGTATACTGAAGAGAAAGAAGGGGATTATTCAGGGAAGGCTGGAGGTCTGTGTGTAGAGATCTCTGAGCCAATGGGCTGCCTTGGCTTTGGTAGACTCTTCTGAACTCCTACCACTGCCTACCTTTTCCCTGACCATGCCAGTTTCCTAAGAGCAAATGGGCACTCTGACCCACTGCTTGAGGGCTTTGGCCCCTCACCTGATACTTGAGTCTGTAATGTCAAACTCAATCAGTCGAACATCCTGAAAATGTTGGGGGCCAGTGACCCTCTGGTTGGTGACCACAGGTGCCAGGAAGGGCTGTAACTCGGATGGGGGTCTCTGAGGAGCTGAGCAGGCTATGTTTTGCTCCTCAGTTCCTACGCTGGGGACTTCCTGAAGAAACTGGAATATGAACTTGGAGGGCAAGCTGTGGGGAAAAGTGGAAATATCAGGTGTGCAGGGGCTACTCAACCATACCTTGAAGGGGTGCTACCAAGCTTAAAGTCCCTTGATATTCATACACCCAAAGTTCAGACTCACGGGACTCCAAGAGGGATCTCAGGAAAGTCAAGGGGCACTGGGTACAGTCCCATTATCTTCTTCCAGAGGTCTCCCAACCAGGGGTCAATGGCAGCATCAGGACTAGGAGAGAGCACAAGGATTGGCCTCTGCCGGCCAGAGCCAAGATGGGATGCCAGAGAGGTACCCTGCAACCACCACTTACCCCAGCTCATGCTGGTCATCACCTAGACATGGTGGCAGGAGGGCACTGCCTCCTAGCTGCAGCAGCCTACGATGTAGCTTCTTGGCCACGAAGTTGAACCTGTGAAGACAGCAAGGTTGGCTGGGACAACCAACAGTGATGAGAGGTAGTCTAGCTGACCTCTAGAGCAGAGTAAATAGTACCCGGCTTCCCTCAAGGATTATTTCTCAGCAGTGCACATTGGCAGAATCCTAGGAAGGGGTGGGGCTTAAGCATGCAGGGGATGGGAGATTGGAGCAACAAGGACTACGAATGGTGCCAGGCGGTGGTGGTGCACGACTTTAATCCCAGCACTCGGGAGGCAGAGGCAGGTGGATCTCTGTGAGTTTGAGACCAGCCTGTTCTACAAGAGCTAGTTCCAGGACAGGCTCCAAAGCTACACAGGGAAACCCTGTCTCGAACCCCCCCCCCCCGACCAAAAAAAAAAAAAAAAAAAAAAAGGAACACAAATGGTAGATTCCCTCATCTCAAGGTGCCATATGGAGGACAATTGCATTTTATTTATCAACCCATACTTCTTGAAGTGACCAAGGCCCTGGACTCCCTTTGGTCAAGGTTCTAGTTGCCATTTGAGGTTGGAAAAAGGGACAGATAACCATGTTTTCATGTAAGAGGATTTCCTTTCTTTGGTCTGAAAGACACACTGGTCCCTGAACTAGCTTTTCTTCTTGGGGACCACATCCATAGTTGGACTCCCTCCCACATGCTCTGTGCATCCACAGGCATTCAGTGAGCAAAACCAGCCACGTTGCTGCCCATCTCCTGATTTTCTATTCTTTTGGGTTTAGTGAGATGGGGTCTCACACTGTAGGGCAGGCTGGCCTGGAGACTGTGGCAATGCTCTCATTGTAGTCTCTTGGTGCTGGGATTGATTACAGGTGAGTGAGGAACCATCATGCCAAGCTTCCATTTTCTGTTTTTATCTAAAGAGGTTTAGAACCTGAGATGGAGGCTGAAGAGATGGCTCAGTAGTTAAGAGCACTGACTGCTCTTCCAGAGAACCTGGGTTCAATTCTCAGGACCCACAGGCAGCTCACAACTGTCTGTAACTCCAGTTCCAGGGGACTGGTGTACACAAAATTAAAAAATAACCCTGCCATGTACACAACTTTTTATGGTGCTGGAGTGGCCTTCAATGCTGGATGATAGTGGGCCCTTTGAAAACAGGACATGGGGGGGGGGGAGGCTGGAGAGATGGCTCAGAGGTTAAGAGCCCTGGCTGCTCTTCCAGAGGATCTGAGTTCAATTCTCAGTAACCACATGGTAGGTCACAACTATCTATAATGAGATCTGGTACCCTCTTCTGGTCTGCAGGTACACATGCAGGCAGAGCAAACACAGTATACATAATAAATAAATCTTAAAAAAAAAAAAAAAAGGACATGTTCAAAGTGCTGCTGTCTTAGGTATTACAGATCTAGTTGCACCTCTGAGCAGAAATCTCTAATTATCACCCCAGCAAAGAACACTGCTTGTTAAGGGACACAGCTGTCCACAAAAACCCTGGAAGAGAAAACCCATGAGCTGTCTCCATGTGGGATAAGTCACTTGCAAGTAAGTTGTCCATCTCAGTGCTCTTTTCAAGTTGTCAATACCTCACAGATCAGGTGTTGATAAACTTCATCATATGTTGTAATGTAATGCTGGCTGGTCCAAGCCTCCTCATGCCCTGAATTCCGTCTGTGGACGGAATTCCTTCCCTAACTATGGTCTCCTTTGTGCAAAGGCCTTACAAGAATTAGGGTGCCTACCAGGGATTATCTGTGGATAAGGTTGATCAGCAACACAGTGCAGGGATGTGTGGTCTAGTGGATGGGCACCTGGGGGCTCAGTTGCTAATTTCTTGCTTGATCTTGAGAATGACCCCTATCTGGCCAGCCTGTGCACCCCTACTCACTTGGCATATGAGGAGTCCCCGAGGCCTAGGACAGCAAAATCCATCTGACAAAGGGAGGTGGGCAGCAGGCTCTTCCGAAATATGAACCTCCAGAAGTTCTGTAGCCACAGGAGACCATGTTAGGACCCCAGCTCAGGCTGGTTTTTGGTGTCTGTCTGAGGCCCCAGCTGGGAGAGGATGGTGTATAAGGAAGACCATCAGAGTCTAGAAGTATACACTGGCCAATCTAGACATCTCTCCTTCACATGGTGCAAACTACAGATCAGGAACCTGTACACAAAGAAAACTTATCCTAACTGTGTAAATATTTCTCATAAATTGAGACTGGTACCTTAATGCCCCATGCTGTAAGTGGTAATCTAGTTACTAGGGCAGCCTGATGCCATCTTGCAGTGTACTTAAACTATTCTTCCTATTCTGGTCTAAGGGATGAATTCAGTTGCAACCCACCAATTGCTTCCCTATTACTGTAGTGGTGGGTCAGCCAGAAGCTGTGACCAAAGTCTTCTGGGGAAAAAAAAAAAAAAAAAAAAAAAGGGGAAATGGGGGTGTGCCCTGAGTCTCTGAAGGTGTCAACTCACTGATTAATGCCCTGTAACTCTGGGTTTACACTGACTTTTCCAGTTTGGTGACTACTGCTGAGAAGCCAGTGGTACCTACTTATTGCCCTCTGTCATGCTGTTCTTCCCCACACTCTGTGACTGCCCCTTTGCTCTCTGTAGGCCCCTACATAAGCATGTGGTCACTGTCTCAGGCTGCAGTCTCCTCCTTTCATTGTATGACTTCCTTTACTTGCCTTTCCCTGGAGTCTTCACTCAAGCAGATTCATTCATTCATTCATTCTGTGTGTGTGTGTGTGTGTGTGTGTGTGTGTGTGTGTGTGTGGGAGAGAGAGAGAGAGAGAGAGAGAGAGAGAGAGAGAGCCATTTGTACTGGGGAGGCTGAGGAAAAAGGTCTAGGACATGCATACCCCACAGCGGGTTTCACCAGCAGGGGATGGGCAAAAACCCAGTTACTGGATCTTTTCCTGTGATTCCAATGTGTTTTAAAGACCAGGGCAGAGAGGCCAAAGTCTTCCTGTTCAGCAGACTGTCAGTCACAAGAGCCATGCCCTTGTGTGTTTTTGGTGTTGGGTCTGTAGCCTCTTCAAAGGCCTCCAGTTCCTGTTGTGACTGAGTCAGACACTACTGACTCCTACTCTTGGGGGGGGGGGGGCTGGCTACCTTATCTGTCCATAGACCTCAAACCTGAGGGAGGTCTCTATTCCTTCAGATCCTTGGCACTTTCTTAGCTATTTTTTTTTTTAATTAAATTCTTGTTTTTAAGGTGTGGTTTTGCTCGAATCAAGTTTGAGGCTGGCCTCAAACTCATGGTCCTTAAGCTTCAATCTCTGGAATGCTGAGTTTATGGTTGAATGCCAGCATATGTGGCTGATAGTTTTTTAACTTTTGAGACAATTGTCATGTAGGTGAGGGCATCCTTGAACTCCTGATCCTTCTACTTCAGCTTCTCAAGCTCTATGTTTGAGATTATAGTCTCTACCCCACATATACTGTTCTCCTTAGCAAGTACCACTGCCCCTAGGGACACCTCTCCAGACTGGTTTTTATTCTACTTCAGTTCACCTCTGATGGCTGCTGCTCCTCTCAAGACTCCCATCTTCTTGTCATTGACCTAGGTAAAGGGGAACTCTGTCTGGCCATGACCATGCTAGATGGCAGTCCTGGAGGAGATAGGGACTTTGTTTTTTCACAATTTTATTTTGTTTGTTTTAACAGTTACTCTCATGCCAAGACCCTCCTAGTACTACACAGCTAACTGTAGTTCGTCTGGGTATCTCCTAGCACCTGCCCAACCAGATCCACTCACTCTACAGGTGGAACTACAGTATATCCTGTTTCCTGTGTTGTGGTTCTGTCCTTCCTCATCTTCTACATTCCTCTCATGACTCTATCTTTTTGGCCTCTCTGGAATGTGCCTGTTTTATTCTGCCTTGTGCCACCATCCATCTTAAACCACATGAACACCTTTTGCTTGTGGTGGCGCATTCCCTGGCATTACTCTTGCTACCTTCAGACAGGTCTGGTCTTGCTACAACTCGAGGGGTACTGTGTCACTTCCATAGTTGTTCCTATAGCTTTCATCTTAAGCCCAGGTGTTGCACTGTGCCACCCAAGTTTTCTGAATGAAACTTTCTTCCTTCCCTCTTTCTACCAGCACAGTCTGTGGCTGAGGAATCCTCAACTTTCTGACCTTCACACAGTGTGTTTCTTACCACCACCTGCCCCTATCTTTTATTTATTTTGGAGACATTATGTAGTCAGGCTAGCATGGAAGTAACTACACAGACTAGGCTGGTCTAGAACTCACAGAGTTCCCTCTGCCTCCCAAGTGCAAAGATTAAAGGTGTGTTCTTTTCTTCCAAAAAGCTGTGTCCGATTCCATGACTGCCCCCACTCCCAGAACATCTGGCATCTGGTATTTTTCTGGTAACTGGCCATTAATCCTGCTGTTTCTATCACTGAGCTCAATGTAGGAGAAATGTGGCTGCTATGTCCCATATGGTGCCAGAAATATATGTGCTTGAGAAAACAAAACAAAAAACCCTAAAGAATGTTACAAACTTTAAATTTCAATACATGACTCAGGCCAGATTCCTATGTAGGTCTGGGAGAAAAAAAAAAAAAAAAAAAAAAAAAAAAAAGGGCTAAAAATAGAAATCAAGGCTACTGAGTGGCTATTAAGAGCTATTTCTCTACCTGATCCATTCAAAGAATATCTCTCAAAGCCACGTCTCATATACAACATGCACCGAAGGCCAGCTATTTCCTGTGCTCCCAGGGACTCCCATAGAAATGAAAATGGGGTGAGGGTCCACATAAGCCTAGCCTTACCTTCATGTTGTCAGGAGGGTCTCCTTGGCCTGTGGTCGCACAAACAAATACCACCAGGGGCTCCCTAATGAGATTCGCCTCAAGGACAAGACACGGGTATGTGTAAGGTCTCTGACAGTCCTAACCAGTCCCCCCCACCGCAACACCCCCACCCAACCCCATTCAACTAGGGTAACAAGAGTAAAGTGTTTGGAGACTTATTCCCAGGGGCTACCAGGCCTTCGTGCCAAGCCCGCCTTTCCCCTAAATCCGCCTGAGGCCGTAGGGCAGCACTCAAACGTCCTCCGTTCGAGGACGCGAGGTCCGGTGGAGGGTCTCCGCCGTATCACCCGAGCCTCACCACCGCGTAAGAGTCCAGCGCCTGCACACGGCAACCTAGCCGCCGGCGCCGGGCCTCGCGACCCAGCCTCTCCGCTTCATCCTGGGCTGTGCCAGTCTGGCTGCCGAAAAGCACAAGTAGCTGCGGAACCTGCATTACTACACACGCCGGACAGAACCCTACACACCACTAACTTCCCCTTTCCGCTGTCAACAGGAAATGACGTATTTAGGCTGCGTCAGCGCGAGCTTGGTGGGTGGGGATAGCGTCTGAACCTCCGGCGTTCGCTAGCATCCAGTTCCGGGTCCAGGTTTGAGGTCTGGAGAACAGCGGAGCGCTGGGGCCGGGTTCCGCTTGCTGCATCGCGTGTGCAGTGCTGGCAGCAGGCGATAGCCAGGCCCTCGGACGAAGCGGGCACGGCCCGTTGCGAGGCGCCGTCGGCCGCATTCCGGCCGGTATTAAACAGGCGCGATGCTATTCTCGCTGCGGGAGCTGGTGCAGTGGCTGGGTTTCGCCACCTTTGAGATCTTCGTGCACCTGCTGGCCCTGTTGGTGTTCTCCGTGCTTTTGGCACTGCGAGTGGACGGCTTGGCCCCGGGGCTTTCCTGGTGGAACGTGTTTGTGCCCTTTTTCGCCGCCGACGGGCTCAGCACCTACTTCACCACCATCGTGTCTGTTCGCCTCTTCCAAGACGGGGAGAAGCGACTAGCTGTACTGCGCCTTTTCTGGGTTCTCACGGTTCTTAGCCTCAAGTTTGTCTTTGAGATGCTGTTGTGCCAGAAGCTAGTGGAGCAGACTCGAGAGCTCTGGTTCGGCCTGATCACGTCTCCAGTCTTCATTCTCCTGCAGCTGCTCATGATCCGGGCTTGTCGCGTCAACTAGCCTTGTGCAGGGGCTGGAAATGAAGCACTGCGAAACTGGAGTGTTGGGTCATCCAGTCCAGACCCTACTTGACGCCACACTGGAGGAGCTTTGGTCAGAAACCCGTGTCTGCTTGTGCCCAGTTTACTGTCCAGTTTTTTCTATATCTAAGATTGTTTCCTCAGCAAAACTTAAAAGTGAAGCCTCGAGTATTAAAAGTTATGTCCTGTTATTCATGCTGAGTTGCCAGACAATACTGAACTTTTATGACATTTGGAAACTGCCTATAAGTTAACTATCCTGATAGGCTCTGAATATTTCCCATGGTGATATACCCCTTTATGAATCAGCCTGTTCACTCAGTAGCACTGACCTCAGAGCTTATCCCTCCATCGGTCCAGGCCAGACTTCTTTATACGATTGATAATCTAACAGAGCTTGCGTCACTTTTCTCTGTCCTAGGGAAGAATAGCCTTTTTTTCATTCCACCCCACATAGAGACAGCAGACTGTTAGGGAAAAAGAAAAAAAAAGCATCAATAGGATTTATCTGCAATCTGAGAAAAGACTCAAGACACTTCGTAATTTCCGGGCCCAACAGATTTCAGTTTCACGGAGTTTCCCACCATCTTGTGGCAGGCATCATTAGTACACCTGAAAGACAGACCTCCCTAAGGGGCCACAGACAGGAAGAGGTGCTCACATGCTCATGGAAATGGATACTTACACATAAGAGCTTGTGAACAGCTTGAGTTTATTGACCTAAAGTCTTGATTTTATGTCATTTATGTGCCAAATGAGAGCAATTGCTGAGATGGAAAGAATGTTTCTTGAAATCAATATATACCTAGACATCTCAATGTTTGAGTAAGGTGAATGCTAAGGTGTTCCTTGTCATGTGGACAGCTGGTCACAGGGTTGAGGTGGTGGGTGCACCTCAGAGCACAATGGGTGGTAGACTATTTTTGGAAGGTCCCTGTTTCTTGTTTTAGAAGATGGATAACTTGCACCACTGCCCATCCCAGCTGAGAACAACAGGCTCTACATTCTAGAGCTTGACACCAGAGTCCTTGACTCCTTGTTTTCTGATGACACCCTATAGAGTTGACAAATGATGGCCTGAGACCTATTTTTCTTTTTCTTCTTCTTCTTTTTTTTTAAATGGCCCAGAGCTGAGAGTAGTTTTTGTTTTTACCCTTTTTTTTTTTTTTTTTTTTTTTTCTTTTTGACACAGGATTTCTCTAGCTTTGGACATCTTACTCAGTAGTCCAGGCTGGCCTCGAATTCAAGAGATCTGCCTGCCTCTGCCTCCTGAGTGCTGGGATTAAATAGAGTGTCATGTAACCAAGGCTTGCCTCAAATTCGCTTTGGTTTTAGTTTTGTGTTTTTTTGAGACATGGTTTCTCTGTGTAGCTGTCCTGGAACTTTCTGTAGACTCAGAGAACTACTTGCTTCTGCCTCCCAAGTGCTAGGATTAAAGGTGTGCGCCGCCGCCGCCGCCGCCGCCGCCGCCGCCGCCGCCACCACCACCACCACCTGGCTTAACTTCCAGTTTTATGTGGTTCTGGGAATCAAACCTAGGGCATCATGCATGCTAGGCAAGCATTATATAATTAATAGTAGTAATAGTAGTAATACGAACTACTGAGCTGGACAGTGGTGGCACACACCTTTAATCTCAGCACTCGGGAGGCAGAGGTAGTTGTATCTCTGTGAGTTCAAGACCAGCCTGATCTAAAAGAGCTAGTTGATAGGCTCCAAAGCTACACAGAGAAACCCTGCCTTGAAAAACTAAAACAAACAAATAACAATGAAACCCACTAACTACTGAAACAGAAACTCATTATGTAACCTAGACTGGCCTGAAACTTATTCTGTAGATCAGGCCTCAAATTCAAAGAGGCTGGCCTCTGCCTCCCAAGTGCTAGGATTAAAGGTGTGTACCACCACACTTGGCTTAGGCCAGCATCCTACCAACAGACCTACATTATGGTGTTTACATTTTAAATTTATTTCTCTCTCTCTCTCTCTCTCTCTGTGTGTGTGTGTGTGTGTGTGTGCGTGCATGCGTGCGTGCGCGCGCGCGCCATACCACTCCTGCTTATTATTTGTTAGCCTTGTGATCCAGGGAGCAAACTCAGGTAGTCTGGCCTGATTACAAACCCCTTTTTCTGCTGAACCAGTCCACAAGCTCTAAGTTTTACATTTTTAAAGGGTTTAAAACAGGATGCCACAGTGTTTGCTGAAGTGGCTATAAAAAAAGAAAGGGGAATAAAGGGACTTGGGGCTATAGCTTCATTGATAGAGTGTTAACCGCCTTTTGGGTGTGGTGGAGGCAGGAGGATCAAAACTACAGTGTCATCACTGTCAACATAGTTGGAAGCCAGCCTGGACTGTGAGACCCAGCCCACGGGGTGGGGGGAGTCTAATGAACATCAACCAAAGTTAATAATTGAGAGCTAATGTGATTGGGCCAAATGTGATTGGGCCAAATACAGGGTTTCTTCCTTCCTTTCTTTTTTTCCTTTTCCTTTTTCCTTTTTTCCCCCTTTCTTTCTTTCTTTCTTTCTTTCTTTCTTTTTTTTTTTTTTTTTTTTTTTTTTGAGACAGGGTTTCTCTGTAGCTTTGGAGGCCATCCTGGAACTAGCTCTTGTAGACCAGGCTGATTTCAAACTCACAGAGATCCACCTGCCTTTGCCTCCTGAGTGCTGGGACTAAAGGTGTTTGCCACCACCACCCGGCTTCTTTTTTTTTTTTTTTTTTTTTTTTCCCTTGTTTTTAAAGATAGGGTTTCTCTGTGTAGCTGAGACTGTCCTGGCTGGCATTGAACTCAGAGATCCACTTGCCTTTGCCTCCTGAGTGCTGGGGTTAAAGGTGTACACCACCACTATCTGATTAGATCATTGTTTTTTAAAGAAATAATTTTTAAAAAATGGGGGGCTGGAGAGATGGCTCAGAGGTTAAGAGCATTGGCAGCTCTTCCAGAGGACCTGAGTTCAATTCCCAGCAACCACATGGTGGGTCACAAACTCTGTGTAATGATATCTGGTGCCCTGTTCTGGCCTGTGGGTATACATGGAGGCAGAACATGTATGCATAATAAATAAATAAATAAATATATTTTTTTAAGTAAGTTTAAAAAAATTCATTTGTGGGAGTGCACCATGTGTGCAATGTCTGCAGAGGCCAGCAGAGGGCGTTGGATACCCAGGAATGAGTTACAGTCATACAGATGCAAATAACCAAATCTAGGTCCTTTGAGGAGCATCACACATTCTTACCCTGGGCTACCTCACCAGCCCCTGGATCTTTTTTTTAAAATTGTGCATGAAGAGACTGTCCTGAAGATGTAAGATGTTTAGTAGCATGCCTGGTCTTTGCTTACTGGATGTCAGTAGCAGCCTTCATTTGTAATAACCAAAAATTTCTTTGGACGTTGTCATGTTTCCTGGTGACAAAGCTGTCTTTGTTGAGAGTCACTAGGCTAATAACTGAGTGTGGCTCTTTGCAAAAACAGATGTGCTATTCTGTGCTCCAGCACAGCAGCTTGTGCCTCCTCTGTTTAGGAGGAACGCTTAGACTTGTCTGGTTTTCTCCAGCTGGAAGAAAATGTCTCCAACCCAGGCCAGGGATCATTTTTGTCAAAGCAAGATACAAGATGAACTTTGAGTGGCTTCCTTTGTAGTATTTTTTAGATTTAGTTTTGTGTGTTCTTGTTTTATTTTGGTAACTTGGATTTGGGAAGTCCGAGTATAGAAGCCGAGTATTGGAAGCTTCCTGTGGGGAGGTGATTTGAGGGGCTGTAGCTCAGTAGCAGTGTGTTTTCCCAGCGTTCAATCTCTGATGCAATAAAAAGTGATTTGGGAAAGACTTCCAGACAGCTGAAATTCAGTTTATCATCTCCCGTTTAATAGAGTGGGAAGGTGCATAAGTCATACCTACAGTTAAGGTGGTGCCATCTGTAGACTGCCATGCAACCCAGAAGCCAGTACAGGCACATATCCCTAGGGTCAATCTACCGTTTGGGCAGAGACCCATATCCATGAAGCAGAGTCCCTGGAAGGCAAGTGGCACTGGAGACAGCAGTGCCTCGCCTCAGCTGGGTGTTGACTATAGGGCAGAAAATGGAAAACCAGACTCCTAGACTATAGCTCCCAATTTTCTAATGCCTCCTAGCAGTTGCTCTACAGTGTGTGCTGGGAAGGGGTACAGATTGGACAGTTCTGCCCAAAGATTTGTCGACCATGAGGTTATACCTGAGTCGCTAGCTCCCATCCATTCTTGGAGATAGAGAGTTCAACAGGAGTAAGTGGGACCTACCCTTACCCTGGTTTTTTTTTTTTTTTTTTTTTTTTGAGACAGGGGTTTTCTGTGTAGCCCTGGCTGTCTTGGAACTCACTCTGTTGACCAGGCTGGCTTTGAACTCAGAGATCCTCCTACCTCTGCCTCCCAAGTGCTGGGATTAAAGGTGTGCATCACCACCACTGCCCGACCCTTACCCTAGTTTTTGTGCTCTTCTTCATGACAGAACTGCCTAAGTGTGTGAAGCTCTGCTTGTATGTGTAACCTGTTTGTGCGTAGAAATGAGGCTGCTTCCTTGGTGCCTCCTACACCTATGGATTCCTGGCAGGACCACAGATGGCAAGCTGTGCACCTGAGAGTCACATTCACATATATAGGTCTAAGCAACAGGTCTGGGATCTATGAAACCGAGATTCTTGGAAAAAATACCAAAACACAAAACAAAACAAAATATCCCTATTTTTGGGCGGATCTCAGAAGCAGCATTTCTAGGTCTTAAAGGGTCCCTCGCCTGCCTGTCCACGGAGGTTCCAGTACTCCAGATTGGAGCACGGTCTGGGTCCAAAGGTGGAAGGCCCATGAGCTTGTGTACTGTCCACAGGAGCAAGGACCTCCCGGCTCCCGCTAAAAGCTATCTCCCCAGAAAACAGAGTAGTTGTGCGACTGTCGAGAAGTCGGAAATGTACCAAGGTCATCTAGGTCGCAAGGGTCGGCTAGGCGTTAAGCCAATACCAGCCCTGCCTAATTGTGGTCCACAAACTCGGAGTTCAGAGCGCAGAGGCGGAAGTGAGGGGCA
Organism: Phodopus roborovskii; assembly: GCF_943737965.1. Classification (NCBI taxonomy): domain Eukaryota; kingdom Metazoa; phylum Chordata; class Mammalia; order Rodentia; family Cricetidae; genus Phodopus; species Phodopus roborovskii. Next base: position 66,084,403 of record NW_026126418.1, read on the forward strand.
GCCATTGAGTTGTACCTCCCTGGGAAGCGTGCCCACTGATCTTCACCAATAGGGACTACCCAGTGCCGGTCGTAGTCCAATAAAAACGTTATAGGGGAGGGTGTAAGTGCGTGTCCTCCAATCAATTGGGCCGTATACCTCTACCATTGGCGGGCAGCTCTGCCTTTGGGTCAGAGCACGCTTGCCCAATTGGCGGCTACCAAGGGGGGCGTGGCACGGCGCGGTACTGAGGCGAGTAGCTGAGACTCTGTCGGGGCGAGCTGCAGCCTGTGCGGTCCCGTCGGCGGCTGCGTCCGCAGCATGGCCGGCCTAGGGCGGCCGGGCCCGGGGCCGCGCACCGCGATGCCGGCCTGGAAGCGAGAGATCCTTGAGCGGAGGAGAGCCAAACTGGCCGCCCTAAGCGGAGGCCCGGGACCCGGAGCGGCGCCGGAGGGACAGAACGAGAAGCTGGTGCTGGCCGAGAGTCTGGGTCCGCTAAGCGAGAACCCGTTCATGCGACTTGAATCTGAGCGGCGGCGCGGGGCACGGCCGGCGCAGCAGCTGCTGGAGCTGTACTGTCGCGTGCCCGGAGTGCGTACCATCCGAGCCGACAACATCCTCATCATCGAGTCAGCACCTGGCTTCCCGCCCGCCGTGCCGCCTGCTGCGGGCATCCGCGCCGCCGAAGTAGTGGTGTTCGAGGCGCCTCAGCAGGGTCGTGTCAGCCGCCTGTTGGAGAAGTTCGATTCGCCAGCCGCGCCCCGTAGCCGCGGGAGCCCGGAACGCTCCCGCCCCGGACTCCCGCAGCTTCCTGTGGCGTCTGCACCTGCTGCCACGCGCCCTCCCATCAATAGGTCGTTGGCTCCTGTCCCATCGGTGCCTCTCAGCCAGCCCGCACTCCCTGTTTCTCCTGTCCCCGTTGCCCCGCGCGCGGGTCAGCGCTCCGCCTGTTGCGAGCCTGCGCACCCTGATGGCACCACAGGCCCCAGGACCCGGCGCAGCGAGTTCCTACAGAAGACCGGCAGCAACTCCTTCACTGTTCATCCCAGGGGTCTGCCCCGCGGTGCGGTCAACCGCTCACTTTCTAATGGACCCGTGACCCAGAAGTCCCCGGCCGGCCCTGCCAATGGGTTGTCGGGTTCTCCGCCTGCTCCGGGCAAGTGGAAGCCAAAGGTGGAGTCAGGGGAACCCTCTCACCCGCCCCCCAGCCCGGGAACCCCAAGTGCCACTTCAGTTGGGCCCCCTGCCTTCCCAGCGCCCAGCCCAGCCAGTGCCACTCCCAGCCAGCGCCGGTGGGTCTCTTCTGCTACCAGCGCCAATGACTCCTTCGAAATAAGGCCAGTCCCCAAGCCAGACATAGAAACTATCCCAATCGGGGACCTTCAGGCCAGGGCTCTGGCCAACCTCCGTGTTAATTCCCGCAATTCCTTCATGTTGATCCCCAAGCGCAAGGCCCCTGGGAACCATCCCTCGGAGGCAGAGGGGAGGCAGTCAGAGGAGCCAAACCGGCAGGAAAGCTGGGCCTCTCAGAGCCAGGGGCTCAGAGCCCAGCTGGTGTCTACAGTGGATAATGCACCTGTCCTAGAGAGGAGTCCCTTGGCTGCTGAGGTGCAATGGGCAGCTAGGGAGGGGGGCTGCCCCAGACCAGCCACTGCTGTCACAGACAGGTCTGTTAGGTGGCAGAGGCCAACTTCACCACCTCCATTTCTACCAACTACTGTTGAAGCTGAGCCAGCTGAGGGCTTGGGGGTTCCTGGCTTGGACAAGAATAGCCAGGAGCCTGAGAGGCCAGGACTTCCAGTCACCTTCATTGATGAAGTAGACTCAGAAGAGGAGGCCTCCCAAGAAGCCAAACTGTCATCCTCAGCAGTTGGTGTGCCTCCCCAGTACCACCTGGGTCTTGCCAGGCCTGGGCACACCTCAGAGCTCCCAAATCGAGGCAGCAACACTTTCATAGTGGTGCCCAAGAGGAAGCCAGAGACCCTGCAGGAGCCACACTTGAGTCAGGCCAATGGGCAGTCCCAGCAACAGGAGGCTGAGGAACAGGACAGTCTCTCAGGACCCCACACTGCCCTGGAGAACACCCTTAAGAAACGCTACCCCACGGTGCATGAGATTGAAGTGATTGGTGGTTACCTGGCCCTGCCGAAGTCCTGCCTCATCAAAGCTGGCTCTTCAAGAAAAAAGGTAAGTGGTAGGTAGGGAGAGGGCTGCTGGCATGGTGGGTTTCTATACAGTGACAGAAAAATTGGGCTGTGAGGTTGTACCAGGTCCAGGGCCTTTGAGCTGTGATGGCTCCAGGATGGAGCTGGTTAGCCTACTATTTACCCCAGAGATTTGGAAGGGAGAGCTGGTCAGGCAATGCAGAGTTCCTGCATCCTTTGGAATAGTTAGTTCCAACTAATTGCAGGTCTACCTTCAGGAAATAGCCTGGCCTGTTGGCTCTGACTTGGTCTTTGATTCCTATGGAACCTGGCTGGGACAGACATCCAGAGCCTGGATGTAAATGAGGAGGTAGGTCAGGCATTCCTTGCAGATCCTCACCCTGAGCTCAGCCTGGACACAGCCTATAAGCCAACTGGAGGTTCTCAGTGCCCCGGAAGGTACAGGAGTCAGAGCTTGGCAAGCCTCTGCCTTCTGCAAGCATGGATTGAGCACAAAGGCTTCATGCCAGACTTGGTCAAGAGGAGCTTGGGCAGAGAGACTCAAGAACAATCCCCTAGAGGCTCATAGCTGGCCAGAGTGAGCCATGTTTCCTGTCTAGCTCTGGCCAGTGGCTTGGAACCCTCTGGGCACAAGGAAAGTGTTCTGCAGATTCTTCCTGATTGTTCCAGGGTCTGTGTTTGTCCCCTGGGGCAAATTCCAAGACCAACCACACATGACTGTCAGTCAGCTGGTACAGAACAGGGAGGTGCACCTTTCTCTTCTGCCAAGATGGCACCTACAGATTCTGCTCCACAACAGCTAGAAACTGGGCTCACCCAGGTTAACCTCTTCCAGCCTCAATTTCCTTGGGGACCCTCTGTAATAAGCCATAGCACTGCCTCACTCTTCATTTTTTCCATCACTTTTTGCTTCCAGTCACCATTGGGCTTGGCATCATCTCCCTTGCCAATTCATCTGCTGGGTCAGGAGTCCACAGTGATCTTTCTTGGATTTCTGGTGAGGGGGCCCAAGGCTCTTCCAGTTTTTGCCACCTGAGACTATGTCTCTTCCACCGTCATTCATACTCTTTCCCCTGAGTTCTTGGGGCATAATGGTCCAGGCCCCTCCCCCCTCTTTTTGCTCTTTCCTTCCCTGTTTCCTGACTCTGACCTTGGCATCTCTGTGAGGTGGCCCATCCCCATGCTTGTCCAAGTGATGAAAGCACCCCTTATGTAGATGAGGAAGCTGAAGCTTGGGGAGTTCATGAGGCCATGGAGCTCACGGGACAGGAGCTGAGTTCAGGTTCCTGTCTCCAGAGCCTTGCTCCTATCCTGGGGTCCTTGGTTTCATCTTGAGACTGAAAGGCTGCTACTAAGAGCCTGGCTATCCTCCCTGTCTAGAGACAACTGTGGGAGTCACTCATGGCAGGGTTAAAGTGAAAAGAGCAGGGGTACCAGGTGTGGTGGTTCATGTAGCTCTCGAGAACAAAAGCAGGGCAAGGCCCAGATACTAGCAGGGGCTGTGAGTAGGGCCCTGGCCATCCCTGGCTGTCTGGGCCAGTCTGAGATAGTTGGGGGTCCAGATGGATGATGCTTGTTATGGCCAAGTGGCCTGGGCAGGGCCTTCTGTAGCTGTACAACCTGCTGGTTGTGCTGTCCTGCCTGTGCGTGCACCAGCTGCCCTGCCCAGCAAGACACAGGATGCCTGTTGGAGGGGGCAGGGCACAGAGCTGACCAACCTTCTGAGCAGTGTGCAGGGTGAGGCCTTCATGTACTTTGTCCTTTCCCTGACATTGTGCCTACTGCAGCCCTTAGGGAAACCCAGGGTGCTTGTTTTGAGGCTCAAGTCATTGTCTCAGTCCAAACTCCTTCTTCCTCCTAGTGGGAGTAGGTCGGTCCAGAGGATCTGGGGCAACTGCACACTTTGGTCCTCCTTCCCCTGTGACTGGGTGACCCCAAGGCAATGCTGGTTTTCTAGGGGTAGGTGAGGGGTTGCTCTTTATTGGGCCTTCTAAGCAGCAGGGCCTGCCTTGGCTTGGCAGCTTGGCAGTCATTTCCATTTAGGTTATCTACTGGGAGAGAGCCCCTGTTTGTACCTCTCTTCCCTGATGTAGCGAGTTGCAGCCTCCCAGCCCCCACTGTCTTCTTGGCAAGAGGGATGTCCTTTCACCCCTCCTTTCCTGACTGGGAGCACCAGTGGCTCCTACCTGTCTAGCTGCTTCTTCCTTTTTCCCACCTCCTGTTCTGGTGCCACACCCAAGCATGTTCGTGTCCTCAGGGCTCAGGCTTCCCACCTTCCCCGAAGGTGTAACCTTCACCTGAACTGCTGTGGCCTAGTTGTGACCCTCAGCCTGGCTCCCATTTGAAGGTGTGTCTGTCCATTTGGTTCTTCCCAGCAACATCATCTTCCTTCAGTCTGCATCTGCCTCCCCTCATTAAAGCTGACCTGAGTGTCTTCTCACCTGTCTTCCTTTTCGTTCAGTTTCTCCCCCCCCCCCCATGATCTTTCTGAAGCTAGAGACTCTAGAGAGGGACTGGACTCTTACTCATGAAATCTCACTGGGACAGGGTCTGCCCTCAGGAGGAAGCAGCTGTGGAGACCCCAGTTGGGTAGCTCTCTTGTCCTGTCACCCTTGGGAACTTTGGCTGGGGACCAGTGGGGGATGGGAGCTAGACTGTGCGCAAGGGAGTGGGGGCAGGGTATGGCTAAATATCACCTCCAGCCAGTTGAGCAGTTTCCCTGCTTTGAGTCCCAGGGTGGACACCATTCAGTAACTCAAGCTGGGTGTGTATGGGTAGGGCAGGTTGAAGGAGAACAAAAGGGCCCTGTAAAAGCTGGGAGGTTCTGCCACCAAAGGCCCCGTGAAAGCCCAGAGGTTCCATCACCTGCCTGCTGTATTGGGTGTGCTGGGTAAAGTCCCCCAGATATTGGTGACCAAGTTATGTACTGTCACAATTCCTGCCTGTACCTCCCCCACCTGCACAGGCAGCTCCACCCCTCGCAGGGGTCATAAGCGTGAGTCACCATGTGACCTACTGACCTATGCTGGAAGGGAGGAGGAGGCCTATGAACACTAGTCTGGCAGAGGAGACAAGGAGATAGTGACTGGGGGAAGCTAGGCCCCAGCTGAGACAGGCAGGCTTATGCGCCACTTCCCCACCCCCAGCCTAGCCAGGCTGTGCCAGGCACCATACCCACAAGTATCTATCCCCTCAGCCTCCCTGTGGAAACTGGTCATGCAGACTAATGAGGGTGTGCTAATCCAGCTGGGCCCTGGCAGCTGGTCCTGTATTCTCAGTAGTAGGGGGATGGGTCTCAAGGGCCCCATCCAAGGGCCTTTAGTGTAGAAGGCTTCATGCTGGTTAGGCCCTATATGGTCTTGGGCTCCTACTAGGGTACCTGTCTCAGAAGGCTAGTCAGGAAGGCCAGGTGACAATGTCCCTAAGCCTCTGCCTCACTTGTCTCCAATTTGATCTAGTCTTCAAGAACTAGGTAGGCCTTGAGGCCAGAGCAGGGTACAGCATGCTTTCATATGACAGGAATGGACATCTCTGTGTTTTGTCTGACCCAGGGGGTCTCCCCATCTGCCTGTTCATGTGTGCATATGGCCAAAGTAGGATCTTTGAGAATAGACCTGAACAAGCTGAGGAGCTAGGTGTTCTGACTCCTGGGATCTTCCCCTGGTCCTCATTTCATTGGGCAGGGGAATCTCCCAATGGACAGAGAGGGCTCATGGATATCAATAGCCACGTGGACAAGTGTGGCCATTGGTTGAGAGGGACAGGAGGCAGGATGCTGGCTTCTAGTCCTGGCCTCCTGCTTTTGTGAGCCCTTGTGCGTTCTATGGCCTGTGCCAGGGTCATTTGCTGCCTCAGGACAGGCTCAACCCTCCTGCCAGGCTACTCTTCCATCCTGCTGGGCCTCTGGCTCCTTCCAGGGGAAGAGGGGGAACCTGAGCTGGCTGTTGGTGTCCTGTGCCTGGGAGTTTAATATTTCGAGCTCGCAAGGCTGCCCCATCTGCTGCATAAGAGTGCTCATGTTCATTACAAACCCACTAGACTGAGCTCAGCTCAGAGTGCTAGGGGACCTCAGCAGTCATAAACTGAGGTACGGGGGGGGGGGGGAAGGGAGTACTCCTAGCCCAGGCAGCAGACAGGAGGATCATGACAGAAGATGCCCACAGCTTTCTGTCCTTCAGAACCAGGCCACTGGGAGAGAAGGGAGAATTTGCTTGAATATGAAATTCTAGAGCCACTGAAGTACACAGTACGGTAGGAGTTGAAGGTCACTGATGATATTGCTGGTACCCTAAAGTCTATGGAAGTGGGACACCCCACTAGACTGAAAAATGGGTGATATTCTGGGTATTAGCCTTTATTATTATTATTAATGTAGGGAGTTTTATTAGGGGATGGGAAAGGAGTAGAGAAGGGGGGGAGAAAGAGGAGAGAGGTAAGGAGGGAGGGAGGGAGAGGGGAGGGGGCCTCTTAAGCAGGTCCCTGACAGTGTGATGGTTGGTGCTCAGGATTTTTTAGGTGCACAAATACCTAAGATGTGGAATTAGCTTTAGGTGCTGGTGCCAGCAGAGTGTAGAATAGGTGGGGCCTGTAACTCTTGGTAGAAGGGTCTTCTCTCCCTGCTAGCATCTCTTAACTGGGTGGTAGGACCCCTGCTGACATGGTTCTTACTCCTAGATGAAGATCTCCTTCAATGACAAGAGCCTACATACGACATTTGAATACCCTTCTGAGAGCTCCCTGGCACAGGAAGAGGTGGAGGAAGATGAAGAGGAAGGAGAGGAGGATGGTGAAGAGGAGGAAGTGGAGCGCAACTCAGAGAAGCCTTTTTCCCTTTTCTTGCCCCGGGCCACATTTGTAAGCAGTGTGGGACCTGAGATCCCCAGACTACCAGATGGTGGCTCAGGTAATCACCTCCTGTTGGGATGGACAGCCTGGGGGTGGCACCTGGGCCACATTTTCCATGTGTCCCTGCCTATTCTCTTTGGTCCACAGGCCTGTCCAGCTACACTCCCAAGCATTCCATGGCCTTCAGCAAGTGGCAGGAGCAGACGGTGGTGCAGGCTCCAAGTGAGGTGGATCTCCCACTGAAGGAAGTCATGGTAAGCCAGGTGGAGCTAAGGGTGAACACGCAGACCCCCAAGGGCTGGCCTGCTTGGGAAGGGGTTGACATATGGAAATCCTTAGTGGCTATATTCTATTCTTTCTCTCAGCTGACACCTGCCAGTCAGAATGATCTCTCGGACTTCCGCAGCGAGCCAGCCCTCTATTTCTGACCCCTGGAGCTGCTAGGATGGCCAAGACTTAGCCCCAGGTGTGGTGGTTCTGGAAGCCACTCAGTGCCCAGGAGCCCCGACTATTCTGTGCCCCTTCCATCTGCCTCTCCCTGCTTTCCTTTCTCCCTGTTGTTCCCTGCTTTTGGGACTAGGTCTGAATCTCATTCCTGTTTTGGGATTCCAAGGAAGAACAGATGGGAACTGCCTATGGGACAGGCTGACATCCACCTGTAACATCCCATCTGTGAGGAGTTGGGGGCCTGAACGGATTTTGTCCCAGGGTGCTGTCTATCCTGCCTCTCAGCTCCTACCTTTGGGGAGTGTCCACTGTCAGGAGTGAGAGGCTATCCTAGCTATTTGCTCTTTACTAACCCCAAGCTCCTGCCCTCAGCCCATGATTCTACTATGGTAAACTCAGCTACCCTTAATGATGGATGGCAGGGTATTTCCCCCCCCCCCTGATATTGGAGTCAATAAACAGCACTGTAACAAGGCTGCTTTTGCCTTCTTTACACAGCCCTTGAGAACAAGGTGGAGGCCTAACTTGGGCATCTGTACAAAGAAGCAAAAGGTAGCCTCAGTCTGGTGTTGTCACACTTTGTGGTCTTGCTGGTCCAGGATCTTGCTCTTGTTCTCTCCCCATCCCAAGCATGTTACTTTCTCCCTCAAAGCTAGTACAGTGTAAGTGGATCTAATCTCGGGTCTGGAACTCCATGTCCCAGGGGCCTAGACGTTAGTTGGGAAGGTTGTAAAGACAGGATTCACTGTGGGGCTAGGAACCTAGGAAGGTAGCTAGTTGTGTATAGCACAGGAATGGGCAAAGTGGAACTTGGAAAATCTTTCCTCATGTTTGATTTGGATACCTCCTGACCAATGAGACTTAACAAGGCTTTAGCAACAGAGAACCCCCAAGAGTCTAGGGAGATGCAGAGCTTGGAAGCTGTGTTCTCAGAGGCCTGGGCAGCCAGTGTAGAGATAGGGCTATCTACAGACATGAGCAAACTGTCACAGACACTAAATGCAAGTGTCTTCTCTTCCTGTCACCTAAGAGCAGATATAGCGCTTGACTGGGCTCAGACAAACATTATGTATGCTTCCCTCAGAGAATAAGTCCAGCGTTATGGGTACTTTTTATTTAAGAAAGGGTCTCCCACTATACCCCAAGCTGGCCTACAGTTTATTATGCAGCCAGAATGGCCATGAACTTGAAAGTCACCCTTCTTCCTTGGTGTTGGGGTTATAGGTGTAAACTACCAAACCTGTTTTCTGATCTTTTTGGTCAACAAATACTTCCAAACTTGCCCCTGAGAAGCTGTGGCAAAGGGCTGGGCCGTAGGACACATGGAAATAGGAGTAAGCAATTCCTGTGGTTGGGAGGTGGGTCCTGACAGCAACAGCAGTGTATTGGACCAAACAGGCATGCTATATGAAGAACCCTGGTCCATGATGGGACCTAGAACCAGAATAGCTGGCATACAGTGTTGCCAGGTTCTGTACTGACCACCACAGCACAGCAAAGCCCCTCATAGGAAAGTGGTTTGTGAACTGGACTCAGAGAAAAGACCAACACCTCTACTAGCAGAGTTAAGGACTAGGGCTACCCTCAGTTCTGTGTTTTTTAAGACAGATAGTCCGGGGAAACTGCAGGCCTTCTTCCCTACCAACAGAATACATGGTAGCTGGCAGACAAAGCCACAGATCTTTGTAAAACAATCTTTATTGAAACATCAAGAGACCATGGGGATGGGCCCTGTGGTTTCCATTCTGGAGTCAAGATTCTTTCCTCAACATGCCTGGCCTGGGCCCCTAGTGGCTGAGGAGACAAAGTGAGGGGCTCTCACAGTACTTGGGCTAGGACCAAGACCTCCTTGGCAGCACAAGGGAATACAGGAGCTTCAGAGAGAGTCCCTTCATGGAGCTAACCAGGAGCTCAGGATCCCCATGACACATGTGAGAACAGAGCCGGGAACTCCTTTCCTATTGTACTGTCCTAGGGCTTTTCTTGTCACCCAAGGCAGGTGGAGGTCGGAAGTTGCCCCTTTGGGCACCTGAGATAGTGAGAAGGCATCTGAGGCCACGAAGAACAAAGATGCTTTAGGACAGACATGTTGGGGACTGGGCAGCCATAGGCCACGGCTGAGACAGACGCTTGTCAGCTGTCCTTGCCTCCACTACTCTTCTGGTCTGAGGCTGTGGCTTTAGTCAGGTTCCCAGCTTCCCTTTTGAGGACACTAAGCAGAGTCTGAGAGCTCTCCAGGATCTGGGGCCAGGGAAATAAAAGGATTGTTATTTCTCTGGTAGGAAGGTCCCACCGTCTCAGCCTCTCTCACACTGGAGAATGGTAATCTCAATCTGGCCCGTGCTGAAACCAACCGGTCACGGGGTTAAAAGTCTCCCTCCCAAAGCCCTCCCTTCCTCCCTGCAAAGCCAAGCTGGGTTAGTTCTGGCCCACATCATGTACTCTTTCCAATACGCGGCTGCTCACTCTCTTGGATCCCATAAACAGACACCTCCACTGTCACGCCTACAGGCTCGGAACCGCAATGGGCCCTAGCCTCAGATCCTAGCGAAGCACTGACAGAGCACAGCTGAGAGTCCCACCTTGAGGTAGGCGGCCTCTGTCTCTGCGATGGTCCGGTCAAACTCGTTGCGAGAGGCGATCTTGCGCGCCAGGTTCTCATTGACGCGGGCCAACTTCTCTGTCAGCTGCCTCACCTCATTCTGCAGCCGCTGCTTTTCATCCTCCTCCTGCTGGATCTGCCGGCACAGCTCCTCTCGCTTCTGACACAGCTCCTCTATGCCTAGGGTGGGCGGGAAGACAGAGCTGTGGGCTGGGGCTCGTGAGCTTCGGACCCCGACTGGCACGACACGGGGCAGGCCGCAGAGCGGCGCTCGTGAAGCGTGTCCTCGCGGCCTCCCGGGTGGGCCGGCCGGACCCTGGCCCGTGGCCCTTGGCCCCCCGTGACCGTTGCTTACACTTGACCAGCTCGTTGTTGTAGTTCTGCAGCGCCGCGCCCTGTTGGGTCATGGTCGGCGCCGCGTCCGGAAGCCTCAACCGCCGCCGCACAGCCAGGCCTGCGCCTGCGCACTGCCTCCACGGCGCGTGTACACGCAAACGTCACAGCGGCGCGCCAGTCCCTTGCTTGCGTCATCACCGTGCGCTACGTTGGGCGGGTCTGTTTTGTGGACACTGATGGAGGCCGAGGCTGTGGCAGTGACGGCGGCGGCGGCGGGGGCGGCGGCGGCAATTATCGCCGCCGATGACTGTGACTCTAGGCCTGGACAGGAGCTCTTGGTTGCTTGGAATACCGTGAGCACTGGTCTGGTGCCGCCGGCCGCACTGGGGCTGGTGAGGCCTGGGAAAGGTTGGCGGGCCTGTATGGAGTTCCCAATTCTGCATGCTTTAGGGAGTCCACCCTTTGGGGTCCATGCGAGCTGTCTGAAGGGGACTTGCCTCCTTTTTCAGCTATTTTATTTCTTCGGTTCCTCCTGCAGCCTTTGGCTGCTGAGTTTTTTCATTTCTCTCCCTCTCCTCCTTCTACCTCTACCCCGCCCTTCTGCTCACGGTTTTCCGTGCTCCAGGCATCTTCCCGGACCAGCGGTGCGGTTCCACCAAAGGAGGAAGAGCTCCGTGCAGCGGTGGAGGTTCTGAGGAGCCATGGTCTGCACTCTATCCTGGAGGAGTGGTTTGTGGAGGTGCTGCAGAACGACCTGCAGGGCAACATTGCCCCGGAGTTCTGGAATGCCATCTCCCAGCGCGAAAACTCTGTCGATGAACCTCAATGCCTTCTACTGCTCCTGGATGCATTCGGCCTCCTGGAAAGCCGCTTGGATCCCTACCTGCATAGCCTAGAACTCCTAGAGAAATGGACTCGTCTGGGCTTGCTGATGGGCACTGGAGCTCAGGGGCTTCGGGAGAAAGTTCACACCATGTTGCGGGGAGTTCTGTTCTTTTCCACTCCCAGGACATTCCAGGAGATGGTCCAGCGTCTGTATGGTCGTTTCCTGAGAGTCTATATGCAGAGCAAGAGAAAAGGAGAAGGGGGCACAGACCCCGAACTAGAGGGTGAGCTAGACAGCCGGTATGCCCGCCGCAGGTACTACCGACTCTTGCAGAGCCCTCTGTGCGCGGGATGTGGCAGTGACAAACAGCAGTGCTGGTGCCGGCAGGCACTGGAGCAGTTCCACCAGCTCAGCCAGGTCCTGTGAGTACTGCCTCTTCAGCCATGCCCGTTTCTCTGGATGCCCCGTTGGTTCTGAATTCAGTCCACCTCTGTATAGAGCTAGTAAACTGACAGGTGATATCTTCCCATCTGTACTTGTAGCCAAGAATTATTTTATTTTGGTTTTTCAAGACAGAGTTTCTCTGTGTAACAGTCCTGGCTGTCTTGGAACTCACTTTGTAGACCAGGTTGGCCTGGAACTCTCAAAGATCTGCCTGCTTCTGCCTCCCAAGTGCTGGGATTAAAGGTGTATGCCATTTCTGTCCAGCATAGCTAGAGATTATTGTGTAGCAAGTTCACACTCTGTCCTAGACATAGGTATGGGTGTAGAAGGGCCCTTCTAGGTAAGGGACAGGTGTGTGTTGTGGGTTCTCCATGAGCAGGGATTTCCTCCAGGCATAGACTCAGTCTGCTGGAGCGGGTCAGCGCTGAGGCCGTAACAACCACCCTGCACCAGGTGACCCGGGAAAGGATGGAAGACCGCTGCCGAGGAGAATATGAGCGCTCCTTTCTGCGTGAGTTCCATAAGGTGAGACCCTGGGCTGTGTCCTGTCAAGAGCAAAAGTGTTTTTTTCTGCAGACCTGATACCAAGTAGTAGTTAGGTTGACCAGTAGTGATCTTGGTGCTGTGTAGAGGCCAATCCTGTACCTTGGTGACAAGGACAAATCTGGTATGTACTAAAACTAAATAGACCTGTTCAGAATCCTGTGTTAGAAGCAGAATCCTGGGCCAGAGGTGGCTCCAAGAGGTTTCCCCAAGCAAGTATGGCAATACAGGCCTATCATACCCTCTTCTTTGCAATGCTGTATAAAATGTGTGCTCGCTTAACAGTTCCTTCTGGATTAAACTGGAGTTAGGGTGTCTCAGTGAAGGCCTCTGGTTGCCAGTACTATTGAGGTATGGTATGTAATTCTGCTGTGAGGTTCCCAACATTGTGAAAAATCAAGATTTGGCCCCATGAAGCTGTCCACACTGTTTCTGCTTCATTCCTGACTTTTCATTTTTCAAGTATCCCCTGTGGATGCCTATTAGCCATGATGGGGAGTGGTCAGAGTAAGAGTCCCCACAGTAACCATGAGCCTAGAGTCATGAGCCTGCAAACTCTTGGAGCAGCCACATTGAGCTCTGGGCAGTGGAGTGTAGGTTTGGTGTTGGCTCCTCTAGGGTCTTGTCAAAGGTGTGTGGTTACTGGGTCAGGCTGGAGCATTTAAGTGTTATTACACCTCACATACTAATGATCTTCCACAGTGGATCGAGAGAGTGGTTGGTTGGCTTGGCAAAGTGTTCCTTCAGGACAACACTACCAGGCCAAGTTCTCCAGAAGCTGGGAACACACTGCGTCGTTGGCGCTGCCATGTACAGAGATTCTTCTACCGGATCTATGCCAGTCTGCGCATCGAGGAGCTCTTTAGCATCATCCGAGGTTGGTCCTGCCTCTTACCCTGCAGAACCTTCCTTTTCCAGTAATTTCCAACGCAAGTGGTGAGTTGAGCAGAGCTGGACCTCCTTTGACATGGCTCAGAGTCTAGAGCAGAACTGAGCAGGTGCTTCTAGGTGTCCACTCTTGTCTTTTTATCTTGGTTCCTGCTTGGGACTGGTCCTGTGTATCACTCTGTTATGTGTGAGTATTATTGAGCAAGTGTGAACTTGTGGAATGTGTGTAGAGGCTGAAGAGACGGCTCAGAGGTTAAGAGCACTGGCTGCTCTTCCAGAGATCCTGAGTTCAATTCCCAGGAACCACATATTGGCTCAAAAATCACTTACAATGCCCTCTTCAGGCATACAGGTGTACATGCAGGAGGAACATTTTATATATATATATAAATAATAACTCTTTAAAAAGAGAGAAAGAACTTGTATAGGATAGGGATGGAGAGACAGCTCATCAGTTAAGAGGATGTGTTACTCTTACAGAGGACTCAGGATCACTACCCATGTGGCAGCTCACAGCCATCTGTAACTTCAATTCCAGAGGATCCAAAATCTTCTGGCCTCCACTGGTACCAGGCATGCACATGGAGAATATACATACAGGCAGACAAACACTCCTTACAAGCAAATACTCCTACATATAAGAATTTTAAATCTAAAAAAAAAAAAATTGAAGGCAGTCCTCATTAATTGCAAGTCATTTGACAAAATTGTTTCTCTTTTCCCAAGAGCCTTAAATTGATATTGAATTAAATTGCACAGCTAGTATAGCTTTGGACAGTTCAGCTGTCTACCATTGTACACCACAGGAGGGATAACTGTGTTCTGTGAGTTAAGGTACCTATGGGTATCGGAGTCTTTGAGATTCAAACAGTCAACTGAGCCTCTAGGCAGATGAAACAGTCATCTCTGGTCAGGTTGGCCTCTAGTGAAGGTTACATTGAAAATTATAAATAACATTTTGTTATAATGGGTGTCTCTTTTCTGGGCTGCTGCCATGTTGTGTATCTTGATACACAACACCCCCAATACACACACACACCATATACTTTGCTTATTACACCTTTTTACTTACCTATCCCTGTGGCATGGTTCTCTTTCAGACTTCCCAGACTCTCGGCCAGCCATTGAGGACCTTAAATACTGCTTGGAGAGGACAGATCAGAGGCAGCAGCTGCTTGTGTCCCTCAAGGTGGCCCTAGAGACTCGACTCCTCCACCCAGGTACCATGTGTGGCCACTATAGACTGGCCATTTAAATAGCCCTCAGATCTCACAAGAAGTTTCTAGTCCTGGATTTGTATGTCAGTGAAAGAACAGGTTAAGAAGCACTTTTTGAAGTCCTTGGGAGGGCTGGGTTAACCCTGAGATTTATCCATCTTTGGAAGTCAGAGCCTGTCTGACTTGGTCTAAAGGTTATATGTGGTCTTTTTAGAATAGGCTGTGTGGTAAGGGGAAGTTTTGTGTATTATTTTGTTTCTGTGACCAAATGCATGATAGAATCAACTGAAGAGCGGAAGGACTTATTCTCTTGGTTTCAGGAGGTTACAGTTCATCGTAATGGGAAAGGTATGATGGCATAGTCACATGATAGATAAGAAACTCCAAAAGACTTCAGGAAATAATGTACTGATGTAGTTCCACTAGCTAAACTCTACCTACCAAAGGCTCTTTGTTGTTATTGCTTTTGAGACAGGGTCTCTTTTTTTTTTTTTTGATCAAACAACTTTTAACAGATTAAGCTGACTCTGCCTCCCAATTGCTGGAATCAAACTACTACACATAGTTTGCTAAAGGTTCTTGGGTCTTAAAAATAGCACCACAAGTTGGGAATCAAGCCTTCAAAACATGGACCTAGCTTAGCAGTGGTGGCGCACACCCTTAATTCCAGCACTAAGGAGGCAGAGGCAGGTGGGTCTCTTGAGTTTGAGGCTAGCCTGGTCTACAGAGTGAATTCTAGGACAGCTAGGGCTACACAGAGAAACTCTGTCTCAAAAACAAAAACAAACAAAAAACAAAAACCCCACAAGCCTATAGGGGACATTCTAGATTCAAAACATAATAGACTGCTCCTTGGAAAATTCTCGAGACTGTGTTTATAAATCACTTGAATGGCTTAGGGGCAAGAAGGTAATATGTAATCTCCTTAAAATGAAGGTCACATGGTAACCTTTAGATCACCAGCCAGTGTGGCCAGCAGTACACTCAGGTTTTGGCGTTCAGGAGGCTGCTGTCCAAGCTGTTATATGACTTCTGGCTCCTCTTTCCCACTGTAGGAGTCAACACATGTGACATCATTACTCTCTATATTTCTGCCATCAAGGCATTACGTGTGCTAGATCCTTCTATGGTCATCCTGGAGGTGGCTTGTGAGCCCATTCGTCGCTACCTGAGGTAAGTTCACTCCATCTGTTTGGTGTTTGCAGAAACCAGAAAGACAATTAGTCTTGATAGACCATAGACATGTATTGGCTCAGGGTAGGGGCCTCTTTCCTTTTGCTAGTGTTGGGTACTTGTCCTTTCCACCACACAGTGTCACTGTACTCTGTGTGTGTGTGTGTGTGTGTGTGTGTGTGCCTGCTTCCTCACCCTGCATAGAGAGTAACTTATCCAGGGCCTAGCCTTGTTGATTTGTTGATTGAATCTGACAGGTTAGAGAAGAGGCCTGGTATCTGTATAGCTCCAGACATAGGGACCTCTGTGACCTCTCTGGTTTCCTTGGCAAAGCTGGCCAGAAAGCCCTCAGGCAACAGAGTTTCTAGGTTTAGGGATTAGTGAACCAGGTGCCAGATTAGTGATCCTAGGACCTGAGAAGCTGATAGTGTTAGGTGCCTGCTCTGGGTTTGGGTTTTCTGCCTCCTGGTGATTGAGCCTGCCTCAATATCTCAGCCCCTGCTTTTTTCAGAGTAGTGCTGGGGTTTTTTGTTTTTTTCTGTGAAGCCAAATGGGCCTGTTTTTAGTACCTGCCAGTAAGCACTAGGATGGGCTATAGCAGGTGTCATGATGCCCATGTACATTGTTGGTGACAGCAACATTCAATCATGGCAGAACACGAGAAGACACGGTACGGCAGATTGTGGCTGGGCTGACAGGGGACTCGGATGGGACTGGGGACTTGGCTGTTGAGTTATCTAAGACCGACCCGGCCAACCTGGAGACTGGCCAGGACAGTGAGGATGATTCTGGCGAGCCTGAGGATTGGGTCCCTGACCCTGTGGATGCTGATCCAGGTCAGTTTACCTATTGGTCTCACCTCAGTCCTCTCCTAAGCTTCTTGGGAGGTCTACTGGGTTTAGTCATGTTTTTGCTACCCATGCCTGGATATATCAGAATCATCATTGTCTCAAACTTGAAGGGTTAGAGGTCAGGGCCTTGCTTAACACCAGCCAGTTTACTATATTTTCCTCATTGTCTGGCCACCCCAGCTAGCTATAGTAGGTGCCCTTGTGGGTCATATATGAGAGAACAGATTCATAAGAAGTCTTAGTATCCCACTTCTGTCTGTGATTTGCTCCTGGTCCCCAAGTGTATTAAGTTGGCATCCTCTGGCCAAGCCACATCTTTGCATAGCCACAGTCTGCTGAGATTTCAAAAGGCTGTGTATTCTTTGTTCTGCTTAGGTCTTAGCATGAACTCTACATCTTCAGCCTTTAAAAGGAAAGCCCAAGGACCTTTATTCTATTCTTTATGGCTGGTTGAGGATCCAGGAAACTGCCTGAGAGATAGGAGGCACTGTGGATTAGAACATTTGCCCTAGAAACCAACCGTGGGTCTGTTGGGAGGCATATTACTCCCAGCTGCCTGGGACATTGAGAATAAGCCCTCTAGGCCGTGCTAGACTGCTGTGTCCCACAAATGAACTCTGAGGTGTCACTGTCCTCGTCAACATGCCATGGTATGCTCTCCTCCCCAATTCTGTGCAGGGAAGTCAAGTTCTAAGCGACGCTCTTCAGACATCATTAGCCTGCTGGTCAGCATCTATGGCAGCAAGGACCTCTTTATCAATGAGTACCGCTCGCTCCTTGCAGATCGTCTCCTCCACCAGTTCAGCTTCAGCCCTGAGAGGTAAGGCAAGGGACTGGTTGACCTCTAGGGGGCGCAGCCTTCATTCTGTTTTTGGAGGAAAACACAAGACTATTCCTGTTCTTATTGGCCAAGATGGCCAAACTCTGGCCTTAGTGCTTCCTTCCTGCCTTCCCTCCAGCCCAGGGTTCTGGGCAGAGAGGGTTGCCTGAGCAAGCTGTCTACTTAGAGTACCAGTCGAAATGGAAGCACACTGCAGCCCCTCCCAGAAACGTGTCTTTCCAGGGAGATCCGTAATGTGGAGCTGTTGAAGCTGCGCTTTGGTGAAGCCCCCATGCACTTCTGTGAGGTCATGCTCAAGGTAAGTGTCCAGGACTCCCCAACCAGTTTTTCCTCTACCCCATTCAGCCCAGGACATTAATGAGATATCCCTTCTTAGGATATGGCAGATTCCCGCCGCATCAATGCCAATATCCGTGAGGAGGATGAGAAACGGCCTGTGGAAGAACAACCACCATTTGGGGTCTATGCTGTCATATTGTCCAGTGAATTTTGGCCTCCCTTCAAAGATGAGAAGCTGGAGGTCCCTGAGGATATCAGGGCAGCCCTGGATGTTTACTGCAAGAAGTATGAGAAACTGAAGGTACAGCCAGTAGGCCTCTTGGTAGTTTGTATCTCTGGTCACACCATCAAACCCCACGTGGAATTAGTCAATGTGACACATATGTCCAGATAGTGTAGCTGAGACGGAATGATGTGGAAGCTGGAGTTCCAGTGGGTGCTAAGTCCAAGTTCAAGGATCCTTCCTCCTGAGTTTGTAGTCAGTTACAGCAGGGGAGGCAAGAGTCTGACATTCTCCACAGGAAGAGATGCCCACTCTAGACCATGGCATACAGCCTAATATGTGCTGTGACCCAGAGGTGCTGAGAGGAGAAGGTTGTGGGGTGCAGGCATCCAGGTGGCAGGCACCCTAACTGAAATAGCATGTGGAACCCTGTAGGGGTCAGGCTAGGAGCAACTAGGTGAATATGCAGACAGGTGTGGCATGGTAACATCTGCAGCATCTTGTTTGTGATGGGGAAGTGCTGAGTCTAAATGTGTTTCTTCTTGCAATCAGAAGGCCTTGTTCTGCTTCAGGCTAAGGGTCTGGGCAGTCCCTTTGAGATGAATCCCTTTGAGAAAGGGACGTTTCCTTCCCTTGAAAGCACGTTTCCTTCAAGGGGGAATAAAGTGGGACCCAAATGGAGGGCCCTGGCTAGGAAACTTAAAGAAGGGGAGTGTTGCTGGGCAGTGGTGGTGCACATGTTTAACCTCATTGCTCGAGAGGCAGAGGCAGACCGATCTCTGTGAGTTCGAGGCCAGCCTGGTCTACAGAACTATTTCCAGGACAGCCAGGGCTGTTACACAGAGAAATCCTATCTGGGAAAAAGAAGAAAAAGAAGGGGAGCGTTTGGTATTTGTTCCCATAACTATGAGAACCTTGCTGACCTCAATCGTGGCTCAGTTTCTGGAAGAGTCTAGGTATGGTATTTGTGACCTTTACTGACTCCAGGTGAAAGTGGAGTTACTGTTCAACTGTGTGTCCTCATGGTGATGTCTAGTTACTGTTTTTGAGTACTATATCACTACCACTTCCTGGTTGAGTGGTCTGAGTGGTCCTATGTACTCAATGTCCTAACTAATTCGGTAGTATGAGGTACCTACTGGCTTTGTTGGGTTTTCACCCTGGGTCCAAGATATGGCTAACACACCTTTCTGCTCAGACCCAAAGATTTACTGTAGTCATACCCTAGTGGCCTTTATCTTAATTTTTGTGGACACTGAAATGGCTCTGATAAAGCCCAGGGCTATGCTAAAAGGTCAGGTCTGTGGCCACAATTCCTTTATCTTTTACCACAGAGCTCCTAGAGGAGGATCTTGGCTGGGTCTGTAGATGGCTGACTGTAGCCTGTGTATTGTGACCCTTTTGCAGGTCACAGTTTTAGAACTAGTGCTGGGAAGCTACACTGGCTGTAACCAGGGGAAGACACTGATGCTGTCTCCTTTTCTATCTTTGACTTGGGTTTCTTGGTGCCTCTCAAGAGCTACAGGGGTCCCAGAGGGACTCAGAGCATCACTTGGCCACCAGAGTAGCAGAATCAGTGTCAGGGTGCTACCTTATTGAAAAATTGCAATTGCAAGGTTTATCTGATTAGAATGTATTGATATTAAGTTGTGCTCTCCTCAGAATGTTGTAAGGGGAAAGATCCTTCCTGCCGCTTGCAGGTTCTAGTAGCCCTACCTGACCTAATTAAACATTATTTCTTTTGAGGTTTTTTTTGTTTTGTTTTTCTAGACAGGTTTCTCTGTGTAGCCCTGGCTGTCCTGGAACCCATTCTATAGATCACTCTAGCCTCAAACTCACAATTTGCCTGCTTCTGCCTCCCAATGCTGGAATTCAAGGTGTGTGCCACCAGTACTATACTAGGTAAATGGCATTTCTTTATGTCCAAGTTTTCTCTATGTCTGTTTCTCTCTTCTTGGAATACCAGTTATATCAGATTAAGGACCCATTCTGTTCCAGGACAACCCCATTTTAATTTAATTTAATGACTCCATTTCCAAATAAGGCCATATTTGGAGGCAGGACTCTAAGACTTTACTATCTCTTTGAAGATAACACAGTTTGGCCCCGACAGTCTGTGGTTTTTCTAAAATTAATTGTCTTCCCATGCACAAAGTACATTTAGCTAATATCAGTATCTCCAAAGTTAACCATCTCCGAATCAACTCTAAATTAATCTCTCCTAATCAGGCTGGGCGTTGGTGACACATGCCTTTAATCCCAGCACTGGGCAGGCAGAGGCAGGAGGATCTCCGTGATTTCCAGGCCAGCTTGGTCTTCAAAGGGAGTTCCAAGACAGGCTTCAAACCTACAGAGAAGCCCTATCTCAAAAAAAAAAAAAAAAAAAAAAAAAAAAAAAACCCAGCACTCAGGAGACTAAAGCAGGACAAGTGGTTCAGGGCCAGTCTAACTATAATGAGACCCTCTCTCTTTCTCTCTCAAAAAAAAAAAAAAAAAAAAGTCTTATCAATATGAAGCAGTTTTCCTCTCCAGCTTGATGCTATGAGTTTGTCTTGTTCCAAAGCCCAGTGTTGAGGCATCTAATTCAGAAATAGGCAGAGGGAGCTGAGTGGTGGTGGTGGTGCACGCCTTTAGTCCCACCAGTAGGGAGGCAGAGGCAGGCCAGGCAGAGGCAGAGTTCAAGGCCAGCCTGGTCTATAAAGCTACATAAAGGAAAACCTGTCTCAAAAAAGAAAAGAAATAGGCAAAGGGAGCCCTTGACTTGCCAAGCGACCCCACATATCAGTATGGACTTTTGTGCTATCTCTGTCACTTTCATTCAAACTGTTAGCATTACTGCTGGCATAAAACTCAAAAATCCTTGGTGGAGTCCCATGAAATTTTCAGTGTCCAAGCTATCAGGTAACAGGATGGTCCTGAGCCAGGTGTAGTGGTACATGCCTATCACCCAGCACTTGGAAGGCAGGCATAGCAGCAACCTACTACTTGAGGCTAGCTTGTTCTGTATAACAGTTTGAAGACAACTAGGGCTATTTAATAAGGCTCAGTCTAAAGAAAGAAAGGAGAATGAAGAAAGTGGAGGGAATATCTTCCTGGTTACACCATCTGTTTACTGGTTTCTGCTGAGGTGGTCAGTTGAATCCAACTGACTCTAGGAAACATCTAACTACAATCTGGCAGTTTTGTGCCAGCTTTTTTCCCTCAGTGTCTACTATTGTGTTCCCCATTTCCATCTGAGCCCTCACCAGAAGGTCCTCAGTGCCCACATTTCTACCAACATTGTTCTCCATGGAATATGCTCTTCTCCTTTCTGAACCTTCACCAGCATCATCCTTATTGTCTATATTATAACAATTGTCTCCAGGAAATCTAGGCTTTAGCTTCATGTACTTTCCTATTGCACAACCCCTCCCAAGGCCACTTCAGTATTTTAGCTGCTCATTTATGTGGTATTAACACTCCCTAGAACCAGATCTTCTGGATGTTTTTTGTTTGGTTGGTTTTGGTTTTTCGAGACAGGGTTTGTCTGTGACTTTGGAGCCTGTCCTTGCTTTGTAAACCAGGCTGGCCTAGAACTCACAGAGATACTCCTGCCTCTACCTCTCGGAGTGCTGGGATTAAAGGCGTGTGCCACCACTGCTCCCCCCCCTTTTTCTTTTTGAGATAAGATTTCTCTGTATAGCTCAGGCTGGCCTTGAACTCAGGCTGGCTTCTGCCTCTCAAGTTCTGGGATTAAAGGCAAGTGCTGTCACCACCTGGCAGAATCTTCATTTATTGTGACTACTATAGCAAAGTGTTAGGGACTGGGTAGTTTTAAACAACAGAAGTATGTTGTTTCAGTTCTGGAAAGTAAAAGGCCAGTATTAGGGTGTTGGGAACACTGTGCTCTTTATGACACCTATTTCATTTATCTATTTATTTGAGACATTTCTCATGTAGTTTGGTTGTCTTGGAGTTGTAGACCAGGCTGACCTTGAACTCACAGAGATCCACCTGCCTCCGCCTCTCAAGTGCTGGGATTAAAGGTGTGTGCCATCACTGGGCTTCTGATATCTGTAAGATCACCATACTTTATGCCTCATAGCCACTACCTTCTGTGCCTGTGCTTTAACCTTATCCTTTTCTTGAAAGAATGCAGGTTTTATTAGATTAAGGCTCATCCTACTTCAGTATGACCTCTTCTTAACTAATTACACCTACATGAACTCTGTGTGCAAATAATAGCTCATGTTATGGGGTACTGAGGGATCCAACATGAGACTGACACAATTTATCAGCAGTGCCCATTGTTCATTATGGGAGCTGGGCACTGGAACAAGATCTCCTATTCTTGCTGCTGCCTGCCAGGGATGGCATTGGTATAAACCATTGGTGCAAGAGCCATCACATGCCAGGTAGCATGCCATATGAGCCTGTGCCTTGTTCATCTGGATTATTCTTATTTCTGTCCAGGCTATGCGGACCCTCAGTTGGAAGCACACCCTGGGTTTGGTGACAATGGATGTAGAGCTGGCTGACCGCACCCTGTCTGTTGCAGTGACCCCAGTGCAGGCAGTAGTCTTACTGTATTTCCAGGACCAAGGTAAGTCCCTAGAGCCCCACCTGGTCTGCCTGAGCACACTACCTTGGGATCAGTGCTAGGTACTACTATCTAATTAGCTGTGAGGTGACACACTACCCCCCCACTGCCACCCCGGTTTGAGCAGGATTTAGAGGTAGCAGCCATTATTTTTGCCCATGAGTCAAGCTGGACAATACACATCCCTCTGAGGCCCCCACTGGCTAACAGGAATTAGAAGGTGTAACTTCCAGTGTCCCCAGAATTCCTATGGTTCTGCACACAGCCAGCTGGACCCTAGAGGAGCTGAGCAAGGTGGTGAAGATGCCTGTGGCATTGCTGCGGAGGCGTATGTCAGTGTGGCTGCAGCAGGGTGTGCTGCGGGAGGAGCCTCCTGGCACCTTCTCTGTCATTGAGGAGGAACGGCCTCAGGACAGGGACAACATGGTGCTGATTGACAGTGATGATGAGAGCGACTCAGGCATGGCCTCCCAGGCTGACCAGAAGGAAGAGGAACTGCTGGTGCGTTGGCTACTTCCATAGTGGGCTGGGGTGGGCCAGGTAGGTAGCTGACTGACCATGCCTGGCTTCTGTTCCTAGCTCTTCTGGACATACATCCAGGCCATGTTGACCAACCTAGAAAGCCTTTCTCTGGAGCGCATCTACAGCATGCTCCGCATGTTTGTAATGACTGGCCCTGCGCTAGCTGAGATTGACCTGCAGGAACTCCAGGGCTACCTGCAGAAGAAGGTCCGCGACCAGCAGCTCATCTACTCTGCAGGTGTCTACCGCCTGCCTAAGAATAGCAACTGATGCCCCCCTTCCAGACTCTGACCCATAGCATTCATGCCTGTGTGGCCCCTGAAGAGACAGCTAAGGTACCTTCTGACCCCATGTCCATGTGCCCAGCTTCCACCTATTCCCTGCCTAACACCTAGAGCACAAATTAAAGTAAATTGGTTCATCCTTTTGTGTAGTTTTTGAACCCCATGGACACGTACAGGTTTGCCCTCTACCAGTAGCAGGTAATGGGGCTACCCAAGTAGCAAGGCTTACCCCAGCCTGTACTTCTGTGTTTGGGCAATAGATCCCCTGAAGCAGTCTGTTTTCTATAAGCTGCCTTGCTGGGACTTGTTTGGGTAAGAATAAATAGAGTTAGATTTGCAGTGCCATCCTGTTTTTGTGGCCTCTAAAGGAACTCTTGGGTCTTCACGTCTGTGTAGCCTTTGTGGAGTCAGTGCCAGCCTTTGTGCTGTTAGAGTATTTGTACTCCACTAGATCTTCCAAAGTGAGGCAACCTGAGTCAAATACATTTCTTGTGTCAGCAGGAAATACCCTAAATGGCCAGAGGATTAGACCTTTGTCTCCTTTCTTGCACCAGGATATGTGACTGTACTGCTTGGAGCTTAAATATATGCGCTCAGATTGTTTCATGTGTCAAGACCTGCAGTCAGAGTCACAGGACAAGGGCAGGGTCTGAGAGGAGAACCCAGGAACCAACTTAACCCAACTTAGGACTCAGACACCCTTGGGAGCAGGTTGTGTCCCATGTGCCAGCTGAGGCCAGGATAGAACCTGATGCAGCACAGCATGGGCTCCTGCCTCCCTGTCCTAGAACAACTATTTTCAGTGAGGAAATAACCTGACCTGAGGTACCATTCTCAAAGAGAACAAAAGGCCCTTGGAATCATTGCTTTCATACCTTGATCTTCGCAAGGTGGATCCCAGGTCACAAGCCACACCCAGTTTCAGCTGCTGTCACTGCTCCCAGATGCCCTTCCCAGTCCCCTCAGCTTATGCTACAGAACCACCACCTCTCTCATCCTCAGTTACTGGCTTTGGCTTATTCTGCACTTGGGTCTTGAGCAGAAATCCTCTTCAAGGGTTTCACCTCACCCTTCCTATTCTAGAGAGATCTTTTGCCTCAAGTTTTAAGGAAGTGGAGGCAGGTATAAGGCACACAACCTTGGCCATAGTCTTAAGGGTTCCCATGAACCCAGGAAGCCTTGTTCACAGTAGTACTTCAAAAATGAGCTTCATTTTCTAGTCCCAGTTCTCAGGCCCTGCCCCCACCGCACTTATGTGCTATTGCTACAAGAACTGCCCTCTGAGTTCTGGTGACAGCAGAGGCCACGAAGGTGTTCCTAATCTGGTTCATACCACCTGGCCACAGATGGGTGTGTCTTTGTCCTAACCAGGATATAAACTTGCTAGGCTGGCCTGGCAGGGTGACAGTGCCAGCCCCTGGGCCTCAGGCACACCTTCTGTCCTGCATTCTTTTAGACTAAGTTTGTGGATGTGCCTTAAAGACCACAGAGGAGGTCTTGGTTCTTATCGTTTAACCATACAAAGCTCATGCCAGCTTTTACTGTTCCTTGATGACCAGCCCTAGAAGGGTACCTGTGTTTGCTGTCAGAGATGTCCCTAGTGATGAGGGCCACTGGGCTCAAGCTGTGCCCTCTCCTCCTGGCACCCTGTTGGCCCCAGCTGGCAGGAGGCTGGGCTCAGTCAGCTACAGGGCTGACATTTCCTCTTACTGCCTGTTAGTTTGTTTGGCTCAGAGAGGAGAGTGGCAGCAGGGTGGGGCTGCACTACTTCCCAGCCTAGGACACCAAGTTCAGGACAGAGATGTAGGCTAACCCTGATCATGCCAGCCTATAGGCAAACTAGTTCCCTTGGGCAGTGGCTGTCTGATTACAGAGGCAACAGACCCTCAGAGCATTGACTAATGATCTATTGTTGACTAATAATGGTGTGATCCAGAGATTGCAACCATTTCTGAGCCATCTGTTCCCTGGGTAATAGTCTAAGGATATGGTGGCATGATGTCCTGCTCAGACATATATAGCCAGTGACTCCCAGCGGATGATCAAGGATCCCTAGGATACCAGCAGTCTTCTAACCTAGGCTTTAAAGGCTATGTAAGCTCAGTCCTCCAAAGCCACCAAGGAGGGCAAATGAATACATGTTCCTACCCCACCCCCCATTGTACCCTACCTGTCTCATCTTGGGGAGGGTTGTATTGATAGGAAGGCTGCTAGAGCCCTAACCTCACTCAGAGCTCTGATGTTGAAAAACAAACTGAGGCCTTGGTTTCCAACACTAGAGACCAAAGTAGGGTTCTCACCCATTTAACTAGTTGTAGTTCTACTATTCCCTTACTCAGATCTGACTAGGGCTTGCACACCCTGTCCCCTTTACCTGCTCCATCCATGGTTGTCTTCCTAGGACTTCTGGAATTCCAGAATCCAAGTAAATGGATTCCAGCATCCAAGCTTGAATGAAGTTCAAGCCATTCTAGGTGCTCTGAGGCCCTGCCCCCACGCGCTCTGCCTCACTGCCTCACTGTGAGGTCAGCAACTTCCAATGAGTTCCGTCTAGAGGTGTGTGGTGGGGCTGGGGGCTGGACATGGCCCCCTGTCCCCAGCCTGACTCCTGCCCAGCTGGCAGCCCCCTTGGTCTGATATGTTTGTCCCTTTTGCTCATCCCTGCTGCAGGTGCCTCCTCCCACTAGCCCCCCCAGCCAGAGTCCCTTCCTTTTCCAGGCAGGGCAAGCCATTTGTGTCCTGAGGGCCACTGGGGTGGGGGGTGGACCTGAGGTTGTCCACAGGCAGGTGACTGGCTCCCGGTCTTGTGGCCTTGTTTCTGCAGCTGGAACCTACTGTGAATGCAGCCTTGGCCTCAGCCGTGAGGCCCTTATTGCCCTCATTGTGGTGCTGGCTGGTGTCAGTGCCAGCTGCTTCTGCGCCCTCGTTGTTGTGGCGATTGGTGTCTTTCGGGCCAAGGGGTGCGTGAGCTTGGGGTTGGGCAAAGTGGGAGTGAGGCCATGCTACAGATCCTGGGCTGTCAGTCATGCTGACATGAGGGGCCTCTTTGTGGGTGGTATGTCGTGAGGAGGCTGGGAGAGGAGAGTGGTTTCTAGGGTGTGTGAGGGGCATGGGGGTTTTAGGAAGAGCTTCCAGGGGGCTTCCAGGCATATGGAATGACTATTTCTCCAGAATTCACACCTGCCTTTGTCCCCCTCAGTGATACGTGCCACGGACACACGGAAAACAGGTAAGTGTGCCAGGTGAAGCCTCAAGGGTGAGCTGTGTCCTCTCTGCCCGCTTCTGGAAGTACAGATCACAGTGGCATCCAGAGTTATGTCCTCAAGGGCCGGCTTCTCTTGGGTGGCCAAAGCCCTGCCAGATCATGCTGACATAGTCCATTATGCAGGTTGATGGGGCCCTATGGGGTCCAGGAAGATCGCATAGACCTGCACTCGGTGCACGTGGAGGAGTCCCACCTCATGGACCCTGACTTGGAGGTATCCATGATGCCGTCCTTGGAGAACCATGGCCTCATGACCATGGACGTTCCTCTAGAGGAGCCATCTCCACCACCTCCACCCCCACCTCCACTGCCAGAGTAGTGGAGGGCAGCTAGGCTGGGAAATTAAACAGTATTTAGTGATTGTGTGCTGTCTTTCTTGCAAGTCCCTGAGGTAGTGTTTGTCATGGATCATGGGAGATGTCTCCACCCAGGGGCATTGAGCCAGGGTTTTCAACTCCTAGCCCAGCTGTCCAGTTGAGTTTTTGTTTGTACCTTCCTACTGCTGGTCTTACAAAGATGACTGACGCTGGGCCCTTCCTACTTCCCAGATCCCCCAAGATAGAACTTGTAACTGGCAAGTCAAAAGGGTGCTGCATTGACCAGCCTTGGGACAGCACTCCTTTCCAGTGCATTGTCCTCAAGGGCTCCAAGATGAGGGGTTGAAGCAATCGCTCTCCTACACTCACTCTTTTGCCTTAGGTGTGTCATCCCTCCCATACTTCAAAGTCTTTGCGTTTAGGCCCCCATCATGTGCTTATATCCCCACCAATCCCCTCAAGAGACTAGAGTCTCTATGGGGTCTTTTTGCTGAAAAGGAATGAAATTGAGACTGGGGTATGGACAAGACACTGTGGGTTGCATTCTGTGTGAACTGGAGGGTTTGATCCTGCTCTTTAGGTCTCAGTAGGGAGTCCAGTGGTCTCATCAGCTCCACTATAGGGCTCAGGGCCAAGCCAAGACGAGCTCTGGACAGGTGGCTGGCAGTATTGGGGCATTGGCTCTGTGCCTAGCCCCCGCCCAAGGCAAGGAACCAGCTGTGGGGTAGAAACTGTTGTGCTTGGATAGGAGAGTTAATACTGTTGAAGTGAGGCAGACAAACTCTGGGTCACCTGGACTCCGAAGCGGCACAGGAATCTGAGTCCCCTTGTGTTCTGGAGCTGCCCCCATGCGGGGCTCCTTTTTCTCGCGGCTTCCGCCGCCGCAACTGTCTCTACTGCTGCTGCTGTCGTTAAGGCGAGTCTGGGCCCAGGAGCACGTTGGAACTGCCCCTTCCAGATCCCCGGTGGTCCCCGAGTGCCCCGAGGCATGTTCATGTTCACTAGGTGGCAAGGCCAATTGCTCCTCACTCGATCTGCCCGCGGTACCAGCCGGCCTGAGCTGGAGAGTAAGTTCGCTGTTGCTGGATCACAATCGCGTGAGCGCACTGCCTCCAGGTGCCTTCGCTGGGGCCGGCGCGCTGCTGTACCTAGACCTGCGGGAGAACCGGCTCCGATCCGTGCACGCTCGAGCTTTCTGGGGTTTAGGAGTGTTGCAATGGCTGGACTTGAGCGCCAACCAGCTGGAAACTCTGTCTCCTGGCACCTTCGCGCCTTTGCGCGCGCTGCGTTTCCTCTCTCTAGCGGGTAATCGGTTGGCTCTCCTAGAGCCTTCGATCCTGGGCGCGCTCCCATTACTGCGCGTGCTCAGCCTGCAGGACAACTCGCTGTCCGCGCTCGAGGCAGGTTTGCTGAACAGCCTGCCCGCGCTCGACGTGTTGCGCTTGCGTGGCAACCCCTGGGCATGCAGTTGCGCGCTGCGCCCGCTTTGCACCTGGCTGCGCAAACACCCGCGTCCCGCTTCAGGTGAGCCATCTGGGGCGCAGGACGGATAATGTTTGGTGCAATTGCTGCCATCTGACGCCGCTCCTGTGTCCCGCAGAAACTGAGAACCTGCTCTGCGTGTCTCCAAGACGCCAGACGCTCAACCTACTGACAGCCTTTCCGGACGCGGCCTTCAGGCACTGCACTCAGCCACTCGCAGCGCGAGACCTGGCGGTGGTATACGCTCTCGGGCCGGTCTCCTTCCTCGCCAGTCTGGCCATCTGCCTGGCACTGGGCTCCGTGCTCACTGCCTGTGGTGCACGGCGCCGCCGCCGCCGCACCACGGTGCGCCCCTTACTAAGGAGACAGGTAGACCCTGCGGGCTCAGCCTCCCTGGAGGATGCTGGGAGACCCGCAGCAACCCAAGCCTAAGGGGACTACGGTTCCTAGCGCTCCCGCAGTGCTCCGCACTTTGAAAACTCTCCCCAAATCCCTGGCCTCCCTTCAAAGTCCCTGTAGGCGTCAACAATAGACAGAAAACCGGAAAATTTCTGACATTCCTTTAGGCATCACCACTGAATACCGGGGTTAGGGGTAGCTGTGCGCGCCCGGTATCCCTGGGGCAGAGGGGCAGCGCGCTCCTGCGCACCAGAGGCACGGGGAAGGTACGCGCTTGGACACTGGGAGAGCTGGTCATGTACAAGGTGGTGGGTGAGTGACACCAAATGGGAGGCGGATGGCGCTCCCTGGTGCCCAAGGTGCGGGGCTCGTTGCGAGCCAGCGTCTGAGGAAGCCTATCGTGGCTGCAGGCAGAAGAGAAGGCTCAGCCCTCTTGGAGTCTGGAGCCCTAGACAGCTGGGAGCCAGAGAGCACCCCTGGGAAGCGCTGCCAATAGGGCAGTGAGGGCTGACCCCGGGAAAGATCAGAGCCAGCCCTGTGAACGGGGTGGGAAGGGTCGTGGGAGGGGTGGTGCAGCAGAGAGAGAGAGGAACCGAGGTTGCAGAGAGCAGGCGCTGGATGAGGGGTGGGTAGGTGACCTAGCCAGCTGGGGCCATGGGCCCCCACTGTAGCTTAGGGTGGTGGCTGGAGGAAGGATGGGGCTGCCATTTCTGCTCCAGACTCCTCCGACCGGGGCCACTTAGGCCCCTCACCCCACTGCTCAGAGACCCCAGGGCCCTGCCTCTGCCGGAGCGCCCTGTGGCCCTGCCCAGCCGGCTCAGCTCTGGCCCATCCTCAGCCGCTCTGGTCCGCACCTTGGTCCTGCAGGGGCTGCCTGCCAGGCAGCAGGGCAGGAGGACGGGAGGCCCAGGGTGGGCAGTCTCTGGGGCGGGTGGGCTTCCCTCAGGCCTTCCCGAGCAGCAGGACTCATCAGTGTCCTTGGCCGGGCTAACTGGGCAGGTGGGCGCCTCCGGGGGCCTCACACCACGGTGCTGACCGAGGGATCTGAGAGGTTGAGCGGGCCCGTGATATCAGTGGGATGGTACTGCTGTAAAATAGAAATACACAGACAAGGCGGCCCATTAGCTCCGACGTCGGGGGCACGCGCGGGGCCGGGACAGGGTGGACCGGCCAGCCGGCCGACCGGCGGGCAGGCGGGCACGGCCTGGGGGAGGCTGGGGGTGCTCCTCCCCCGACCCCGTCGTGCTCCGGGGTTCTGCGTGGGCCAGGCCGCTGTCCCGTGCGTCTGTCTGTCTGTCTGCGGGGGAGGGGCAGAGGAGGGCGGGCGGGGCGTCTCAGCTCTCCCTATGACGGGAACACAGCTGCAGCTGGCCCTCCTCCCTCTCAATAGCGCGTCGCGGCAGCACTGTGTCTTTTTGGTTTTGCAAAGCGCCGCGTCCACCCCCGGTGCTCTATAAATAAGAACCAACAATCAATACCTGCTGGCCCCCGCCGGCCACCAGGGATCCCAGCCCTGAGCGCCCAGTGCTGCCCTGGCCCGGACCGGCCACAGGACAGGGGCAGAGGATCTCAGCAGCTGGACCGACCCCACCCCACCCAAAGGAGCCCCCACCCAGGCCTCCCTCTGAACAGCACCCAGTCCCAGAGACAGGGTGGGAGCTGGGTTGCCCTCCCCCACCCAGCCCACAGTGGCAATGCCCAGAGGTCAACCCTGCAGGGTGGGGCCAGCTTCAGATGGCCCGGAAGGATGGGTCCCTGGTGCCCAGGGAGGCTCAGGTAAAGACTGAACTGAGTGAGAACAAGTGCCCCGAAAGGAACCATGTAGATCTCTGAGCTGTACCTGGCCAGCTCCAGATGGGGCCCCACGACTGAATGACACCCTCTGAAAATGGCCTGCCACCTGCAGGAATTTTGTACTCCTCCCACTTTGGCCACCTGGCCCAAAAAAGTACAGATTCTCTTCTCTGTCGGATTTCCCCTTTCCCACACAAGTTCCAAACCACAGTGCCCTCAGCCCTGCTCTCCCTCCCCTGCGCCCCCTTGTGGGATTCCTGGCTCAGATCTTGTAGCATAGGCGGTGCCCACTTTCCCAGGTCTGGGTGGCTCTGGAGATGTATTTGCACCAGCTCCTGGAGCCTCAAGTTGGTGCAGTGTACACATCCTTATACTTCATCCACTCTTTCTGTCCTGGGTCCCTCAGAGGAACTGAGCAGCCACACCTCTGTCTCTCTGGAGCACTCTAGTAGTTTCAACCTGGAACTTTGCTCTGTACCAAACCCTGTCTGTGTGTCTTTCTTCCTGGGCTGGGGGTTTCACTACAAATCCAGATTCCTCATGGGTCACAAGCCCATTGTGGGTGACACTGCCCACTGGTTAGAGGGGCTTCCTGTAGGCTAGAGTAACTGCCTGGAACCAGGGTGACTAGCAAAATGGGATTCTTTGGAGGACTTTCTTCTGAGTATGCATTTCTGACGCAATGGCATGCTGCCCAAGGCAGGGGATGGGGTTCTGGCTCTGAAAGCAGAAGGTCTGGCTCTGACAGTGGCCTTGTAGCAGTGCTTGGGGGTCTGAGCTGAAGCACTGGTCTTAGCCTCCTCTTCCTGGGCCTCCCTCTGAGAACATCAATGTTTCCCTGAGTGCTCAGGCCAGGCCTTTCAGGGATACCCTATCCATGCGTACATCACCTGGGCGCTGCTGCAACACCTCCATCGGACCTGTTCAACTTGGCCCCACCCCTCTCCCCACTTGACAATCTCCCTGTGACCAAGGGTCAGTGCCAGTGCTAGGCCCCAGCCGTCCACCCAGATGGACCCAGGCCCGGCCCCCAGCCCCCGGCCCACACAGAGACCACATGGAAGATGCAACACGCATGGCTCTGGTGAGACAGGTGAGACAGGTGTCTGGGGGGCGGGGCCAGTGGCCAGACAGACGGACGGGATGGGACATCACAGCTACACCCTCCAGGGCTGTTGCAGAGCAAGAATGAAGGCATCAAACCCCTTGTGGAGGCAAGAGAAACAGGGATGAAACAGACGTGGTGTGGCCTCCTGACAGGGACAACCTGGGACAGGGCTATTGTGGTTCCCAGGTTCTGGGTAGCCCAGAGCGATGGTGAGGCTGACTGACTGACCAACAACATGACACGGCTTCCAGATGGTGTGTGGGTCATGGCATGGGGAGGGAGGTGGGCAGACTAACGTGGAGACACATGGGGAAGCTGAGGATCAGTGAGGGCTTGAGGAGGGTTCTGGAGAGTTCTAAAGGACAGCACCCTTGTATGGGTGGAGGGTGGGTGAAGGACTGACTTGGGGCATTGGCACAGATGGCCAGGGTTGGAGGTGGGGGCAGGGGTGGGATGGTGAGGGAGAGGGAGACAGACATGGGGCAAGGGAGGAGTCAGAGACGCGGGACTGGGGTGCTTCCCCCTTACCGTGTCTTTGGAGGACCTACGTCTCTTGAAGCTGGAGGCCAGGGTGGAGGTGATAGCCCTAAATGTGGCTTTCTTTTTAGGGTCGGGCTCTGCTCTACCACTCTTTCTATCCTAAAATGAATATGTATAAGTGATTAGATGGCTAAGGGTGGCGGCCACACCTGCCCTTGCCTGCTCCTTGGGGGCCGCTGCCAGGCCTGGCCGGCCACTCAGGCCCTGACTCCTGCCTGCCTCACTGTGCTGCACAGACCGACCAACAGCCAGACTTTTCGAGAGTGGTCTCTTCTGCCCGGGGTTGGGCCTGTCCTTGCTTGTGCTGGGGCTGGGCTTGGGGGTCCTGCTGGCACTCTTCCTGGAATGTCCGCCTGGCTCCCTGGCTCCTGGGTGGCCCTGGCTTAGAGGCATCCTGAGGAGGAGCAGCCCCTGAGGACAGGAAGAGCTTCCTCTCAGGCCACACCAGCCCTTCTGTTCAGAGGCTGCTGAACCCAAAAGTCATACACCAGGAAGGGGCCAAGGACCCAAGGAGGTGTCCGTTTGGAATTGGAGTGACAGACGGGCAGATCCGGGGGCACTGGCCTGGAGTCTGATGGCCAGCATGGCCCTGGACAGCTGTGGCCAGGTCCCCAGGGGACCTGTAGGGCCAAAGGCAAGAATGGGTGGATGAGAAATGTGGGGGCTCCGTTAGCCCTGTCCCCCCACAGCCCTCATTGCAATGTCAATGTCAGCTTAGAACACAGCTACAGGAAGACGCCCAGAGAAAGAGAAGAGACAAGTGAATCAGAACTTGGCCACTGGCCACCAGTCTTCAGGCCTGCATGAACCTCACTGCCCACCCTGTCCCTTTCCCTGGTGGGCTCTCACCATTCCACTTGCAACCTCATCACTGCTAGCCACAGATCCACATGGATGTGGCCTAAGGGAGGCACCAGGGAGAGGCAGATCAGCCCCATTTAGATTGGAGTCACAGAGCTGG
Source organism: Phodopus roborovskii (assembly GCF_943737965.1). Taxonomy (NCBI): domain Eukaryota; kingdom Metazoa; phylum Chordata; class Mammalia; order Rodentia; family Cricetidae; genus Phodopus; species Phodopus roborovskii. The sequence goes on from NW_026126418.1 coordinate 66,117,313, forward strand.
ACACAGTAAGAAAGGGAGTCTCAGGAGGGGGTGTCAAAGAAGCCTGGATGGGCCAAATGCATCTCAGATCACGTGCTACACACAGGTGGGCCCTTGTCTTACCCTGCCTGCTTGCCTTCCTATGGATTGGGTGCCAGTAGGTGACTCTGGAAACAGAGGAGCCAGGCAGAAGTTTGGAGCAGGGTGCATGGCCTCCCTTGGCCCAGCTTGCCAGTGGGTGGCCACCTGCAGGCAGCCTCTGCCTGTGCTGCCCCTGTGCCTTAGGAACACTCACCACTGCCCCTGGCCATGGCTCCTAGCACCAGTCCTGCCCATGAGCCAGAGCCAGTGCCACGGCCTGTAGGGATAGAGTAGGGCCGTGGCCTGGCGGGGCCCTGGACGCCAGGCCTCGGAGGGTGGCCTGTCCTACCTGCAGGTTCTTCCTCCACACGTTCACTGCTGCAAAAGCCAGCTGCATCTGCTTCCTACGGGCATCCTTGTGTCGCTTGTAGGCGATCTCGATGAAAATCAGGAAGATGCCAGCCACAATGCCTCCAGCCACCAGCATGAAGACCCCTGTGTGAAGTGCCCGTTGCCTCAGCTGGCTGCCCAGAGGCTGTGGCCCCAATAGAAGAATCCATCCCAGTATCAAGACAGCACGGAGGGCCCACCTGCCATGTTCTCAAAAGTGAGAGTTGCAGGGGCGTTGCTGCGGGAGTCACATTCCTGATACCGAACCCATGTCTTATCCAGATCTTCCATGAAGCCATTTTCGTGGGACCTGGGCAGGGAAGGGGAGAGGGAAGGCGGGGCTTGCAGCAGGAGTGGGGCTGTGTGAGTGTGCAGGGCATTCAGGGGGAGAACTGAGGATGGGCAGAGCTCACAGTACTGTGGGACACTTTTCAGTCCCAAGTGGGGCTTTGGGAGTTGGGGAAGTTTGTAGCCTTTGCTCAGCTGGGAGTGGGAAGGTTCTCCAGTGGGGCTGATGCTTGGTTTGGGCGGAGTAGGCCTTTAAGGCAGTTGTACCAGATGCTATCAGCATCTGTCTGGTGAATAGCTGCTGGCCTGGGGTAGAGCAGTTTGGTGTGTTGTCACTGGGGCACTAGGGACAAGATCCAGCCTTGTGGGGAGGCTTAGAGCAGAGTGCAGAGGGGAAAGGAGGTTTCCAGCACAGGGCAAACTCACTTGAGTATGGACAGGGAAACATTCTGCTTCCAGGGGCTGTCCTTGCGCATGCCAATGCCAAAGCCTGAGCGGAAGAACAGCTCGCCCGTGGTCACCAGGTCGCATTTCTGTGAAGCCTCGAACTCCAGCACTGCTGAGTCCCAGATGAAGGCATGGAGCTTGCTGTCGGCAGAGATGGAATCGAAGGAGCCGCACATAGCCTGTTCACCCCACCCCGCTCACACCAGCACAGACTTCTCTTGTGTCTCCTGTGTGAGTGGACTCCCCTTTCCCTGTCCCTTTACTGTCCCACCCAGCCAGGGTGGCCTTTTGCTGGCTTGCTCACTTGTCCCGCACAGCCTGGATGGCCTCAGCTGCGCTCTCATAGTTGTGCTTTTCCATGTGCCGGTACATGGTGCTCAGCTCCACCTGCCTCCGGAAGTAGATGTCCACAGAGCTCTGCTTCACAGTTGCATAGATGAACTTGTCTGAGGGGTTTCTGAGCTGCAGGGACAGACACCTCACTCAGCCCATGGCTGCTCCCTAGACCCCACCAAGGAACAACACTACCTCTGAACCTCTTCTTGACCCTTCTCCCAAACCCGGGGGTGGGGGGGAGGGTTGGGCTCACCCTTGGGTCATTGATGCCTGTGATACGCTCCTCAGGCCGATCCAACACCAGGAAGGCTGCCAGGTTGGCAGTATAGGAAGCCACAATGATCATGGCAAAGCCAGCCCACACCATGCCTAGGATCCGTGCAGAGAAGCTCCGGGGGGCACCTGTGGGCAGAGACTTGGGTCAGTTCCTGGAAAGCAGGGGATGCAGCCAGGCAGGACCTGGTTTTAATCTCACCTTCCCCAATGCCAGAGTTGAGCAGGACACCCCAGGAGAACCACATGGCAGAAGACAGGGTCAGTGCATCCTCCTCCTCTTCCTCACTGTTCACCTTGAACCGGCCAAATGGACTGCAGGGTACAAAGGGAAGGCGGGAGAGAGGACAGGAGAGGCAGCTCTGCCTAGCCCCCTGCCCAGTTCTGCCCATCTTGTAGATGCGAAGGGCCCAGCTCTCTGCATGGCACTCACCTGAAGCGGTCCAGCAGATACAACATCACGGCCACCACGTGCACTGACAGCCCCACTAGCAACCATAGTGTGCTCTGGAAGGGCTGCATAAATGAATCCAGTGTGCTCCGGGGGATCTCCTGCAGGTGATCACATAGTCAGTGTTGCCTGGTCCTTCATGCCCCCACCCCATCCCCACCTGATCCCTGCCTACCTTCTTGACCAGAATGGTCAGGCCCTGGTACTTGAAGGGCTTGGAGAACTCTATGTACTGTGCACGCTCATTGTTGATGGTCAGTGGTGCCACAATCATGTCTGCTTGACCACTGAGCAGCTCTCCCATCATCCCATTCCACTCCTTTTTGTTGCTGTTGTTTACCTGCAAAGTGAGAGAGCCAATGGGGCTGCAGACAGGATGGGTACGGTTCCTCAAACAAGAACCCCTACACCATCTTAGTCCTAGCACATGGGGGGGCGTGTCTCCTGCTCCACATCTAGCTCACCTCCAAAGCCCCTCCCAAAAAGGCTCTACCCAACCCATAGACTTTCCAATTAATCCATGTCAGCCTACAGGACCCTCCCACTAGCTGCTTCCTCCAGGCCCTGCCCCTGCCATCCACTCCATACCCGTTCCTGTGTGCCAAACTTGCCATCTGCCACCAGGTGCACCTCATAGGTAAAGTTCATGGTCCGTGCCAACTTGATGAGCAGGTCAATGCAGAAGCCATAGCAGCACTGAGGCACCGTGTGTCGTGCTGTGGGCAATTAGGGGATAGTGAGAGCGGGTTCCTGGTTTCACTGCCCGGTACCCTACCACACTTTGCCCAGCACTCACGGCTGCCTGGTGATGTGTCATTAGGCCCTGTGCAGATTACTTTCTTGACTGGGTCACCATTGACTGTGAATTCCTCTTTGCATGTCCCATCACTCAGTGTGGGCTTGACATACACAAAGGGCTCTTGGTGGATTGTCACTATCTGGGGGAAAGACAAGAACCAGCCTGGGCCACCCGCCCTTGGTTATCCCCAGGTGCTGGCTTCTCAGTGCACAGCAACCCCTCTTCTCCATCTCTTTTCCAGTGCTCTGTGCAGCCCCACACCTGGGCCCTGTCCCAAGCCTGGAACCTCTCCACTGGTTTTCAGAGGTCAGTCCACATTCTTCTGACATGGTTAGCATTGCTGCCTGCTGCCCTTGGGGTACAGATACAGGTCTGGGGGTGATGTAGGGGGGCAAGACTTCCCCAGCCATCTGCCCTGTGATACTGTCCTCTTCTTGTAGCCCCTTTTCCTCAGGTTCCAGTTTATATCATTCTCTCAGAATGTATAGTACTTACTGTGCCTACTGAGCACGACCTCCAACCAGAGAGGAGAAAGCCTGTGCCAGAGTCACCCTGGCCTCCACTGGCATGTAGCCCTCAGTCTTTGACCCTTGTCTTTTTAAAAATCACATTTAAGCCAGGCAGTGGTGGTGCACACCTTTAATCTCAGAACTCGGGAGGCAGAGGCAGGCAGATCTCTGTGAGTTCGAGGCCAGCCTGGTCTACAAGAGCTAGTTCCAGGACAGCTTCCAAAGCCACAGAGAAACCCTGTCTCAAAAAAACAAAAAAAAATTTTTTAAATATTTATTTATTTATTATGTAAACAGTGTTCTTCTGACACTTCAGAAGAGGCCCCCAGATCTCATTATAGATGGCTGTGAGCCACCATGTGGTTGTTGGGAATTGAACTCAGGACCTCTGGAAGAGCAGTCAGTGCTCTTAACCTCTGAGCCATCTCTCCAGCAATGAAATTAACTTTTTAAAGTATGTTTACATGTATGTATGTATTCCTGTCTGTTTATGCATATGTGCAAGGGAACATGGAGGCCGGAGGCCAATGTCAGTGTCCTTCTCCATCGGTTTGTCTTTTTAATTATTTAAACATATTTTGTTTTATTTTATTTTATGTGTGTGTGCCTCAGTGTATGTGTATCATATACATGCAAGAGTCCACCCACAGAAACAAGGAGGCCTCAGGCCCCCTGGACCTGGAGATACAGATGGTTGTGAGCAGTCGTGTGGGTCCTGGGAATTCAATCTAGGTCCTCTGGAAGAGCAGCCAGTGCTCTTAACCTCTGAGAGGCTATCTTTTCAGCCCCCATTTTATTTTAAAGGTTTATTTATTTGCATTTTATGTGCATGTGTCTTTTGCTGGCATACATGTCTGCGCTCCAAGTACGTACAGTGCCCGAAGAGGCCAGAAAGAATGCTGGATCCACTGGAGCTGCAGTTAAAGATGGTTGTGAGCTGCCATGTGGGTACCAGGTACTGAGACTTGGACCTGGGTCCCCTGGAAGAACAGCCAGTGCTCTAAACCACACAGCAATCTCTCCAGCTCTACTACTGTTATTTTTAGACAAATTTTCCTCACTAACGCTGGAGCACAGTTTTTGGCTAGGCTGGTTAGTCAGCAAGCTCTGGTGGGCTGCTTGTCTCTGCTCCCTCCTTCCACATGCTTACAATAAGTAAGTACAGTGCACAGCCAAGCCCAGACTTTTACATGAGTGCTGGAATCCAAATTCATGATACTTACTGGGATATTTACCATGCCCCATTTCTTTCTTTCTTTCTTTTTTTTTTTTTTTTTTTTTTGAGAAAAGGTCTATGAATCTCTAGCTGATGTGAAATCAGCTGTGTAGACAGACCATGGTGGCCTTGAATTCACAGAGATCCACTCACTCTGACTCCTAAATACTAGAATTAAAGGTATGCCCTAACAATTACAGATTTTTTTTTTTAATATGAGACAGGGTTTCTCTGTGTAGCTCTGGAGCTTGTCCTGAAGCTCACGCTATAGACCAGGCTGGCTTTGAACTCACATAGATCCGCCTTCCTTTGCCTCCCGAGGGCTGGGATCAAAGGCGTGTGCCACCACTGCCATCCAGCTTCAGTTTTTTGTTTTTTGTTCTTTGTTAAGAAAGGGCCTCATACAGTCTGGGCTGGCCTGTTGCTATGTAGTGCAGGATGACCTTAAATTCCTGATTCTCTTCCATTTACCTCAGGTGGGTTTAAAGCATGTTCCACCATGCCTAGTTAAGGCTTCTCATTCAGGGCTGCCTCTTCAGCCCAGACTTCATCTGTGACAGTCTTCCCTCCCTGTCCTCTGGAACCCACAGTCTGATGGATGCTGGAGTGGAACACAGTCAGTTGCTGAGGGCCTCTATGGGATATGAAAAGCAGAGGGGTAGGCAGCCCAAGAAGGACTGGACAGTAGGTCCAGGCATATGACAGGCAGTGGAGGAGGTAAGCTCAGCTGGAAGTCTTGAGAAGGAAGAGTCAAGAGAAGGGACAGGACCATATTCTTTTTCTTTTCTCTTCTTCCAAGACAGGGTTTCTCTGTGTAGCCCTGGCTGTCCTGGAACTTGCTCTGTAGATCAGGCTATCCTCAAACTGACAGAGATCCACTCATCTCTGCCTCCTGAGTGCTGGGATTAAAGGTGTGTGCCACCATAGCCCAACTTTTTCTTTTATACTATATATACTAGCACTGTCAAAAAGTTGGTGAGGGGACTGGACAAATGGATCAGCAGTTAAGAGCACCTGAGGTTCTTACAGAAGACCCAGGTTCTCTTCTTACCACCCACATGGTTGCTTACAACTGTCCTTTCCTGTTACGGGGATCCTGCATTTTCTTCTGCCCTCTGTGGGTACCAGGCACAAGCATGATGTGTGTGTGTGTGTGTGTGTATAACACCCATACATATAAAATAAAATATAACAAATTAGCCCATAAATATTGCTAATATCCATCTGCGCCTTGATGGGTCCCATTGGTTAGTGATGTTTGGCTCAGAGGTTTTTTGGTTTGTTTTTCTTTCTTTTTCTATTTATTTATTTATTGAGTGAGTGAGACAGGGTTTCTTTCTGTAGCCTTGGCTGTCCTCGAACTATCTTTATAGACCAGGCTGGCCTTGAACTCATAGAGATCCACCTCCTGAGTGCTGGAATTAAAGGCATGTGCCACCATCGCCCTGTGCTTTTAAACTTTTCAACATCAGCTGCCTGAATTGCGAAGAGATACTACCTTGTCTTTGCAAGGAGACAGACATACACGCTAACTGTCCTGTGAGGAATGAAAGCAGGCACTCACCAGCTGAAACCATGGGCCCCAGGTTGCAGAGGGTGAATTCAGAAAGTTAGCAGAGCTGAGATATTTGGTGACACTGAGAGAAGGTTGGCCAGGCACATGACACTTCAGATCCTGCCTTTGGTGCGCTATGGTATCAGGGCTGGGTGTGGTGTGGCTCAACAAGAAGAATAACTCTCAGAATAGTCCTTAGGCAGAGGGAGGGGACCAGGGACGAACCCAGGGGATATGTAAATCAGGCTGAGAAGAGGCTATGAAGGGGGAAACCAGCTCATGAAGGGCGTTCCTGGGAGCCCAGAGAGAAATGGGACACTCAAGAGTGTAAGTTCTAAGCTGAACTTTGCACTGGGCCTAGAGCACCCACCCACTATCCCTCTGCCCCCATTAATCAGTTCTTCCTCAGACCTAGCTGGAGCTGGGACAGGTTAAAGCGCTAGAAAGAGCCTGTTGGGTGGAAACTGCTGCTGCTCCCCCACTGCCCACCCCCTGCCCTACACTGCTGCTACCTCTGCTACAGCCAGCTGCTAGCAAACCCGGCTCCACTTCCCTTACTTTTCTCCTGGCCTGAAGAAGTAGATGAAGTGTTGGGGATGGGAATGTTGGAGGATTTCAACAGGGTCCCCCACCTTTAATCTCGTGGACATCTGGTACCCTCGAGGCTTTTCTGTCTCTCCCCCTGGCCAGATGATCTTCCTGTCATTTGGGATGACCTGGGGGTGGGAGTATGAGATGGAGGGTGGCCACGCAGGGGTCTTGGCCCCAGGACCCTAAGGCCCCAGCCCCCACCCCCTCATGACCCCCACCTACATGGGTGCCGTTGTAGATGCCCACTTGCACCAGCTTTCGGTTCTGCAGGTTCATGATGCTATAGTTGGCAAACTTCCGGTCCCCATCCTCATTGAATTCCACACGGCCAGTCACTCCGTCCGCATACTTGGAAGACATCAGTACCCTGGGAAGACAGCATGGCCTAGAGCACCTGCTCTTACTGGCTTCTAAGAAGCCCAAGCTCCCACCCCTTCTGCAGAAAAGAAGGATTAGCAGATGGTAGGGTCTCACACTGAGTGGATGACTTGGTGCGTGCCTCCCAACACCAGATGGCTAGCACGGCTACAGCACTTGAGTGGGTCTTAGATGCCAGACCCCATGTCAAGGGCTTCTCTGGATTAGGACATATGAGCTACCACCCTGGTTTTACAGGGGAGACAGAAACCCAGAGGGTCTCAGGCCCACTTGCCATCAAATGGTGGAACTAGATTGAACCTGCTCCTAGTTCAAGCCATTGGGTGGCTCACCTGGCTGTATGTCGGCTCACTGGAACATATCAGTGAACTTGTGTGCATACAACCCAAATGTAGGGGTTACCCCTGTGAGTGTGCTTGTGGCATACATGTCATGTGTGCATTCATTGGTCTGTGTGCCTGTGTGTGCAGCCTAGAACTGCACAGATGCATGGGGACTTGTGGTGGACAGTGGCTCTGGGGTTAAGTTCCGCAACCACTCCCTTGGTCAACCTTAAATCTCACATTGTCCATGGATGCCTATTCTGACTTTCTGGGTCCTTAGAGGGTCCCAGGCCCCACATACAGCAAGAGCTTCCTTCTAGGGCACCAGGCACTGGGGAATAAGGTAAATATCTGTGGTGTGGGCAGGCTGAGGTGGAGAAGGGAAGGCAGTCACAACTCAGTGACAACAGACATAAGGGAGCCTGTGGAAAAAGGAATGACTGTCGCAGCAAAGTCAGAGGATGTGGTGCTTGGAATGTGGACAGGCGATGGAGGTGACTAACCATAGTATGTCCTAGACAAGACCGGCTGGAAGCCTGGGAGTCCCAGCACTTGGGAGGCAGAAGCAGGTGAATTTCTGTGAGTTTGAGGCCAGCCTGGTCTACAAAGCTAGTTCCAGGACAGCTAGGGATACACAGAGAACCCCCGTCTCAAACAAAACAAAACAAAACAAACAAGACCAGCAGTACCACTCCGGAAAGAGTGAACCAGTGAACCGTGCTTAAGAACAGCCCTTCTGCTCGGGCCGTGGTAGAGCACGCCTTTAGTCCCAGCACTTGGATAGCAGGCAGGACTACACAGAGAAACATCGTCTCAAAAAACAAAACAAAAACAACAACAAAAAAAAAACAAAAGACAACAACACAAAACAACTTCCTCCCACCACACACACACACAAAACAAAGTCCAAAAAAGAAAAGACTAGCTCTTCCGGCCTCCTAAGGGATGACTCCTCTCACCTACTGAGTGAGAGCAACCCCACCCACCTCTTGAATAGCGGTCCTGTCTTCCAGATGTTGGTGTTGCCCACGCAACCCCGCGGCGGGTCGGTGATGTTCTCTTTTTCTAGCAGCTCGTGAACTGCCTGTGCTACCACACCCACGGCGTCGCTGATGTGGGCCGACTCGTTCTTGCCATTGATGAGCTGCAGTCCGATGATGCCTGTGCAACCCGCAGCTTAGAGACTGGAGGGGACTTCAACCCCAGGCTACCCCACAGCCCGGCAGGCACTCACCGTCTGGGGCGTAACGCAGGGCGTTCCCCGAGATCTCGCGCTCCCCCACCAGCCACACGTACCCAGAACCCGTCATGTTCAGCATCGCGGCTGCGCGGTACACGGTGGCAGCGTCGTCCTCGCTGTGGGGCAGATCCGGGTGACGAGACAGGACTCCAGCTCTCCCTATCCCCTTGGCCATAGCCTCTCCCTCTTGGGTGCTCCCGGGAAGCGTGCCTATGCCCACCACCCTTCCTGTTGTCAGGCCCGGAGGTCTGCACAGGAGATGAGGCTGGACCCAGGGCTTTTCCAATCTTCAGTTGCTGGACCCCTGCCTTTAGGAGGCAGGAACAGGGTACAAGATGACTTTCTGAACTCGGATAATGATGGCTCACTGTTGGGCACTTGCTCTGTGCACCAAATGCTTTGCTGGAACCATCTCAGCATCCTTAAGGGGAAAGTGTTTGGATCAGGGTGGAAACCAGGACACAGTAGTGTTAAGTGTCAGAATAGGGTCTGTGCCTGGACAGCTCACTCCTGTACCTGTGAACCAGTGAGCTCTAGGAAAGCTACAAGTCTGGTGGACCTCCATGTTCAAAGGTGTGAAATGAAAAGGAGAGGGCTCTGAGCTGAGGAGATGCCGGTAGGATCCAGTGCCCTGGTACTGAACTGAGCATCCTGAAGACAGGGGACAGAAGAGAGACTCCTCTCACAGTAGGTATGTCCCTTGATATCCAAGGCCAGGGCCACTAACAAGCCTCACCCACAGGACCATGGGTATCCTCATAAGTAATTCCTGTGGACAGTGAAACAGGGGACCTAGGTGTTCTGGGGCACTAGTAGCCACTAAGGGTCCTCTCTTCACCCTCTACCTGTTAGACTTCCATTCAAGGCTGAACCATGACTGGTGCTTTGCCTCTGCAGTGCATGTTTAGTAGGTAGAGTGCAGCGGAGTGGATTACCTGATATTGCATTATTTTTCTTCTTCTTTAATGTGCATTAATGTTGCCTCCGTGCATATATGTGTACCAAACAAGTGCCTGGTGCCTGTGGCAGTCAGAAGGTGGTGTCAGAGCTCCTAGAACTGGAGTTTTGAATGGTCGCCATGGGTGCTGAGAACTGAACCTGGGTCCTCTGCAAGCACAACACCATCTTTCTAGCCCTTATTGGTTTATTTTTATACCAGCTAATTCATAACCAAGATAACCACCATTACCCCAAGGATCCTGCTCCCAACAAACAAAATGAAACAAAAGAATTTGTGAGAGCAGTGCAGCACACTGAATGTGGTAGAGGTCGCCCAGCGCCACACATGTCAAGGAGCATGTCTGACACCAGCCATACCCACCAAATCTCTTCAGCACACCTCAAATCCACACAGTGTCACAGGGGAACGATTGTGAGCAACAAGGGGTTGTAGACAAAAAGTCTGGTCAACCCAGCAAATCTCATTGGACCATTCTATGGAAATAGTGATGCCAATAAAGACAACTCGAGGAAAATAAAGATGAAACATTTTGGAAATGAGTTTTGTGTACCCTACAGACAACTGGCCAATTAATAAATGAGGTCAGTTTAGTGTTTGTGTATCCTACAGACAACTGGCCAAATAAAATGAGGTCAGTTTAGTGAAGTCTGCAAACCAGCTTAACCTCTATCATGAAGAAGGAGCCGAAATGTGGAGCCTCACTCAGTTAATGTATACCAGCTTGATGTTCCACAAGTTCTTCGGGATTTAAAAAGCAGTGTGAGTTATGGATCTAACTCAATATGTGTGTGACATACAGCAAAGTATAAGGGTATGAATGCATGAATATGGTGCATGTTAGTGTGGGCATATTTGTATGTGAATGCTGTGTACATATGTGCTGTACTCAGTGCACTAATGGGTGGTGTTTACACAGCTCGTATTCATGTTTACTCTACCTACCATGACCCTTCTTCTGCTGCCTTCTCTGCTAGAGCCATGTGTGGCAAGCCTGTCTTTAATCTTGGGGACTCAACATGGAGAGGCCCTTCACACCCTATGTCTAAAGAAAGGGGAGATTCTCTTCAGCTGCAGTGAGTGGCATTGGGAGTTATTGCCTGTGAAGTGCAAGTGTTCACTGCTGGGACCTGGGTGTGGTGGGATTCTATGAAGAGTTCTTCTCTGTCGTGTGTCCTGGTCACCCTCATTATAATGCATAAGCTAAGAAGGACTACTTGGTTTTGTCCATTACAAAAGCGCCCGATAGTTGAGTAGGTATGTTTTAAGAGCATGGCTTCCTTAAGTAGCCTTGATATTAAGAGAGCCTTCTTGCCTGACTGCTGTGTATATCCATTTGCCTACCATACTGAACATTCTTTTATCCAACTTGAATAAATCTCCCTCAAGCCCTATGGTGAGAACCATAAACAATCAGAAAACAGAAGAGTGTGGTGGGCTTTTCCCTGAGCAAGGCTTTCCTTGGGCATCCTGGGTTTGGCGTGCCTCCCAAGGCACTTTTCCTGTCCCATTTCCTTTTCGGGGCACATTTCTCTCTCTCCCACTTCCCCCCTCTGATAGGGTCTCATGGAGCTGAAGCTGGCTTTGAACTTGCCAAATAGTTGAGAATGGTCTTGAACTCTTGATCCTCCTGCCTCCTGAGTGCTGGGATTACAGGTGTGCACCATCATATCTAGCTTTATGAGGTGCTGAAGATTGGCTCCAGGGCATTGTTCATGCTAGGTAAGTGCTCCATCACCTGAGCAACATCCCTAGCCCCATATGGATGTACTTTTTAAGCCATTCTCTAGAAGCCCTGGACCATCCCTCACCCCAAAGTATACAGTTAGAAACAGTGGCTCTCAACCTATGGGTTGCTAACCCTTTGTGGGGGCATCATGCATCAGATATACTGCATATCAGACATTTACATTATGGATTATAAGAGTAGTAAAATTATATGAAGTAGCAATGAAATAATGTTATGGTTAGGGAACTGATTTAAAGGGTTATAGCATTAGGAACATTGAGAACCACTGAGCTAGATGAATAGCAAAGGCAGTGGTCCATGACTATGCAGTGTGTCTTTGCACCATTAAGTGCCTGCCATAATATGTGTGCATTGGTAGTGGGACAATTGGCAAAGGCTTGCTGATGCTTCTGGAGGAATTGGTGAAGCTAAGGATATCATTCAGCACTAACATCTGACTGCTGTCACCCTCGGAGTGGGGCATCTAGTCCAAGCCCTGCCATCTGAGAAGAAATGGTCTGCTTTCTGGGCTCAGTCCTGATTGCCACACCATGCAACCTGCTCACAGTGAGTGGCATGCACCAGGCTGTGTACACAGTCTATTGACTGAACTTACAAATAGACATCTATCCTGTGCCTGAACAGTGCAGCAGGAGTTGGGATATTTTCTTCCGAGCTGGGTGACATGATGTTTCCCCCCCCCCCATTCTGTTGGAGATCAGCAGAGCTAGGTAGACTATGAACTAGAACCACTGGACCTGTTGTCCTACCTGTCTCATCCTTCCTTTCCACAGGTCTTAGGCTCTAGTTTCTCCCGTCACAGGAAAAACTAGTTGTTTACAAATAGGGCGGTTTTACTGTGGACTCTTGCAATAGTGAAATGGGTTGGGAAGCAGGCCCTGCCCAGGACCAGCCTGTTTCTCGTGAGTCTCCATGGGTGGTTTTGAACTTCGGGCTCTCCTGTGCACCTTCATATCATTTAGCTGGGCTCCTTCTCTGTTCTCAGCCCTCAAGATATTTACATAGCTATGTCTCCCAGTCTCCCAGCTTCCTAGCATTGTATCTTCAACCTGCAGGGCAAATGGTTCTATGTGAGTGCCAAAGGTGAGAATCCAGGGAGGGATGGACAGAGGATGGGAGTTGCCTAGATGATGGCGGGGTGGACTACAGCTCTCCTTGGTGAAGATTTTTTTTTTTCAGATTGAAGCTCTTATGCTCACTGGTGCCCCAGAACTAGGCCAGATGCTGGGCTTGGGCCCCAGGCATCACAATGATGTGATGAGGCACCGAGCCTACTCACCTAGCAGAAAGAATGATGACCCTGGCCTCCAGTTCCCGTGCCTCCATCAGCAGAGCCGTCACATTCTTGGTTCCCGGGTCAAACTGCAGCACCTTCTCCGCCTGTGGTGTGAGCAGGAGTATTAGCAGATAGCTGGGAAAGGAAACATTGTGCCTCAGTGGCAAGAGGGGGGCCAAAGCTGCTAGGAACCCCGAGGCAGCTTAGCTAGAGCTGCCGTGGCCTGTCCTTGCCACCTGCACTGTGCACCTGCCTCCTCACTCTTCGCTGGCCTGTCCTTGCTACCTGTCCTGTCTTCAGCCTGCTTGACGTCCTGCACTCACGCTCTGCTCTTCTCTCTTTATGCTTGCTCCAGGTCTCTCTTTCCATCTCACTCCTGTCCTCATTTTTGCACTGAGCATGCAAGCTGAAGTGGACCGAGATTCAGAAAGAGACGTGCAGCGGACAGGAAATAGAAAAGTTTTGGAATGCAACTGGGAATAGAGATGGGGTGACTTTTCCAAAACCTTAGGAGATCTCAGCTCAGACTTGATTCCTCTTGCTCCTCTAGGAGCGGCCCAGACTCTGAAGTAACCAGATGGGCAGGCTCCCTCCCGGGGTTCCACTAGGAAACCCTGGCGGACCTGGAGATTCGCATGCACTTCCCAGAGCAGCGCCTCCTTGTGGCCGTGCTTGTCTTGAGGATGCAGGCCAGGGACACGGCGGGTGGGTCATGGGCACCCACACCGCCCACCCCTGCCCTCTCCTGCCTGCCTGCTGCCTGCCTCACCACCTCTCTCTCTCCTCACTACTCAGGCCTGCGGCTCGACTCGGCGCGGTGGGGCCAGATAGCACCCAGTGGCTGAGGCACCGCAGGCCGGGACTCGCTAGTCGGTGGGTGGCGTGCACGTCCATGCATATATACCTTGGGTCCGCGCTTGTTGTCATAGGACAGTTGGTCGAGGTTTTCATAGTTCCTTTTTTTACTCTGATGAATAATGTGCACAGAGAAAATATGCAGACACAGAAGAAGATTATAAACGGTTGAAAATGACGGCGCTAAAGCAATCACACCACCTCCTCGGCACGTCTGCAGACGGGCACGTACCTGGAGCTCGCAAACACCGAGACCCGCGGTGGGGCTGGGGGCTGGAGTGGAGCTGAGGGTGGAAGGGACACAGGAGCAGGGGCCACGGAGGCTCCCTAGCATGGAGCTATACTCTTGGAAACAGTCACTTTCAGGAGAGAGGGCAGCCTTATCCACGCCACCCTTAAGGGGTCCCGCCTGCCACCCCCACCCCTGACATGCACCTGCTGTGTGGCCCCAGCAGTATCCACCCCCACCCGCATCAGTCCTGAGTGAAAGAGGAGCAGCTTGCAGGGCCCTGTCCCCCATGACCCTCCCACCCCCTCCCTCTTATTCTCCCTCCTGCTCTCTGGAGATCAAGGTGTCCTCTTCTCGCTAACTGATATGCCCACACCCAAATGCCCATGTTTGTGTCTGGGCCTGAGTGTTATTGAATGTGTGTATGTATGCCTGCGGGGGTGATATGGCCCTGTCACCTTCACAAAAGGTAATCTATGGCAGTCTGTGATGGAAGGACAAAATAGTCTATCTATGTGCTTGAACGTGTGTGTGTGTGTGTGTGTGTGTGTGTGTGTGTGTAAGCTTATAAAGATGAACAGGTACTCAGAGGAAGCACTTGCATGTGATTGCCTTGGGCAGTGGAGAGGTATATGGAGATAAATGAGGTTAGTCTTTCTAAAAGGAGTGGCACACCACTAAAATATCCAAGAACGGAATGACAAGTGTGACTGTGCTTTCGAGTGTGTGAGCAGGTAGCTGGGTGTGCAGGGGTAAGGCTGATGACCATGTGAGCATGTTGGTGGTAGTCTGTGTGGCTATGACAGCCAAGGCAGAAGTATGAAGGACCCTGCCAGATGCTGAGAGTAGAACTCTGTCTTTGGAGAGGTGGAGTCCTCCTTCCCAGACTCAATGGACTGCCATAAAGGATTCACTCTGGGCCTGTCTCTAGCCTCAACCCGCACCACCCCCCAACCCATGCCCTCTACTCCCTCCAGAGGCCTATGGCACCTTGGGTGTGGGAGACAATGGTTGGTGCTAAGTATGATGAGGCCAGCTATGATTTTGCAGGCAGAACATGCTCCCACCCATTTCCCTCCCCCACCTGCCTTTTGGGGCCCCTCCCCAGCCTGGACCTCCTCCTCTCTGCTACCTGAAAAGCACCACCTGGTTCTTGGTGCTCTGGGCCCTGGGACTGAGGTGGGGTCAGGGACCAAATCCTTATTAGGCTGACAATGGGCATTGACGAGGAAGGGCATAGGGGTCATTTTGACCCCCTACCCCAAATTCTGGTCTCTGGCAATTCTACAGATTGGGGGCCAGGCTGAGATGGGAGTGTATGTGTATCCTGGGATCAGTGTCTACATAGTCCCTTGAGGAATGCAGAGCTCAGCTCTGAAGTGAAGGGGCACAATGTAACCCTGAAAGGACAGCACAAGGTGGGGATGGGGTTGCAAATGGATGGGACCAGTTAGGGCCACAGGCAGCCACAGGAAGCAGGCTTTTAGAAGGACAAGGCCTCTGTGAGCACATGGATTGTATTCAAGTAGATAGATGATCCCAGTACATCTGTGTTGGGGTGGATCACACTGTAGAGAGTGTTGGGGAGAGATAGATGGGACTTGTTATCTGGCAGAGAGGGGCTGAATGATTCTTGAATTATGAGTCTAATTGGGGCCTCAGCTGGAGTTAGAGAGGCCTGAACTATTGGGGGGCGGGACAGGGGTGTTTGCAGAGCTCCAGGTGGTCCAGCCCTCGCGCAGCAGGGACTGACACGAAGGAGATTTCGACTAATGGCAAAAGCAAGTGAAATGAGCCGAGGACAGGCCGGGGCGGGTGCCGCCAGACGCAGTGGTGCTGAGCATGCAGGATGGAGAGAGAGTGTTCACAAGGAGCCACAGACATGGCATGGCCCGCCTGCTCCTGCTCAACAAGGACCTCTCCAGGGCCAGGGCCTCACCTTGGACTCACGCTCCTCCAGCAGTGTCTCCAGGCGCTTCTGCGCCGCCCGGCCCTCGTGGTCGTCGCTGACCAGCAGGATGATATGGTTCCAGTTGTAGACGCGCATCATTTCAAACCAGACACTGGACTGGTGGGAGTAGGGCGGCACGGTGCGTAGAAAGCTCAGATGGATGCTCTGTGGGTGGGACCGGGAGGCTGAGGCAAAGCTAGGCTAAGTAGGTTTTTCCCTCTCCGATTAATGCGGTCACTTCCTCGCATCTGCCCTTTCCTCTTCCCCCGTAGTATCTACTGTGAGAGTAGAGGTTGGCATTTTCCCAGCAGCACCCTGACATGGATGAAGAGGCTCTGTTCCCAGGGTGCCTGCCACCTTTCCATCAGCACCTCCCTAGAAAGGCTGACCATGGAAGCTTCTCCAAGACCTCAATGGGCCTAATACAGTGCTCTCATCCATTTCAAGGGCTCCATTTTGGGCTCAGTGGTAAAGCCTTTGCCTAGTGCAAATATGGATTTGGGTTCTATCCCAGGCACTGGTAAGGAAATAACAAATATATCTACTAGTAAGTCTTCTTTTTCGGGGTCAAATGTCGCCTTTCTCCCCCAGAACCCAGAGATTATGGATTACAGATTCCTTTCTAGCTGTCAGAGACTGTTTATGTCTATCCAAGTGAACATAGCTCCTTCCATGTCCCTGTGACTTACACTGCTCTTGGTCCCCTGAGGCTTCTAGGTTAGTTTCTTTTCTTTATTTGTTTCTTTGTATGTTTGTTTGTTTTACCAGTTCTCTCTTGGTGGCTAGGGCCAGTGCTTTGGAATGAAACGCTGTTCACTGCCTCTGCCACTGGCTGCAGGCAGGTGGCATCACAGTTGTTGCTGTATATCAGCTCTGAGTGGTTTTGCTGGTTTGTGTGATGGGCAGAGGGCTGACTTTGAATTGGGACTACCAGGGACCAGAATGTGGCTGTGACGTTTGGCCCCGCTGTTGGCCAGGCACAGACCCAATGAGTTGGCTTATGGTCAGTCCCTCTGTTGCTCCAGTTGTATGGGACCTCCCAGCTTTTTGTTTGTCCCTGGATACTTTGCTTTTTCTGGTCATTCCTCTCTTTTACCCATGAAGATAAAAGTGTTCCAGAGGAAAAATATTCAGAAGGCATAGGATGAGAGCCTGTTCCTCATGGGCATGGGAAGAGTGGCTTAGGTGCCTTGGTATGTAGGGCCCTTGATCTCACTCTGATCCTCTCCCTTTGGGGGCTCTCCTACAAGAGTCCCCTCTGACTCCTTTTTTGTCACTGAAAGGCAGACTCACTATGTGCTTGGGCCTGAATGACCAGTTTCCCTGCCTTATAGGCTCTGGGCAGGAAGACTCTGGAGGGTGTAAGAGACCTGGAGGCCCACTGCCCAGCCCACTAGCCCTCTGGCTGAGCCCAGGCATTAACTGGTTGTTCCCCAATGGCTCCTGGATGACTATAGTCTTGAGTCTACAGGATATGGGGAGCAGGCTCTGGTGCCTGTTGGGTCACTGGGTGGCTGGATTGCATTCTAGTTGGTCCTTACAAAACCATAAAAAACTAAAGATGGTATGATCTAAAACAAGTTCCCTGTGTCTCTAGGCTGTGGTTTTCTATACCTTAGTAACTACTTTTCAGCTTTTGAGTCCAACTGGATGGAGGCTATCCCAGCCTTTGGGTCACAAGAGCTCTGCAGAATGCTGAGCTGAGTTCCTTTAGTCCCTGAGCTTGTGTCTCCTGCCACAAGCTGTCTGTCTGTCTACCTTGCCTACCACCCTCCTATGTGCACTTCAGTTGGCAAGGCTAGGGTCCACAGCATCCCTTTCTACCCTGAGTACATCTCCATCCAGGCTTCTGCTTCTCCTAGAAACTTCTCTCCAATTCTTTCACTGCTGCTTCCAAAGCCTGCTTGTTCTAGGAAGCTCCCTGCTTACTCCTTCTTCCCAAAGAGTATGCTAATGGTCTTTTCAATTGTTACCAGGAACCACCCTGAGTATGTGTGACTGTTGGAGCATTTGTGAGCATGCATGCAAGTAGAAGGAGGGTGAGGAAACATGTTGTATGAGAGGGTGTGTGGGACTGTGTGATGCACACAGGGATTGCATGTGCATGTTAATATGTGGTGAGTATGCATACATATGTACATGTATGTGACTGAGTTGTCATAAGCATGCACGTCAGTGTGCATAAATTGTGTGCCAATATCTGTGATTCACTGTGAGGTATAAATGTGTGGCGATGAGTGACTTAAAGTCCCCAGGGGAGCAGCCTGTGATCTAAGCATCCTACCCCATCTGTATCCAATGCCCAGTGCCAACCTACCTGGCTCAGCTCATGTGGCCCTGGACCTACCTGGAGCTGACCATGAGGATAAAAATAATTGGGTCTGAGTCTAATGATCAGGCTTACCTTGTCAGAGTAGATGGACATTCGGGTAGTCAGTCCCAGAACGGGGATTCTGTAGAAGCCAGCTGTGTAGGAGACTGGGGTGGGAGTGAAGTGGTCGTTGGGAGTAGGTGGGTGACTAACTAGGATAGCGTAGACCTGTGAATACAGGAGACAGAGTCAGCTCTGTGGGGTAGAATGTGTTTGAGACCTGGAAGTGGCAAGAGCTGGACCAGCAGGCCAGGGGTCCAGGAGATGCCGTTTGTGATGCACATGGACCATACATCCAAGAGACAGGGAAATGAGCCAAACAAACCACAATGCTCTGTGATAAACCCATTGTGGAGAGGGAGCAGCACTGAGCAAGACTCCAGGGATGTAGAACACACACACACACACACACACACACACACACACACACACACACGAGTTGGTAGATCCTTGCTTTGCCAGTTCTCTCTGACTAGGGCTCACCTCTTGTAAAGAGGAGGGGGCAAGTTTTCGAGCAAAATTCTGGCATGGCCTCTGTATTGTGAGATGTGAGGACTGCTTCTTACTCTCCTCACCAAAACATCCAGGTTATGTAGGCATGTATGTGACTATGTAAGTGTTCATGAGCACATGTTGGAATCTGTCCATGTTTACATATGTCTATCATGATGGAATCAGAGTTGCTATATGCTTTGAGCATACAAAGCTGAGTGTCCATGGATGCACAAATGTGCCTGAGTGAGCATGTGCAGTTTATTGTGTCAGGTTGAGATGCAGTGTGTGCCAGTGCAATGTTCGTGTACATGTGTGTGAGCAGACATGTTCATGGATGCAGCATGTCCTATGAAAAGCGTGTATGAATAATCTTGGCCAAGTCCCTGTCCTCCTCTTACGTAAATTGGTGCATTGCAGTGACCCTCATATGGCTTGACTGCAATTCAGCAACCAGCTCAGCCAGGGGCGGACAGCTTCAACAGCAACATGTCCTCCCCTGCAGCACACTGAGCTTGGCTCCCACACTGTGCCTTGGTGTCTCTGGCATGCGCAATCCTCACTCCCACCCCTGCAGAGACCGCTTGCTCAGGCACCTGGGCCATCCATTGCAGACTCATGAATGGGGGAAGGGAAGAGGGGTAAGGAAAGAAACAAAGATGGCCCCAGGCCTCATCCAGTCAGAACCCTAAAGTGCTCCTCCATTTGTGCCCAGAATGTCTGGACCCACATTGACTGGATGGAACAAATCTCTAATGATAGTCACATGGCAGCACACATGGTCCTTCTGACGACCAGTCCAGGTGGCAGGTGACCAGCTTGGGGAACTGGTAGACACAGATGTTTGTTCTAAGCCTCTCCAGGTGCCAGTTGGCTTGGAGTGGTCTAGTAAGGAAACTGAGAAGGACCAGGGAAGGATCGAATGAAACTCAGACAGTGAGGTGGATGGTGGAGAAGCAGGAGAAAAGGGAAGTAGTGGTCACCTGGCTGGAGATGAGGTCCTCACACACTGACAGGGCCATCTGTATGGCGTTGGGCTTGTGGGTGACAGAGGTGGCATTGAGCTGTATCTTCCAAGAGCCGTGTCGCTTATTGGCCTGGTTCACGGCCTCGCGGAACATCTGCTCGTGCTTGCGCGTGCTCAGCACCGCGCCGATGTTGACGATCTTGGGGTCGCAGGCGGCACGGGCGAAGGAGCAGGAAAAAAGCAGGGCGAATGTCAGCAGGTGCATGGTGCTCATGAGCTCCGGGCGCGGCGGGCCTGGCTCTGGTTTGCGCGAGTGCGACGACCCCGGTGTGCGACCCGCGGGCCGCCCAGGCGGTCAAGCACCCGCGCGGGTCCTCCAAGAGCCTGGGGCGAGCGCGGCGGACGCTGTCCGAGGTGCTGAAGCGTGTTTGGCGCTGCTCGAACACCCGCGCGGAAAAGAGGAAAGGACAGCGGCGCGGGCTGAGCGACTGATCACGATGCTGCGGCGACTGCAGCAGCTGCGGAGTCATGAGCGGGACCTACGCGTCCTACCCCTCCCACCGCCCCCACTTCCTGACGCCGTGTCGAGAGCGCGCCTCCTGACGCGCGCGCCTGCGTTGGCGTGAATGCTTTGAGTGCGCGCGAGTGAGGAGCGCTCCCGAGGGTGTGTGCACGCGCGTTAGCATGCAGGGACCCAGGGACAGTAACCCGTGTGGTCCCGGACCCGCAACAGCTGAGCTGGGAAGGCTAAAGAGGTTTCTTATCACCGCGTGCGGCTGCACCCTTGCCAGTATTTCAACATGAGGGAATGTGTGCTGTGCATGCTTGTCTGCGCAAGCGCATGAAGTCCTTACCCATAGTTTGTAATGCTTTAGGACTTCATTTCTTCTAAGATCAGAGAGGTTCTATCCCTATAGACCTTTAGGGGAAGAGTATTAGTGCTCCCCTCCCGACAGGACTCAGCAATGTAGGACAGAGCTGGGCACATCTGTAATCTCAGCAGGCTAAGAGACTGAGACAGGATTGCCTAGAGTTCAAGACCAGCCTATACTACATAGTATTAGGCCAGCCAGTGAGGCAGGGTGGGAGGGTGAGAGAGTGGGGGCTGGGGGTGGAGAGATAGGGAGTGGGGCAGTCACACCTTCTTGGATATGTGTCTTGGACTTCCCTCTGGAGGTTAAGAATAAGTGTGATATTGGCTGTCCTACTACATACAGAGTTGTACCTTCTAGGGGACTGGAGGAAGACCAAGGACAAAGCAAGCTGTTTGCAGCAGCACAAACAAGGTTAGACATCAGGCAGCACAGCCTGGCATGTCTGAGTTAAGTATTCGTATTTCCTGCTTCTCTTAGACTTCTCAAACGCATTGCCAGGCCCTGCTCTCAGCCGTCTGTTCCCAGAGCTCTTCTTGTTCCTCTGGGACTGGTGATCCTAATTCTTTGTCCCTCTTCAGCCCTATAGACCACAGCCCTTCCCAAATTCAAAGAACAGCTGAAGCTCCACCCCTGCCGGTGACATCACTATTTCCAATAGCAACCAAGGATTTTGCAGGCTCCACTGTAAATGCTTCCTAGGGGACAAAGCAGGTGATCTTCACACCTAAGTGCTGAGCAGTGCAGGGGGGAATCCTGGACCATCAGTCAAGTTGGAAGTCCTGGTTCCTCTTGCTAAAACTATCTTCCTGGAGCAGATGACAGGCAGGCTGGTGGCATTGTCTGAGCCTCCCTGTCTTGACGCCCTTTTTCTCTCTGCTGCCGGAGGTTACATATCTGCATGCTCTGTTCTGGCATTGAGGAACACAGGGGAAAGAGCTCCAGCCTCAGGGCTCTGGTGCTGCAACAGCTTCCAGGAGGCCTAGAACTGACACCGTCTGCAGATGAGTTGGGGCCACCTTCTGATGTCTATGACTTCTGTTCCTCCATGGCTGGGCAGGAGCCTCCAGTCCAACCCACGCCCCTGGGAGGTGGGGGGCTGGAGACTTCTTCTACTGGCACTGCAGAGCTTACTGCTGAATATTCAGAGATCAGAAAGCAATTCTTCCCAACCAGGAATCTGAAATTGATCATGGTAGAGTTACTTATTTATACTATGGAAGACTGCCAAGCAGCAGGCTTCCCTCCCTGCGTTCTGAGAGCCCATTTCCCAGCATACAACTGCCCCTCTCAGGCTGTGGGTCCTCAATATTTTGGTCTAAACTCCTTAGGAGGGTCCAAATAACGAGGGCAAGGAGGAGGTCTACTGCACTCAATCACCTTTTTTGACTCTGCTTGCTATTATTCTTTGGGGCCTTCTTCCATACCCCCGTCATGGTTGGGTGCAGTCATAGAAGCCACCAATCTTGCTGCAATAACAGACTGACTGGCTTGGGTTGGGACCTCTCTATGTCCCAAGGAGACAAAGGCTGTGACCATGACCAAAAATTATTAGGAGTGTCCTGTGGTGGGTGCCCAGGTTGGGATTGAGGCCCCCAGTTCTGTCCCTAGGCCACTGTGGGAAGTCCTGCTCTGCAAAGAGCACATAGGAAGGGGGCTGTGGATGTTCATGATTCTGTCCATGCTCCTCTTCTGCTCTGGCAATTGCAGGTCTATCATGAAGGGGTTTCCCCTTTCAAACGCCTCGTTTAAATCAATCAAACACAGGGCCCATTGACCTCAGTTCCTGGAAAATACGGATTGAAGCTGGGTGGTGCGGTGCATACCTTTAATTTAAAAACAAAACAGATGACAACAAAAACAAACAAAATAACAAATATGGATTTGTAGGGGTTTTTTGGGGGGCATGAGTTTTGATTTTTTGTTTTTTCTTTGACACAGGGTTTCTCTGTATATCCCTGACTTCCCTGGAACTCACTATGTAGACTAGGTTTGCCTCAAATGTAGAAATTCTTTGTCTCTGCCTCCCAAGTGCTGAGATTAGAAGTGTGCACCACCACCACCACCACCACCACCACCTGGCCAAATATGAATTGTTAGCCAATCTAGGCTGGCCCATTGGATTCTGCCCTCGTATCTCAGATCAGAAACTGGGATAATAAAGGGGCTCTGCATTCTCTCTACAGCCTGCAGCCCAGGCTCAGGGTCAACCTATAGATACATTTGCACCAAGCAGAAGCCTATTCAAAGAGAGAAGCTAATAGTCCCCAAAGAGAGGAGAGGTGGAGCCACGTACAGACATCTTTACCCATACTGCCCTGTGGGCAGAGGATAGGTTTTTACCTGATGTTTTACCTGGAGGTTGCTTCTGCTTGGACTGGGGGTTGAGGATGGCTAGTAGTAGGCCTGGACACCAGGTAAAGTGATCTGGGACAGCCAAGGATCTCACAGAGAACAGCCGTTACCAACCAGAATTCTGAGCCAGCCTATATAATCTCCTACCCTACATCATTATCCATTGTTCCACAGCCTGCCTCCTATACCACCACCCCTTCTCCCTGTCCCTGTCTTCTCTGGCACTGCATGTAGAGAAGAAAGTCCTAGAACTCTGAGTGCTCCAGATGTCAAGCTTATGGTTAGTCACATTTTGAAATAGGCACAGAGCAAAGGATTCAGTCCTTAGGTGTCATTTCACAATCTCTGCTACTGCAGACTTGATGGTTTGGGATCCTTTCTTCATGCCACACGTCAAATCAGCCAACTGGACAAGAATGTCCTCTTAAGGGTTGACTGGGATCTCTCTCTTCTCTGGTTAAGGTTATCAAAGATGAAAAAGGCCTCTTTCCCAAGCAGTGCACGTATATGAGAGTGTATGTGCACACCATGTATTTATATGTGGGGATGCACATGTGTGTAGTGCAGTGCATTGTGTATGTATTCATATATATAGGTACATAGGTGTATTCATGTGCACCTGTATGTGTGTAGGCCAGACAGTTTAATGACTGTTCAGGGATGTGGAGGTCAGAGGACAATTTCTGTGAATTGATTCTATCCTTCTGATGTGTGAGCCCCAGGGTTAGGGCCCAAGTTACAAGGATTTACCCACTGAACCACCCTGCCTTTCAGCTAACTTTTTCTTTTTCTTTTCTTTTCTTTCTTTTTTTCTTTTTTTTTTCTTTTTTCTTTCTTTCTTTCTTTTTTTTTTTTGACAGTCTCTCGCTGAGACTGAAGCTTACCAATCTGACTGGACTAGCTGACCAACAAATCTCTGAGATCCTCCCAAACCTAGCATCTATATTGCAACATTGCAGGTACATGCCAACATGACCTGCTTTTTTATGTGGGTCTCAGCTCCATGCTGAAGCTTGCACACAAGCACTTCACTGGCTGTTATCTCCCCAGCCTCTGGCAGTTCTTGTAAGTAGGTCAGAAGCACTGATGCTTTTCACTTTAGTTGGGATCTGTATAAAGGATGTTTGTACTTTAATGTCCTAGCATCTAGGTACTGGGAAAAGATGTTGTTTAAGCTTTTACAACCCTTGTTCTTTGTAACTGACGGCCAAGGGGAGCACCCATTGTCTCCTTTCCTGGCAATCAGGGGCCAGGAGACAGGCAGCTCCCCTGAGAGTGTTGTTTGCCTGGAAGGTACAGTTTTATATTGCACTATTGGGTGCTGGGATAGCTTATTAGTGGTGCTCAGGTCCAACTTTAGAAGAAATTTCCAGAACTGCCTAGGAAAACCAATTGCATTTCTTGTTAAGACAAATGCTACTCTGTGTTCCATTTAGCGCTCCTGGAGTCCCTTTGTTCCTCCCACTCACTTAAATAATGTCACAGCTTCACAACATTTCCTGGGGCTTGCCAGGGCTCTCTCCCCAGGTTCTCTCCTCTGCGAGGGCTGGGAAGATGGCTCAGTGCTGCCTAGTTTCATGTCAACTTGACACAAGCTGGAGTCACCTGAGAGAATTTCCTTAGTGATATAGGGGAGGGCCCAGCCTATTGGAGGTGGTGCCATCCTTGGGCAGATGGTCTTGGGTTCTACAAGAAACCAGTCTGAGCAAGCCATTAGAGGAAAGCCCAGTAAACATCACCCCTCCACAGCCTCTGCATCAGCTCCTGCCTCTAAGTCTCTGCCCTGTTTGCAGTTCCCTGCCCTGTTGAGTGCTTGTCCTGACTTCCTTCAATAATGAAAGTGTAAACCAAGTAAACCCTGTCCTCCCTAATTGGCTTTTAGGTCATAGTATTTCATTGCAGCAATAGAAACCCTAACTAAGACAGTGGTTAAGAGCACTTGTTGCTCTTTCAGAAGATCCTGGCTCAGTTCCCAGGCATATAGTGGTTTATAACTATCTGTAACTCCAGCCCCAGGGGATCCTAAGCCCTCTTCTGATCACCACAGACACCAAGTATGCATACATATGTATGGTGCACATACATATATGCAAGTAAAAGACTCATACGGATAAAATAAAGGTTTCTTTTTGTTGTTTTATTTTTTTAATTTTTTGAGAGACAGGATCTTTCTCCGTGGCCCTGGCTGGCCTTGAACTCACAGAGTTCCAACTGCACACTGCCTCATGAGTGCTGAGATTAAAGGTGTGTGCCACTAGAAGGAAGATGTCTATTTTTTACATGAAGGATTAAGTCTTGGGTCAGTGAGATGGTTGAGCAGGCGAGAGTGTTTGCTGTCAAGCCTGATGACCCCTGAGACCCATGGGATGGGTGTACCATGGCAGGAGCATCCACACTGCTCTCTATAAACAAATAATGTAGTTCTAAAATTCTTTTAAAAAGAATTAAGTCAAGCTGGGCCTTTAATTCCACCACTAGAGAGGCAGAGGCAGGTGGATCTCAGTGAGTTTGAGGCCAGCCTGGTCCACCGAGCGAGTTCCAGGACAGCCAGGGCTACACAGAGAAACCCTGTCTCAGAAAAAAAAAAAAAAAAAAAAAAAAGAATGAAGTCTTAGTTGAATATTGGATACTGCAGTATGCAGAGTATCTTTAATGTTTTCAGAGTTGTTTGAGATTTTGATTTTACAATAGTCAATGCTGAGATTATGGCTTCATAGAAATGTAATATAAAGATGTAGACGTATGTTTAGGACTACTTTAGAAATTGTCAGAGACTCAGCCCCAATTGCAAGACAAAATTCACTTAACAATTGTTTTGAAACTCAAGTCAGAAATTCAAATGAAAGTCCAGGCATGATTGTACACTTTTTTGGAGGGTCTACAGAGCAAGCTCCAGGACATCTGGGCTACATAGAGAAACCCTGTCTCAAAAAAAAAAAAAAAAAAGAAAGAAAGAAAGAAAGAAAGAAAGGAAAGAAAAGAAAAAAGAAAGAAAGAAAAAAGAAGGAAAGAAAAAGAAATTCAAATAAAACTTTAAAAAATGAAATAATAGAATATTTTACATGATATCATCAAAAGATATGATAATTTGATACATGTTTAGGAATAATGGTAGTCAAACAATAAACAGCAGAATTAATTTTTTTTGTTTTGTTTTGTTTTTCAAGACAGGGTTTCTCTGTATTGCTTTGAAGCCAGTCCTGGTACTAGCTCAGTAGACCAAGCTGGCCTTGAACTCACAGAGATCTGCCTACCTCTGCCTCCCAGGTGCTGGGATCAAAGACATGTGCCACCAATGCCTGGTTTAACAGAATTAAACTCTTGTGTTCTTGTGAGGAAATAAAGCTTGATATGTACAGCAAAAACCCCGAAATCCAGTGGCTGGAGAGGTGGTTCAGAGGTTAAGAGCACTGGCTGCTCTTCCAGAAGTCCTGAGTTCAAATCCCAGCATCCACAAAGTGGCTCACAATTATCTATAATGGAATCTAGTGACCTCTTCTGGCATGCAGGCAGAATACTGTATACACAATAAGTAAAAGTCTTTAAATATTTTTTCATGTAATGCCATGCTTTCTTCTGACTTCCAGGGGCATCAGGCATGTGTGTGTTCACATATATTCCTGCAGGCAAATACTGCAATAAAACAATAAAAATAAATTAATATTAAATAAATATTAAATAAAAAACCCTCAAAATCCATAACATCAAATCTGGGCCATAGGCAGCCTGTTGGTGCCATCTGTTATGACATCATGTGCAGTGCATTTGTTTTCATTAACAAAGGCTGCACTGAGTTTGCACCATGTATCATGGATGAACATTACCAGAAATACCTCAAATTTATTATGTATTGATTTTTAATTAATTTTGGTCACTGTACTTTCAGAAACATTTCACTCTTGATAAATGTTTTGACAACCCTCAAATTCAGTTACATGGCCCCACTTCCAATTTAAGAATCTGCGTTTAAGCCACTACCTTATCCTTGTAACTTAATAATAGTTGAGAGAGCCAGTCTTGTGGGTCAGTTCTCCCTATACAAAAGACAGCTCATGAATTTCTTCTTCTCTCTGGGAGAGTTTGAAAGCCTCCTTTCCCTAGGAACAGGGAATCAGTTCATGATCACCAGCCATGTGACCTGTGGTGACTGCAGCTATAGGTTCTGGTGACAGGAGGGCAGACACTTCTGGAAAGTCTTGGATCTTATCACCTTTACCGCAGCATCGCTAAGTCAGGATGGAACGCTAGGGCTGCTAGAGTGTCATCTGTCCAGAATGCATCACACAGGAAACACCAAGAGACACATATAAGGGATCTGGTATGGACCGTGAAGCAAGCTCCAGGGGAAGGACTTTCAAGCAGAGGGCTAAGGCTGCTGCTTAGCACTGGCAGAGAGAGGGGCAACTCCTCAAGTGGCAAAGCATGGCCACTTAACTCTTTCTTTCTTTCTGCTTTGCTTTGAAACATGAGTCACAAGGAGTCCAGGCTGGCCTCTAACTTGCTGTGTAGCAGGATGACCTTGAGCTTCCAATCTTGCTGCCTCCACCTCAAAGTGCTAGTATTATAGATGTACATCATGCCTAGATTTTGTTCTTTATAACTTTTTTGGTGGTGTTGTGCATCGAACCCAGGGGTTTGTACATGTTAAACAAATGCTCTATCGTTGTGCTATAGTCCAGCCTGGTCTTATTAATTCAGCTCGATCTGATTCATTGCATCAGCATAAAGAGTTAACGTTGGAGTACAAAAACATTTAAGTGGGATATCTACCAGAGAATACTACTCAGACATGGGTTTGAGGCAACAGAAAACCTTTATTAGCTGGCCATCGACTACACTGGGTGTTCAGAATCCAAGTGGAGCCCCAAGTCTTTTAAACACAAAAAAGGATGAGCTTTTAAGCACAAAAACCTTATCCTGGGTTGACATACTTAAGTTAACAAGAGCATTAGCTAGAGCAGTACCACAAGCCAAAAAGCAAGGATAGTACATTTGTAGACTTCTTCAGAACTGTGGACTTTGACCAATTAGGTTTTAGTTTTTATTTTAGAAGGTGGTTTTTATGGCCTGAATGGTGCTTCCATCCCAAGGTGCTAAGGTCTGGGGCTTACTAGGGTCTGGGATCCTGTTACAGTATGTGAGTGTGTGATGCCCTCAGAGACCAGGTGAAGGAGTTCAGATGCCTTGGGTTGTTTTTTTTTTTTTTTTTTTTTTTTTGGTAGATCCTAAAATTATTTAAAATTAAAATGTCAATAAACTCTGAAAAGCATTAAAGATTATATATATATATATATGTATATATATATATATATATTTACACATATATATCCAATATTTAACTAAGACTTAGTTCTTTTTAATAATACTGGCTGGGCATGGTCGTGCATTCCTTTAATCCCAGCACTCAGACTCAGGAGGCAGAGACAGGTAGATCTCTGAGTTCAAGGCCAGCCTGGTCTATAAAGAAAGTTCCAGGACAGCCAGGAATACATAGAAAAACTTTGTCTCAAAAAACCAAAATAAAAATACTGTAGTTGATGTAAAATTTCTAATTATTTTTAGTAAATTAAATGGGATGGCTCTATGAAAAATAAAAGGTAGGGCCTAGAGCTGGGTGGTGGTGGGGCATGCCTTTAAAGGCATGCACTAGAGAGGCAGAGAACCTTTTCCAGGGGACCTAGGTTGGATTCCAAGCACCTACATGGTGGCTTCTTATGTGATATTTTGTTTATGTTCTGATAAATAAAGCTTGCCTGGATATCAGAGGGTAAAGCTAGTCACTAGTTGCCATAGAAGCCTAGAGGTCTGTACAGACAGAGGACAGGAAGTAATAAGGCTGGGTGGAGAGAGGAAGTGATAAGGCGGGGCATAGGCAAGATCTTGACCTTTTCCATCTGAGGATTTGGGGAGGTTAGAAGTGACTGTGGCTGCTCCTTTGCTTCTCTGATCTTTCAGCATTAACCTCCATATCTACCTCCAGCTTTTTGTTGATAAGATCATTCAGGATCACGGTTCACCTGGTGCCCAATGTGGGGTATGAATTCAAGAAAAACTCAAGTGTCTGTGGCTTTGCAGCCACTGGCACAGGCTGGAGCTGAATGCAGCCAGAGTCACTGCCCTGCTGGCTAGGTTTTCTTCCCACCTCCCAACCCCACCCCCAGTCCTGTAAGCGTGTCTGGAATTTTTCTGTTGGAGATTCTCTGCAGTAACCTCCACAAGCACTTGGGCTCCAAATGCCAGCATTAGCCCCTCACTACCTATCAGCTCTGCCATGTGCATTTTTCAGACAGCTGGCTCCCTCTCCCAGTGGGTTGTGGGCTTTCCCTGGACCTCCTCGGGCTGCTGCCAAACCAGGTAGCAGCCTGAAAACCAGCTTGAAGTCTCACACTTCACCTTCATCTTCACTATCATCCCCAACATCATCAGCAACAGATTTGGTGAAACAATTAGGAATTCTTAAAATGGGGAATTAGTTACAAAGAGTTTCCCCATGTTAAAAAAAAAAGGGAAACACTATTACAATGGAAGGAGTTAGGTCTCTATATGATAATACAATGGTTGGTTTAAAAATGGAACAATTAGGTGAGGGGATAATAAACTTAGCTGGGATTTACATATTGCTAATTGTAAACATTATTAGTTTTATCATTGTTTTTTTTATCCTAAAAAAGTTGGTTGATATGAGTGCCAAGATACAAGTCTTAGCAAGACTTATTAAAACAGATCATAAAGACAGACAGAAGAATTTAAAGGAGAATCAATCTAAGCATTAAGGTTAGAGAGGAACCAAACTTAATTTATCCAGTCACCTTACAGGAACTGCCCAATGACAGGTATCCCTTAGGCTATGCAAAAGCTGACTGGACTCCTGCAGAAATGTTAGATTTGAGGAGATTTAAGGAAGTGATAGTCTCATATAGTATGTGTTCACCTTTTGTGAGGCAGATGTTAATCATGGTCAACTAGTAACAGAATTATCCCACATTGACTGTAGAGACTTGCTTACAGCAGTATCAGAGCCTGGTCCTCAATTGCAGTGGAAAACCTGGTAGAAAGATAGGCTAGGACCATTGAACAATAAAGTAGGGACAGAGAGGTATTGAAATCTCCCAAGACCAACTTCTTGGCAATTATGCTGATGTACAAAGATAGTCTCTCTATGATGACTACACCCTGGTTCTATGCCTTGCAGCAGCTTTGATGCCTGGGACAGAGTTGAAGAAGTCAGAAAGAGGACTAAGTCATTTACTAAAGTTATACAGGGCCCAAAAGAAATCTTCACTGGTTTCTTTTTGGTTTGTTTTATTGTCTTTTTTTTTTCCTTCAAGACAGGGTTTCTCTTTGTAGCTTTGAAGCCTGTCCTGGAACTAGCTCTGTAGGCAAGGCTGGCTTCAAACTCACAGAAATCTGCCTGCCTCTGCCCCCCGAATACTGGGATTAAAGGCATGTGCCACCAACACCCAGACTGACTTTTTTTTTTTTTAAACAAAGATTGACTTTAGCTTTAAATAAAACAATACCAGAATTTAGATAAATAACAATTGAATTTTTGGCTTTTGAAAATGTTAATTCACAATGCAAAATGATAATTAGCCCTTTGAAGGCAAAATCAGCACCCATACAGGAATGGATCTGAGATACAATCAATATTGAATCTCATAACAATGATGATGCACAGGTGATTTCTCAAGACTTGAAGAAAAATCAAAATGTCAGGTGTTTTTAATTTCAGTAAACAAGGTGACTCAACAAGGGATTGTAGGATGGGCATTCCTAGAAACAATAATTTTTCTAAGAATAATCCAAACAGAATGCCCCTGCCTTCTGGAGTATGCAGAAGGTTTGGCAAAGGCCAACATTGGACCAATGAATGTAGATCAACAAGGGACAAACAAAGCAACACTTTGCCATTGGGAAATGCCTTGGGGGCCTCTTGCAGGCTCCCATATCAAATTTGGTTCAGTCAGTCCCTGTCACTATGGGGGAAACTCCTCCACAGAGAAATTAAAGGACCTAATGCCAATAGTAACAAACCATACTGCTATGGATGATAAAACAACTTTAGAAAATACAATAAAAATTTTCAGGAAAAAAAACCAGAATAACAGAGACCTCTTAATTAGAAGAGGTGATAGTTTATCAAATAGTGTGACCATTCAATCTAAACTAACAAATGGGGGCTGGAGAGATGGCTCAGCAGTTAAGGGCACTGGCTACTCTTCCAGAGGACCCAGGTTTAATTCCCAAAATCCACATGGTAGCTTACAACTGTAACTTGAGTTCCAGTGGATCTGACACCTTCACACCATTGCACATAAAATAAATTTAAATAAATTATTCTTTAAAAAACTAACAAATGTTTTTCATTTGATCAGATATACCTTCTCAAAAGGTAAAGTTAGAGTTATGGCAGGGTGTTGTTTTTGTCTTTCCAGGAGAATGAAGGCATCCAACCAAGAAATCTGAAGATCACTGAACAAATGAGACATCTAAAGAAAAAGGATGAATGACCCAGAGAAAATGTCCCAAGAAGATTAAATTGACCGATTGGTTTATCACATCTCCAATAAGATAAAATGTCATAAATATTCCCAAATGTTTGTTTCTGCTCTACAGACAGGAAGTGATAAGACTGGGTGTAGACAGGACAGTGACTGTGGCTGCTCCTTTGCTTCTCTAATCTTTCAAGCATTTACCTCCATATCTGACTCCGGATTTTTGTTGATAAGAACAGTTAGGATCACACTTCAGTGGCTCAGGACCATTTGTAGAGGGATCTGATGTCCTCTTCTGGCATAAAGTCATACACCTACACAGAGCATTCATATATGTAAAATACTAAAT
Source organism: Phodopus roborovskii (assembly GCF_943737965.1). Taxonomy (NCBI): domain Eukaryota; kingdom Metazoa; phylum Chordata; class Mammalia; order Rodentia; family Cricetidae; genus Phodopus; species Phodopus roborovskii. Next base: position 66,149,089 of record NW_026126418.1, read on the forward strand.
CTAAAAATGAACTAAATATCCTGAAGTTTTCAAGTGAATTGATAGTACATTTGGATTTATAACAAAGATCAGTTCCACAAAAGTTTACACTAGGGAACCAATGAGTTTAGTAGGCTTGTAGAGCATGGATGAGGGATTACTCTTAACAGGATTGTGGGTGATGCCAAAGCAGCCACAATGGAAATTCTCCATCCTGCATGAATGATGGTTTCCCACTCCCTTCCATTAACCTTCCCCTGTCTATATATTCTAGCCCCTTCTTGAGATCCCAGAGCCATGTACAGTTATGGCTGGACTGAATAAAAATAGCAAAGAGTAGCTGGATAGTCAGGCAAGGAACAAATCACCCTCTCTATCTCCCCCCTTTCCTCTACAAGAAATGTCAACAGTCTAGATGCCTGATCTTGATGGTCTCTATCCAGTAGGCACAGATGATCTCATGAAGATATTGCCTGATTGATGTGAAAGACTGTTACACTACCATGCCTGAGATTATTGAAAAAGAAAACCCATAAATATATGGCATGGGGTAAAGCTATAAACTATTGCCTATAATTTACTGGGCATCTTTGATTGATGTGGCTGGGAGTGGGGAATGAATACCGTGGATACCTCAACTTTTTTATTGTATTTTCTAAAGTTGTTTTATCATCCATAGCAGTATGGTTTGTTACAATTGGCATTAGGTCCTTTAATTTCTCTGTGGAGGAGTTTCCCCCATAGTGACAGGGACTGACTGAACCAAATTTGATATGGGAGCCTGCAAGAGGCCCCCAAGGCATTTCCCAATGGCAAAGTGTTGCTTTGTTTGTCCCTTGTTGATTTACATTCATTGATCCAATGTTGGACTTTGCCACACCTTCTGCATACTCTAATCTGATTTCCTGCTTTGATTTTGTTAAATAAACTAATGCTTAAATTTGTCTGTGTCTTTCAATTGAATTTTATTTATTTATTTATTTTGAGATAGGGTCTTACTCTGTAGCCCTGGCTGTCCTGGAACTCACTCTGTAGACCAGGCTGGTCTTGAACTCAAAGAAGTCCACTTGTCTCTGCCTCCCAAGTCCTGGGATTAAAGGTGTATACCACCACACCCACTTTTAGTTGACTTTTTCTCTTCAAGGAGACAGAAACCAAGAGACCCATGCAACAAGACCCTGTTTAAACAAAACAAAAAAAAATTCCTTTATGTATATTACAATTAGGTATGAGGGGCCGAGGAGATGGTTCAGTGGTGAAGCAAGCACTGTGGATCTGAGGGGTGTTCCCTAATGTGATGGCTAAAAGCCTCCACTTTATGCTAGGCATCCATCTTGGTATCCACTAGTCATTTGTCTCTGACTTCAGTCCCTGGAAGATAAGTTCCCAGTAGCCCTGACTCAGCAACCCACATACACACCATAAATGTACAGCAGTGACCACCTACTTGTTTTGACTAACATATTTTGCGTCTGTAACTTGCTTATGCAGACATTCAAGTCATCTTGACTACCTAATCTTGGCAGAGCAAAACAGCTCTTGGCTTCCTTGTACAGATTCTCAAGGTCTTGTGGATTTTGCCTTAAAAGATCCTTCCCTTGGGGGCTGAAGAGATGGCTCTGTGATTATGAGCACTGATTACTCTTCCAGAGGACTCAGGTTCGAGTCCCAACACCCATATCATGTAGCTAACAACCATCTAAAACTCCAGTCCCAGAAGAAACAGTGCCCTCTTCTGGCCTTCATGGGCACTGCATGCAAGTGGTATACATACATACATACCTGCAAAACATTCACACACATAACACAGAGCGGGTTCCAGGACAGCCAAAGCTACAAGTGAAATCCTGTCTTGAAAAACCAAAATAAATACAAATCTCAAAATTTTTATTTAAAAAGAAAATCTTTGTCGGGCTTTGGTGGCGCATGCCTTTTATCTCAGCACTTGGGAGGTAGAGGCCGGAGGATCTCTGTGAGATCGAGGCCAGCCTGGTCTACAGATCCAGGACAGGCTCTAAACAATACAGAGAAACCCTGTCTCTAAATAAATAAATAAATAAATAAATAAATAAATAAATAAATAAATGATAAAGAAAAAGAAAAAAGAAAATCAGTTCTCTGCCCACCTTCTCACAGCAATCTTGTTTGGCACAGAGACTATTGTCCTGCTAGCAGCTAATCAATAAATCATTTAATTATAATTGGATTTTGTCTAAGGTCTTTTCCCAGGAGTCAGAACTCTTCAATACCAGGACCTATACAAGCCATGCATGGTAGCACATGTCTGTAATTACAGAGCTGAGTGAAGACAGACTGACCACAGGAGCTCATTGACCAACTGGTCTAGCACAAACAGCAAGCTCCAGGTTCAGCAAGATACCCTGTTTCAAAAAATAAGGTGGAAAACAATTGAAGAAGATCCTCATTGGCCTCTGGCCTCCACAAGTGCATAATTAATGGCCATATCCTTAGAGAGAGAAAGAGAGAGAGAGATCTAAGGAAAGGTTTTGCTACTCTCTTTACATTTGTAAACTGTTTCTCAGAATATCTTACTTTTCCAGAGTAATGACATGTATAAATTCCTATCAAATGTGAATTCACTTATCATGAATAAGGACTGAGATTTAAAGGTCTTGGCATGTTTTTTTTATAGTTATAGGGTTTTCCCCAGTATGAATTCTCTCATGCTAAGTCCAGTGTAAATAACTGTTAAAGATCATGGCTCATGTATTACTTTTGTTACTTAGATAAAACACCATGGCCTGGCAGTGCTGGTGAGGCATGGCAGGAGAAAGCCAGAACCGGAAGAGAGCACATCTCCATCCACACACAGGAAGCAGAGAACAATGGAAGTGGTTGAGGCTATGAACTCTCAAAGTCCACTCCCAGTGACATACTTCCTCCAGCAAGACTACCTCCTAAAGTTTCCACATTGTCCCCAAAACAGCACCACCAGCCAGAGACCAATTGTTAAAAAACTTGAGCCCGTCAGAGACCTTTCTCAATCAAACCACCACACTTGTAGACTTTCTCAATGGATTTGGTCTCCAGTAACTAGACTTCGCCACATACTTTCCTAGTGTAGTTTTTAGTTTTTATCACATATACATTCTTTGGGGTTTGCTAAGGTTTGAGTAACTGTTAAAGCACTGGCCATGTTTTGCATTTCTAGGGGTTTCCCTCTTAAGTTGAGTAAGGACCAAGCTTATACTAAAGGCTTGGCCATATTCTTTATATTTGAAGCATTTCTTTCTAGTGTAGAATGTGAAGATGAGGACCCAAGAATAATTCCAAAGTTTATAGGCCCAAGTATCTAGAAGAATGCTGGCTTGACCTTATGAAGGGAGATGTATAGGATGAGGGCCTGCTTGTTGGCACTGGTTAATTTTGTTTGAGACAAGGCTTCACTATGTATCTCAGGCTGGCCTTGAACTCACTGTAGTTTAGACTAGCCCCAAGCTCACAGTGATTCTCCTGTCTCAACCACCAAGTCTGGACTTGAACTCAAGATCCCCGTCTTAGCCTGCATAGTGTTGGGATTGTAGGGATGTGCCATTATTCCTGCCAGATTTTAAATTATATTTTCCATTTCTTGGTTTTGGTTACTTGTATTTTTTAGGAATTTCCCTAGTTCACCCAAGTTTCTTGATGCATGAGTACTTTGTCCTAGTCTCTTATAATGTATTTTTCTCTCCCTTCTAGCTCTCCTTTCCTCCCCCACAGCTTCCATCCTCCCCAATAGTGTCTCATTCTGTTGACTTTGAACTTGAAATCCTCCTATGTCAGCCTCCTAAGCACTGAAAGTATAGCCCCCAACCCAAGTTTGTTAATATGGAAACATTTAAGACTTTCTATTTCTTCCACTGAAATAGTCCTGATTGCATCTTAACATTTTAACATACATTTTAATTACATGTGTCTGTGTGTCAGAGTGTGCATGTGAGTGAAGATGTTCACAGAAGACAGAGTCATCAGGTACCCAGGGATACAGTTACAGGTAGTTGTAAGATACATGGTGTGGAAACCAAACCCTGGTCTGCTACATGAGTACATGCTTTCAACCAAGGAATCAACCCTCCAGCCCCTCCCAAGTCTTTTCATATGATTAAAAAATATTTTTTAATTTAGTGATTTTTTAAATCTCTGATTTATTTAGAATGGTATTCATTTAAACTCAAATATTTATTGATTTATTAATTATTTTTTAGTTCTACTGTGGCTAAAAATATGTTGTGTGATTTAAATCTTTTCAAATTCACTTGGACTTCTCTTAGGTATTACATATGTCCTATGATGAATGTCTGTGCACTTAAAGGTAAAGGTGTATCTTCCTGGTGTTGAATACTGTATGATACTCATACTCTCTCTCCTCCCTCCGTCCTTCCTAGCCCTAGCCCTTCCCCTTCCTTCCTCTCTGCTTTCTCTATTACTAAGCCAGGGTGCTCTGACAAACGGCTTTGTGTGTATTGTGTGTGTGTATGTGTGTGTGTGTGTGTTTCTTTCTCAATAGAACTTGAATTCCCAGTCCTCTTCCTCTACCTCCCAAGTGTCAGGGTTATAGGCACAGACCATCACGAAATTTGGCTATAAATACTGGTTTTGATATGTCTGTTTCTTATTTGAAGTTCTGTAAGGTTTTTATCTTGTGGTTTTGGTGTGTATGGGTTTGTATGCTTTATTTTTGACAAAGGGCCCTAGCTGTTCTGGAACTCACAGACTGACCTGCCTCTGCCTTCCAACTGATGAGGTTAAAGACAAATGCCACCATGCCCATCCTTTTGTTTTTTAATTACATACACATACCAGTGTATACCAATCATCCCAACCTGTTTCCCCTTCCTTCTTTCCTCCAAGTCCCTCTCCCAACCTCCCCTCGGCCCCATCCCATCTACTCCTCTGTTACTATTTAGAAAAGGGCAGGCTTCCCATGGGTATCAACCAAACATGGCATATGAAATTTCAGTAAGATCAGGCAACTCCCCTCATATTAAGGTTGGACAAGGCAACCCAGTTATGAGGAAGAGGGTCCCAAAAGCCTGCAAAAGAGTCAGACAGCCCCTGCTTCCACTGCAAAGACCAAGTTTCACACTGTAATATATCTTGGAAGAAGGAAGGAAGGAAGGGACAAAGGAAAGACAAGAGATGGAAAGAAGGCTCAGTGGTTAAGATCACTGGCTGCTCTTCCAGTGGACTCTACATGGTAGCTCACTGCTACCTGTAACTCCAGTTCCAGGGGGCTGACACCCTCACACAGACCTAAAACACTAATGCACGTGGGGGGGGGGGCAGGCATGGACAAGGAAACCAGAAAGTTTCATTCTGCGGCCCAGAATGTCTTGAAACTTAATATATAATCCAGGAGCAGCCTTAACACTGTAGCACTCTTCCTTCCTCATCGTCTGCAGTGGTTAAGATTCCATATATGGCCATAGAGAAGGGTGTCGTTTGCTGCTGGCAGGGTGCTAATGAGAAGGCTGGGGTTACCTTATCATTGCTCTCTGTGGCTGACTTGGTTTTCCTCTCTCAACTCCAAGTCCTTAATTGATGCGAGATTCTGAACCATGACAAGGATTTGTCCTTAGGTGGATTATCATTCATTCTTGCCTGGCTACAGATTTGTTGGAGGCAGAGGCAGGACGATCTCTTGAGTTCGTAGCCAGTCTGGTCTACAGTCTGGGCCAGAGCAGTTATACAGAGAAACCCTGTCTCAAAAAACCAAAAATGAAAACAAAAATTACTCCTTCCTATTTCCTCTCTCAGTGTTAACTCTTTAACTTTGAGCTCTAACTAGCAGCATTTGGCATTAAGAAGACCTGGCTCCAGAACTCCACTTAATTTTAGGATGATATGCCGACAGCCAAGTATCGAACCATTTGCCATGACTTCAAGAGCATAATTTGAGGACACTGTTGGAATTGCCAGATGGAAACCAGAGAGGACCTAAAGTAGGGTAAGGGGGCACGGGATCAGTAGGGTCTTCTGTAACCCAAATATGTTCACTGAGCTGAGAACCTCCACACCCTGAGATGTCGCAGCTAAGCTATTGGAAGCAGCAGTTTCGGTCACCGGACAGAGGGCAGTTTTGCCGTTTTGTGTGTTTTCCTCGAGGAAACCACGCGCACGGCAAAGCGCAGTCGTTGTACACGGGTCGTCAAGTCCGTGGGGGCTCGGAGTGCAATGGTCGGAGAAAAGGTCGCTCCCAGGCCGCAGCGACAAGAAGGAAAAAGCCGCCGCCTCAGGACGCAGAGCCAGGCCAGGCCTCAGGCTCAGCAGGGCCGCCCCTTCCCTCGGCCGCCAGTCCTGCGCTTCACCTCCAGGCGTGCTAGGTGGAGGCCGGGCCGAGCTCTCCGAAACCGAGCGCGGAAGTCCCTCAGGACCGCACGTCTGCATCTCAAGGGAGGCAGAACTGCTACAAGTACCACACCTCCTCGCGGCAGCCGGCCCGCCCCCATCAGGGACTCCGCAGGGCGGCTACGTCATCACAGGTGGACGCAACGGAGTGACGTAAGGACGCGACGAAATTACATCAAACGGTGCAGGGGCGGGCATCCTGACGCAAAGGACTCACTAGGAAATAGCGACACGAGGCATTACGCATGCGCAGTGATTAGTCTAGGATTCTGCGCTTGCGTAATGAGCGCCAAGACGGGCGCGTGCGCACTGGTGTCTAGGGCGATGGGCGGGGTGTGGACGCCTTCGCTATGGCAGCCCGCGGTCTTTCTCAGTCTTGGGCTTCCTGACGCCTCCAGCAGGCTAGGTCTCTTGGGCGGGCTTCGCAGTCATGTACCCACCGCCGCCGCCGGCGCCTCACCGGGACTTCATCTCGGTGACGCTGAGCCTGGGCGAGAGCTACGACAACAGCAAGAGCCGGCGGCGGCGCTCATGCTGGAGGGTGAGGCGGGGTCCGGGCAGGGGACGTCCTGCCCGCGGTAGTGTCCCGCTGGAGCCTGGACACTGGACCCTGGTGTCCGGGTCTCTTCCAGCTCTAGAACCTCCTCTGCCGCGTCTGGTTCTCGCGGCTCGGGTTCCGGTGTTGTTGGTTCCCTTGCCTGAAGTCAGGTGTGCCTGGTGGTCCTTGTCTGAGGGGCACGGACACAACATGTATGGTCAGAGTAATGGTTCTGTCCATGCCTGAGCCAGGTCATGGGGATTTCAGTTTTTCTCAGTTGCACGTGCAGCTGGACAGATGGTGTACAGTTCTGTCGCCACGTACGAGCTAATGTGCCCTTTCACCTCTGGTGCTGCCCCAGCAATGTAAACTTTGTTGACAGGGAGCTTACCTTAAGTGAAGACACACCTCAGGGTCTCTCTGAATTGCTCTCTTCCGAGTCTGTGACAAGTGTCATTTCTGGCTCTTCTCAGAAATGGAAGCAACTTTCAAGGTTACAGCGGAATGTTGTTCTCTTCCTCCTGGGCTTTCTGATTCTCTGTGGATTCCTGTCTTATCTTCAGGCGGCTGACCAGTGGAAAGGTATCAGAAATACCAGTGGTGTTAAGGTAGTGGGGGGTGCAGGCTGGGGTAAGAGACATTCTTGCAATCCAGTTGAAACAGTACCAGGAGGCATTCGTGGTGATAGATGAAAAGAAATGCAGCTGAGGGAGGAAATGGAGGTCAGTATGACCACCTGGGTGTGCAGCTGACTCAGAAGGCTGCTCTCTAGGTATTTGGTGCCAACAGCGCTGCCTCTCTCTCTGTCAGAGAATGTCAGTCATGAGCACCAACACTACTCACATATGTATCCCCACCGCTTTATACAATGTGTTTGCCAAAGACCAGCAGATTTCCTGAGAGGGTGGCAGAGGATTCCTTCTGGGCTTCTCTAGGGTTGCGGTTCCTAGAGTCGCAAACAGTGCTGCAGTTGCTCAGATCAGGCTGTTTACCACCATGTTGTTCTTTCCAGTAGAGACACTATTAGGTTGACATGTTTGGGGGTTTGCAGGTTGTGCTTAAGGATGCACTCTGCCAGACCCTTGAAAAAGAATTGATTCAGCCTGGCTGTAGTACCAGCACTTGGGAAGTAGAGTCTGGAGGAGCAGAAATTTGAGGCCAGCCTGGGCTACATAAAACCCTGCTTGAGAGAGAGAGAGAGAGTCTGTGTGTTTATGTGTGTATCTGATTTGATTCCTTTAGACTTTCTTGAATTCAGTAGCTTCTAAGAGATCTCCCAGACCTGAACAAATAACATCTGTTTAGGCATCTGTTTAAGAGCCTATCTGGGCCTCAAGGTGAAAGATTTCCTTCCACAGCCCTGAGTGGCAGACCTGCAGAAGAACAGAAGATGAAGCCAGAAGTCCCACCTGTCCCACCAGCTCCTCAGAAGGAAAGGGCTAAGCCAGAAGATTTTCCAGACATAGTCCCTCAGGTATTTCCAGTAAAGGCTATGTGGAGTTGTCACTGGGGTCTGTTCTGAAGCATTGCAAGTAGGCAAATATTGGCTCAGAGAGGTTGAAGGCTTTTTTCGCCCTGTAACATTCAACCTCACACTGGCTAGTTGAGGCTGTCTGTATGAAGCTGGGGAAAGAGACAGATACTTGCTTCATTCTCTTTGTACACCACTGTGGCCCAGCTTCTATGTTAGGTATGGCTTCTCACTCAGGAGGAAACAGACTTTTCTCTTTGGAGGAACCACAGAAGCTGAGAGGAAGGGGAGGTGAGAGGCCAGCAGCAAATAGGATCAGACAGTTGGCATATGGCAGAGTGCTGAGAGCTGGGGCCATCTAGGGAAACATTCAAGAAACCCCCGTTTCTGTCTGGGTGGGCAGAGCAAGGTTGAAGGAGATGATCTACCTTTGTAAAGTGGCCTTCCAGTGAAGCCGGGCTGCCGAGTAGGGACTGGGCTCTGTCTGAGTGTGGTTTTGATGGTGTCTAAGGGGTGTGGACAGTGTGCTCAGGAAGATCTGAGGAGGGAGAATAGAGCTGTGCTCAGGTAGAGTTACTTCACAGGAGAGGGAGATGCTGCACAGTTAGGTCACGGTGCGGGAAAGAGTGGGGGTCCCCATATAGCGGGGCCTGTGAGAAATGAGCAGAAGACAGTGGGAACAGTGAGGTGCTCCCTCTGACTGCTGTGTTGTGCCTAGGAGGCAGCTTGGAGCCATTGTGCGTGGGTGGTATTAGAATCACCTGTTGGGAGACATGTCTGAGGAGTCCTGGGTAGAAACAGCGTAGTTTGTCTAGAAGGGGTTTTGGGAAAAGCCTGGCCTCCTCCTGGGGTACGTACTCTAGGAAGATTAGGGTTGTAGAGAGTGGGGCAGATGGATGGAGTGGAGCCTACAGGTAGGTCAAAGGCAACAAAAGGGTCAGTTGCTGGGAGCTGACTTGTAACAGAAAAGGGCCAGACCCACATTTCTTGAGAGTTGGGACAGTTGCCCACAGCAATTCAGTTCCTCTATACTCTGAAGGCTTTGGCTATCAAAATTTTTTTCCCCTCCACATAGCCAAGACTACACCTAGCAGATGTTACAAGACTTTAACTCACTCTGTGGGTGGAGGCTTGGGCCCAGGTGGAGGTTTCATATCCCTGTAGGGTATCTTACAAACAGGAAACCCTTGCTGACAGTCACTCTAGGGAACTGCTTCCCCAATACTGGTTCTTGAGTTGAGAAATACACAATTGGTTAGGGATTCAAGCATGAGGTTGTCAGTCCTGGTGAATTTGAGGGTGCCTTCATTCTAAACAGGGAGTGTTGTAGTTTTTCTTCAGAAAGCTTGTTGTTACTAAGTTTCTGGATATTCACTAGAAAGTACTGGAAAGTAGACAAGCCTGTGCTGGCAGGCCCCTTGGTCAGGCCATAATGAGGAGTGGGCAGAGTTTGGAAAAGGACAGTCAATGTGCCATCCCTGTAGGACTGTTGATACAGCTTTTGGGTGGCAGACTTGCTTCTAGATAGGTATACGTGGTGGTGCTTCCAGTTTTCTTGTGTTCTTTGGGTTTGTGGAATCTCCTAGAAGAGGGAATGCAGAAGTGTTGTGTGATAAAACTTTCCCTGGGAGATGCAGCACATGCATCAACTCACCCCAGACAAGGATCCCACAATAGACCAAAGTATGGGATTCTACCAAAGTTCAACTTGGTGAACCAATGACTTTACTGGGGTTACTTACAGGAATATGGGGGAGAGGTTACTTACAGGAGAAGAAATGATCCAAAGACAGCTGCATCACCAAAGCCCACCCCAGCATGAATGATAGCACACTGCACAGCTTGTGAGCAGCTCAAGTTGGAGAGTGTCCTTTCCAGGTGACTCGGTTGGTCTAAACCCCTTCCAGGCAGCTCACTCACTGGTCTCTGCTCCTTCCAAGCAGTTGGGCTAGTCTCAGTATTCATTCCAGCTCAGCTCCTCTGTGAGGGACTGTCAGCTGTTATTGCTCACTCTGGCAGAGACTGGCTTAGGGAATCTGGTCAGGCTCAGGGGCTTCCTACTTAAAGGAGCTCCCCTGCAGGATAGAACGTTTCCAACATGTGGATACTTTCCTGCTCTGGATTTTCCCTTCAGCTGCAATGTTGCCAGATGTAAGAGATAAGTATTAAGTTTTTCCCAGTGGTTCAATGTGCTGCCTTGAGCAACTTTATGGACTTTGTCATGTGCTGAGCCTCTGACTTTCTCTCCAGGGAGGAGACAGTTTTCTCATGTTTATGCTTTAACTGATTTCATTGTCACAGGAAGGAAAATTGGAATGCTAAGACAGATATAATGTGAATGTATCTATTGTCATCCTACTCAAGGCAAATTTTTTTTAATATTGTGTATGTTAGTAGATTTAGTTGGATGTATATGTTTGAACACAGTTGAGGATTAGGTATCATGTGGATTTATTTAGAGAGAGACAGGATTTCTTGTGTAACCCTATATAAACGGAGGTGGAACTTTTGTTCCTACCACCCAGTCCCAAATAATCATACAAAAGTTTATATTAATTATAGAATGTTTGGCCTATAGCTCAGGCTTATTATTAACTAGCTTTTAGAACTTAAATTAATCCATTTCTATTTATCTACTTTTGCCATGTGGCTTCGTGGCTTTACCTGTTCTCTAGCATGCCTTGTTCCTCTGCCGGCTGGCTTGACTCCGCCTTCCTTTCTCCCTGTATCTCCATTTGGCTTTCCCATCTAGCCTTATTCTGCCTGGCTATAGGCCAGGTCAGCTTTATTATTAACCAATGAGAGAAATAACATACTCACAGCTTAAAGAAGGATTATCCCAAAGCAGCCCTGCCTATCCTGGAATGGGATCTGTAAACCAAGCTGGCCTTGAACTCAGAGACTAGCTTCTGGAATGCTGAAACTAGGTCTGTGTGTTTGCATTTTTATTCTGAGTTTTTGGTAGCTTTCATGTAAATTCTTATAGCTGGGTCATCCATTGCATGTGTATTTTAATGTAATTTACCAAATCATCTATTGAGGATATAAATAGAGCTAAGGGTGAATTTCTGTGCCTAATGCTATGGGAGCACAGAATAAGTCTGGGAAGTACACTGTCTGTTGACAGGACTGTCCTGGGTGTCGGGTGGCAGTGGGAACCTAGCTCTGTTATTTGCAGACCTGTGATCTGTGAGAACCCAAGGCTTTTTACATTTTCTCACTGTCATCTACAGTGTCTTTATCTTTGTCATTCTTATCTCTCTAGGACTGTTTCAGTTTTAAACTATCCCAACCAGGGCTCTCAACTCTGTATCCAGACCTGTACTAGCCATTTGGTATTTCTCCAAGTTCCTAAGCAGCTCATCTCTCAAACCTGCAGACTGCTAAAAAGTGAAACCAATTCCCCCCAAGGCTTGGTAGAGCAGAACAGCCCACTGTCCTCTTTGGGTATGAATGCACATTTGAGGGACAGAATCTTATGCATATAAAGAAGCCCAGACTGTAACAGGTGATGTATTTTCATATGTGACTCTGATTTTGGTTTAGAAGCGGCTAAGGCATTTTCGGCGGGGCCCTCCCCACCTACAGATCAGACCCCCCAACACAGTCTTCAAGGATGGGACAGAGGATGATGCTAAGGAGAAAGAAACAGCCCTGGGGAATGCTCAGCAGGAAGAAAACACACAGAGAACCATCATCAGGTATGATAGCAGGGGATAGGTCTGAATATGCAGTATCTGATGCCAGCATAGCTGGTTTTATTTTAAAGAGAATTCATTTGTCGGTGCCCTATTTCCCATTTGAAACAGACAGTATTCTAAAGGTGGATTCAGTAAGTTTTGTATACAGTCAAATTTCAGAGTCACTTTTGTCCATGGCTTGTTCTCATTGTGTACAGTTCCATCTAAGAGCAAGGCTGTTTTATGGAGGAATGCGGTAAGGCGGAAAACGAGACTTAGATTTTTTCTGTGGCAGGCAGCTGTGGGGGTGACAACTGGTGACAGGCACCTCCTTTTCTAGCCACATCTGGCTTGGCAGTGAACAGAATGAGAGGGTATGGTCTGGTCCCCTGGCCTGAGCTGACAAATTCCTTGCTGGCAGTACTCACAGATGCCTCAGTCTTAAAAGGCTTTCAGCTTTATTTCCTACTCAGTGTCACATTTGAAAACCTCAGGTGCAGCTCTACCAGTAGGGGTGCCCTAAGCTTTGAGCCTGAGCTCTGAGTTGTTCTGAGGATGTGGGATCTGAAGTGTTAGATTTGTGAGCACATAAGGAGACAGTGTGGAAATAGCATAGAAAAGTCCCAGGGAGAGTAGTGGTCTGGAGAAGCCCTTGGAAGGAGTGAAGGGTAGTATCTGAGCCTGGGCCCAATTCTGCTCAGGTTGTTGTAGAGATCCTTTGAAATGACAGAAGACTAGTCTGGCTCCTATGTAAGCATGACATGCAAATCTGTTCTATATTATTAAAAGAAAAGAAGAAAAGAAAAGAAAAAAAAAACTGGGTGGTGGTGGTGGCATATACCATTAATCTCAGCACTTGGGAGGCAGAGGCAGAGGCAGGTGGATGGATCTCTGTGAGTTTGAAGCTACAGAGTGGGTTCTGCAGAGTGAGTGAGTGAGTTCCAGGACAGTCAATGCTACACAGTAAAATTCTGTCTTGAAAAACCAAAAAAAAAAAAGAGAGAGAGAGAGAGAGAGAGAAAGAAAAAGAAAATAAAAAAGAGGAGGGGGAGAGGAAAAAGAAGAAAAAGGTAGGTAGACAAACAGATTCCAGGCATGATGGATGGATGGATGGATGGCAGGCAGGCATGGTAGCTCACACCTTTAATCCCAGTACTTTGGAGATGTGTGAATTCAAAGCCAGCCTGGTCTATGTAACAAGCTCTAGGCCAGCCAAGGCTACTCAGAGAGAGAGAGAGGGCTGGGAAGATGGATTAGAGGTTAAGAACACTTGTTCTTCCAAAAGGAACCAGGTTCAGTTCCCAGCATCCACATGGTGGCTCATATACATACAGGAAAACATTCAGTACACATAAAATTAAGAAAGACAGAAAAAGAAATATAACAGCAACAACAACAACAACAAAAAACCCTTTGGGTCACACTCAACCAGGTAGGTTACACTCAAACCTCTGCCTGTTGCTGGTGTGTTTATCATTAAACAGAACCCTAGATGGACTCCCCAGATGTCATATCTATGAGCAGAAAGGCACCAGTCTAGACAGCTACCCTGACTTCTGCATCCACCTAACTTTACTTTGGGTTTATTCAGTAAAGCAGTTACTCCCTTAGCAGCCTTTAGCCACTGCTTCCCTCCACAGGGTGACTCCTTAAAATCCCCTGCAGATCACAGGAGCTTCTCTTGCTTAGATCTTTGATCTAGCCTCTCCCTTACTCACAGCCCTGGGATTGTCTTCTCCACATCCAGATGACTATACTCAGGAAGCCATATTCCAGATGAGTGTTTGTCAGGATTGTTTGGTGGGTTTCCTGTCACTCTGTACTGTGGCTCCTACAGAGATCAGGGAGGCCCAGTGTGAGGTTTGGAGAGTGTAAACATCAACTGGTTGACCTAGCTGACTGCTCTTCTCCTGCCCACCCTCCCACCCCACCCCCACCCCAGCTGGCGGGGAGCAGTGATTGAACCTGAACAGGCCACAGAACTCCCTTCCAAAAGAGCTGAAGCCTCCACCAAACCTCCTTTTCTGGCACCTAGGATATGGAAAGAGTCAGGTGAGTCTTCCTGTCCCCTTGCCTCACCAGAGCCTGTGCCTAAGAGCCTGGGAATTGCCATTCTACATTCTGACCCCTGTGCATATCAGATCACCCTTCAGCATCCTTGCTCTGTCCACATACTTCATACAGCTCTTGTGACTGTGTGGCTTCTTGGTTCCCCTGATTTTTCACCTGAGCACTGAGCTGTTAGAGAGGATGCTGTGTTTGAGAAGTTTAGCTTTGCCATTCTGCTCTTGGGCCAGGTTGTGTCTTAGCATAAGAAGATAGAAAAGGTTAAAGTCATACATTTTAATGATAAATAAAGTAGTTTTATTTTGTTTTGTTTTACAGACCAGGTTTCTCTGTGTAGCCCTGGCTGTCCTGGAACTTGCTCTGTAGACCAGGCTGGCCTGGAACTCAAGAGATCTACCTGCCTCTGCCTCCAAGTTTTGGGATTAAAGGCATGCACCACCACTGCCTGAGCATCAATAAAATAAATGCCTTGTTAAAGAAAGAAAAGAAGGTGGGTGTAGTGGCTCACACCTTTAATCCCAGCACTTGGGAGGCAGAGGTAGGTGGATCTCTGTGAGTTTGTGGCCAGCCTGATCTACAAAGCAAGTTCCAGGACAGCGTGGGCTGTTACACAGAGGAACCCTGTCTCAAAAAAAAAGAAAAAAGAAAAAGAAAAGCAGGGGCTGAAGAGATGACTCAGTGGTTAAGAGCACTTGTTGCTCTTCTAGAGATGCTGAGTTCAAGTCCCAGCAACCACGTGGTAGCTCACAAACCATCTATAATGGGATCAACAAAGTGCTCATGCCTTTAAAAATACATGCATAATGAATTTTTAATAAAGTAAGAGACACAGTGTCTCTTGATATGTCAACTTATATCAAGACCTAACTGTGGGTCACTGGGACTGTAGCATGTACCAGCCCATTTCCATTCTCATAGTGTACCTAGCCTGTTTGTTTTGTGATGTTCTTTGAGATAAGAGATGTCTACATAGCTCTGTTGTACATAGAGAAACTGAGGCTGTGGCTAGTCCTGCTAGGGCCTACTTATAGGAAGCTGAACCTGTGGATCCTGGTACCACTTGTTGGGGCACATAGAAACCACTGTGTTAGGAGTGGTAGGGTGAAGCCATGTTCATCAACAGGAACCTTAGAACCTGGTGAGAAGAGGCATGGGTATGGCACCCTAGGGACTGTTATGTGCTGTGTAGTTTGGGAGAAGAAAGCTCCCCTTGGAGGTTAGGCACTCTCAAGGAGACCATATAGGTACTGGTGTATCTGTACCTGTCCCTGTCCCCATGGGACTCTGGAAGCTCATTTGGTTGGATATTGTGTGTGCATGTAGATTGTATATGCCGTAGTGCCCTATCACTGGTTACTACTTATTCCTAAATTTACATTACACACTCCAGTGGTCAGGCTTTGCATTTACCATCTGCTTCAAACGGCTTTGCTCTGCAGTATTGTGGCGGATTATAGGAATGCCGCACCATATCCCTTGAACAGAGAGGGATCTGAGGTCCTAGTGCCATTGAGTATGGCCTCCAGAGGACATGATTACTGATCACTGTGTATATCGTTGAGAGCTCTGGCCTCAGCCATTGCTGCTTCACTGTAACTCACCTGTCCTTTTTTAAACTAATAATTCTGTCCAGCATCCATGTCAGCATATTAACTGAGGGGTCACAGTTGGTCTTTGAACCCCTGTCTGCCCCAAGAGTGGAACTGTCCCCTACCACTTGTGCTTTCTCCTCTCTAGGCTCCCCAAATGAGCGCCAGAAGGGGGTGATTGAGGCCTTTCTCCATGCTTGGAAGGGTTACCGAAAGTTTGCTTGGGGCCATGATGAACTGAAGCCTGTGTCCAAAACTTTCAGTGAGTGGTTTGGCCTGGGCCTCACGCTCATCGATGCCTTGGATACTATGTGGATTTTGGGTCTGAAAGAAGGTAATGACTCCTTTATTGATTGGACTGAGCTTCCTTGTGTGACACATAAGCCAAAGCAGTAGTATGTGATCTGTGTGGGCTACAAATGCTACTCCATTGGACTTCGGCTTTTCTTGGGTACAGGAAAGAGTGTGCTTAGTGTGTTCAGAGACCACTTTTCATCTAGCCACTCAGAGCCACTCTTATCTCCTGAAGAGCTGAGGGTGGCCCTGAGATCTCACCCAGTCTGTTCTGATACAGCAAGGGGACTGGACTTGGGTCTGTATCTCCAAGATGTCCTCCTTAGGTTATGCAGATCCCATTTAATTTGGTAGTGTGGATCCTTAATCATTTCTAAATTGACAATTGTTTTTTTAATTTAAAAATTTTATTATTTTTAATCATATGTAGGCTTGTGTGTTTGCATGTAGGTTTGTGCATATGAGTGCAGGTGCCCTTGCAAAGCCAGAGACATCAGATCTTCTAGAGTAGTTATGAGTCTCATGATGGTGTGGAGAACTATCCTATAAGAGCAGCAAATGCTCTTCACTGCTGAACTATTACTCCAGCTCTAAATTAAACATTTGTCTAATTGCTTGAGTGGCTTGATGGCCACCCATGAGTCACTCATGCGCTCCTTATGTCATAGTGTGTGGTAGGGACTATTTAGGCTTACCAGCGCTACTCCATGGGAAATCCTTTCCCTGAAGAAGCCTTTTGATTTTGGGACTGTTTGTTAAATGTATTGTTTTTGTGTGTCTATGTGTGTGGGTGCTTGTGTGTATTAGAGCACACATGTATAGAACAGACACCAACTTGTGGGAGTAGGTTTTCTTCAACCATGTTGGTTCCAGGGATTGAACCCAGGCAGTTAGACTTGGTGGTAAGTGGGTAACTGACCATCTCATCTATTCTGTTTGTTAAGACAGGTCTCAGGTAGCCTAGGCTGGCCTTGAACTCCATGTCAATGTATAGCTGAAGATACCTACCTCCATGGTATGCTAAATCATGCCTGGTTGGTTGGTTGGTTGGTTGGTTTGGTGTGATTTTTAAAAAGTGTCTTGAAGCCGGGTGTTGGTGGCTCATGCCTTTAATCCCAGCACTCAGGAGGCAGAGGCAGGCGGATCTATGTGTGTTCCAGGCCAGCCTGGTCTACAGAGCTAGTTCCAGGGCAGTCTCCAAAGCAACACAGAGAAACCCTATCTCGAAGGAAAAAAAAAAAAGTGTCTTGAGGGATAGAGAAATGACTCAGTAGTTAAGAGCATTGACTGCTCTTCTCTTCTACAGAACCAGGTACTGTTTCCAGTACCCACATGGCAGCTAACAACTGTCTGTAACTTTAGTTGCAGAGGATCTGATGCACACATGTTGTACATAAACATTCATACACATCTGAACACATAAAAATAAAATCTCACCATGTATTTTGAAACAGCATCTTGGGAGACTGAAAAGATGTCTCAGTGGTTAAGAGCACTGACAGCTCTCCCAGGACCCATCTATAACCCATTTCCAGGGGGAATCTGACACCTCCTAATCTCTGCAGGCATTGCACATACATGGGGCACAGACATATGTACACACAAAACACCCATATAATCCAATAAATAAAATAAGAAACAGGGTCCTAGTATATAGCTTTGGCTGGTACTTTGTAGCCCTGGCTTTGAACTTTGGGCAGTCATCCTGCCTCAGCCTCCCAAGTGCTAGGATTACGGGCCTGTGCCACCACACTTTGTTCCATCATAGCATGACATATTTGTGAATTTGTTCCTTTGCTTTCACCCTTTTATTACACAGAATTTAAGGAAGCAAGGAATTGGGTGTCAAAGAAGTTAGACTTTCAGAAAAATGTTGATGTCAACCTGTTTGAGAGTACCATCCGCATCTTAGGGGGCCTGCTGAGTACCTACCACCTATCGGGGGACAGCCTCTTCCTGAGAAAAGCTGTGAGTGCTCCTGGCCAAGGGTTCCTGGGACTTGATGTGTGGCATTTGGAGGCCTTATTTCCAGTTTCCTCTTCCAGTACACTTGAGTTTCTTCTACATTGGTGTTTATGAGCTATCACAATACTGTTTTTTGCTGCTGGTAGTATAGCCTAGTTTTGCCGTGTGATGGGTATTAGGGAGCTACCAAACTGTGTTTCTCCACTTGGGTGCAGATAGGTGACATGAAAAAAAGCTCTCAAATTTGAATCTCTGTTTTGCGTTTATATTAGGAAGATTTTGGAAAACGGCTAATGCCTGCCTTCACCACACCCTCCAAGATTCCATACTCTGATGTGAACATTGGCACTGGATTTGCCCATTCACCCCAGTGGACATCAGACAGCACAGTGGCAGAAGTGACAAGCATTCAGCTGGAGTTTCGAGAGCTCTCTCGTCTTACTGGAAATAAGAAGTTCCAGGTAAGGGATAGAGGGAAGGCTCAGTGGTTAAGAGCACTTGCTGCTCTTGCAGAGGACCCAGGTTCAGTACTCAGAAACTGTGTGGTGGCTCACAACCCTGTTTTGTGCTTGTTTGTTTGTTTATTTGCTTGTTTGGCTTTACGAATAGTTTCACTCTATCATTCTGGCTCCCCTAAAACTCACTATATAGACCAGGCTAGTCTGGAACTTATAGAAATCTACGTGTGTTTTGCTTACAGAGTACTGGGATTAAAGGTGTGAGTCACCACACCCAGCCCTCTTACAACTTTCTCTGTAACTCCAGTTCTGAGCATTCTGACACCCTCTTCTGGCCTCCATGTGCACCAGGCTTACATGTGGTACACATACATGTATGCAAATACTCATACACTTAAAATAAAAATAAAATCTGAGAGGGGCAAAAAAGAAAGAAACAATTTCAGGTAGGATAGACATGGTTTCCTTGGATCTTAGTGCTCCTCGCAGGTGTAATTGCTATGTGTATGAATTTCATGTTTTGTTTTCTAAAATTTCTAAAATTATATGTGTTTGTATGTGTACCTACTATGGTACACGTGTGGAGGTCAGAGGACAACTAAGGTATACTCAGTTCTGTCTTTCTAACTTTATATACATGGGTTCCAAGGATCAAACTCAGGTCTCCAGGTTGCATGACAACTGCCTTTACCTGCTGGGCCATCTGATTGGTTCACATTGATTTTCAATATGTCTGTCAACATAAAACCAGTTATTAATAGCCTCCTCATTTTGTGAAATGGAAACTGTGTGCCAGTTAAAAACCTTCACCAGCCTCTGACAACTCCAGTCTCCTGTCTGTCTCTGTGAAGGGCATGTTCAGGGGGCTTTTGTGGGTAGAATCCACACATGGCCATCTCCTGATGGCCCCATTCAGCTGGGGTTCCTTTCTTCCCCTGCTATAGTCATCCCACATGGATGACTTCACTGTGGTCTTGCTGCGCTGTTACTGATGTACACATTTGAGTTGCTTCTAGGTCTTAGCTCTCTGAGTAATGTTGCCTTGTGTATGGAAACTTCCAATTTCTTGAGCTTGATCACTGGAATTGGAATTGCTGGATTACATGGTAACTCTGTGTTTACTATTTCAGAGGACCAGCATACTGCTTTCCAACATAACTGCACGGTTTACTTTCCTACCAGTAATAACAAGTCTCCAGTTTCTCCACATCCTCAGTAACCTTTTTCTGTGAACAGCCAACATGACTGGTGTGAGACAGCATCTCATTGTTATTTGACCTGCATTTCCCTAGTGTTAACTGATGATGAATGTTTTTTTGTGTGCTTATTTAACTTCTCTGGAGAAACGTCTGAGTTCTTTTGATGGCCACCTTGTTTGTTTGTGTTTGGTTGGTTTTGTTTTTTGAGGTAGAGTTTCTTCGTGTATCCCAGGCTGTCCCACTGTATAGACCAGGGTGGCCTAGAACTCACATTGATACCCCTGTCTCTGCCTCCCGAGTGCTGGGTTTAAAGGAGTGCACCACCACACCCAGTTGCCACCCCTCTTTCTTAGGTGTTAGGGATTGTTGTTGAATATTTTTATCAGGAAAAGAAAGGGTTGGTTTCCTTCTCGTGGTTTGGGATTTTTTGCTTGTTTTTTTTCATTTGTTTATATGTTTGTTTGAGACACAATCTTAGTCTGTAGTCCAGGCTGGCCTTGAGCTTGATACGGTTCTCATAAGCTACAGGCCTGAGCTATCATGCCTTGGTTGGTTTGATACTGTTTAATCAATTAAGATCATCCTGTTGATACTTGTGACATTTAGTGATTTTTGTGCGCTGAAACCATCCTTGCATTTTGAGTCAGGAGGCATGACAGGTTAATATGTTTCTAAATTGCCTTACTAGCATGTTGTAGAGCATCTCTGCTTCTATGTTGGTCAAGAATTTGGTTTTAGCTTTCTTCCTGCTGGTGCTTTCATGTCGCTTTGGTGCTAGGATACTACTGGCTCTGTGGAACAGGCAAGAAGTGCTGCCCCTTCTGTTTCCTAAAGTTGGGGAAGAATTGACTGGAGTAAGTCCACTCTCCCCTTGTCTGCTGCAGGAGGCCGTGGAGAAAGTAACAAAGCACATCCACTCCCTGTCTGGGAAGAAGGACGGGCTGGTGCCCATGTTCATCAACACGAACAGTGGCTTCTTCACGCACCCGGGCGTGTTCACCTTGGGCGCCAGGGCTGACAGCTACTACGAATACCTGCTAAAGCAGTGGATCCAGGGTGGCAAGAAGGAGACAGAGTGAGGCCTGACCCACTGCCTTGATGCAGAGCCCCAAGCTTCTGTCACCATCCTTTGCTAGAAGCTAACAGTGGTGCAGGTGGTTTAGGTCCCCTACGTGAACTTACCTCCCAAATAGCATGAACCACTCAGCAAGCCTACCTTGTGACAGTGCCCACATGGCAGGTGCTCAGCAACTGAGCTTTGACAGCTTTGACTTGGGCTATGTGTGTGCAATATCTGCTTCCCAGGGAGGGCTAGGTCTCTGGAGCTCATGTATGAGTCAAGCTCAGTGAAGATCCTCGTCCTGTAGCTCTGGGGAAGATGGTCCATGCCATACCCAGAGTAATCTGACTTGTGCTATTCACAGACTGCTGGAAGACTATGTTAAAGCCATTGAGGGGATAAAAACACACCTGCTACGGCATTCTCAGCCTGGAAAGCTCACCTTCGTAGGAGAACTGGCCCATGGCCGCTTCAGTGCCAAGATGGTAAGTTGTGTGGACTGGCAGAGTACTGCTTTCTTTGTGGCTTCTTAGTTTTTTTTTTTGTTTTGTTTTTGGTTTTTGCCAGAAGTAACAAGGAAATCTGGTCAACAGCTCTATGCCATGGCCACAGGTTGGCCTTTGCTGCCTGGCTGACCTATTCACAAGACAGCCTACAAGCAGAGGCCCTACATGCCTTGCAGTATCAGTCATGGGCTCTCCCAGGGCCAGCTGCCTTCCCTGTAGTACCTTTTATGGTCCCTGAAGTGCACCAGGTCTCTGGAGGTATTTGTGAGTAGGTTGAGGGAGTTGAGAGGGCCTGGGTAAGTATGGCCCCCAATAGGAGCCTGCACTGTGGTTTTCCTCCTGGATTTTAGGGTACAAAATGCATTGCCTGGGCTTGAGTCTGCATGTGATCAGTATTGCTTAGCCTCACTGGCCCTGGGGCTTCTTCCATCTGGTTAGGCTAAGTGTACCTGGTACTAGCCAAGCAGTATGGGCCTGGGTCCAGATGTGAGAAGACACTCTGATTCCAGGACCACTTGGTGTGCTTCCTGCCGGGGACGCTAGCTTTGGGCGTCCATCATGGCCTTCCAGCTGACCACATGGATCTGGCTCAGGCGCTCATGGAGACCTGCTACCAGATGAACCGACAGATGGAGACAGGTCTGAGCCCTGAGATTGCACATTTCAACCTGTACCCTCGGGCAGATCATAAGGATGTGGAGGTCAAGGTGAGCCTGGGCATAGGCAGCATTTGGGTAGGGGTGATACCAGCAGGGGAAGATACTCTCTGAGCCTCTTTCTCTGCCCCCAGCCAGCTGACAGGCACAACCTGCTGCGGCCGGAAACAGTGGAAAGCCTGTTCTATCTGTACCGTGTTACAAGGGACCACAAGTACCAGGACTGGGGCTGGGAAATCCTGCAAAGCTTCAATAAGCACACACGGGTGAGCTGTTAGGCAACTGTCTGTGGTCTTGGCTGGTGACAGACACAGCTAGGTTCTTGCAAAGCTCTAGCTGGACCCACCCTTGAGACTGCTATGGAACAGGTTGGGAGGAGCCAGCTTTCTTGGGCCTCTAGTTGTCTGCCCCCTAGTTTTGTGTGACTCAGTGGCATGGGATCCTGTTGTCTTTTGAGGCTTACAGATGTCCAGTGTCTCCGGGCTCACTCCCAGAACCCAGGCTTTTCTGAGAAAGGGTCTCTTTCTCTTCTCTTTCGTTGTGATGCCCATGGCTTTTGAAATGTGCTCAGTGACCCAGAGTATTGCCCCCAACCTCACCATCCCCATGGAATTCATGGCCTGCCTTGCCTTGTCATTGGAAAGGGTTAGAAAAGGTGGTGGGAGCTAGACATGGTCTAGGTG
This sequence comes from Phodopus roborovskii, assembly GCF_943737965.1. NCBI lineage: Eukaryota > Metazoa > Chordata > Mammalia > Rodentia > Cricetidae > Phodopus > Phodopus roborovskii. The sequence continues at coordinate 66,171,585 of NW_026126418.1, forward strand.
TGACACCTGGTGCTTTGCCCCAAACTTCAACAATTGTATCTCTTTTCCTGTGCCTGCCCTAGGTTAGGTATAACAAGCTAGACCCTGGACTTGTCTGTGGTCATATCATTGTGGACGCAGTTTCTGGCCACTCGGGTTGTTGGCATTTTACAGGGTCCTTGCTGAACTGTAGTTGACCTTGGCCATTACTTAGGTGGTCACTAGCCCTGAGCCTACCCTGGGTTCATAAAAGCTGGGATTGAGCAAGTAGCCTGGGTGACACCTCTGGCTAGTAGCGCATCCCAAGGCTTGGCTCTTCATATTAGACCGAGGCTGTGCTCAACCTGTGTCATTGAGGCTTTGGCTCTGATGCAGGTCCCCTCAGGTGGCTATTCTTCTATCAACAATGTCCAAAATTCCCAGAAGCCTGATCCCAGGGACAAGATGGAGAGCTTCTTTTTGGGAGAAACACTGAAGTACCTCTACCTGCTGTTTTCTGATGATCTGGAGCTGCTTAGCCTGGACACCTGTGTGTTCAACACAGAAGCCCATCCTCTACCCATCTGGGCTCCTGCCTAGGAGGATAGCACCTGGTCTGGGGACTGGTGGAGAGCTGAGGTGGGCCTATTGGGTCTGTGACCTTCACAGGGCCCACATAGTTTGGGGCAGCCATCAAGTGTGATGCTCCTGCCCAGTTCTAGGCACCCCCTGTCTCAGCTTTTCATGAAGATGTTGGGGGGGAACAAGAGTCAAATCATCAGGTGTGGGATTCTGGGGTTTTAGGCTAACTAGTCTACCAGAAGCCTTTGACTTCCTTGAAAACTCATGACCTATGCCCAAATGACCCTGTTGGCTGGCTGCAGGCAGCCCCATGGTAGTCCCAAGACTTCTTATCACCTCCTGGGACCACTCGGAACCCCAGTGCCTGTGTTGAGTTCAGAGTGATATCCCTAGTCAGTGAGGTGCCGGGCTTGACCTGTTGGCCTGTATAAGTCCTGATCCACAGGTCTGGTGGGCCATGTGACCTCAAGAGGCCTTGTGGCTCTAGTGTTTACGGGTTAGACTCAGGGATCCTCCTGGCTACCCTACTGGGCTGGCAGGGGTTAGAACAGCAAATTTGTCTTATTTCCAGGACACCCTGGTATAATGTGATTTCTCAGCTGAGAAGAAAGTGGACTTGGTCCTACTGTGATGATCCTGTCTTGGGGAGGGGGCGGTATCTGTGGTCTGGAAAGTCTGGACTGACTTTAAGGGACAGCATGCTCTTTGGGTAACACTGCAGTAGCTGCCCCCTAGTCAGAACTGATGTCACTTCAGGTCTGAAGAGCTGGGAAGAGCAGATTTAGGGACGTTCTGCAGATACACCAGAATGTTTGGTTTGTGCTCTCAGAATGGTGACGATCACCGGCTGGCTGGTGGGAGTACATGTATGGAGGGAGGGACACCAGCAGAAGTGTGTACCTTTCTCATAGTGAGATGTTTGTGCCTTGGTGTCTGAGCCCATGGGGGCAAGGGTAGAGTAGGCCCTCTCTTTGATCTGTTTAAGTAGACTGTCCCTGGGCCGTGGCTGGGATTTTCCCTTCCAAGGCCAGGGTAATTCCATGCAGTAGTGTAGGGTAAACGACAGAATTAAGGCACCTCAAGGCTTGGGGCCTGTGTTACCTGTGCACCCCAAGATCTGGAGGTTTGACTTGCTTACTCCCCATTTGCAGCTCAGAGCATCTTAGTGGCAGCCAGCCACCTTGTGCCTCTGAGGCACAGGGACTTCCTGAAAACCACTTGTATCCCAAGCCAGCTCTAATCCCAAAGGTATCTACAAAGGACCTGCCTGGTGGTGTGTCCTTTGGCCTCACTCTCCTGTGTAGAGGCTGCCTCCACCTCCCCATATCGGGTTATATTCCTTCCCATTGATGTTGGCCTCCCTGTGTGCTGTCCTCTGGACCAGAAGCACCGTAGACTCATGGGCAGGTTCAGGCTTTGGGCAAAGCCTAAGCAGTTGAGAAGTGTGTATTCTTCATCTCTTGCCTTGGTCTCTCAGATGTATTCTGGAAGGTGTGGTCAGTACCAAGGGGACAGCAACTGTCCTGTGTCCCTCTGAAGAGTTGCTGTGGGTCAGAATAACTGGGTTGAAGATGACCACAAAGCAGGAGCTGGTGGCCACATTGAAGCAGACAACATGGGAACAGTCTTGAGTGGGGGGTAACAGTCCTCCTCCCCAGGAAAGGCAGATTTCCCTCCCTCTCACCCTGAACCACGAAACCTGAGAGCTGGAGTCTATGCTTAATTAAATGTCTAACTGGTCTCAGCAGGCTGTGTGCAGTGTGTTGTCTTGTCTAGAGCACATCCCAAGGGTCTCATCCCTCCACACATTGACCCTACCAGATAAGAAGAACACATCTAGCCCAACAACAATGTTTATTCAGTTCCTTCCGTGTACCACCAGGCTTGGTACCACTTGCTTCAGGTCCACCATAGGCAGGCCACCATGGTCTGGACCGTCAGGTCAGAACTGCTCACATAAAACAAGAGATCTCTTGGTCCTGCTGTATCTTAGCTGGAAGGGTGCTGCTTCTCAGGCCCAGGCCATCAGGGCGTTGCTGGTTGCTTTGGTCTGGCTGCCTCTACCCACTGACGGATGAGGGCAGCTTCCAGTTTACGCACCTCCACGACAGACTGAGGGTCTTCTGAGTTAGATGCTCTAAGGAGCAGACAGATGAGGTGTCAAGCTCACTCAGGTGCCAAGCACACAGGGTGAGTGAGCTTCATGCCCATCCAGCCCACATCCCACTACTGGCCCAGCCTCATCAAGAAAGGAACCAGGTGGGCTGTGCCTCACTGCACCTGAGGTCTAGGTGATGTGCTCCACCCTGGATGGTGACAGCAATGACTGATGTACTCAGGTTGCTCTGGATCTGTTGGAGGAATCTGAGGCATGTGGCCTGTGCTTTAAGCCACAGGTAGGCAACCCCTATCCCACCGGGCACTGACAGATGACAGACAGATGTCTGAGGGATGCAGCTGAAGCGATAATGTGCTTACCACACAGCTGCAAATAGTTCCATGAAAGAAAAGTGAAATCTAGTGAACCAGATGTTAGACTACATTAAGTGATACAGAAAGGTAGCACCCAATAGAAGAGCAACAGTAACCAAGTGAACCTGGGCGTGAATCTGTAAAGGCAAAGTTCTTTGAGGAGTCTGGCAAAGTGGGGAACAGTAACAAGACAGTCTAAGCATTACCAAGAGCACAGGGCCATCAGCTGCCAGGTCAGGACTTACCCCGCCCCCTGCCCAGGGGTCTAAGTCACCATTGGAGAATATGATGTTGCTGGCAGCTTTAAGGTCTGAAACACAGTAAGTGGTGGCAAGGTATCTCCAATATGGCCTTTAAAGCTGTGAGCTGCGTCTGGGGGCTGCAGAACCAGGTCAGGACTAAGGGTAGGATCCTTCCCAGATCCCAATCCCCAGTCCTTTACCTCCACCCCAGAAGCTGGTCCGCAGCCAGCCTGGCCGAGGCCACACGCCCCATGTATCTAAGCAGTACTGCTGGCGGAGTTCATCAGAGAACGGGATGTCTGGGAACATGTCCGTCACGTTGTTGCTGTCAAAGGTCAGATTGATCTCCGTACAGGCCTGTAGGTGCCACACAGTGAAGTAAAATAGGCAAGCCTCACAGCCCCACCCCTACACTTGGCAGTTTAGCTCCCCATATCCACAAACCTGGTAGTCCCAGGCCCTGGCATCAGAGCCAGTGCCACAGCCAGTGGGGTCAGCACAGCTTTGGTACAGTTGGTAGATGTCAAAACAGGGCTCCGTGCCAGAGGAGTTGTAGATCAGCCCTGGATAGGAGGAGTGCTGGGACTAACAGCCAGACACTACATGATCAGGCTACTTCCCATCCATCTTGGAAGGAAGGCTACGGTAGGTGTACCTTGGTGAGGAAAGCACTAAGGTCCATGGGATCCCACCCCCAGCACCGTGCCACACACCAGGGCAGGACAGGCATGCAGAGCTTTATGGCTGGGGATTCTAAAGGCCTTGGGCAGCTGGAATGTGCCTGGTAGCTGTTTCCGTTCCTAGGGCTGCTGGAAGTCATGCTACCCACTTCAGACTCTGCCCACTCCCACAATACAGGTCCTGTCCTTTCAAAAACTGTACTACCTCTCAGCCTAAAAGACCAAGTCCCAGGGCAGGGCTATGGGTCCTTTTCCTACTCTGTTATTGTTAGGGTCTCCATCCTTGCCCCATGAAGGCCAAGAAGTAGACCAACCTGCTAGTGCTCGTAGGCCCATGATCCTCTGGCCCTCACTCAGCAGCCGTTCACAGCCCACCTAGAGGAGAAGGGCAGCAGAATATCTCAACAGAGGCCCCCTGCCCAGCTTGCCCTTCCCTAGTCCCAGAATGTAGGTCAGGGCTGCTAGCCTACATGGATGTAACAGCAGAATAGTGTGTGGTGGCACCAAAACAGTTAGCTATGAGGCTCTTGGGCCAGGCTTGCATTGGGTCCTGCACCCAGAAGAGCCACCTCACCTTGACAGGGTTGGCAGGAAGGTTCCCAAGGAAGTCGGTAGGGTATGGGTAGTCCATCATGGCAAGCACAGTAAACGCATTCCGGGCAAACCCAAAGAGCTGAGTCAGGTCCTTTGGGCTGGAAAGCGACTGGCAGGTACCAAAATTCTGCCTGATGGTATCATGAGCTGGGAAGGGAGAGGCCAGAAGAGACTGAGGAAACGGCTGGCAAATGTGAAAGGCAAGAATGAGTGCCCAGAGTGGGCAGCAGGTGAAGAAGGACCTCCTCACCTCCTTGGAGGAACAAGTCCTTGATCTCCTGGAAGGCATCCCGCACAGCCTGGACACACTTGGGACTCTGGCCATAGAAGTCCTGGAGAAAAGACCATGGTTGCTGCCGCTGCCATACATGCTCTGCTGTGGGGTACCCAAGTACGCTCGCTCACCGCTGTGACGTCTCGGAAGAATTGGTAGGATTCACCAAGGCCTGCAGCAGCTATGACAGGAGCACTGGCTGCCAGTGCCCCAGCCACCAGGTGGGGGTACTTCATCCTCATGTAGGCGCTCAGCATCCCCCCATAACTGGGGATGACACAAAATTATGGCTGTGGGACTCTGCCTGCATGGTCAGGCCAGTACCCTCATCCTGTCCTCCAAGCTGAGGTTCCTTGGCTGGACCTGTCTCCTTTCCTTGCTTGGTCTTTCCCTGCTCAGAACCCAAGTGTGGAAAAGAAGGACCTAAAATTTTTAGACCCACTCATTCTGACCCCAGGCCAATGCAGAAATAGCCTTCCCTGGGAAAAGGCACCTGTGGGTGCCCTGCCCTGACCCAGCATGAAGACACTGCCAAAACAAAGTCAGGAGGGGGATTGTCCCACTAGTTGGACAATTTAGCAAACACAGCCAAAGGTCCAGCCAAAGACCCAGGCCTACCAAGTCAAGGACTGAGAACACAGGGGCTGGGTAGAGGATGTGGAAAATATAGGAGACATCTGTTTGGCCCTTCTTGAATAAGATGTCACCTGATACAACAGGGTGAGCATCAGGGAGGGGTAAAAGTTGGGATCCTTCAGATCTTGTGTGGGGTCTGATTAGATAAATACACCTCTGTCCTGGAGGGAAATCAAGGACCCACCTTCCTCCAAAGGCTATGATGGGAGTTTCCTGGACCCCAAGATCCTGTCGCAGGGCATGGAGCAACACAGCAAAGTCCGCCAGCGCCTGCTCCACGGTCAGCAGCTGCGTATATCCACGCTGTGTGGACTGCATACCAAATGGAAGCGACTTTCCATAGTACCGCTGCGGGAAGCAGGAAGGGCTGTCTAACCACTGCCTCTGCGCTGCTCCCCACCTCCTTCAGCTCAGGGACTGCCAGCAACTGTCCAAGTACCCACATGCTCAGCAAAGACAAGCAGGGCCTCCTGCTGGGCCGCCAGCTCCACCATGAATCCAGAGTTGTTAGCGAAGGACCAGATGTCCTGCTCATTCCCCGTGTAGAAGAAAATGGGCCCCTCGCCCACCGTCCAGAACTTATCTATGGGAAGTAAGTGAATGTCTGTGAGGGCAGGGATAAGCAGAAAATGTACTGTGGGGACAACACTAACCTGACACCAGGAACCGCTGGCCAAAGGTTTTGTTGCCGAAACTCTCGAAGTTGAAGTGGTCCATGTATTGTTCAAAATATTTCTCCTGAAAGTCTGGGTCTAGAACTCTGTCAGCTGAGAGCAGATGCAGAGGCTCAGGAGCTGTCAGGGGTCATCAGGGGTCCAGAAGGGTCACGAGGGAGGGCAGCCAGTCCACACTCACCACTAGCCTGAAGATTGCACAGCCCCAGTCCCAGCAGCAGGACCAGGACCCAGGAAGGGACCCCATGGTCCACAGGGACACAAGGCTGGAAGCTCATGCCTGATTCTGAGATGGGCGCCGGCAGTCATGTGACCCAGGTCACATGCCAGACACGTCAGGCAGGACAATGTCACGTGACAGCTTCACAGGGCTGTCCTCATGTAGCTGGATTCTAGCTGGAGGACTACATTTACTCCCTCTTGCATCAGCTTTTTGGTCTTTTGATCCAAATCTTAAGGGTTCCCTAGGCTCCTTCTGTGTTCTCACAGAGATGATCACTGGAGACCCAGGAAGCAAACAGAGGCTAGGGTGTGTCAGGACTATGTGGTCTCCCAAGTGTCCAGCTGCTGAATACCACAGAATGACGGGAGGGGCCTCCCACACAAGGACACTGCAGGCTGTTGGAGTCCCCAGGGGCAGACCCACCCACGTCTCCCACTGGTTGTTGGAGCTAACTCCTCATTCAACCTGTCAGCTAATCTGTGTCCTGTGCACTGAAAACTGAGCTGGAGCATCACCAACATGGATTCAGTCAGAACAGCCACCCTGTGCCCAGCCCTCAGTTCACTGGCAGGACCATAATCCTAGGGCCAGGGAAACTGGGACAGTTCTGTCTGCCCTGAGCGAGTGGCCTCAGGAAGGTAGGGATGTTGAGGGTTGCTGTGGAGGGACAGTGTCTCTGAGAAAGGACACTGGGCTTATCTGAGCTGCATCAGGAATCTCTGAGCTTTCAGTGTGGCTGCTCGGTTTTCCTGACTTTTGGCATTGTGCCCATGCCTTGACAGAATGGGGGAGATGGAGGGAGAGGGCTTCTGTTGAAAACTGCCATCCTCCTAGTGGCAGAGTGTGCAGGGAAAGAACCTGTTTTCTCTCTGAAACCCAGTCCCAGGTCTGGAAGAAGGGAGAGATCCACGGGAATTGGGGCTTGGGACTGACAGCCATGAGTGGAACATGTCCATCTAACTTGGTTGGCCATAGTCCAGTGGGATACACAGTCTAGAGTTGTGGAATGCTGTGCCACAGATTAGGGAAGCCCTCATCCTGTATAGATGCCTATCTCTGTTACTGTGTATTTTTGAGGGTGTTGGTGTTGCATTGCCCAGTAAGTCGTACCTGCAGAATGACATTAACTATATGTGGCTTGTGTGTCTGTATTTAAACATTTTCAGTGAAGTTTTCCATTGTTTACCTTGCATCTCCCCTTGAATTTTATGACATGTTACTTCTTGGTTCCTGCCTGCCCTCTGTTTATACAGCCCACTTCCATATGCCCTTTGAATACAGGGACAGCATCTCCTGTGGCATAACACATGGGTCTTTCTTTATCTCTTCCTTTTTTTGGAGACAGGATTTTCCAGAGTGGCCCTGGCTGTCCTGGAACTCACTCTGTAGATCAGGTTCATCTTGAACTCAGAGATGTACCTGTCTCTGCCTCCCTGAGGGCTGAGATTAATTCTATGCGCCACCACCATCCTGCTAGGTACTTCTTTTGTTAACCAATTTCCCTGGAGTTGAGATCTTCCACTGTGTATGCTATGTACCTTCCTGATTCTCATCCTTTCAGCCCTTGATCTGCACATATCAGAGGCACACAGTCTTCCTTCCCACACCAAAATCAGGAGTCACCTGAATCTGTGTATCCCACAACTTTGAGCAGACCTCCCTTAGGCATGCAGCTTTGGTCTGTTCACGAGCACGTAGTGTACCACCAAATGGCTTACTTGGAGGGGGAAGGATCTTGTTCACTAGAGTCTTTTTTTTTCCCCCTTTTCCTTAAAGACAGGGTTCCTGTGTTTCCCTGGCTGTCCTGGGACTTGCTCTGTAGACCACACTGATCTCTCAAATTCAGAGATCTTCACCATTAGACCTGGCTTACTAGATTTCTAATGGAATCTGATCACAGCAGTGATCAAGTACAAGCTCAGCTAGTAATGGAGAACAGCATGTTATGTCTCTCCATAGTTCACAAGCTACCTTCACTTTCCTGGATGTATTTTGCTGGGTATTCTTGATTTCTGCTTGGTAATCATGAACACTGGTGAGCACAGGTTCCTTTATCATTAAAAGCAGCAACTCTCAGATCACATACTTTTTTGTTGCTTTTTGAGACAGGGTTTCACTGTAGCTTTGGAGCCTGGACTCACAGAGATCTGACAGTCTCTGCCTCCCCAGTGCTGGACCTAAGGGCAAGCACCACCATCATCCAGCAAGATCACATCCTTTGTGTGATACAATGATGTAGGTCGTAGAACCATTAAGACTAAAGAGACTGAAGGGTTCAGGACTGAAAGCAAGAGCAGGGAGTAGATACAGAGACCAGGCTACAACAGGCAGGGAGAAGCAAAGTTGATGATTTTCTGGACTTGCTTCCTGACAAGTGATTAAGTTTGATGGGGAGTAGAGATGGAGATACACCAACCCCTATTGTATAAAATGGGGTGAATCCATATAAGCCTCAGTATGAAGACTCATCTTCTATACAGGGATATGCAGAACAGGCCCAGCCTACTTCCTCCTAAGATGACTAGACCAGAGCCCTGTGCACGAAAGTACACTGCTAAGCCCTCCCTGCTGGCTCATTCGTAAGGAATAGAACAGGGAGTTTTGCGCAGCCCATGGACATGGGAGCTGTGTTGTAGGAAAAGCTACTTAGGTATGCTGCATGTGTGGTTCCAAGTAAATGCTCAAACCTGCAAAGCAGCACCTATGCAGCATGAGGGACTCCCTGTCTTGTGTTCGCTCCAGGCCCAACCACACAGCTTTTGTTTTTGAGGCAGGGTCTCAATATGCAGCCTTGGCTGGCCTGCGACTTGCTATGTAGACCAGGCTGGCCTTGATCTCAAGAGAGCTGCCTGCCTCTGCCTTCCTAGCACTGGGATTAAAGTCATGTGCCATCACACCTGGTTCCAGCTGCACATTTACCATGTGCATTCTGGCTATGCATTTCTGGGTACCTGAAGGGCTTTCCATATGGCAAGCCTGCTTGGCCTTTGGTTCTGTGAATTTGAAAACCCTCCTGGTCTCAGGTCTCCTACCCTTCTTGGGTCATATTTAGTGTCCTGCTAGTTATCTTCCCACACATACTTGTGGACAGTCCCAAATACCCTCAAGTGATACTTCCTTTGTCACTGTACAAAATATTAGCTTATCAAAAGGTTAGTGTGTGTGGGAGCGACCACCCGCACCACTACAATGGTCTTCCCTGAAGTGTCCCATGTCTTGATTTTTCCAAATCCCTGGTGAAGGGCTGGAGAGAAGCATGTAGGGTTTCTTGGGCAGCCTCCTGTTCCCAAAGCTCTGTCCCTTGGATATACCTATCCCATGTCTGTATGCCACGAAAAAACGGCACCTGAGGCTGGAGCTGTTGGTTGGTAGAGTGCTTGCCTACTGTGTACACAAAGCCCTGAATTCAATTCCCACCACCCCATACACGAAGCACCTTATCAGGAGCTACAGATGTCCAAGGTCATCCTTGCCTATGGAACTAGTTCAAGGCCAGCCTGGGATACAGGAGACCCTCCCTCCAAAAGACAAACCAACCCTGTAGCTGGGATTTGCTGCAAATGTCCTATCTGTGAAAATAATGTCCACTCTTTGAAAAGTTTGTCTTTTCAGGGCAATCCAGGACTAGGAATGGTAGGATTTGACTATCGAGAGCTCCATGGCAAGGGAACAATTACTCATCTTGATTGACTAAGGGGTACATAGCCACATGAAAACTCTATAAACATTGTATCCCTATCACCCCTCTTTCTTTCTTTTCTTTTCTTTTCTTTTTTTTTTTTTGAGATCTGCCTGCTTCTGGGAGTGCTAGGACTAAAGGCGTGCACCACCACTGCCTGGCTTGATACTGTCTTATAATCATGGAAAATAAAATCACCAGGGAAACTGGTGGAGGACATGGAGACATCTTTGATTTTTCTTTTTCTTTTTTTAAACTCCTTTCAAGAATTCACTCAACTGATTGTTTATTCAGGAAGAACCTGAGGCTTTGATCTCTCTCAGGGACCTTCTCCTGCTCCAGGGACCCCAGCTTGCCTGTGGAGCAGTAAGAGAAGGGTGCCAAAATATAGTTTGTTTCTGAAGCTTACAGCAAGATGACCACAGAGCTCAGCAAAAGTCCAGTTTGCCTTCTACATGTTTCAAAGATGGCAGCCATGGGCTTGATCCTGCCATCTTCCTCAAGTCCACATCCACAGCCTCCACACTGTAAGGTGAGTATACTCTTCCCAGAAACCCACTCTGGGAGTGTGGACAGGAATGAGCAGGAGCCCACACATCTGGGGCTAGGTGGCTGAGGAGCAGGCTGCCTCTCTTAATCACTATTACATTACGGGAAGGGTTGGTGTCACCGGCACAGGAAACCAGCTGTGATTCAGAGACAAGGCTGGGTGGCAGAGCCAAGCACCACTTAATCAGAAGCTACATCTCCACGTAAGTTCTAAGCTCCAGGAAAAGACCAAACCAGGATGAGATATGCTGACTCGGTCAAAACCAGTAGTCATTGCAAAAGGCAACAGTGTGGGCTCTGGTTCTTGGGGGAAAATAATCAAGAACACAACAGCCAGGCCCATTTGTGGGTGCTGACTGGGAGACTCGGACTGTGGGAGAGATCTATGGAAGGCAAGGAGAACTGTTTTCACCTCAGGTGTGCAGATCAGGGTCCTCGAAGCCTCGTCTGTTGGTACATCTAGGCACATGGGTGACATGCTCAGCTAGCTACTGTTCTGCTACTGGGGAGGGGGTCCTTTAACTACACCCCCATGAGGCATCTCACGGTCTGCTGAGCACATGGCTGGCCTGTGTGCTGGCAGGATGAATCTTAGAGGGCATGTCCTGTGTTCTCAGACAACACCTCCTCACACTCTACCTCTAGCCCCATTTTCCAAGGTCCCCAACCCTCTACCTCTCAGCTAAGCCCAGAGCCAGCAATGGGGCAAAAACAAAACAAGCAAAAACTATAGAGACAGACATCTACAGTCCACGGGAGACCCAAGAGATCCCAACCTTGTGACGTAAACTAGCACACTCCCTTCTGTGTCTTGCAGGCCAGCATTTCTACTCAGAGCCTGGGCCAGAGCTGTATCAGCACCCGATAGGACCCCAGGGCTAGAGAGACTGGGAGCAAGCAGGTTAGCAGTCCTGTGGCTGCAGCAGCCTGGCTTGGTCCTCATCTAGAATGAATGGAGACTGAAGTTCCCGGCCTTGTAGGTACATCTCCAACCCCTAGAAACAAAGGGTCACAGTGGCTAAGTGTCCACTTTGTCTGCCCATACTCCTTCCAGCCACCCCAAAACAGCACTCCAGTGTAACACCCTCAGGCAGAGTCAGAAGAAGACTACCATCTTTCCCTCAGGAAGACTACGCAAAGTCTTGGTCTCAGCCTTGATTCTTTCCTGTACCCCAACCCCTCCCAAGACTTGCAAAGGCCTCCAGACCCCTCCACTGCATTCACTGGCCAACTGACTCAGGGTTGTGACCCATTCACCCAATGCCCACTTCTCCTGTTTCCAGAGTTCATGAAATCCTGGCCAGGGCTTGCACACTTACCTCTCCAGAGTAAGACACCAAGGGTGATATCTCACAGATGGCTGGAGGGTCTCCATTTGGGAGCAAGCTGCGAAAGAGCAATGTCAGCATTGGCCTCTCAGGTGAATGCCTCCCAGCAGCCTCTGGACATGAAAAGGCAAGTGCCTGTCCAGCATCAATGCCACACCCCAGTCATACCTCCACAGTAAATTCCTCCCTCTGCACAGCCCAAACCCATGTACACCATCTGCCAAGTGACAGGCTCTGGCCTAGCTACATAAATCACTACACAGGGCCCCTGTACAGAGCTCAGGCAGCCAGGCCCTGCTGCACCTCCAGCCCAGCAATAGGGGAGGCAAGACACCAAAGGTCCTTTTCCTCTCTTGTCCTAAAGGTCAAGCCTTCCCGTGTCTCTTCAGGATGAGGCTTAGGTCTCATTTCAGAGTTAATGAGAGTACATTTGAGGGCATCTGAGACCCTGACTCCGAGCATAAGTTGAGACTAAGAGGCTGGGATAGTCACCAAGCAGGCTGTCACTGGCTGGGAACATAGAGCCTGCATTTGGTGTGGTGCTGGATTAGAGGCCACCTGGAATAATGGCAGCATCAACAGGCCTCTGGGCTGAGAATACTGCTCCCCAGGCTACTCTTAGAACCTCTCACCCAGACTGCTGAGGAAGCTGGACCCCATGTACGTCCAGGAAGTGGGCTCCGGCCTGCAGAGCCCAGCGGTAGTGCTGAGCCAGCAAGGCTCTCCTGCAAGTAGAAGGGTTGTCCCTGCTGGCTGTGTCAGCATTCTTCAATGGTGAGAATTCCTCCTCCCGAGATACTTCAAAGGCAACGAAGTTCCTGTTGAAGAGAGGGGTTCGTCACCTGCATCCCAGCCAGTTGCTCCGCTCTGGACAGGCAAGGGTAGGCCAGAGCTCCCTAAATGGGAGTCTGTTCCTGTGAGTATGGTGGCCTAGGGGGGCCCCCACAGGCACAGAAAGCACCTGTGATTTCCTGAGATCCTAAGATGCCTCAAGTCCTCCAACTCTCACTAGCATGTTCAGAGATAGAGGGCACTGGGACTCACCCAGCAACTCCAAAACCCAACCTTGGGTCAAGATTGTGGGGACTCAGGGGGTTGTTCGGTGTCCTCTCAGAACCTCTGTTTTTGTTCTGAACTTCCCTGAGACAAACCAACCTATAGACCCTTACCTTCCCCCACCCATGCCCCTCACCAAGCTCCCATTTTCCTACTACTGTCCTAGGGAACCTCTGAGCCCACTACCAGAACAAAGAGAGGGAAGAAGAGAAAAATAAGTGATTTCTACCACTAACTTAGCAAACTGGAACACATCAAACACAAACTTCTCCATCTTTATCCCATTCGGTCTTAGCGGCTTTACCAGATTTCCCTCCTCATCCACGTATGGGACCTTCTTCACAGCCACATGCAGCTTCAACAAGGGCTCAAACTCCCTGGTAGCAAGAGAGCAAAAGGTGTGTGGTTCAGAAAGGGCACCCCTGGAATGCCAGGTGACGTAGCACTGGGACCTAGCTACATCTCTGGGAAGGACACAGGTTTTCTCCCAGAATCCCCAGGGCCAAAAGCCAGGAAGCACCAGCCATAGTGCTGCCCAAGCTAAGGACAGGGCAGGAGTGGCATCCATGAACAGATGGGTAAAGACAGCCTTGACCAGGGCCTCATCTAGGCTGCCCAGAGCATGACACAGGTGGGTTCTGGCGTGTTTATAGTGACAGGAAGTGTCTTTACCCAACCCCTTGCACTCCCAACAGGGGTCCAGATCAGGCTAGGTCAGCTCTTGCTGCTATGGCATTCTTAGATTCAGCCTAGTCTGGGATGCCACAGCCACCTGTTGTCACACACCTGGTGACTATTTCCAAGAAGTCTCGAGTGAAGAAATGGTTGCAGATGTTGCCTGTGTTGTAGAGCAAGCCCCCATCAGCCCCTCGGAGCCCAGCGGTCTCAGGGCTAATCTCGCTGTACTCCACCACCTGGGGGACACCGTCCACCTGGCACACCACGCCCACTGGCTCCTCAGGGTATGCTTTTTCCACCACCTGCAGCCACCGGGTACAGACTCAGAGTGCTGGGAGCAGGATGAGAAGAGGAGCAGAGTCTGGCACAAGGCAGAGCCATGCACCAAGGAAAATGGCAGTTTGGAGCTCACCTTGGCACCACAGTCGGCTCCGTGAAGCACACAGAAGCCGATGAATGCTGGGTCAGCCAGCCGTACCAGGATGTTGTCCACACAGTACACATGTACAAACTCCACGCCCCGCCGTTTCATGTCCTCTAGGATCTGGTGGTCAGCCAGGGCACAGTACAAGCCCCCGTTGCCATCTGCAAAGGAGAAAGGAACGAGTCTGCCCATGGACTCTGGCTTCATCTCCTGCTCAGTCTAATAAGTGCAGTAGGAACAGAAGCCACCAAGAGCCTTGTGACTATATCATGTGACAGACGAGACTCCTGACTGAGCCAGGGTCAATAGCCAGCCCTAGCACATCTTACCTGGGAGTCAGACCTCCTGACTGCCCTCTGTGGTCCAGGTAGAGCAACCCTTCCCTGTGCAAGGTGTGGGACATACCTGGGGCCATGGCAACTTTGTCTTTCCGTTCCAGTATGGCCTTGCCCTCAAAGGTCACAGCAGGTAGCATGCGCTGCTCGAACAGGACCACATTAGCCGGGTCTAAGTGGAAGAAGTCATGCTCCTTGAAGAACTTGATGGTGGGTCCCAGTGTAAACTCACTGGTCATGATGTACCTGTAAATGTCCTAGCAGTGAGCTGCTTCCAGAGGAATCGGGTTCACCCTGGCAGATGCAGCAGGAACAAGCCTGCATGGGTCTCAGTAAGGGCAGACACTGGGCTCTTTCTAGGGCTGTGCTAGGACTGGTGTGGGACAGGCCTGGGTCACTTAAGGGTGGTCTTTCTGGGGGTTGACGGGGAGGACACACCAGGGCACGGTGCAATGGGTCCCCAGTCGCTGGCCAGCCAACTGTTCAACACGCCGGATCCGCTCTGCTTGCAGTTGGTACAGGGTCTTTTGGCTGGGCAGCCCTACTTGATACATGCCCTTGGGGTAGGTGACGCCCAGGCGAGTGCCCTGTCCACCGGCCAGCAGCAGGACAGCCACCTTGTTCAAAGCAATCTGTCGGAAACCTGGAGAGGAGGCGAGTTGTGAGGAAAGGCCTCTTTTTCTTTAGAGAGAGCTACACGTGAGCACGACTTCGGGGTCTACTAAGCACAGGAGGAAGGAGCTGCAAAGCAAATAACTCCACGCAGCACTTCCCGAGCCCCTCCCCGCACCCGCCCGGTAGACACTAACTCTTCCGGATGCGAAGGGCAGCGCCTGCCCAACCCCCGCCCGGTACGGTATTGCCTACCTTCCTCTTCCCACCGAAGGCGTGCCTCTTGGTCGCAGCGGATCGCGCTGCCTACGCGTTCTGGGGGCAGGGGCTGCAGGCGCGCCGCCAAGTCCGGCAGAGGACCGGGGGCAAGCGCGCAGGCGGCCGAGGCGCGCTGGCAGTGTTCACGCAGAGCGTCGGGCTCTAGAGAAGCGAGCTCCGCTAGCAGCGCGGCTCGAGGCTCCGGAGCCAGGTCGGCCCAGAAGCGAAGGAGATGCTCCTGGCCCGCGCGCTGCAGCTGTGCCCGAACATCTTGCTCCGAAGCCATGCTGCAAACGCAGCTGCTGGCTCAAGTGGTACTCGAGACCTTATGACCAACATCACGAGATCTCAGGCAGGCGGCGCAGATCCCAAAGAGGCCGGCCCAGGACGCAGCACCTCCAGCCGGGACCCCGCCCCCTTCTCCATTGGAGTTTCAGTTATGTTCTCTTTGGCCCCGCCCCTCTTCAATCTCTTAGTACAGACACCACCCTCCCCCGCCCGCCCGCTTCCCAAGATTGGCATCCCTGCCTAAGTCCAGGCTACTCACAAGACCCAGGTCCCTTCTACCCCTGCTGCCAAGATCAAGGTGTACGGTCCAGGCCAGGCCCTCCTTCCTAGTCCTCCTAGTCCCCAAGGTCTAGGCGTTTATCTCTTAAATATCTCCCATCACGCCTCCGATGTGGGCGGAGCTGTTCTAGCCTTACCCTGAGAGGAAAGGGTGTGGCACGAGTTGGGTGTTCTCTTGGGCTGAGCAGACCTAACCCAGCCGCCTGCATGTCCACAGCCGAGAAAAATCTGCTTGATCGTGAAACTTTCACCGAGAAGCTCCTCTGTCGGGCTATCTTTCTGGGGCACTGGCAGGAGGCCGGACCCAGACTTACTTTCTTTCTTTCTTTCTTTCTTTCTTTCTTTCTTTCTTTATTCATTTATTTATTTAAGCCTGCCTCCCCTTACTTTCCAGACCTGCTCTGCAGCCCCTTTCTGTTTTATTTTGCTTTTTCATGAAGCCTTTTGGTGTGTGTGTGTGTGTGTTTTGTGTTTTCGGGACAGGATTTCTCTGTACTGTAGCCCTGACTGTCCTGGAACTCACTCTATAAACCAGGCTGGCCTCGAACTCAGAGATCCTCTTGCCTCTGCCCACCCCCCACCTTCAGTGCTGGGATTAAAGGAGTGTACCACTAACGTCCGCCCGGCTTACATAAAACCTGGAAGCAGGAATGGAGGCCACACATTCTTTTGGACAGCTGAGGCTTGCTTCAGAGCCTTTGCAATGAACGGCCCTTCTCCCATCTGAACCCCTTCTTCACAGCATTGGCTTGAATTCTCTACTGCTTGATTTCTCCATGAGACAAACTCACAGAGGCAGGATACTGTTTGGTTCATTGCTCTCTCTCTGTCACCTCCCACGAATAGCAGACATGGGGGTATGTTCATCCACTGAACAAATGCGTGTTGGATCCCAAGCCAAGCTCTACCATGACTGGGTCACAGCAAAATGTTCAGGGAGTGCTGGCTGAATGAATGAATGAATGAATGAGGAAATAGTCTGCCTTAGTATGACTTCCACACAATGAAAAGACAACTCCAGGAAACATGGAAGGTGAGGGCAATAGACAGACAGGAGTCAGGTGAGCAGCAAAGGCCAGAGTCTATGTCAGCCATTATTGCCTTTGGTGCTAGGCAGGGAAGGAAGGACATGAGCTTCTGGGGGGGGATAGGTCAGGCATAACCTATGAGCTTTCTACGTCAGGATGGATTCCTAAATCCTGCCTTAAGGTGTGGGCAGGAATCAAGGTCAGAGGTTGGAAACATGGGTTTGTATAGCTGAAAGCATTTCCAAAACCAGAGAGCTATCACTGAGTCCTGGTGAAGCTGAGGTTGGCAAAGTCTTGCTGGACCCAACTCTCTGCATTACCTTGGGCCTTGGGGGAGGGGCTTCTTTGTCTTTTTTTTTTTTTTTTTTTTTTTTTTTTTTTTTGTCAAGGGCCTACTAGGACTAAGGCCAGAGTAGAGACCAGAGAAGCTTAGGGAGGCTGGGACTAGTCAACACAGCTGGCCCCTCTCTACACCAGTGAGAACTACACCAAGAGACATCAGAGTCTTGCCAACCTCACACCCCTCTGTACCTCTGCACACCTCTCTGCAAGGATCGTGGTTGGCTCAGGGAGAACATAATCACACTCGGTCTGAGTTCTGGATGATCCCTGGGGGTGGCAGCAGAATGGGAAGCCATGGGGCAGAAGAGTGTCAGGCTAGACTGGAGAAGAATGGAAGGAGGGTATACTCAGAGTTCAGGCCAGAAAAGAAGCAGGCAGCACACTCCCTTTGTCCTACCCCCAGAGCTAGGTGCTGACACTTCCAGATCTTTCTTCAGTAGTCAGTCATAGGGCAGCCTACAGACCCAGGTTTCACCTGCCTTGTCCTGGGCTCTGGACAATGAGAGGTTCTTATGTCCTTTCTTTTCTTTCTTTCTTTCTCTCTCTCTTTTTTTTTTTTGAAATTAATTTATCCTTTCACAACTTCATATATAATATACCCTGATTATATTCCCGTTTATCTTCTCTTAGTCCCTTTTCCTTCCTATCAAATCCTTTCGTCCTCCCAACAAAGCCCTCATACTTCCGTGTGTTTATGTGTGTGACTGTGTGTGTGAGAGTGTGTGAAGGCATGTTAGAGAGAGAGTGTGTGTGTATATGTGTGTGTGTACCTCTGCATTTATTCAGAATTGTTAGCATGTACACCAGTTGGAGGTTCTTTACATAAGCAAAGACAATTTGGCTTTACTGCTTAGGAATATTACTCTCCCTCCCCCAGCAACTTTTAACTGCCTGTTGCTACCTAGGGAGGGGTGGGGCTTTATGAATTCCCTCTCCCCAACGCCCACAGGCTCTTATCTTCTCTGCAAGTTGACTCAGGTTCACCAGGGGCCCTGGCCTAAATCTTGGTAGCTTTGTTGTACTGAGCAGCACTTCCCCCCCCCCCCTTGATTCTGGTAGCTAATCCTATACCTATGCATTTGTCTCGAGAACACTAACTTGGCGTTCACTGCAATATGGCATTTGTGCTATTCCCTCACCAAATAAAGCTTCCTGCGTGCTCACTAACCACTGAGTGCCTATGGTAGGTCACACCAATGCCAGGCCTTGGGGTGGCTCTGTCTCAGTCCCAAACATCATAATAATTCATGGGGAAACAACCAGTACAACCAGGCATGCAAAGTAAAAACATTTTTGGGCAGAGGAAGCAGGTGCCTGGGCAAGGTCTGAAGTGTTCATAGCAACCGACCAATAACAGAGGATGGTCCTATTTGTGTAGCATTGAGCCAGGAAGCAAGGGCACATGGATGGACACCCTAAGGATTAGGCAAGACATAAGGGGAGGAAAATGTGAAAAATCAGAGAGTCTTTGACCAGGTCTGCCCCTAAAAGGATAGATAAGCTCCAGGGAGTAATTCTCAGTTCATAGTTCTTTAGAAGCCTCCACCAAAATACCTTACCATGAATGAACCACAACTTTGAGTGAGATGGGTGTGGTAGCACACACATTTAATCCCAGCACTCAGGAGATCTGAGTTACAGATCAGTTTGGTCTACTTGCAAGTTCCAGGACAGCCAAGTAAGTCAAGGTTGCATAGTATGACCCTGTCTCAAGACAAACAAATAAAAACAATTTTGAATGAGTAACCCCTAGAAATGTGGGGTCAGGGGAGTTGGGCTGGGAGTTGCTTTCACAGCCTGAGACGATATTGCCAGAAGTCTGCCCAGATGATTTGGAGTGAGGTCCTGAGTCTGGAGGCCTGTCTGGAGGCATTCAGAGACATTGTTGCAAGGCTATCCTGGAGTGTTTAGAAAGTAGAGGCAGAGCCCGAAGTTGGTGGCACATGCCTTTAGTCCCAGCACTCCGGAGGCAGAGGCAGGCAGATCTCTGTGAGTTCAAGACCAGCCTGGTCTACAGAGCAAGTACCAGGACAGACTCCAAAGCCACAGAGAAACCCTGTCTCCAAAACCAAAAAACAAACAACAAAGATGTGGACTGTTCTCAGTGACTACCGTTTCGTCTGTTTTTGTGACATTCAGAAGTTTGGAAAGTGACCAGGTGGAGGATAGAGGACAGGCAAAGGAGTTAGTGACGAGTGGGGAGATGGCACCCTAAGGAAAGGAAGGGAAAGGAAAAAAGGAAGGAAGGAAGAAAAAGAAAGGGTCAGAGCAGAGGACCAGGGCCAAAACACCAAGGGAACTGGTCTGCTGATGGGCATCTGGGGACACAAGACAGTTTGGCTTTGTCCTATAGTTGGCAGGACAAGGCAGACTGTCCCAAAGGACCAAAGGTAGAGTTAGCAGTTGTAGAGACAAAGGCCTCAGTGAAGGAGAGCGCCCAACTGTCTGGAGCCTATAATTCCCTTGGGGCATTCATGATGCAAAAGAAGGGAGCCCCAGAGTCAATCCGAGCCTGGAGTCAGGGGATCCTCGGTGAAAAGGGAAGAAGTGGGTAGGCGGGGCTGGACCCTCCCATCCTTACTCGTGAGGCTACCTGGGTACAAGATCTGTGAAGGGTGCCATGCTCCGCCCATCAGAGAAGTGGCTGGCAGGGCGGAGCACAAATGGACAGCAGAAAAGGCTCTACCGAGGCAGGAGGGATGGTGGGCGTGGAGGTTGGGGGATCGCGGCGAGCAGAGGTAAGAACTCTTCCCGGTGCAGCCCGAGCCTCATCACGTAGCCCCACTCCCTGGCGGGGTGGGGGCGCCCACCCCTACCGAGGAAAACTCAAACTGGACTGGTGGTTGCCGAACCAATCCCGGAGCAGATGGGCCAATTTCGACCAATAGCCGCCGTGAATAGTAATGAGAGCTGACGCGGCGGCGAGGCAAGCCCCATTCAAAAACAGCAGCTATTGTGGCGGGGCGCGCGCACCGTGCAAGTCCCGCCTTCTGGTCCTGTGGGGGACCGACGCGGATGGAAGCTTGGTGCCCATGGCCGTGGCAGCGATGGCCGAGCGTGGCCGCCTATCGCACGCTGCACCCACGCCTAGCACCGAGGGGCTACCGCGAGCTTTTCTCCAGAGCTTGCGCACCCTCTTCGACATCCTGGACGACCGGCAGCGCGGCTATGTGCACTTGCGTGAGATCGAGTCCCGCTGGCAGGGTGCAGACGCACGCGAGCTGCCCTGCGGCGTGCTCGAGGGCCTGCGCCAGGTGGCCCCGGCCAGTGGCTACCTAACCTTCGAGCGCTTCGTGGCGGGCTTGCGCACCTCGCTGCTGAACGCCAACGGTGGCCCGAGGGATCAGGCACGTGTCGCTCCCCGGTCTGGGGACCAGCCTTCGCTGCAGCAGCGCCTGATGTTCATACCGGCCGACGAGCCGCGGACTGTCCTGGAGAGAAAGCCGCTGCCCCCGAGTGCGCGCCCCGCGCCTGCTGGCCCCAGTGGCTACTCCCGGAACCCTGAGCTGTGTGTCCCGGCGGAGGAGGCACCCTGTCCCGAGGAGCCCGAGCGGCCCCGAAGTAAGGCGCTGGAGCGGAGTCCGAGCGCGGACGCAAGTGAGTTTGAGTGGTCCCCAGTCCCACCTAGGACCTGTACTGGAAACTGGAGACCGGCAGGGTCTTAGAGGGATAGCGATAGGACCACTGTGGGCAGGCTCCAGAGCCTAAAGTAAAGTTGGGACCTCCCGGATGGAAAGAGGCTTCGACCTGTGCCTGTGTGAGCTGAGGGCAAAGAGAGGCCTGATTCCAGGGCCAAGGCAGGTCGATGACTCTTAACACCCAGGAGAAGCGCTCTCGCTCTCTCTCTCTCTCTCTCTGAGGCGGTGAGAGGAGAATGCACGCTACCTGCTGTACTTGTCCTAGACGTGGGGACATCTGGGTCCTCATTCTCATTTCTGTGTGGCTGCTTGGGCACGAGTGTCTTCCTAAAAGCAAGCATCCTCTAACCTGTCCTGGAGGTCCTTCTCAGTGTGACACCCTGCAGAGACACCCAGGCAGAGCAGGTGGCACACGAGTACCCAAAAGTGCTGAAGAAGGTTGAGTGTGTGCATGTTGAGGGGGGGTGTGTGTCCTACGGCACCCGCTGTGCCGTGCTGCTGCCAGACACCCCGCCAGACACAGACCTCAGTCTCTGGGGAGTCCAGCAGGCTCCTCTCCCTCCTTCCGGTCTAGTTGGCAGGGACAGGAAACTGTTGAATAGCCCCCTGTCTGCCTAGAGAACAGGGCTTGCTTTATGGCTAAGCATGGAGGCAGGTTCTCAGAGGAGCCCAAGGCCCTCTTCAGCCCTGCAGCCCATTCGTCCTGTGCACTGCCCTGCCAGGTGCAGAGCTGCCCACTGGTGGCAGCTGCCAGTCCATTCTGCTACTGGCCATGGTCTGCCAGCCTCTCCAGACTTCTGCCTCAGCCATGTTCTACTGTGTCCCTTGTGAATTGTCTCCCTGTTCCTGTGGTAGGAGAGGCTTTGGATAGCTGGTAGGGCTTTGAGTTTGAGGTCAGCCCTGTAATGGACAGACTCAGGGTTTGCCTGTGGTACAGATATGTTCTACCTTGTGTGGCCCTGGGTCAGTTACTTCTGTGGAGGTTGTGTGCTCAGGGCCCATGACAGGGCAACATTTAGCCCACTGCTCTGTAAGCTTAAGGCCAGTCTCCAGCTCTAACTCCTCTATAGGTTAGCCAAGGCCCTGTAAGGATTATTATGGTATGCTTGACAACACACATATGGCCTCAAATTCCTAAAGCTGTGTGGTTTATGCCTCCTTCCTGTGCAAGTCAGGTCCAAGTATTCCAGGGTTCCTTCCTAGAACTCATTGCCAGTACCTGCCCTGGCCACACCTTCTGGGGATGGTAGCCTTGTTGTGTACTTCCCATGGCCTCACCCTGAAACTGCAGGCTGGGGCATGAACTTTGGGGCCTGCTTGGAACTAGTGTCTGTTCCGAGCACAGATACAATAACCGAGCACAGTTATTGTATCTGTCATCCCTGTGACAGCCTCAGGAGTGATCCTGATGCCAGGGACAGGGTTGAGGGGCTGGGGGAAGGTACCCTTCTCCCTTCCTGAACCCCACCTTTGGTAGGTGGGGAGGCCCTCCAGATGATGCTCACAGGAGTCTATGTTACATGTATGCACAACTCGATTTATACTGTGATTGCTTCTGGGCAAGAATTATGTCTCTACCACCAATGGAGAATTAGTTTCCCTGCTACCAGGTGCTGTGTGTGCCACAAGGCCCCATTCAGTTGGGAAAGGTGTGGAACCAACCAGAGGGTTCTGCTTGGCCATCACTTTTGTTGGTTTGTTTTGTTTTTCTGAAACAAGGTCTCTACATACTTCTGTGTATCCTGGAACTCACTTTGTAGACCAGGCTAGCCCTGAACTCACAGAGATCTGCTTGCTTCGGCTTCTTGAGTGCTGGGATTAAAGGCATGTACCACCACACCTTGGCTCTGACCATCTCATCTTTTACCCTTCACCTTTTGATACTCTTGATAGGTATCCACTATGTTTTTTCGGGCACTGGGGGAGGAACGCAGGAAAGAGCTGTACTCACATCCTCTCTCCAACCCCTCAGGGAGCTCACAGCCCTCCTTAAGTCAGGTGAGGGAAGCAGGGCAGGCAAAAGGAGACCAAGTCCCAGCTAGGTACAAAGTCAACAGATGAAGGTTCCCAGGACAGCCCTGGTTCCTGGGGGTTGTATTATCAATTAGTTGGAGGGTCCTGGAAGGCCTGAGGAGCTGGAATGAAATGCTGAACCTGTTAAGTAGGCCCAGAGTTAAACTGTGACCCTTATTGTCTGCTACAGGTGCAGCAGCCTGCAAGACTCTGGACATAGGTACAGGTGAAGCCCGGCACACTCCACGGGCCCGAGGCGAACGTCGAAGGCATACCATCACCAACGGTGTGGACTGTGGCCTGGTGAGAGGGGCCAGGACTCTGAGGGACTCTCTATGTTGTCCAGAAGGTTGGACACAGGAGCCTGGTTACTTGGGGAACCCCTGGAAGAGAATTGGTCAGCTCTGAATCTTTCTCTCCTGGGCTGGAATCTACTAGAGGGAAGCAGGCCAAGTTGGGCATAGGAAGGAGATACCTTTCTTTAGGAATACCTGGTGACAGAGTTTGGACCCCTGCCCTGCCTACCTCATGAGGCTCACCTCTGTAGGCCAGCTTAGTGCACAAAGACCAGGCTGCTGAGTCTGGTTGGTCACTCCATTACTCTGGGGAAGCGTCAGTAGAGAGGCAGGAGACCGTCCAGTCATCATCACCACCATCATCCAAAGGGCTCTGTCCTCCAAGGTGTTAAGTTTGAACCTTCCCTGCATATGCTGGTGCTTGTCTGTGTGCTGGTCTGCTTGGGCATGGGTCTCAACTTCTACACCTGTGGCTCCCGGAGCACACAGGCATGTGCAGGTGTGTATAATGCCAGTCTGCTTGCTGGCATGCGTATGTTCCTATGTGCACGTGTGTTATAGTTGAAGCAGATGAAGGAGTTAGACCAGGAACAGGAGGTGCTGCTGCAAGGCTTGGAGATGATGGCCCGGGGCCGAGAGTGGTACCAGCAGCAGCTGCAGCGTGTGCAGGAGCGCCAGCGCCGCCTGAGCCAGAGCAGAGCTGGAGCTGTGAGTGCGGGGCCACCCTGCCCACAGCCCTGGGTGGCCTCACCGGACTGTGAGGTGAAGCTTTGGGGAAACAGGGGTGCCAGGTGCAGAAATCTCCTCATGGCCTGGTGTTCCCTGCTTCTCTTCCAGGACTTTGGGACTGCAGGGAGTCCCCTCCCTCTGGGGAGGTTGCTGCCCAAAGTACAGGAGGTGGCCCGGTGCCTGGGGGAGCTGTTGACTGCAGCCTGTTCTGGCAGAGTGAGTGCTCTGGAGCCTTCCTGGCACCCCTTGCCCTTGTTCTGGACACTATGCCCGGAAGAGGCCTGTCTGATTGTGCTGCGTTCCCACAGGCTCTGCCCTCGTCTTCTTTGGGGCCCCTGGGCCCCATCTCTCCCTCAGCACCAGTGTGGCAGCAGCAGACCATCCTCATGCTGAAAGAGCAGAATCGGCTTCTCACTCAGGTGAGGTGTGGGAAGATGGGGCTGGGGCTGGCGGCCCAATAAGCCCTGACCACCCACCTGCCTGCCCGCCTGCCCAGGAGGTGACTGATAAGAGCGAGCGCATCACTCAGCTGGAGCAGGAGAAGTCTGCACTCATCAAGCAGCTGTTTGAGGCCCGGGCTCTCAGCCAGCAGGATGCTGGGCCCCTGGACTCTACTTTCATCTAGCTGGTGGTACCTCTCTAGGACATGCACACAGCCTTAGCCTCAGCTCCATGGCACTGCTGTGGGCCTGTCTTCTGGCTTAGACTTCGGAGCCCTTGAGGGGGCACCTGCCTCCCCTCTTGTGGTCTGGACCATCCTGAAGCTTGCCCCAGGCTGGCCTGACACTACATAGTGGGTGCTGATCAATGTGCTGAAGCTGCTACTTCCATTGTCAATGGACAGCAGAGGACTGTTCCTGGAGTTTGTCTGATTTTAGGCAGCCCTGGACAAAGAAGGGGGAATGTTTACAGTCATCCTGTCCCCTCTTGTAGGGCTCCCTGAGATCCCTGGTGTTTAGTAAAAAATACTGGTCACTCTGGGCTGTATTTCTCATAATGCCCAGCAGAGGCCGATGACTGAGCTGGGTCCCTTTGTCCTGTCGTCTCACCATGGTGTTTCTGAGTGAGTCAACAAGTAGATTATTTGTACTGAGAGTAGGCTAGGAGGCCTGGAGACTAAGGTTAGGGGTTCCTTCTCCCCACCAAGGGCACTGAGACAAAGTGATTGTGACTCAGACTCATTGGAATGGGAGGAGGTTGGGGCCTCTTATAGAGGACTCTGTATCTGTTGGGGAGCCACAGGGATAGAAGTCTGTGACAGAGGCTGAGAAGGAATCCAGCTGCAGCTGGACCAGGCCAGTCTGGTTCCTAGAAGTAAGCCAATAGCTTGGCTCACTTACCTTACTGCATTGCCAGGGGAAGATGGCATCAAGGTAGTTCAGGTGTAGCCTGCCCCTAGGGAGATCCCATCCCCCAGAATGGTTGAGTTTGGGCTTCTCAGCTAAGTTATGAAGTGCACCGTGGGCAGAATAGACCCATTCAACGGGGTGCCAGATTCCCTAGCTCTGGGATCTACTCATACCTCCATCTGTTTGTTTTTGTCTTTCGAGACAGGGTTTCTCTGTGTGGCTCTAGCTGTCCTGGAACCAAGCTCACAGAGATCCACCTGCCTCCGCCTCCCCTGTGCTGGGATTAAAGGTGTGCACCACCCACCAGGCTTCACACCTCCATCTTTTAATGCCCCATTTGGTCCGGCATTGACTCAGCCATAGAAAAGTGAGCGCACTGGGATAAGCTGAGCCTTCTTGGATATGGCTCTTCCTCTGCTCACACCCCACATTGGCATCTCAGATGGGTACAGACTGGATGAGGGGAGTCTGTTTAGTCTGGTCTGGTGGGGTCAGATACCAAAGGCACTGAGACATTATAGGTGAATTCTGTGGCTTCGAGCCTCCAGTATGGAGTATGAGCATTTGGTAGTGAAATAACCCATGGTGTCTAATTTACCCACTATGCTTGGCCTACAAAGCATACCCGATCAAGTACAAATTAGTTCAGTACCCAAGCCTTCTGTGTCCGGAATTAGAGTCGTTTCTGGGCTAGAAGGAACGCTAGTTCTAAAATGCATTTGTGTTCCATGAGCTCAAAACACCCACATGAACTTGTCTTAGATCAGTACCATCCAGGGGCAAGTCTCCATGACAACAGATTGGGTCTGGCCCCACCCCACCTTCCCCAAGATGGCTTCCTTGTTCCTTGGGTTTGGCCCTGTACGGTTCCTATTCCTCAAGTCCTAAGGACACTTGACTAGTCTAATGGGTTCTCCAGATACAGCCAGTGACAGCCAGAACTGGGACCTGACTGCCCATCCCATGGAGACACAGGTCTCAGCAGGGTCTCTGGGTCTTGCCAACCTCTTCAGATGGCCAGGCCAACCCTGGGTCACAGCCTCACTTTCCTCTTGGCTTTGCCAAGCTAGCTAACCCATCTACTAGAGTTCCTATTTTGTCCACTAGATACTATCTAAGCTTGCTCAGGTCACATGGCACAATAGAAAGACAGGTGGTGGCAGTACATAGTGGCACATGCTTTTAATCCCAGCACTCTGAGGCAAAAGCAGATCTCTGAGTTTGAGTATGGTCTACAGAGTGAGTTCAAGAACAGCCATGGCTACACAGAAAGCCTATCTCAAACCCCTTCCACGCACTAAACAAGACACGGGTGGCAAGCTAGGTGGGCAGTTTTTCCCCTGAGGGGTCAAGCTGGATGCCCTTCCTCACAGGATTGGAGGTAAGAGGCTCTGCTCTAGGGTGACATCTGGGAAGTAAATGGAACAAGATGACAGTTTCAGCAAACATGGCCTCGTAGCCATGATGTTCCAAGCAGGGTGAAAAAACGTGTTTGTCGTTTCTAGAATATAGTGTTTTAGAAGTTTGTGTCCTGCAGCCAGATTTCCTGTGTGGGCCTAAAAACCCACAGGGAGAACTGTTTTCCTGAGACAGGGTTTCTCTCTGTATTCCTGGCTGTCATAGACCAGGCTGGCCTCAAACTCAGAAATCTGCCTGCCAAGTGCAGGAATTAAAGGCGTGACCACCACTATCAAGGGAGAATTTTAAGTAGTTCTGATAGGCTAGGGGCACTGGCAGAGGCCAGCTCAGATCCTCTCTGGAACTGAGCCCTAGTGCTGTGGAGTAGGAAAGCCTCTCCTGCAGGTTGACCTGTCTTGTCTGAGCTTAACTGCACCCATGTGGTCTACTCTTTGGTGCACATAGACTCCCAGCTGTGACAACTAATTATCTAGAGTCACATCTTTCACTGTTCTCAGGGGAGACTTTGTCCCTTGGTTGAGAGGAACACAGATACAACAGGCTAAAAATGTTCTGGGTAAAGTTCCAGGATGAGCTCCTCTGCTTAAAACAAAAAACAAAAATCATAGGCCACAGACGCTAACACAAAAGAGGACCTGAGGGGACTAGGGTGTTAGAGTGGTCACAGAGCAAACAGTAGAGACACTGTATCTAAAGAAGTGAAGGGGGTTCTTGAACGGGTGAACAAAGAAGAGTAGTCTGTACTCCTTATTTTACAAAAGTATTAGCTTTCAATAGAGAATAGGGGTATCAATATGAATCAACTTCTAGAAATGAAAAGTAATTACATTTGAAATGAAAGTCTTGTTGGACAGTGTTGGCTCATGACTTGAATCCCGATACTTGGGAGGCAGAGGTAGGTGACTGAGTTTGAGGGCCAGCCTGATCTACAGAGCTAGTTCCAGGGTAGCCAAGGCTACACACAGGAAATAATAATAAAATAAAATAAAACTTCCACAAATGAACTAAACATCAGATGAACATTTTCAGCCCAGCCAGGGGAAAAAAAAAAAAAAAAAGCCCATGAATTTTGAGACAGGTTAGGAAACTAACAGCCCTAAGCAAGGACATATAGGAGGAGTGAAGGAGGTTTCAGGGCCTCCCTCGGCTGACAAGTGAGGCTGGACTCCCTGAGACAGATAACAGGACAGGGGCATACACAGAACTGGATACAGATTTCTAAAACGTTACAGTGTGTCCAACCTGTGGCCCCATGGGCTGTGTGTGGCTTCGTGCAGTTGAGGATAGCTCTGAATGCGCACAACACAAAATTGTAAACTTACTCTAAACATAAGTTTTTGTGTGTGGCTGTACGTCCCTGAATATGGCGATCTCTTCTGTTGAGATGATTATTTTTTTTTTCTTAGTAATGGGGTTGTATGGTTCTTAAACATGAAATTTGTAGATGACTTCCTGCTCCAATGTCAGAAGGTTGGACTTGCATACTAGCCACCAGTTCTGATAAGAACACCAGCAAATCCCAGTAAGTCTGGAGGAGAAACTCAAAACTTGTTTTCACAAGCTTGTGTCAAAAAAAAAAAAGGAATGCAATAACAGTAAACCACCTTCCAAAAAGCCCACTGAGTGGTAAGAATGCAAAGAAAAAACTACCTGAGGGGAGAAAGAGGTGCAGCCAGATGGGGCAGGCGTCACTAGAGGGCACTGGAGGAGGGGAGAGATTGAAAACCAAGTATAATGACACATAGTATATGGCAATGCCATTAAGAAATCCATTATTTGGGTTGGAGAGATGATTTGGTTGTTTCTGAGCATGGGCTGCTCTTCCAGAGGACATGGGTTCAGTTCCTAGACATGCATGCAAATATAACACTAATACACATAAAATAAAATGGCCAAATATGGTGGCACACAACTTTAATACCTGCACTTGGACAGAGGCAAGTGGATCTCTGAGTCTGAGGTTAGTCAGGGCTATATAGTGAGACACTGTCTACAAAACAAAACAAAATTTTAAGATAGGCGGTGGTAGCCCATGCTTTTAATCCTAGCACTCAGGAGGTAGAGGCAGGAAGATCGTTGATAGTTTGAGGTCAGCCTGGTCTACAAAATGAGTTCCAAATGACAGGTGTTGGTGGTGCATGCCTTTAATCCCAGCACTTGGGAGGCAGAGGCAGGTGGATCTCTGTGAGTTTGAGTCCAGCCTGGTCTGCAGAGCTAGATCCAGGACAGGACAGGCAATACAGAGAAACCCTGTCTCCAAAACAAAACAAAACAAAACAAAAAACCAAAACAAAACAAAACCAAAGTCAGTTCCAGGACTACACAGAGAAACCGTCTCAACCAAAAAAAAAAAAGTTAACAGCACTATCCGATCTTCCAGAAGTTTTGAGTTCAATTCCCAGTAACTGCATGGTAGCTTACAACCACCTGTAATGAGATTTGGTGCCCTCTTCTGGCCTGCAAGGATGCATGCAGGCAGAACACTTTATAATAAATGAATAATTAATTTTTTTAAAAAAAGATAAAAACAGCCAGGCGTTGGTGGTGCACATCTTTAATCCCAGCACTCAGGAGGCAGAGGCAGGTGGATCTCTGTGAGTTCGAGGTCAGCCTGGTCTACAGAGCTAGTTCCAGGACACCCTCCAAAGCAATACAGAGAAACCCTGTCTCAAAAAACCAGGGGGGAAAAAAGAGGAAGAAGAGCATAAAAACACATCAAAGGCCAAAACAATATAGTTATTTACCTCAAAGTCCATGCCCAGAGATGCTATCTCTATAGAACACAGGCACATTTTTCAATCAAAATTGAAAGTTTACCACCAAAAGCTATCTATAACTAATGGCAGCCACAGGTATATCAGCTCACCTTATAGACCAGGTTAGCCTCAAACTCAGATCCACCTGCCTCCTAAATGCTGGAATTAAAGGCATGCACCACCACACCCAGCTAAGAAAAACTTGATTGGAGGCCCAGGTGGTTCCGACTTGAGACTGCATGATATCTAAACCAAGGTAACTGCTGGCCTTTATAACTGACTGAATGAGAATGGGGTCCCAAATCCTTTCCACCAAGGAGGGAGGGGATTGGGCTCTACCCTTTCCAGGCATCTAGTAATCTGGGGACATGTTTGAAAACCTGTATGCAACGGCTGGGAAGATGGCTCAGTTGCTAAAGTGCTTGCTGTACTTTGCAGGACCTGAGTTCAATCCCCAGTACCCACATAAAAAGCTGGATGTGGTTGGTACCTGCTTGTAACTCCAGTGCTGGGGAGATAAGAGACAGGAGCATCCTTGGGGCTCCCTGGCCAGCCCGCCTAGCCTAATTAGTAATTTTTAGGTCAGTTAGAGGCAGCTAAAGCTAATCTCTGACCTCCATAGATACATGCACACATGCACCAACATACACATGGATATATACATGCAGCCACACATATGCATATACATAAAACTACGACTTGAACACAAAAGTAATTGAAATAGGGAAACCTAATTGAACACTGCCCAATAACAACAGTGCTATCTTGTGGGAGAAATGCAAGATGAAACAACAGTAATGTCAACAGTGGCAAGTAGGAGTGACTAGTGACACAAGGCACTTTCAGGTGTTTAAGTAGTTCATAAACAGAACAGTGTGCCAGTTAACATTATGCCTCCAGTCTGTCTGTTAAAATTACGAGGCAAGCCAGGTGGTGGTGGCACACGCCTTTAATCCCAGTACTCAGGAGGCAAGAGGCGGGTGGATCTCTGAGTTTGAGACCAGCCTGGTCTACAAATTGAGTTCCACTACAGCCAGGCAGCCAGGACTGTTTCACAGAGAAATCCTGTCGGGGGCGGGGGGGGGGCGCGGGGGGGGGGCTGGGAGTTGGTGGTGCACACTTTTAAATCAAGCAGTAGTTGGAAGGCAGAGGCAGGTGATCTCTGTGAGTTCGAGGCCAGCCTGGTCTACAGAGTGAGTTCCAGGACAGCCTCCAAAACCACAGAGAAACACTGTCTCAAAAATAAATAAATAAATAAAATAAAATAAAAAATCAAAATACAAAAACCCACTAACCCACTCAGTGTGGACATAATGGTGCACACTGCATTGCTCACTGCTGGGAGGCAAAGGCAGAAGGGTCACTGCAGGTTCGTGAGGTCAACCTAAGCTAAATCTAAATGGTGAATGCCAGGCCTCCACAGTGCTGGGAGGCATGTGGCAGGCAAGCACCGTCATGCTCAGCCAACAAAATAGGTTTTAAGGCAAGAGCTAGTACTAATCATAAAAATGACAACTACCCACGAAGAAGGGACAGTTGTCTAGGGAGATAACAATCCTGGGCTTGGACTTTCTTTTGGAGCACACAAAGGACATGCCCCTCCGAGGATGTGCAAATAGAGATAGATGAAGACATGACCCATGAGCCACACGAAAGTGCCATCTGAGACTGCAGCAGGGTCTGTCGCTACATTTCTGTCAGAATGCTTAAGATGATACACTGGTCCCTGGTGAGGAAGTGGAGGGACTCCGTCACACACGGCTGTGCACATGGTACAACTTTCAGTATGCCAGAACTGGCTGCCACCATGCAAAAGAGTTTGGTAATTGCTTTCAAGACTAAAATTTGGGTCAGTGAGATGGCTCAGTGGTTAAGGGTACTTGCTGTGCCGGCCTGACAGCCTGAATTTTGCATGCTTCTCCTGCCTAGCTGCTAGAGTTTCACCCCAGAACATGTGAGCGAGGAAGAGAACCACCTCCACAAAGTTGTCCTCTGACCTCTGCATGTGCATTGTGGCACAAGTGTCCCCCATAATATATACACACAAAATACATAACGAACAATTAACAAGCCAAAAAGGTCTTTAAGAAATAAACTCACTAAAATTAATACTCTATGTATGATGGTGTTAATTGTGTATGTCATCTTGACTGCTGCTGTTCTTGCTGGTCATTCCAAGCTACTAGTGTTGTTCTTTAGTTACAGTTATAAGAATAAAAGTTGGAGAAGGTGGGGAGGGAGGTCCCGAGTGAGGGTCCCAACTGGGTCCCAAGGTAAGTGGCCAAGTGTGAGAGCAAAGCAGGTTCCATAGCAGGTGAGGGTGACCGAGGCGGGAGGGAATAACACGCCAGGCAGATAGAGCTTAAATGAGGAGTTTAGAAAGGGGAGTGAGGGGGAAGGGAAGAGACATAGAGGCACCAGAAACAGAAGAGGAGAGAGGGTAGCTGGTGGCCAACTGAAAGAGAGAGAGTGGGGGTGTGCCGGGCTTGCTTTAGAAGGGAAACTCCGGCATAACTGAGTCCCCTATGCAGTCCCATAATGAGTGACGTATGGATGACATTGCCATGTGAGTCCCGCCCATCGTCAGGGGGCGGGGTTAGCAGACTGCTTTCCAATATTCCCACCTCTTATTATTAAAAAGGTGGGGGGTTGGGCATGGCAGGTTAGGGAATAAGGATTTCGAGTTCTCAGGAGTGCTTCCTGCTGACTTGGGGGGGGGCCTGATTGTCTTTGGGGGATCTGAGAAAGCTGGGGTGCTGCCACGTCCTGGTAGCTGGTTGTTTCATCGCAGTCCTGACAGTATGGAACTCTGGCATCTATTTGAGACCTGGCAAGATGTTGGCAGAGCAGAGGACAAGGTTAAGTTTAGAAAAAAAGTTCTTTCTTAGGTCCTAGTGCTTGATGGGAGAATTGTACAGATGGGGGAGGGTTCCCAAGGTGCGGGAAGGGAGTTCTGGGACCAGGGAAAGGTTGAGTAAAGTTGAGTAATATTTATTTGGAGTGAATCTGATCTATTTAAGTGGGTCCAATTCAGCTCCCTGGAACTTACAAGAATCCTTTGAGTTTGTGAAAACATAAATATTAAGACACATTAGCAGCATACTCATGTTAGAAACTAATTGGTTGAAAGAATTAACATTGATACAACTGACAGATCTTTAGCACAACGAAAAGCACCTTAATTTTGAGCTTATAGTTATAGTTATGATCGTATAGTGGCATAGTATTGTTTTGGTGCTCTGTCAGAATTGGATTAGTAGCTCATTAAAACTTTATTGATCAATGGTAAGACTATAAATAGTAGCAGTCTTAAAATATCTATTTCTGAAATCTGTTTTGTAACAGTTGGAGCCTTGGCTGCTGCTTTAAGCTGACAAAGCTACCAGTCATCAAAAGCATCAGAGTTTTTGAGGATAAAATTTTACCTGAATGATGAGAGTAACAGATACTTACTAGCTGGCAGCATGGTTAGCCACCCCCTGGTCCTCCACGGTTGTTGAGGTTAGAGGCTTTAAGGACATCTGCCTTCTGCTGATGGCATGAGACCTGTGGATTAGGAGCTTTTGGAAGACTTACCTACCGTTGGCCCAAGCAATGTGGAGAAAGTCAATTTCACTGCCCTCTTGTCCATGGTCCTTAGTCCTTTGCAGCAGTTGAGATGAAAGGCAGGATTGCTCAATGGTTAGCGTTGTCACTTTTTGTGGGTTGAGTTTCTTCAGTGTCCACCAGTCTTCTTGGAGGAAATGGGTGGTGCCAGCAGCTGGCCTGTCACTGTTATAAAAGCTTTTTAATGAAACATTTTAAATGCCACATTCTCCAGATCTCTGAGTATTTGAAGGCTGTAGTAAGATATTCACTTTGTCTGTACCTGTGGCATAGGCCACGGCCATGGGGGTGGAGACAGGGCAGGACATTACCTGGGGGAACGAAGTCCGAAGAGGGGCTCAGAGAGCTCTCTTGCTTGCAGCCTGGGGACAGAAGTAAATCCAGAGGCATCCTTGGGACCAGGAACCTGCTGGTGCTCATCTGTCTATATTGTAAGTTATTTTTCCCTAAATAAACATCTATTCGGCCTATTTATCCTGATCCTTATTAAACATCAATAGAGGCTGTCTGACTGTTTAGTATATCTCAGTAGACAAAATTTGTCTTTAGTTACCTGCCTTAAACATATAGGTGGCTAGGTAAGGCTTTATCCCTGTAATTAATTAATCTGTCTGGAAAACTGGATCCAAGCTGAGAGGCTGTGGAAGGATGTTTTATTCAGAGCCCTCCAGCCTGACTGTAACTGGTTTTTAACATATTAGGTTAGATTTACACCTGTAAAGGACAAAGAGGTAGAGAAAAATTCCCTTTTGTAATAGAAGTTTAACCTTTATAAACAGCTTATAGGAAGGGCTGAATGGCATAAATATTTTGTTAATTTGAAATAGACATTTATAACCTTAAATGTTTACCACCATTTAAAGACACAAAACAATTTAGAAATACTTGAGACAGTACAGTTGAATTTAATTTGTATAGAGTTAGCCTACATTTACATATAAAGTTAAATTTAAATCACATGTACAGATATATCAAACAGGACTGGGTAAAAATAAGAAAAACCAGAGGGTGAAGCCATGTGCAACAGAGTCAGTGAAAAAAAGAAATTAGAGACAAAGAGTAAAAGGCAAAAAGTAAATGAATTACAGGTTTTGTCGGCGGCAGAAGCTGGCTAGACTGTCCCTCTGCCTGGGCGGCTGGTGTAGCAGAGGGAAGGACCATGTGGGGTGAGGCTAGGCCACATGGTCAAGATGGCGGCTGCCATAAACACATTCCCAACCGCTGGCAGAAGTCATAAAGTTTTGAGACATAATTTTGTTGGCTTTTCTCTCTCCACCAGTGAGGCAGAAGGATTAGTGAAACTAACAGGACACCAGAGTCCAGGGGGGTACAACATCCAAAAAGACCACCGTAGGTCTGAGAAAGGAATGCACCAGTCAGCATGAGTGGTGCTAGGGCACAAAACCCGAAAACCTCATTCATGGGGAAAAATGAAAAACTCTCAGAGTATCTTGAGCAGATGCTGCCTCAGGCCAGCCCACTGTGAGCCAATGGCATCTGCACAGAGAAGAAACAAGATAGGACAAACAAGAGAGTGAGACATTTGAACAGGAGCGTAAGATGCCTAGCAGAACCCGACATTTTTAGGTGGAGGGAGGTTCCCGCCCTGAGATGGGTTGCAGCTATGGCAAGCAGGAGAGTTTTAGCATGCTAGGAAGAGAATGGAAACAGACAAGTTTAAGGAAAGAGACTGTTTAGCAGAGAGATAGAAAAAGCTTGGATCTTTGCTGCTGTTCTTGGTCTACTACTACTTTGCTACTAGTATCTCTAAATGCTGGGGTCTTCTCATAGACTGTCTTCATGGTGGCAAGCCTAAACTTCTCTTGCATGACGCCTTCAGTACTGGGCCTTCGACTCCCACTGAAGCTGCGCCTTCCCCAGTGGCTTCTCCTGGCCTCTCAGTACCAAGCTTCATCCATGGTAACAGGTATACATGTGGTGCACCTATATATACACGAAGGCAAAATATTCATATAAAATAAATAAACCTTAGAAAAAGAAAATAATACTTCCCAGTGCCAAGCCTCAGTTGCTTTCCATGACCCCTTCATGCCTTCAAAACCAGTGCCACCTGGGTGATTCTTACACTAGCATGTTCAGCTGCCAGCCTGAGGTACAACCTTGGCCACCTCTGGAACACAGCTTCTGTGTGCTGACTCTCAGGAAAAACTCCCCAGATTTCCCCTCAAGGATGCTGGTCTCTTCTTAATCACTGCTAGTTTCGGTGTCAGCTCTCCAGCCTCAAGTACCCTAGCAAAGGAAAGATTTCACTTTAGTAGTTCTGGTATCCTGTTAATCACAGCTGATTCTCTAGCCTTAGCTAACCAGAACCACTGATTTTTGTTTGTTTATTTTTCAAGACAGAGTTTTTCTGTGTAACAGTCCTGGCTCATAACCAGGCTGGCCTCAAACTCAGAGATTTCCCCTACCTCTGTCACTCAACTAAAAGTGGGACCACTGCCCAGCTGAACCTTAACCTTAAATTAAAATAACAAACAGCCCTGATAGAGTCTTTTAACTTCTCTTTGCAACTTCATAACTTCTATGTTGATCTCAACATTCTTATCTTCCAAGATTCTATGAGAGCTTACCAAGCACTGAACACTCAATGGCTTTTATTGCATAGGTTCTAAAGTCCTTCACAATCCTCCCCAAAACAATATGGTCAAGGTTGTAACAGCAATACCTACAGTACTGGTGCCGATGTGTCTTATTCAGGGTTTCTATTGCTGCAATGACACACCATGACCAAAAAGCATGATGGGAAGGAAAAGGCTTATTTGGCTCTTACACTTCCTTGTTACTGTTTATCATTAAAGGAAGTCAGGATAGGAACCCAAACAGCAGGCAGGGAAAATGATCATGATCATTTTACAATAAAATCCATGCAATCTTATTGTAACCAGTGCTGGACCAGGACTTCTAGTCTGGCCCAGATCAGTTTACTTTAGCCATATTTAAACACAGCACAATTTTGGAGAAAAGATATTTAGATAATAACTAACTCAGTCCCAAGTGCATGTTTACACTGAGATTCCTTACAAAGTACATCTGGTTCCTTTCACAAGAATGGGTACTGTTGACTCAGAGAAGTGGCCAAGATTTGGGGTCTAGGGAGTTTGACTGAGGTAAACATAACACCTGTGGGTGTCAGGATTGGCCTGGCTTTAAGATAACATAGAAGTCACTTAGGCTGTTGGAAAGTATAAGTGACCTCACTCAAGAGTGAGTTTTATGGCCTAAAAACAATGCTCAAGATTTAGGGAGAAAGGTCTTGGATAAGTTTAAAAAAAAAAAAAAAAGGCATTTGGAAGGCAAGGCAGAGCCTGTCTCATCACACAGCAAAGAGTCACCAGGTCACCAGGCTGTAAGACATCATCCCTAGTGTTCCAGGAAGAGCAGCCAGCACCTCGTTCCATTGAAGAGGTGAGCTGTGTGTTTAACTTTCCTGGCTTCTCCAGCGCTTATCTGTATATGCAAGGCATTTTTGTCCTCTACAGGCTGTCATGTGATAAGAGCTATGTGCACAGAAGTTGTCATGACTGGTGACAAACAAGCTCCTCGATCTCCTGGTTTCATTCTTGTCCTCTAGCTGCCTAAGATGCCAGCACCGGTGAGGCTGGGGACTCCCTACAGTAGTAGGCATATTCTCTGCAACCTGAAAATATAGAATTATTTAAAAAAAAAAAAAGACAGAGAGGAGGAGGAGCGGGAGAGATGGCTCAGTGGTTAAAAGCACTGGCAACTTCCAAAGAACCAAGATTTGATTTCCAGAACCACATGGTGGCTGCCATACTCCCAATTCCATGGAATCCAAATGCCCTCTTCTGGCCTTCTTGGGCACCAGGCAAATAATAATCCAATTCAAGTGCATAATTTCAAAGAAAATACAAAATTTACACCTAAGGAGAAATTTAACACCTACCTAGCCATATAAACAGCAAAGAAACTAAAATGATAGTAAATAATAGTTTAAAATCTTATGCCAAGAAAATGTCAGGTCTGCATGTGTTTTTACTGACAGGTAATACCATAAAGTCAGGTAATGATGACACTTTTTTCAGAAAGTAATTGTAAGAAGTTAGCCATATCTTTTTTGTTTGTTTGTTTGTTTTGTTTTGTTTTTGAGAGTTTCTCTGTATTGCTTTGGAGCCTGTCCTGGGACTAGCTCTGAAGACCAGGTGGGCCTGGAATTCACAGAGATCCATCTGCCTCTGCCTCCTGAGTTCTGGGACTAAAGGTGTGCACCACCAACGCCCAGCTAGAAGTTAGCCTAATATTGATCAAAACTAAACAGGGACATTGCCAAGAAGGAAAAGCACATGTGCCATCCTGGAAATGCATGGGCCACATTCAACTGTGATGAGTCATGAGGAAAATAAAGAAGTCTTAATGTTTTTCAATTACAT
This sequence comes from Phodopus roborovskii, assembly GCF_943737965.1. Lineage (NCBI taxonomy): Eukaryota > Metazoa > Chordata > Mammalia > Rodentia > Cricetidae > Phodopus > Phodopus roborovskii. The sequence goes on from NW_026126418.1 coordinate 66,208,991, forward strand.
TAATGCTTAAGGAAGACAACCTATAGCTGCCTCAAAATGGGCATAGAATGCATCAAGTACGACTCAGAGCCTGGTAGCCACCTGGTGGGAGGAGAAAGCCAACTCCAGAAAGTTGTCTTCTGACCTCTTCATGCACTCTGAGGCACATTGGAATGTGCATACACACACATGCACACACACACACACAAATCAAGCAAATAAATAAATGTGAAAACAATTTGAAAGACACAAGAAAGATTTAAATATACATGCCAAGATGCAAGAAACCATCTGAACAGGCTGTGTATTGACTGGTTCCTGCAAAAGGCAGAGTGCAGGAACAGGAAGGTCAGGGTTGCTAGAGACCAGGTGTCAATCCTTGGAACCCAGAGGATATTTAAGTCACTGAGGCTCTCCTCCTGTATGACACAGTGATAATGGACCCCGTCACTGTACACTTGTGCAAGCACATACAAGAGGTATCCGTGTAGCGGTGACTCTGCATGATGGTGCATTGATGTAATTTAGTGGTAACCATGTGCCTTTGATAACAGAAGACTGTATGTGAAAAGGCAGGATGTGGTTGTGTCTTCTTAATATTGCTGCTTACTAAAAGCAAATGTCAAAAGAAGAGGAAAAGGAAGAAGAAAAGAGAAAGAAAACAAAAACATTTCCGTGTCAATTCAATTCCTCTTCTTTATTTACTTGTAAAAAAGACCTCATATATCCCAGCCTGGCCCTCAGGTCCATGTTTAGGTGAGTCTAGCTTTGGATTTCTGAACCTTCTATTTCCACCTCTCAAGTGCTGGGGTTATAGGAACATGCCACCATACCCAGCTTGTTTGCTTATCATTTTGTTTTGTTTTACCCTTTGTGTCTCACTTGGTAGCTCAGGCTTGACTTGCACGCATGGCAATTCTGTCTTAGTCTTACATGTGCTTATATTTTAAGCGTAAACTTGAACTACCAGGCCTGCCTCTCCCTCCCTCCTTCCCTCCCTCCCTCTCTCCCTCCCTTCCTTCCTTTGTTCAGTATCTCACTATATAGGCCAGGCTAGAACTTGCTATGTAAATCAAGCTGGCCCAGAATTCACAGAGATCATGCGCCTCCAAAGTGCTGGGATCAAAGGTGTGTGCCACCACACCTGGCTTGTTTGATCATTTTTTTTAAAAGAAAAATTTAAAACCAAGAATTTGCTGTCTTAGTAAAAGGTAAGACTATAGTCCCTAGTCAGAAGCTGTGTCCACCACATAATGCATCCAAGTATACCAAATAATCTACAACTTTCACCTAAATTCCTTCCACCCGTTCTTCTAAGTAGTCTCTGCCACCTACATGGCGGCTCACAAACATCCGCAACTCTAGTTCCAGGGGCTCCTGTCTTGAAAAACCAAAACAAACAAACAAACAAAAAGAAAAAGAGGCCAGGCAGTGGTGTCACAAGCACTTTGGAGGTACAGTAAGTTTGACCTCTGAGTTTGAGACTAGCCTGAAGTAGACTGAGTAGACAAAACAAGTTCCTGGACAGCCAGGGCTACACAGAGAAATCCTGTCTCAAAAAACCAAACCTCTACCCCATCACCAAAAGAAAGAAAGAAAGAAAGAAACAAATTGTTGCTTGTGTAGAGGACCTGGCACCCACATGGTGGCCCACAACTACTATAAGTCCAGTTCCAGGAATCTGAATTCTCTTCTGATCTCCTGCACCAGGCATGCATATGGTACACAGACACATACAGACAAAACATACACATGAAACACATAGATCTAAAAGCTTTTTATATGAAAAAGGAGGATATATTTCTCCACTTCATATTCTCCTGTTTGTTTTCCAAGACAGGGTTTCTCTGTAGCTTTGGAACCTGTCCTGGAATTCACTTTGTAGACCAGGCTGGCCTCAAACTCACAGAGATCCTCCTGCCTCTACCCCCCCCCCCTCGTGTGCTGGGATTAAAGGTATGTGCCACCTCCACTGAGCCTCCACTACATATTCTAACATACGTGGATAAATATATGTTTCAGGTAGGAATGGTGGGACCAGGATGTGACTTTAATCCCACCATTCCAGCAGAGGCAGGAGGATTTCTATGAGTTCAAGGCTAGACTGAGCTACATATCAAGTTCCAGGACAGTGAAGAAACAATGTCTCAAAAAATGTGTTGTATATGTGTGTGTGTGCATGTGTGTATATATACATACTCACACACCACACACACACACACACACACACACACACACACACGTGTATGTTCTACACAGTGATTAAATTCTATGTTGGTCGAATAGAGAAATGGATATTGTAACAAAAGTTTCTTTAAATCTGATTAAACTAGATGTAAATAAAGAAAAACTCTTTACATTTAAAACCTGTTCCCTTAGAAGAAATACATGTGGAACTTTAGTACCATCCCTCAGACACAGAACATCCAGGACACTGAAACAAACATCCTCACTTTTAGGATGACAATGTCCTAACTGATGTTTGTGAACCTTGGAAGCAAGGTGTGTGTACAAGGTACAGCAAGCAGGGTGAGTATTCTAGGAGTATTGCAGTGGCTGACAAGCAGAAACTGGGGTGGGGGGCATCATTGCTGCTAATGCAGACAGTCCTGATGTACCAATTGTAATGTACAAATGATGACAAGCAGCTGAGACTGGCCACCTGGAAACTACTGTTGATCTGTTACATTAAGAAGGTATATTCCTGATGGAAAATCTCAACATGAGTTTGTTTTCAGAGTCAAAGTCTTCCCATGTAGTCATGACTAGTCTAGAATTCATTCTGTTGATCAGGCTGGCCTGTAACCTACAATGATTCTTCTGCTTCTGCTTCTGCCTCTGCCTCCAGAGTGCTAGGATTACAGGTGTGTGTGTGTCCATGCCCAGCTGTATGTAATATTGCTAAAAGCACTCATGAGTTTTGGAAAGCATTAGTGACTAAAAAATTAGGGAAAGGGGAATACAGTGTGTGCACCATAGGGCCAAGCCCCTTTCAAGTGTGACCTGAGGTTCCCAAAGTCACTGTGGCTCAAAAGCATGTAAGTGGCTCTAAGATGAACATTCTCTGGAATACAAATGGAGTTTTCAATGCTTTAAACTTACAGAACTCATCTAAACCAGGTGGTGGTGCTCACCTTTATCTCTGCACTAGGGAGGCAGAGGCAGAGAGTTGGAGGCCAGCCTGATCTACAGAGTGAGTTCCAGGACAGCCAGGGATACACAGAGAAACCCTGTCTCAACAAACAAACAAACAAACACATCATCTAACTGAGGGGAATTCTGCTGAAAACTATTTAATCTGCTCAAAATGTTAGCTATCTAAAATCTCTCATGTCTTAACTGAGAACATTCTTAGTACATGCTCAAACATCAAAGTGGTTGTGATTTGGAAGCCACTTCAACAATGTGCAGGGTGATCACACACTGGATGTACCATGGGTAGGGAATAAAATTATTTTGTTGAGAATAAGTAAGAGTTGGGCCATTGAGATGACTCGGTGGTAGAATAGCTTACTGTCCAAGTCTGGTGACCTGAATTCTAGTCCTGTGTGCCATAGCACAAGGAGAGAACTGATTCCAGAAAGCTGCTCTTTGATCTCCATGCAGGTGTGCAGGTGCACACACACACATACACACACATTCACATACATATCACACACACATACATATCACATACACACATGTCACACACACATATCACACACATTGCACACACATACACATGTATCACACATATAACACATACAAATTTTACACACTCTCATAATATTATATACAGACATACAAATAATAATAAAGTTTAAAAATTTAAAGTCCCCTGAATTTCTATAAACAGTAGAAAAAAAGCCTTAGAAATTTAAATTAAAAAAGACAATGTACCAGTGGTAAATCTAAGAAAAATGCACAGGACTTTTAATTATTTGTTTTTTTTCTTATGTGTGTGTGCCTGAGTACACATATGTGAACTGTGTGTGCAGGAGTCTGCAGAGGTCAGAAGACAGTGTTGGATCCCCTGGAACTAGAATTATAGTTATGAGCCACCATGTGGGCATTGGGAACTGAACCTGGGTCCCCTACAAGAGCAGTGTGTGTTCTTAACTACTGAGCAATTTCTCTAGTTCCTGTATAAGGCTTTTAGAGAATTGTGATTTTCTTTTTTAAATTTAGGATTTAATTTTTGCTTTTTTTGAGACAGAGTTTCTCTGTAGCTTTGGAGCCTGTCCTGGTACTTGCTCTGTAGACCAGGCTGGCCTTGAGCTCACAGAGTTCCATCTGACTCTGCTTCCCAAGTACTGGGATTAAAGGTGTGTGCCACCACCACAAGTCAGGTTTTAATTTCTTATTTATTTAACTTTTTTGAGATAGAGTTTCTCTGTGTAACAGCCTTGGCTATCCTGGAACTTACTTTGCAGACCAGGCTGGCCTTGAACTTAGGGAGATTTGCCTGCCTCTGCCTAAGGGTGCTAGGATTACAGGTATGTGCCACCACCACTAGACTTAAGTTTTGACTTTTAATTATGTGTCTGTGTATGGGTTTGGGCATGTGGGTCCCCCCAGGCTGTAAGAGGTCACATTCTGCAGAGTTGGAGTTATAGGTAGCTGTGAGCCCCCAACATGGGTGTTGGGAACTCTGATCACACTCTTAACCACTGACCCATCTCTTCAGCTGCTACCCATCCCCAGTTTTTTAAAAGTAGAACATGTAAGGGCTTACATAATTCTACTTACGCAGGAGGCCAAAGTAGGATTGTGAGTGTGAGGTTAGTCTGGGCTACACATGAGAACATGTCTCAAACCAAACTAGCCAACCACATAAAACACACAAATGAAATGACAGAACTTCTAAAGACAAGAAGTGCCCTAATGGCTCAGAGGTTAAGAGCACTGGCTGCTCTTCCAGAGGACTTGAGTTAATTCCCCACAACCACAACCATCTGTAATGAGACCTGGTGCCTTCTTCTGGCATGCAGGGATACATGCAGGCATAACACCGTATACATAATAAACAAATAAATCTCAAAAAAAAAAATGTTCCCTAAAGCACTGGAGATGAATTCTGTGGGGGGTGAGTGGCAGAGTCCTGGAAAGCCAAAGGCAATCTCATCTGAGATGGACCCAGGCACAGCTGGGAGATGGGGACAGAGCACTCAGTACACACAATGTCTGGTTGACAGCAATACCGGGACACCCAGTTCTACACACAGGAAAACACGAGCTAGAATTGTTTCCTCACATCCCACATACAAACATTATCCAGATGGACGGAAGGCTAACTATCAGCCAACTGCAGGTCTTTAGGGAATATCCTATGAGCTCACTGCGACTACTCAGACATGAGCCCAACCGAGCAAGCCTGGATCAGAGAGCAGACACTTTGGGACAATCAATGACTTTCCAGCCAAGTGCCTAGTACCCAGGTCACACAGGGCCTGCCAGTCAGGAATTCCTAAAAAGAAGATGGGGGGCTGCAGTAGGTGCTTCATGGAAGAGAGGGTAAAGTGTGTTCTCTCTTCAGAAAAAGTCTCAGTGGCTCTCTAACACACAGTAAATGAGATGGGTAGTGCTGGCACATGCCTTTAATCCCAGCATGCAGGAGGCAGAGTCAGTCAGATCTCTGTGAGTTCAGGGCCATCCTGATCTACAGAGGGAGTTCCAGGACAGCCAGGGATACACAGAAATCCTGTCTGGAAAAACAAAACAAAAATATACTAATTGCTCAAGCCAAGTGTGGAGTAAGAGTCAGAGTAAGCAAAACAGTCAGGGACACTCACAAGGTTCAGCAGCCTGTAATTGTCTTGGAGCAAAACTTGGCATTTAGTGAGGTCCAACACAGGCCTGTGCTGTGGCCAGTAATTCTGCTCTCACGATAACTGTCCAGACAACAGCTCCGAGCCCATTTCCATTTTGAAAAATCACACAGCAGAAAAGTCCAATACTGAAAACATTTGAATGACCCCTTCAGTGTTGACAGGGCTTTACTTTCAAAAGTACAACGTGACCAAAAGAAGCACTCCTCAGGACAATGCTGTGCTGGCTAGTTAGTTCTGTGAGTCAGATGAGAGGAGGGATCCTACTGAGAAAACACCTCCATGAGATTAGCTGAAGGCAGTCAAGACTGTGGGGCATTTTCTTAATTGGTAATTGATGGGGGGGAGGGTCTTCCCATTGTGGTTGAGGACATCCTCCCACCTCAAGCTGGTGGTCCTGGATTTTATGGGAAAACAGGGTGAGAAAGCCATAAAGAGCAAGTCAGCAGGCAGCACCCTTCCACAGCCTCTGCATCAGCTCTGGCCTCCAGGTTCCTGTCCCGTTGAGTTCCTGTCCTGACTTCCTTCAATGATGGACTCCAATGTGAAAGGGTCAGCCAAAAGACCCTTGCTTTTGGTCATGATGTTTCATTTCAGCATTAGAAACCCTGAAAACCATGGGCTTGGAGATGGCTCAGCAGTTAAGAGCTTGTACCACCCTTGCAGAGGATCTGAAGTCAACTCAGAGCACCCATGTCAGGCTGTGACTCCGGCTCCTGCAGGATCCAATGCCTCTGGTTTCCAAGGTCACCTCCAATACACTATTTAGAGACACATAGCTATATGGTAAATAAGAAAAATGAGGGCCAGGTCACCATCTGATTTAAGAGAGTATGTTCCTGTAGTGGGGGAAGGACACTCCCCACAGGGGGTGGAGGTCTCACATGTGAGCTCTTCCACACAAGTTCCCACTTTTGTTATTCTTATCAGCTGACCCTGCGTCCCACCTACCCAGTTACAAACTGTCCGCACTTCACAAGGCAACCTTCCTTCCCTTCCTCCTGAGCCTTTGTGAAGTCTACTCTCTTCAGAACAAGTGCATATACACACACACACACACACACACAATGAAGTTCAAGACCATGCTTGGCTCACTGTGTACGCCTAGAACCTATCTTTGGCTTGCACTGGACCCAGTGGCCTGTGCTTGTATTCCCAGCACGGAGGAGGCAGAGGGTAGCTCTGCCTGGGGGTTGTTGGTCAAGCAGCCTAGACTAATCAGTGCACACACCAGAACCAAGGTAGAGGACAAATGGATATATATTAGGGAAGCACTTACACAGATAAGGGGAAATAACCACCGTGGTTTTCTTGCTCCAGAAAATGTGATCTCTGCTCTTCCCACGCTCTGCTCTCTAAAACCCAAGAGGGCGCCTCTACCCTATAATGGATCATGTCTGCACCAGAAACCATGCCCAAAGGGTGTGGTCACTAGCACAAGTTCACTAACAAGACAAGATGCCACTACACATGCAGAGTTCCCCACACATAAATATACATCTCATCCATACATATACATCTACACCAAAAGAAAATTTGGGGGGGGGTGGAAGAGGGTACTGGAAGACTTAAGAGCACTTGCAGAGGACCCAGATTCCCTTCCTGACACCCAAGTGGCAGCGCCCAATATTCTCTAACTCCAGTTCTAGGAGATCTCTGTGCCCACACATATATCCAGGGTAGCACTCATAGATATAAAATAAAAAATACTTATTTTAAAAATGGATTTATTTTAGGGTACCAGAGAGATGGCTTGGTGGTTAAGAGCCCTGGTTGCTCTCCCAGAGGACCAAGATTACATTCCCAGCTTCCACACAGCAGCTGACAACTGTCTATAACTCTGGTTCCAAGGGACCTGATGCTCTCCTCTGACCTTCGTGGGCATCTGGCATGCACATGGTACACAGACATATGTGCAGGTAAAATACCTATACACACAAAATCATAGAATAAAATAAAGACAGTAGGAAAAATTATTTTCTTCTTTTCTTTTTCTTGAGACAGGTTTTCCCTGTGTGGCCCTGGCTGTCCTTGAATTTGCTTTGTAGACCAGGCTGGCATTGAACTCAAAGATTCACCTACCCCTGCCTTCTGAGTCCTTGGATTAAAGGTCTGAATGACCACTGATCTGCAGAGGGAGAAATTCTCATTTTATTTGTTTATTTACTGTTTTTAATTGTGGGGTATGTGTGTTTGCACAAGCATGCAGGTGCCCAAGACAAAGACATCCGATCCTCTGAACTGGAGTTACAGGAGGTTGTGAGCCACCTAATGTGGGTGCTGGGAACTGAACTTGGATCTTCTGCAACAGCACTATATGCCATTAACTCCTGAGCCATCCCTCTTGCTCTCTAAAAGTACATTTTAAAAGAAGGCACAGGAGAAAGGAGGAAGGAAGGAAGGAAGGAGGAGGGAGGGAAGCCTTGCTGAGGATCTTTTCCACTGAGGGTATTTCAGCTTTTGGAAGAAGTGGACAACCGAGATGGGGCAGATGAGGTCTCATCGGGTCCAGTGGGAAGCCCCAGGCAGAGGTCGGGGAGGGAGACTCTGACTCTAAGCCTCCACATTCCTCTGCTTGAGCCTGAGCCAAACCACACACAGCACATCTGGGGCTACGCCGCCCAGGGCCTGAAGCCATCGACCCTTCTTTTTAGCTCTGGCTGGTTTCAGCCTATGTCCTAGCTATTCCCAACCAACCCTGGGCCTCTTGCCGTTCTTGGCAGGCTAATCTGGGTACTTGGCCATGAATGTCTCCCCAGGGTAGGGGCCAGAGGCTTTGCCCCATCTCTCACTGATCTTTTCAGGGCCTCACTTGCCCACCAGGAAGCCCTGTTTGGCTTGGAAGAGGGGTGCTGGCATGCTGGTAGCTCCCCGTGACCAGAGCCTTTTCATGTGCTGTCCCAGCCTCTGATGCCTCTGCCTCTTCTGGCCTTTCAGGGGTGGAAAAAAGGACTTGGGGGGAACATGGGATGTGGGAGCTAGCAGGAAACTGGAGTGTGGTGCTCAGTGCTGACCACACCCAAAGATTCCCTTCTGGAACCCCACAAGCTGTGCTTTGAAGAGATTGAGCCACCTCCCTTCTGGGGTCCTGAGCTTGAAGAAAGACGCCTTTGCTGGGCCTGAAACACCAGACCCTCAGCCAGGGCAGCAATCCCAGCCCTATTGTCCTTGTCTGTTCAGCGGCCAAGGCATTGCCCAGATGCCTGCAGCAAAGGCCACTCTTTAGCTCTGGCAGCCCTGTTCCATGGTGGTCTCACCACATGGCTCCCTGCTGCCCCATGGATGGGATTCTTTGTGTTGCTGGAATTCCCATCTTGTAAGGGCATGAAGTGGCATGGCCCCTGGCCAGGAAGCCCTGTGTACTGGATCAGTGGGAGGGGTAGAGTTAGCTCAGAGTCAGCAGAGAGCTTTCCCAGCCCCCAGCCAGTATCCCAGAACTTCTTGCTGACCAACACCCAAGCTTGCTTTGGAAGACTCTTCCTGTAGGATGACACCTGTGTGTAACTAATCCCTTTCCCCCTGTAGCCTCCTCAGTTTAGGATTCTGTCCCTCTCTCCCAGGCAAAGAGGGATGGTCAAGGTCCTGAGATCAAATTCAGAGACTGAGGTCCCATCAGCCCTCACCTTCCCTTTTGGGCTTGTGTGATGGCAGCCCATCCCTGCCCTTTCCAGTTCAGTAGCCCTGGGAGTCATCACTGCAGCTGGTACCTGCTCCACAAGCAGATGCTGAACTCCTGTGCCCTTCTGAGCCTCCAGTCAAGACTCAGTAGTTGAAACTTAATTCTCTAGGCAAAGGTCTGGCTTGCTTTTCTCAAGCCAGGGACAAATTTGGCTCTGAGGGTGCAGCACTCTCCAAGCAAGGTTGCCTAGGAACCAGCCCAGCCAATCTCCAACACCAGGAATCCTCTTATGACTGCCCAGGACAGAACTGAGCACTCTCTTTGCTAGATGGGCAGGAAGGACCATGGTTGATAGCTGTGAGGAGATCCAGCTAAGACGAGCCTGGGAGAGAAGGGGTGGTGCGGTTGAGTCACCCACGCCGCCGCTTCAGTCACCTGTGCCTTGGGAAGGCACAGGGCGGACTTTGGGTGTGTCCCGCGGTGGGTGAGCCTCGATGTGGGCGTGGCCTGCTCCAGCCCCGCCCCGGCGCCTAACTCTGGGGCCCCGGCCACCCAGGCCTCCCCGCTGCCCGCTGTCCCGGGTCCCCGCTGTGTTCTCCCGTGTGCTCCCATGGCCGGAAAGTTGCTGTCACTGTTGCCACCCCTGCTGCTGGCTGCAGTGGGTCTCGCTGGCCTGCTGCTGCTGTGCGTCCCTACCCAAGACGTCCGGGAGCCGCCCGCCCTCAAGGTGCACGCGCCCACTGCGCCAGCGCTCGTCTGAGAAGCAGCTGGCTGGGGGCTGGGGGCTGGGGGCTTGGAGCTGGGGGCTGGGGGCTGAGGGGTGGTGGGGAGTCCTCGGGGAATATAGGAGCGCGCCGGAACGCCCTGGGCTCCCGTGTCAGCGCGGGACCAACCCGCGCTGTGCCTCGGGCCGGGTCCTAGGTTCCGCGCTTGGTTTTTCTGAGTCCTCGGGGTGACAGCGACGCTTCCGGAGCTCCACGGCACTGGAGGCCAAGTTCGTGGAACTTCCTCTGCTGCGGCTTCGCGATGGAGCTGCCAGCGCGGCGGAGGAGCTAGCTGTCTTCCCGCTCCCTTCATGCGGTTCTCATCTCTGCTAGCTGTGGCAAGAATCCCTGCCCTTAGCCCGGCGTGATTTCTGGGCAGCACCCAGAGCACACCGTTATAGAAAGGCATGGTTCTAGATTCAGCTCCAGATAGGGGACAACTCACATTAGGGACCTCCAACCCCTCTCAAGACCAATGTCTGAATAGTGGTACTTGAAGGAAGCTTGCTGGTTCTAAAGGGGTCTCCGTTACCAAGCCTCAGCCTCCTCAGGCTAGAAGCTGGCACCTTTAACCTTTTACTGGTCTTGTCCTGAGTTTGTGTGAGGAATGAATATCCCAGTCTCAGGCACCCGGGATGGACACGGAAGAGCTCTGTAGCCATGCGGGGTGGACTTTGGGGTGTGGGAGTTGGATCATTGTATCTGCCTGACTCTGGAGGAGTTCCCTGGTGTGAGGGAGGATTGGAGCAGCCCTTTCCCAGGCCAGAACTGGCACATGCCCCAGGCTGGTGTCCAGCCAGGCTCTCTCAGCTGGAGCCCAGCCCCCTGGAGTAGGCTACCTTGCAAAAAAGGCCCATCCGTTGCACCCCTCAGTTCTGCAAAACCAACCTCTCCCCGGCTTTTAAATTCAGTGAGAGGCATAGATTGGAGACCTACACTCAGCCTCAACTACATCGTTTCCCAGTGGCCCTTACTTCACATCTTCAGGTTAGGCTAAAGTCTCTGCAGATACAGGAAGAATGGTGAAAGAAGGAAGTATAGCCCTTGGGTTTGGTCCCTCTGAACTGAGGACCTTGTGTCCCCAAGGCAGTTCCAGATCCTCTGTCCCTGGCCCCTCAGTGGCCCTTGCCAGGAAGTCTAGTTTCTGGTGCCTGACAGTGCTGTTCCCCAGGCAGCTGAGGGAGGAGTCATCCCAGGAACCCCTGGTCAGTCTCCTTCCATTCAAGCTGCATCACTGTGAATGCCCTTGAGGGTCTCTGAGCTTCAGCACATGCCTTTTACATAACTGATGGGAACCAAGAACTGGAATGCTAAAGGGAGTCCCTACGTCCCTCAGGCTGACTCACCCCTCCCACCCACAGTACGGCATCGTTCTGGATGCTGGCTCTTCACACACATCCATGTTTGTCTACAAGTGGCCAGCAGACAAAGAGAATGACACAGGCATTGTGGGTCAGCACAGCTCTTGTGATGTTCAAGGTGAGCATGATCTTGGGGGTTCTTGTTCAGTCTTAGCTTTACAGACCCAGTCATTCCCCTCTGCCTGCTGCTGGGTGGGGCTCACTCGGGGCAGGAGTTCAGAGTGAGAGGGTGGGTTCTCTGGATCTGGGAGGGGTGTGTGTACTTTATGTTCTACAACAGAAGTCCTGGGAAGCAGGTGGAAGCCTTGGGGGTTAATGGCCCAAGACAGGTCTCTACACTATAGAAGAGGTAGGTGGGGCTCTGAGGATCTCAGGGTGGATCCAGGCAGGTTCTTTGAAGGTTAGGCTAGGCTGACAATGCCTGAGTCTTTCTCCTGGCACCTGTGCCCACACCCACCAGGCAGACGGCAGCTTCAGAGAGTCTGGGTGGCACCTGGACCCTTTGTGTCCAAATTGGCTATCTCTGGGAATAAGCTGGGAGGCTATGTCCCCATCAGCCTATGTCCCACCAAGCCTTGGCCCTACTCCTGATCCGTCTAGGTGGGGGCATCTCCAGCTACGCAGATGACCCTTCTAGGGCAGGCCAGAGTCTGGTTGAATGTCTTGAACAGGCACTTCGTGATGTGCCCAAAGACAGATATGCTAGCACACCACTCTACCTGGGAGCTACAGCAGGCATGCGCCTACTCAAGTGAGTACCTAATCCTGACTTAGCCCAGGAATCTTCACAGCTCTTCCACAGTGTAGAACTCCTTTCCCTGGAAAAGCTGTCAGGAATGACTGGCAGAGGGCATCTGGGGATGAGCTCCATCAGAGTCCTCCCCATTCCACAGCCTGACCAGCCCAGAGGCGACAACCAAGGTGCTCGAGGCAGTGACACAGACGCTCACACAGTACCCCTTTGACTTCCGTGGTGCTCGAATCCTCTCGGGACAGGATGAAGGGGTTTTTGGCTGGGTGACTGCCAACTACCTGCTGGAGAACTTCATCAAGGTGGGCCCTGCAGCTGGCCCAAAGAGCCCGGGGTCCTGCGGACCTTGCCTGCCCAGTGTCTTACTCCAATCTCTACTTTTCACAGTATGGCTGGGTGGGCCGGTGGATCCGGCCAAGGAAGGGAACTCTGGGGGCCATGGACCTTGGGGGTGCCTCAACACAGATCACCTTTGAGACAACCAGCCCATCGGAAGATCCAGACAGTGAGGTCCATCTACGGCTCTATGGCCAGCACTACCGTGTCTATACCCACAGCTTCCTCTGCTATGGCCGGGACCAGGTTCTCCAGAGGCTGCTGGTCGGTGCTCTCCAGGTACCTTTCCACACTGGTGCCTCCTTGAAGAAGGGAGGAAGGATGAAAGGCAACAGAGCAGAGGCAGCCAGGGAAACAGCTCATCCTGATGTCAGGGACTGTAAGAGAGGCCTCCTTTTACACAGATGCACACATAGCTGTGAGGGCCACAGCAGGTCAGACTTCCATGACAATGTTCCCTTCAGCCTCAACCACTAGATCACCTGGCCAGTGCTTCTCCAGCTGGTTATGCCTCAGCTTGAAGACAGCTGGAGAGGAACTCAATGGGATAAAGAGTCAGGAAGTAGGGTCTAGAGTAAAGAGAGCCAGGGATCATCTCACAGAACCTTGAATTCCTGGCCAAAGCATTCGCTGTTTGTGCAGCAGGTAAAGGTTAGTCATAATTGTTCGTGAACATAAAAATTGTGTTGGATTTGTGGACAGTTTATCATGTTGCTTCTCTGGAGTGGGAGGCAGTAACTAGAGTGGGGAATTCTATCTATACTCTGGTTAACTCCCCAGACCCATCACTTCCACCCCTGCTGGCCAAAGGGCTACTCCACCCAAGTGTTGCTCCGGGAAGTCTACCAGTCTCCATGTACTATGGACCAGCGTCCTCAAACCTTCAACAGCAGTGTCCTTGTCACCCTTTTGGGGACCAGCAGCCCTGCTCTCTGCCGTGACCTAGTCTCTGGGCTCTTCAACTTCTCATCCTGTCCCTTTTCCCAGTGCTCCTTCAATGGGGTCTTCCAGCCCCCTGTGACTGGGAGCTTCATAGTGAGTCTGGGTAAATGGATATGGGGGCAGGAGGCACCAAGCATCTGGGGGCTTGTGGTGGAGTGATTGCGCAATCCTTTCTCTCACAGGCCTTTTCTGCTTTCTACTATACTGTGGACTTCCTGAGGACGGTGATGGGGCTGCCTGTGGGAACTCTGCAGCAGCTGGAGGCAGCCACAGAGATTGTCTGCAGCCAGACCTGGGCTGAGGTGAGGCCTGTTCCCCATCTTCTCCATGGTTTGGCAGGAGGCTGACAGCCATAGAGAGACTCAAAAAATAGCCAGGTTAGTGTGGGGGAGCTTGGGAATGGATTAGCTGGAATTTTAGTGGCTTTCTTGGGGCCTGATCTTATACTCAAGGTCTGGAGAGCAAGTGGGACAGGTATTGCAAAGGTTCTGTGGCAACAGGGCGTTCAAAATAGGCGGGAACAGAAAGGCAGGTGTCTAGGACAGAGTGTGGCAAAGAATGTGTCACCACTGGGAAAAGAATACTCAGGAAAGACTCAGCAGGGCCTGGGGTATGCCTGGAGGAGTTGAAGATGCCACCAGATTTCTGGTTCTGGCCACTGGCTGAGTACTAGTTCCAGGTAAGGAAAAACAGGGAGGTTGGGATAGTTGGAGTGTGAGGTAGCCACCAAATTTCCTGGAGAAATAGGTCCTCCTATTCTTAGGCATCCTTGAAGGTCTGGAAAAATTGGAACCAAGCGGTCAGAGGGCAACATTAAGGCTGGCCCTCTATTCCTTTGATTATGAAGCAAGGATGCTACTATCCTGTTTCCTAGTGACTATCCTTGCTGTCTCTCCATCTGGCTGTTGGAAGGAGGACATAAGGCCTTCCAGCAGTCATGTGCTTTATCCCAGAGGAGTGTCTGCCTGGGAAGGACGACTTGGACTAGGTCAATCTGTGTATTTCCGGCCATATGCCTCTCTGGCTTGAGCAGCAAGGAGGGCCCCGTACCCCACGGGTCATAGCCCCTCATAGTTTTTAATCTAATGATGTCGATGTCTTGCTCTCTTCTTAGCTTCAGGCCCGAGTGCCAAGGCAGCAGGCCCGCCTGGCTGACTACTGCGCCGGAGCCATGTTCATACAACAGCTGCTAAGTCGCGGCTATCGCTTTGATGAGCGCTCTTACAGCAGAGTGGTCTTCCAAAAGAAGGTGGGTGATGGGTGGGGCCGGAGGATTCGGGGTGCTGCCTCTTGGAAGCTTACGACACGTGCCCTCTTAGGCCGCAGACACGGCTGTCGGCTGGGCGCTGGGCTACATGCTGAATTTGACCAATATGATTCCCGCTGACCTTCCGAGACTACGTAAGGGAACTCACTTCAGCTCCTGGGTCGCTCTCCTCCTGCTCTTCGCAGTCCTGCTCTTGGCGGCCTTGGTCCTGCTCCTGCGCCAGGTGCGCTCCACCAAGTCCCCAGGCGCCCTCTAGGGGTGCACTGCGAGCTGCTCCCAGCTCCCCAGCTGCTCCCTTTCCCGGGGCATCTCTGACAATGAGTCAGCCTGGGGATCAACACCCTACATTCACAGGAAGCCTTGTTAGGCCCCTGCAGCTCTCTCCAGCTCCGAGTTCTTAAGAATTTCTCCCATCTCTCTCTTCCTGGGTTGTCAGATCTCAGCTTATGACTCAGGGTGAGATCCACTCAAACTGGGACCTTTGTTCTGATCATCAGGGCCCTAGTAACTTCCTGTGTGTAGTCAGAGCCTACAGGCTCAGAGTCAGTTCAATGCCTACTTGTAAAAGTTTTGTAATAAAAGATTTTTCCTAGAACAGTGAAGTGTTCATAGGGTGGGGCACCCTTCTGCTGCTGTTTCTTCTTCCAGCTGTGTTGGTTATTCAGATCTAGCCCTGGGTCCAAGATACTGACTTTTCTTGCATCCTTCCTTTCTGGACCAGACCTAAGGCAATGGAGACACTCCTCTATGCTGGCCTGGGTTGTCCTCTTTGATTGACGAACCCTAACAAACTTTAATTTCTCTTGATAACACATGTAGAAATTGAGGATGAACCAAGGTTTTTGGTTTTGTTTCTGCCCCCCCCCCCATCACAGACGCTCCTGAAGAGTCAGCATCCCTGCATCCCACAGCCTAACTTTCTGTGTTCTCTAGGTAGAAAAGAATGCACTGGGTATGCTACTTCTCCCTGTCTCTTCTATGGGAAATGAGTTCAGATACGATTTTTGTTCAGCTCGGAGGGCTGGGTCAGGGAGTGCACACTCACACATGGCATCATTCTTTAATACATTTTGTAAGCTTACAACAGCAAGTCTCCCCTTTGACATTGTGAGCCCATAGGGGCTGAAAGAATTGCAGGCTGGGGAACTCAGCCTTGTTCTTTTCTTTCTGTTTTACATTTTGTTGCTTTTTGTTTTGTTTTTTGAGACAGGGTGTAGCTTTGGCTGGCTCAGAGCTCACTCTGTAGACCAGGCTGGCCTTGAAATCATAGAAATCTGCCTGCCTCTGTCTCCCTAGTGCTGGGATTAAAGGTGTGTACCACCACTGTCCCACAGATTTTTTTTCCTGTTTTACATTTTTTTATAATTTTGTTTTTATTCTTTTGTTTTTATTTATTTATTTATTTTATATACATTGGTGTTTGGCCTACTAGTATATCTGTATGGAGCAATCTGATCTCCCTGCAAGAGGAGTTACAGACTGGGAATTGAACCTTAGTCCTCTAGAAGAACATCCAATACTCTTAACTGCTAAGCCACTTCTCCTGACTCCCTGTTTTACATTTTAAAGACAAAGTCTCGCTATGTAGCCCTGGCTGTCCTGGAACTTGATATGTAGACCAGACTAGTTTTGAATTCACATATGTCCGCCTACTTCTGCCCCTCTGATGGTGGGATTAAAGGAGTGCACCACCACACCTAGCTTCAACCTTGCTTTCTTGACTGAGTCAAGGGGAGGTCTCTAGATGAGATGGGGTGTGTTCTCAGGAGACTGTAAGTGAAGTGTAAACACAAGGCACTGTGGATGCTCCATGCTGGGTGACTCTAGGGAACTGAAAGCCATTACCTTGGGACAGTGACCACCTTGGACAGCTCCCAGACGCCTGTCAGCAACAACGTCAATTTACTTTTGCCCCCTGGTGGACTCACTCGGAAATGAGCCCGACTAGCCCGACTTCGTGGCTTCGAAAGCCTGGAGGCGTCTCTCAGTACACCTGTGCGTCTCTGTGCACCTGTTCATCCTTTGTTTGATACATTTTGCAAACCTGCAACTGTCAGCCTGGTCTACATAGCAAGTTTCAGGAAAGCCAATGTTTGCTCCTGGTGTTCCTCTAGTCCAAGGCCCTTTGCTCTAATAGGGTGGGCGGCTAAGGTTTGGCAGTCGGACCACTAACAGGAAGGCACGCATCCTGGGACGCCCACTCCTAGTCAATCCCAAACCAGATTTCTGAGTAATGAGGACGTATACTGCTGCAGAGGCTGGAGGGCCCGAGGCACTTAGTCGCCTGTAGAAAGGGGACCCCCCACTGGACACAGAAGGAGGGGGCTCAATCCGCAGAAGATGTCCCGCCCCCGCAGGTGGAGCGCGCAGGCGCACTCCCTACACGCTTCTCTGGCCGCGGAGCCTCCATCCCATCCCGGATCCTTTGCCGCAGCGTCAGCGCCGCCTCCTCCTCTTTTCCTCTTCCGCCCCCTCCCGCTTCCCGGCTTCTCCAGTCACGGTTCCCGGAGCCGGTACCGAGCCCGGGGCCGCGGGGTGCCATGCTGCCCGAGTGGCGGCGTTGAAGCATGGCGACGCCGGTTCCTCCGCCTTCCCCGCGGCACCTGCGGCTCCTGCGGCTGCTGCTCTCCGGCTTCATCCTCGGAGCGGCCCTGAACGGTGCCACCGCCCGCCGCCCGGGTGAGCTGTCGCTCTGGGCTCAGGCTGCGGGGCGCTCCGGGGCCGGGATCGCCGAGCGGGGAATCCTACCACTCGGCACCACCCTCGTCCTCCCTGCCACCGCCCTGGCCTCACCCGGGCCCGCAGGCTAGGCAGGACCGTTCTGCTGGGCATGGATTGGGTAAACAGGTCAGGCCCATTGAAGGCCAGGCTGGATGAGTCTTCTCTCAGGTCCCTGGAGGCGAATGTAGATGTCACGAGCTTCTGGTCTTTGTCTCTGGGTCTCTGAGCCAATTCAGCGTATGTCTCTGGATGTCTTTCTGGGCGTCTGCAGCCATCTGGTTCCCGGTGGCCCTCAGAGGGGATCCTGTGTCTTTGTTTCTGTGTCTCTGGGGTTTCCAATTGGCAGGGTTGTTCCTGGTGTCTATGGGCCTTGCTGCTGTCAGCCTTGTCTCGGGGTTCCCATGGCAGAGTCTAAGAGTTCCAGGCCCACTAGCGTCTTGTTCCAACTTAGTGGGCCAAGTTACCCCATTCCCTGCTTTGAAGGTCACATGCCACCCTGTCTTCCGGATTGAGGTCTGTGTGTTGACCCTTCGACCCCTGTGTGTGAGCCCACTCTGGGAAAACATTCTTGCTAGATGGGTCCTGAAGCTACAAGACCCAAATCTTATCTCCCTGAAGGGAATGAAATAGGAGAAGGTGCCCATATGTTCACCGAATTCTGGAGCTCTGGAGGGGAGGTGCTTTGAGCCCAATTTACAGATGAGAGAACTGAGGCATGGAGAGGTGACTGGTATGTGGGGCAACTGTGACTCTAATGAAGTTGTTCTGAGTGTGGGGCCTTAAAAGCTGGCCAGGTTTCTTCCTGGGCAGGCAGCCCTGGAGTGAAGAGACTCTTGGGGAGGGTGGAGGGCCAGACCAGGCCTTGCTCTGCCTCCTAGCTGGAGCCTCCTCAGGAATGGGATTACGGGAGCAGTGCTGAACCCCTTCTTGGGGTTCTGGTCTCTGCTCATTTCACTGTAGCTGAATGTATAGCCCTAGCATGACTGTCCCTAAGCATGCATCCCTTTACCATACCTACTGGCCAGGAGGGGCCAATAGCCCAGGATGGGTAGAGTACCAGTTACTTTCCAGCTGCCATTGTTCCTGGGAACCTCCTCCTCATGCACAGGCTGGAGAGGGTCTTTCTATCCAATAGTAAACAACTGGCTGGAGGGCTATGGAGGTCCTGCAGCCTAAAACTAGCCTTGTGCTACACACCTCTAGCATAGATCTGACTGGGTTATCAGCATCAGGGGCAGGGACTATCTGGCTCCCTGGAGCCCAGCTGGTGGGTGGAGTCCATGTAAGGCTCCCGATATAGGTTTAATGTTTAACTATCCCAAGCTCAGATTGCTGCCACTGGAGTCTGCTACGGAGGAAAAAAGGTGCCTGGCTTGGGATTCTGTGTGCCCCCTGCCACTAGGGCTGCTAGGACATCTTTGCAGGAGATGTAGAGTGTCACATTACAAAGGAAATCAAGCCAAAGCCTGCAGAATGTTCTCTACATCCCAGTGTGCCCTGCACTGAGCAGTGGTGGTATCTGGGCTAAGGTAGGCAAGGTTGATGGTCCTGCTGGGTCTTGCCTTAGCTTTCTCAGTTTCCTGAGAAACCAGTGTCCAGGTTGGAAATATTCCTTAGCTTCAAAGCAACTGGACTTACATGCCCCACACGGGAAACTGAGGCACGAGGGTCACTGCTCTATCTACCCGCATCAGCATGACACTGATTGCCATGTATAAACAGAACATTATACTCTGGGCCCCAAATGAGGAAGACAAAAAACTGTGACTGGAAACTATGACCTCGACTGGCATCCCCAGCGCTGGCCAGCCCAGGCCCTTCAATGCCCTCATTGTATCTCCAGCTCCATCTTAGGTCTCCAAAACCCCAGTGGCTTCCCTGTGCCCTGAAGAAGAAGGCTAGGCAGGGAGAGCCACTGTCTTCTGGACTGAGCATTTGTTCTGTGGGCCCCCTGACAGTGCTCTGGGGTTGTAAGATTATGTGAGGGGGTCTAGGGAGAAAACCCAGTGTTTAGGAGAAATGACTACCCAACATCCTTTGCTGCTCCTGAGCCAAAGAGAACAGAGCTCTGTCCTCAGCGGCAATCTGGAAGGAAGGTCCTGTCTCACTCTGAGCCACACAAAGGTCAAAAGCCAGCCTTGGAGGACTTCACCACCCTTCCCTGAGGCTGCCTAGACAGTTAGGTTCAGTTCTCCTTTAAGGGTTAGGCTTAGGCCTGGGAGCAGGACTGTGAGGAGTGGATGGGACAGGGTAGTTCTCATAAGACTCTGTTTGCTTCCTGATTCTGAGGCTTGGCAGTAGGAAGGCCAGGCCTGCCCAGAACAATGGCCGGAGGCAGGCCTGGCCAGCTCAGTGGAGGGAGGGGTTTCTAAACAGGGCTGCTGTTCCACTGAGACTCAGCCAAGCGGGCTATGATGGGCCATTCCTCTGCTTCTTCCTCAGATGCTGCCACCTGTCCTGGAAGCCTGGATTGTGCCCTGAAGAGGCGTGCCAGATGTCCACCAGGTGCACACGCCTGTGGACCATGCCTTCAGTCCTTCCAGGAGAACCAGCAAGGGTTCTGTGTGCCCAGGATGCACCAGTCTTCTGGTATGAGTATAAATTCAGGCAGAATGGGTGGGTGAGATATCTTCCCTCCCTTCCTGCCTTGCCCTGTGGGCTGAGTGCTCAGGTCCAAGACTAGAACTAGAACTCTTGTCACTCTAGAAGTGGCAATTCTCTTTATCCTTCCAAGATGATGCTGGCCCAGTGTTGGAACCAGGCTGAGGCCTATGGCAGTTGAGTCCTTCTAAGGCAAAGGGTGACCTCAGAAGGACGAGAGGTCAGAACATTAGGGCTTGGGACGTGATAGGTCAGCCAAAAGCTGTTATGTTTGCACATTCTAGGCAACCTGCTCCTTTCCTTTGGTCACTTACCCTGTACACTCCACACAGCATGTGTTAGTGGTGACTGTCCTTACCGGAGGTGCTGGCAACATGGCCAGCCAGGCTACCTGGGGAGAAGTGATTAAGAGGGGCACCGAGAAAAGGCCAGAGGGTGCTGTAGATTGGAGTCCCACGTGGGAGCTTCTTTTTGGATCATGAGGTGCAAAGTGAGAACCAATCAGGGCCTGACCCCCTGCCCACCCCTGCAGGCTCCTTCTTTCCTGATGGCTGGGAGTAGCCTAGGTATTTGGTTATATTTTGGCTTCACTCCATTCCTTCAGAATTTCCTTTCTCCTCTTGGGCAGAGAAGGTGCCTGGGTGTGGGCAAAGTAGGAAATGTCTTAGCCAGAGCTCTGCCCAGCTCTTTGTGCACACTAGCTAGAATAAAGGCTTCCGTTCCTTTCTCCTTTTGTGGATTTCTGCACATTCCCCTAGCCTTTCTCTCCACCCCCAACCCCTGGAATTTAAAGAAGCTCCCTCAGTTGTCACCATGGTAACCCAGGATGGTGAAACTTTGGATGGGTCCCTTCAGCTCAGGAGGCTGCCTGTTGCAGGTGTTGATTTAGGGTCTGGGGCCTCTCTCTATGAAGGCCCCTCACATTCCTCAGGAGAGGACTTGCCCCAGCCCAGACTGGAAGAGGAGATCGATTCTCTGGCCCAGAAACTGGCACTGAAGGAGAAGGAGGCTGGGCCCTCAAGGCTTACAGCACCGCCCTTGCCTGAGGCTGCACAGAAGCTCCTGGAGCCTGGTGAGGACCCCCATCCCTCCTCTCTTTCCTTACCTTGCTTCTTTGACTAAAGGCCAAGTTCCTCTGAATTTATGTGCCTGACTCTCAGCAGCTACCTTGGGATTCTCACAGTGGGGTCAAGGACTGGAGCCTGGCCTCCCCTCCACTCATGGAACCTCCACACCTACGCCCCGCGCCTCCTTGGGGTCCCCTGTATCTTCTGGGCCTGTGCACATGTCCCCGCTGGAGCCCCGGGGCGGGCATGGAAATGGCCTCACCCTTGGTAGGTCCAGGTTGGCACTAAGGGACAGGCATGTGGTGGGTTGAAGGAGGAGGGAGTCGCAAAGGGGATGGGGGAGGCAGAATAAGAGCCCTCTTCAGGCAGCTCCTCACAATGCCCCTCTCTCCCACAGTGCTGATCCTGGCTTTCTGCTTGGCGAGCACAGCCGCCCTGGCTGTGGCAGCCCTCTGCTGGTGTAGGTGAGCCGCTGACCAGCGGGTGGATGGGGTCTGACTTTCAGTTCCATAACAACCCTCTCAACCCCAAACCTCTTCAGACTACAGAGGGAGATCCGCCTGACTCAGAAGGCCGACTATGCTGCCACAGCCAAGGCGCCTACTTCTCCTACAACACCGCGAATCTCGGTGCGTAGTTCCTACCCCACCAGGCGCATTCGCTCTAATTCTGTGCACCCCAAGGTTAGCTTAATATTTCCACCCCCTCCCACAGCCTGGGGATCAGCGGCTGGCGCACAGCGCTGAGATGTATCACTACCAGCACCAGAGACAGCAGATGCTGTGCCTGGAGCGGTGAGCCTTCCTGACCTGAAGTGGCAGCCACTTTTGCCCTGCACCTCCATCCCACCCACACCTCACCTAGTCGAGCTTCCCCACCTGCATGCAACCTCTTACTTCCTGGCCTGCCCCACCCCACCTCAGCCCAAAGCCCCCACCCAGGGCAACAGTACACTGAGCACTTTCCCATGGAGAGTGTGCAGAGGACCCAGTTGTCTTGCCCCCACCAGGCATAAGGACCCTCCAAAGGAACTGGAGTCAGCCTCCTCTGATGAGGAGAATGAAGACGGTGACTTCACGGTGTACGAGTGCCCAGGCCTGGCACCGGTGAGTGCCCTAGGCGCTTTCTGCTAGGGTTTCTCCTAATCTTGCTGTATCAGCCTTGCCACCAGAAGCTTGACCCAGTGTCTTCACAGACAGGGGAGATGGAGGTGCGCAACCCACTGTTTGACCATTCCTCGCTGTCGGCACCACTGCCAGGCCCCCATTCCTCACCTCCGCTGCAGTGACTCCTAGACTGACGCCCACTTGCCTGCAGCCCACAGCCCACCGGTGGGAGGAGCAAGTCTTGGTGTTCCCTATCGAAAAGAACAGCATTGTGACCCTCTGCATGCTTTTGGCAGGAGGGAGGCACCAGCCCCTGGGCTCCCTTTCCAGGGAGATTCTCCACCTTATGTGGGAGACCTAGCATCTGCTTGCACATTCTCTGTCTGGTCTGGACCCTCAAACTGGAGGGGCTAGTCCAGCGACCCTAGAGCCCAGGCATGGATAGAGAGATTTCTGGAGATAAAAGCCAATTAAAGTCTTTTTCAAACCTTGAGTGGCTTCTGGCTTCACTGATGGTATGAGGAGTCTACAGTCACACACCTCCCTGGGAAGCCTTGGTGGATGGACATTGAGTGAGGGCCTGGGACCTTCTCTTGCACTTGCAGAGAGAGGTGTTACCTCTATTAGGGACTTGGGCTGGAAGAGAACCACAGACAACCCTCACCCTCTGCAGTGGGTAACTTACTCCTACTACTCACTTTTCTGCCCCAGAGTTTATGAATAGTAAGGGCTAGAGGAGCCCAAAGACAGATTCCAAAGGCCCCATTCTGTGGTATAAAAAGGGTTGGGAGAGGAGCAGTTTGCATATTCCTGGCTGTGGGTACCCAATGCCTCCGTTCCTGCTTGTTTTCTGCCAAGGACAGAAGCCAAGAGAATAGCATATAGACCTGTAGGGTTCTTACAGGGGACAGACTCCTGTACTCCTATAATGTGTTGGGGTGGGAGGGGGATAGGCCAAGCAGATGGACCTGAGGAACACAATGTACCTACAGCCAGGTACATGAGGCAAGGGTTTAGGTAAGGGGAGAAGGCATGTGTATTTGACTGGTCACTCTCTCCTATATGGTTTGGAGAATGATCTGTGACTATAACAGCAGTCATACTTTTAGTTCTGAATGAATTAATGTGCGTACATCTGTTTGTGTGTTTTGTTTATTTGTTTGTTTGAGACAAGGTTTCTCTATGTAACAGTCTTTGGCTGTCCTAGAACTCACTTTGTAGACCAGGCTAGCCATGAACTTACAGAGATCTTCCTGCGCCTGCCACTGAGTGCTGGGACTAATGGAATGCCCAGATAAGTGAATATATTAAGAGGAGCCTCCTGACTCCTTTGACTCCTTTAGTTTCTTCTCTTTTCTTTTCTTTCTTTTTTCTTTTTTTTTTTTTTTTTTTTTTTTTTTGTTTGTTTTTTGTTTTTTGCGATGAGGTCTTTCTGTTTAGCTTTGGAGCCTGTCCTGGAACTAGCTCTGTAGACCAGGAGGTTAGCCTCGAACTCACAGAGATCCACCTGCCTCTGCCTCCCAAGTGCTGGAATTAAAGGCGTGTGCCACCAACGCCCAGCTCCTTTAGTTTCTTCTCTACTGATTGTGCCATCTGCAGGGATGGTCAGGATCCTGCTGACCACCTGACTTCCTTTGAAAGCAGAGGGAACATGTACCTCTCCATTGACTTTCCTTCCTGTAGGATGTGTACTGGCTACAGTCTATTCTCTGGAGACGCTGTGGCCTCTCTGATAAAAAAGATAGGTGATCTGGACATGGTGGCCATGCACCTGAATGGCAGATCCCTATGAGTTTGAGGTCAGTCTGGTCTAAGTAGCAAGCTCCAGGCCATCCAAGGTTACTTAGTGAGACCCTGTATAAAAAAAAAAAAAAAAAAAAAAAAAAAGGGAGGGAGAGAGAGAAAGACACACACAAACACACACACACACACAGAGATAGATGGAGAGAGAGAGAGAGAGAGAGAGAGAGAGAGAGAGAGAGAGAGCCTCTTAGAAGGGGTCCCAGTGTTCCTGGTGTCTTCGGGTTTCTATCGATGTGAAGAGACACCATGACCATGGCAACTCTTATAAAGGAAAACCTTTAATTGGGGTGGCTTACAGTTTGGAGTTTCCATCCATTATTGTCATGGCAGGAAGCAAGGCAGCATGCAGGCAGAGATGGTGATGGGGAAGGAGCTGAGAGTTCTTATATCTTGACCCAGAGGCAACAAGAAGTGGTCTGTCTCACTGGGCATGGCTTGAGCATATGAGACCTCTATGCCCACCTCCACAGTGACACACTTCCTTCAGCAAGACCACACCTACTCCAACAAGGTCATCCCTCTTAAAAGTACCACTCCCTGTGGTCTTACTGGGGCCAATTACATTCAAACCACCCACCAGCTGACAGTGGGGAGTAAAGGCCAAAGCGTCCTTTTTGACCCTCTTATTAACATTGGTGTAAACCTCCAAATTTCGGTGAGCACCCCAAAAGACTGCTTTACTAGCTTTGTAATTTATTTTATTTTATTTTGTTTTTTGAGACAGATTTTCTCTATATAGCCTTGGCTGTCTTGAAACACATTGTCTAGACCAAGCTGGCCTGGAACTCAGAGATCTGCCTGCCTCTGCCTCCAAGTACTGGGATTAATTAAAGATTTGCACCGCCACCATACTATTTTTTTTAAGCTTTATAGTTTTAAGTTCTGTGTAACATTTAGATAAAGATTAGAAAACAAAACAATTTTAAGTAAGTCTTGATTTTGCTATGACTCACATTCTTATTTTAATGTTTTAAAATTTATTTTTATTTTATGTGCATTTGTGTTTCACCTGCATATATGCCTGTGTGAGGGTGCCTTATCTTGGAGTTACAGACAGTTGTGAGCTACCATGTGGTTGCTGAGAATTGAATCTGGCTCCTCTGGAAGAGCAGCCAGTGCTCTTAACCTGAGCCATCTCTCCAGCCCCCACATTCTTTCTAAGCCAGTTACTGTAAATGTTACTTAGAGATCTTAATAACCTTTAATCATCAAACATTCATCATTTTTAAATCCTATCTACAGATCTTGTACTCGACTCACTCAGTCCTTCTGCAACTTAGTGTTAAAGCCTTGAATTTTTATTTTGTCTTCATCTTTCATTTTCAGAACAAAAAAAAATCTCATTTTATTTTATAAAATAAATCTAATCTATTAGATCCTTATCTAATATATTATTTTTCTAAATTATAATTTCTTTTCTAATTAAAGCATTTCTTTTCAAAAATTATATCCTTTTCAATGCCTCTCTTATCTACTTACTCTCATTTCATTTCTATAAGTGAGATTTCAATTCAAATGACATACCTAGTACAGTGTTGTAAATGAAAATTACCTGTCCATACATATTATTAAACTCTGAAGTTTTCCCCATTATAAATCTCACTCCAACCTCTTTATTGCCTGGATCTTTTTCATTTTCTTTCTAATTGGGTCTTTTTTTTTTCCCCCCTCTAAGACAGGGTCTGTCTGTGTAGCTTTGGCTGTCCTGAAACTTGCTCTGTAGATCCGCCTACCTCTGTCTTCGGAGTGCTGGGTTTAAAGGCATGTGCCACCACTATCTCTCATTTGCCTTTTACAGAGTTTGGTAATAGAGAAGTTTTACATTCCAGCAAAAGCCTGTGGAATTATCAGAGACCTTTGTTGTGTGGCATTCACCAGAGAGGACTGCTCAGACATGGGTTTAAGCCAATAGGAAGTCTTTATTAGCCAGCAGTGACGAGGGTTTTCCAGATCCCAATACAGCTGAGTCTTTCTCTGGGTGACCTTTTAAGCACAAAACCTATATCCTGGGTTGACATACTATACTTCAGTTAACAAGAATAGTTAGCCAGAATTGGAACTACAGAAACCAAAATGCAAGGTTAGTACATTTAGAGACTTTCCCAGAGCTGTGGACTAATGGATTAGGTCTTTGTTTTAGTTTTGGTAGGTGGTGCTGTCTACATGTTGAGTTTTACAGTCTGAATGTTTCTTCCACCATGAAATTATTTGTGTTAAGGTGTGGGGCTCTGTTACATTATCCACTGGTTTTGGACTTACCCTGCTCTAAAGAGGTACAGTTGCTCTAAAAAGGTACAGTTGGACCATTAATTTAACTGAACTGATACATAATTGGCCATGTAGCTTAAGATGCAAGGGCCTGCACAGGCCCAGTCAGTGCTGATAGCAGAGTAGTTAGCTAGGGGGACTAAGAGTACAGAAACTGGCATCAATTATCTGATTTATGTCTTTGTCTCTTTTTCTTTTTGAGTTTTTGTTTGTTTGGTTTTTGGTTTTTTGAGACAGGGTTTCTCTGTGTAGCCCTGGCTGTCCTAGAACTTGTTTGGTGGTTCAGGTTGACCTCAAACTCTCAGAGCTCCACCTGCCTCTGCCTTCTAAGCAGTGAGATTAAAGGTATGTGCCACTGCTACTCAGACAAGTTTTTTGTTTTTAATCATGGCAAGATTTTCTAAATTACTCTTGATTGATTAGCATGGAAACAGTGGTTGGGTTTTTTTGTTTTGTTTTGTTTTTACAAAGCCACACATGGTTTTCTTTGTCTCATGAGAAGTAATTTTATAGGATCATTTCTACAAGGGAATCTAACTGTTGTTTTAATACCTCTAGGTCCTGACCAGGTGGTCCACTTAGTTTGGAATGCATCAGAAGAGGTACATGTAGTCAAATGAGTCAGAGAAGCTCAGTCATGGAGAGAAAGCTTAGTTGGGAACTCCAGCTGACGGCCACAGTGTCCCTAGTTGGTTTCTGCTGCATGTTTAAAAGCCAGGATTTGAGTAGCCCCTGTGCTGTTACTCGTTCTTTTATTTGGATTCATCCTGCTCTGCTCAGGACTTTGTCACAAACTGTAACTCAATGTGACAACCCGGATTCCCCAGTAAATCTGTGCGGGATATTTTGTTTTGTTTTGTTTTGTTTTGTTTTTTGAGGCAGGGTTTCCGTGACTGAGCTTCTCATGGTCAAGCTTCCAGCTTCTTCCTTCTGTAGGAACTTTAATCTCACAGGATGAAAAACAGCACCTCCATTGGAAATGACTTCGCTTTCTAGTTGTTCTCAAGAATACAGTATTTTCACTTTTTTCTTTTCTGGCCTGGCTTTCCTATAACAGAGTTGTGTGTGTGTGTGTGTGTGTGTGTGTGTGTGTGTAAACAGACCATCCCTAGACAAGTGGTCTCAAAAGACACTTTAAGACAAAATATGCCTGGGTCTGAAATAAGGGGATGACAACCCCACTTTCAGAGCCAGTTTCTCAGGTGAACTCAAAACAACATATGGCAATTTACCAAGACATTACACGCTTGAAGTAAAGCAAATCTCTCTCTCTCTCTCTCTCTCTCTCTCTCTCTCTGTGTGTGTGTGTGTGTGTGTGTGTGTGTGTGTGTGAGTGTGTGATAATGTGGTCAAAGGTGCTGAAATCCGGCCATCAGTAGATGGACCTGAAGAACAAGGCTAATTAGTCAATCAGGGAGGGTACAAAGGTTATATTCAAAACTCATAAGTATTTGTTGGGGTGGAGAGGGTGCAGGCTCTAGACAACCCTGCAATTGGGAAGACAAGGCTGTTTAGGCACCAGCAGTTCCCTGAAGAGTGGTAGGGAAGACTAGTTAGAAATGAGGTTAACACTGCTTGAAGCTACTGTTTTATCCAAAGCAATATATTTTGGGAGCCAGAGTTGCCCACAGCAGAGACCTCTCTCTCACTCACTGTGACCCTGGGCTGGCCTTTATCATAAACCTGTTTCCTTCTGGGCTATGGTGTGGGAGAAGATCAAGGAGAAAGCTGAGCATAAGTCATAGCTCATGCATGGTCATTGTCACTTATCTGCCTTGAGGAAAGATGGCCACAGAGAACTGGGATGTAGAGAGATCTGGCCTCATTCAGAGCAAAGAACAACCTGATGCTCAGCACATCTGTCTCACTGGTGGGGCTGTAGTCAGAGCCAGGGTCTTCTCAGAGTTCCAGACTCAGTCTAGAGGGTGAGGTCCACAATGTTTCCAATGCTGTCCCTGCTGGGCTTTTCTAGAGGTCCACCTTCATGACATTTTGTATATCTTCAGTGTGTTCCTGGGGTCTTTGCTGCCTACTGTGCAGTGTAGATGGACAACTCTGGGGTCTACAGGGGCTTGGTGATTCAACTCTTAGGCAAGGAGCATAGCTTAGCCTTTCCCAGAGCCATATTACCCTATTCCCTGTGCCAGTAGTTCAGCTGTCCTTTCTCTTCCCCAGGGACCCTGCTGAGGGGCACATTGTTTGTCTCCAACAAGGAGCCAGTCTCATGGAAGCCCTTGCTTTGACTTGCCAGAGGCCTTAGCCCACCTTTGCCTTCTGCAGGCCTGGCCCCTAGGATCCCAGCTCCTCTTCCTGCTTCTTGTGAAGTCCAGTGGGTTGCACCTGTTTTAGCTCCTTTGTCTCTTTAGCAGAATCTTCAGATGCCACTCAGTGTAGATGCCAAAGGGTGACAATCTGTATCCCAGCACAAACCTGGGGTGACACCCATCCGCTCTGATGGTGCTCCCAAACCAGCAAGACTCCGGAGGGAGACCATGCATGAAACAGAATGTGTAGTCAGTGATCCTGGGACACAGGCTCTCCTAGCTCCAGGGACTAGAGGGATGGCTCATTTTGGAGAGTGTTTGCCATGCAGGCATGAGGACCTGGGATTGGCAGCATCCACATAAAAGCCTGGCAAGATGGCTTAAATGGGTAAAGGCTCCCACTGCCAAGCCTGACAATTTGAATTCAACACTCACATTATAGAAGGAAAAAACAATTTGTTACACAAAAAAATAGAAGACCCACATACTGATATTGAGCTTCAAGCTGAAGATCACAAAAGCAAAGCATCCAGCCACCCGTTCTTGTCTCTGTCTTAGCTCAGACCAAAGGGTGATCCTCAAACTATTCCCGACTTCAGTTGTCCTCAGATTCACTCAGACTGCTATTCTGTCCTCAACATGGCTAGAGATGAACTCTCAGACTGAATGCCTTTAGGACTGCATCAATTTCATGTAGTCAGTGTGGCTTTGAACTAACAGAGATCCATCTACCTCTTAATCCTAAATTCTGGGATTAAAGGTGTGTATCATCATTGCCTGGTATCTAGAGCTTGAGGCTGGCTTTGCTTTCTGAATCATCAGGCAAGCTTTACTAAATCATAAATAATGTATCACCACACAGATTCTTGCAAGTTATCCTTTGACCTCCATAATGCACACCCACAGCCACATACACACAAGTAAGTAATATGTAATTTAAAAGACTTTGGCTGACAAGAAAGATCAGCCGCTAAATGTGCTTGCTGCCAACCATGATGAGCTCAATTCAGTCCCCAGCACCCACATGATGGAAAGAGAGCACTGACTCCAGCAAGTTGCCCTCTGACCTCCACAAGTGCTCCATGGTACAGGTGTGTGGTACATGCACACACACCCTAAATAAATAAGTGCAATCTTAAAAGATTTTTATTTCTAAATAAAAATGTATGTAAATGCATGTGTGTCTCTGTGTGGGTATATGCACGTGGGTGTCCACAGAGGTGAAAAGAGGGGTCAGATTCCTTGGAGCTGAAGTTAATGGGCAGTTGTAAGTCACTCAAAATAGACTCTAGAAACTGAACTCAGGTTCTCTGCAAGATCAGTATGTGTTCTTAACCTCTGAGCCATCATTCCATCCCCAAATGCCACTAATTTGAAAATTATTTGTGTTTATGGGTGCTTTGCGTGCATGTATGTCTGTCCACCACATATGTGCAGGCCTTGGAGGTTAGCAGAATATGTTGGGTCCCCCTGGGACTGTGTTACAGCTGATTTTGATCTACTGTGTGAGTGCTGGGAATCAAGCCTGTGTCCTCTGGAAGAGCAGCCAGTGTTCTTAACCATTGAGCCATCTCTCTAACCCCTCCCCCCAGCAATGTAATTTTTAAAAAAGTGTAATAGGTGTGTTGGTGTATGTCTGTAGCCCTAAAGACCAGGGATCCCAGGGGCTTGCTGGCATCTAGCCAATTGGTGAGCTCCATGTTCCGTGAAATACTCTGTCTTAACATACATGCACACACTCTCTCTCTCTCTCTCTCTCTCTCTCTCTCTCTCACACACACACACACACACACACTCAAAGTTCTTCCTGTCTTCATCACCTAGGAGGTGATGTCCTTCAGCCCCTGCCAGCCTGGGGGGCCAGGGAGTGGCCCCAGATTCTGGGTACCCCAGCTTCAGCCTTCTAACAGTTGTGCAGCTCAGAGGAGTGTGTCCTGGTGCAAAACAGAAAAGGATATGCAAAACTTGGGGTGAGGACACATGGGTTTCTAGAGAACCAACTCCCAGCACATCTGTAGCTCATCCAACAGCTTCACCTGGACAAGTGCAAGGACATGCTCATTCCCCAGTGGAAAAAAAATGGGAGAAGAGGGCCTGAAGTGCAGAGACCACACCTCTCCCAGCCGTTTAGGGTTGTCTGCCTGCTGCCCAGCCCAGTTGGCTCCTGATACCACTTTCACAGTACCCCTTAGCAGCATGCTTCCTCATCTAGGTGTCCCCTTTACTGCCTGAAAGCCTACAAGTCCCCATCTCTATGCTTCCCCAAAGGCAAACCCTGAGCCCCATGTCCCCAAAACCGCTGTTAAGTGTGTCCATTCCCTCTTTAGCAAGTTAAGGTGACTTCAGAGAATGGCCACCAGGGGGACCTCTAAGCACACATCTGGCCAGTCTTGGCTGTTGGGTGAGGATCAGGCAGGTGGGCAGGCACTTCCATAGGTAGCATGTTCCTCACCCTCCTGCTGCCCCACGTCTGTGTGTGTAGGGGTGCAGTGGTCTGTAGGGCTGTGCCTGCTCTGGCTGGAGGAGGGCCCACAGCGTCTCTTAGGCCGGGTAGAGTGTGTGATCCTGGTCCTGTGTGCTCCAAACTGCCGCTCTGGGGCTGGGTGCCCTTGCTTCCCAGACAGCCCAGTGAGCTGGGAGGCCTGGTGGGGTGAAGGGCTATGCTGAGGCTCACTGGCTTTCCCTTTGACTCATGCTTTTTCAACCCTCCCCCCTTTTTCCTCTTTCATTCTGACCCATTTCTGGGCCAAACTTCTGAATCTATTCCCCAGTTAGCATGTGCTCATGATCAGGGGCCCCTACAGCTGCCAACCTGGGCTGGCATGGGAGGGTTAGACAGTATGAAGGTAGATGTGGGGGAGGTTCCTTCAAATCCACCCAGGAAGGGAACAGGCTGCCGGTGTGGGCGAGGCTGGGGCAAGGGCCCCCGCCAGGCTGGCGTCACAAACAGGAAGGACAGCAGGCTCTGCCAGCCAGAAGCCTGTGGCCCCACGCTGGCAGGATGGCCCCTTTCCTGCAGGTCCCCCACTGCCTTCTGAGTTCCTGTCACAAGGAGAAAAGGTGGGGTGGGGTGAAGTGAGGTCTGCAGCCAGGGTGTGGCTCTCCTGGGGTCACTCTGCTTGGGGAGAGATGAAGAGAGATGCCAGGGGCAGAGCCAAAAGGGCGGATATCACTATGGTCATCTCACTAAGCGCCAAGTGATTAGAAGGGCAAGGGCACAGCTGCCCACTCCACGGCCACCTTCAGTTGTATCTCAGTCAGCTAGATGGCTTCTGGTGGCGCCCACACCCTCCCTTCCCCTTCAGGCATTGCGCAAACTCCCCACCACAATCTGGAGGTTATACCCTGCACTAGGGGGATGGGCACCTCTGAGGTGCCAAACAGCCACCTTCTCCAGCTCGCGCCTCTGCCCCCACCATGGGTCTGCTGTCAGTTACTTGGTTCCTGTCTCAACGACAACAGCCATGTGAGACTATGGCGGGGGAGGCCAGGAGTCCTGGAAGCCCAGCAGTGCAATAGACAGAGCTGAGTGAAGTATAAGAGGCAGTTCCTGAAAGGGACTCTGGGGAAGCAGATCCGTCTGGCCCACGGCTTCTGTCCTTTCAGAACTCCTGGTCCGGTGCTCTGGGACATGGACAAGGCAAGCTTGCTGTTCCCCATATGGGACCCCACAGTGTCCTGGTGGGGGTGGAGGGAGCAGGAGCACCTTGGCTGAAAGCCTTGTATAGGCTGAAGCTTGGGGTGACCCTGCCAGGCCAGCCCACATTGGCCTGTACTAGGTCATTGCATCTCCAGGTTAGGGGGTGAGGGAGAGGAATCTTACCTTCAAGATACAGGTTAGTCCTCCCAGGCCAGCTGGAAGGAAGCCAGACAAGCCCAGACCTGAGGTTGGGACTAGCCTTCCTGTTTCTGGAGTGGATGCCAACCCCCTGCCCATCAGCCTGCCTGTCCACGTCAAGGACACACAGACTCCTTCCCTTTCCAGACTGGAAAGCCCCCTCTTGGGGTAGCAGGAAGAAAGGAAGTGACCTTCAGCTCTTCCTAGTCCATCCAGAACCTTGGGCTGAGCCTACAGTTCAAGGTTTGCATGCCCACAGGTCTGTAGGCAGAGAGAGATGTGCATTCCCAGCCCTCCCTGCAGTCCAATGCAGCTGAATCTGCCCTTGAGGCATGTGCTAAGTAAGGTCTCATCGGACTGCACTGGGGCCCTTTTCTAAGGATTAAGATTCTGTGAACAAGGCAGTTCCTAGAGGTGGTGGGGTAGGATGGCCTCTGAGAGCAGCATCTTGTGATGCCTGAGGGTCTGTAAGAACAGGGCCAGCTCAGTGGGGGTTGGGGGAAGTGGGTGTCACTACAGGGAGGGGCCTCAGTGGCCTCCTGGGGAAGTGAAGTTGCTTTCTTTGGGTGTCCTGGGGTTGCATGGTGAACCATGGATGGGGTGCTCATCTGGAGAGGGGGCCACTTCTGCTTAGAATATTCACAGTGGGGCTTTCCTTTTCCTGAGGGCAAGATGGGGCTCTGCCCCTCCTCCACATGCCTAGGTGCTCATCTCTAGGGACCAGCGGGTCGGGCAGGGGGCCCTGGCTGGGCCTTCTTCCTGTCTCTATTCCCTCTTCCAGCAGAGGATGGGGTGGGTGGGGGTGGGGTTGGATAGTGGTTGATGCCAGAAACTGAAGGGGTAGGGTGGGGCAGAAGTGGGAAGGTCCCTGGCCTCTCTCACCTTGGGTAGATGAAACGAAAGCACAAGGGGTTGAGCGGAGGTGCAGCTGTGATTTCAGGGTGCCTCTACTGGGGAGGCTGCTGTGATTTGGAAACCCCGTTTCCTTGGGTGACTGTTTCAGAAGGCCGTGGATGAATTGTGAGTATCTGGTCCTTGAGGCATCCCAAGTGGGGATGGTGGGGATTTACAGGTGTCCCTGAGTCTAGTGTGACAGGGCTTCTTCTTTTTTATCTTGCTTCAGGGTGCAACCCTACCCGGAGGTTGCGGGCCTGGGGGTGCCTGGCTGGAGGTGGGACACTCATGGCCCTCTGGCTCCGCTGGCTGCTGCAATCAGCTCCCATGGGTGCTCCAGTGCCTCAGCCCACAGTCACCATCCTTATCTGGCATTGGCCTTTCACCAACCAGCCTCCAGAGCTGCCTGGTGACACCTGTACTCACTATGGCATGGCTAGCTGCCGCCTGAGTGCCAACCGGAGCTTGCTAGCCAGTGCAGATGCTGTAGTTTTCCACCACCGCGAGCTGCAGACCTTGAGGTCTCGCCTGCCCCTAGACCAGAGGCCGCAGGGACAGCCTTGGGTCTGGGCCTCCATGGAATCGCCCAGCAACACCCATGGTCTCCATCACTTCCGAGGCATCTTCAACTGGGTGCTGAGCTATAGGCGTGATTCAGATATCTTTGTACCCTATGGTCGATTGGAGCCCTACTCTGGACCTACACCCCCACTACCGGCCAAAAGTAAGATGGCTGCCTGGGTGGTCAGTAATTTCCAGCAGAGGCAGCAGCGTGCAAGGCTGTACCGGCAGCTGGCCCCGTACCTGCAGGTGGATGTGTTTGGACGTGCCAATGGACGGCCACTGTGCGCTAGTTGTCTTCTGTCCACTGTGGCCCGGTACCGCTTCTATCTGTCCTTTGAGAATTCACAGCATCGAGACTACATCACCGAGAAGTTTTGGCGCAATGCACTGGCAGCTGGTGCTGTGCCTGTGGTGCTGGGACCTCCTCGGGCCACCTACGAGGCTTTTGTGCCACCAGATGCCTTTGTACATGTGGATGACTTCAGCTCAGCCCGTGAGCTGGCTGTCTTCCTTGTCAGCATGAATGAGAGTCGCTATCAGCGCTTCTTTGCTTGGCGAGACCGGCTCCGTGTGCGGCTCCTGGGTGATTGGAGGGAACGTTTCTGCACTATCTGTGCCCGCTACCCTTACTTGCCCCGCAGTCAGGTCTATGAAGACCTTGAAAGCTGGTTCCAGTCTTGAACTCCTGCTGCTGGGAGAGGCTCTGTGTGTGTGTGTGTGTGTGTGTGTGTGTGTGTGTGTGTGTGTAAGACTGATGTTGAAACCTAAGTACTAGGCATCCAGCCTCTTGGGTCACTATGGGACTAGCCTGAGGCTCAGGTTGATGATCAGGAAGCAGGTATATGAGTAGAGCAGAGTAGGCAGTAGAAGCCATCTGGTTGAGGAAGCTGGTGGACTTTAGAGTAGGGATCTCAGGAAAGAGACAACAGCGTGGAAGGAATTAGTGATCATATCCTCTTACAAGCTAATCAAACAGGAAAGGCAGTTGAGTGTCCCCAACTTACCTTGAACGGACCCATGCTCAAAGCTCAGACTAGACAGGGAGTATTTCTGTAGCTGGGAACATCCTAGGCTTTGACTTTTGGGTACAAAACTACAAGTTCCTGAACCCCCACAGAAAAGGCACTCGCCTTAGGGGCGCAGGTGCATATTCTAGAACTCTGGGTGCAAACCATATGCTGGGTTCAGGTGTGTGTGTGTGTGTGTGTGTGTGTGTGTGTGTGTGTGTGTGTGTGTGTGTAGGGAGGACAGTGTGGCTGATTCTAAGCTTTTGTCATTACAGTCCCCTCAGGGAAAGAGTTGCCACTAATAAAGCCACTGACACAGATCTCCTGGGTCAGGTCTGTGAGGCAGCAGAGGCTACCAGCCAGCCTTCCTCTGCTTATTCCTCTCTCCATCAGTCACAGAGTTTCTTGTTTCTGCCGACAGCCTTAACAATTTACTAGGAACCCTTAACACTCCATGCCCCTTCCCGGGTCTCCAAAGCCCATTGGCTGGGAACTGAGGTCAAACTTATTTAATGCTGGAGGTGTCAAATGTCAGGTCTCAGGTTGGAGGGGTGTCCTGTGTGACAGGGTCTGATTAATGATGGCTGGTAGAGATATCCATGAGGGGATTCAGTGAAAACACGATGGTAGAAGGAGCCCTTGTGCTGGGCTAGGAGTGAGGGGAGGAGATGTGGGGGTGAACCCATGAGTATATGACAGGTTGAGCTCTTGGGATGGGTTGGGACTTGGGCTTGTCTTTGCCTTGGGGGTGGGTGGCAGTGCCGGCAGGAAGCCCCCCTCTCCCCGTGGTTTGTGGGAAAGACCTGCCCATGGCTTCCTGCCCTGACCCAGCCCCCTGGGCTAACTGAGGAGAAGGAAGTGTCCTGGGGCTGGGGAGAGCTTTGGGTCCTCTCACATCAGCCCTGGGGGACCTCTCCTCAATGAAGGAGCTGAGAGATGATGGGAAGCTTTAGCCCTCAAAGGTTTTCATTCATTTTTAAGAGCAATCTGAGTGTCTCAGGCTGGACTCTATACACTGTCCATTGTCCCATTCACAGGTGGGAAACCTCAGCTGGTAAACAGCCATCACACATCACCCTCAAATGTCTCCTGATCGCTGGAGCTAGTGGCCCTCTGCTGCCCCCTGCTGGTCATATACAGAAATTGGTCCTGCAGCACTATCAATAGGCACCCACCAAACACCAAGCTCTGTGTGCAGGAAGAAGCCAGGTTTACATGGATATAGGGGATGGGGAAACAAATAAACCACATATCAAAGGGACAGACTGTCTCCCCAATCAGCCCTGCCAGCCAAGGAGTAGCTCTTGAGGTCGTTTTGTGTCTCTTCACTGTTAAGAGCAGCAGCCCGGGAAGGGTCAGCAGCCACAAAGCATGACTCTAGTAAACTCTTCACACTTACGCTGTCTCAGCACCATTTTTAATATAAACCTAACTTTCTCAGGCCAGAATTAGGACGCGCTCACCCCTAGCAGTTTCCAGTTATGCACTCCCAACCCTTCACGTGGTGCATCTACTTGTGCCTGGTAAGCATTCCCGCTGCACATAGTTTTCTGAGCATCTCACCCTCGTGGCCTTCCACCAGAAAGGTTGCTGTGACCACCACTTGGAGCTCCATGCAACCTCAGTTTGCTTGTTCTAAATGCAACTAAAACTCTGTGAGAAAGAAACCTGTTTGGATGACACCCCAGGCCCCCCAAGAGGTTGGTTCATAGCTGTCCCCACCTGCACGCTGTGTGCGTGGTCACTCCCAGGCTCTGTTAAGCAAAATGCAATCTTCACCTCCACCTGTGTCTCTCCTAACCACTGAAGGTGCCCAACATTTCTCTGCTTGTTTGTTTGTGTTTTAGACAGGGTCTCATGTATCCCTGGCTGGCCCTGAATTCACTATACAGCCAAGGATAACCTTGAATTCCTGATCCTCCTGCCTCTGCCTTTTACTTTTCAGGGACTACACGTGTGTAGTTGCTTTATATTATTATAATCATTTTTAAAATTTTGGGTTTTTGAGACGGGGTTTCTCTGTATAGCCTTGGCTATCCTGGAATTCACTCTGTAGACCAGGCTGGCATCAAACTCAGAGATGCACTTGCCACCTCCTCCAAGTGCTGAGATTAAAGGCATGTGCCACCACCAGCCAGTGCACTAGGCTCTTTTTTAAATATCTAAGTCAAGTTATGCTTGTTGAGCTGCATGTTGCATCCTGGAGCCTTGAGGTTATTACTCACTCACTCTACACAGATGGGATTATGCTAATAGAGCAATGTCCCTTCTCTAAAAGAATGTCTGGCCCTGCTTTCCATCTCTAGTGGTGACCTCGTGGGGACCAAGCCTCCCTCGGTGTTCTGAGAGGATCAGTGGAACATCTTGGGGACTCCTCTGCACAAATCTCCCAACTGGGGGCACATACGTAGAGTCCCTTGGGAAAAAGTATAGGGTGCCCAAGTTCTCCCCAGGCCTCGGAAAGGTGTCAACCTAGATTGATGGCAGCTGTGAGGAATCTTGGGAACACACTGCATTACCGCTGGGTGGGCCGGGTGAGCAGTGAGGCCTAGTGCTATGCGCAGGTGCAGCGGGGCCGGGGCTCGGCGGGCCTGGGCGCCCTCTGGCGGGCACCCGAGCGCCGAGACTTCTTTAAGCGGGGGTGGCGGGCGCGGGCGCGAGAGCGAGTCGCGGGAGCTGCTGCGGCCGCCGGGGCGGAGCCTGCGAGGAGCAGGTCCTGGACTGTCGAGCGCCCCGCCCCCGCGCGGGCGATGCCGAGCGGAGCGGCGGGCTGCGGGGCCCGGCGGGGCGTGCAGAGGAGCGGGCCGCGGCGCTGAGGCGGCGGAGCGCGGCCCGGCCATGGGCTTCCTGCACCAGCTGCAGCTTCTGCTCTGGAAGAACGTGACGCTGAAGCGCCGGAGCCCGGTGAGCGACCCGCGCCCGTCCTCCGGGGCCCGCAGGCCGCGCACCCGATTTGCCGGTGCGCTCCCAGCGTGCACGTGCAGTGCCCAGGCGCGCGCAGACCCCGGGGAGGGCGCCGTCGGAGACCCTGTCTCCGGCCCGCTACTTCCGCGGGCTTCCCGGCTTCGGGTAGCGGCTTCGGCTGTGCCCTCGCCCGCTGACACTCGCAACGCTCGCTCGGCTGAGTCACGGGCCGGCGCCCTTCGCAGCGCTCTCTGGCAGGCTGGGGTGGGGGCAGGTGGTCCCTAGACTTCAGTTCTGGCGAGGCCCAGGTCCCTGGGACAGCGGGGTTGGGGCACACCATTCAGCTTAGGGGCTCCGAGCCCTGAGCCCACCGCCTCTGGTACCCCCAAAGGGACCTGTGTCTTCATTCCCTTCATCGCTTCTCTGCCCTTGGGCATGCACCTTAGGCTGAAGATGGTACCAAACAGCCCTCGCCGCCGCCCTCTTCCTCCGCCGCCTCCTCCTCTTCCTCCTCTCCTCTTCTCCTCCCTCCATCATCTCCTCCTCCCTTCTCCTTTCCTAACCCATCCTGACAAGTCCACAACCCTCACTCCTGTTTTCTCATCCCTGGGAATGTCCTTGTTGTGCCAGTTCAACCTGTCAAATCCCAGCACCCATTTGTCCTTTAGGGCCAGTTTCCCCTGAGGCACCTCCTCTGATTTCTCCTGCCTCGGGCCTCCCTGGGGTCTGGGGCCTGCTGAGCAGAGCTTGGCACCAGGCTTCTCAGTACCTGTCTAGGGCAGCCAGGACATAGGAGTGTTGAGGTAGGAGTCTTGTTTGGTGAGAAGCAGGATGGGGTAGGGGCATGGATGGCGTTGGCCTTGTTGGGTTTTATTCCAGCCCCTGGAAAGGCAAGGACACCCAGAGAGTCTGGGGCCAGCAAGAGTATCCGAGGGCTCTTGGGATTTTGCAGGGTGGAGACGAGAGAGTGTGGGGGCCTAAAGGGACCCCTTGGGTAGCAACAATCCTCCTATGTTCTGCTTTTCGTACTTCAGGTGCATAATAAGAAACTCTGGGCTATAGGCAGGATGGGTAGCAATCATCACCATGGCCTGGCAGGATTCCTGTGGGCACCTGGCTCTGCCAGGACTGGGCACATTCCCTGTCCTGGTTGTCTGGGGCTGGCTGGTGTAGGGTCTGAAGGAGCAGGCCTTTTATTCTAGCTTTTGAGTCACCAGGGGAAGGGACATGGAGCAAGGATGTAGGCATGCCTTAGTGCTAGCCCCAAGTTGCTTGTCAGGGAGGCTCCTTTGGGGCTCAGGAGTAGAGGCTGAGACACAGTCCCTGCATCTCATGGGAGCCTCACACCAGGCTAGAAGGAGAGTCCAGTGAGTTGACAGTCATGTGGAGGTGTCTTGCCTTTTCTTAGGATTGACCGCTGCCTGCTAGGCTTGGGTTGATGGGTAGGACCTTCCCAGGTTCCCATTCTTCAGCTTTCCCAGAGATCAGTTAGACCACAGTGGCACCTTAGCCCATGGCTGCAGTGAGGCACTCCCAGTGGCTTTCTTCCCCCAGGAAGACAGTCTGCTGAAGTCAGGGATGCATTTGTGCAAAGTTTGTGATCTGGAGAGGGACCCCAGGACCTCTGCCCTTCCTGCGTCCTTCTCCCAAGTGCTGTGTGTGCCTCAGTTACCCTGTTGCTGAGGTGTGCATGGGACACTAGTCTATCCTGGCTCCCATGGGAGGCTCACCAGCATTGAGTAGCTGTGGTGGAAGTCCCCAACGTCACACTTGGGTGTCACCTGATCCTTCCACTCCCCCTGACCACCACAATCACTAGGCTGCAGGGGGGCAGCTAAGGTCCAGG
Source organism: Phodopus roborovskii (assembly GCF_943737965.1). NCBI lineage: Eukaryota > Metazoa > Chordata > Mammalia > Rodentia > Cricetidae > Phodopus > Phodopus roborovskii. The sequence goes on from NW_026126418.1 coordinate 66,248,700, forward strand.
GTGGGCAGTGTGGAAACACTGGACTTTTCTTGAGGGATGGAATCCCTGGGTCACTTGCTGTCACCTAAGTGGAACACCTAGGTATTGCTGGACCTGTGCCGCCTGCCTGTAACCAGATGCCCCTGTGGTGCCTGCCACCTGCCAGCTAGGACTCTTCCTCCCAGCAGCTCATGCGCAGACGTTGCTATAGTGATAGGGAGAGGGCCCGGCCTCTGCTGCAGTTACTCTGGCAGAGGTGCCCTGAGCAGGGTGGAGGTGCCCAGGGTAGGGCCGTCTCTTGAACTGTCACCATCAACTCAGTATGTGTGAAACACATGTGTCCTGCAGCCCTGGGTGCACATATCCAAATCACCTCCTCAACTGGCCGTGGACTCGATCCTGGCTGGAGAGGAGGTGGAGGCTGGCACAGGCTGAGGCGGGTGTGGGGTGTGGACACACAGCAGGGTGTTCTGGGTCACAGAGAGCTATTGTCAGAACACAGTAGACACAGCCAGGGACAGGCTGGGCATGGCCCCACACCACTCCTGGGTGGGGAGGGACAGAGGTGGCTTCAGAGTCTGCTTCAGATGGTGATGAGGGTGAAGGAGACCTGATATTACAGAGCCATGGAGGAGGACTGCCTCTGGTGGTGGGGGGTGGGCCTCTTTTCCCTATGGTCTCAGAGGCAGGAGCTTCCTGATATATTGCCTGGCCTTCCTCCCTGAGCTGAGGTGTGGGCAAGAATTGAGGAAGCCCTTTGTTTTCTGGGAGGCACTGGCAGGAGAGCCTGGGCCCAAAGGTTTTGGCACTTCTGGCCTACCTTGCAGCCTAGCCCTGAGAAGTTAGAGTAGGAAAAGAGGCTTTTGCCTTAGAGACCATGTTTGCTGGAGGCTCAGGGCCCTGGTCACAGTCTGGGCCTTACTCACTAGGCCTTGTCTCTCTGAGTCCAACACAAAGTTATAAGGGTGATGCAGGGAAGAAGAGGAGGGGAGGGGAGAGGGAGGGGAAGAGAGGAGGGGTGCATGTAGGAGCTCAAGGCAGAGACCACATTTGGCCCTCCAAGATCCCACCTGGTGGCTCAACAGGTTGGCAGGGAGAAGAGGAGTTGGGTAAATGAATGGGTTAGAGTTGACCACAAATTGGCTAATTTGTCCCTGTTGGCCTTGGACCTCTTCAGAGAGTAGGTGGTCCATGGTTTGTCAGGCACAATCTAGGCTGGAGGACAAGAGATTCTATTTGGTGGGACCACACAACATTCAACGTCTTGGTATACCAGGAGGGACTAGCACCTTGGTTGGATGTGTGAAACCTGTGTTGACTTTCATTGCCACTGGGTGCACATGGCTGCCTGGCTGGTCCTTCGAGGAGAACCCAGGCTAGCACATGTCCGGCATGTCCAGTGCTGGGCAGGCAGTGTAGCCTCACGTGGCCTACCCTTTCCAGTGGGTCCTGGCTTTTGAGATCTTCATTCCACTTGTCCTCTTCTTCATCCTGTTGGGACTGCGGCAGAAGAAGCCCACCATCTCCGTGAAGGAAGGTGAGGTGCAGACATAGCCTGGGCACATGGGGGGTGCAGGGAGGGGTAAGAGTCCTCTGTGTGCACACGTCCCTGTGTCCCTGTCCCCAAGACTCCCGAGGCCATGACTCAACTGCCTGCTCCCCATGTGGTTCTGCCACGTGTCTTGGCTAGGCTATGGAGGTCAGGGCTGGCCTCTGTGGCCGTGAATGACGATGGTGCCTGTTTCTGGAAGGTCCAGGCATTCACTAGTTTCCTCTGTTCTGTTTTGACCTGCCCCCCACCCTGCATGGTCTCTTGTCCTCTTCGGCCCGGCCTGCATGCAGTCTGTAAGTGAGCAGCCATCTCCGCCTTGCTGGCTCAGGTGGCAGCCATGGATGTCCTGGCAGGTCCTCCTGGTGCGGCTTAAGCACCCCTACTGCTTGCATTAACAGCCTCCTAGCAGCTGGGTCCTGTAGAAGCAAGCCCCTGCCTGTGGTCAGGAAAGGTGGTGGCCTGTGATGTGGGGGTGGGGGATAATGAAGGGCCAGGCCACCCAGGCCATAGCTGGTACCCTGGTCAAGACATTGTAGTATCGTCTTGGCAGGGTATCTGTGGGGTTCCTGGGCTGAGCCTGAGCTAGCCTCATCTCATGAGGCTGGAATGGCTGGCAACTTCCCCTTCAAAGTCCTTTGAGCTGATGCACTCACTTTGCTAACCAGTTGGCCTGAGAGGTCAGAGGTCACTGCCAAGGGGTGCCTCATATGCTACCCTGGTCTCTGTGGGCAGGAAGATTGTTGGGGCATGTGGGCACCGCACATGCTAAGGTGTGATGTGCTGGGAGTTGCAGGGGACGGGATGGCAGGTGGCCCTCTGACCTCTGACCTACAGAGTCATTTGCCTTAGCACAGCTGGGGGTAAGGTGCTCTGTGCCCCAATCCTAGTCTGCCTGAAGCTGCTTTTCCTTTCTGACTGTCTTCAAATATCTCTTTTGCCCCCCCAACCTGCCCATCCTTGATCCCACCAGCTTTCTACACCGCAGCACCCCTGACTTCTGCTGGCATTCTGCCCGTCATGCAGTCACTTTGCCCTGATGGCCAACGTGACGAGTTTGGTTTTCTGCAATATGCCAACTCCACGTAAGTGCCCCCACCCCATGCTTTGGGAGCCGGCTACCCCTTCCCCTACTCCATAGCAAATGGCTGATGTCTTGTGGTGTTGCAGGGTCACCCAGCTTCTAGAACGTCTCAACCGTGTAGTGGAAGAGGGCAACTTGTTTGATCCAGTTCGACCCAGCCTGGGCTCAGAGCTTGAGGCCCTGCGTCAACATCTGGAGGCTCTCAGCTCAGGCCCTAGCACCTGGGAGAGCCACTCAGCCAGACCTGCAGGTGTGCCCTGTATGGGGATGGCTTGGGGGAGGGCCTAAGTACTGCTATCACTGGAAGCCTGCCCGCTTCATCACTCTGGGTCACAGCCTGCCTTTGGTCCTGGGTCCTTGTGTCTACACCACATTGTCCCTTACCTGTGTGCTTGAGGCAGGCCCAGTGCAGTGTTGGCAGCTCTGCTCGGAGCCTATCTGGGACACCTTAGCCCCAGCTAGAGCCGGCCCCTCAGTCCCACCCTCCTGCCTGTCCAGTTTCCTCCTTCTCTCTGGACTCGGTGGCCAGGGACCAAAGGGAGCTTTGGCGTTTCCTGATGCAGAACCTGTCACTGCCCAACAGCACAGCCCAGGCCCTCCTGGCTGCCCGTGTGGACCCTTCTGAGGTGAGGTGGGGCAAGTATCGGTGGTAGCCACACCCCTCTGCCTCTGGTTTCAGCAATGAGGGAGGGGCTACAAGTGTACCTGAGCTCCTCTCAGGGCTTTGGAGCCCCTACTGAGCCAGACCCCTCACAATGCAGGTCTATCACTTGCTTTTTGGTCCTTTGCCTGCCCTGGATGGGAAGTTGGGTTTACTCAGGAAGCAGGAGCCATGGAGCCGCCTGGGTAACAATCCTCTGTTCCAGATGGAGGTGAGGGGCCTGTCCCTGGGAGATGGGTGGAAGAAAGGCTCTCCCTTAGTTACGCATACATTCTGGGGATCCATGGTGTGCATAGGAAAGTGGAGGCAGGGTGGTGACTCGAGTGCTCCCACTGCACTATCGAACCCTGGCACAGAACCAACACAGTGGACGGGCAGGGCAAAATCTTGTATTGCCTTCAGTAGGCCCTTGGTCATTTCTTGGTTGGAGTGCAGGTTTTACCAGTCCCCTGTGCCTTGCCCCCAGGAGCTGCTGCTGGCTCCTGCCCTCCTGGAGCAGCTCACATGTACACCAGGCTCTGGGGAGCTGGGCCGGATTCTTACCATGCCTGAGGGTCATCAGGTGGACCTGCAGGGTTACCGGGATGCTGTCTGCGGTGGGCAGGCTACAGCTCGTGCCCAGCACTTCAGCGACCTGGCCACTGAGCTCCGGAACCAGCTGGACATGGCCAAGATTGCCCAGCAGGTGAGATCCTGCCAGCCAGTTGGCCAGCAAACCTGCTGACCAGCCTGGAGGAGGTGCTGGGGCTACTTGGGGCCTGAGGGTGGGAGGCACGGTATGGCTTATAATTGAACATTTGATACCCTCTACCCAGTTTCAGGCCTCAGTTCCTTTCCATCTCTCATCCCAAGCTATAGCTCTAGTCCTGGCCAGGACTTCCTCAACTGTGGACCCTCCCTCATCTTCCCCAAGCACTGTCCCCTGCTAACATCCTTCCTGTTCCATTCCTGAACTTAGTCTCTTCCCTGAGTCACCTCCAGCCAAGTTCACCCTGTCTTCTAGCCTACATTTTCCATATGTCTTGTTTTCCCCTCAGCTGGGCTTGGATGTCCCCAACGGCTCAGACCCCCAGCAGCAGGCACCATCCCCACGGAGTCTGCAGGCACTCTTAGGGGACCTACTGGATGCCCAGAAAGTTCTTCAGGATGTGGATGTCCTGTCAGCTCTTGCCCTGCTGCTGCCCCAAGGTGCCTGTGCTGGCCGGGCTCCTGTACCTCAAGCTAGCAGCCTGAATGGAGTGGCCAACAGCACTGGGACAGGAGCAAGCACAGGGTCCAACGCCACCGTTGAGGAGGGCACCCAGTCGCCTGTAACTCCAGCCTCTCCCGACACTCTGCAAGGCCAGTGCTCAGCCTTTGTACAACTCTGGGCTGGCTTGCAGCCCATCTTGTGTGGCAACAACCGGTAGGTCAGCAACAGAGGGGTAGAGGGAGGGGAGAGTCATGGGGTAGTGGGGAGTTGAACCCATTGCTTGGCCCTTGTGCATAGACTCCATTCTGGAAGTCCCATTTGCTATCTGCTCACCCTATGCCTGACCTGACATCCCACTTTAGCCTGACGTTTGGCTTCTGTTGAGCCATCCCAAGTGCCCCTTTACACTGGTCTTGATATCTTTCCCTGTTCCTGGTACTTTGTCTCTGACAGCACCATTGAGCCTGAAGCACTTCGGAGGGGCAACATGAGCTCCCTGGGCTTCACAAGCAAAGAGCAACGGAACCTGGGCCTTCTTGTGCACCTCATGACCAGCAACCCCAAAATCCTGTATGCACCAGCGGGCTCTGAAGCTGACCGTGTTATCCTCAAGGTGTGTGAGTCTGGCACATTTGGTCATGAGTTTTTCCTGTCTTCCTAGCAGGAGCACAAGCCCAGCAAAAGCCTGAGTGAGGGTTCTGAAGGCCCAGGACTATGTAGGACTGATGACAGCCACAGCTGACTTGTAGTGGTGTGCCTGGCAAGGGGAGTTTCAGGGCTGGAGGTGCAGTGGCACTTGGCAGCTTTTCTGTTGAGAACTCCTGAGAGTTGCTGCAGAGATGCATTGGAAGGGCTGGCTGATCTGGCTAGAGTGTCCCCCACCCCACCCCATGCTGATTGGGCCAGGGTGGTGTGTTCAGAGATGCCCCACACACTCACACCAAATGAGCAGGGTGCAAGGAACACTGATGCCTGGGAAGAGAGTTTGTTGGAACAGTGTAAGCCAAAAAAAACCCTTGGAGGTTTTTTTTTTTTTTTTTTTTTTTTTTTTTTTAAAAGGGGAAAATGAGGGTCAGACTTAAATGCATGTGGAAGGATATAAGAAGAAGCTGGGGAAGCGTGCATGGATGCTGAGGTGGGATTTAAGGAGGCCTTGTTGCTGTGGGTCATGGCAAAATGAATTTCATGGCAAGGCAAAAACAACCAGATAGAAGTTTGGCCTGAGTAGAGTTACTACTTGGGCTGGTCCCTTGGGCGTGTGAGAGAGTAGACGACTCTCAGACTGGCTTGGATCCTTCTGGAGCCCCATGCCTCAAGCTTTCATTTTTTGTAGGCCAATGAGACCTTTGCCTTTGTGGGCAATGTGACACACTATGCTCAGGTCTGGCTTAACATCTCCACGGAGATCCGAAGCTTCCTGGAGCAAGGCAGGCTGCAGCAGCATCTCCACTGGCTGCAGCAGGTGCTGTGGGTACCAGGTGGGTGGGCACCTGAGTTGGGCTCTTCTGCTTGGAGCTGAAAGGTGCGAGCCATACCCTGAACTCAACCCTCTGCTCCAGTATGTGGCTGATCTGCGGCTGCACCCTGAAGCCATGAACCTGTCACTGGAGGAGCTTCCACCTGCCCTGCGCCAGGACAACTTTTCACTGCCCAATGGCTCAGCCCTCCTGCAGCAGCTAGACACAATTGACAACGCAGCCTGTGGCTGGATCCAGTTCATGTCCAAGGTGGGGCGGGTGAGCGCTCTGGCCCTTGTTCCCCCATGCATTTTCAGGGCCAGCTCCAATGTGGTGTCTTTTCCAGGTGAGCGTAGACATCTTCAAGGGCTTTCCTGATGAGGAGAGCATTGTCAATTACACACTCAACCAGGCCTACCAGGATAACGTCACAGTGTTTGCCAGTGAGTTCCTCCCCCCACCCCCGTCCCTCAAAGGTCTCGTGTCTCCTATAGAACTTCTTTGTCACCAGCTCAGGCCTACCCTAACCCTACCATGCCCCTGTTGCCTTCCTGCTCCTTAGCTCAGACCTCTTCACCAGTTCCATATCTTCCCACATCTCTCCCTTTCTTCCTAGCCTGCCTCACTTTGGTCCCACACCCCACATGCCGGCTCTGCCCCAACCCCATTACTCTTCAACCCTACTCCACTTGTTTCCAAGAGACCTCACCTGTCCCATTGTCACTCCTGCGGTACTCACTTCACAGTATGTCCCACCCCTTCCATGGCCTCTGGCCACACACTCCACCAGCCTCCTGTTCCCAGGCGTGATCTTCCAGACCCGGAAGGATGGCTCCCTCCCTCCCCATGTGCATTACAAGATCCGCCAGAACTCAAGCTTCACTGAGAAAACCAATGAGATCCGGCGTGCTTATTGGCGTCCAGGGCCCAACACTGGTGGCCGCTTCTACTTCCTCTATGGCTTCGTCTGGATCCAGGGTGAGGGCCCCAACCCAGGTGGGATGTGAAGGGGGCCTGGCCTTGTCCTGATACACCTTCTACCCACAGACATGATGGAGCGCGCCATCATCAACACGTTTGTGGGGCACGACGTGGTAGAGCCTGGCAACTATGTGCAGATGTTCCCATACCCCTGCTACACCCGTGACGAGTGAGTCCCAGCCTACAGAGGTGGGGGGCGTCTCAGGCCGAAGCCCCCACTAACTCCTGTTTCCCCTCAGCTTCCTGTTTGTTATCGAACACATGATGCCACTGTGCATGGTGATCTCTTGGGTCTACTCTGTGGCCATGACAATCCAGCACATTGTGGCGGAGAAAGAGCATAGGCTCAAGGAGGTGGGTGTGAGTGGCTGCAGGCTCCGCCTTCCAGCGGGCTGTGGGGAGGGCAATGCAGTCCTTTCTTCTCTGGTCCCTGCCCCATGGTCTACTGCCCCACACCACAGGTAATGAAGACGATGGGCCTGAACAACGCAGTGCACTGGGTGGCTTGGTTCATCACAGGCTTTGTGCAGCTGTCCATCTCAGTGACAGCTTTGACTGCCATCCTCAAGTATGGCCAGGTGCTCATGCACAGCCACGTACTTATCATCTGGCTCTTCCTTGCTGTCTATGCTGTGGCCACCATCATGTTCTGGTGAGTACTGCAGGGAGCTGGGGCACCCCAGGCACAGGCACACTCCTCCCTTGGAGCTCCTTTGGGCCCCAGTAGGAGCATCCCAGGAGGGCTGCAGGACAAGAGCTGAGGGTCTAGGAGCTGACAACAGTGTGGCCCTCCCACTCTAGCTTCCTGGTGTCCGTGCTGTACTCCAAGGCTAAGTTGGCCTCAGCCTGCGGCGGCATCATCTACTTCTTGAGCTATGTTCCCTACATGTATGTCGCAATCCGTGAGGAAGTGGCCCATGACAAGATTACTGCCTTCGAGAAATGCATTGCGGTGAGGATTGTAGCCGGCAGGGTCGGGGTGGGATGTCTATCCCCAGCCTACCTACTGACACCCCTCTTTCTTTAGTCCCTGATGTCCACAACAGCCTTTGGCCTGGGCTCCAAGTACTTTGCACTGTATGAGGTGGCAGGTGTGGGTATCCAGTGGCATACATTCAGCCAGTCCCCAGTGGAAGGGGACGACTTCAACCTGCTCCTTGCTGTCACCATGCTTATGGTGGATACAGTGGTCTATGGCGTGCTCACTTGGTACATTGAGGCTGTGCACCCAGGTACGAGCCCATCAGTGGAGGGAACAGGGGTGGGGTTCCTCCTTGCTCTTTGGCATTTGGCCCTTGTGGTGGATGGTCACCTCCAGGCCCTCGGTCAGCCTCTCCCCTCCTGGACCCCCAGGCATGTATGGGCTGCCCCGGCCCTGGTACTTCCCACTGCAGAAGTCCTATTGGCTGGGCAGTGGGCGGACAGAGGCCTGGGAGTGGAGCTGGCCGTGGACACACACTCCACGCCTCAGCGTTATGGAAGAAGACCAAGCCTGTGCCATGGAGAGCCGACACTTCGGTGAGGCCAGGGTCCGAATGTTGCATGGGGTGGGTGCTGGGTTTGGGGGCCTGGGGTGGCCTTAGTGCTGCCCCCATCCTGCTGACCCAGCCCTGGTACAGAGGAGACCCGCGGTATGGAGGAGGAGCCAACTCACCTGCCCTTGGTCGTCTGTGTGGACAAGCTCACCAAGGTCTATAAGAATGACAAGAAGCTGGCCTTAAACAAACTGAGCCTCAATCTCTATGAGAACCAGGTGGTCTCTTTCCTAGGCCATAATGGGGCTGGCAAGACCACTACCATGTGAGTGTCTAGGGATGGGAAATCTTAGCTAACAGGAGGCTGGGGTTCCCTCGGGGTGTGGTGAGTTTGACCCCACTTGCCCCGCCCCTGCTCCAGGTCTATCCTGACTGGACTGTTCCCACCCACGTCGGGCTCAGCCACTATCTATGGGCACGACATCCGCACAGAGATGGATGAGATCCGTAAGAACCTGGGCATGTGCCCACAGCACAACGTGCTCTTTGACCGGCTCACTGTGGAGGAACACCTCTGGTTCTACTCTCGGCTCAAGAGCATGGCACAAGAGGAGATCCGCAAAGAGATGGACAAGTGGGTGCAGTGAGGGGCAGACAGGGTATGTGTGAGTGGGATGTGAGCAGAGGCAGGTGCTGTGGACACTCAGATGTGCAAGTCAGGGGAGGGGTGGGGATGAGGGGAGATGAGAGCTCTCTGCGTTCTATCTACCATCCTTTGGTCCATCACCCTGCTCCTGTCTGTCACCCTTCCTGTCAGTCTTGATTTTTACCCTCATGCCTGTCAGTCTTGTTTATTGCTCTCCTATCTACCACCCTCCCATCTGTCCATCACCTCCCCATTCATCAGCCTCCTATGCATTGTCCTCCTGTTGGGTCCACAGGATGATTGAGGATCTGGAGCTTTCCAACAAGCGGCACTCGCTGGTGCAGACGCTGTCTGGAGGCATGAAGCGCAAGCTCTCGGTGGCCATTGCCTTTGTGGGTGGCTCTAGAGCCATTATCTTGGATGAGCCCACTGCTGGCGTAGACCCCTATGCTCGCCGTGCCATCTGGGATCTCATTCTGAAGTACAAGCCGGGTGAGCAGGATGCCAGGCTTGCCATAGTCTGTGTGGGTATCTTTACCTGCCCCTATATGTTCCCCTTACCTTGGATTTGGACCTACCCCAGGCCGCACTATCCTCCTGTCCACCCACCACATGGATGAGGCCGACCTGCTAGGGGATCGCATTGCCATCATCTCCCACGGGAAGCTCAAGTGCTGCGGCTCTCCCCTCTTCCTCAAGGGTGCCTATGGTGATGGGTACCGCCTCACATTGGTCAAGCGTCCGGCAGAGCCTGGCACCTCCCAAGGTCTGTACTGAGTCTGCTTGAACTAACCTCTGGTCCTCCCTGCCCCATGACTCCCTACCCAGGAGACGTGCATCCTTACCCTCACTCTCTCGGGACCAGATACCTGGTAGACTTGGGTACCTCAAAGCTCTATCTTAAAGACTTGCTCACTAAGTTCCCACTGAGGCTCCTTATCCTCACCTCCTCCCGCAGTGAATCCCCTTCTACTCCTCCTTCCTTTCCAGAGCCAGGGCTAGTATCCAGCCCCCCAGGTCGTGCTCAGCTGAGCAGCTGCTCGGAGCCGCAGGTGTCCCAGTTCATCCGCAAGCATGTGGCCTCTTCCCTGCTGGTCTCAGACACTAGCACTGAACTCTCCTACATCCTGCCCAGTGAGGCTGTCAAGAAGGGGGCCTTTGAACGCCTCTTCCAGGTTCGAGGGCTGAGCATGGTGGTTGGGGATGTGATGTGCCCTAGAAAAGATGGTACACCCTTGCCTACCTTCTGTGGCACAGGCCTCACCCAGCTTCTTTGCAGCAATTAGAGCACAGCCTGGATGCATTGCATCTGAGCAGTTTTGGGCTGATGGACACAACCCTGGAGGAGGTGTTCCTCAAGGTGTCTGAGGAGGACCAGTCACTGGAGAACAGTGAGGCTGGTAAGAGTACACAAGGCTGATGATCAGCCTGACCAACCCACAAGGGCCCCTGGGGACATTGCTCCTCCTTGGTCTCTGGAAGTGGGATCCCCAGGATCAGTCTAGGCTCATGGTGGGTGGTATGGTAGCCACAGGCCCTGAATAGGTATATTAACTGGAAGCTGGGTCATGGGTGGGCAATAGAGCCTGAGGTACTGAGTTGTCCTGGGGTGCTGTGGCTCCAAGCCCTCCCTGCCAATGTTCTTTGCAGATGTGAAGGAATCCCGCAAGGATGTGCTGCCTGGGGCAGAGGGCCTGACATCTGTGGAGGGTCAAGCTGGCAACCTGGCTCGGTGCTCAGAGCTGGCCCAGTCACAGGCATCTCTGCTGTCTGCATCCTCTGTGGGTTCTACCCGTGGTGATGAGGGCACAGGCTACGCCGATGTCTACGGTGACTACCGTCCCCTCTTTGACAACTTGCAGGACCCAGACAATGTCAGCTTACAAGGTGGAAGCTGCTGGGGAGGTTGGGGAGGGTCTAGAAGGGTGGTATGGTACTGCTGCTCACCCCTGCCTCTCTGCACAGAGGCAGAAATGGAGGCCCTGGCACGGGTAGGCCAGGGGAGCCGCAAGCTGGAGGGCTGGTGGCTGAAGATACGGCAGTTCCACGGGCTCCTGGTGAAGCGCTTCCATTGTGCTCGTCGAAACTCCAAAGCACTCTGCTCTCAGATCCTGCTGCCTGCCTTCTTTGTCTGTGTGGCCATGACCGTGGCTTTGTCTGTTCCCGAGATCGGTATGGCTACCTGACCTCATGTGGTGTGGGGCAAGGCTACCATCTGGCCCTTGGGTTCTTGGCTTCACTTTCTTCCCAGCCTCCTGGAGATCACTTCTCCATCCCTTCCCCCATACTCTGAACCTCATTCAGGGGCTCATGAAAGGGTTCTGCCTCCTGGGGAGTCATGCCCCTGAAGATTGCCCTCTGTGTTGGGAAGGTGGACTGAAGATCTGGGGGCTGGCATCAGGTAATTAGAGCCTGCTCAGCCTGTCTCATGCTCACCCACCAGGTGACCTGCCTCCACTGGTCCTGTCACCTTCTCAGTACCACAACTATACCCAGCCCCGTGGCAACTTCATCCCCTATGCTAATGAGGAACGCCGGGAGTACCGGTGAGGCCGTGGGCTGGGGCTATAGCACAGGGGAGGACAAGAGTTGAGACATATAGCCCCTAACTCACTGCCATGCCCTTAGATTGCGGCTGTCACCTGATGCCAGCCCCCAGCAGTTGGTGAGCACATTCCGGCTGCCCTCTGGTGTGGGTGCCACTTGTGTGCTCAAGTCTCCTGCCAATGGCTCCCTGGGGCCCATGCTGAATCTAAGCAGTGGAGAGTCCCGCCTGCTGGCTGCACGGTTCTTCGACAGTATGTGCCTGGAGTCCTTCACACAGGGACTGCCACTCTCCAACTTTGTGCCACCCCCACCCTCACCTGCCCCTTCTGACTCACCCGTGTCCCCGGATGAGGACTCACTGCAAGCCTGGAACGCCTCCCTGCCACCTACTACTGGACCAGGTACTATCTCATGGAAGGCTGCCGGGGGCATGGGCACGAGTAACCCATCTTACTTTGCTGCTCTGTGCCCACAGAGACATGGACATCGGCACCTTCTCTGCCACGCCTAGTACGTGAGCCTGTCCGCTGTACCTGCTCTGCACAGGGCACCGGCTTCTCTTGTCCCAGCAGCGTGGGTGGGCATCCACCCCAGATGAGAGTAGTCACAGGTGACATCCTGACCGACATCACTGGCCACAATGTCTCTGAGTATCTGCTCTTCACGTCTGACCGTTTCCGGCTACACCGGTGAGTCGGCCCAGAGTGGCTGTGAGCGAGGGGTGGCTGGCTGATGGCTGCCTAGCCTCACTGACCCTTCCACCTGTCTTGTACAGGTATGGAGCCATCACCTTTGGCAATGTCCAGAAGTCCATCCCTGCCTCCTTTGGTGCCCGGGCCCCACCAATGGTGCGGAAGATCGCGGTGCGAAGGGTGGCACAGGTAGAGTGTAGCCCTGGGTTCCTTGTCACCTGTCCCTGGGCAGAGGGACTCTCAGTCTTGTGAGCCTCTCTGAGTCCCTTTTCCTTCCCTAGGTGCTCTACAATAACAAGGGCTACCATAGCATGCCCACCTACCTCAACAGCCTCAACAATGCCATCCTGCGTGCAAACCTGCCCAAGAGCAAGGGTAATCCAGCAGCCTATGGTGAGGAAAGTCAGGGTTCAGGGATGGATGGGGAGGGGGTGCAGCTAAGCAAGAGTGGTGCGTGAGCCCAACGCTGCCTTTCCTCTGTGCAGGCATCACCGTCACCAACCACCCCATGAACAAGACCAGTGCTAGCCTCTCCCTAGATTACCTGTAAGTGAGGCAGGCTGAGCTGGGGGAGGGGCAGGACCCATTGCGGTCCTGACCAGCCCCTAAAATTGAGTGCTGTCCTCTTCTAGACTGCAGGGCACAGATGTGGTCATCGCCATCTTTATCATTGTGGCCATGTCCTTCGTGCCAGCCAGCTTCGTGGTCTTCCTTGTGGCAGAGAAATCCACCAAGGCCAAGCACCTGCAGTTTGTCAGCGGGTGCAACCCTGTCATCTACTGGCTAGCCAACTACGTGTGGGACATGGTGTGCCCCCGCATGGTCCCTTCCTGTCCCTGTCTCCCAACCCCATACCCAGTTCTCACCATCTACCTCTGCCTTGCAGCTCAATTACCTGGTCCCAGCCACCTGCTGTGTCATCATCCTATTTGTGTTTGACCTGCCGGCCTACACCTCGCCCACCAACTTCCCAGCGGTGCTCTCCTTGTTCCTGCTCTATGGGTAAGCGGTGTGTATGTGTGTGTGTGTGTGTGTGTGTAGTGTGTGGAGCAGGTATGGGTTTGGGCAGGGGCACCTGTGACCACTGCTGTTTGCCCACAGGTGGTCTATCACACCCATCATGTACCCAGCCTCCTTCTGGTTTGAGGTCCCTAGCTCAGCCTATGTGTTCCTCATTGTCATAAACCTTTTCATCGGCATCACAGCCACTGTGGCCACCTTCCTTCTGCAGCTTTTTGAGCATGACAAGGTAAGTGTGGGGTGTCTGAGCGGCAGGGCATGGCCTGGGGTAGCAATGCTGAGTTGTGCCTGGCCCCCAGGATCTGAAGGTTGTCAACAGTTACCTGAAAAGCTGCTTCCTCATCTTCCCCAACTACAACCTGGGCCATGGTCTCATGGAGATGGCCTACAATGAGTACATCAATGAATACTATGCCAAGATTGGTGAGTCTGGCACTGGGTGAAGAGTGGGGATCTTCAGGGGCCACAGGGTGACTTTCCTAGTCCAAGATTCGGTGAGTTCCACTGCTGGGGTGACTGGGACTTCTTGAGGTTCTCGGGCCCTGAACCAACTGTCCCACAGGCCAGTTTGACAAGATGAAGTCCCCGTTTGAGTGGGACATTGTCACACGTGGACTGGTGGCCATGACAGTCGAGGGCTTCGTGGGATTCTTCCTCACCATCATGTGCCAATATAACTTCCTGCGGCAGCCACAGTGAGTGGAGAGTGTTGGGCAATGGCAGGGCCCTTGATAGGGGTGGGTGGCTTGGCCAGACCCTGCCAACTTTACTGCCCTAGACGCCTGCCTGTGTCTACAAAACCTGTGGAGGATGATGTGGATGTGGCCAGTGAGAGGCAGAGAGTGCTCCGTGGGGATGCTGACAATGACATGGTCAAGATTGAGAACCTGACCAAGGTAGGCTCTGGGAGGTCATAGGGAATGGGGTGGGCAGTAGGGTGGGGCCAGGCCAAGCAGGAGCCATACCCTTTGCTGAGTGGGAAGGCTCTTTGGCCAGGTGTACAAGTCTCGGAAGATTGGCCGTATCCTAGCAGTGGACCGCCTTTGCCTGGGTGTGCGCCCTGGGGAGTGCTTTGGGCTCCTTGGTGTCAATGGTGCAGGAAAGACCAGTACCTTCAAGATGTTGACCGGTGATGAGAGCACGACAGGGGGCGAGGCCTTTGTCAATGGACACAGGTGGGATTTCTGGGCCCCTAGGACACACTTGTAGGGAGGCATGGATGCATGGATGTGTGTGTGTGTGTGTGTGTGTGTGTGTGTGTGTGTGTATGTGTGTATGTCTGTGTGTAACTGCTTCCAGGTACACAGCTGCCGGGGTTAGGGGTTGAGTGGGTGACACTGCCCCAGGGTGCAAAGGCACATGTGTAGATGTAGGAGTGAAATGACCATGTCCCCAGGGTGTAGCAGGGCAGCTGTGGGGTGAGCATATCCCTCCTGGGTACTGATCATCCTCTGTCCCCAGTGTGCTCAAGGACCTGCTTCAGGTACAGCAGAGTCTTGGCTACTGCCCGCAGTTTGATGCCCTGTTTGATGAGCTCACAGCTCGTGAACACCTACAGCTGTACACACGGCTGCGTGGCATCCCCTGGAAGGATGAAGCAAAGGTGAGCATGAGAGACAAGTAGCCGGTGGGTGCACTGGTGTGTACGTGGTGAGTATGTGTAGGTGGTGGGCCTGTGCTGGTGGTGCCTAGTAAGGCTAAGCCCATACCTCCCATTGGCCCTGCTAGGTGGTGAGGTGGGCCCTGGAGAAGCTGGAACTGACGAAGTATGCAGACAAGCCAGCAGGCACTTACAGTGGTGGCAACAAACGGAAGCTGTCCACAGCCATTGCACTCATTGGGTACCCTGCCTTCATCTTTCTGGTAAGTCTTGGGGGTTTGGGAGACAGCTACTGTTTGGTCTTTCTGTGAGTTTGAGGGTAAGGTGCTCCACCTTCTTCTGCTTCCTGGTGAGCCAGGGAATAGACTGGTAGAACCAGTTTGGGTGGGTCGTGTCTCTGGATGAACTGACCCCTGCCCTAGGATGAGCCCACCACTGGCATGGACCCTAAGGCCAGGCGCTTCCTGTGGAACCTCATTCTGGACCTCATCAAGACAGGACGCTCAGTAGTGCTGACATCACACAGGTGTGCCTCTCCCCGACCCCTCCATGGGCCTCTCCTCTGGCAGTCCCCCTGGTGCCAGCTTGTGCTGTCTGCCCACAGCATGGAGGAGTGTGAGGCTCTGTGCACGCGGCTGGCCATCATGGTGAATGGACGACTGCGCTGCCTGGGAAGCATCCAGCACCTCAAGAATAGGTGAGTCAAACAGGGCCGCAGAAAATGGTGAGCTGTCAGGCATACAGGGCTCCTGGCCACCCCTATGTCCCACCAGGTTTGGGGATGGCTACATGATCACTGTAAGGACCAAAAGCAGCCAGAATGTGAAGGACGTGGTGCGGTTCTTCAACCGGAACTTCCCAGAGGCCATGCTCAAGGTGGGTGTGGTCAGATGGAGTAAGGGTGAGGGTGTGTCCAGTTCTGGTAGCTGCTGACCCCCACGGTCCCCTAATGTCTTCCCAGGAACGGCATCACACGAAGGTGCAGTACCAGCTCAAGTCAGAGCACATCTCTCTGGCTCAGGTGTTCAGCAAGATGGAGCAGGTGGTGGGTGTGCTGGGCATCGAGGATTACTCAGTCAGCCAGACCACCCTGGACAACGTGAGTGCTGTGAGATGGGGGCGTGTCTTCCCGGATTGCCCGTACCACTTAGCCCACCTCGCTCTGTCCACAGGTATTTGTGAACTTTGCCAAGAAGCAGAGTGACAATGTGGAGCCTCAAGAGGCTGAACCCTCAACCTTGCCATCCCCACTTGGACTCCTCAGCCTGTTGAGGCCCCGCCCTGCACCCACGGAGCTCCGGGCACTGGTGGCTGATGAACCTGAGGACCTGGACACAGAAGATGAGGGTCTCATCAGCTTTGAGGAAGAGCGGGTGAGTGGTCAGCCAGCCATGCTCCTGCCCAGGCTGCCCAGAGGATTGGGCTGCAGTACCTAAGTGAGGAAACTAGCTGTAGATAGGCCTGCTTTCTAGAATCAGAGACAGAGGGACTCATGCATGCTGAGGACTCGAGTGGATATGGGGAAACTGGGGTGAACAGAAACCAAATGCAGAGCCCAGAACACACTGGCAGCTTTGAAGACCCCAGATCAGAGGTGGGGATTACAAGAAACCAGAGACTAGGGAGTGATACAGACTGGCTACCACACTGGACAAGAGGCCAGATGCCGAAGAGTGCTTAGTGGGGAGATACAAGTGCTCCTTCCCTAGCCAGCCAGTGGTAAGGGCCAGTGTGAACACCCTCGGCTCCCACTGACCCCAGCTGAAGATGCTTTCCCAAGCCCAGTGTGTCTGCTCTTCACCAGGCCCAGCTCTCCTTCAACACGGACACCCTCTGCTGACCATCAAGAACCTCGTCAGGGATGCAACTGTGGGGGGCAGAAGTCAGGAGGTGGCCATAGCCCCAGTCACACATGCTGGGCCCTGGAAAGGCAGGTTCAGGACCAAAGGGCTCCCGCCCTCCTCCCATCTACCACCATCCTCGCCTCATCCTGCGGTCATTCTGGCCGCCCTTCCCCCAATTGTGCCAAAGGCTGGCCTGGCCCTGGGCTGCACATACCCTCACCCTGCTTTGCCTTAAAGCCTTGGGTCTTGGCCCAGCCCCTTACCCTACCCAGCACCATCCACCTTCCCAGGGTGACATGGGCTGCCCCAAGCATCCTGTGACCTTTCTCTGCAGCAGCCCCAAGTCTACCCAGGCCAGTATCTTGCACAGGTGTCTTTTCATGGACATCCCTGACTGCAGGAGGGGGCTGGGCAGCTTGCCTACTCACTTTGCTGTAAGAGCCTCCCTCGTTCGGCTGTTGTGAAGTCAGGCTACTCATGGGAAGTTGTGGGTGTGATTGCTTCAGCCCTGGTGGAATAGCAGGGATGGAGAAGCTGGGCTTGCGGGCCAGGTGAGGGGCCACTGCTCCCTCCCTGTCCCCTCAAGCTGCCTTTGCTCTCCCATCCAGCTCGGCCCTTCCCGCCACCCACCTGGGAGCGGGACCTTGTATATAGCGCACAGATGTTTGTTTTCAATAAATAAGCAAAAAAGCCAATGGGAGCCTGTGCATGTGACAGGGGGAGATGGGGTGAAGGCAGACCCACTGGGCCAGGGTACGGCTCCCTAGTCTGACTGTACCAGGTGTGAGGGGAGGGGCTGCTGCAATTGGGGAGATTGCCATTATTCCCCTCCCTGCCCACACAGCCTAGACCTCGTCTCTGTGGGCGGGTCCTAAGTAGGCTTATGGAAGGGATTGTGCCTTGCTGTTCCACCAGCACTGGTGCTGCCCCTCACCGTCATAGCCTCCCCACAAGGCCTATTGCCTGCCCAGTGTGGCCTGTCTCTTCTGGGTTGCCTCTGCTTCCTAAAAAGTAGAGAAGTTTCAGAGAACAACCTCCAGGGGTCTCTCTTTGCTTGTGGGTGTCTAGTAAGATGAAATCCATACCTCACATTGGCTCTGCCAGGTGGCAATGCGGCTCAATGTACAGAAAGTCCCTAAGCACAGAGCTTAGGAAAACAAGATCCAGGGCCCAGGAGAAATGGGGCCTGGGAATTCTGTATGCACCAGGCAGGAGTCAGGACAACAGGATGGAGGTTTCTCAGACTCACACTTCTGTCTTCTTCAGGTTCCCACCTCGGACTTTTCAAGTGCCCAGGGATTAAGGACAGAGAAGCCCCTTAGGAGGATAGAGGGCTGGAGCCCTGTGAGGGAGTGGAGAGGAGTACAGGAGGAAAGGTGGAGTAGCCAGGGGCCAAGGTCTGTGTCCCATGGGCTATGAAAACTGCATGGCCCCACTGCAGTTCCCAGAGGCTGGTCCCAGAGCTGGTATCTAGGCCAGTGGGTGGACGTTTCCCTGGCCTGAGAGGCAAAGCAGGAGAGAGAGGGAGAGCATGTTGAGAACCAGGAGTGGGGAGCACTTGATAGTCTTATAGAGGATCAGAATTCAGTTTCCAGCACCCACATTGGGTGGTCATAACTATCTGTAATTACAGTACCAGGGGATCTGACACCTGGCTTCCACACATACCCACACACATGTGGTATACATATAAGATACATGTACATACACACAAATAACTAATTCCAGGAATTTGGAGAGATGGCTTAGCAGTTAGCCTTTCCTGGTCTTTCATAGTTCCCAGCACTCAGGTCAGCTACAGCCTCCTATAACTCCAACTCTAGAGGATCCTAAGTTCTCTTCTGTCCCCCTTAGGCATGTGTGTGTGTGTGTGTGTGTGTGGTGGCACACACCTTTAATTCCAGCCCTCAGGAGGCAGAGTCAGGAAGATTTCCCGAGTTTTAGGTCAGCCTGGTCTACAGAATGAATTCCAGGACAGCCAGGGTACACAGAAAAACCCTGTCTTGAAAAACCAAAATAAAGCTGGGTGTTGGTGCACACCTTTAATCCCAGCACTGTGAGTTTGGGTCTAGCCTGGTCTACAGAGTGAGTGCCAGGACAGGCTCCAAAGCAATACAGAGAAACCCTGTCTCAAACAAACAAACAAACAAAACAAACAAAAAAGAAAAACCAAAATAATGATAATAATTAAAAAATTAAGAACCCTAAAATGCTAGGCATGGGTCTGAAGTCCCAGCTCTTGGGGTGCTAAAGCAAAACTGCAAGTTCAGGCCCCTCTGGGCCCCTCTGGGCCCCTCTGGTCCACAAAATGAGCCAAGGCTATCCTGAACAACTTACATTTCAAAAAGTAAGCTGCACATGGCTGTGCATACATTTAATCCCAGCAGTCAGGAGGCAGTGGTAGAGACAGGTGAATTTCTGTGAGTTCAGGGCCAGGCAGAGCTACATAGTAAGGGTATCTCTAACAAAATGAAAAAGGGGTTTGGGGGACACAGCTCAGTGGTAGAGCACCTGCCTAGCATGCTTCAGGTTCTAGGTTCAATCTGCAGTACCATTAACACAATAGCGAAGGTGGCAGGCACCTGAGGAATGACTTCTGAGGTTTTCCTCTTGTCTCCATGAATTCCTGAATTCCAAAAGAATCTGGAATCTGATCTCCCAGGACCCAGTGAAGTGCACTGATTCCTACCCTTAAGACAGATCATGGATTTGGATAAATTGCTTTAAGCATCTGAATTTGTGACAATCTTAAGGTATACCCCACCATCTTATTTTTGAAACTTCTAGAACAGTTGCAAGAGAAGAGCAGTGTGCACCCTATCCCCTCTGCACAAGCTTGTGCTTTGAAACACTCTTTTTGTTTTTTTAAGACAGTGTTTCTCTGTGTAGCTCTGGCTGTCCTGGGACTTGATCTATAGACCAGGTTGGCCTTGAACTCACAGAGATCCACCTGCCTCTGCCTCCTGAGGGCCCAATTTATGGTTGTTGGCACAATCTGTAAGCACTGTTCTTGTGCTAACCCATCAGAAAGTGAGTAGCAGCCCAGAACTAGCAGCTACCCCCTCCCCATAATACAAGGATCTCTCTCTGGGGACAACAAGGACACAGTGCTGTCACCCCAGTCTGAGGCATTCCCTATGTAGCTATTTAAAAAGCTCCAGGATACAGGAGCTGTGAGGGTCCACCACAAGCTGAGGAGCTAAGCAGGGTTAGAAGGAACAGAAGCACCTGGGTGGCCAGTGACCAGAGCTCCTGCTGTAAGAGCAGTCAGGTGTCAGGCTAGAGACCAGTCAGGACAACCATGTGCAGCTTGCAGGTCTACAGGGCCGTCACTGTTGCCCTTGCTCTTACTTTGTCACAGATTATCCATCAATCAGCCAGGGCCTACAACTACCCAGCCAAACAGCTACCCAGTGCCCACCAACTCCATGGTCATTGGGGATGGCCTGGCTTGCAAGCGGGGCTCTGTAGCTTTCAGTCTGGTTATAGTGAACTACTATGGCAAGTAAATGAGATTTATACCACACAGTGTTAAACAGGAAAGAACAGCTAAGTGTCTTAGTTTGCTTTCTATTGCTATGATAAACACCATTTCCAAAAAGGACTTAGGGACAAAAAGGTTCATTTCATCTTACAGTTTGTCACTGAAGGAAGCCAAGGCAGAAACCTGCAGGTGAAGCAGAGGCCATGGAGGGGCGCTGCTTCCTGCTTGCTTTTCTATACAACCCAGGATCACCTGCCCAGGGATAGCACCATCCACAGTGGGCTGGGCACACCTTATATCAACCATTAATTGAGAAAATGGCCCACAGACTTGCCTACAGGCCAATCTAATGAGGTATTTTCTGAACTGAGGTTCTCTCTTCCCATATGCTGACTTTGTCAGGTTAACACCAAACTAACCTGCACATTAAGTTTGGTGGTAATACCTGTAACCCCAGCACTCGGAGGAGGATCAGGGGTTCAAGGCCAGTGTGGGCTGCAGAAGGCCCGGTCTAAAAACAAAAACAGGAAAGAAAAAGAAAAGACTCTCCTGCCTCTAGGACCAGTTACAGTTGCATTTCTAGGCTCCTGGTGTCTCTGACACCATCACCCATCTTTCCTTCCTTCCCTCAGCCAGGACAGGTTTGACAAGGGCTGGGATCTGGGTGGGTCTGATTATTTCCTGGGTCAGATGCAGTTGGACATTTTTGGGAAGAATAATGTGAACTAGATATGCCTGTGGCCAGTATAGCCAGGATTCCTGGCGAAGGCCTATTCTGGAGCGTGGTTTCTGGGGGACCCTTCTCTTTTAGCAGTGAGACACTGAGGCAATAGGCTGTTTCCCAGGGCTGGTGGCCATTTCATTGTCACATGTTAGTTGGCATTCTCACAGAGTCCCCTCTGCTTTAAAAATTGTGTCACTGCGGACCTATCCACTTTTCCTTGTGTGTGTGTGTGTGCGTGTGTGTGTGTGTGCGCACCTGCATGCTTAGGCCTGCATATGCCATGATTTTGGGTTGATTCTCCTTCAACCATCAGCTCTAGGGATCAAAAGTGAGTTGTTAGGCTTGTGTTTGAATGGCAAGTGCTTTTGTCCACTAAGCCATCTCTTGCCGGCCATTGCTTTTTGTTGTTGTGTGTTTTTGAGAAAAGGTCTTTGTGTGTAGCCCAGGCATTGTGTTTCCTAAATGCTGGGATTATAGGCAGCCACTACCATGGCTGACTTGGGTTGACAGTACCTGAGCTGTCTCTGCTTTGTGGACCACATACAGATCAGCCCTTCCTCCCTTCTCCTTTGGGGCTTCTCTAGTGGCTCAGAGGGCTAGGGGGCCCATGAATGATACATTAATTCTTCATAGTTCTGGAGACTAGGAGTCTAAGACCAGATCCTGGTGGGTCTCCTTTGTAAGATTACAAATCCTCACAAGAGCTCCACCCTTGTACTCAAATCAACTCAGATAAGCCCAGCCTCCTAATCCTTTACCATGGCTGTGAAGGTTTCAACACATGAATTCTGGGGAGACATGGCATGGTAGAGCCCTTTGGGGAGACTGGGGATCTTGATACTAGGTCTATTATGGGAATGTCACCACACCTAGGAACTTTCTACAGGCAGAGCTCAGAAATATCTGAACAAATCCCTATTGATAACCCAATGTTTGTGTCTCCCTTCAGAACACAGCTGTTAGGGGATGGGTATGGTGACACACACCTGTAATCTCAGCACTTGAGAAGTGGATGTAGGAGGATCAGGAGTTCAAGGCCAGCCTGGGCTACATCTGACCATATCTCAAAACAAAACAAAACAACAACAACAACAACAACAAAACCCACTTGGAACTTTGTACAGCAACAGTATTTTTATAAAAGACAATTTTGAGCCAGGTAGTGGTGGCACATGCCTTTGATCCCAGCACACAGGAGGCAGAAGCAGGTGGATCTCTGTGTGTTCCAGGCCAGCCCGGTCTACAGAGCTAGCTCCAGGACAGCTAGGGATACACAAAGAAACCATGTATTGAAACAAAATAGAACAAGACAGTTTTAATTGCATCAGGGAGTCAGAGGTACAAGGAGGGAGACATGAACCACTCTTAGGTCTAGCAGCCCCCAGAAGATGTTAGGATGCTCTATATGTAGCAGAGATTTCCTGGAACGGTCCTATGGTCTGGGTAAGTCATGGGTTCAGTTAAGGTGGTGGCACTACATTTTTTGGAGGGTAGGGTACTTACTGGTGGAGTTGGAATTGAAGGGCCCCGCACATTAGGGAATTGCTCTGCCTCTGAGCTAGCTGTACTCAACCCCTTTTAGTTTCTTCATTTGAGACAAAGTCCCACTAAGTCCCCCTGGCAGGCCTGAAATGTATGATCCTCTTGCCTCAGACTGCTAAGTAGATGGGATGGTATGCCTGCATCACCAGGCCTGGCTGATTTTCTCATTCCTTTAAAATATTTACAACTACTGGGCTTGGTGGTGCATGCCTTTAGTCCCAGCACTCAGGAGGCAGAGGCAGGGGGATCTACCTGTGTTTGAGGCCTGTTTTGTGTACAAAGAAAGTTCCAGGACAGCCAGGGTTACACAGAGAATGCATATCTTAAAAAACCAAGTAAATAGACAGATATTGCAAAAGACAAAACAAACAAACAAAGTAATTTGCAACGCACACAAGTTCATAGGTTGGAAAACACACATGTGTCTGGACAGAGCAGAAGTTGGTGTCTGTCTGTATCTCTGTCTGCAGTTACTGACTGATGTCTCTAGCTCAGAATGGGCCAGCAGTAGCTCATAATCTCACATGTTAACGACACTATTTTCAGTTCTCTGTTATTTTCTTGTTTTCTTGTTTGCTGTTGTTGCCATACAAAGAGAAGAGAGATTGGAGTTAGGACAGGCTGGCTACACTAAAGGCCTGAGGAAAGATGTGTTTCAGGCCCTTTCCCAGCTCCTGGACTTTGCTGGGCAGTCTTCCTTGGCACATAGTTGTCATTCTGCCCGGCCTCCATCATGTTCACAGAATGTTCTATGAGCATGTATCTGTGCTCAAATCTCCCCAACCCCTTTTACAGTGCTGAAAATCAAAATGCCTTGCATGCCAAGCAAACTCTCTACCACCGGAAAATACCCTAGCCACACATTTCTCCTTTTGAAAGGACATAGTCATAATGAATTAGAGCCTACTGGATGTTCTCATTTTCAAATTGATTGCCTCTTTAAGAACACTATCTCCCAATAAAGTCACATGTCCTGGGGGTTAAGGTCCCAATACATGAAGCTTTTGGAGCTGGACCAGACTCTGTTGGCATGCACATGTGGGCCCATCTCTCATCCCATTCATTCCCTGTGAGAGACAGTTCAGCAGTGCAGTGATGATCCTGGACTTTGGGAGGCAAATTGGAGTGAGCTTCAGGGCAGAACACTGATGGCTCCTCCCACCCACACACTGACACATCCACAACTCTGCTTGTAGCAGTCAACAGCCTGCATCCCTCTGGCTTGTTTCTTGCGATATGTTTTGTTTCTTTCCCTCTACATCACTGCTCATGTTGTTTATCCACGTCACCCTTGTGCATTTAGAAGGGCAGCTTTGAAAAATATACAAACACAAGGCATGCCTGGTGACCACTGGCAGTTGGGAAAAGGCTTTGGGGGCTACAGTGATGATCTGTCTGCAAAGGACAGAAAATCACAGAGCAGAAAGCTGACCCTGGCAATGAGAAGCCAAAATAAAACTGGCTCTAGGAGTTAAGAGGAGAGATGGAGGAGAAACAGAGACTGGTACAAATCCAAGCCCCAAGGACATCAGAGCTGCATTCCACTTGTCTGGGGGGGCTCAGCTGAGGCCAGGGAAGTGACTAGACAGGGCTATGGGAGAGAGAAGTCTGGGACAGCTGAGGCACTGGCCAGAGTCAGGCATAAGAGCAGGTGAGTAGGCAGGTATGGAGTCACCTTGGCTGCTCTATCCAGCCTGGATGGCACCAACCTACCAGAGAGGAGAGGGTAATCAGCAGGTCCTCTTAGCCGTGGGCAGTCCCAGTCCTCTGTGAGCATAGGTTCTGAAGGCCAAGCTTCCCCGAGGGCTGCCTGCTATCAAATGCAGACAGAGACATGAGTAATGCCAAGGGAACTCTCACTGTGGACCCCAGTGGGCTCAGGAAGCCTGAGTGAGTGGCAGGTATGTACTTGGTAGGCTCAGACTATCCTGGCTTTCTCCTTCATGCTGGGTACTACATCCTCTACTCCTCCACTGCCAGAAGGTAGCAGCTTCTAACCCTTCCTGGGGCCATCTAAAGGTTAAAGCTAAGAGTAAGAAACCTGCTCTGGGCCTATGTGGATAGAAAGGAATATGAAATCATCTGCCTACCTGGGTTTAACACCAAAACCAGGCTCATCAATCAGCCTGCCAGCCATGAACACAGGAATGTGGGCCCGCCCTGTGGCCAGAGGGCCCTACCTGACTGGGCTTTGTGGGTAGGAGGGAGCATCTCTTCCAGAAGGGCTTATCACACAGACGGTAAACTGAAGCATCTCCCACTCATCCCTCTGCCCTAGCTTTCTGGGAATAAGGACTTGACAATGGAGAAAGTGGCTCACAGAGGGCTGTGAGGCAGGCCCTGGGCTGAGATCAGTGTAGCTTACTTACCCTAAGCCCAGGGCCTCTCCTGGCCTCCTCAACCTCCTGTTTACATTCACACACAGGCCCCAGGACAATCGCACCAAGGCTTCAGTCTTTTGCTGTGAGCCAATTTCCTATACTCACAGCCTGAGACTCTGGCTCCCTGTGGTCACTGTTATACATGGACACATTGGTCTTGTACAGACGGCTGGCTGCTGCCTAGATGGCTCTGTGGGGCGGGCCCACAGACTGGGGAGGGTGGGGCATCCAGGGAGACTTAAAGAGCTCCCAAGGCACACCCTGCGCCCTGAGCTGCTGCCGGATGCCTCAGCTCTACCATGGCCGAAACTACCAAGCTCCAGCTGTTTGTGAAGGTTCTGGGCAGGTTGGGCTGGAGGGGGTGTTCTGTTTCCTTGTGCAGGCTGAGGGGTGGATCTTCCTATGAGTGCCCTTCCCCTGTGGTGGGCTGAAGCTGCTCAACACAGAGATGAACAGAGTCTGGCAGATTGGGGGAGGAGCTCCCATACCGGGGTAGGGGTGGGGGCAATCAGATAGCCTAGGTCTCTTCACCTTGGCTCTTGGACTTGGCCCAGCTCTGGGGGAAAGCCCCTTGGTGGGGAGGTGTCAATAAGGTAGACATTTAGCTGGAGATTCAGGTTCATGTGTCAGAAAGGGCCTTGCCAGATGGCCCCATTAGCTCTCAGGCCAGTGCTCTCAGGGAGGTTCTGGCCTCCTCTTTGACCATTTCCCTGAGCTGAGCTATTAGCCTCAATACGCAGTTGTGTGGGTTAATCACTTAGAAGAAGACTCTCCGGCCTACCCCATCCTATAGCCAGTCTCTGTGCCTGGAACCCTCTGTTTCTGAAGAAAAGCTGTGGCAGGACCCCAAGCCCAGGTCCTGTCCCTACCTGCCTCCAAGTTCCCAGCTTCCCTTGGCTTCCCCATTCCAGGGATCAGGTCAAGGGCCCTCACTAGACACTTGTAGACGCCTTGCCCAACCAGGCCAGAGTCCTAGCGTGCCTCCAGAGCCAATGGCAGTGGAAGGCAGGTTCCCACCCAGCCAGGTGTCAAG
Organism: Phodopus roborovskii; assembly: GCF_943737965.1. NCBI lineage: Eukaryota > Metazoa > Chordata > Mammalia > Rodentia > Cricetidae > Phodopus > Phodopus roborovskii. Next base: position 66,274,591 of record NW_026126418.1, read on the forward strand.
ATTCCTGGGTCTGCTCCCAGCCCAACACCCCTGCTCCACCTACCCAGGCCAGTGAGGATGGCGAGAGTGTGGGACACTGCCCTTCCTGTCAGCGGCTCTTCATGGTCCTGCTCCTCAAGGGTGTGCCCTTCACACTCACCACAGTGGACACACGAAGGTGAGACACAGCCCTGGACCCCTCCCTGCCTTCTGCCCACCTCAGGCCAGCCACCTCCCTTCTGCCTGGTGTCCACAGGGCATTGGATGTGCTGAAGGACTTTGCACCAGGCTCCCAGCTGCCCATCCTGCTCTATGACGGGGATGTGAAGACAGACACACTGCAGATTGAAGAGTTCCTGGAGGCAACACTGAGGCCCCCTGAGTGAGCACCTGATGGGGCAGAGGGCAAAGATGGGACTCCCTGGGGGGGGGTGCAGCTGGGAGAATACCTAGGAAGGGCAGTGTTTGTGAGGACTGACTGGAGTTCTCAAACCACTCACACCTACAGCTTCCCTAGCCTGGCACCTAGGTACAGGGAATCCATCACAGCAGGAAATGATATCTTCCACAAGTTCTCTGCCTTCATCAAGAACCCAGTGCCTACACAGGACAATGGTGAGGCACAGGCCAGCAGGTGTGGGCAGGAGGGTCAACCCAGGAAGACCAAAGTTGAGTCCTCACTGTGCCATTGTCCCCAAGCCCTGTACCAGCAGCTGCTCCGGGCCCTGACCAGGCTGGACAGCTACCTGCGTGCACCACTAGACCACGAACTGGCACAGGAGCCACAACTTCGGGAGTCCCGACGCCGCTTCCTAGATGGTGACCAGTTCACCTTGGCTGACTGCAGCCTGCTGCCCAAGCTGCACATTGTGGATGTGAGTGAGGGACCAGCTGGTAGGTGTGGGGAGAAGGGCCATCGAGTGAGGCCCTCATCACATGCCATTGCACCTGCAGACCGTGTGTGCGCACTTCCGCCAGATGCCCATCCCTGAGGAACTGCGTGGTATCCGTCGCTACCTGGACAGTGCATTGCAAGAGAAGGAGTTCAAGTACACGTGTCCACACAGTGCAGAGATCCTGGCAGCTTACCAGCCTGCTGTGCACCCCCGTTAGCACCCCTAACTCCATACACTCATCTGCAGCTCCATAAAGGCATCTCTGCCCCAAGTAAATGTGTTCTGAACATCCAAGTGGCCAGAGGCCCACAATTACACCAGTCTAGCCCCACGGTGAGAAGCATAGTTCAAGATGACAGCCAAAAATGATGAGGGCAGGAGAGTCCAGTAGTTGAGGCACTGCTCATCCTCATCCATGGTGCTAGCACAAAGGCCTGGGGCCTCCAACTGCTGCCCTGGCACATAGGCAGCAGGGATCTAGGGGACTGGATTGGTCTCCCAAACCAGTCAGGCCAGAGCTGGGCGGGGTGCCCTGGATGGCCAAGAAGGGTGGGGAGTAGAGCCCCATGGAGCAAGCTCAATGGCTGGGATCCCGGCCAGGTGGGTGGGGGCAGGCCTACATTCCTTAGTCCTGCCACAGGCTGAGGACAAACTCCATCTCCTCCTATAAGGGGCTTCAACTGTCTGATGCTTTGTGGTGGCCTTCCAAACATGTATCTTCCCCTAGACAATTCTGTGCATCCTTGTTTGGGACAGGTGTGACATGCCCTTTGTGGGTGGGGCTTACAAGTGTGGGACAGCATTCCAGCCTTATGGAGTCCTGGCCCTACCAGGCTGGACCTTCTCAGCTTCTGGGATGGACATGCAGAAACAACACAGTCTGAGAAAGCTTTACCCTAGATTTAGCCAGGAGAGACTCCTGACTGCACAGAGCCTGTGCATCTGCAAAAGGGTCTTCCCTGGCCCCCTCCCCAAAGCCAACCTCCTCCCCAAGGCTGGCCGGTCCTCACTAGTCAATTCTGGTCTAGCATTTCTACCCGAGACAGTAGTTTATTTGACCAGGAAGGGATGAGAGGCAGTCCTGCCCAACAGTAGGATCAGCCAGTGGAAGTTAAGCAAGGGGTGTCTCTGACTGATGGGGTCTCAGGTCTACCCTTTCCTTGTAGACAAGCTCCTGTCAAGGTCTCAGGTTCTGCTGTATCCTCAGGTCTCGTCGAAGTCTACACCACCAGCTGGTTTCTTACTAGAAGACAAGAATATGTAATGCACAGAGGAAAGGGAAGGGACCAGGGGAGGAAAGACATGTGGCAAGTACCTTTTGAAGCCAGGGTTGATGAGAGACTCCCCTGGACACCGTCTCCTGACCCCAAGTCCAGAGCTGCCTCTCTGGTGATCAAGTTCTGCCAGAAAATCAGATCAGGGAAGTCTTGAACCCAAAAGAACCCTGACCAGAAAGAATTCGATCTACACCTAAAGATTCTCTCTAGAACATGAGGCACCTGGGGAAGCAGTTCCAGAGAAACATGCCAGGCCTGCCTCTTACCTGGTAAGAAGAGCTGAGGGCCCGCTGGATGGGTGTTCTTCCTGGGACTAGTGGTGGTCTCTTCTGAAGCTGGGAGAAAGCCATGGACACCCCACTCAGTGCCAGGAGGGTATGCAAAAGCAGGTCCCCGAGTGAGGATACAGGTGCCCAAATATATCCTACCTGCTAGCCGTTTCTCTAGGTTGTACACACGCTCTGCCAGGCTGAGAGTCAAAGCCTGTAGCATAGGGGCTGCTTCTGGGCTGGGCACCTTGGAGAGGTCAAAGGCTAGTGCAGAGGTGTCCCCTGAAAGGGTCATCAAGGCTCTATCCTCTTGCAGGCTTACAGTCACTGCTTGCTGCTGGCAGGCTGCCCTAAGTACGGAGAGGATGTGTGTTATGGCCAAGATATGTATTATCCCTCCCCCAAGCTCCTCACCCACATGGCCTCCCTAACTGGGACTCACCTGAACCGGGAAGAGATGTCCTCTGTCCCACTTAAGCCAAATCGGGCTTTCTGCTGGGAACACGGTATTGTCACTAACAGCCCAGGACCCTGGACCCACTGGACACTCCAAACTGCCCAACCCTGGAATACTACTAAGACCGCAGTCAAAGGGGAAGGGGGCTAAGGGGTGCCAGACTCCTAGATGTCTCCCATCCCCAGTACTGTTACGCACGAGCGTCGCCAGGCTGTCAGGCGAGAAGCAGGTGCTCCAGAGCTCCACGGCGTCCGTCACACTGGGCGGGAGGGGCTGTCAGGCCCGGCGCCCACTGCGCTCCCGCACCCCACACCCCTAGACCACACTCACTAGAGGTTGAAGCCGCCGCCGTCCTCGTCTCCACTACCCTCCGGCTCACAGTAGCACACGAAGCGGGGAGGGCCCGAGCCTGGCGGCAGAATGCAAAGCGGAGGCGACAGCGGTGGAGGGGCCATGACAGCAAAGCGGTTTCGCCGCAGGAGACAAGCCTGCTGCGGGTTGAGGGCGCCTGCGCAGAAGTACGAATCTAGTGACTCGCAAGCTACGGAGACGGAAGCAAGCTCGGGGGCGGAACTTCTGGTGTCTGGAGGGAAGGAAGGACAAGACTGCGGGACCGGGTGGTACCCAGGGCTGCCAGAGTTTCTGGGGATCAGACCTGGCGCGCAGATCCGACCTGGAGGGCGGGGCTTAGCGCGTGGGGGCGGGGCTGAAGGCACCTTGAGGACAGGCGGGACTTAGAGCGATATATAGCCCCTTCAGGAGTAGGCTCCTCAGTGCTATACCCTTTAGCCCTTGCACCCTAGCAGAAATCTGTAAGGGCCTCACTTCTTGTGCCCCTCGGCTCTGCTGGGTCCCTCCTAGCCACCGCGCACACCTGCCGCTCTTCAATGCTGGTCCTCTCTCCAAAACATCCCCCATGGGTTGATCGCAGAGGCCTCCAGACTGTTAGCCACTTGTCCCTTCATGTCACTTTAGATAGGAACACAACTCTTTCCATGTTGAATTATAACTAACCAAAATGCAAGAGTGAGTACAGTACGTTTGATAAACAGTGCAAACAGGGAAGCCTCCCCACCCCATGTAATACCCTCCCATTGTCTGAACCCTCCCCCCCTCCCCATTTCACCCCCTGCTCCTGCTATCTTAGCCCCGAGGACACCTTGACCAACACAAAGTCTCTGGAACTTGAGATCTGATGGAAGAGACAATAATCAACAGGACAGCACTCAGGTTGCGATTGTGGTGGTCAGAATGCACAACGTGGCTTCGGAATATCAGCTGATATTGTTTGAGCTGCGGTCTGCAGAGGGAGGCCAGCAAAGGGTGTACTCAGGAGGAGGCCTGAAGGGAACAGAAGTCTTCCCAAGGCTGTGCAAGAGAGCTGTCATGACTCTGAGAGCCATGGCAAGAGTGGTTAGTGACTTTGTGAATTGTGCCAACAATTTTGAAGAGTGCTGTCAGCCAAACATACCTCAATTTGCACTTTTTTCTAGGTTTGCTCAGGCCTGCTGAGGCTCCTGCCTCAGAGTCTTTGTGTAGGTTGGTTCCTGTCCCCAGCCTTGTATATACTCTTAGCTCTCTGCTGAAACAGCATCTTTTGAGAGAGTCCTCTTGAGGCTCTTCACAGAACATTTCAGCTCTGTCTGTCTCCATCCCTGTCTCCCGTGTCCTTACTTATTTCTCCTGCTTATCACTGTGGTTTTAGGATTCTGTAGACAGCCCTGATGTCTTCTTGCATTCTACCCCCAAATGATCCCTCCCAGAAGCTGTACCTAAAGTCTTGCGTCTAGCCACTGGAATATGGCTGAATGTCTGGATGACTGTCACTTCTCCTATCCCTATTGTATTGCTCACCACAACACAGTGCAGCCAGGGACACCTTTGATTAGCAAAGTATGAGGCCTGCCATTGCTCACAAGGGAGCTAGAAAGCAGAGCCCACAGGCGTGGGAGACAGCACACTGCCTCCTTTTCCACTAGAGGGCCTGTAACAGACCTTACAGACCCAGAAATAACAGCTTTATTGTCCTAAGATGTCCTAAATTCTGTAGTCTTCTATGAAGCTGCTGGGGTTTTTTGTTTGTTTGTTTTTTGTTTTGTTTTTGTGGCTGTGGGTTTTTTGCTTGTGTTTGTTTTGTTTTTACCAATTTTGTGTCTTCAGTGCTTAGGCATTGAACTAGGCACAGCCCCTGACCACTGGGCACAAAGGGAGGGTCATTGCTTGAACCAAAGAATGTGTTCTTTACTGTTTAAATAATGTGCATATGTGTGTGACTGTATACATGTGAGTGCAGCTTCTCATAGAATCTAAAAGAAGGTGTCGGGTTCCCCGAAGCTGGAATTACAGGTAGTTCTGAGTTACCATGTGGGTTCTGGGAATTGAAACCCCCAATCCTTTGGAAGAGCAGCAACTGCTCATAATTATTGAGCTATCTCTCTAGTCCATAAAACCAAGGGATTTGAGACCAGCTTGAGCAGCATATCAAGACACAGCTTGTCAAAACCATTCTAGATAAGGTGGACCCATTGAGTCCAGGAATCTTGAGCAATAAGGGCAAGATTTGACATAGCTTATAGTACTGTTGTATGTAATTTGACATACTTTGTTTCTGGTTAAAGAACTGGCTGAGGGCTGCCCCTTGTGGTCATACTCAGGTGGTGCAGTATATAACGAGCAGACTAACTGCTAACAACAGGGAATGATCGCACTACTGGACTTGAGGAACCAGGCCTCCTAACCCCAGGAGGAAGAGAATGGTGTCCTTGAGACAGACAGCATCCTGCCTTTCCCCACTCTAAACCCTTTGGGAGTTCATGGAGGTGAAGCTGAGGGTCTGCCTTATCTCTGTTGCTGTCTGGCCTATGAGGTTTTCTGTCTCTCCTCTTGGCCTATGGCAAGGCTGAATGACAACAGATAGAACATTAATCAGCCTGAACTCAGGCAGCATTTCTCAGAAAACAACTCTGGGGTTGGGAACTCGGAATTTTAGTGGGCTGACTGTACCTTGCCTAAGGCTTGCAGGCACTGTGGCCATGGGAGTAGATGGGAGCAGATCTTCTAGCTTGGTAGGCCCTTCCTCACTGTCCAGACCCCAACCAAGCTCACCACTGGCTAAGACCTGGAGACCAGAAGGCACTGGGCCCCTAAAAGGGTGGGCTGACCACTGGAGTCCATGCATGAAGGAGTGTGTGTGTGCTTCTTTTCCCTGTGACCTGTTGGTTCAGTCAGCCCCAATCAAGAAAACTAGTCTGGAAAGACAGGAAGTTGTTTTGACTGAAAAATTCCAAACGAAGTAAAAAGCAGAAGTAATAGTGTAATGAGCCCTAGACAGGAGAATTATCAACATTTTGAAAAATTTACAATCAGTATTTTTAAATTTTTGTTTTGTTTTGTTTTTCAAGACAGGTTTTCTCTGTATTGCTTTGGAGCCTATCCTGGAACTTGTTCTGTAGACCAGGCTGGCTTTGAACTCACAGATCACAGAGATCTGCCTGCCTCTGCTTCCTGAGTGCTGGGATTAAAGGTATGCTCCACCACCACCCGGCATTTTTAAATTTTTATTTTATTAAAATTTGCAGAATATTTACATTACAGACAGCATTGAACTTTACCCTCAAAATTTTCTGGACAATTTTGTCTTTTGAAAACAACAGTGCTCCAGGGCACAGTAGAGCATGCGTGTAAACCCAGATGGAAAGGCTGAAGCCAGAGGACCTCAGGGGCCTGGTCACCCGGGATAGACAGCAGGGATTAAATAAATAAGACTACGTTGTCCTGTATACACAGAGCAGCAGTGCTCTTACCTTTGTGTGTGTGTTGTATATATGTGTATATATGTAAGCACACATGTACACATGCAGGCAGAGACTAGAGGTCAAGGTTAGGTGGCTTCCTCAATCGTCCTTATTATTTACTTTTATTTACTTTATTGTATGTGGGCATATGTGTGCACTGGAGCAAATGTGGAGGTCAGAGGGCAGCTTGTAGAAGGTGGTTTTCTTCTTCCATCCTTAGAATGGAATTAAACTCAGATCATGAGACTTTGCACCAAGTCCCTTGACCTACTGAGACATCTCTACAGCCTTGTATTTTGAGATTCTTGAAGGTTGAATCTGTCCACAGTGGCGCCCAGGGCCCAGGGCACACATGGGGCAGGCTGGGGTATGGCTTGCCCCATGTAATTGCAGTCTCAGGCCAGGAGCTTCTAGGCAGCTAAGCCAGCAGGACTGTACTCCTGGGGACTACAGGATCGAGAAGGACCCTCAGGCACGCTTGGGTCTTCCTCGAGCAGACCCAAGGTCCCCACCCTTTCCCAGCACCCAGAATGTATGACTACACCCAACCATGCGGGTACTGTCCTGAGGGACCCAGTTCATGTGGTTGGGAGCCTTAGCCAAGTCCTTGCCACCCACCACCCACTCTGTTTTCCTCTATGAAACACTGCGTATGTCAGTCAGGTTGGGGTGCTGTAGTGAGAAACCAGGAGCTCTTCTGCACAGAGGCAGCATGACCCCAACTAACCTCCCAGATGTCTGGGTCCATTACTGCAAGACAAGGAGCAGGTGTAGCCCATCCCCAAGCACTACTAAAGTGGGGGTGATGGTGTAGTGGGCTAGGGGAACTGCTTGAAGCTGTGATGACCAGGCCTCCCTGCCTTCTCCACACCAGAAACTACACCCAATGCAGTTCTAGGTCTGGGTGGGGGTAGGACTTGGGAGGGATCTCTAGGCCACTCGCCTATGCCAGCGCATCAACACACTGATCTGTTGAGAAAACAGGTCTCATGCGCACCTTTGCCCCTTCCCTTAGTCCTCCACCTCAGCTAATGATAGTCTCCTGTGCCAAGTGATCTGGACATTCTCGGCCCTCACCTGACCTAGCCAGTCAAAGGGTGTCTCTCCTCTGGGGCTTCTGTCTTGGTTTGGAGCCTGTAGGTGACTCTGGGCTTGTGCGACCAGTCTGGGCCTTCAGTGTTCTGGCTCCTGCAGCCCTGAGCTGGGTGGAGGCAGCATTCTCCTGACAGGGTAGCAGGGCACCCTGGCTGGGGTGCAGCCTACTTGAGTTGCCAGCTGATGAATCTTTTGGGCACCTTCAGGAAACATTTGTGAGGTGTGGACTGAGGACAAGCAAGGAAGGGCTTGAGCACAGATGGCCAGGGACAAAGATGGGGTAGGGTTGGGGGGGGGGTCTGCTGCAGACTCTGGGTACTGAAGTTGCAAGAAGACACATTGAGAAACAAAGTTTTTTTTCTCTGGGAATCAGCATGTGATGAGATGTGACCCTGAGCCGTCCTCTCACCCAGGCTGGGGCTACTGTTCCGGAACTGTTCTGGTACCATGGGTTATGAGGACCAGCCCCTCTGCCAACCCACATGAGCACAGCCGCCGTACATCCTGAATGCCTTGCTTCTTGGTCCTGTCGTGCACCACAGCAAAGTGCTGGTAGTCCATGAAGGGCACGTGAATGTCACTCTAGACCACAGCTAAGAGTGAGAGTTGGCTTGCTGACCAGGACTCAAGGAGGCCTGCCTAGGAAGCTCCACGATATGGAAGCCACCCCTGGGACACTCCACCCAGGAAGCCTTACCCCTTTGCCAATTCCGCAGCCTACATAATGAGGTACCCACCCCACTTCTTTCCTTGCTGCCAGGGGACACTTTCCCATCTATCTACCTCCTCACCTGGGTTGCTGAACTGTCTGGCTGTAGCACCCTTGGTGGAGGTTGTTTTTACCTCCTGGCATCTGCCTTCAGCCTCACCATCTGCCCGAGGAGGAGAAACTCCACCCCTGAGTGGTGAACCTTGATGGCGCCCTACCCCAACATCCGCCTGGCTTTTTCAGGCATCCCTAGCCCCAGTGATCCAAGGACACTGCCACGCAAAGCTGCCACAGGATCTCCTGTTGGCCTTCGCAAAAATCCTCCAAGGACAGAGTGCTTTGTCTTACAGGGTAGGAAAGGCATGTTGGGTTGGGGAGGTAAGGAGAGTTTGCCTATGGCACACATCCATGGAGTGTCGAGTCCCTAGCCTCCTCTGTGGTCACACACACTTAGACATACAGACCCCATTTGCTCACTCAGGCCTCAGGCAGGCTTTTGGTGTGGGTGTGGCCTGGCATCCTTTGGAGAGCAGGTTTCCATGATCCTTATCTGGGTCTCCACTGCCTAGGCTGTCAGGAGCCTGTAGGCTGCACTTCCCTCATGGCAGACACAAAGCTGCTTCTCCCTGACCTCTTAGCTGCACACTTGTCTGAGGCCAAACTGAAAATGAGGTTCATGGGATCACTTATGTGGGATACCCAAGCTTGACAGACACATCACCACTGGGCAAGGAGTTCACAAGGGCCATGTGCATCTTCATGTCATCCTTGGAGTCCTGGAAGCCCTATTCATCGGGCATAGCCCCAACTATGTACCAGGAGCCCTGAACTGCAGGGTGGGGTAGGCACGCTGCTTGGAAATCTCTGCATCCTGCGAGACCCACCCCACCTTGCCAGGATGCTTCCTTGCCAAGGCTCAATGCCCAGTGCTCACAGCCTCTGTCTCTAGATCAACCCCAGGCCAGTGCTAGGAGACTGAGGCAGCTTATTCTAACTGCTGGTTCTGGGCAGTGTACTTGCAAGTCCACTCCTGGTCCAGTATAAAGTCCAAGGCCCTGATAAGCTGGAATCAAAGAAAGTGTGGGCAGAAGCCTGGGGTGAAGAAACAAGCAGGTGAAACAGATGTGAGACAGTATGAGCTTAGCTGACTGACATCAAAGTTGTCCTGGATAGGAACCTGAGGCCAGCCTAGAGACACTCTAAAAAGGTCAAGGAGCAAAGCCTATAGCATTGAAAGATCCTCGGGGCAGAAGAGATGGGGTGGCTTCCTCTGTGGCCTCTATGTCCCCAAGATGCCCTGAGGTGACTGGCCTGCCCTAAGACACAACTCACCAGGATAGGCCACTGGTTGAATTGCACCAGAGGGCAGGAGTAGGCAGAGGTACAGGTAGGCTGTCCTCAGCCATCTCTGTTCATGGGGAGCATGGACGCTCATCTAGTCCCCATCAAACAAATAGTTCCTTTTTGTCCCTCCTGCTTTATGACCAATCCAAAGGTTCTCGTCCAGTACCTTGAAAGCTTATGGGATCTGAGGCCCCCTGGAGCCTTTTCCTGCTTGAATGGCTACTGTCAGAGTAGGGGTAGACATATGTCTAAGGGATTAGCTATTAAGTGACTGACCTCCACCAGCCCAGTCCAGCATTTTGGTTAGTTACAATTCGGTATAGGAGGAGTTCTGTTTGTATCTAAAGTGACATGAAGAGACAAGTGGCTTACAGTCTAGAGGCCCCCAGGACTAGCCCATGGGGGATGTTTAAGAAAAAGGACCAGCATTGAAAAGCAGCAGGTGTGCGCGGTGGCTAGGAGGGACCCAGAAGAGCCGAGGGGCCCAAGAAGTGAGGCCCTCACAGATTTCTGCTAGGGTGCAAGGGCCAAAGGGCAGAGCCTGGTATAGAACTCACTGAGGAGCCTACTTCTAAAGGGGCTAGATCTCTAAGTCCTGCCCCCAGCTTGAAGGGGCTGTGGCTAGAGGGGTTGGGCATGTGGTAAGGTTGTGGCCCTATGCAGGGTAGGTGCTGAGTCTAGCATATCCCTTAGACTGTTCCTAGTCAGGACTTCAGCAGAAACAGATACCTCTCTGGTTATCATATTGAGATATTTATGGGAGGGGCAAGGAGCAGCTCAGGGGCCCAGAGGACAAACAGACAAGAGCCATGATCTGACTTGCTTTGGACTTTATTTCTCAGTCAAGACAAAGCTGGAGGGTGTAGAGGCACTTTGGGGAGCCAGGGCTAGGACCTCAAGAATGACAGAGCGAAGGAGTCCCGAGGGCCAGGTCACCTGGACAGAACAAGATCCATCAGTGACACAGGCAGCATCTTGTCCCCATGGGACCCAACTGTACTTCTGGCAGAGCCTCCTTCTGGAGGATTCCCCAGAGTCTATGGTCCCAAAGTCTCAGTCAACAGCAGCAGTGGCGAGCCCTCTGACTTGCCATTTCCATCCCACCTCCCAACTCCCCGATCAGCCCCCCATGGGCTTCAGAGGGGAAGTCCCTCCTCCTTCTGTCTGGGATTAGGCATCCACACCTTTATCCCTCTGCCCATGAGCCCTTGGCCATTAGCCCCATTAGCCATTGGTATTAGAACTGGGATTTCTTCCAGACTGTCTCCCTGGCCCTTGTTCTGCTTGGGGAGCTGTGTCCCCACCACTCAGCGGTTGTATGTTGTGTGAGTAAATGGACAAGAGCAGCACTTACGCAGTGAAGCTCGCCCACTGACTGGCTTCTCTCACCTGTCTTCACTCTTGAAGGCACTTATCTGCCAAGAAAGAAGTCCAGGGAAGCAGTCAGAATCAGGCCTAGACCCATTGTCCCAGGCCTTGGTGCTTCTCCTTGGACTCAGAGAAACCTCCCCCAAGGCTAAGAAGAGTTAACTTTTGCTGAGCCCCCAGACTTAAGATTGCATCCCATCCCTCTGCTCCAGTCTGTTCTTCAGAACATAAGGGGTGGTCTTTCTGTTTTCTCCAGCAGCACCCCTAAACCTCTAGCTGGGGGACTGGCAGACAGGGTGCTAGTTATCCATCAAGAAAGGGGTTCCCAACAAAGGGGCTTCAGGCAGATGTAATAATGTTGGGACAGACTGACACCTCCATTTATTTCCTTGGAGTTCCCTGTGCTAGTAGGTGGTGACACAAGGCCACACTCTCCCCAGGATCCCCTCACCCAGCTGCAATCAGAGGGCTGGCTAGCTCTAATCTGACTATAATTCCCTCCCACCCACCCCACCCCCCACAGCTTAGCCTCCCTCACCCGGTTGGGGCAGGAAAACAATGTCCTCTTCTGTGAGGCCATGGGCCTGGCTAAAGGCGGTGAATTTCTCCTTCAGCTCGTCCTTTAGAGTCCGGGTTCGGCCTGGTAGATAAAGAAAGGGAGAAGAAAAGGCTCCATTCTGCCCCACAGCTGTGTCTTGGGGACCACCCCTTTGGTACACTCCCCTAGGATCAAGCATTGGTCTTTTCCAACCTCAGGCCAAGCTTCTAAGGAGTCTCCCTTGTGTGGGGGCTTGGTGGGGTGTGATACCTACTGTAGAGAGTGGCCATGCGGAAGTCCTGGCCTGGGCCCTTGGTGCCCCTGCTGAACAGCAGTGCGTACTCAAAATAGTTGGTTTCTACCACGGAGACGGAGTGGATGCTGCCCCAATCTGGGAACCCAAGAAATGACACTGGTACACATGGCTCCCACACCTCAGGTCCTCCTCTACTTGGAAGGGGTGACTTCTGAGGGCTTCACTGTAGGGAGGGTCTTGGGTCTTTGGCTCTCAGGACACTTCTCAATCCCACTGTCACTTTGGCTGCCTTCCTTGTCCCTAGGTGGCCACCTGTCAGTTTCTGGGTTCCTGCCTGAACAGCCCAGGAGCACTGTCCCCAAGTCACAAGTCTTGGGAAGAAGGCAGAAAACACTTAGGCTCAGAAAATTGTTGGCTGGGTTCTAATACAGCCAGCAGAAGGAAAATGGGCTCTTGTGGGGAACCATATCTTAGGTGAAGGATGGTTCTTGGGTAGGAACTGTTGACGCGTAGGCAGGATTTAGGGAATGCCTATGAGTAACCCACTTGGGCAGCAGAGAACTGGAAAATTCCCTTTGGGCAGGAAAGGGGCCTAGCAGAACATGGGTGGGCTTCAGAGAGGACACAGTCCCCAGAGAGAGGTCTGTCTGTCCCCAACACCTGTGCCTCATATGCCTGAGGCAGATTCACAACCCGATCTGTCCGTGGATGACTGACAGTGTAGAGGTGACCATTATCCCCACAATACTGGGATAGGGGGATGTCCAGTCTGTCAGCAAGGACCTGAGAATTGACCCAGGTAAGGCAGCAAGCAGCTCACTCACGGGGGCTGTTGTAGTTGTACTGTCCGGGAACCCCTGCAGGCTGCAGCACCATGACCTTGGTTTCACACTGGTTTTTCCTGTGGGCAGATCACCCTTGAAGTAAGAAACAAGCTCCAGCATGTCCCCAGGCAATGATGTGGGGACTTCTGGGTCCCAGAACTTATTGCACCCCATTCTCTCACCTGAGGAAGGTAGAGGTGAGGTTGAGGCCGCCATCTGAGGAGGGAGCTACCACTGTCTTGCACATAAACAGTATTGACTTCTTCTCCCGGAACCAGCTTGAATTGGAGGCCAGGCCTGCACTGTACCAGCGCCCCAGAAACTGCGACCAGTGGATGCCTAGGTTGGCAATGCTCCATACACCCCTCATGAGCAGACCCAGTGGGCTTCTTGTTCCTCCCCTGACTCCCCCACTACACTGGTCCTAGTAGCACCCCTTCCCTTGTCCCCTCCCTCTCTAGCAGGCCTGGCCCATTGCCCTGTGGAGGAGGTAGGTAGCAAAGACCCTCCCTTCTTCCCCAGGATGTTTGTCCCAGTCCTCATCCTGATCCCCTAGGGGTAGAGTGGGTTTCAGAGCATGCCACATTCCTGGAGGAGTCAGGTGGACCAACCAGGCAGTGTGCCAGTGGGGTCCCAGCCAGCTCCAGTGCATGTGCGTACATGACTGGCAATGTCCAGCATATCCAGGAGCTCACTGGAAAGTAAGTGCTAGCCAGCTCACAGTTGTCCCCAGACTCAGATGTGTGACCTGTGCTTGAGCATGTCCCAGGTGTCGGGCTTGTAGGGGGGTTGTGTTTGAAAACCATGAACACTATGTGGCCCACATGTGTGTAAGCACCCTCTGAGGAGAGGTTGGCTGTGGCTTAGGAGGATTAACCAGCCAGCACTCCTTCTCTTTCAGCTGGCTCAGGTCTCAGCCAGCACAGGCTCTGAGAGCATGAATTCTGGAACAAGCACTCTCTTTTGTGGGAGAAAGCCAAGCACAGGAAGTGCTCATCGACCTGAGGGTTCTGCTGTCTTGGGAGTGGGGTTGGGGAACCTCACCTTGTCTTGGTCAAAGTTGGGCTGCACGGAGTCATGGCTGTCACTCTCAGCTGGTGCCTGTGGGAATCCCAAGAGCCCCAACAGGACCAGCCCCATCCACAGCACGTGAAGAGCAGCCATTGCCTGGAGAGGAGCAGTGTCTGGGCCTGAAGCCAGCAATGTGGGGAGAGCAAGGAAGACCGTGGGCAGGAGGAGCAGAGGGCACTGTGGAGACCCCTATTTATGAGCCAGGATTGGCCTCCACCCAAAGCCCAAGGCCGGCCCACTGGAGGCTCGTGATGCTGGTGTGAGGGAGGGTGGTTGTCCCAGCTGCAGCCTCATCAGTAACAGGGCTGGTTATGTAAGAGGTTCCAGCTGAGCCCTGCACCTCAGCGAAGAAAGGGCAGGTCGCAGCAGGCCGAGGCCTCTGCATACCCCCACTCCCCACCCTAGCCCCAGAGACAGAACTGGTCCAGACCTTGCCCCACTCCTGTCAAAGCCCACATACCTCAGTAGTAGGGATGGCACCTGAGGTTTCTTTGGTGCTGCCCTGCTGCTGGAAAATCTAGTCACTTCCCACCTGGGGCTAAGACCTTCCCCTCACAAGCCCTACCTATCATCCTCTCCAAGTCCCATGACCCCAGCAGGGAACACAAAGCACCATTTGTGCCTTGAACTTTTGGTCCTGAAAGGCCAGCAGTCCAGGTGGCCATGAGGAACCCTCACCAAGGAATGAAACTCAATCTACCCTGCAGGGAGTTTAAGAACCGCCTGTGCTGGCTGAGCACAGCCTCGGCCATGGTCAGCCCACTGGGGTTCACAGGCGAGGCGATCCTTTGTGCTCCCTTAGGGCTAGGAAGCTGTGTGAGCGGGAAAGGTGGAGCAGTGGGCTTCAAGCTGCCATAGTGGGGACAGGTGGCTGCAGTCTGTGGCGAAGAGAGGGCTGGCATGCACTGCCCCCCCCCTTCCCTGTGGCCAGGGAGTTTGGGGTTCTGAGGCACAAGATGTTTTACCGTTAACATCTGAGTGGGCTTTGCCAGGAAGGATTCTTGCTCTCTCACTAATGTTGGGGCTACAGAAAGTGGCCCAGCAGAGCTCCAGGTGAGGAAGTAGGGTAGTTCCCAGAACCACCCAGAGGAGCCTAAGAGTCCTTCTCCACACAGCCTCCCATCAGCCCATGCCTAGGACAGCCCATAGATAGCCCACTCAGGTCCATCCATGCCCTGGGCCTAAGGAGGAAGGCTCTGGAACACACAGTCCCCAGGCCCCAGCCTGACCCAGCAGCAGAGCTGGGAGTTCTCTCCAGAGGAACTGAGGATGGGGAGAGGGAGAGCTTGGAAAGGTCTGGCCGCGTCAACCTGTGGAGAGGGGTTCTGTAGATGGAGCGATCCCCCTCCCCACCCCGCATGCAGAGCAATTTTGAAGTACTTCCAAGGGTGGAGTCTTCCTTTGGTTTGAACCTGACATGTCCCCAGCAGGCTCATGTTTTAGCTGACTGCTCTGCTGGTGGCAAGCGCTATTTGGGGATCTGTAGAACTTCAGGTGTGGGCTCACTTGTGGAAGTGGGTCACTGGAGAAGGGCCTTTGAAGGTCCCTGCTCCTGCTGCTTTCTCCTCTCTGTCATTCCTGGTTCCATGCCTCAAAATAAACCTTTCTTTCCTAGCATTGTTCCTGTCCGGATACTGTGGCTTTAGTGATAACAAAGAAACTAGCAGGTCCCTTGGACAACACCGTGGCACTGCGGCTGAAACTGGTGGCAGTTCTTTCTGCAAAGTCAGCCCTGCCTGGTGAGGTAGGGGCTGCTCCATTTCCAAGCCAGTATGGGCCTCTGTCTATCCAAGCGCTCCTGTGTGCCCCTTCTGAGAGCACCTCTTCCTGGTCCTGTCCCATGACCCCATCTTGCTCGGCACCCGTCCACAATGCTGCTCAGGCTGGACTGGCTCACTGGAAACTGGGACACAGTGCTGATCCCAGTGGAACAAGGACCGAGAGTGAGTGAGAAGGGACAGCACTCAGGACCTGGTGCCCGGGATGCACCAGGTGTGGTCCTGGGCCGCCTCTGAAGGGAACAAGATTCTGATGCCTTACCAACCCCACCACAGTAGGAAGCTTCCTCTCTCCCACCTAGCTCCTTGCCCCTGAAGGGCCTTTTCCCAGCCTCCCCAAAGTAACAAGGAGTGGGATACCTAGAGCCCTTTCAAGTCCTCTTCAGGCCCTGTCTCCTGTGTGTGCATTCCTGGTCCCATCTCCCAGGATGTGTATGCATCACTGCCTGCCGCCTGTACTACCCGCTCAGGAAAACCTGACCATACCTCTAGGAAGCCTTCCAGGTTTTGAATATACTGGGGTCCCTCCTCCCTGCTCTCACCATCCTATTTGAAGGACCATGTTGTCCATTTTGATTAGTGTCCTATGAGGACTTAGGAAACAGGCTCACGTGAACTAGCAAGAATGTACAGCATGCCAGAACTCAGCTTGTACTATGGAGCAAGTGTCTGAGTGCCCCAGCTTGAACCTCCACATGCTCCCAGGTGCCAACCCTGTCACTGAGGTCTTTTCTTCTAAGTTCTTTTTTATTTAACTTTATTTTATGTGCATTGGTGTGAAGGTATCAGATCCCCTGGAACTGGAGTTACAGCTGTAAGCTGCCACGTGGGTGCTGGGAATGGAACCCAGGTCCCTCTGGAAGAACAGCCAGTACTCTTAACCTCTGAACCATCTCTATAGGCCCCTTCTAAGTTCTTACCAGTTTGAGGGCATCTACTTCCCATAAACTATAGGACAGCTGAGTGTTAGAGCCTCAGATCACGCAGAATCTCCTCCTGCCTGGACATACTGTCTCCTCCTGTGGCTCAGAGCCAAGAGTAGATGGTTTGAACAGAACTCAGAGGCCTTCCTGGGCCTGGCAAAGACAAGGTCTCCCAGGCCAATGTCCAGCCTTTATGTGCCTCAGTTTCCCCATCTGTGCCCTACCTTGCACCTTGCAGGGGTTCTTGGGAAGTGTGCTAAATGTAAGCCTACAAGATCATGGAGACTTGTTTGTAAGTAAGGGACTCGGTTGGGCTGAGGCGAGGCCCACAGCCTCCCCACAGCCTGGCCCTAGCCAAGGTTTTCCTCTCACCCTTACCAAGTGTCAGAAATTGGACAAGGTATCGGGTGGACTGGCCTGGAGGCCCCTTCTCCACCTGGTCTTGGGCCTATCTCTCCCTTCTCTGGGCCCATTGTAGCACTCAGGCCATCCTGAGTGGTGAGACCCTGAATCAACCCACAGACTGCAGATGGGACTGGTTAGCTGGGGACGAGGCCTGGCTCTGAGATGGGGGACCTCTTGGACTTAGCCTTGAAAAGCCCAAGAACATTCTTGGCCTTGTCCTATAGGGAAGCAGATTCCTCTCTGGAGGCAGTCAGTTCCCTGGGTGGGAGGCCAGCTCTCTGACATCTCCACAGATAGCTTATCCTCAAGGCCTGCTGGGACTTGAGCTAGCTGAGTGACTGCTGGCTGGGTGACAGCCCTGGTAGAGAAAGGCCGAGTCCCCAGCTTTAGCCTGGGACTCATCAGGGCCACCTGCTGCCTGAGCACAGCCCCTGAGGAGAAGGGCTTTGGGAGACCTAGACCCCCAACTTCTCAGGCCTGCCAGATCTCACAGCCCTTCCCAGAAATGGCCCGCAAAGGGCAGTAATGAAGAATGGCATTGTCCTAGGCTGCTGAGAAGCTGCTGAGTGGAATATTTTGGACTCTGAAAGTAGATCTTAGTGCTTAGCATAGTACCCTAGTCTGTGACATGTGAAAACTAGTGCCCTTGAGGAGGTTACAGTCTAGCTCAGGCACTCCATGTAAGGGACTGTGCCCATTAGCCAAGCTGTGCAGGCAGCTCGCCAGGCTGTCTCTGAGTCTCCATCCAAGTCCACCACCTGCTCTTCTCCCGGTGGTTTCTGTAGCTGTTGGGCTCACCTCTGTTGATTTTGGACATGGCTACATCTCCCTGCCCACTCTCCTAGGGTTCCTATGCTTTCCTAGCTCCTAGGGTCGGGGACCAGGATCAAAGAGGAAGGAGTCAGGAGAATTGGGACAAGGTCATTCCCTGGGTTTGAGTCTTGTGTGCATGTCAGACAGGCCCAGAAGGGTCCCAGGTTGGACAGGACAACTGCTGCTCATGGAATCGGGTCTGGGCAGGCAGAGGCAGAGAATCTGGTGTGGCCCCCTCTACTCGCTCTACTCTTGCAATGGGGTGCCCAGAGAAGAGCTGAGCTGCAGAGGGTCTGGCCTGCTCTCGGCAGCTACATACCCATACTCTCCAGCATTGGGAGTATCAGTGCTGGAGTAATGGAGTGGACGGTGCTCAGATCTCCAAGGCCTGCTCTGGCTTCCAGAAGCAGCCAGCATCTGGATTAAAGAACAGAGTGTATGGGATGAACAAGACAACCCCAGGAGGGCTACAGTTCCCTTAGCAGAGTCAATGGAGGGACCTTGTTGTGCCCCTGTAGGGCTGGGAGGAACGGAGAATGTCTTGCTCCCCAAGGGTCAGGCTGGGTCTCCTGGGCCAGGCTGGCTGGCAGGGCCTTCAACATCTCCTGGCTCCCATCTGTGGGTTCACAACAGCCACAAGACCTGGAATTTTTTCCACTTTATTTTGAGACAAGATCTCACTGTATACCTTTGGCTGGCCTGAAACCCTCTATGTGGATCAGGCTGGCCTTCAACTCACAGATATCTGCCTCCTGAGTACTAGAACTAAAGGTGAACATGGATCTTAGTCTAAGTGCAGACCTGAGACAGGGCCCTGCCTTTCATCCTGGGGTCTAAGATGATCTAGGGAAGCTGGTCCACAACCTCTGAGCAAGGCCATAGCAGGTACCTAGAAAGGAGTCTAGTTACCATGCTCCGAGGCATTGTGCTTGGTTGCCTCCTTCACAGGCTCATCTGGGATCTGGGCTTCAATATCCCAGGTGGCCCCTGGGATCACACCACGCCCCCTGCTCCTCAGGCTGGGGCCAGGTGCTGTGTAAGCCTATCACTGTCTCTCTGAGACTAAGGAGGAGAGGTTGACCAATGAAAAATAGCAAATGGGGACAAGTGGGGACATCAAGCCCCCAAATCAGAAACTCCAGCTTCTGCACAGGCCTGGTACACTGAGGTGGTATCGCTGGCAGCCCCCGCCAGCCTGGCTCACATTCCCCGGACAGCAATCAATGACAGCCAGCCTGTTCCTCCCTGTGATATTTGTGTTTATTTGTGTTGGGCAGATGAGGTTGAGTGCCTGTGCTGTGAGGAGGGGCACAAGCCTAGCTGGGACGTGGTGAGGGTTGAGTCTGCCATGGTCAGCCAGTTCTGATGGTGATCTTCTGACCTAAGGAAGAAAAGGGAGACGAGAAGCAGGGAAATGGGAGAGAAACTGGAGCAAGAAGGGTCTAAGGGGAGCTAGTGGGGTTCAGGGAATGCACTAGAACCCAGAGCCACAGGAAGGCAAGAGAGCAACAGGTAGGGTCTCAGCTGCTGCCCCCCACAAACACACGCCAGGGTCAACTCTACCAGCCATATGCACAGTTTACTCAGGAGTCTGGGTCATATTCCTCCATGGGGACAATGTGGGTTCGGGAGCCCAGGATCCTAAGAACATATTTGCATGACCTCTGACCTCCAAAGTCCCTTCCTTACACAGCCCACAGCTGGCCTAGCTCAAATGGAGGAAGAAGGTGATCTAGACCAGAGGACCCAGAAACTTGGTGGGAGGCACATGTCAGGCAACAGTGTGTTCTGGAATCCCCTGCCCCGAAACACACATTTTTCACATACTCCTGATTCTGGTACAACCATGAAGCCAAGACTTTGGCCTCACCCTTACCACAATGTCCCTTCTGAAGCCTAGACTTCATGTCATGTCTCATTTCCAATTCTTTCACACATACTGTGCCAGGTTTGGGGGTGGATTCGTATAGTATACCCCACTCCCGCGTTCCCCAAGACTCTCTATCTGGATGCCTCCTAGCAGGTTTCATACCTGGCAAGGCCTGTATCATCCAGCCCCGAGCTTTCCCTGGCTTCATAATAAGACAGATGCCTCTTCTCTAGCAGCAATTGTGGGCCTTCCCCCCCATCCTCAGGTCCCTCTGTTACTTAGCTCTGGGGGCC
This sequence comes from Phodopus roborovskii, assembly GCF_943737965.1. NCBI lineage: Eukaryota > Metazoa > Chordata > Mammalia > Rodentia > Cricetidae > Phodopus > Phodopus roborovskii. The sequence goes on from NW_026126418.1 coordinate 66,294,550, forward strand.
TTCTTTCACCCCCCAGGGTCTGCCCTAGACAGCCTCCTGAGTCTCGGTATCTGCCATATATGTACCTGGGAGACCTCAGTCCCACCCTTCTGCCCTCTAGCTGCCAGGACCAGGGCTGGGTGTGGGATTCTCTCAGAGTGTCAGAGTCCCCAGCTCAAATGCACTTCCACACATGAGTCCTCAGGGCTCAGGACACCTCCCAGCCATCTGTGCAGCCCAGTGCCCCCTCCTACCATTCCAGGCCCCCTGTACCAGTTTTGGACAAGAAGATGACATGGTCCTGAGGATACCCAGTGTCCCAGCAAACTTAATAAAAGTCCCCTCCCCATCAGAATCCAGCTTCTTCCTCCTCCCTGTGTCAGGATGAGAGATGAGCCCTAGGGAAGATTCTGTTTCCCATCTGCTCCCTGGGGGGCCTTGAGAAGGACCCCTCTTCCCACAAAGGGAATATGATGCCTTCCCTAGTAGGACCCCTCTGCTGGTCCATCTTCCACCCAGGGCCTGTGTGGAGGATCAGGGCAATTCTTGTAACCTCTACCCAGTCCATCTGGCAATTTTCTGACCCTAATCCAGAGCGGGAGGAGTGGGGAAGAATTAGGACTCTGGTGGGAGGGGACAGGTGGTCACAGCCCCTCTGGGTGTGGTACCAGGACGATGTTTGACTCAGGGCTGCTTGGGCCTTACTTGGCCGTCAGGCGGGAAGGACTCACCTTCTCAGACTCTGACGAGGTCCGAGTTTGGCTGACCTTCAGAGGTTCATAGGGTGGGACCCTGGAGAGAATGGAAAAGGCTTTGGTTGCTTGGACTTCGAGGGGGAATGTGGGATGTGTTGGGAAGGGGAGGCTTTGGGTTCTTCTCTCAGGGTCCTGTTCCTCATGCTTTCCAAGACAGGTCACTCTTCATGGCAGCCTGGACTCCAAGAGCTCCCACGGGTACCTCAGTCGGAGTCACTGTGCTACCTGGTCCTGCCCTCTTAGGCTTGGGTATCTTTCTGGGCTCAAGCCCTCACTGTTCCCTGACCATCCTTGGTCCCTGTTGATTCTTCCTCCAAAGCACAGGTCTCAGGACTAAGAAGGTGCGTGTATTTGGAAGTTATCCATGAATCCATTGAAAGCAGACATAGTCTCCACCGCTGTGGGGGTCTTCCCCCTTGTCTGTCTATGCTGGTTTTCCACCACCAGCTACCACAGTTCCCTCATGTGGCAAAGGCTCTGAGAACTTAATCTCACCTGAGCAGGATTGTCCCTGAGCTTGAAGGTTGTCACCCATATCTGGATGGGGCCCCATCTTCCCTCCTGAAGGTGTGACCCAACAAGCTGTGGATGAACCACTTTCCCTGGAACTGTAGGCCTAGTGACAGACAGGACCAGCCCTCTCCCATCCCAGATGTGTCTCCAAGCCATATGTGCACTATTGATGCTAGATCTAGCAGAGACCACATGACTGAAAGCCTCAGCTTCCCCACGTGCACAGAGAGTTGTCCCCACCTGGAGGGTCCCAAGGGCCGCGGGAGAATGTGAAGTCTGTGTAGGGCTGGCATTGGGCTGAGCATCCCATTCCTTGCTCCTACCCATGCGAACTGGGCCTACCCGGTCTGGGTTCCCAGTCACCCTCTCCTTCCCCTGGTTGGGCAGGAGACAGATCTTGTGAAAAGGCAAGTTGGGGCCTGGGACTTGAGGGAGCCCTCCGTGCCTTCTTGGGCCTTGGACCTGGGTCTGAATCATCTCCAGTAAGATGAGACCTATCCATAGGAGCTCCATCTGGGTGAAAGGGGCAGTGAGGCCTTGGGCTCAGGCTGTCACTGAGCTCACATTAGCCTTGTCCCAAAGTGGGCAGCTCCTGTATCCACAAGAGGGGGCAGATTGGGCTCCTCTGGCTTCCTCACACTTGAGCCACCTCCCATGCCAAGGCAGCGCTCTATCTCCCAATCATCTCCCCAGCCCTTCCTGCCCCATTGCCCCCCTCCTACGCTCTCAGTGCCCTGCACTGCATCGGAAAACTATCACAGAGCTCGAAGCTCAAATCTGGGCATGATGACAGCAGATACCTGTCAGGATTCACTGTGTGCCAGTGTAAGAGGCCACCCCAGGATCCACCCACGCTTGTCTTGGTCTGTTGGGCACAGGCTCCGCATCCACTCCCACCCCCTGCCTGGGAGCAGAATTTAGCTGTTCTTTGGGCTAGGCAAAGAGGGACAGAGTGTGCTGTGCCAGAGCTGGCCCAGGGCCACCTACTCAGGCCACAGGGCCAAACTGGGCCATGGCCACTCACGGGGCTACTGCCTCCTGTGAGGCACTTTGTCCACTCCTGACCTCATCCTTGGATGGAGCCCTCAGCTGATGCCACCAGCCTCTTGCTGTGGTGGCTACCTGAGGGCCACAGTAGCCTCCTCTTGACTCTATTTCCTCCTGGCCCCTTCATCATTTGCTGGGAGAGGTGGTTACTAGGATTCCATCACCCTGGTTCTGAAGTATACCCCTGGAGATGGGCAGTACCTCCGGAGACCTTGATGGTCGGCTTAGATGCTTCCTAGAGACCTTGGTGGTCCAAGTCTCAGCACTTTGGGGTCATGTGAGTTTGGTGGCACAGACCCTGAGTGACCAGGGCCCCTCCAGTGATGCTCACAGTAGAGACAAGACACAGACTGAGGGACTTAGGTGCTGTTCTCCTCTGGCAGGCTCCTGGGTCATGTCTGTTCCTTTTCCTGCCCTCTACCAAGGTTGAGTGGCTTTCTGAAGTACAGATCTCATCCTTGCCTCTGGGTGCCCTAGTCTCCTCACTTTCCAGAACCTTTTCACAGGGGAATTGGGATCATTTCAGGAGGCCTGGGTCACAGGCTCAAGCTGGAGGATTCTGTTCTGCCCCAGGTAGAGGTGTGGTACCCAGCAATTCATGTGGCTGGATGAGGCCAGGGAAGTGTGGCTCACCTTCTCCCGATGTGCTTCACGAATCTTTCTCATATGGCTAAGGTTCTGCACAGGCTCCCATATGTAATACAGGAAGCTACACTGCATACCCAGGAAAGAGGTGGCTACCTACAAGGTAACCTGGAAAGAAGGCCCCTCAGGTGTCACTCCTTTCCAGGCCAAAATGGGCTCTGGAAGCAGGCTTCTGGGAGATGGCTGCCTCCCTACTGTCATTCACCCTGTGAAAAGCATGGCACAGCAAGTGCCAAGAGGAATTCTGGCAGCTCAACCTCAGGTACATGAACTGGAAAAATTCCTGTAGACATTCAAAGGAAGAAGAAGATGCACACACACGAAGTGAGAAGAATTGCTGTGGGATGCTCAGAGACCAGGAAGCCCTGAGGCTTGCTGAAGTGAAAATGGGCATACAGTAACCTGTGTACTGGCTAGAGAAGGGCTGGGAAGATAACTGAGATAGTAAAAGTTCTTGCTTGGAAGTAGTGGTATATGTTTCCAATCCCAGTGCTGGGGAGGTAGAGACAGGCACCCTGCACTGCCTGGCCAGCCTTCTCATCAAGTTTCAGGCCAGTTAGAGACTTTGTCTCAAACAGCAACAAAACCCATAGAAGCAACAGCAGGTGGATAGCATCTGAGGCTGTCCTTTGACCTATACCTGTGTCTGTGTCTGTATACAGACATCAACACGTGGTACAAATGCATACACATATTTTGATTTTCAAACAGTTTCAGATTTGCAGGGAACATCTGGGGCTAGTGCTCTTGTTATAACACACAGCACCAGTGACTCTGGTGTAACTAAGGAGGCTGTGCTGAGGCAACATTGAATATTGAGATGCTAAACCATGTGAAGTTCATGTTTTAATCACAATTCAACCTCACTCGGTGGAGTGCTTGGCTGGCATGTGGTCCTGGAGCCCATCCAATACAAAAACAAAAAGAAAAACTTCCTAGCCAGCTTCCAGGGCTTGTCCAGTTCAGCGTCTGATCCAGGCCCTGCAGCAGGTTGTGCTTCACGGCCCTTGGGCTCCTCTGGGCTGGGATAATTCTTTCAATTGTATCTTCTTCCTCAGTCTTGATGATTTTGGGCAGTGCTGGTCAGGTGTTTTGCAAAAGCCCCCCTATTGGGCTGGTTGACGTTTTCCTAGTGACTGGTTTGGTGGTTTGGTTGCAAGGCCTTGGAGGTTGTCATACACGACTGTTCTCTGAGCCCACCTGCAGCTCTCCTGCTTGCAAAAGTCATCACAGCTGCTCTTGTTGATAGTTGACTTTCCATCATAGAGGAGGGATGGGGAGGGTCATCAGACCCTTACCCAAGTATTTAGGCACTCCTCCTAACCAGCTGTATACAATTCTTTCCTAGCTATACTTGGCTCCCAGTCTCTGAGCCCCGCAAGAGCGGGGGAAGGGAAGTACATCTGTGTGGCTAGTGAAGCTGTTATCCGTGCTGAGTGAAGACTTTCCAGTTTGACTGCTTTGGGTTCATACTCCTTACTCAGTAAGTATCCTTACTCAGGCTCCGTGGGTAAGCCCAATAACTCATCGGTTCCCCAAGGGGGGAGTCCAGGAATCATGGCTTGTCATCGGGACCTTAGGAGGCAGATGCTGCTTGTTCTCCCCTACTCTAATTCCTGGTCCTTCCCAGTACAGCCACGGCAATGTCACATCTAGTCCTCCCATTATAAGGTCCCTCTCATTTCTCACTGTCCTCTGGGAGGACCTGGATGTGTGTAGCCTGGCACTCTGCCTTACTGGATGACAGCATCTTCGTGCCATTGCCTCTTCTGTATCAGCGTTTGCTTACTCACTAGCTTATCTATGTCAGGGTGGACTCAAGGACCATATCTGTTCTTTGGGGTGTAACTTTGTACTTCCTTATTCATTGTGTTGCTTAAATTGTTTCAGCATTGGCCAGAGGGAATGCATTAATGCTACCTTTGGGGAAGAGAGCAGAAAAATATATGCAAGTGGCTTAAAGCATAGTGGAGGATTCAGACTGCCTCAGACTGGCTTGGTGACACTCCCTGTGACATAACTCCATCTTTGTGGGTTTGGGTTTTATAGGATTTTTCAAATTGTTGATGCTATAATATATGTGTGTGTGTAGGAAACCATCAGCACAGTAGTGAGATAGTGAATGCAGTGGTTTGAATGGCAAGGGCCCCCTGATTCATAGGGAACGGCATTACTGGAGGTGTGGCCCTGTTGCAGTAGATCTGGCCTTGTTGCAGGGAGTGTGTCACAGGGTGTGGGCTGTGAGTTTTCAAAAGCTCAAGCCAGACCCATGTCATGCTTTCCTCCTGCTGCCTGCAGATCTGGACGTGGAACTCTCAGCTCCCTCTCCAGCACCATGTCTGCCTGCATGCTGCCATGCTTCCCGCCATGATGGTAATGGACTAAACCTCTGAACTGTAAGCCAGCCCCAATTAAATGCTTTCCTTTATAAGAGTTGCGGTGATCATGGTGTCTCTTCACGGCAATAGAAACACTAACTAAGACAGTGCATGTGCCTGCCATTCGACAAAGATTCCTTGATCAGGAGGCAGAGACAGGTGGATCTCTGTGAGTTGAAGGCAAACCTGGTCTAGGTAGTGAGTTCCAGGCCAGCTACAGAGTGAGACCCTGTCTTTAAAAAAAAAAAAAGTTCTTGAGTTGGGGCTATTGAGATGACTCAGTGGATAAGAGAATTTGTTGCTCTTCCAGGGGACCTGAATTTGATTCCCAGCACTATGTCAGGTGGCACATGACTGCCTATAACTATAGATCCAGAAGATCCAACAGGGCCTCTGTGGACATCCCTCTACCCCTACACACTTAAAAGATAAAAAATAAATAGTTTTTTAAAAGGTTCCTTGTGGCAGGAGGGACGACTCAGCAGTTAAGAGCACTGGCTGTTCTTCCAGAGGACCCCTGTTTGATTCCCAGCATCCACATGGCAGTTTACAATCCACTGTAACTCCAATCCTGGGTAATCTAATACCCTTTATGGCTTCTGAAGACCCTGGTCATGCACAGATCATACAAAACAAAACAGCCATACACATAACTGATGGGTTCTCCTGATCCTTAATAAACCACGTTACATAACAAAAAATTTTTTAAAAGGTTTCTTAAGCTATCTTGGGGATTCCTCCCTCCCACCTCCTTCCACTGCCCCCAAACCACTGGCCCCTACAGGCCAGTTTGCACTGTCCCTAAGGGGAGCAAACATGTCCTGATCACCTCCATGCCCTCACTCAGCTCAGTGAAGTAAAGTCCCTCATAGCATCTATAACCACAGGGCGTTACTGTGCCACTCTCCTCCAAACGCATCACCTTTCATCAACCGATAGCCGTGGGTATTATTTGTAGTTTGGGGCCATCCCATATACAGCTATCAGGGACATTGAAGCTCAGGCCTTTGAAGGGCCACATGCTTACTTCAGTCACTGGAAAACCCAGTGGAGAAACAATTGGGTCCCTAGTGCATTCAAAACCATAGGAAGGGAACAGGAGCCCACAATATACTCCGATCATTTTTCTCTACTATAAAAACTTTGGCTGATGCTTACCCAAGCCCAGGCTGAGGGTCCACATCATAATAAGGGACCACTCTCTGGTCCACCCTTTAGAAGTGTGAACCTCATGCCTATCTCACTGTCCAGGTGGCCATAGCGAGTTGCAAAGAGAATAAAACTTTCTAAGAAGACACCCAGGGGCTGCCATCAAGCCAGAGCAGAGGCAGCTTGAATTCCCCACCATGACCTGACTTTGGTGCACCCAAGTACCTCTTTCTTCTCTGTCCCCAGGGCATTCACTGTTGTATCACCCTCACCATCTCCCTGAACAGCCCAGTGCTCCATTCTCCAGCTCAGGACAGGGCTACGAGAGACCAAACACTTGAAGCAAGGTTCCTTCTTCTCAGAGCCATGCAGTTTGAACACTGGTCACATAGAAGACCCACAAAAAGTCTCCCCCAGCCAAGCGGCACTAAGTGCGAAGCACTCTGGAACACGCAATTCTGAACCACACCCAGGTAGCCAGGAAGAGGCCAGTTGACCCTTTTGGCAGTTCTTGGCGCTGGATCCTAGAGACTCCCTGTCCAACCTGGTCAACCCCCTGTACTGCCCAGGCTCTGCCCAGGATATCCCATGGTCACAAGGATGCTGTGTCATGCTGGCCATGATGCCCACTGCCATAGGAGACAGGGAGCAGAAAAGAACCCACTTTAACCCTAGACCCACCTCCAAGGCCACCATGAGCACCTCAACCTGCCTCTCCCTGGTCCCAGGTCTAAGTGGCATCTTCTGGATCTGTCACAGGATCTGAATCTCTATGACAGTCTCAGGCCTCTCTGGAGGGGCCCCCAGACTGAGCATGGGATTACACAATTGAAATCTCAGACCCCTTGGCAGCCCGCACATCTCTGGTGCCCCCACCTGGCCATCATCTTACTCATTAAGAGGTTCCCACTGACTGAAAGAAACACACACCTAGGCCCGACTGTTGCTGCATCCTCTATCTGAGCCCAGAAGCCAATGTCCTTCTGGCTCCCCTGCCCTGCCTCTTAGCCCTGTAGTCCCTTCTGAGTGGCAACAAGAGGCAGGCAGTGGGCAGTGCCTCTGAGAAGCTGTTTGAATAGTACAATTTCAGTCATGGTGGTGACAGCCACAATACGGCAGCCCCAGGGATATACAGCCTGGGGGATCTCAGGGTCAGTGCCCCCTGGCCTCCAGGCTTGGCTCCAGCTGAGAGTCCCTAGTTTCCCCAGGCCAGGCTCTGTTACCTGTTACCTGATAGCCTCTAGTCATCTGATGGGGAGTTCCTCCAGACCACAGCAGTGACCAGCACAGGGATGCTACCCTGATCAGCACTCTGACCACAGGCAAATCCTTAGCCAAGATGATCAAACACATTGTCTAATCCTGAGAGTTCCTGTGGTTGGGCACGCCAGCAGACCAGGACCTCCCACTCTGTACCTACCCCACTCAGATAATGGCAGGGTAGGATCTAGCCCCAACCCAAGGGGCCAAGGAGAAGCCCTCAGCAAGGGACTTGATTTTCTTCCAAGAAGGTGCTTCTGGGGTTGCCTGCCCTGTTTGCCATCCAGAGGGTGGGCCTGTCCCATGAGTAGGTCCTGTCCTCCCGCGAGTAGATCCAACCCTCCTCCCTGGACTGCTTCAGCCTGCCTGCCCCCATGTCCTTCTAGGCCTCAGCCTGAGCTCCCTCCTGGCTTCTCTTCTCTACCCAAACCTCAGCTCCCCAGCTGGTTACCTGATCTCTGCTGAGGAATGAAGGGCTCCTGGCCAGCCTGGTGGGGAAGAAGGGCTGTCCTCCCTGTCGCTGGTTGATGTTAGGCACCTGCTTCCACTTCTTCCACTGGGTCCCACCAGGAATGAACAGCCTGAAGGGCTAGGATTAGAACCTCAAGTCAGGAATTTTTGTTTGCTTGCTTGTTTTTTGTTTTGAGACAGGGTTTCTCTGTGGCTTTGGAGCCTGTCCTGGAATTTGCTCTGTAGACCAGGCTGGTCTCGAACTCACAGAGATCCGCCTGCCTCTGCCTCCCAAGCGCTGGGATTAAAGGTGTGTGCCAACAACACCCGGCCCCAAGTCACCAATTTTAAGCATGGTAGAGAATCTCATATTCACAGAGGCCTGGGAGATGCCATGGTTACAATGTTTTTTTATTCTTTCCTACAGACCAAGAAGAGCAGAAGGTCCCTCAGATCATGTCACCAGAACGTGTGTCCTGATCCTGTGGATGTCCCTAGGGATAACTCTAAAGGAAAGCAGTCAGGGCAGGACAAGGGTAGTATTGGGAAAAGCAGGTTCCCCCTGGGAAGGGGTAGCTGTAAGACCTAGAGGACCTGCAGGTCTTAGGACCCTGAAAGGAGGGATAAAGTAGAAGTATCTTGAGGGAGGGCCGCTCTATGGCGCTGGGTCAGGCCTCACGCCCTCCTCCGGGAAACTGCAGGTCCAGCTCTGAGGCCCAGCAGGACCAGGTGGTGATGGGAGGGGCAGCTCACAGGCCTGGTCCTTGTCCAGCTGACTCCATTTCACTTCCAGCAAACTGCAGGCTCAGCAATGAGGCCCAGCAGGCCCAGGTGGTGATGGGAGAGGCTGCTTACAGGCCAAAACAAAGAGACTTCTCTGGCCGCTTGGCCGGGCTTCAGGGCTGGGTATGTTGTCCAGGCAGAGCTGGGCCGTATAAGTGACACAGAGTCTACAAGTGGAACCTAGAAGGAGCCCACCCTCGCTTGGGTGTAGCCGAGGGTCCCGGATGAGACTGAACATTTCCGCCCCCCACACCGCCCCATGTGTGTTAGCTCCCACTCCCATGCCAGTCTTGCCCTACCCCTGCACTGTGGCCACCGCTTGCTGTCTCCTACACACCTGCATGATGGGGGCCGCACCCTGGCGCCTGCACACTCACCTCTGCACACTGACCCCTTGGGAGCCTGAGAGGAGCCTCTCACAAACATGGCCCCCTCCATACTGGGGAGGGAGTGGGTCTCTGCTTCTCCTGTGTCCCCATATCCATGACTAAGAAGGGTGTGGGGGAGCCTGTGGGGAGGAGAAAGCAGGCTGAGGCGTTAAACTAACACCCGTGCTCAAGGAGGCCTCTGTGAAATTGGTCCTGTGGCCATGACATCCCCACCTTAACATAGGCTGTCCTGGGAGATGTGCAGGGCAGTTCCCTGACCGTAGGGATAGAGAGCCTGGCTGCTCTGTTTTAAGAGCAGGGGGATGGCTGATTACTGTCTCCCCAATTACGGGATTCCAGGAGTTGGGGAAGGCCCTCCCACTCAATCCCCCATTCACAAGCGTGTTTTCTGTCTGGTCAGCTAGCTCTCGGTTCTACTTCCCTGAGTACATAGGGATATGAAGACCTCATATGACTGGGGTCTTCATACCACTGAGCTGACCAGCAGAAAAAGGGGTCATTGTCTTAGCTAGAGGGACTCATCTCTCATCACCAGGGGAGTTGGGTTTCTGCTTCAGAATAGGAGAGGATGCTCACTGTGAAACTGGGGGGTCCCTGGGGTACATTTTCTACTTCCATACCTACTAGTGAAGGTCACAGGATACCAACAACCCCAATTTAAGGTCAGCGAAGGTAAGGTCTTCTGGAAATTTGGACCTTATGAGGGGTGAAGGGGTAGCCCAGTGTTGAGCACATGCCTAGCACATATGAGGCCCTAGGTGACTTGTTCCCGTCTCAGCATCGGTAAACATGAACCAAACAGTGTCACTGGGGTCCAGCTGGGGCAGAGGCTGGCCTGCAGCTTCCCATTTCTCCAAAATGTTGAGTTGAGTGGTACTGAGTCCAATTCATGGCCAAGGGCTAGTTCACCTGTTATGGGAGACCCTCATTCTTTAGAGACAGTTTACACAAAATGATTTTTTGAAAGCAAGCATTCCAAAGAGGACTGGAATGAGCTGTCACTGCCAGGAGATAAGAAACTACCTGGGGGGGGGGTAGGGGTGTCATATGTTGTGGATTTTAAAGTTTAAAAACAAATATTTCTGAGGTACATGGCATATTGTTTTTAAGTGACCCCTTTTCTACCAAATCATGGTGGAATCTACCTCTTTGGGGGGCTTTCCCCCCCAATGATTCCTACAAAAGGGAGTGTAAAAACCATGAATGCAAATAGTATTATGATAGAGTCCGGTCTTTGGAGGATCAAACCTTTTGTTAGTGTACACTTTGGAGAATGTCCTTGTGCCTCAGTTCTTAATATGGAAAGAGCAGACTCACTGTAGCTTCAAGGATGTGTAGGAGACACAACCGTCTAGGAGCTCTGCAGCCATGTGCCCCCGGGATGCGGTTCTAGGATGAGATTGGAGCCCACGCTGCTCTTTATGTCTGGGCTCAGCACCCTCTGCCACTGAATTCCAGCTGGGTCAGGCTCTGGGGATTGTGGCTGGGTTGGAACCCTCTGGCATGGGCACGTTGGTGGTTCATTTGACACCTGTCTGTGACACCACATGATGGTCAAACTCCCTTCCTTACAAGGAGGGCTTGGTTAATAGAAATGGAGGCTAAGCCCGCTCTGGTGTTTGGTGTGCCTGCGTCATTACCTTTCTCATTATTGTGAATAAGTATCTGACAAGAAGCAACCCAGCAAAGGAGAGGGTTACCTCAGCTCCAAGTTCAGGGAGTACATCCATCAGGGCGAGGGAGAACTGTAGCAGGAACATGAGGCAGCTGATGGCCTTGCATCCACAGGAAGGATGGACTGGAGTGCTGGATGCTGCTGCTCAGCTCTATCTCCTTTCTATCTTGTCTGAGACCTCAGTTCATCCATCCACACATCTATCAGTCTACACACCCGTCCATTTATACCCATCTACCATCCTCCAGTCTCCAGCCATGCCTCAATCCAGTCATACAGTATGACAGGTGTCTGTCACTTTCACCATACAGGGTGCCATCGTGGATACATCTGGGATACAATTAAGGATAAGAGTCTGTGCCTCCCTTGTAGAGTTTGACTTGGGAGTCAGATATACAACAGAATGCTGAATTGTGTCCCTAGCCTCTACATGTGGTATCCCTTGAGACTAGAACGGCAGGTGGTCTTATTGGTGTCACCAGGAAAGGCTTCAGGTATATACCTACCATGGCCCAGCCCTGTTCCCAAATGTGCTTGGTTTCTCTACAACTTGCTCAATAGGAAGGAAGTGGGCATGAGGCCATACACCACTGCCCAGGGGATGGGGAAGGTCTACCATCAGAGGGATCCTAAACACTCCCACCCCCACAAGCCCTGCACCACTATCCCACACAGTAGAGCATTTCTAGGATGGTAAAGGTTAAATCTGGCGGGCTATCTCTATATGCTATTTGCTCTCTATTGAAGATTATGGGGTCACCTCCGCGGATGGCTTTGGGCCATGACCTGCTCTGCCTGTCTATTGGGGCTGAGGTACTCTTAGGCATGAATGGGGCCAAGCAGTGGTCTGCTGTTGAAGACTGGATAAGGTAAACATTGTACTGACAACCTCTTTACAGGGGTGCATTTGGAGTTGGATCGCTTAGGCTTTGGACACATTGCTTTGGTCCCTCTGTTCCTCTCTATTTCTGAATGGCTTCCCTAGAATGGCAGTCAGGCCTAGAAATGTTTGTCTCCACATCCCATAGGAAGAAGACATACCCTGTCCCTTCTCTAGCCTGGGGCATCAGCATCAAGGCTTCCTTCTGCTCTGGAGCTCTGACTGCTACTGCCTGCCATCTGAGACCCAGTGCTCCAAGAGCTTGCCCTAGACCTACCGTACCCATCATGTTGGCCCCAGAGCTCTGCTAGGTCCAGGTATGGCCTGTGATCTCACACAGCTGGGAGTCAGGGGAGGTGTGGAATCTGGTTGTGGGGGTTGAGAAGCCAGTTTGGTGGTGCTCAGAGGATGGCCCTCATGGCCCTGCGGGGTCAGAAGCCTGTGTTCTTGCCTTTCACCCATGGTCACAGTGGTCATATCTGGAGTCACAGGCAGTGTGTTTATTTGTGCTGAGAGCAAAAGCAGGGTGAGTCTGTACTGCAGGAGCCATTCCGTTCTTCAGCAAAGTTTTGGATCAGGTAACCAGTCTAATGGGGTGGGGACAAAGTGTTGGGAAGGTGGATAAGGAAGACGAATAGCACCCACATGGCAGCTTACAACTGTCTGTAACTCTAGTTCCAGGGGATCTGGCACCCTCACACATACAGTCAAAACATCAATGCACAAAAGCTTAAAGTTTAAACAAAGAGCTGAATGGCCAATAATGAGGCAGAAGAAAGGATAGGCAGGGTGGGCAGGCAGGCAGAGAGAATAGGTAGGAAGAAAACTTTGGGAAAGGAAAAAAGAGTGAGATAGAACAAAGACAGAACCGCAGGGGCCAACCACCCAGCCAGCCACAGAGTAAGAGTGAAAGTAAGGTGAACAGAGAAAGGAAAAGATAAAAGCCCAGAGGTAAAAGGTAGGCTGGTTAGAAACAAGCCAAGCTAAGGCCGAGCATTCATAACTAAGAATGAACCTTTGTGTGTGTTTATCTGGGAGCTGAGTGGCGGGCCCCCAAAGAGCAAAAGAGGAAAAAATAACCAACAACACCTAACTCAAAATGACAAGGGTACAAGGTGAATGTATGTGTATGTGAGCAGGTGTGTGTGAGCAGGGGCCTGTCCGCATGTCTGTGGGCACACGCTTGGGTGTGCAAATGTGGTTGGGCAGGTATGATGGGGAAGGTCCTTGGACAGGAGGAGTTTGGGGGATCCTGGTCCATAAGAAGAGTGAGGCTGGAGACAGGGCTCGGCTCTGAAGCCCCTTGGCCTTGGGCCCTCGGAGACTTTCCTGCTACAAACAGGCTGTCCAAATTCTTAGACTTTCCTGGATGAACTCCAGTCTCCTGTGAACAGGGAACTGTCCTCCCAGGACAGGAGAACCAGTGTGTGTGGGAGGGGCAGCCTGGGGTAGGGACACAGGGTTGGGAGGAAGTGGCCTGGAACTCAGATCAAGAGCCATGAGCGCCTCACTTCTGACTCAGGCTAAACTCAGTGAACAAGCACTTGGGTTCAGACTCTGGGACTGCAGTCCCCTGGGGATCTGCAGTGCCCATCTGGAGAGGGGCCATTTATGGGACTTGTGAAGACTGGGAAGGGGCCACCATTGTGTCCAGATCCCACCCACCCCGTTTTCCCATAATCCACTGCCTGCAAATCCATTACCGGTCACATCAGGGAAGATGAAGTTATTCTTTGTGAGGTTTTGGGTTCTGGTCAAGCAGATGAACTTGTCTATCATCTGATGAGAAAGCCTCCAGTTTCTACCTGTGGCCAGAGGAGCACATCATGGCTCTCAACAGTTGGCGGTGGTGAGGTATTTGCCCCCCAAGCCATCCCCAACCCAGGAAGCACCACCCTGACCAGGGTTCTGCACAGGACCCAGGGAAGCAGCGGCTCACCCAGAAGGCTGACCCTGGTGATGGTTTGGCTGCTTGTTTGTCTGAGGGACAGCATCAGGGAGAACTTGATATAATCTGTCTCGATCACCTGCATGTCTTCTTTGTCTGCCCTGGACCCTGAGGGACACACATGTAAGGAAACCAAGGTAGCTGCGGCCCTTCCCGCCCATGCCTCTCTCACCTTTGTTTTCCACAGTGAACTGTCCAGGCTTGGTTGTTGGGATCAGGGAATAGGACCAAGTGTCACAGCGCTTGCCCCTGTGGGGGAGATAGGCAAGGAAGGTGTAGGGGTGGGGCAAAGGGGTGAGGAAGTCAGCCAGCCCACCCTGTCGGACCACAAGAGCCCTCTCCACCTCCCCAGGCCTCCACTCTGGGGTCCTTCCTTCCTGGGAGCCTGGCTGGCTCAGCGCCATAAGAGTGAGTCCTGCTCAACCCAGCACTGGTCCTCACATCCACAGGGACTTGTCATGCCAAAAAGAAAGTTTCTGAGTGTCAGTAAAGAGCCTCCTCTGGCACCCAAGCCAAGAGGCTCCAGAAATGGCCAAGAACGGACTTCAAGTAAGGGCTGCCTGCCACTGTAAAGATGGAGATCCAGGCAGGACAGGCAGAGCCAAACAGGACAGAGAAGGAGGTTCCTGGCCACACCAGAGTGCCGAAAACCCATTAGCCTTCTGTCTCCAGAGTGACTCACAACATGGCTCCCTCTTGTTTTCAGCCAGTCACTGGGTTGGGCTTTTGCAATGGTTATTAAGCAGGCTGTGATAGACATGGTCTCTCGATGTGTTTTCTCAACCCCATGCAAGGCTCCTGGAACACAGCCCTGAGTCTTTGTTTGGACAGGAGAGGCATCCCACTCACCGAGTCATGGAGTTGGTCACCCGAAAATGGCTGTTGTTTTTTAGCTCGAACAATGTGATGTAGGGATGCAGCAAGGACCTGTGCTCTCTCTTGTAGGTGTTGCCCGCCAAGCCGAGGACAAACCACTCCCCCTGAAACTGCACGGCTGGTGATGGGCAAAGCTAGCCACTTCCCACTATTCCCTGGGCAGCCCACATCCGGCCGCGACCCCCTCCTCAGGGGGCTACTTCAGGCCCCCTCTGCATCAGTGACTCTGGTAGAACCCTGAATCTGCTTTTAATCTAGCAGGTAGGTGGTGGCCATGTGGCCTTCCCAAACCTGTGTTTGTCTCTGTTCACAGAGAGAGAGTGACGAGTGCTAGCACAGGCAGTACAGATGGGCTCACTCGGGAACTCTGGCTTCAGGCTCTGCCCTGGCCTCCCTGTGCAGTACCCACCCTCCCTCCACCCTAGCCAGCTACAACCTGTGTCTTCTCCTTTGAAAGAAAGCCCTGTACCTGATCACTTTCAAAATTCGTCAGCTGGGGAAAGCCTTGAGGTGTGGTTGGAGTCTGGCTCTCCAGGATTTGGGGAAGGGTGAGGATCAGCCACAGAGCCCACCAAGGGCCCATCCCAGCACTGACCAGGCCCCAGAGGGACAAGGCCTGACTGAGGAGCGGCTACTGGTGAAGCTTGTTCAGAAACCTATCTCTTCACGACCCACCTGGCCAATGCTCCTCCCTGGGAGTGTGGCGGACCAGGTGGGTGTGGAAGGAGGGCAGGGCTGACCCTCCTCACACCCTAAACACCTGCCAGGGTCTCCTGGGTCCCAGCCGAGGAAAAGAAAGCCTGCTGGGGCCATCTTGTGACTCCAAACACCTTTGCCACTGCCCACGTCTACCCTATCCGTCCTTCATGCCAAAGAACGACTTGTTCCAGGCAGGGGTCATGGCTATCTTTAGTCTCCACAGCTTTTTAACCATGGGTTTGGCCTGATAGCCTCCAAGCAGCTCCGTAGCCCCCGCCCCACCCCCACCCACCTCCATGTTCTAAAACCAATGTAGTATAAGGCACTGAATATTCACTGTCAGAGCACAGGGCTGGTAAGAGGGAGGAGGGAAGGGCTTTGGGAACACCAGGGCCAGGTGAGAAGTATTGGGGGTCCTTCAAAGGGGCCTTCCATGCGGAGGGGAGGCGCTGGGGAAGGACAATGTGGGGGTGGGGATCTTATGAGAGCAGGCACAGTGGGGGTAGGGCCTTTCGGAGTCTCATTCTCTGGAGTAGAGCCCCATGGGAGCAAGGTCTGTGGCAGTGGAGCTCTATGGGAGTGGGTCCCTAAGGAAGTGGGGTCCCATAGTTGCAAGATGCTATGGAGCAGGACCCTGAGTAGGGTCCTGATAGGGGCTGTGAGAGGTAGGTGCCATGCTATCCCTGGCCACAGGCCGTTGACTCAAGCTGTGCAAACTTAGTGTAGGTGGTTCCTGTCAGAGCCATCTCAGCATGTTCCCTGTGTTGTCTTTTCTGTAAGGCAGGACACTTGGATGATATGGACAGTAGAGCAAGGACAGACCAGGCCTCCAGACCCAGCTCAGGCAGGGCCCTTGGTGGGCCAGGCCTTCTCAGGCCTATGGAAACTTCACAGAGGACTTGCCTTCAGGAGATAAGCCCCATGGTGACACAGGGCAGGGCCCTAAGAAGCATCCTGGCTCTGCTCTTTCCTAGGTCTTGGAGGCTGTTGGAGCTATTTCACTCCATTTCCCCTTCAGGATTGTCATGAAATGAAGGGTGGGCAGCCCAGGGTAACATACTAGATTTATGGCAACAACAATCCAGTCATCCTGGTACCTCGGGCATCTGGGATCCTGGTGTAGTGTCCTGAAGCTGACCAAGGCCTTCTACAAGACCAGGATCAGGGGGAGGGGGCAGGTGATGACACTTGGAGAAGCAGGCAGCTCAGGTGGCGACCATCCCACTGACAACCCAGGACCCCTGCCTTGCCCTCTTTTTTCCTTCCACCTGCCCACTGTCCTCTTTGTCCTCCTCAGCTACCTCCATCTTTCCTTCCGATGCAGTCAGAGCAAACCACCTTCGATCTGCCCTGTCTCCTCTCTCTGGGAAGACTCCTGAGTGCTGCCCTCTGCTCACTTCCCTCACCCCAGAATTCTTTCCCAGGACACTTTCCTGAGTGGCAGGAGGCCCCTGAGAGGGGCTATCTGTCCACAGAGCATCTGGGTGAACAGGAGGGCAGGTGTACTACTGCTTGTCCATGCCTGTTGAGAAATGGCACAGCCCCTCATGTCCAGGCAAGGCAGGACAGGTCACCTGCTCTGTGTGTCCCCCTCCAGGTCAAGTCCTCTAGTCCTGTGGTCTCAGGCAAGGTGATTAGTTACATATTGGCTTCCACAGATTTTTTTTAAAAAGATTTATTATGTATACAGTGTTCTGTCTGCATGTGTCCCTGCAAGCAAGATGAGGGCACCAGATCTCATCAAATGGTTGTGAGTCGCCATGTGGTTGCTGGTAATTGAACTCAGGACCTTTGGAAGAGTAGCCCCTGCTCTTAACCACTGAACCATCTCTCTAGCCCGGCTTCTACAGATTTTTAAAGTTATTTCTTCTTAGGTATTATGAATTACCTATTAAAATTCAAAATTGATGTAAAAATTATAAGAAACATTTGTATATGAATATGTGTTGTGTTGTATATCATGCACATGTATGTATATGCATGTGCAAGCATGCAAAGCAAGAGGACAATGGGTGTCCTTTCTGCCTCATTCTACTGAGACAGGGTTCTCGCTGAACCTGGAGCTGTGCTGGGATGCATCAAGTTTGTCTGTGTCCAAAGCCTTTGGTGCTGGCGTTGAAGGTAGGACTGGCCATGCCAGGATTTGTTTTTTCAAGACAGGGTTTCTCTGTGTAACAGCCCTAGCTGTCCTGGAACTCTTTTTGCAGACTAGGCTGGTCTCAAACTCACAGAGATCCACCTGCCTCTGCCTCCAGAGTGCCGGGATCAAAGGTATGCACCACCACTGCCCTGCATGCTAGGATTTTTATACTCATTCCAGAGATCCAAACTCATGTCTGCATGATTGTGCAGCAAGCATTCTTACTCACTAAGCATCTCTCCAGCCCCTATAACAAATATTTTAAAATAAAAAAAGATATGTATGGGCAGTAAGATAGCTCAGCAGCAGATAGATACTTGTCTCTAGGCCTGTCTTTCTTCAGTTTATCCCCAGAATCTATGAAAGGTAGCAGGAGAGAGCAGTTACCCTCTGACCACACAAACATATATCCCCCAACCCATCAGGCAGACACACACACACACACACACACACACACACACAGAGAGAGAGAGAGAGAGAGAGAGAGAGAGAGAGAGAGAGAGAGAGAGGGAGAGAGAGAGAGTCTTCATACTCAGCCCTTTGAGACCTACAAGGCAACAAGGCAGAGATTCAGAGGGCTGAGTGTCTTGGCTGTGTGGGCCCAAGCCCTACCAGAGTGAGGCTATCACTTTCTGTTAAGGAATACAAGACAAGAAGGTGAAAGTTGTTCCTGGGATCAGGGCAACGAGGCCAAGCCAGGCAGGCCCGCAAGAGCAGGGTGCTCTTCTGAGCTCTATTTTTTGTGGATAGGATAGTCTCCTGAAATTCCTCCTCCCAAGGCCCCTGGAGCTCCATTTTCCTTCCAATCTATTTTCCTGCCCTTCCAAAGTCTAGCTGCCCAGAGACCCTGAATGATTAGAGCCTCCTCCGGGGTAGCCATGGTCCTAAGAGTAGCCACCCCATCGCTGTAGCTTTCATTCCTCCAAAGGGCTAGCAGACAAGACTTCATCTGACTTTGCTCTAGCTGTCTTTCTAGAACTAAATATCACTTGGGGTGTCCTGGGGCTTCTAGAGAGGAGGACATGGTGGGCTAAGGAGGCAAAGGGCTAGCCCACCTTTGTCTTCCTGTCATCAACAGATGGCTGAGCCTGGCCCTTAAGCTCCCAGGAGCAAGGATTTGCCTAGTTTGTGTCCCTAGGGCCCGGGACACTTGAGAAATGCTTATCAAACGAATGCTGGAAGATGTCAGGCCACCAGCAAGACGATGTCTGGGGAAGAAACAGGAGCAGATGCAAGCCCAGCTGTGTCTGGGATGATGTGCAGTTCCCTGAACTCCAGCCCTGGCCTCCAGAGCCAAGTAAGCCATCCCAGCTCTGGAAAGAACAACACTCCCATCTAGAAAGGCCCCACTCCTCCCTTATGGAGATATACACAACTTGCTTCCAGCTCCCTGGTAACATTGACTACAGTCTAGGTAGGGGTTGCTGGGGCACAGCTATATCAGAGGTTTGATCTATAAGTTGAGAGCCCCATGCTCACCCCTAACTGGTCCATGAAGTAGGTTTCCTGCTCCCTGTTCTTGAGGTACAGTTTTCCACTCTATATACTCTGTCCCCTCAAACCCACCCTGGTATCTTCCTGGAAAGTGCTCCTAGATCTATAGCTTTTTAGCTTCCAAGGTCAGAAGGGGCTTAAGAGGACTTATTGGAAGGCCTGTGTCTCTCTAGAGAAGGCACCCTAGATATGGTCCTGAGTCCCACCCCCATGGGCACTAAGCCAGCACAGTGGGCTGGGGTAGGGGAGTAAGGGAAGGCAAGTGCCAGGCAGGGAAAGCCTTCATTGCAGAGGGGAACAGGCTCGGGGAGAGCAGGGATGTTTGCTTCTGGGTAGAATTCTCCCTAGGGCAGAATCCTCAAATAGCCAGGGGGCAAGTTGCCTTCCCTCCCCACCTCAGCCTGGTGGAACTCCCATTCAGGATGACAGAAAAAAAAATCCATGGCCAAGTCTGATGTTTACTGGAAAGCCCCAGAACAACACAGATATATGAAGGGGTTGCTTCTAGGGACAAACAGGAGAGACTCCAAGGTTCAGGATTCTCAGAACTCTGGAAGGCCAGTCCACTGTCCACAGCTTCCCCACCAGGTGGCCTCATCTCGGTAACTCTGCAGTGGACACAAGCCTTAGCAGGGGCAGAAAGGACAACCCTGACCTCAGCCCCCACTGCTCTGCCCGGCTGACACAGCACTCACCATTCAGGATGTGGAACTGGTCCGCAGTCTCGCAGAAACCTAGGGGCCCAGGCAGCAGTAAGGGGGTGGGGTGGGGATGCAGGGTGTCAGGGAGGAGGAGACTGGGCTGGGGAAAACTCACCATACTTGGGAAAGAAAAAGATCTGGTGTTCTGTCAGGTTGGCTCCCCTGACTCGCTGCTCAAACACATCCAGGGCAGAATCACTCACTGGCAATGAGCGGACTATGGAACAGACAGAGTTCGTGTGGTTTCAACAGGACAGACACAGTCAGGTCTGTTCCTGCCCCATCTAATGCCCACACCAGCCCAGATGCATCTGCTCTTCCCAGGAGAGCTACTGATAGTATCAGAACAGAATGGGAATGGGGAGGGTCTACGTGTCCACCCAGCCCATCAGGATGGCCCTTTCAGGATGCAAAGCACAAGGTCATGTGTAGATGCAGAGTTAGCACACACCATAGAGTTTCACAGACAGCTTCCTCGCCTTCTCCAGATACAGGATGGCAAAGTTCTGGTAGTCAGTCTCAGCAACAACCACATGCACTGGCACACGAGCCCCTGGGGTTGACGTAGAACCATAGTAGCAGCATGTCAGCTCCTCACCCCTGCCTCCAGCCCTGTACCCTCTTGCTTGCTGCCTTTGCCTCACCTTGGAGCAAGAATCGACCAGGGACCCCTGTATTTCCAAAGAGTTGGCGTACCTGCCAACAGATCCCATCTCTGGGGAAGAGAAGAAGGTATGCTATAAGGAGGCACCCAGGGCTCTAGGAACTCCAACCCAGGTGGGGCCATATGGAATATCTACTTAAGCTAGAGAAGAGCTGGGGGTAAGGTTTAGAGTTGAGAGGACAGGGTAAGGTGGGCTCAGGGGTTCTGATGAAGGTGAGGCAGCACTGGGACTCACAGCTTTCGGAAGGTGCTGACAGCCATAGCTGCACCCTGAGGAGCTGTGTGCAATTTGGTGGCCTCAGCCCGGTGGCCCTGCTCCTGAAGAAAGCGGCACGCAGAGCCCACTGCCACAAGGAACCATGTCCCTGCAAACTGGAAGTGGATTGGGAGGGCTCAGGACTAACTCAGGGAATGGGCATCCTGAGTCAATCCTGCCACGCTGTTCCTTTACCTAACCCCTCTCATTCCCAGCTTTTACCTGTTGAGCATTGAAATTGGCCTGGGCCTGGATGGTGCTGATGGGGGATGTAGACCTAGAGGGCTTTCGAGCCCTTTGGGTCAGCGAACTGGTTGTCAAGAGCAGAGTGAACAACACAGCCCTAGGGGACAGCATGGCTGGCCTGTCAGGGACAGTAGGCGACAGGAGAGGGAGGTGGAGGGTTGCACTGTCCCAGGTCAGAGTCCACTGTCCAGTACCAACGGAAGCACAGCCCAGGAAGTCCACATCTGTCTTCCGCTTACTGAAACCCTACCCCAAGCTAGGGTCCAAACTAGAACCTGGCCTTGACAGGCGCTTGGCATTGCGTTCCAAGTGCAAAATCTGAGTTGACTTCTGCGCCCCGATTTCCACTTCAGGTCAGTGATCAACCCTTTGCACGCCAGTAACTGGTCTTATCCCCACAGCCAACAACAACGTGCTCCTAAAGCTACTTGTTCAAAGCTCAGCAGCAGAGAGAGCCGGCGCAGAGGCTCGAACCCGTCCAGCTGTACTCGTTACTGCCACCCTCTCGAGTAGCCAGGGGCAAATACTGTCCTATGAGCAAGAGCGTACGATCGCGCGCAGGCGCATAAAGAAACGCCGGCCCAGACTCGGAGCCCGAGGCGCAGGCGCAAGAGTGGCGGACATCGATGCCTCGGGGCTCGCGGCGTCGAGCCTGGCTCCTCCGGAAAGACGCGGAGGCGGGGGCTAGAGCGGCGGCGGAAGCGGGGCGCAGCGCAGCGGGCGGAGGCGCCGCGGTGAGTCCCGGCTTTGGCCCCGCCATGCTCACTTGTGTCATCTGCCCTGTCCCTCGTCACCGGCCTTGTGCCCCATCACTCCCAGTCCTGCCGTCACCAGCCTTGTGCCACCGTTGGTGTCCCTTATCCCCGGCACTGGCCTTCGTTTATTTTCTCGGGCCTTGTCCCGGTCATGGGCCTCGCCCTGCCTTCACTGGCCTTTGCCACCTTCGCGGCCCTTGTCCACTGTCACCAGCTTTTTTCCTGCAATGTGTACACATGTACAGCCTTTTGTCACCTTATCTGCCCAGTAATGGCCTTGGCAGGCTGTCACCATCCTAGTCCACCCGGCAATGTTCAATAGGTGAATGAAGGAGCTGCTGCCCAGTCTAGCTAAGCAGCAAGGCTGATTCCTGCTGTCTGCTCTGACATTCAGAAACCCCACCCACTCTTACCACCCTCCTGGTCAGGCTCTCTCCTGAGGCCACAAGGCAGAGGCCACTGGCCAGGAGGAGCCTCTTCTCAGAAGAGAGTCAGCCCTGGCCTGAAGTCTTGGGGCAGCAAGGTCAAAGACACGGCGGGGTGTCCATCAGTTGGCCCTTAGTGGTAGAACTTGGAGCTGCCAGTTTGGTCAGCCCAGACCTGTTTGCCTGCCTTGGTGCTCAGGTGTCTCCCGGGGCTCAGGAGCATGGGGAAGGTGTGAAAGGCCCCCACCTGGAAGGTATGAAGATGGGGGCCACCCCCCACTCTTCCTGTTGCACTGGTCCTCGTGGTACTGAGATGCTAACATCTGGTCCAGCAAGTGCCCCTGGAGGATGTGAGGTGGTTCAACATTACTGTCTGGGTGCTTCAGGAAGTGTTGGGTGGGACAGCGCTGCTGGTACCCCCACCCCCTGCACATGCTCAGTGCAGTAGAATTCTTGGCTGGGCAGTTGGTGGGGCTGGAGGAACAGCCAGGGACTGCCATGGCTGGAGTACCAGGCCACCAGTCTCTCCCTGGGGTTGGGAGTGAGGAGGCCTGGGCTCAGAGCAGCCATTGGTGGGTTTCAGGACCGTCTGGGCAGAATGTCACGATGGACGAGGGGGGCATGCCCCTGCTCCCCGACAGCCTTATCTACCAGATCTTTCTGAGCCTGGGCCCTGCAGATGTGCTGGCTGCTGGGCTGGTATGCCGCCAATGGCAGGCTGTATCCCGGGACGAGTTCTTATGGAGGGAGCAGTTCTACCGTTACTATCAGGTGGCTCGAGATGTGCCCCGCCACCCAGGTCAGTACCCACATAGAGCTCATGACTCAAGGACCTTACACACATGGGCTGTGTTGGGGGGTAAGGCGGGAGGCGTCTCTGTGATAGCTGAGACCTGATTGATGAGTGGAGGGTCCCAGAGATTCTACAGGACAGCTCAGGGTAGCCATGCTATCAGCTCTTGGTCTTTACAAGTAAGGGAGCCTTGCATTCAGGAGAGTTGACACTGTATTGCCCACAGCGGCCACGTCCTGGTATGAGGAGTTCCGACGGCTCTATGACATGGTACCCTGTGTGGAGGTGCAGACGCTGAAGGAGCACACTGACCAGGTCTTGCACCTCAGCTTCTCCCACTCGGGGTACCAGTTCGCTTCCTGCTCCAAGGACTGCACAGTGAAGGTGAGAGTGCTCCTCTTATGCAGCAGAGCTGAGGGGCAAGAGAAGCCAGTGATGAGAAAAGCAGAGATGGCCAGATAGGACAACACACGACCCCAAGTTAAGAGCAGCTCTAACCTCTAGCTCCAGGGGCCAGCCCTCTACACTGATGGGATGGGATGCGAGTGGGTGGTAAGGGCTTAGAATTGAGATTGTTGCCTGTGAGGACTCCACCCTCAGTGGAGAAGAGTCAGGACTGCTGGTGCTGCCAGACTGAACTGGCCAGGTAATTACCATGCAGCCCCTTTGGTGCAGATCTGGAACAATGACCTGACCATCTCGCTGCTGCACAGTGCAGATATGAGGCCATACAACTGGAGCTACACCCAGTTCTCCCAGTTCAACCAAGATGACTCATTGCTGCTGGCCTCGGGGGTGTTCCTGGGGCCACACAACTCCTCCTCAGGCGAGATAGCTGTCATCAGCCTAGGTGAGTGTGGGCATTGGGTTGGGCTGCCTGCCTGCCTGCCCCAATGTGCCCTGTCAGCAGCATGCCCAGCTGTGGCTTTTCCCCCAGACTCCTTCGCCCTGCTGTCCCGTGTGCGAAACAAGCCCTACGATGTGTTTGGCTGCTGGCTCACAGAAACCAGTCTCATTTCGGGGAACCTGCACCGCATTGGAGATATCACCTCCTGTTCAGTGCTATGGCTCAACAATGCCTTCCAGGTTCAGATTGGGGCAGGGACAGGCTGGGCAAACAGGTGGGGTAGGGCAGGGTAATAGAGAAGATGGTTTGGGCAGGGCTGGGCATGGAAGGACAGATGCAGGGCCCAGGATAGGTTGCTCGGTAGGCCTGGCTCTCTGGCCAGCACCCACCTGTTGTGGGTCTTGGCTTATTTCCCACGTAGGATGTGGAGTCAGAGAATGTCAACGTGGTAAAGCGGCTCTTTAAGATCCAGAACCTCAACGCTAGCACCATCCGTACAGTAATGGTGGCTGACTGCAGCCGCTTTGATAGCCCGGACCTCCTACTGGATGCTGGTGACCAGGCTGGGCTCCCCTGCCGAGTCTTTGACCTAGGTGGGGACAGTGAAGAAGAAGTCCCTGACCCAGGTTTGCACACCTCTGGTTCTGGCCGTGTCAAGGAAGGTTTGCGGCGCATGTTGGATAATGTGTTGGATGGACATGCACAGATAACAGATTGTGCACTGGAGACCAAGGTGGCTGAGCTGCTGGCCCAGGGCCACACCAAACCCCCAGAGTGTAGTGATGCTAACACCAGGAACAAGTACCTCATCTTCACCACTGGCTGCCTCACCTACTCACCACATCAGATCGGTAATGGTGGGCAGGGCAGAGCTGGGCCTGGGAGGGTCAGAAACCACTGTGGTGCTTCCAAGACCAGCAAGTCCATAGCACAGCTCTGGCCTTGACACACTCGATTCCGTGTAAGAGCGGTGACAACCCAGGCAGAGGATTGGTTGGCAAATGACCAGGTGGGCAATTGTGCTTGAGTCTAAGTGTAGGCAGTGTTTGTGGACCACTAGGGCTGTTCTTGGATTGGGAGTGCCCTGGTGGTGATGTCCCTGCAGGCTCTGGATGACCCCTAACCCTGGTCTCCATGCAGGCATCAAACAGATACTGCCACACCAGATGACTACAGCAGGGCCTGTGCTGGGTGAGGGCCGGGGCTCCGATGCCTTCTTTGATGCACTGGACCATGTCATTGACGTGCATGGGCACATCATTGGCATGGGCCTGTCTCCTGATAACAGGTGGGCCTGGTGTGCTGGGTGGGACACCACAGATGGCCCAGATCTAATAGCATGCTTGTACCTAACATGTATCCCTTGCTCAGGTACCTCTATGTGAATAGCCGTGCCTGGCCTCCTGGCTCAGTGGTTGCTGACCCCATGCAGCCACCACCCATTGCAGAGGAGATTGACTTGCTGGTGTTCGACCTCAAGACCATGCGGGAGGTGAAGCGGGCTCTGCGAGCGCACCGTGCCTACACACCCAATGACGAGTGCTTCTTCATCTTCTTGGATGTCAGCAGAGATTTTGTGGCCAGGTGTGGGCTCAGGTGGGCCCCAGGGCTTGGGTATGGGCTTGAGCAGGTGGGTGTGGGCTCATCCAGATGCTATCCCACAGTGGGGCTGAAGATCGGCATGGCTATATCTGGGACCGCCACTACAACATCTGCCTAGCCAAGCTGCGGCACGAGGATGTGGTCAACTCGGTAGCCTTTAGCCCCCAGGAGCAGGAGCTCTTGTTGACAGCCAGCGATGATGCCACTATCAAAGCCTGGCGTTCACCACGCACTGTTCGTGTCCTCCAGGCCCCACGCCCACGCCCACGCCCCTTCTTCTCCTGGTTTGCCAGCCATAGGCGCTGAAGGCATCAGTGACTTGAGCCATTTGGACCCACTGGGGAAAATGATACCCTGTGGTTGTTTACTGCACTGGGGCAGAATAGCTCACAGCAGTAATGCCTTAGGAGGGGACAGCCTGACCCCAACACACTCACATGCAACCTGCTCACTTAGCCATCAGGCTCAACACTAGGGTAGCCTTTGTTGGCAGCATCAGAGATCCCATGTCAGCCTCTTGGCCAGCTTGGAGTATACAGGACAGTAGAAGTCCTGTTCTTCACTTACCCTCGTCCCCTGGGCTGCAGCTCACACAGCTCCAGGCTGACCACTGCCTGGTTACCTTTTATGCTGAGCAAAACCCACACCCTCGGATATCCTGAGTGACAGGCCATAGGCTCTGGTCTCTGATAATTAGATTTGCGCTACTGATTGAGCAGCCTGCAGTGGACCGTGGGTGCTGCATGTTGCACTCATTAACTGTTTGGGTTAATGAATAAACAGTTGGCAACAGCACATGCCATCTAGTCTGTTTATGGGGGGGGCAGGCTCTGCTGGTCAATGTCATCCTGGTGGTGTCTGCCTCAGGGATCCCCCAGGAGGCTGAAGAGGAAGTGCTGCTTCAGGTGTGTACCCCAGGCCTTCAGGGATTCCTGTCCATAACTGCCGATGGATGCAGGAGGGTAGACACAGTGCTTGGGGTAGGATGGGCTTTAACACAATCAGTACCATCAGGAGAACTTCCAGAGCAGGATATAGTGCTCCTCAGGGGACTGAGGCAGGAGGACAGAGTTAAAAGCCAGCCTGCACTACAGAACAAGTTCAGGGTTGATCTAGGCAACTTGGTTAGTCTCCGGCTTGAGAGTAAAAGAAAGTTGGGGGTTGTGGCTTAATAGTAATAGTGCTTGCCTGACATGCACTGGATTTCCCAGTGCCACCAAAACACAAAACTCCTAGGATGTGTGAGAACCCAAGGTGCAAGGGTTGCTCTAGGTTATCCTCAGAGCTCCCATCATCTGCCTTATCCAATTAAGGGTTTCGTGTGTGATGGTGGCAGTTGGGAAGACTTGGGGCTTTGACAGAGCTGGGTGACCCAAGTAAGAGCTGGGTGAGCAGCCTGTTACACTGTGATCTCATTAGCTGCCCTGCTATGAAGAACAGGAAACTTAACCCAGGGGGCTGAGTGAACAGGGATTGCTTCCGATCCTTCTGGTGGGAACCACACTGGCTGCATCAACGGGATGGGACAGGACACTGCATGCAGATGGCACCAGGAACCCAGGCCTTGTCTGTGACCTGTTGCTGATGCAGCAAGTGTCCAGCAGCATGAACAGCAGTGCCAAGGGGCAGGAGGCAGCCTCCGTCGGAAAGCACTGGGACCACAAGGCCATCCAAAAGCCTCTGAGGGAAGCCAGGAGGAAATGGTTGTGTGGAGACTGGGCTGGGGCTCAGTGTGGAGCGCTTGCCTTGCATCCCTTAGGCCCTGGTTCCCTCCCTAGCATGACAAAAGCAACAATGCTGATCATTCCACACAAGACGAGCCTCAACCTAAGAAGTCAGAGCTCAGGAGAGACTATTCTCGCCCTAGCCCAAGTCCAACAAGTTCATATATACTCCCAAGATGTTGCAGGAACTGCCTGAAAAGGACTCTGGATTTGTCGGATTTAAAGTAAAAAGAAAACAGTAGCACCTATTTAGATAACAGAAGCAGTGCACTACAGAACAAAACCAGGGAGAAATAAGGTGCATGTAGAGATTTAAAATTGAACTGTGGAAGATAATAGTAACAAACTACAAGTTCAGCCTTTTTAAATGTTGGGCTTTGCTTGTCAAGGAGTAGACTGAGCATCATGGAAGGCCAGAAGAGGTAGAGGTGACACGCTAGTCAAGATGGCTCAGTAAGTAAGGGAGTCTGCCACAAGTTTGACTATCGTCCTTGGGACCCACAAGTAAGAAGGAAGGAACTGACGCCTACAATTGTCTTGTCACCTCCATACGCCTGCCATGGTCCCCACATGCACAACATAAAAACATAATAAAACTTTAAAAGAGGGGAGACACTCATTCCCACTTACACAGCGACGGTGAGAGATTCAGTATTAAATTTGGCACACTGCACACATGCCCATGAAACTTCAGCCCAGTAAGGACTGTCTCTTGAGGAGACAGTCCGGTTCCAGAGTAGACAGAACAGGTCTTGGGGCTGGCTCCAGCTCCACAAATGTGGCTGCAACTGACCAGAGCAACAACTGAGAACCTGGAGTGCAGGGCAGGAGGCAGCCCATTAGCTGGTAGTATTCATTCACTCTGGACACCAACCCTTGGCATCCAGGGCCTGACTCCATGCAGCCAGAGCCTGGAAAGAGCACTGATGGCGTGGGCTACATGGAAATGCCCTGCATTTGCTGGGTCTCTTGGGTACCCTAGTGGTGACGGGAGATAGCCACATTGCCTTACAGCTACAGTCCCAAGAAGGTGGGCACTGTGTTACTGTTCTCCCTCTATCCTCTTGTCATAGGGAAGCTACTGTGGTCCAGCCGAGGAAGGGCAGCACAGCTGGGTGGCTAGAACCCCAAACATCTGGCTAAATGGCCAAATGAGGGACCTGAAGGGGAAGCACAGGAAAGTGAAAAGAATAAATTTCAACATCTGCTGGTAGAGTTTCAGTAAGCAAAGATATAACAGAACACCGTGGGAATTCTACATTTGAATTAAAGTTCAAAATAACAACTCCAAGCAGACCACTGAAAACTTAAGTGCATATTTAAATTCTTAAAAATTTGGGGACACACACTTTTGGGGGCCAAAGGACAATTTGCAGAAGTTGGTTCCCTTCCACCATGTGGGCTCTGGGGATTAGATTCAGGTTTTCAGGCTTGGCAGCAAGTGCCTTACCAAATGAGCCTTCTCGTGTCGGCCCTAAAGTGTATTTTTAATCTTTGGAATGCTAAAATTACTATACAAAGAGATAGTTAAGGTGATAATAAACTATAGCAGAGCACTAGAATGTTCAAATAACCATTCCATTATAGGTAGGCAAACCAGAAAACCAGTGGAACACAACATCTAAGCATATAAAAAATCATATAAAAAAGACCTTTTCATTTAACAGGTATCACTATATAGCCTGGGCTGGCCTCAAACTTGAGATCCTCCTGCTGAGGCTTCCTGAGAGATGGGACGATAGGTGTGTACCACCACATAGTGCATAAAAACTTCAATCCAAGTCTGCTGTGAGGTCTGGCAGCAAGCCTGTGGGACTCCCTAAAGTCCACCAGCACAACTAAGTTAAAGAATAGACAAATGTCACCCCAGAATCCAGGTGTCAAGAGTCGCTACCTACGTGCCCTCAAAGCCCAAGGGAGCAGCAGCATTGTCAGGAACAGTGCTCTGTGGAGAAAGGAATGTTAGCAAGAGCCTCGGATGGAGAAAAATGAAGCAGCCCAGGGCTGTGGGGCAGCCAGCGTCCCAGACAGAGCCACCGGCACTGCAGAATGCTCTGGAAGGCACAAATAATAGGGTCCTTGACTCCAGAGGTCAACAGGGCCAAGAGGGTTGTCCTTGTCTTTCTTGGCTCCTGGTGACTTGAAACAATCTTGGTTTGTGATAGCAGCACTCATGTCTTCTGTCCTCCCACAGGTATCTGTCCCCTGTAACCTGTCACCTTTGCTGTGTGTCTATCAAGGGCTCCCATTTTTATGAAGACATTGGGCCATGGATGGATTAGGAACCACTTTGATGACTGTCTTAATTTGACTAACTTTCTAAGGATTCTACTTTCCATTCTGATGGCCTAGGAGTTCTCTGAGGTAGTGAAGGGTGTAGAATCCACCCTCTGCAATGAACTAGCTGTATGAAACAGGTCTGTGCAGAACATACTACCCATTAGCAGGACATATCCCTCCTACAGTGCCCAAACAAAACCCACCAAGTCAGACCACAGCCTGGGTGGATCACCAAGCAAATCCCAACACCTCCAAGCTTTTTAAAAGACCGAATAGTTCTGTGTCTTGGTCCACTCATGAAACACCACAGCCCGAGTGGCTCATGGAGAAGAGTTTATTTCTCACGGTTCTGGAGGCTGCAAGTCTACGGTTGGGGTGCTGTAGGCTCGGTGTCCCGTGAGGGCTGTTTCCTGGGTAATGAAGGCTATCTTCTGACAGATCTCACATGGTGGAGGCATGAGTACACTTCCCTGGGCCCACAAAGGTTCTATTTTCATGATTCAATCACCTTCAAAATCTGTCTCACTGGAGGCATGTTTCAACATAAGAGTTTGGGTGAGACAAAAATTTCTGGTCTTGTCTTAGTCTATTTTGGCTGCTATAAAAAGAACACCTGAGACCAGCTAACACGTAACCAACAGTGTAACTGACTCACAGCTGTGGAGAGCAGGAGTCAAAGAAGCAGCAGCCAGCATGTGGTGAGAGTCTCGGCACATCCCTATCTGGTAGAGAGGACTCAGGATGGGGAGCGTGCCTTGTGAAACAGCACCAATCCTATCCACGAAGACGGAGATTTACCCTGTAATTTCCTCTAAATAATGCTACAGTGATCATTAAATTTCAACATAAGGGGCTGGAGAGATGGCTCAGCAGTTAAGAGCACTGGCTTCTCTTCCAGAGGTCCCAAGTTCAATTCCCAGAAACCACATGGTGGCTCACAACTATCTCTAGTGGGATCTGGTGCCCTCTTCTGGCACAAAAAGTGTCCCTGCAGATGTAGCACTAATATACACAAATAAATCTTAGCTGGGCTCACTATGTGCCAGTGCCTTTAATCACAGCACTTGGGAGGCAGAGGCAGGCAGGTCTCAGCCTGGTCTACAGAGCAAGTTCCAAGACAGCCAAGGCTACACAGAGAAACCCTGTCTCACAAAACAAAACAAAAATGTTTCTTTTATTCAAAAAGTTTTCAAATCTTTTATTTTTTTTTTTAAATAATTTTGCTGGGAGAGGTGATACATACCTTTAATGCCAGCACTCTGGAGACAGAGGCAGGCAGATCTTGGAGTTCAAGGTCAGCCTGGTCCACAGAGCAAGTTTTGGGACAGCCAGGACCACACAGAAAAAACCTGTCTCAAAAAAAAAAAATTATTTATACGTATGAGTGTTTTGCCTTCATGCATGTCTTAGTATCACATGTATGCAGTGCCTGAGAAAGCCAGAAGAGGGCATCAGATCCCTTGGTACTGGAGTTAGAGAGTGGTGACCTAATGATGCTGGTTCTGAGACTGGAACCCAGGTCCTCTGGAAGACCAGCCACTTAACCACTCAGCCATCTATCTCTCCACGCTTCATCTTCTATAATCTCCACTCTTCCTTTCATGGCAACTGTCTCCCATCCCCCACCTCCAACAGCATGGTCACTGGTGGCCTGGCTCCTGACACTATGAGGAAATAGCCAGACAGCCAGACAGCCAATCCCAACAGGCCAGTGTCAGGCCCCTGTACCAGGACCTGCAGAAGCACCAGCCCAGGCTTCTGTGGTACTAGGCTGGAGTCCTGCCTACCTGCCCTTCTTTCTCATCCCACTGAGCTTTCCTGAACCCATAACTCTGACTTGCACCAAACAGAAATAAATTCCAGCAGCTATCTTCCCTACTCCAGATATTAAAGGCATAGAGTGAGAGATGACACCTAGGTTAACTTCTGATCTCCACAAGCACATGCATTCACAAACACATTAAAAAAGAACACAACAAAACCCTCACACGAACAAGTACATATAACACACAATAAGTAGACAAATAATATGAAAGACATGGCACTTTCAACTTTTCTTCAGCAGGCCTGAATTGCCAGCATGTGCTTGTGCTCAGGTATTTAGGAGATTAAGACAGCCGCTCTATAGACCATGCGTCCATCTGATACCTGAGATGGGTAAGTGACTGAGTGAGCAGGAAACAGGGTGGACGTGCTAGAAGGAACGACCCACATCTCAGGTACCCAGGCAGGAAGCTAATACCAGGGTGGTGTGAGAGTCAATGCAAAGCTGGCACAACATGTGTGATCAATTAGTGTAAGCTGCCACCATAGGCAGAGGACCAAGGAAATCCATAAGGATGTGTCTCTCAAAGCAAAAGAAGGCGTGTGACAAAACGCTCAGCTGTGATTTAAGCAGAACAAACAAAAAATTAACTGCTAGGAGCTGCTCCCCATGAAGGGCACCCACACCCCTCCAGCGACATCACAGCAACAGTATGGCGGCTAGAGCATCATGGACACCCACTCTCACCATGCCTGGTCAGTCTCACACTGAAGCCTGAGCTGCTGGAACAGGGTGAACAAAGGAAATGGAAAGAAAAAACAAAACTGTTGCTTCTTATAGGTGACATAGCCATTTGCATAAAAAATCCCCAGTACATAAACAAATACAGCCTAAGTAGGAGAACCACTAGGTGAGGATATTGGGGCATAAACAGAGAGCAAGGGACTTAGCATATCACAGCAAGTGTCAACTCCACACGTCACCGGACTCAACACATGCCAATCAAAATCCCAGCCTATTTTATAACTACAGGGAAGTTAACTCTAAAATTCCTATGCATTGCCCAAAGAGCAGAAACAGTTCAATTCTGAAAACTGAGAATAAAGTTGGAGAGAACAAACTACACCATTTGAGTTAATATTTGTTATAAACAAGATGATCAGAACACTAGTGTTGAGAAAGCACACAGATCACATGGCTGTGACAAGTAAACGTATGACAGGAAACAGCAGTTCCTTGGGGAAAGGCTAATCTTCCTCCAAAAGGGCTAAAGCCAACCCAGGGCTAGAGAATCTGCATTTCATACAGAGCTGAGCCACAGGCACTGTCTCAATACAGCAACAACTAAGCAACCACAAATCCTACATCTTGTGCAAAAACAAAACAAACTAAGAAATAACATACCTGACTGTTACCTAAGAAACTCCAGAACTTCTAGAAATCACAAAAGGCTGTCTTAATTTGATGTTAGCAAGGAATTCTGAGAGGATTAGGGAGATAGTTCATTGGTAACATGCTTACAATGTGAGCAAAAAGACTCAACCTCCACAAGTTATACTCACACATAAGCTGTGAGCTGGTGGTGATGGGGCACACCTTTAATTCCACAGCACTAGGGAGGCAGAGGCAGGCAGATCTCTGAGTTCAAGGCCAGCCTGGTCTACAGAACAAGTTCCAGGACAGCCAGGGCTACACAGAGAAACCCTGTCTCAAAACACAAAAACAAAAGTCTCAAACTCAACACTAATAAGACATACAACTTAAAAATAGGTTAAAGAGAGGGCTGGAGAGATGGCCCAGTGGTTAAGAGCACTGGCTGCTCTTCCAGAGGTCCCAGGTTCAATTCTCAGAAGCCACATGGTGGCTCACAACCATCTCTAGTGGGATCTGATGCCCTCTTCAGCATAAAGGTGAACATGCAGATAGAGCACTCATATATATATATAAAGTAAAGGTTAAAGATATAACCTAATAAAGATATGAATTAGAAAATGCAAATTTAAACTATAGAAAAATATGACTACATGGGCTTGTGGTGGTGGAGCACACCTTTAAATCCAGCACATGGGAGGCAGACACAGGAGGATGTCTGTGAGTTCAAGGCTGGCCTTCAGAGCCCCAGGACAGCCAAGGGTACACAGAGAAACCCCGTCCCGGGGGTGGGGGGAGGGGCCGTGGGGGTGGGGGGGATATGACTACATGTTGGTTAGTGCCTGTAATGAAAACAAAGCCAAGTGCTCTTGGGGTGTGGGCAACAAGGATGCAGCTTGCAGTGGTGCTCGTGAGACACCGCCTTTCTCAGATTTCAAATAGAGTCACTTCAGCTAGGTGTGGTGGCACATACCTTTAATCTCAGCACTTGAGAGGTGGAGGCAGGTGGACCTCTATGAGTTTGGGGCCAGTCTGGTCTACAAAACAAATTCTAGAACAGCCAAGGTTACACAGAGAAATCCTGTCTCAAAAAAATAAAACCCAACCAGGGATGGTGGCATGCTTATAGCCCAGTTATCTGGGGGTAGGGGAGGAGAGGCTGAGGGAGAGGATCCATTGGGTTTAAGACCAGATTGGGCAACATAGCAAGGCCTATCTCAATAAGGAAGCAAAAAGATTAAATGAAATCCATTTTCCATTGGGCATAGTAATCTGTAATCATAGCACTAGGGAATCTAAGGCAGGATTGTGACTATGAGATCAGCACAGATTACAGCAAGGCCCTGCAACAAAGAATGTATTTAGAGCCTGGAGACGTACCTCATTTGGTAGGGAAGAGTGCTCACCTAACAAGTCAAAGTTCTGAGTTAGAATCCCAGCATTAGCCAGCTGCAATAGCTAGGAAGATCTCAATGAGTTCAAAGCCAGCCTGGTCTTGTAGAGTGAGTTCCAGGAAAGCCAGGGCTACTACACAGAGAAACCTTTGTCTCAAAAACAAAACACACACACACACACACACACACACAACCAAACAAGAAAAACCCCAACCAACCAAATAAATAAAATAAATGGATTAAATAAATACACCAGTCCCAGTACTGCATAGACCTGGTGTGGTGCCTATAATCCTGGCACTCGGAAGGTAAAAGCAGAACATGAAAGCTTGTCTCAAGAACAAAACAACCCATACACATCTAATACATAACCTGGCAGCTTCACTCTTGTGGCTTTGAGAAATACAGCTTGCTGAATGAAGATGTAGAACACAGATGTTTGTAGTAGCTGCAGTCAGCTGCAAAAAAACCTAAAAAGTTCTCGGTGAACACCATCCTGTAGAAGGAAAGACACTGGACATTTTTTTTTCCCTTTGAAGTCTCAGTATATAGCCCTGGCTGACCTGAACTTGCTATAGAAACTAGCCTGGACTTGAATTCCTAGAAATCCAGTTGTCTCTGCCTCCGGAGTGTTCTTTTATAAAGAAACCTGGTGTGCAGGATAGTTTTACATCAATGTGATATAAGCTAAAGTCATCTGAGAGGACAGAATCTTAAATAAGAAAATCTCAAGACTGAGCATGCAGGGCATTTCGTGACATCATGATGGGGAAGGGCCCAGCATATTGTAGGTGGTGCCATCCCTGGGTTGGTGGTCCTGGGTTCTTTAAGAAAACAGGCTAAGCAAGCCAGGAAGCAGCAACCCTCCATGGCTTCTGCATCAGCTTCTGCCTCCAGGTTCCTGTCCTGATTACCTTTGATGAACTGTAATGTGGAAGCTGAAAAAACCTGGACCAGGTTGCTGAGGTTGTGAAGTATCATCTTACCAATAGTCACCTAATTCACTGAGGAGGACAAACTGAGGTTCTGGTAGTGGTGGGTGAGCAGGAGGGGATTGAGGTTAATGGAGACACTCATCCATGTCATGTTTACCATGGAGCTAGCACAGAACTGCCCATGCTTTGAGATTATCATAACTATACCAAGAAGAACATCTGAATTTATTGTGTGATGTTTAAAGAATCTACTTAATATTTTAACTGTAAAAAGAGTGACAGATTGAGCTGGGCAGTGGTGGTGCATGCCTTTAATGCCAGCACTTGGGAGCCAGATCTCTCTGAGTCTGAGGCCTGCCTGTCTACAGGGTTCCAGGACAGCCAGGGCTGCTACATAGAGAAACCCTGTCTCGAAAAACAAATAAACAAAGAACAAAAAGAAAAAAAAAATTCACCAAAAAGAGGAGGCAAACAAAAGACTCAGGAGGCAGAGGCAGGGTCATCTCTGCAGTCTGAAGTCAGCCTGGTTTGATGTAGTCTCAGACTCTCTCAAAGGGGGAGTGAGGCAAGAGAGCAAAGAAAGGACAGGAGGCAGGGCTGTTGTTAAAGTGCCTGCTTTGAATATTTAAAACTATTAGTGTTACAAAAACACATGATGGAACTGATTCTAGGTAATAATAGGAAAGGAGGGCCAAAGGGGGTGTAAATTGTTTTTCCTGAGGCTGGAGAAATGACTCAGTAGTTAAGGGCCCTTGTTGCCTTATAGAGCACAGGAGTTGGTTCCCAGCATCCATGTCAGATGATTCATAACCACCTGTAACTTCGACTGTCAGGGAATCTGATCCACTCTCTGGCCTCCCCAGGCGCCAGCATGCAAATGTGCTAGTGCATGCGGGAACGTTTGCATGCGCGCGCGCACACACGAATAAAATCTTTAGGGGCTAGCAGTTAAGAGCATGTGTTGTTCTAGAGGACACAGGTTCAGTCCCCAGCAACCACTTGGTTCACAGTCACTTGTAATTCGTTGCAGGTGATCCCAGGATCTCTTCTGGCTTCCCTGGGCACCAGGACTACATGCACACAGCACTACATAAACATAAATGTGGGCACTCAACATACACTTGAAATAAAGGTCAGTATATATACACCTATTTTAAATTTTTAATGGTTAAAAAAAAAGGCTGGGTGTGGTGGTGCTTAGGAGGCAGAGACAGGCAGTTTGAAGCTAACCTGTTGACAACATTGAGTTCTAGGACAGTCAGGGCTACATAGAGTGATCCTCCCTCCCCCTCTCTTTCTCTCTTTCTCTCTCTCTCTCTCTCTCTCTCTCTCTCTCTCTCTCTCTCTCTCTCTCACACACACACACACACACACACAAAACTAAAAATAATTCCTTGGTAGATTATGCAGTGATATATCTGTGTAGAAGAGCTTGGCACTTTTTTTTCTTTCTTTTCTTCTTTTTTTTTTTTTTTTTTTTTTTTTTTTTTTTTTTTGCTTAAGACAGGGTTTTAAATGTAGGCAATGCTGGCCTTGAATTTTCCATCCTCCTAACTCAGTGCTGAGATTACAGGAATATGACAACCCAACAGTGTGATGGTTTCTAAAAAGCTAGGCATACAACCTAATAGCTTCACTAGACTTGCAAGAAATGAAAGTGTATCCACACCAACAGGAAGCAAATATTCCCAGAAGCATTTCATAGCAGCCAGGAAGTAGAAAAAGCTCAAATATCCAATGATGGATAAACCAACAAATAAAAATGTTCCATGCACATAGGAAAACATTATCCAGATAACTTTTTTTTCCTCCTGAAACAGGTTTTCTCTGTGTTGCCCTGGCTGTCCTGGAACTTGCTCTGCCTCCTGAATGCTGGAACTAAAAGTGTGCACCATCATTGCTCACCTATGATACCAAATTTTCTAGCAGAGGCTGGAAAGATGGCTCAGTGGATAAAGCCCTTGCTGCACAGCCAGAGTGAAGATCAGAGTTTTGATCTCCCATGTACATATCAGACAAATATGGTGGTCTGCCTCAGGAAGCAGGGATGGGATTCTTGGAGCCCTGTCTCAATATACAGGGTAGAAACTGACTGAAGACTCCCCATATCAACTTCAGAATTTCACATGGGTGCCCACACATTATGTGTACAAATGCACCACATAAGAAAAAATTCTAACACATGCTATAACATGGATGGACCTTGAAAGCATCATGCTAAAAGGCATTACACTTCTAATTAATGTTATTATCCTGAATATGTACATGTGCTGATGGAAGAGTTTGTAAAACCTGGGGACTCATGAGATGTATTGTAGCTAGTAACCTCCCTGGGAGGCAACGTACAGCAAAGCCACACCTGCTCATGGGCTGCCTCCATAGAGCTGGTGACTTAGACTTCTCTTCTTCCCTGTAGCCTAATTCCCTGGTGGCATCAAGGAAGAGGACAATTCAACATCTATCTTATTAGACAGAAGGCAAGGACTTAGAAGGCAGCTGCTCAGAGGTCTGAGCAACTTCGTCAGCTGCAAGCTTCTCCCCACCCCCAGGGCTGCAACAGATGGAGAGCTGACCACTGCAACCGTCTGCTGCTGGAAGCACTCCCTCACTGCACAGGTTCAGATTCTCTTATGACTCCTCCCTAACTTAGTCACTATGGACACTGCTGTTTTGTTTTGTGTTCTTGAGTCAGAAACTCACTCTGTACACTAGGCTACCTTGAACTCAGAGACCCAAACTGCCTCTACCTCCCAAATGCTAGGACTGAGGGTGCATGCCACCATGCCCGGTCCTCTGTGGATAACTTTCTATTCTACAGTTCCATCTCCTGTGTGTTGGATGTTGGGTACAGTAGGGATGGAACCCAGAGGCTTGCATATGACAAGTGTGTTCTACCACTGTACTATACCCTCAGTCCCTCTATTTCCCTTTAATGAGAAGAACATAACTACAATGTGACAATCCACCAGTTTGGGGCTGATATTGGTAGAGAGTTTACAAGAGGCCTGGAGTTCAATCCCCAGTACCACCATAGCCATATACACTTGTGCGACAGCGCTCGAGAAGCAGAAGCTGGATGGCCAGAAGGTCAAAGTTATCCATGGCTACTTGGAGAGTCAGAGGCCAAGCTAGGACTAGAAACTCTGCCTTTAAAAAGTTACCAGCTGGGCAAGGTGGTGGGCACCTTTAATGCCTCTGTGAGTTCAAGGCTAGTCTGGTCTATACAGGAAATTCGAGAACCAAAAGCCAAAAAACAAAAACAAACAAACAAAATCAGGCTTCAATCTCAATTACCTAATTAATGCTAGTTTTAAAACACATTTCTAAAGAAAAATAAGTACACATTACATATAAATGAACTGCCCACTGTTAGACACCCACTGTTAGAAACAAAACTTTAACACCATTATTTAACTGATCATATCTCAGCTGTGAATTTTTCTACATCAAAAAGGTTCAAACACTGGGAGGGAGAGACAGGTGGATGGATGTCTGTGAGTTCAAAGCCAGCCTGGTCTACAAAGTGAGTTCCAGGACAGCCAGAGCAGTTATACAGAGAAACTCTGCCTTTAAAACACAAACAAGGATCAATGTTAGAAAGACCAGAAACTTTTACCAAGCAGGAAAAAGTAAAGTAGAGGAAGGGACAGAAATGAGCAGTTCCTATAGAGAGATTCCAGAGCAATAAATCTGGTAAAAATGTCCAAAGTTCGCAGAGAAGTACAAGTCACTATGAGACACAAAAGTCATACACAGCCCACGTGAAATGCTGTAGGGAGAGGTCACTGCCCACCTGCTGTAAGACCCTTGTTGCAGTTCTTTGCAGAACAAGCACAAAATATCTAAGGGATAACCACATAACCCAACTGTCTTGGGGCCACTGTGACGGGCAGGCCTAGACCTGCCTAAGAGAACTCAAAGCGCAGAACTCAAGAGAAAAAAAAAAAACAAGAAGCATCTCCCAC
The DNA here is from genome assembly GCF_943737965.1 of Phodopus roborovskii. Classification (NCBI taxonomy): domain Eukaryota; kingdom Metazoa; phylum Chordata; class Mammalia; order Rodentia; family Cricetidae; genus Phodopus; species Phodopus roborovskii. The sequence continues at coordinate 66,333,333 of NW_026126418.1, forward strand.
CAGCAAGCCACAGGGCACAAAGTCAGGTGGCGAAGCCAGTTCTCTGACATTGAGGCCATCCCGTGCTATTTCTGTATACTTTAAAACCAACACATATGGTGTGAAAATTCTGACAGACAGGAAGGAACATAAATAGGTCCTGAGGGCAATGCCTCCTTCTCATCCACAGCATGCTCACTGAGCTGGGCATGGACGGTCCATCCTGGTGCTCTTCCCATTTCCTATCGTGGTGAAGGGATTGGATTTTCCTTCTGACTAATTAAGATGCCCTGTACCCAGACCATGGTGCCTCCACCCCAACCTCAGTCCAAAGAGTGAACCAGGCCAGGACCCAGAGAAAAAACCCTGCACATGGGCCAGGCCAAGGGCCAGCCCTCCATCTCTATCCCATGATGAGTACTCCCATGTAGCCCTGGCCTTGAAGGAACACAGACAGCCAATGTGAACAGGAAAGCGGAGGCCCTAGAAGGTCATCACTACCTAGGCTGAACACAGCCAGCAATCTGGAGCCAGATGAAAACACTCATCACAGACATCTGAATAGTTTAATTGCTTCTCCTCAATACAGGCCACTGGCAGGACTGTGCAGCCCAAGCAGGCTCTTCTCCTGTATGTCTATGTCTGAGAGTGTTCCTCTCCTGGGCTATGCTCTGCAGGTGGATGCCCTTCTCCTGTGCAGCCCCTACCTCCTTTCCACAAGCCAGAGCAGGTAAGGTCAAACACCATACTCTTGTTGCTGGTGTGACTCTGAAGCTCTCTTGAGAGGTCTTTCTAAGTACCCCACCCAAGGGCCTCTCCCTTCCCCAGACAGAAAAGACAGCAAAAGCTTTTCTACTGGAAAGGTGAGAAGACCCCAGCCGGTCCCACAAGGACCGAGCTGAATGGACCCTCCACTCAGTCTACCAGTTGAGGACCAACTGGAGGCTCCTTCCTGCCTTTCTGTGTGATGGTGACTGGCTGAGGCCCTTCCCAGCACTCGCACCAAGCCTGCCCACCCTTGTGTGGCAGAGCCCTGGCCCAGTGTGGCAGCTCCTCACTGAGCTGCTATTCCTAGTAGGGGTGGCTAGAGTCCTGTAAGGTCCACAATAGCTTTGATGAAAATAGCATCGTCCCGCACATAGGAATTCTTGGCCTCCATCTTGGACACAGGGCAGAAGAGGGGGCAGCCACTGGCGATATTCATGTCACTGAGAGGCCTCTGGAAGGAGGATGAGGTCACATCAGGCCTGAATGCGTCGATTACATGCTCCCGGTTGTTCTGGTCCAGCAACATCAATGTTACCTGAGAGGAGTCAATCCAGGAAGGGAACAATTTGTGCGTGCGAGTCACCCAAAAGCCCACATTAGTCCTATCCTACCTCTCCCACGGCAGTGTGCCTACATACGTTGGCCAGGGTATTTGGCTTTTCATCTGGGAACAACACATGTCCATGCTGGCACTGTACACTCATAGCATCTGGGAATTGAGGCTAAAGCCTGCTACTATACACCACATTCCTGGGTGCTGCTTCTTTCTAGTGTTCATCTACAGATATTTTCTTGGAGAGATCCTGAAGCTTGCCCTGGAAGCATTTTGCAACAAGAATGGAAGTCTGACTGTTAGCTATGGATTGATTAGCCAGGGTCTCTGGGCCTCCTAGTCTTCATCACCTGCTCCACTGGCTTCCAGGGGGAGAGCTGGGCCCCGAGTGAAGGGACCATCATCAGTCCAACCTGGTCTCTGGAGTTTCAGTTCCTTAATTAAGGAAAACCCTGGTTTTAAACAGTCACACCCTAACTTGGATAGTTACACAGAAGACTTTCAAACTCCTGTGAGTCATAAAGCCAGTCATATGTGTCACAACAAGCAATGAGAAATCCCTTGAACACCACAGCCCAAAATGCCTGGGTACAGACAATGACTTGAACAACCTGGCTACTTGGAAGCTGTACCCAACCTCACTCAGATTCCCCCAGGCTCCTGTGGCTGCCTTTTATACCTTCTGATTAAAAGGCCACCGCAAGAGGGCATCATTGGGGCCTTTCATCACCACGAAGAAGAGAGACAGATGAGTTCCCCGCCCGGTGCCGTCGCCATTCAAGTAGACTCGTAGACACATCTTGTAGCCATATCTGCTTGTGTAGAAGGCTAGAAGTATGGAAAGGGTCAGTGAGAACAGGGCAGGACGTAGCTCTTCCACCCACAGCCCACCCTCAGAGAGATGAAAACACAATCATTCAGCTTTTGGGAAATATCAGGGGAAGGTTTTCTTCTCAGAAGAAACCCTCCACCCCCAGACAATCTTGCCATGTAGCTCAGGACAGCCCCCAACCCCAAATCCTACCCTACTCTCTTCAGAAAAGTTATTAGTGTGTGTGGTAACAAGCACTACTATGGGAGGGACACGCAAGCCATGGCAAGTATACGGGAGCCAAAGGACAACTTTGTGGAGCCACTTTTCTTCGTGTTTTCTGAGACAGGGTCATTCTAGGCTGTTCTGGAATTCACTATACAGACCAGGCTGGCCTCAAACTCACAGATATCCACCTGCTTCTGCCTCAGAGAGGCAGGATTAGAGCTGTGTGTCACCACACCTGGCTCTCTCCTTCCACTTTTTTGTTTTGCTTTATTTTTGAAGACAGAGTTTCTCTGTGTAGTCCTGGATGTCCTGGGACCAACTCTGTTGACCAGGCTGTCCTCAAACTCACAGAAATCTGCTTGCTTCTATCTCCTGAATGTTGGGATTAAAGGCCTGTGCCACCAATGCCCAGCTTCTACTACTTTTTTTAAAAAGGAATTTCTATTTTATGTACATTGGTGTTTTGCCATTGGTGTCAGGTCCCTTGGAACTGGAGTTATAGACAGTTACATATGAGCTGCCATGTTGGTGCTGGGAACTGAACCCAAGTCATCTGGAAGAGCAGTCAGTGCTCTTAACCACTGAGCCATCTCTCCAGCCCTTCTCCTACTACTTTTAATGTGGACTCCAGAGACCAATCTCACAAATCCAGTGAGCCATCTTGCTGTATCTCCCTTAAAAGTTAGAATTAAGAATGATAATTTTATTAACCCCAAACAGACAATGTACAAAACTATGGTGTCAAAACACTAGTAGCTGAGGTCCTCAGCAGAGCTGTAAAGGCAGACCAGGCCACAGGATCCCCAAACCTGCCTCAGCAGAAGCATCTGAGAAGCAGAAACTTGGGTCAGCAGTCCTGTCCCTCAGCCCGTACAGTAGTGGTTCTCAACCTGTGGGGCGTGACCCCTTTGGGTTCACATATCAGATATCCTGCCATCAGGTATTTCCATTAGGATTCATAATAGTGGCAAAATTACAGTTATGAAATAGCAACAAAAATAACTTTATGGCTGGGGGTCAGCACAGCATGAGGAACTGTATTAAAGGGTCGCAACATTGGGAAGGTTGAGAACCAATGCTCTACAGGTAATAAACAGCAGAACATGGTGAAAGCCATATAAGAAAAGAATCAGACCTAAGAACAAACTTCCCAATACAAGTTCAAGTTCAGCCTGGGCTACACAATAAATCTGAGGCCACCTTGGCTATGGGCTATAGTGTGAAACCCTGCCTCAAAAAATAACAAAAGGCACACGATATAACAAAACATGTAAATAGTTGATTGTAAAGATTAATTTTGGTGTCAGGCTGATTGGGACAAGAAATACCTAGATGACTACATTATGAAGTAAACTGCTGAGCAAGAAGAAGATACTAATAAAGGAAAGATAAAGACAAAGGCCTGGGCCATCACATGGTCTGGGGGCACCTCCAGGGGAATTGTGAAACATCCAGAAAGGTAGGCACAGTGGCACTATACTACTCATCTGTAGGTGACAAGTGGCATACTCGATACATATCTAACCTGACAACCAACAGCTCCTTGTGCCTATAGATTCCCAACTGAATGGGGCATGTTGCCCGCTTTGCTTCTCAAGGAGATGCAGATACTCCAGGTGCCAGGTGAGTATGTGCCCCGCCCGAGCCAGAGAACCATTCTATAAGGATTCTGGAGAGGATGTGAAGACCACAGATGGCACCTGGGGAGAAGATAGCGGGTGTACGGCCAGCTACAGCTTCTTGGCGCTTTCTGGCGAAGTCTGAGATCTTCCAGATGAAGACTCCATCATAGGTGGATGCCTCCAACTCTGAGACCTTCTGCTCCAGGTCAGCCATGGCCAGGTCCTTGAGGCCAATGCTCCTCTCTAGTTGCTGCACCTGCAGAGCAGAGACCACTTAACCTTGACAGGAGGGCAGGGACCTGACTGCCATATTCTGTGTGCCCCGAGCTCCCATTTCCCACACTGCTAGCCTTAGGAAGTCTCTGGAGTCTTTTCTGTCCCCAGGAGCTACATCCTAAATGTGAGGTACATGTTCCAGTCCACTCAGAAGGCTCCGGGCCTACATGTACCCAGTTACTTCATAGCCTCAGCATATTGCATGACTGATGCTGTGGCCTCAGGCCAAAAAAGGTTTCTGTTGGTAGCCCATCAAACCCAAAGGTTGAATCTCCCAGAGCATGAGAATCAGAAAGCAAGAGGCCAAAGCCCAAGACATGGAGTGTAGGAGTTCTATGCCACCCAGGCTCCAAAGATCCAGAACTTACTGTTCCTGCTAGGCACAAACCTTGTTACTCAGGGCCTCAATCTTGTCCTGGTCTAGCCGGTGCTGCCGACTACACGCCTCTGCAGTCACTGCCACCCTCTCTACTTCCCGATTCAGGACGCAGACAATGTTCTCGAAGGTGGCTGTCTTCTGCTCCAAAGTGTGGCACTGCTGCAGCAGCTCCTTGGCCTGGTTCTGGCTTCCCTGGGAGGCCGTGGACTCCAGGAATGAGCTCAGCAGCAGGGCCAGGTGCTCCCGTAGTCTCTGCACTTCATGACCTTCAAGTTCCTCGTTCTCCACCTGTGGCACAGGACACTGTTTGCACAGAACCAGCCCAGGCAGCGCAGTGCCAAGGGCCACACTGTACTGAGGGACATGCTTCCCGCCATTATGGTCATGTTTTCTACCCTCCTCAAACTGTTAAGTCCCAAATAAATTCTTTGCCTTCGTCATAGTGCCTTTACATAGCAACTAAGACACAACTTAATATTTTCAAACTTGTGTAAAATATTTTAAGAAGTTAAATACACTTCAAAGTTACAGTAATGCCATTATACTGTATACTAATTAAGAAAAATAAAAAGGTGCAGTGGCAAATGCTTTTAATCCCAGCATTCAAAAGGCAGAGACAAGCAGATTTCTATGAGTACAAAGCCAGCCTGGCCTACATACTAAGTTTAAGATCAGCCTGGGCTACATAGTAAGAATCTGTTTCAAAAACAAAAATAAAACATCAAAAATCAAAAACCAAACCCAACCTAAAACAAAACCAGGACTGGCAAGATGGCTTAGCATGTAAAAGTACTGTCACCAAGCCTGATAACTGAAACTCAATCCCTGGAACCCATATGCTGAAGGACAAAACCAGCTTTGAAAGCTGTGCACTGGTTTCACATGGGTGCTATGGCGCTCTCTCTCTCGCTCTCTCTCTCTCTCTCCACACACACACACACACACACACACACACACGTAATAAAAACATTTACAAATAATAAAATAAACTAATTTAAAAAGATACACTCAAAACACAAATGAAAAGAAACCATGACATCTGTGTCCCCAGTTAGAGGGACAAGCAGGAGAAATGTCTGTATCTCATCACAGAGCAGGCAGTAGCTAGAAATAAGATGAACACAAAAAGGACATGCCATTTGCTCAGGGGCTTCCCCAGCAGGCGCCAGCAAGGCCACCACAATGCCAGAGCTTAACTGGAGCACCCTATGAACTGAAAAGGCCTAGGACTAAGGTGACAGCAGCTCTGTTTTGTGGTAGCTTCTGAAAGACCTTTTGCAGGGAACTCAGTTACTTTGAAAGGGAGGCAGCAACTATTCCCACCACTCATCAGACAAGGACAGAGATGCTCTGTCACAGACACTGTATCCTCAGCTTACCTCATCTTACACCCTTAATGCACACACCCTACAAGACCCTCTATGGACCACCACATAGTCATGAGTCACGGAGGGAAATGATGTCAAGGGGCTCCCCATGTACAGAGAAAGAGGGAGAATAAACAGGGAAACAGCTTGTGCAGGATGAAAATGAAAGGGAGGGCAGGTCTGCATGAGTAGAGAAGGGTTACATATGGACAGGGACCCGTGGAGTCTCCAGAAATACAACAAGGTAAAGGTTTGGGGTGGGAAAAAGTCAGCATCTTCAAGGACAGCCAGGTCAGTGACAAGGGCAGAGGCCAGAGGTCTTGGGGGAGAGGGATCATGAATGACAACTGCTAATCAAAACTTGGGGAGGCCACAGGAAGGCCAGATCAAGTCACATCTTGCTTTCTACTTTAACAGATCAGAGCTTCAAAATGGGCAGGAGGTGCCCAGCCAACAAAGGAAACCTATGTCCAGGCTGGAGATGATGAGGTGACAATACAGCATTTGAGGGACAGGATCCCTCTGCCACCACCAAGGATTTGTTAGCATGTACGTGAAATATGAGACAAGAGGATCTAGCAGACCACTAGGCACTGGGGCTTTAGCTAGACAACTGAGCAATCAACGTGCTTTTCTTTCCTGAGAGAGATGGGACGAGGGTGGAGAACAAGGGGATAGAAGGCCAAGATGTGGTTCTAAGGTAGTCACTAGATATCCTGGGAGGCTCGAGGTGTCAGAAGCACATATATTTGGGTGCTCTCAGATGTAGGTAGTGATAAAAGCCACCTAAGCCAGGACACCTGAGTGCACGAAGAAGAGATGCTGAGAGAGATAGCCAGGGGAGATACCAGCGAGCCTGAGGAAACTAAGAGGAGCCAGGGCTAGAGACCATTTTGTATAAGGGAAAGCCCCACCCAGGTCCTAAGTCCCTAATAGCAGATCCTTGGCTTACCATCTCAGAACAGCCGATGGAGTGGAATCTGCATGGAATCCGGCACTTGTTGCATGATCTAACATGGTCCTGAAACTGAAGGATAAGGAGGATAAAGTTACCAGGGTCACTGTCATTACTGAGGGTCTCCCTTCCCCCACCTGTCCCATTTTCTTAATGTACTGATTAAGTAAGAATTAACAAAAGAAACCACTGGATGCCCCCTATTGGCTTTCTCATTTTCATGCAAGATTAAGATTAGACAAACCATTTAGCACTGTCAATCACTGTGGGAAGCAGACATTTCAGGATTGCTGTGGAAGAGTCTAGCTCATGGCCTTGGGGGAGGTCCATGCCATACAAAAAGCAACCCAGCTGTCATTTCTGTCAGTATACAATATTGAAACCCCTGGGTTATTCAGGTAGAATACTCAGATTCACAGGAACAGAGCATAAGAGCAGGTCAGCCCCTTGCATTATGTAGGGACAGGATAGCACAAAGGACTACTGATAAACACATGAAACCTAAGGACACGCTCCATTGAACACAAACATTTCATATTCAACAAAGGCTGCATGTCTGGTAAGGGCAGGGAAAAGACCACCTCTTTGAGACCCAGTGTGAGGGTAAAGAGTCATTTTTCTTTCACCCACCACTCCAGGCAACAAATGTAGTCAGGTTTGCCCTGTGAAAAATCAACTTAAAACAAAGACTGGGGGAGGCTGAAGAGATGGCCCAGCAGTTGAGAGCACTGGCTGCTCTTCCAGAGGACCTGGGTTCAATTCCCAGCACCCACATGGTGATCCACAACTGTCTATAACTCCAGTTTCAGGAGATCTGAAGTCCTCACACAGACACACGTGCAGGTAAAACACCAATGCACATGAACTAGAAATAAATAAATCATTTAAAAATAATAACAAGTTGGGCATGGTAGTGTACAACTTTAATTCCAGCAGTCAGGAGGCAGAGGCAGGAGGATCTCTGTGAATTCTAGGCCAGTCTGGTCTACAAAGTGAGTTCCAGGACAGCCAGGGATACACACCAAAAACATTATTTGGGGTAACTAAATCTATGTCCTTGGGCCATGGTCATTTTTATTTAGCTAAAAAATAAACCACCTTTTATTATCTCTTATTATCTGGTGGTGAGAGACGTATGTTTTGGCAGCAAGGAAGCCTAGCTCAGTAGTAGAAAGCTTGCTTGGTAAGCATGAAGCCCGGAATTCCAACCCCAACACTACACACTCCTACTCCCAAAAAGGAACTTGCCCAACATAAACCATGATTGTGTGTGCACACCTATAATCCTAGCACTTGAGAGTTAGAGGCAGGAAGATCAGGAGTTCAAGGTCATCCTTGGCTACACATTAAGTGTAAGACCAGCCTGAGCTACGTGAAACCCTGGTATGGGTGGGGGTAGGGAAATGCTGGACAAGGTGAAATGTGCCCTTAGGGAAAATCCATGACTTTAAGCCAGCCTTGTCTACATAGCAAATTCTAGTCACCCAGGGCTATATAATGAGTCCCTCCCACAAAACAAATGAACAACAACAAAAAAATCAAAATGAATATTGGAGGATAAGCTACCAGGCCCAAGAGCATGCCAATCCTAGTAACAGCAAATAAACCTCACTTTGTTGCTATTCTTCTCTGGGCACCAGGTCATAAACTATCCCAAATGACAGACCTTCACCACTGACCACCAAAGATCTAGCACCCATGGTGTTCAGAAGATGGAAGGAATTGCTTTACCTTCTCCCGAGAGATCTTCTTCTTGCCACAGCCATAACAAGTTAAGGGAAACTTAGGGCAGACCTCGTAGTGTACCTTAAAGAAAAAAAACAGGAACATCAGATGAGGATGCCAACACCAGGACAGGACAATGAAGGAGGGGACACATGAAGTGCTCAAGACAGCAGCAAACACCTAGGATACTGATGTACTCAGGAGTCCTCAGACCCTCTCTGAAAGCTGTGTTTACTACTGAGTGAGATCCTGCAGGCACCCTTACAAATCCAGACTTTAGGACTTTCTTCTTCCTCCATAGCCTCCAGAGAACATGAGAAAGATGAAGAAAGGAGCATCACCATTTTGCAGCACCTGACTAGAACAAAGGGTCTATGTAGAGATGAAATGGCAGTGCAGGGCTTTCTTACAACTAGACTATACTGTCCTTACACGGCCCCAGAGCACAGCCAGATTACCTTGAAGAGAAACCTTGATATGCTACTCAAAATACCCAACATCCAGATGCTCTTGTTCGTTTGGCCCAATCATACACAGAGGAACACAGTGCCAACACCTGGGATGTGAAGAATAAATACAGTAGGCAACTGAGAAAGGGCCTGGAAAAAGAGATGCCAATGACCCTGACTCCAACAAATATAAGTGAAGGGTACCTTTTCACAGTGGGATGTGGACAAGCCAGAAAGTGGCACAGTAAATATTGTACTTAGGTGTGTATGTAATGTAATGGGGGGGGGGGAGGAAGGGGCAAATGAAAATCCTCTAGGCCATTGTGAACATGCCCTCAAAGGGGACACCGAGTCCTCAGTCCCTTCCTTTCACTCCCCTATCATGTACTCCAAAGCCAAGACAAACCTCTCTTTGGAAAGCAATTATCTCAGGCCCTTGTTAAAGCTATGGCAAGATGTTACTGATAACGCATCCTAAAGGACATGTAGTTAGAGTAGCTCAGGAACAGTTGCAGGGGTGACACACAGTTGGTGAATCACAATGCTGTTTTCTCTACCTGCTGGCTGCATTTCAATTTTTCTAAAATGAGACACATTTTTCTTGTTGTTTGGGGGGAGGTAAGCTCCTGAGTGCTGGGATTATGAGTCACCACACTCAGTTATAAACACTTGAAAATAGCCAGGCGGTGGTGACACACGCCTTTAAGCACAGTGCTTGGAAGGCAGAGGCAGGTAGATCTCTGAGTTCAAGGTCAGCCTGGTCTACAGAGTGAGTTCCAGGATGGCCAGGACTGCACAGAGAAACCCTGTTTCGAAAAACAATACAACACTTGAAGACTTTTTGGTCCTGCATGGTGGCATAAGTCATTAATCCCAGCACCTGAAAGGCAGAGCCAAGAGGATCTCTGTGAGCTTGAGGCCAGCCCGGTCTACAGAGCGAGTTCCAGTCCAGCCAAGGCTACAGATAAGAACCTGTCTCAAAATATACATTTATTTATTTCTAGATTTATTTTTTATGTACGAGTATTTTGCCTGGTAAACTATGTACTTGCCTGGTGCCCATGTAAGTCAGAAAAGGGCATTGGATCCCTTCGAACAGGTGTTATGAATTATTGTGAGCTATCATGTATCACGTGGATGCTGTGAACTGAACCCAGGTCCTCTAAAAGAGCAACAAGTACTCTTAACTATAACTACATACCAAAGCCGGATCCAAACCAAGAACCTTCTAACCTCCATGGCACCATGGAGACAAGTATGAAGAAGCTAAGCAAACTCCAATTATGGCAGGAAATTCTAGCTGAATGCCCATGTTGTACCCGACCAGCTCACCTCCAGGTCCGCATGGCTACAGGGTGCCTTGCAGTGCTGGCAGCTCAGGCTCCTTTTAGGGCATTCCTGCTCAGTGTGGTGCTCCTTCTCGCTGAGGCGGACCAGGCCTTTACATGCAGGACACTCAGTGAGCAGGAATGGGCATAGTCCTTCATGGCAGCTCTGGCAACAAAAGGAGGTAAATGAATATAGTACGCAGACCCTGCAGGTAGCCACAGCACTTGCAAGCTTGGTGTTCCATGTTATCCTGCCTACCTATCATGGAGACTGACTTCCTCAAGACCACTCACTGTGCAGACACAGGTCAGTGCTCTTCCCACTTTCGGAAACCAGGGATGCCGGCTCCTAGCTGTACTAGATAGAGCTGACATTGCACCTGGTCTCTGGGTAGATGGTACCCTAAGGACATTCTTCAACTGTACACCCATACCACCCACCTCCCCATGTCAGCTCCCAACTAAGTAAATAGGTTGTTCTAGTATAAAGACAACACACAGTGGGGCCGTGCTGCAGATCTTACCAGTTCTGACCTCATCACTGTTACCTTGGAGGTGGGAGGCAAAAGATGTACAAGGGAGACAAGGAGATCATGTGAAAGTAGCTGCATGGTTCCCAATACCTGGAGCTCTGGGCATGGCTGCCTAGCAAAGGCCTAACATACCTTATCAACAGCCAGACCAAGGTGTTAGGAGGCCAGTTTAGAACTGGCTGCTCTCAATGTACAGGAAGCACACTCAGTACTATGCAGCCTCCATTGTCCATCCATAGAACTCCCACCTTCCTAAACACTCAGTCTCCACTAATAGACACCTCAGCCCCTGGAACCTTTACCCTACTGTCCCCTGCTATAGACACCGAGAGGCTCTGAAGCAGAAGACACCAGAGGAAAACTGCCAGGAGAAGGTTAATAGGCAAGAGGTAAGTTCCTGAGGTTGGGAGAAAGTTCTGAGCAGTTCAGGAGGAAAGTTATTCTGAGAGGACAAGGGGGCGAGGGACCCTCATTCAAATCTGAGAAGGAAGTTGGATTCTGAACAAGTAAAGGCATGTTCATTCAGTTTAATGCTGGGCAACCCCCAAGACAGAACACACAGGGTCACAGATAACCATACTAATAATAGTCAAGACCAAGGAGCTCTCTGGCCCAGCACAAATGTGCTGCATGCTGAGTATGTGACGAGTTATTAAAACAAGCACAAAGAGGGGCCTCAAAGGAGCGAATATGCTGTAACAGTTTATTGAGTGTAAAAACTAAAGCACTAAGTTACTACAATTTAGCTAAAAGGCTACTTATGACTTGGGCCTGGGGAAATGGCTCAGTTGATAAAGTACTTGCACACAAACACAAAGACCGGAGTTTTGAACCCCAAACTCCACGGGGGAGGGGAGGGGAAGCCACACATAGCAGTGTATTCCTGTAATCCCAATGTTGGGAAAACAAAGGCAGGAGGGATCCCTGAAGTAAAATGGCTCAACTAACTGTTGAGCTCCAGGCCAATAAGAAATCCTCTTAGCGTTGGTGGCACATGCCTTTAATCCCAACACTTGGGAAGCAGAGGCAGATGGATTTATGTGAGTTTGAGGCCAGCCTGGTCTACAATAGCTAGTTCCAGGACAGCTTCCAAAGCCACAACGAAACCCTATCTCAAAAAAAGCAAAAACGGGGGCTGGAGAGATGGCTCAGAGGTTAAGAGCACTCACTGACTGCTCTTCCAAAGGTCCTGAGTTCAATCCCCAGCAACCACATGGTGGCTCACAACCATCTATCATGAGATCTGGTGCCCTCTTCCGGTGTGCAGGCAAATATACAGACAGAATAATGTGTATGTAATAAAAATAAGTAAATTAAACAAAACAAAAAAAGACAAAAAGGATTTATTAAAAAAAGAAACCCTCTCTCAATCAAGTAGGCAAGTAGGTGGCTTCTGAGGAACAACACCCAAGGCTGAACTCTGACTTCTGCATGTGCACACACAAGACAATACTCAAAGCTGTCCACCTGTGGTAGAAAGCCTAGAACACACACAGCCCTCAATTCAACCCTCTACACTGAAAACATAAAATAAGATAAATGACAAGGCAGCTTAGACTTCCTTTGATATAATCCACAAAGGGAAAGAGCTAGCTGACAGAAGTCTGGTAGGCACCTAGGGGCCTCAGCACTGACTTCGCTCTCAGCTCACCCCTAAAAGTTGCTGTATGTTTTTCTTGCCTTTTATTGAGATAGGATTTTTGGGGTTTTTTTGTTTTGTTTTGTTTTGTTTTTTGAGACAGGGTTTCTCTGTATAGCTTTGGAACCTGTCCTGGAACTTGCTCTGTAGACCAGGCTGGCCTCAAACACAGAGATCCTCCTGCCTCTGACTCCGAGTGCTGGGATTAAAAATCTTTATGTACATTGGTGTGTTGATGTCAGATTCCCTGGAACTGAGTTACAGAAAGGTGTGAGCTGCCATGTGGGTGCTGGGAATTGAATCCAAGTCCCGTGGAAGTCTAACTAATGCTCTTAACCACTGAGCTGTCTTTCCAGCCCCTGAGATAGGATACATTCTGACCATAAACTTTCTATGTAGCTGAGGGTGGCCTTGAACCCCTGATCCAAACAAATTTCAATATTAAAATTTTTCTCATGGGCTTGATATGGCCCAGTGGCAGAGTATGTGCTTTTTATGTTCATGGCCCTGGGTTCAAAGCCCTCCATTGCTGCTTCAAATTCCCAGCTGAGTTTGGGACCTGAGAGTGACCTGAGTTGGAGCTCACTGATTAGTCTAGGCTGGGAGTTACCTAATCCCAGGTACCCTCCGGTCTCTGCCTCTTCAACACTGAGATTACAGGAGTATGCTGCCATCCCTAACCTTTTTTAGATGAGTCCTGAGGGGCCCAGGGACTAAATGTGGTCTTTGGGTCCTGAGCTCAAAGGGTCACAGGCAGAAGATACACTTGTCCCAACACACTCAGGCAACAAGGACAAAGCTCTATTTCCCCAACAGCCCTAGCAGACACAATCCAAATACATCAGCATTTATTCAACCAGAATTCAAATTGAACATTTTAAGCAAATACAGTTGCCATAACTGATTTCTTTTAAAGATTTTGTTTGTTTTGTTGTTTTGGGGGGTAGGGTTTCTCTGTATAGTCTTGGCTGTCCTGGGACTCATTCTGTAGACCAGGCTGGTCTCAAACTCAGAGAACTACCTGCCTCTGCCTCCCAAGTGCTGGGCCACCTGGATGGGGGGAGTAGGACAGTTGGGGGGATGGGGGGAGTGGGTTATATAACCTTGGCTGGTTTGGAATTCACTATGCAGACCAGACTGGCCTCAAACTCATATACATGAGCCTGTTTCTGCCTCTCAAGTGCTGGGATTACACCATACCTGGCGCGCGCACACACACACACACACACACACACACACAAAATTTATTATACATACATACATACATACATGGTGTTTTGCCTATATCCAACTGTGTACCAAGTGTGCATAGTACTCAAGGAGGCCAGAAAAGGGCACTGGATCCTTGGAACTAAAGTTGTAGACTGTTATGAGCTATCATGTGGCTGCTGGGAATTGGACTCAGATCCTTTGCAAGAGCAGCCAGTCAGTACTCTTAAACACAGAGCAAACTCTCTAGCACCCTAACTGAATTTCTTAAGAGCACACAATGAAGGGGCTAGAGAGATGACTCCACAGTTAGGAGCACTTGCTGCTCTTGCAGAGGACTCAGGTTCAATCCCCCATAACACACAGGAGGGCTCACAACCAACCTTAACTCCAGTTCTAGGGGATCCAGTGTTGTCTTCTGGTTCCTCTTTGGGCACGAGGCACACACATGCAGATAAAGCACATAAAATAAAAAGATTTTAAAAAAAGAACACACAATGAGGTTATGGACACTGGCAGACCTGTCTCCCAGTGCCTGATGCTCCCTAGTATTTGCAGTCCTGACTGGTCTGGAACTCACTACGTAGAGACCAGAATTGCCCTGAACTCACAGAGATCTGTCTTTTGTCTTCACCAGTGTGAGAATACAGGTATGCAGCACCATGCCTTGCCTTTGAGAAAGTAGATTTTCACAGGGCTTTCAAATACATCTTCAGAAGGAAGGCATCATCATAAAGGAAAAACAAAGCTAAAAGCTAAGCAGGATTTTTCTCCAACTTTCCAAACATTTTAAATTCAAACCATTAAAAAAAATTGTTTTAGTCACAGTCTTAGTTTTCAGTGAAAATCAAGAAATAAACAGATGTGTGACAGGCAGGAGAGACAGGATTATCTGCAAAGGTAGTAATGACTACACACAGAGTATATCATTTCTATCCTGGCCTGTGACATTTGTCACCAGGGAGGTTTTTATCAATAAAATCAGTTAAGGCAGAGCTGTGCCTGCCCTCCCACGTGACCAAACCCAACTCATCTCAGGGACTTTCCAGAGCTCTCAAAGGGTGAAGCCAGGGACTTTCCAGCCTGCATGCCTGCAAAGCCACATGGCACCAAGCCCATAGCCTGGCTGCAGTCCCTGGCCATCAGTAGAGGCCCACACAGTCACTGACCTCTAGCATCATAGACCTAGAGGCAACAGAAATCCCAGAGGAATCTGGAGCCTAACAGGGCTGGGAACTACTTTTCCACCTGCCCCAGTGATTGCTCAGACACCTTTAAGAGCAAAAGGCCGTATAGTCCCCCGTTCCCTACACCTACACTTTCCTGCATCCACCCTATTTCCCTAGGGGCCATCTCTTTCCGAGACAGCACTAGACATTTCACTTTAAGAATATACTGGGACTATGGCTCCTGATCAGGCCCTGCCAGCATGCTAGAAAAGACTAGTTTCTTGTTCATCCATGTGAAGCCCAAACTGCCTAACTAGCAAGATGAAAGCCAAATCCCAGATCACAAGGTGTAATCAGTCAACAGGAAGGATACAGAGCGAGCATATCCAGACACACATGGTGGAGCACAGGAGAGACAAGGTCTCACTAAGCAGCCCAAGTTACCCCTGAACTCATGATCCCTCTGTCTCAACCTCCCAAGAACTGGGAGGTCTACCTGAGACAAAACATTTTGGAAGGTTGTTGACTGAGCCAACAAAGAGGAATGAGTTAACTTGGAGGACCAGAGTAGCCTATCTAACCATCTGGCCTCTGTGAGGCAGGTTTAACTGAAGATGCTTAAAGATGATATGAGGCTCACACGAATGTTCCCACTCCATTGGCAACATTTGTATACCACCTCTGCTACTGGCCTTTTAGATGTCTTTCCACGACCACATAACAAATACACACATTACTTGAACAATTTCCAGTGTCAACACAAATTACAAGAGAACCCTTATGAACTAGCCATGATAGTACATGCCTTTAATCTCAGTACTCAAGAGTACTCAGATCTCTGAGAATTCCAGGACAACCAGATAGAGACCCTGCCTCAAAAACAAACAAACAAACAAAACAAACAAAAGACAGAAAACAAATAACAAAACAGGAAACCCTTGTGGGTATGATATACAACACAGAATCCAGCTGACCTTAAAAGCTGCAGTTTCCAACAAAGAATTGGATATCTGTAACCTATGTTAATGAGATGCACCAAAGCCAACATGGCTCTAGCTCCTTATCTAAGGCACTTCCAATTCTACTACAGCTCTGGGGTAGAGTAGGAAACAGAGACATGGAAAGAAGTGACAAGCTCTTTGGTATAGACCTATGCTTCACTATTTGGGTTTCAGAAGGGTAGTCTTTAAAAAATAAATAAATAAGTAAAATTAAAGAGACAACACAAAACAAAAACAAAGGTTTTTCTAAGTAGGCCAGGCTAATTTTGGATTCTCCTGCCTCCGCTTCCAAAGGGTTACAGGCATGTGGTGCCACACTCACACCAAGGAACACTTTCTAAGGAGCATGCTTTCTTCACATATATTAGTCAGGACAGTCCCAGCAAGAGTAAAGAACAGCTCCCACGAGAACTATTTTGTAGGGGCTAGAAAAATGGCTCAAAGGTTAAGAGCATTGACTGCTGTTCCAGAGGTCCCAGCTTCAATTCCCAACACAACTGTCTGTAACTCCAGTTACAGGGGTCTAACACTCTCACACAGACATACATGCAATAAAAACACAAATGCATATAAAATAAAAACAAATTATTTTTAAAAATGCTTTGTGGAGCAGAACTCCCCAAAGCCCATTGCTAGAAATTCAGCCACCAGGCCAGAACAGAAATGTCTCTCTACCTCGTACTCTTTCAAGGTTCCCTTCCAGGTGCATCCATCGTTGGGACAGACAGCTGGCAGGCTCTCCACCTCCCTGCGGGCAGCATTATCTGGGAAGGCCTGGAACAGGAACATCCTTGGGTTACACCTTTTCCCAACACCCTACTGCCTATGAAGCAACATCTAGATCTAGACCCTACCCAAAACAACCTGCTCCACCCTCCTGGGCCAGCACATGGAGCAGAAGATAACTAATGACCAGCTAAGCCATACCTCTCAACCTTTCCACCCCTAACCAGTCATGGGAGGCCACTTCTAGCGCCCAACTTCTCATTCTGCTACCAATGTTACCAAACAAAATTTCTAAATATTTTCTGTTCATTTAGACGTGTTTAGCTCAATACAGTGTACTTACCGAACTACTCTCTAAAATAGAAATGCCTTCTTCATACAGGCCTTCATGGACACAGGCAGCACAATTCTGAGGCCCAGAGCTAGTGGGAACAGAGGAAAGAGAAAATTCCACTGCAAAACTTGCTGTAGAGATTAATTGAGCACTGTCTGCTCAGCCCATAATCCAGTTCCACACTGCTCATTCTTAGTTTCTTTCATCTTTGACCCTACGAATGTCAACTGCACAATATTTGAAAAATTCACAAATGAGAAGATTCAAATGTGGAAAGGGGGAACTGGGCTTGAACTTGCAAAGTCAACTCATTTCCTCCTTTTGTCTTTTTGAATCTGTGATGTCAGGGATTAAGGTAAGACTTCCTGAATGCCAGGTAAGTGCTTTATCACCAAGCCTCAACTCTAGCCCTGAGTCCTTTACTTGTGAACAAGGCATTGGCTCTCTGATAACCCTGACACTCCAAAACACATGGCAGACAACGTGGGAGTGTTTATCTTCTCCACATGCACTGCCGCTGCCCTTTCATACCATTACACAGCGACACGTCAGCCACCCACCCACATGACATTCAACCTATCTACCCAGAGCACACTAAGGGAGCTATACTCTTCACACTAAACTTTCTGGTGCCTGGGAAACCAACAATGATGTGTTACACTTAATCTCACATGTCCAAAAATAATATTCTAATATGTAACCTAAGTTTTCACCTGTGTGTGTGTGTGTGTGCGCGCATGTACACTCAAGTGTAAATATAGGGGTGTGTGTACGATTGTGCACTCAAGTGTGAATACAGGTGTGTGTGTGTGTGTGTGTGTGTGTGTGTGTGTGTGTGTAAGCCAGAGGTCAAAAATCTCAAGTATTCCTCCTCAGGTGCCATCTACCTTTTTTCAGATAGAACTGTCACCAGGACCTAGAGCATGAAGATTAAGTTAGGCTAAACAATGAGCCCCAAGAATACTCTTATCCAAAGCTACACAGAGAAACCCTGCCTTGAAAAACCAAAAAAAAAAAAAAAAAATCCTATCTCCTATCTCTGTCTATGATGTAATTACAAATATACATTATCAAGCCCAAATTTTTACACAGGTGGAGGGGATCAAACCAGTCATGATTGCATAGCAAGCTCATTACCATCTATCTACCTAGCCCCATTGTTTGGGTTTTTAATTACTTTTTAAAATTTATTTTGTGTGTAAACATGTTCCAAGGTGTGCAGGTAGAGGTCAGAAGACAACCTGTGGGAGTTAGTTCCTTCCTGTCACCATGTGTGGATTATGGGCTCAAACCCAGGTCATCAGGCTTGGCAACAAGTGCCTTTACCCACTGAGCCATCTCTCTGACTTCTGTTATTTTTGAAATAGATCGAGGTTGGTTTTGAACTTGCTATGTAGTCAAGGATGACTTTGACTTCTAGCTTCTACCTACCAAGAGTTGGGAAAGAGAATCTACACTATCATACCTTGCCATGATCAATTCTGAATTTTTTTTTTTTTTTTAAGACAAAGTAGTCCTAGGACTCACTCTGTAGACTAGGCTGGCCTTGAACTCACAGAGATCCTCATCCTCCTGCTTCTGCCTCCTAAGTGCTGGGATTAAAGGACTGTTTCACCATACTCAGGTATAATCAATGTTTTTAAACGGTAAATTTTACGTTCTTGGTTTTGGCTAAGCCTCCAGAATCCAAGCAGAATTTGTACTGGCAACCACTATACTAGACAGTGCAATCTAACATCAGAGCCGCCCACTTGCCCTTGCCCACCTGGGCAGCATGCCATGCACACCTGAGGATGCTGGTCAGGCAGAAGGAGCAGTAGCGGTGACCACACTGGGCCTGGAAGGGCCTCCGTAGGATGTTTCTGCAAGCTGAACACAGGTACTTGGCTTCTAACTTGGTCCCCAGGAGGGTCTTGGAGAAGCCAGGCTGCAGCAGGTCTAGGGAGCCAGGGGGAGTCACACTGGCTGCAGCCATGTGAGTTATAACCCCCACACACCACAAAGCCCTAAAGAAAAACACAGATCATATCACACCTCAATTCAGAATAATCCTCTAGACCAGCGGTTCTCGGCTTTCCTAATGCTTCCGTCCTTTAATAACAGTCCCTCATGTTGTGGTGACCCCCCAATCATAAAATTATTTTTGCTACTACTTCATAATTGTAATTTTGTTACTGTTATGAATTGTAAATATTTTTTCTGATGGTTTTAAGCAATCTTTATGAGTCATTCTACCCTCAAAGGGGTCACAACCCACAAGTTGAGAACCACCACTCTAGAAGGAAAAGCAAAGTGATGGAGTCTACCAGAGGCACATGGTGAGGTGCCTGGGTCACTACACTGATTTTGAAAGAGGATCTAAGAAACAAGATTTTAGAGTTCTGGGAAGCCTTGAATATAAGCCAAACAGATCTCGTGCTACAAATGTGGGACAAGATGTCAATAAGAATGACAGCAACCTAGTGGGACCCACAATAACTATCCAATTCATGAGCTTCCTACCTTCTGGCATCAAATAGGTCCTGGCTGGAGCTCTTTCTACTGAAGCTAATAGTCAGCATCTTCTGTCCTACACCCATGGTCCTTACAATAAGCATGTTTCAAGATGGTGGATGGCTTCTGAAGCATACCAAAGGCTAGCAGGACAGAAAATGTCTATCTGCCAGTTCCTTAAGTCCTAAACTGCATCCCGGAGGTGGCCACACCCAGGCATGAGACACAACCAGTATGCCATTTGTTACTGTGCTCCACACACTGCAGTGAGCCCACAGCCTGCAGAGCCCCTCTTCATGGCAGTCTACATCTGACACTTGTCATCCTCGCCAAGATGCCTTTCCTCAGAATCAACTAGAACCTGCTTTTTTTTTTCCCTCCTCTGAACATCACCAGCGCCACACCAGAAGAACCACCTGTCTGCACCATCCTGTTTTCCTTTTCTATCAACCCCAGGCTCCTCCTTTATCCTCCATCACAGAAGCCTCCACTGGGTTCCCTCTACACTCCCAGAGTAACTACACAGCAGTTAGGCTCTCCTCTTCCTCATTGTCTCAGGTAGCACTCTGGGAGCCCTCACACTCGGGAGCCCAGGAAGAGAGGCCTCCTCAGGCTGAGGCAGGGGTGGAGAGGCCTGGACTACCTGAAGTGGACGACATGTCTTCCAATGGCCTCTCATACCTGTAGTACACCATTTCCCAGTGACAACCTCCTTGCCACATTTCTATCTCCAAAGTCGTCTAAAGGCTGGGGGCAGTTACTAACCATACTTTCTGCCAAAAAGGGATCCTCAGAGCCTGTGAGAAGGGTGTGGGAAGGGCTCTTACTCAGAAAAGCAGGCTAATACCAATGAGGGCAAAGAGGTCTGGGGTACAGAGTAGGAGGATACGGGCATGGACCTCCCAGGGCCTTAGCTGCCAAGAAGGGGTTCAGCTTCAGAAGCCAAGCTTAAGGAAGAAGTGAGTTGTGTGCCCTGGGATAACACATTAGTAGTTATGTAGTGTCTGAGGTGTGTTGAAGGCAGGGAGGGCATAAGCAGCAGAGAACAGAGTGTCCTTAGAGTCCTCTCCTCCCAGCAAAACCCCTGTTATGTTTCATTTAATTAACAAATCGCCCCTCAGAACCATTCCTACATTTAAATTCCAGAACAATTCCGGCTCCAGTACAATGGCAGCATTGGCTGCCTCAGGCCTGGGCAACTGCTGGACAGGGCCTTGCTGCCTCCTTTAAACCTTGCTGGCCCCACTGACTTGCCTGCCTTGCTGTCTTGGTGTCCCTCGAAGTCTTGGGACACTCACATCTTGGCATGAACAAGATGCCATCCACCAGCACTGGTGAAGGTTACAGGGAGTGAGAAAAACAGAGTGTGGGTCTAGTGCCACAGCATGAGTCACTTGGTTCTAGGTCTACTGGCCTGAAAAATGAGTGACTGCCCAGGCTACCAAGGTCTAGTCTTCTCTGCCCGATGCCCTCAGGGCTACCTGCTGCTCACCGGGGACTCATCAAGCCCATAGGTTCTGAGTTCACTCCTTGCCCAATCCTTGTCAATCCTTTCAACTCTGCCTCCTCTGATGGACACCCTGCCCTCTGTCCTTCACACCTATACCAAACACCATCACCCACAGTGTCAAGCCATACTCAGAAGAAAGACAATTGTACAACCCCTACATTGACTATGCTCTGATCTCCAATGCTTTCCATTACTCCCAAACACTCTAGCCCTAAACACAATGTCATTTACCTCCCCTGGTAATCAGGTGCTCAGAGTCCCAAGAGATCATGGAAAGACCCAGGGACCACCAGGACATGCCTGTTTCATGTTTCAAAGCAACATTCATTATAAAGATGACCGTCGCTTACAAGCGCAGCTTACTATCCTTTCAAATGCACCTTGATTCTGATTACACATAATAAAACAATCCCATGCCATTCACAATGCACCAACAGCTGTCACCTGCCACTTTCTTCTATTCAACAAATGTTTTTCAGATGCCAGGCACCAGCATGACTGGTTTCTGTGAACCAACCCTTAGCTGAGGGTATTGAGTCCTGAAGCAAGAGTCCTACTAAGACAAAGCCCAATAGCATACAGAGCTTCCATTAAACTCCTCTGTACTGTCTGTATGTCTGTCTGTATGTATGTATGTCTGTCTGTATTGTATGTCTCAAAGAGGAAAGAAATTTCATCCGTACACCTAGAAAGAGATAACTTAATAGTGAGCCCAAGCAGAAAGCACTTTAACTCACATGCCACCCATACCCCACACCCGTTCACCTCTGGGAACTAAGCACCACAACAACCCCACAGTGACCCCACACACTCATGGGATATCCTTTACAAAATGGGAACATCAATGTCTAAGGCTACAACTCCAGAAGGGGACCTGGCGGGGCAGAGATGAGAGCTCCTACACAGAGCACAAGGCTGCTGGGTGTCCCTACTTGCAGGACATGGTTCACACATGCCCATATTCACTCAATTCTTCTGCACAGACAATTTAATGACTCCTCCATCGAAGTTCACAGAGCATGTTTAATCTACATCTACTCTAAACATCCAACAGGGAGGACAGCCCTGGGCAGGAAGGCAAACCCTTTCTGAGACAGATGTATCTCTTTGCATCACGTGTGCATCTGCTCTGTGGGAGGAAATTCACTAAAGCCTTAGCAACTCAGTAAGACAGCATGTCAAAAACAAACAAAACCCCAGCTGGCACAAAACACCAGAAAGACATGAATGTAGGACAGGTTTTATAGGGAGTACTGCCTGAGCCATATGTGGAGCACCAGTAATCGGAAGGCATTTAAAGTATAAACAAATTGTTAAAGAACAAATTAATGGAATTAACAAAGTGTAGGGCTGGAGATATGGCTCAGTGGGTTAGGGGCACCTGCTGCTCTTCCAGAGGTCCAGAGTTTGGTTCCCAGGACCCACAATGGTAATTAACCCACCTGTAACTGCAGTTTCAGGGATCCAATGCCCTCATCTGGCTTCTGCAGACACTGTACACATGTGATGCACAGACACCATGCAGATAAACACTAATGCACATAAGATAAAAATTTAGTATCTAACTAAAAATTGGAGGGGGTGGGGGTTGAGACATGGTTTCTCTGTGTAGCCTTGGCTGTCCTGGAACTCAACTCTATGCCAGGCTGACCTCAAACTCACAAAGATCAGCCTGTTGCTGCCTCCCCAGTGCTGGGATTAAAGGTGTGCACCACAACTACCTAGCTAAGTAAAAAATGTTTTAATTTAAACAAGGCCACAGCACACAGCAGGGCTTCACCCTTCCCTCTACCCATCTCCCAGATGTGCTCCTCAGCAACCTCTTCCCCTGCTCCAGTCTCACATGCCTGGCAAAGACACATTTAGATCTGTCAGGACCTCAACAGTCAAACATAACAAACAGAAAGCTCCAGCTCTGACTGCAGAGCTTCCCTGCTGCCTCTCGGACCTCCTGGGAGCCAGAGGGATCTTTATCACAACATGAAGACTGGACCTCTACTCAGCTCAGAACCTCAGTAGCTTCCCAGCTCTGGTCATGAAAGTGAAAGCTACCCCAACTCCACCTGTCTTCCCTACCCATCTCCCACCAGGTCTGAACCATGCCCATCCTGCTAATGCCTTATTCCCAGGAACTGGCTGTCAGAAGGAAGACAGAGTTAGAAAGAGGAAGGAGGGGTGCCAGCTTCTATACCTCTCCCCTCCTGGCTGCTACTGGGGCAGTAGCCCTCCACTGATGGCTACAGCCACATCACTAACTAGAGAGCCAGCTCAGCTAGCTCTGGCACACAACACAAAATCCCTTTCTGTGACAACTGGCCCAGCCTGTCACAAACTCACTTCTTCCTCCAACCCATGCCCTCTGCTCTAAACAGAGCACCCCAACTCTGGGTCATGTGCCAGCTGTCCAAATCCCAAATCCTTGATTTTCTTGTGTTTAAGTTTCCAGTTCCCATCCACCTAAATTATAATCTGCCCCAAATACCAACTACACTGCCCACTTGGGCTCCAGATCCTAGGTACAGACAGCATCCATTTCAGCTCCTCCTTTATGGATAGGAGCTCGGTAAGCACAGTACATTGATGTGATGGATGCCCTGTGTGGCACCCAGATGGCATCTCTACCATCTACCTCTGTAAAGGAGGCAGGGCCAGTAACAGGGAGGAACATGGCCTACATAAGCATTGAAGCTGCACACCTCATCTTTGGCATAATCCGTAGGACCTACAGGCAATTTTTTTCCTGGATTTTTTTTCTTCTCCAGGTTATCTTGTCCATGCCTGTACAAACTCACAGCTTCCCATGGCATCCACCTGCCAATCCATACTCACAATTTATGTAACAACCACATGGGAAGTGGGGGCTTGGGATCCCACTGTCAAGAAGGAAACCCCAAACCAACTCCCAAAATAGTAGTGAGATGACAGGCAGGAAGCACTTCTTGGAAGAAGGCTTTTTCCACACTGACTGCTCTGACGGAAAGCACCCAGGTGCTGCAGCCCAGGAGCCAGTCAGACTGGATGTGCATGCACACCACCCTCGCTGCAGTCACTGCATAGACCTTTCCAGGCTTCCATCAAGTGTGTAGAGTACTGAGAACCAAGTCCTGCTCCACGACAGCCTGTGCTGTCTGTCCAGGCACAGGGGTACTAGGGAATCCCAGGAAAAGAAGCAGCAAATACATGAACACCTCACAGGCTAGCCCTGCAGTTCAGATCAGGGAGACACTACAGCTGCTTCCAGCTGTGCACATGAGGCTTGATAAAGAACTACCCTTGAGCCCGGTGGTGGTGGTGAACACCTTTAATTCCAGCCCTTGGGAGACAGAGGCAGGAGGAGCTCTGTGAGTTTGAGGTCACCCTGGTTCCAGGACAGCCAGGGTTACACAAACATTTAGAAACAATGTTTATAAATGCCGTGATATGCAAAGTATGCAGCAATAAAGCTAATGTTTAAAAGACTAAAACACCAGTTTGGAATGGGTTGGGGCCTCCACTCAGTAACTTTGGATCACTAAATACCACCTTTCTCAGTCACACGGGCATGGGGCACTGTGGCAAGGCCAAGTGTGACGTCTCTGGACTGGTAGCCAGGAACAAAGGACTTCCAGCTAGTGAATTGTATGCAAGACCTTTGCACTGTGTCCAAGGGGGTAAAAGTTTCGAGTCCCCCAACTCTGTGCTTCTCCGACCTAAGGCCTGCTGGGAGTATGCCTTTGGGTTCTAATCAATCTCATGTCCTCACGACCTACTTGGGGCTTCATGACCATCATGAAGAGTATCCACCAGGTCCAACCTCCACTAAACAGGCTTCAAAAGAGCCCTAGGATCAGACCCCACACCCTGACACTTTACTCATCCCATCAAGAGTTTCCAGAGGGGGACTGGCTCAGTCGTTAAGAGTATTGACTACTCTTCCAGGGGACCTGGGTTCAATTCCCAGCATCCACATGGCAGCTCACAACTTTCTGTAACTCCTGTTCCAGGTCTGGGGGGGGAAAAAAAAAAGCTTCCTGAGGAAACAAGGAAACAGAAGTTCTAAGGGGCTGAGGGAAGGTGAGATAGATGTTAAAGTATAAAGGACAACAGGGAAAGTAAGCCACCAAGGGGCCTGAGAGAGGGGGTGTCGGTGGGTGGTGGAGGCGGGAGTCAGACGCTGGAGTAGTAGGAGTGTCACACCTAATTTGACTCCACAGGTCGAAGTGGGTGGGGGAGGTGGGCTGGAAAAGTGTCCAGGGAGACCAGGTGTTCCTACAAGAGCAGCCACCCTCCAGCCAGCAAGGCACAGGTGGGGATCGTGGGCCCCACAGCAGGGACCCCGGACCGAGATCCGGGGAATGGACCATAGTGACCCCGAGCCACCGAGCCTAGGGCCGCGCAACCTCCTCGCACCGCTGCCGACGTCGCGAACTTTTCCGGGCCCCCTCCCGCCGACTTTCAGTTTCCGTCTCCGTAAAATCCGCCCCCCCCCCCGCCCCACGGCGGTGGCCCGGCATCCGACCCCCCACCGCCACTCCCACCCCACCCCGCGCCTGACCCCGGCCCCACCGGCCGTGAGAGCCGACCCCCACTCAGAACCGCGCCGCCTCACCCAACGGTCTCCGCGCGCCCGGAACTCAGCGCCCGCCGGGAACCACCCACACTGCCGCGGCCCGCCCCGCTTGACGGACAGCCGCACGAGCCTACCAGGAGCGAGCAGGGAGAAGCAGCAGGCGTCGATTTGTCAAATAGGCCTGCCCTCTGACGGACAGGAAAAAGAACCTACCAGGAGCGAGCAGGGAGCCGCAGCGAGCGACGATTGGCCGGTGCCTCGCGGCGTGATACTAAACTTGTTTCCCGGCTTCCCAGCAAAGTCGTGAGCTGCCCTTGGGTTGGCTTAAACCCTCCTGGGACATTCGCGCTTCTACAACATGCCTTGTGCTCTGGAGGTCACTTGCCACCAAACCTGATGACCCGAGTTCTTCCACATCATGGAAGGAGAACAGATGTTTGTGTATTATTTAATCACACACACATATATGTATACATAACACCACACACATATATGTATACACACAGAATAATTAGATTTCACCCATCTTCTGCACCAGGTGTGTCCAACCTGCAGCGTGTATCCAAGGATGACCATAAATGCATCCCAACACTTGTAGATGTTATATCACAATGTCAAAAGGATGAACACCTCTGCACTATACTCTCTGAGTCTCATCTGAATTCATTCTGTGTCTGACTTTGAGAGATAATTCTGCCTTTCTCTTTGGCTATTAGACTCTTGAAATAATGTTCCCTAAGAATATTGACACATTCTCCAGGAATCTCATGCAGTAGAAGGGAAAAGGCTGTAGGTCAACCAAAGGAGAAACTTGTCTCCTGGGAAGACATTCGCAACCTCAGGCCATCTGGCTGGTGGACTGGAGATGAGACAATGAGATGGTCAGTGATGGACAGGACCACACTTTGACTCAGCCTACTTAGTGATGCATAATTCTGGCCTCTACTTGAAGTTAAACTTCATGCAGGACCCTGATGCGGGTGGATGTGTTACTTTCTAATGTGGCCACACTGAATACATCTTTTTTGCTTTTGACTAGTGATTTTTCTCTTTAATTAGCTTATTGAGGGCAAGTGACCGAGCTTGCTAGGGATGCCAGAACAGGCTCTGACCCTAGTAACTACAGTAGCAATCTCATGAAGGTTTCAGGGACTAGGGATCTGAGGGGAGTCCAGGTGAGAGCCTGGTAACTAACGAGTAGATCCCCTGTGGCTGTGAAAACTATTTAAAGCTGGGCTACTGGCCACACTGACTGCACTCTTACTTCTTAGGAGCTGGAATTCCCCTGACTGAATCAGGAATTCCACCAATATGACAGCAAGATTGTCCTCTTTTTATAAAACTCAGGCAGCCACTGGGTCAGTTAGCTTCCTAGAGACCGTTTGCCCCAAGCAACCATTGAGTTCACTCACACTAGTGAGCCCTCACCTGCAGGAACTTCTTCAAGATCCCAAACTCAGCTCTACCAGTGTAAGGAGATATTTCCTCCAGGTGGCTTCCTGAGGGCAAAATGCATGTCTGCTCCATCCTCCAGGCATCCCTTCACCCATACCTACCAAAGATTTCACCACAAAGACACTGTCCTTAATGGCAGCCAAGCCAGAGATTGACATTACCATAGCAACCTTAACTGTAGCCTACTGGGCCAATGATGCCACCACAAATGTGTCCCTTTAGACTTCTGTACTTTTGAGATTTCATGTGCACTTTTAGGGGCGGGACACTGCTGTGCAGAGTGTGTATAGAGTTAGACCAGGTCAAGAGATGGCAGATGTCCTGAATGGGAAGTGGCCTCACTACTGCCCCACCCACCAGCACAGAAGTGGGTGACATCCTGGGGACCCATCTCGCTCACTGGCTGGGAAATAGGTGAGTCACTGTAATTGTTGGACAACTCAGGGGATTCCCATGTGGGTTCCTTCCTGATAAAAAGAAAGCAAAAGTTACCCAGCAAGACAACCACTGAGGGCCAGGCAGAGGTTGGGGGTGTCCCTTGGGCAAACTCAAGAGGACCCACATCTCACCTGCTCACTCCCCAAGTACCAGGATCAGCCAAGAAATCCATCTTCAGTAGAGCCTTTGGCTCTGCACGGGGCACGGCGGCATTTGTGCTGAAGATGGCTGAGGTGACCATTAAAGCAGGTTGGGACCTCACGTGCTGACAGAGCTTGTTGGGGTTGGACAGGTCAGCGTGTACCACAGTATGTGTGTGGGTCAGAACACAACCTTGGGCGTCTTTCCTGACTTTCCACCTTGAGACAGGCTCTCTCGTTTGCTGCTGCCGAGACTGGGCTAGCTGCCTGGTAAGCTTCCAGCAATTCTCTTGTCTCTGCCTCCTATCTTGCCATAGGCATGCTGGGACTACAGAAGTGAGCTACTGCATCTGGCTTTCCGTGGGTCCTGGGGCTCAGGCTCTCCTGAAGAGACCCAGCCTGGCCACAACCCTTTGCCAGGCAGCACCATTCTCCCTGTGCTTGGCTTGAGCCTTTTTTAGGCCTTAGAGCCTTAGGTAAAAGCTTCTGTCTTTCCTGGTGATCCCAGGTTCTCACCACCACAAGACCATCTTCTGTACAAGATGTAATGGTAGAATTTCTGAACTCTGACCCTTGTGGTTCAGAGCTCAGTTCCATCTTTCACACCAGCTGGCTGTCAGATGATGGGCAGAGCGTAGGCCTTCTTAGCTTTTCAGGCAGCAGCAAGTGTGACACCTGCTGGCCAGAGAGGGAACTGGAGTGGGAGCGAAAAGGCTGTTGTTGACAGGATCTGACAGGTGGGTGGGACCCCACAGGGCAGGCTCACTGTTACCCACATAACTGTACTAGCTCTGCTTCCGCTCAGACCTAGCATCTGGAGTCATCTACCCAAAGCCATGCAGCCACATGTCTGTGGTGATGCACAGCTGTAATCTCAATTCTCAAGAGATCCCAGGGACTCCTTTCCACCCGTGGGAGCTGGGTGTCCCTGCCCCTCCAGATCATATTCTCCACAAGGGCTCCTATTGTTGTAGGATACTATCCTCCAAGCATAGCAGTCTTTACCACCACATCAGAAACAGATGTGATGATTCACAGGCCAGCCTCAAGATTGGGACTATTGATAATCCCCCCATAGAAGGATTGGGTGGGGATGGTCACAGACCTGAGATCTCAGCCCCTCTTCCTTCACTGCCTGCCAGATATATGCAACTCTGTCCCAGATGTATGTGTTTTTTTGTTCTCAGGAGGTGCTAGAATATATAATGTGGAAGGTTAACTGAAAGGGAGACTCCCATCTACGCCACCATAAGGAAGTCATCATCTGTGCTGTGTGAGACTTTTATAGCTGTTTTGGGATTTGCTCCTCTAAGTAACCACTCAACCATGCTTTGTAAGTACCCAATAAACTCAATGGTTTGCCAAGTTAGACTTTAGTGGAATTGTACCTCTATATCTTGTTGGTGCCTTATTTGGTATGAATAGTCATCTATGTATGTCTCCCAGGAAAAGTTCACACAATATCATCATTCACCCTAGAGGTAGAGAACAATGGCAAAGAAAATGTTCTATCCAAGTCCATTTTGGTACACAATGCATTTATTAGGGTCACGTACAGGAGTGGGTGACTCAAAGGCAGCTCCATTACCAGAGTGACCCTGTGCAACTCACAGGCAGTTACACCACTAATAAATTCCTCCCCAGCAACTGTTTGCTGCTTATACTTCAAGTAAGGGCCTATTAGCATTGTCTCTACATGAGGGAATGATAAGAGCTCTAATCTGAGGGTTTCCTTTGGGTGATCACAGCTTCTCTACTTCAAGATAGTGATCATGGGAACCCAGGGGAAACAGCTACATAACACAGTGTCAGGTCCCTGGCTGAACAACTATAGAGAATTGATGGGATATGCAAGCCGCTGTCTGTAAACATTGGGCAGCAGGCAGTGCGGAACTGAGAATCTGAGAGAGGGGAGACAGGTCAGGTTGCCTATGTTTTCTCTGGCTTTCTGTTTAGAACACTTCTCCAATATCTTCACAGGGAGGTGGAGACCAAGCACAGTATTGTGATGAGGAGGTCAAAGGCAGAGAGAGCCCAGGGCAACAGGAGCAGCTGCATTGGTAGACTACGATGCTGCTTGTAACTCCAGGTCCGGGGAATATGACGCCCTCTTCTGGCCTCTACGGGCACTGTACTCACATGCACAACCACCACCACCACCACCCCATACCCAAAATTAAAAGTAAACTATCTTGGGAAGCAGAGGCATGTTGTGGAACATTTAACTATGTAAAGATGTGTCACATTTGTTTATGCCCTGGAGTAATACTTTAACTGTGTAAAGGTGTGTTGCGTTTGTTTAATGATGTAATGAGGTGTGTTTAACTCTGAAAAGATGTGTTGCTTTTGTTTCAACTTGCCTGCCTAAGGCACCTGATTGGTCTAATAAAAAGCTGAATGGCCAATAGCTAGGCAGGAGATGGGCAGGGATGACAGGTAGAGAGAATAAATCTAGGAGGAAAAACCTAGGCTCAGGAAGAAGGACAAAAGAAAAAGAGAGAACGAGGAAGCCGCCTGGAGCCAGCAAGGCAGCCACCACTCAGACATGAGAAGCAGTGAAAGTAAGATACACAGAAGGAAAGAAAGAGAAGAAGCCCCAAGGCAAAAGGTGGTAAAGAGAAACAGGTTAATTTAAGTTTAAAGAGCTAGTCAGAAATGAGCCTAAACTAGGCCAAGCACTCAAAACTAATAATAAGTCTCCATGTCATGATTTGGAAGCTGCTACAGAGAAAGGGAAAGAGAAAGCCTCCTGCAGAGGCAAGTGAATCGCTGTGAGTTCCAGGACAGCCAGAAACACATAGTGATAGTCTATCTCAAAATAAATAAAAATATGTATATATGTTTAAAGAAATAGGCATCCTTCCTTCCATCTTACTGAGTTGCATCTCAATCCTATCATTATTGATTCACACAAATATGTTTCCACATTTTGTAATGCTGTGGTATCCTTTAACTATACTGGCTTTTCCACATATATTTTATATGTTATATAATTAACGTAACACAAAATCTTATATATTAACACAAAATATGCATGTTGTCCTAGGGTATGGCTTAATGGTAGGGAAGGGGAAAGAAAGGAAGGAAAGAGGGAAGGTGGCCTGGAGAGATGGCCATCAGTAAAGCAGTTGCCATGAAAGTCTGAGGCCCTGAGTTCAGAACCCTAGCAGTCATGTAGGTACTTATGACCCCAGTCCTGAGGAGGTAGAGACAGGAAGACCCCTAGGGCTTTCTGAACATCCAGTCTAGTGTAGCTCCAGGCTCAGTGAGAGACTGTGTCTTACACATTTAGGTAGAAAGCAACTGAGGATGACATCCAGTGTTTACCTCTCTGACTTAAAAAAAAAAAGTTGGGGGGAGAGAATGTGGGTATTCAGGATGAAGAGAAATGATGTTGAAGAGGTAATTCATGGTAAATAAGAATCTGGGCACCCACAAAACCTATTGCCAGTGAGGTAACAAGAGCAAATGGCAAGAACTACACATAACCTGTCCTAGGGTGAAGGCATAACAGAGTTGTCCTAATCTGGAATGTTTAAGTCTTGTACCTAATATTTCTATCTAGGGAGAGGGAACGATAATTGTGACAGTCTAATCTTCAACCTCATCAAAGACCTGAGAAGAAGGATAACAGTACTAGGGTAGGCAGGAAGTGCAGGTGAACAGCCTCCAAAAGGTCAGAGAAGACAGAAACAGCAGGCTCTCTGAGTAGTCACCTAAAGTCACACAACCACTTTGGGGGAATCAGCTTTGGCTGTGGGTGCCCATAAAGATGGCTGCACTCCATCTTGACACAAGGACAGAGAGTTCAAAACTCTCCTCAGCAAGTCATAAGACCTAAAGGTCAAAGATGTGGCTACAGTAGGGTGTTTGGCTGTCTTAATCTAAATAACAACAGACCTAAATCTGAGGTGTGGCTACTCCTGACCTCAAGGCTAGGGAACAAGAAGTTGAAGCTAAGGTGTGGTTGCTTACTGAACCCTTAGAATAAGTGAGGAAGAAAAGACTGTTTGTTCGGAATACACGATTCTGTGTTCCCCTTTTTGGATAAGGTATATACCAGCGGTGAAAAATAAAATTGTGGCATTTCAGTATTGACTGATCTGCCCTCCTGACCTTTATTCAGTCTCTTTGTCTTTTCTTTATCGTATATAGCTAACCTTTCCCTCTTCCACACACCCCCACTCAGGTATGGACTTGGGGCCACTCTGCTGGTTCCGATTGCAGCCCCACAAAGACCACTTCTGACATTTGGCTAAGGTGTAGAGTATCTGACAGACCAACACAAAAGCAGGTATGTAGAAAGGCTGTCTTACTCTGACTTGGCAAGGTTCAACAGTCTTCTTTGTTTGTCTCCTGCAAGCACAGTAGGATGATAGCATGTCCAGAGTCAGCGGTTGAGGTGGCGGCAGTTCTTTGCCCAAGAAACCGTTGGCCAAGGAGAGGATGGACTCCAGAAGGAGTGACATCAGTGCCCAACATAATCTTAGGAATAACTCAGTGCTGTCAGTGTAAGGATGGAAAAATACAGCCTAACTCTCCAATGACCCCAGGAAGCTAGAAGTTTAAAAATACTAAATACCTTAAATTCTGTCCTCAGCCAGTAAATAGGTGAAAGATCACATTCCTTGCCGCTTATCTGACTTCATACACGGCTTGTGAAACCCTCGCCCCAGTGACCTAACCTAACTGCCAATAGTCACCCCACCCAGGAGCCCACGAAAATGCAGACCTCTGGGGCTATAAAAAACCGATTGGCGCGGGCTTGGATGGTTTAAATTGATTGGTCCATACCGTGCAGGCTCTTGATGCTATGAGATGATTGGTTTACAATGCATGGACTTTGTTGTAACCCTATAAAAGCTGTCTCAATTCTGTACTCGAGGTCCTCAATCCTCTACCCCTGTGTGGCGAATGACAGTGGACCCCAGTGCACTTGGAATATAAAAGACTTCATGCATTTTGCATCAAGACCGCTTTTCATGAGTGATTTGGAGTGTTGCCTTTCCTGAGTCGGAGCATGAGGGCCCACGTTCTGTGGGTCTTTCATCAGGAGCAATAGTGTCTCATGTCAACAGAGTACTAATATTAAAAAATTTAAATGCCATGTTCTGCAGGTCTATGAAATGTTTGAAGATCAAGCATCTATGTCTGACTAATCTCATAGGTATAAGAAGCATGGATGAAGATAATCTGTAATACTCAGGTACATAGCTATATGAATGGCTGAAACTACCCTAAGTAATTAGCAAGGACAATGATTTTAGCAGTATAACTATATACATATATACACATGTAAATCTCTAAAATAGAGGTAGAATTGCAATGTCTTAACCAGAGGTAGAACTTAGTGCAACATGATAAAAAAAAATCCTAAATTGTATCAATATTCAAAATGTCTTGAACATATATGTAAAGGTATACATACATAGAATGTGATAAAGATATTGTGCACAAAACATCATAAACAGAAAGATGTTACACAACATGGCAAAACATAATATTATCTGAGAAAGTAAAACAAACTTAATTTTACATAAGTTACAACATGTAAGAATCTATAACAATATAAGTGGTATATAACTATTACTAAGATAATTCACAAGAAGATACATTAATCTACCTATATCCTATCTGAACCATACCCTTCCCAACCATATCCTATACTTATCTAAAAGAGATACCCAAGTATGATCATCACCTTCCATACCCAACCCTAAGCAACTAAAACCATCACTATGCAGATTAATATTATCCCTTATTGCCAACAGTAGAGGAGGGGGGCGACATTTTCTTAAAATTACTTCCTGCTGAAATGGGACAAAGATAACTCCATGGGATCCTGTAGGAAAAAAAATTAAGGCAACAAAATTTCTCGAGGGGACTAGCTGTAGCATTTGTAGCTAGTCTCTGCATGACAGGAAATGCTTGAATGAAGTTCTTATCTGAAACTCTGGCCAGGGGGTATTAAGAAGGTGCACCGTTTCTGCTTGCTAGTCTGGAGTTGTCTCAAGCATTACAATCCCAAACCAGTTTTAGGGTGATGTGTGTAGTCCAGGTTGAATCAAGTGGAATCCATGAAGTAGAGCCCCATCTTCTTTCTGGAGAGTTCAAAGATTGCTGTTATGAATTGTTATTGTTCCTTGTGGAAAACTTAAACATTACTATCAACATAAAAATTTCAACTTTTACAGGTATGCATATTGGGAAAAGCAACATTAAGCATGAAAATAAGTATAAGGGAAATCAAGATTTCAGAGAGAAAACCAAGTTTAGAAAAACAACAGTCCCTAGATTTTGTTTTCTTCTGTTTTACACCAATTGGCTTCTCCTTCTTCTCCTTCTCCTCCTCCTTCTTTTGTTTTGTTTGTTCTTGTTGTTTGCTTTGTTTTTGTTTTTTGAGACAGGGTTTCTCTGTGTTGCTTTGGAGCCTGTCCTGGACCTAGCTTGGTAGACCAGGCTGAACTCACAGAGACTCACCTGCCTCTGCTTCCCCAGTGCTGGGACTAAAGGCGTGTGCCACCAATGCCTGGCCCAATTGGCTTCTTGATACAAAGCAGAAACTCTGAATTTTATTTTAACAACATGCTTGAATTTAGAGGAGGAAAGCCAAATCCAACTCCAAAGCCAACATTGGTTTACATGAATTGGGACTAAAGGAGTACTGGGAAGTAAAGAGAGATAGATTTCTGTATAAAAATAGTTCACTAGAATTAGATATTGGTACCATACATCAGATTCTTCTTTGATGGTTCTTTCTGGATAGTTATCTTCTCTTATTTGGGTACCTACATGTTCAGTGTCTTTTGGCTGTTTGAAGATGGGTGTTTTCTGTTTTCCTGTAAAGACAAGAACAGAATACTTCCTCTATCTTTGAGAGGTCTCTATATAACTCATGGGAAATACTTTGGTGGATGACTTATTATTTCTCCTCATTAAGAGGTTTTTCTTGTTCAACTTGGATCTTGATCAACTTAGATAGTATCCACAGTGTTTCTTCTCCTGTAGATACAAAGGCGAAACCTCTACCCCAACATAGCACATATCCTGGTTTCCATACTGAGGTCAATGCCTCCTTGAAGTATACCAGTTGGTTTAGTTCAGAAGTTTTTTTCTATTGTCCAATGTCATTCTGCAGCTGTTTATCCTTTCTCATTAGCATTAAGAAAGTTTAATGTTAATAAAGCATTATGTAATCTGTGTTTGCGTGTCTTGGTCCCCCCCTGCCTGTTTATAGAGCATTTCTTTTAAAGTAGGATTCGATCTCTCAATTACTGCTTGTCCTGTAGGATTGTGTGGTATACCAGTTACGTGTTTTGTGTTATAATATTCCAAAAACTGTTTCAATTTGCTGGAGACATATGCCGCCGGAGCATTGTCAGTTTTTATTTGTGCAGGTATGCCCATAATGGCCATTACCTCTAATAGGTGTGTGATAACAGAATTAGCCTTTTCAGAGCTCAGAGCAGTGGCCCAATAAACCCTAAAAATGTGTCTATAGTATGGTGCATTTGTTTTAATTTTTCAAAATTTGTAAAGTGAAACACATCCAGCCTTTTGTATGGAGTTATAAGGACTTTGAACTACTTTACTTATATTTTCTGATTTATATCCTGCCTTTCCTGATTTGTTTGCATCAGTGTAGAATTGGAAAGATTCAAATTGTTTTCTTTATGAATTTGATTTTCTCACTTTTGGGATAATTGTTGCTAATCATTCCCAAAAAGTTACTGCAAACTCTCTGCCAATATTTATTATCTTTATATAAGAAGGAAATTTCATCATTTGTTAAAGTTACTATAATTTCTGCTGGGTCCCCTCCTGTCAGTTGACAAAGTCTTAATTTACCTTTTATGACCAAGTTAGAGATCTTTTCTATGTATGATTTTAGTTTTTTATTCTGTTTATGTGGTAGAAATATCTATTCTAATATGGTATCTTCCCTCTGCATCAAAATCCCTGAGGGATATTCTCTAGATGGTAATATAACCAGAATACAGTCTAAGATCCACACGGTCCACATGTGCTTCTAGTATCCTCTTTTCTACCCTTTCTAATTCCTTTTCAGCTTCAGCTGATAGTATTCGTGGATTATTTCAGTCCTTGTCCCCTTTTAGAGCCATTTTCAAGTTTTTCAAATCATGCCCTTCTACTCCAATAATGGTTTGTAGTTGAGAAATCTCTCCTAGTAATTTTTGAAGATCATTAAGAGTCTGGTAGTGATCTCTCCTGATCTATACTTTTTGTGGTCTAATTTTCTATAGATGTACTTTATATTCCAAGTAATTGATAGAATCTCCTCTTTGTATTTTTCTGGGGGCAATTTGTAATCCCCAGCAAGGTAAAACTTCCTTTACTTTCTCAAACATTTTTTTTAATATTTCTAATTTAGAATCAGCCAACAATATATCATCCATATAATGGTAAATTATGGATTGTGGAAACTGTTTACAAACTATTTTCAAAGGTTTTGTACAAAATATTGGTACAGGGTGGGGCTATTTAGCATTCCCTGTGGCAAAACCTTCCATTGATATCTCTTGACTGCTGAGAATTATTGTAATTAGGTACTGTGAAGGCAATTTTTTATCTTTTTCTTGTAAAGGTTTAATGAAGAAACAATCTTTTAAATCAATAACTATAATAGGCCATTCTTTAGATATCAAAGAAGGCAAGGGCATTCCAGGCTGTAGAGAGCCCATTGGCTGAATAACTTTATTGATGGCTCTCAGGTCTGTAAGCATTCTCCATTTTCCAGATTTCTTTTTTATAACAAATACAGAAGAATTCCAAGGGCTGGTTGATTCTTTGATATGTCCAGCATTTAGCTGTACCTGAACCAGGTTTTATAAATCCTCTAGCTTCTCAGAGGTCATAGGCCATTGCCCTACCCAGACAGGTTCATCTGTTAGCCATTTCAAGGGTAGGGATTTGGTTCCTCTGTTAATTTGGCACTTGTATTCTGTTTTTGTACAGCTGGGATTTTGGTGTCTGTCTGGTATAGGACTTTACAATATTTTTTCTACAACCATGAGTTTGTTTATGGTTCATATCTAATATTGAAGAAATGTTAATTTGTGTATTCCATTGCTGCAATAGATCACAACCCCATAAATATATTGCTACATCAGCCATATATGCTCTCAACCTTCCTCTCTGTCATTCTGGTCCTATACATTCAACCTATTTCGTGCTCCTTTTTACCTGAGATAGAATTTCAATCCCTAAAAATTGGACATTTACCTCTTCCAGGGGCTATTTTGGAGGCCAAGATTTTTGACTTATAACGATCACATCAGTGCCTGTATCAAGGATCCCCTCAATAGATTGGTTATTTAGTTGTACCCTTAGTTTAGGCCTTTGATCATTTATAGAAGTTTGCCAAAATACATGTTTTTTGTTTCCTCCATTTATATTTGATTCATCTTCCGTAGCTTATCTGTCATCCAGAACGGTATGAGGTTTTACGATAGGCACTGGATTTTCTAATCATCCTGGGGAAGATTGGCCTCTGCAGTGACTGGAAATATCTGGACCACCTTTAACAGCCTTTGAGAGGCCCCCTAAGGAGTTTCCTGATTGTAAAGGGTTTCCTTGATTGTCTCTGGTCGACCTACATTCATTGGTCCAGTGTTGGCCTTTGCTGACATAATCTACTACATAATCCAAAAGGCTGAAGACTTCTGTTTGATTCACTCCTAGAAGGAGTGTTATTTCTAGGAATGCTTTGCCTACAATTTCTTCTTAGATGTCCTATTCTACCACAATTAAAACATCTGGTATTTTGATGTCTTTTCAAATCTTTAGATTTGACAAGCTTCCATGTCACCACAGTTAAGACATCTGTTATCTTGTTGTCTTCTCAAACCTTTGGAGATCACTTCTCCTACCCAAGCTTCAGTGTCATGGTTGTTATACTCAATGTTGGCTGTATACAGGACACATTCATCCAATGGTGCTGATCTGATTTTTAAGGGACAAAGCACTTGTTTGCATTGTGGATTCACATTCTCTTAAGCTAATGATTCTATGAGTATTTTCCTGGAATCTGGGTCTGCTACCTCTAATTGTATTGCTCTGGAAAACCTTTGTAGAAATATGCCAAAGCATTCTCTCAGTCCCTGCCTTACCTTGGTATAGGATTCTATCCTCTCCCCTAGTTCATGAACCTTATCCCAAGCATTCAAAGCTGCTGTACTGCATAGAGACAAGATGTGTTCATCATAGGCAGCTTGAGTTTCTGGATCAGCATAAAGACCCTCACCAAGAATTTTATCTTGGGGAGCTTTATAACCTTTCTTTTAAGCCCCGAAGTTCAAGAGTTTTTGCTGCTTCCCTCCATAAAGCCCTCCATTCTATTTGAGACAAATTTTAAAAAACAGCTGATATTAATTGATCCCAACCCTTAGGGGTTACCTTATTATTCCTTACCCATGACTCCACCAATTGCTTCATATATGGTGAGTGCATGCCATAAGAGACTACTGTTTCCTTTATACCTTTTAAATCTTTCATACATATTGGTTCCCACTGATAATAAACAAAACCTTTTGGGTGTTTCTTCGTTGTTGGTTTTCCAGTAACAGGTACAGGGAGAGCCATAGGAGATGACATAATGACCTTAGGCAGGTCTCCCCTGACCCTGAAGGGTGTATGAAATTTTAAATCTCTTTTATGCCCTATTACCTGTACCTCTTCTTTTGGTGTATTAGATTTAAGGTCTTCTAAGGCCTGAAATCTATTCACCATTGTTTTTCTGAGTGTTTGAAATTCTTGAACCACATGATTTTCCAAAGCATTCAGTTTCTTTTCTTTCAACTATGAATTTATGTATTTAATATTCTCATCCTTAGATATTATCTGAATGGCATGCAGCTGTCCTCCAGAAACAATGTTCTGTTAGCTTGTCATTATCTTTAGACATGGAACAAATTCTATTTGCCGATGTTCCAGTTTTTTTAACCTTATTAGTCAAGTTGTCAGACAAGGAATGAACTGTTTCTGTTAGCGTGTTAATGTGGTCCTGCATTGTTTCTACTTTGGTCATTGAAGCAGGGGACATGGAAAAAATTTTTGTCTTTTAGTTGGTCACTTTTATGTCCCATGTTTTGTATTTTACCTGTCAGATCTCCATTGCCATTTTCAATATTCTGAATCCTTGTTACTAAGTGTCTTATGGTTTGTACAAGTTCCTTATTATTTGCCCTATTCTCAAACCCGTTCTTTAAGGATATTATATGGATTATGAAACTAATCACCATTAGTAAAATATGTATAATCCTGCTGCCCTGGAACTTTGATGCAGATCTCAACTTGTAGTAACTGCACCTGGCCAGTAGGTGGCGCAGGTGTACCATCAAATAGTGTTGAGCTGCAGGAGATCCTTCCAATCCAGATCCCTGTAGAATAGCTCTTAACAAACTAAAGCAAGCTAAATTTTGTGAAGTGGAGGAGTGAAACAAGCCTCATGCAAATTGCTGGGACCGCAGGGCCAACGGGTGTCTCCTCTGCTAGTGTTGGGAATGACTGGCACTGGGCAGCCAGAACACACAATTGGGGGCAGGCAGAGGGCTAGGCGTGAGGTCTCAGCACAACGTGGGGGGACTGGCAGCTGTGGCGGTGAATGCCGTCTTAGGGCCATTGCAGGAAAAGGGTGGGGGTAAAGGAGTTGCAGTGCAGGCACAAGTGTCCCACTAGCTGCAGCAGAGAGGGGGGTGCGGAGAGGGCCACAGTGCAGATGCCCCCCTCCACCTGGGTGAAACCTAATCTCCCAGGTCCGGTGAAAATCCGATCCCACTTCTGACACCGGATAAAGCATGGTAAATAAGAACCTGGGAAACAATAGGCTGATGGATATTTATCTGGGTAGAATTCGCTTACACCAGAAACAGATGACCACTGAAGGTTCCCATTCCAAAGATGCCTCTGGATGCTCTCTGTCTCTGACCAGGAAGTAAGAAAGGGAGCTGGAGTCTGGGAACCCAGACTGAGTCCCTCCAGGTCAAGCCTGCACCTGTCCCCACGCCCCAAAGGCGTGGTCAGTGCAACAAGTGGGCAGGGTAGATATCTCACTACAGAGAGGACTCAGATTCAGTAAATCACCGTTTTTAATTTGTGTCCCAGGAGACTACAGAAATATGTAATTAGGTGACTAATGCTAGCAACGTGCTTATATTAAATAATGTGAACATAGGACTGACTGTCTCTGGAGATAGATATAGTTTCCCATGCTAGCTGCTGAGGCCATGCTCCAAAGCAGCAACCTCTGAGCCTGGAACACACTGGAAGCCCCTGAGCTGGGATTGAAAGTGCTTAGTGACCCCACAGAGAGAAAAGGAGGGTGGCCTCATGGCATCTGTCTGAGCCTAAATGGTAGGGGTCAAGGACATCAGGACTGGATTTCTGATGAGAGCCACGTGGGACAATGGCTGTCTTGAACAATGGCAGGGGACAGAGAGAGTCCTCTCCAAGCCTAAGCTAGCCAAAGCAGATACACCATGGACCTGGTTCACCCATGGCCTAGGAGATATCTCCCAATGTGTTCATGTACATCAGACATCAAATATATAGTATTCAACCACAATGCTTTCGATTATGGCCTGTATTAGGTATCTAGGTAGACCCCTCTCTCAATTCACTCTCTTGGAGTTCAACAGTTTGGAATGACAATGTGCACTCGTGGTGCACAACTATGAAGTATAGGTTAAGATAGTTTATGGATGCCTTCCAGTGCTTGAACACTTAAGTCAGCTAGAAGCGAAGGAAAAGGGGTTTTGTCTATGCCAGGCCAGTGGTGAGTCTTTCACAATCAATCATCCAATTTACAAAATTAAACATGATTGATATTGCCCCCAACTGAAAGGGATTAAAACTCTTAGGCTGGTAAGATGCCTCAGAAGATTAAAACACCAGCTGCCTTGCAGGCTACAGCCAGGATTTCTGCATCTTCTTAGAATCCCCCATGACAGTGCCCCTTACCAGCAGGAAGTAGT
Organism: Phodopus roborovskii; assembly: GCF_943737965.1. Taxonomy (NCBI): domain Eukaryota; kingdom Metazoa; phylum Chordata; class Mammalia; order Rodentia; family Cricetidae; genus Phodopus; species Phodopus roborovskii. The sequence continues at coordinate 66,373,961 of NW_026126418.1, forward strand.
TTGGAAAGAACAACGCCCCAAATATTGTCTGTAAATGTTTGTTTTCATTTAAATGGACTTGGTTATAAAAAAAATAAAAAACAAAACAAAACAAAACACCTGCTGCAAGCCTGATGACCTTGAGTTCTATCACCAGGATCCACGTGGTGGAAGAAAACACTCTCAAAAGCTGTCCTCAGAAGTGCATCACATTACTCCACCCACAAGTGCACGCACAAAACAAATTTAAAAATGCAAAAGAAGGGCTGGAGAAATGGCTTAGAGGTTAAGAGCACTGGTTGCTCTTCCAGAGGTCCTGAGTTCAATTCCCAGCAACCACGTGGTGGCTCACAACTATCTACAATGAGAGGTGCCCTCTTCTGGCCTGCAGGTGTACATGCAGGCAGAATACTCAATACATAATAAATAAAATCTTTTTTAAAACGCAAAAGAAAAAGAAACACTCTCATCAGCCAGGCACTCACCTGCGTTCCCAACATTCAGGAAGCTAAGAGAGGAGGAGGCCAGACTGAGCTACATAGTGAGACCTTGTTCTCTAAACACAAAGCAGACAAAAAATCTGTCTCATTGAAAGATACAAGTATAATTTACTGCACTGTGGATATCTTTTCACAGATGGACTTGTATTTGTCAGAATTTTCAGTTTCAGGGACTGTACTGGCTTGTTTTGTGTGTCAACTTGACACAAACTAGAGTCATCAGAGAGGAAGGAGCCTCATTTGAAGAAATGCCTCCAGCTATAAGATGTTTTCTCAATTAAGGATCAATATGGAGGGCCCTGACCATGGCCTGTGGTGCCACTCGGAGCAGGTGGTCCTGGGTTCTATAAGAAAGCAGGCTGAGCAAGCCACGAGAAGTAGGCCAGTAAGCAGCACCCTCCATGGCCTCTGCATCAGCTCTTGTCTCCAGGTTGCTGCCCTGCCTGAGTTCCTGTTCCGACTTCATCCAGTGATGGATTATGATCTGGATGTGTACGCTAAATAAACCCTTTCCTCCTCACCTTGATTTTTGGTCAAGGTGTTTTGGTGCAGCAATAGAAACTGTAAGACAGGATCCAAACCTGTAGTGTCTGCTACCATTGAGTTCATCAGTGAGAAGTCTTGAGCTTTCTCAAGCTAGTGCTGATATTGATAGAGAAACCTGGCCAAGCACTAGGAAAATGACTGAGTCATCTATACTTGTGTGTGTGTAGCGCTGGAGCCTGTCTTGGAACTCGCCCTGTAAACCAGGCTGGCCTTGAGCCCTCAAAGATCTGCCTACTTCTGCCTCCTGAGTGCTGGGATTAAAGGCATGCATCCACACTGCTGGCTCTATTCTTTTGAGAAAAGAGATATGTAAAATTTATGTTATTATTATCTTAATTTTCTTATGTTTTGAGGCAGGCCCTGTGTATCTCTGGTTGGCCTGAAACTCCTAAAGATTCATCTGCCTTCCAAGTCCTGGGATTAAAGACGTGTGGCTCCACACTCAGCCTCTTACACCTCTCTAGAACTCTATTACTAGGCAATCTGATGGCCTCTTCTGGTCTCCACAGATATGTATGTGGGGCATATCCATGCAGCCACAAACACAAAACACATAAAACACAAACACATAAAAATAAAATCTAAAAGTTGTCCTCTGACTTTCATATACATACCATCTCTCCCCAAATTGAAAATAAATGTGTATCAGGCAAAAAATTCATTTTTGTAACTTGTTAAGATTTTAAATTTTTTTTAGCCCAGTGGTGGCACAAGTTTTTGATCCCAATAATTGGGAGGCAGAGACAGGTGCTTCTCTGTGATTTTTGAGGTTAGTCTGGTTTACATATCAAATTCCAAGCCAGCCAAAGTTACATAGTGAGACAACATCTCAAAAAAAAAAAAAAAACATAATTTTAAGCCTTTTATTTTATATTTATGGATAATTTGTCTGCATAAATGTCTCTGGTGGCCAGAAGGCATCCGATCCCCTGGGATGAGTTGTAGATGGCTATGAGCCACTTTATGGGTGCTGGGAATTGAATCCAAGTTCTATGGAAGAGCAGTCAGTGTTCTTAACTGCCAAACCATCTCCCCAATTTAAAAAAAAATATTATTTTTTGATACCCAGAGTGATGGCATATGCCTTTAATCCCAATAGTTGGAAGGAAGAAGCAGGCAGATCTCTGAGTTCCAGGCCAGCCTGGTCTACATAGTGAATTCCAGGTCAGTACATAGAGGCTGGCTCAAAAAAGACAAAACATCACTCCTCACCCCCACCGATGTGTGTTTCATTTTGTTTTATGTGTATGGGCATTTTGCCTTTACATGTGTCTGTATACCACATGTGCCTGGTGCCCTCAGAGACCAGAAGAGGGCATCAATCACCCAAAGATGGTGTTCTTGGGTCCTCTGCAAAAGCAGCAAATGCTCTTAACCACTGAAACCCCTCTATAATCATTTTTGACTCCTCCAAGCAGGGTTTCATGTAGCCCTGGGTGGCCTCACTCTTGCTATGCTAAAGAGAACCTTGGACTTCTGATCCTCCTGTCTCCACCTCCCAAGCAGTGGTGTTACAAAGGTGTGTTGTTTATTTCAAGACAGGGTTTATCTGTGTAGCCTTCTTGTCCTATAACTAGCCTTGAGCTCACAGAGATCTGCCTACTTCTGCCTCCTGAGTGCTGGTATTAGATGCGTGCACCACCACCGCCCTGACATGTTTTTATTTTTAATTAACTTTGTTTTCCTGTATTCCAAAGAAAGGCATCTAGGGTTCACATGTTTCAGGCCCCACAAAATTTGCCAACTACTGTTCCCCCCTCTCTCCGTACCCCTTCCCCCCTTCCCCAAAGGAACAGAACTTCAAACTGATGGTACAGTGCAAATCTACAGCACAACAGAATCGGAACCTGAATTCTATCTCAGGACCCCAGAGGCGTGGCCTGGAAGACACGTGTAGTGTGCCAGTGTACGAGTAGGGTTGGGGGCACTGCCACTGCTCAGAAGTAATGCAGTGCAGACCCGCTAGCATCAGTAGGCTCTGTACTCCCTCCTCTCCACTAGTACAGTACCTGTGCTAGCATGAGGGAACGAGTGTCGCCTGGCCCCTCTCCGCCTAGTCCCTCACTCTCCTCTCAGATTCCCGTGCTCCTTCCCTCAGGCTCCCAGCTCTCCTCCAGGTCCCTATTCTTCTCTCAGATCCTCCCATCCTTTGCCCTCCCCTCTCCTCTCCAGGTCCCCTCTGCTCTTCTCTTCTCTGAGGTCCGTCTCCGTCCCCTTTGGCCCCCATATTCTTCCCGACCCGGCGCTCTGCCCTACGGACACAGGACTAGATCAGCCGCGTAGATCAGACTTCACCTTCCATGCGCCGCCCGGGGGCCGCCCCGGCGGGTCCCTAGACTAGCTGGACTCGGATTGGCCGCGAAGCTCGGGAAGTGGCGGCTCCTGGCGCCGCCGACCAATGGGAGTCAGGGGCGGAACCCGGCGCAGGCGCCGGAAGCGGGGAGGCGACGAAGGGACGTCGCGTCGCCGCGCCGGGTCTCGAGCAGCTGCCAGAGCCGCCGGACGGACCGCCGCCCCCGCCGCGCCATGGCTGAGAGCGACTGGGACACCGTGACGGTGCTGCGCAAGAAGGGCCCCACGGCCGCACAGGCCAAGTCTAAGCAGGTGCCCAGCTAGCGAGGGGCGGCGGGAAGCTGCAGGGCCGCGCGGTGTGCCGCGGTCCCTGGGCCGAGCCTGGGGAATCCGGCAGTGGGTGGGGACCCGAAAGGAACAGACGAGGGTGGGGGACCTTGTGGGACAACAGGTGGGGACGGAGTAGGGTAAAAGACTGGGACAGAGGGCAGCTGACCTGGGCGAGGCTGGGGCAAGGGTCAGGGGTTGGGGGATGGGATGCGACCTGAGCTCTGGACTGGGACAGGCCTGGGTGGGGATCTAGATGGACATGGAAACAGGGTTGAGGACAGGTGCAAGAGTAGGTCAGAGAACCTGGCTGGTCACTAAATGTGGGGCTTGGGGAACCAGGGCAGGGGCAGTCTTCTTGCTGAAGGTTTTGTCCTTTCCTGGTACGAGCCTGTGCTGGCATCACTGGTGGCTTGGTGCCCAGGCGATCTCAGCATATAAAGTGCTGTCTGAGGCAGTGGTGGTCTCCAGTGGCCTAGTGTGTTCTCCATAGGTGCACTCTGCTTTCCTCACCTCAGAGTGCTGTGCTGCCTTAAGTACTGACCAGCTCTGGGGTTATTTGCTGCATAGTCAAAGCCAAATCCACAATCTTTTTCTTTTCAAGGGAACTTGGAGTCCTCACGAGTCAGAAAGTCTGAACATGTCACACAGTGCATGGCTCACAAGCCACTTTTCTGAAACATATGTTAATACTCAATGACTGTGATGCAGGCATCACTGTTAGTGGTCCTGTTTCCAGGGAGACTACAGGATTCTGTGGGGTATGTCATCTCATTAGGAGCCATACTAGCCTAGGAAGCCAGGTCAGCATTCCAATTCTTCCTGCTTTATCACAGAGTTTGGAAGAGAAATAGCTCTATTTTCAATAAAGAACCTCTTAGCTTTTTATATGTGTGTTTGTATGTATGTATGTATGTATGTATGTATGTATATGTAATATGTACACACACACACACACACAGTACTTACTGAATCCAGGACCTTGTGTATTTAATACTAAGCAAGTCTAAGTAGCTAACACTGGCCTGAGCTTCCTGAGTGCTAGGATCACAGTCATGTGTCACCACACCCAGTTCAAGCCTGTCTTAGGGTAGAAGTGAGTTGGTTCTTTTAGCAGTAGTTTAATGCACATTATCTGGACATTTGGGTATTGAGGGTTTTGTGTATACTGTACCACCATTTTTTTGGGGACACATTCTGAAGCTGCTCAGTGGGTACCTAAAACTATTAGTGTTGGTTCCTGTATGTATTGTGCTTTTTCCTACTCATCTATAACCATGACAAAGTTTATAAATTGGGCACAGTAAAAAATAGTAATAAGGGTTGGAGAGATGGCTGAGTGGTTAAGAGTAATTGCTGCGCTTGTAGAGAATTCAGGTTTATGTGCAAGTATCAACATGGGACTTTACATCTGTCAGTAAATCCAGTTCTAGGGGATCCAACACCCTCTTCAGGCCTCTGTGGGCACTGTAAGCATGTGGTACACAGACATATATGCAGGCAAACATTCATACATGTAAAATAAAAATAAGCACATCTAAAAAAAAAGCCAGATATAACATATGTTTGGAAAAAGCCTGTTATAACAGTGCACTGTAATAAGAGCTGTGCCAATGTGGTTTCTCTCTTAGGTTCCTACATTCACCCTTCTTTTAGGGATGGTGTGAAATGATACATTATCTAAATGATTCTCCTAAAGTGATGTGAGTCACATAGCCATTGTTAGGTAGCATTAGGCTGCTATATCATGATTTCCTGAATATAAAGTCTGTTTTGGTCACGTCAGGTAGATGAATAAGAAGAAGGTAGCATGCATAGCATGGACATAGCTGGACAGAGGCATAGTTTATGTCTCAATGGAGATGGCATGAAACCATATCATACTTTTCAAAACATACACAATTTTAAAATTATGAGTTGCTTATTATCTGGAATTTAATGTTTCTGAACTAAAGTTGACCAAGGTTCAACCAAAAACATGGAAAGTAAAACTAGTTGGGGTGGAAGACAGTCTTGTAGTGAGTTGTCTTACCCAACATTGTAGATCAGTCTTTGAGAACAGTTGGCAGCATGTGGCTACCTAAATTGTGCCCCACACTCCCCCAAAGCTCATTTTGATTGAAAACCACTTTCTGGTTTTCTAGGCCATCTTAGCAGCTCAGAGACGAGGAGAAGATGTGGAGACGTCCAAGAAATGTAGGTACTCAAGCCTGCACTTGCAAAGATGTGCTATGGGATTGCTTGCCTGATGGTATGGTTGGGTAGTCCCTGGGGGCCTGTCAAGAGCAGAGGCCGGCTGGCTGCTGGGCAGCCGGGAAATAGTCTTGACCTGTTAGCACAGCTCTGAGTGGTGTGAGGTCAGCAGGGACTGTTAACTTTCTACCTTCTCACCACCACTGTGGGGAGATTCAGATGCAGGACTCTGAGGACTGTGAAGTCCAGGTCAGCTGGGCCTGGGACCCGGTCAGTCTGCTTTACATCGGAAATCCTTTCCCCTGTGCTGACTTCAAGCTGTCTTTGCTCTGTTCTGCTCACATTGTCTCCAGGGGCTGCTGGCCAGAACAAGCAGCATTCCATCACCAAGAACACAGCCAAGCTGGACCGGGAGACAGAGGAGCTGCATCACGACAGGGTGACCCTGGAGGTGGGCAAAGTGATTCAGCGGGGCCGGCAGAGCAAGGGCCTGACGCAGAAGGACCTGGCCACGGTGAGGCTTTTACTGCTGTGGAGCGGGGACAGGAGACATGTGCTTAGACAGTATAGGGAAGGCGGGCTCACTGCATGGTAGCTTTGGGACCTCACCCTAGCATACCTCAAATCCTCTGGGAAAGCCAAGTCAGAGAAGCTTTAGCTCTCTCTTGTACAAGACTTGCCTGTATGGGTTTACTAGGGACCCCAGACAAAGACGGCTGTCTATGGGTACCTCCCTTGGCTTTCTGCAGCACATTTTATTGAGCTAGTATGGCTAAGGTGCATCTTTTCTTCAGAAAATCAATGAAAAGCCGCAAGTCATCGCAGACTATGAAAGTGGACGGGCCATTCCGAATAACCAGGTTTTGGGCAAAATTGAGAGAGCCATCGGTGAGTCTTCCCTGGCAGTCTTGGACGAGGCATTGCCCTTCTGTAAGGGGTGGTGAGGGCTAAGATGACAGGCCCCTGTCCTTTTGAGGCCAAACTGCTAGACTCTTGCCTAAAGGTTTGAGGATCGGTGGGCCTCCAGAACCCTAAGGAAATGTCGTCTTGGGTCCTTCTCTAGCTAGCATCCAGCCAGAACTCACTGTCCTCGGGGTGCCTACATGGCACAGTGCACCTCCATGGAGGACCAATGCACTGTTCCAGTTCTTCTGGGACAAGATATCAAGATGTTTGCCTTCTCATCTTTTTTAGATTTTATCATTTTGGTTTTTTCTGTCTGTCCTGGAACTCACTATGTAGACAAGGCTGGCCTTGGCCTTGAACTCACAGAGGTCCGCCTGCCTCTGCCTCCTATGTGCATTAAAGGCGTGCACCACCACATCTGGCTTAGATTTTTTTTATATAGTCTCTCTATAGCTCGGGCTGGCCTCAAACTCACATCAGTCCTTCTATCTCAGTCTCCTGAGCTCTGGGATTGCTGGAGTGAGCCACCATGGCCAGCTTCGTCCTCAATACTTTCTGAAATGCCTGGCTCACACTCTAATGTCAGATGTGAAAGCAGCCCTTTGTGTGGAGGCCTTGTGATATGAGTAGACAATAATGATGGAAAGCTCAAATAGAGCAGGGAGGTTGGGTAGGTGCAGGAAGCTGCAGAGTGGTCAGCATCTTGCTGGCTTGTTTCAGGCCTCAAGCTCCGGGGGAAGGACATCGGGAAGCCTATCGAGAAGGGGCCGAAGGCGAAATGAACACAAAGCCTCGAAGCCAGTGGTTCCGGCTGAGCTCTTCTGGCTGGTCCCCCAGGACCACCAGCACTGCCGTGGGTCTCCTCACATGGTCAAACGGAACATGGGGGTCAGGCCTGTGTGCCCCCTCAACCCATACCTGCTGTCAAACAAAGCAAAACCTTGCAAAGTGATAGCCTCTTGGCTTTTTCCTCCCTGCCTTCTGACCTTAGCAGGGGTGCGAACCTGCACCTTCTGTCCCATGGACAGCTGGCTGCAGTGGGGAGTTCAAGTCTGTGGAGTTAGAACTCCCTGGGAGGAGGTGATATCTGTGTTCTCCTGCTAGAGAGAAGGGTCTAGCAGTCTCTAGTTCTTTCTTCACTGTGGATGACAGTTGTTGGGATGAAAACAGGATTCCTTCATGATAGATAGATACCTCATAGGGAGTGGAGTGAGGAATTTGAACTTTCTTTCCCTGTCTGCTCAGAGAAGTAGGCATCAGTCATCTGTGTAAATGCCTAAAGGTACAAGGTAGTACCTGGCCGTGTGCCACAACCTCTTTCCCATGGAGTTGAGTTTTGGACAGGCAGGAGCCTAGCTTGGAATGTACAGTATCTATGGTGAGACAGGTTTCCTTAGATAGGAAGGGAGCACCTGATTGCTAAGGTGTGGATGGCCATTCCCCTTCTCTGAGGAGAGCCCTCAGGGTCCTCAGTCCTCAGTGAAGGCACAGCGGAAACAATGTGGAGGATTAGGGCTTGAGAAACCATCCCTGGGACAGGTGTGCCCCCATCACTCCATTAGCATCCTGATTCAGGGTAGCAGCCCTAGCTCTGTTCTCCCTTTGGTCCTTTGGACCAAAGGCTAAAGTGCAGCTTGCCTTCTGGTGTCCTGCTATGAAGTGAGATGGGCATGCCCAGTGACTTCAGTCACCACCTGCAGTCCCAGAGTTGTTCAGTCCTTTATCTGAGGTGGTGGCATTTCTCCTCACCAGACCAGTTTTATGGCACCATGTCCAGTGCTTATTTATGACCCCAATTCTGCGTCTGAGGGGTGATTCCACCTTCATTGGGTACAAAGTCACCTGTTAAGTTAGAAGTTGAGCCCATTCCTTGCTGACCAAAGTGAGGGTCCTTAAGGTCCTGTAATTTCTGAGCTGCACCAAAGGCAATGAGGGGGGTTCCACACCTGCTTCCAGAATTCTGTCTCAGGTTAGGCTTGAACCCTGGAGGGCCTCCCACCTGCCAGCTATGATAGATAGGTCCTGCCAAGTACAGTGTATTATGAAGTGTATCCTGAAGGCCTGGGATGACCTCACTGGTATAGAACATTTATTCACAGTGCGGGGACCCTTTGATCATTCCACAGGGAAAGGTCAACCAGATGGAGGAAGAGCTGTAGAAGCTTCAGGCCTAGCTCTAGGCCTAGATGTAGGTCAGGTATCTGTGAGGGCTGAATGCTGAATCCTGAATCCTGTGGGAGCTGGTATAGGAGCCAGGCCTTGTCTGGTTTTATGAGCTGCTGGTGATGGATTCCGGGAGGGTGACTTGATCCTAGGAAAAAGGGAGGAATACTGAACAACTGCTGAAAGACAGCCTGGACTTGGACAGGTGAGGCAAGGTGCCTCTTCCTGAGTCCTGGCCCACCACTGCTTTAAGTATGGAGGCAGAATCTCCCACTCGCCCACATCTGGTGGTTCCTACCGCACTGAAGAGGATGTTGTTAAAACTAGAGGTTGCTGTATCTGTGCTCCTTTGGAAGGGACAGTGCTGCTTCCGTAGCCAGTGCCAACCCCCAAGGCTCAGGAGCACCAGGAACACGGAGAGGAGGAGGGCCCCTCCGACAGCAGCTGGCACAGACACAGGTGCTGCCATTTCACCTGAGGGCACAGAGGCCAGGCACCTGAGCCCTCCACATAGCTCCCAGGACTGCTGGGAAGGAGTGAGCCTGGACTGCCTAACCCTCCAGCCCTTGTTGATCTGTGAGTATAATACTGCAGACCTGTCCCACCTCTTCAGCATGATGGCAGCCAGTGACTGACAAACACAGGTGCCATTGTGGTCCAGCTTAACCTGGCAGCTCCTTCAAGGCAGTTCTTACTCAGGAGGAGAGGTATAGTGCAGAGAGCACAGAACCCAGGCCGGGTCCAGCTGGTTTCTTGAGCAGGGCTCAGAGTACTTCGGCAGGTTCAGGACAAGTCTGGCCACCCTGGAGCCCAGTGCTTACCCTGGCCAGATGCAGGCAGCCGGCAGCGCTGCCCTGCCAAGTATTCCACGTCATCGAGGGCGATGGGCCCCAGAGCTGGCTGGCCACCCAGAGTGGCTTCAAAAACAATCTGACAGGGAAGGGAAAGGCTGTGAGTATCTGGAGGGACGGGAGAGAGGGAAGGAAGGACAGCTCTCCTGGAACCTCACCTGGAACTCCTCAGAGTTGGACAGTTCGATCTGGACTTGTACCCACTGGTGCCGCAAGTGACTGCCCTGCTCCCACACAGCCAGTTGGCCTTGGGTACAGCTCAGGAGCACTCTTAACTCGCCCTTGTCTGAGAGCGGGCATCAGGGCAAGTCAGCTCAGGTTCCTGGAGAATACCTTTGTGCCTAACTAACCTGATCCCCCTTCCCCCTACACCCAGGGCCCAGCCACTCACAGAAATGCTCAGGAAAGCCCGCGTAGTACCAGAAGCGGAGGCATGAGGCTGTAGTTGCTGGTAGTGGCTCACTGCGCAGCCAGGCTGCTCGGCCCCCAGGACCTAGCATACTGGTTTCAAAGAAAGCAAAGTGGCCTGGAAATGAAAGGTGGAATGTGCTGGTGTCTAACTTGAGGGAAGCTGGGTGAGTACAGCCCAGCTGTGAGGCAGTATCAGCCCGAGCCCCACTTCAGCCAGTGCTCACCTGCTTCTGTGCCCAGGGTGTGGTCCACTGTGGGCATGGGGTAGCGGGATGGGGTGGCTGCACTGCTCCAGTCCCAGCTGTACCCACCTAGGCTGGGCCGAGCCAGGTGGCTCCAGCCACACAGGCCAGATTCAAAGTCACAGGACCCTGCAAGGAGCCGGCAGGTGAGCAGAGCTGCCCCACTAAGCACCACCACTCCTGGGCAGGGCCAGGTGAGGCAAAAGCCAGGGAGTTGCCTTTGGCATAGATAAGGTACAACTCAGGCCACAGCAAGCTGCTCACCTGGCTGAGCACAGGGCCCATCTCGGAGGAGAAGGTCATCTAGAGCCATGTAGGAATGCTCCACACCGGCGGCCACAGCCTCAAACACGAGCTACAGGGTACAGAGCCACAGATCATGCAGGCTGGTCCTGGCTGCCCTTGAAGATGAGGAGGCTTTCCTCTTTCCATCCAGGTACTCACCCTCCAGGCCTGCTCAGCCTGTACATTCACACTGCCCAGACGCCAGGTAAATCCACCACGGGCACTGATGCTGAGCTCTTGGCGCCTTGTGCTCTCTTCCACATGGACCCTCAAGGTGCCTACCCACCAAGAACCAGCCAGGTTAGGTGCCCTGGGGGCTCCCCAGACATGGACGGGGCCCTTCCCTTTCCTATAGCTACTTACCTGGGTTATGGAGGCTTAAATGGTACCAGAAGGTCAGGCAGGCTGGCTGGGTCAGTGGCTGATGTTCCTCTGAGGTCAGAGAGGCCACATGACCCTTGGGCAGTACACTTGGGCTGGTGTCTACCACCATGTAGTGCCCTAGGGGAAGGGAGACCAGCATTAACTTGTCTTCCCCGGGCCAGCCCTCTGTACTCCCACTCCAGCCAGACCAGTACCTTGGGCTGTTTCTGTGGTATGGTCTGTCCAAGGACCCCAAAGAGCATGGCCTGAGGCATTACCCTGGCGCTTCCACAGTCCCAAGCCCCCAGCAGAGAAGCCGCAGTCAGAGTCTTCAAAGGAACAGCTCTTGGGGGCCCAGCAGGGGCCAGGCCTCACAGCCAAGTCATCCAGGCCCATTGTGCCATGGTACCCATTCCGGAGGCCTTCAAACAGCAGCTGAGGGTGGAGAGTGGTAATTGGCTGGGGTCAACCCTACACCATCTACCAAGTGCCAAGCTCACCCTCACCTGGTACTTGGTGTTGGCCTCTAGCTGGTGATGAAGAGTGACCCAAGCCTGGTGCCAGCGGTTGCCATGGGTACCGGACCTGGACCACAGTAGTGTGTCTTCCTCCCCATCCTTCCTTATGGCCAGGCGCAGTGTTCCTGAAGAGGAGTGGAGTTTGCAGGGGAACAGCCCCCAGCTCCTAGTGCCTCAGGCTGCAGTGGGTACCAGATACATCCAGAGGTTCTAATAGCTGAGACTCACCAATCTGGGGCCCATATAGGTGGTACCAGAAGCTGAGACATTCCTTGGGGACAAGCGGCACCTGGGGTCTTGTGAGCAACATAGCACCTTGTCCTCGAGCAAGAGGGTCCGTGGGATCCAGGAACATGAAAAAGCCTATGGGGATGAAAGCCAAGCCACAGAAATGCTCTCCCAGTTTGCACTTCCCTTCCAGGTCTCCGAGGTCAGAGGTCTGGGAATTTCCCTACCTTGGCCAGTGGTATGGTCATATTTAGAGCCATGGCTTTTCACACGGTGCCAGTGGGCATCTGTGAGGTGGTCTGTGTGCCAGCTGCATGAGTCCCGTTCAAAATTACAGGAGACCTCTGGGGGGGGAGGTGTGGAGTGGGCTGGAGTCAGTCCTCCCCCCTCCCCGCTTCCCAGCTGTGATAAGAAGGATTAGAGGTAGACTGGGTAGCAGTCCCTGGGTGGGGATGGGAGATACGCAGGAGAAACCTTGGTCACTCTCAGTGGTCACTGTGGGATTGCAGTCTCTCATAGTCACATTATCCACCCCAGCCCTCTGCTGACCAGGGCCGTCCAGGTCCACTAGACCGACAAACTCCAGCTTTAAGCAGACAGGGAAAAGACTGTCAGTTAGGGGCTGGCTCATTACAGGTTCCCATCTTGGACTGCTATCCTCACCTGGAATGGCCGGTGTCGTGCCCCAAGAAGAACCTTCTCCACTGTCCAGTCCCCGATGCTGCTGCTTGGGGCCTGCCACACCAGCTCCCGGAAGCCATTCTCCACCACAACCAGTGCCAAGAAGCCTGACCAAGGGAGTTTGTATGGGTGGGTTGTCCTCAGACCCTGTCCACCATGCAGGGGACTACTGGGGATCGGGCCTGGGGCCAGGAGGCATGTAGTACCTTGGGGATGACTGTGAAAACAGTAAGCCATGTGGAGTTCACAGCGAGGGCCAGAAGGGCCCAGGGAAGGTGTGAGAGCCCGGGCCTCAGATCTTAGCTGCCCCCAGGCCTTCTGCAGAGATAGGAAGTGCCCTATGGAAAGAGCAAGGTACCCCCTCACTGCTCTGGTAACCCTAATTTACAGACTGTCTGAGAAGGGGTTCCTGTGGGGAAGTGGCCTCACCAGGAATATCCGGGTTAGCATCCTTCGCAGGTTTCCTGTTTTGGGCTTCAACCCGTTGCCACTGCAGCTTTCCTACACTGATGTCTTCCCAGCCCCCAGCAGAGGCAGACTCAAAGTCTGTGGTACCTGCAACAACAGTAACCTGCTCAGGAAGGCAGCAAAGCCCAGGTGTCTGGCCTGCCTGGGCCCTGCACACGTGAAACCGTGGAACCCAGGCTCTGACTGGCCTCACCACACTTATGTTCGTCCTCGCCCTCTGCACATTGCTGCTGGAAATCACACAGCTGCTCTGGAGGCACACACAGTTCTCCACAGGAGAGATGTCCTGGCTTGCAGGCTTCCCGCTTGATGGATGTCTGGGAACGGAGGGCTAATGCCTCAGGTCCAGATCGTGAGGATTGCAGAATGGACACATCTGGGGCAGAACTAAAGTCAAGTCAGAGTGGGTGAGGGCCTTGCTTTTCCTGGACAGGCCAGGGGAGGGCCCTGGGCAGATCACCTGAAACAAGTCTGCAGTAGTTGGACATGATGAGGTCGTCTAGGCCCACGATGCCTCCTGGACCAGTCTCCCCAGCTAGAAGGATCTGAGGACAGGAAGGGCTCAGGGAGAGCCAGACATTTGTCCTTTCTTCTTTATGATCCCCCATACCCCGCCCCACATCCCGTTCACCGCTGTACTCCATAAATTGCCACACTCTCAACTTCTCCCACTGCACAGCCCCCCATGTTGTGTGCATGCTCTAGGCAGAGTTCCCTGATCCCAGTCACCACCTGACTAGCCTCACCCGAAATGGGTGGACACTCTGAATGTCAACCCGGTCTCTGACCCAGGCTGTCCCCAGCTCTCCATGGTGGCTCCGCAGCAGGACAGGATCCTGGGGGGTAGTGAGCCCCTGTGCCAGCAGGAACAGCTGGAAGCGGCTGGCCTCAGACCCATGCAAGTAATAATAGAAGGTGAGCTGAAAGAGAGGGCATTTCAGGTTGTCAGGGGCCTCTGGCATCTAGACAACCAGGAAGGGCAATGCTGAGTCTCACACCCATCTCACCGAACAGTTGTAGGAGACAGAGGCTTGGAACTCAGGGCTGAAGAGGACAGCAGTGGTGCCAGGCTTGGCCATAGAGACCAGGAAGAAGCCTGTGAGAGAGGGCAAATGTGGGTCAGGCTCATTGGAAAATAGATGGGTGGAAAGGGCCATGACCAGAGTCCCTTGGAGACCTCACCATATGCACTATTCCGGCTGTGATCTCGGTGGGGCCAGGCAGGGGTCATCATGCTGCCAGCACTGTAGTTCCGGGTCCAGCCCTCTAACTGGTTCCATGGTCCCAGGCCTGTCTCAAAGTCAGTGGCCATATTGTGGCCTAAGGAGTGGGATTGAGGGGCTATCAGTGCCACTGAGCACGGCTTTCTGTAGTGAGATGGCCCTGGTTCCAGGGAAACACTGACTGTCCCACCCAGAATGGCTATGCCAATGTCCACCTTCCTAGACTATGGGACCCAGAGATCAATGTCTAGCCTCCCGGTCTCATTCTCTAGTCCCTCACCCTGCCCTGCCCTAGATGGTCCCAGCCTCACTGCAGATGAGCGGGTCTTCATCAGATCTGTCCCCACAGTTGTCTTCACCGTCACACAGCTGGTGGGGTTCCACACAAGCCTTGTTCTGGCAGTGATGGTGCCCCAGGGGACAGCTGGCCTGAGGGACTGGGGTGGAAAATAGTTAACATTCACTTTGGTCCCAGGATTCTGGATGGAGGTATTCTGGGGAGAGGCCGAAGACTCAGGGAGGTGGGCAGAGAGGGTCTCCTGGCTTTGGACAGGGGATGTGCAGCCTTACTGGGCAGCCCACAGTCCCGGAACTCCACATCATCCAAGGCCACAGCACTCCTGTGTGTGGCATTTCGGGTGGCAGAAAATGTCACCTGGAGAGAGGAAGAGTCCTTAGGACCTAGGTGAATGCCCAGACTCTCCCTACTGTCTCCAGCCTGGAAAACCACCCAGCTTACTTTGAAATCACCCTGGACACGGCCAGTGTTCACTGCCAGCTCCTGCCAGCCAGGACCCCAGGGTCCTGAGCTCTGCCACAGGGTCACTGTCTCTACACCATGGGTCAGCTCCAGCCGTAGCTCAGCAACATCTGTAGTATTTTGAGTGGTCTTGGGGCATCTTCAGCCTTTTGATGCCACCCTCTACAGGCTGTACTCATCTGGGAGTATCCTCCTGTTTCTGTAGCCAGCCCTTTCCTCACCCAGGCTTTTCCCAGACACTTGGCCTTGAACCTCAGAGATCCACAGCACATACCTCTAGAGGCTGTGTGGTACCAGAGCCTCAGTTCACAGGAAGGGGCTGCCTCACGCATGACAGGGGAGCGCAGAGTCGCAGTGGATGCCTCCTTCCCATGGTGGGTTCCCACAGCCATGTACCAGCCTGGCCAAGGGTGAGAGGTTAGAAGACCAGACAAGACACCAAGACGGAAGGGTGGTAGAAAAATAACAGGGTATATGCACATGGATTCCCAAGGCCTTACCCAAGTCAGTGCCATGTGTATGGTCAGAACGAGGCCCAGGACTATCCAGCACCGCTCCTGCTCGGTCTCGAAGCCAGCTATAGCCCGAGGTGCTGATGTCCTGCCAGCCACAGGAGTCCTGTTCAAAGCTGCAGGTGAAAGGGATGCTTGGGGCAGCTGAGGTACCATGGAAACCTATTGGAATGAGTGGTCAGGGGTCCGCCTTACGCTGCTACTCCCTGCCACTCCCACCCGACCAGCTCACCACACAGGGCTTCATCTGAGCAGTCTCCGCAGTCACACACAAAGTTGCATACAGCTTCAATGGGACTTCTGCAGTGGCTGGGGACCCAGGTCATGCCTAGGGACTGTGCAGCTGGCAGAGTAACAGCCAAGTAAGTGGAGGGCAAGGTGATGGTTGTTTTTATTTTTTAAACACATATATGTATCTGTATACATATATATGCTGTGTAACAGGTGTGGAAGTCAGAGGACAATGGAGGTGGGAGTCATTCCCTTCCACCATGTGGGGACTACGGATCTGAACAGATGCCATCAGGCTTGATAGCAAATGCTTTTACCTTCTGAGCCATCTTGACAGCCATGACTGGCTGTTTTGAGCAGTATAAATTCTATGTCCAGAGAAAACCCAGACCTGAGCAGGCCAAGGTACTAGTTGACTGACTTCAGGGCTCAGCCCTGAGATCATATCCAGAGGGACCTGGCACCTACCAAGAGCTGCCACTGTGGCTCTGAAACACCCCATATGGAAGGCACAGGAGCCCACACGACTAAGGAATTGGAAGGGCTTCTAGTAGGGTCCTCCCTCCCCCAATAAGACACACTGAGGATGGCCAAGGGACTACCACATGTTCCATAATGGGAAAGTGGCAGACGAAGGCTCAGGGAGCTGGGTAGATGGTCACCTATGATGTCCCATGGCCTGTCCACTAGGACAGGGAGGTACGATTTAGGAAGGCAATGCCCAACCTTGTGGCTTGTCCTGGATGCCGTCACTGCAGACAACCCACTTCTGACAAGTCCCTGTATCTGCCCAGACTCCAACTGGCATCCAGGCAGCAGTTTACTCACCCATAAATAGAACCATGTTTGGCAGGAGGTGGCTAGGTAGGTACATGGCCAGGGTGGATGGAGAATGTCTCAGTGGTAGAGAGGCTATGTAGCCTAGAGTAGACTTTACTGTTATCAGCCCACAGTGGCCTCACAGGCTGACTTAGCTCTCACTGGAAAGGGCTCAGCTCCTTTATACTTGCAGCTTCTTGGGTGGGTCCCATCCAATGATGACAGGCCGAGCATCCAGCTGTAAAAGTATCTCTAGAAGGGGGCCCCTGCTTGGCTCTTTCTAACCAAAGGTCAGGTCTTGGCCATCCTGTGCATCCAACCTGCCCTGCCCTGCCTTGCCCTTCGCCCTAGAAGCTCCTATTGGAAGGTGGAAAGGATGGGGACTCTACTTGCAAGGCTCTAAGATTCTCTAATAGGGCCTACAGTCCTACCCTGGTACAGGCCAACAACATCAGGGCAGTCTACTCAGTGGCTACACATGGCCATCCAGTATATATTCACAAGCTTCCTCTGCTCAGTGCTTAGGGGATCAGATCAGGGCAAGTCCAGTATCAACAGCCTACCTCTGTGAATCAGGACAAATCCCATGTCAGAATGTAGTGTCCTTTCACACCACCTGCACCTCAAGCTGTATGCTCTCCCAACGTGTGTGTGTGTGTGTGTGTGTGTGTGTGTGTGTGTGTGTAGAGTCTCACGTGGCCCAAGCTAGCTTGAACTAGCTGGGGATAACGTCTGATCCTTTTGCATCCACCTATCAAGTGCTGGGATTATAGGTGTTACTGCCACACTTAGTTTATGCAGTACTCTAGATTGAGCATGGGAATTTTTATTTTAAGATTTATTTATTTGTTTATTATATATACAGTGTTCTGTCTGCATATATCCCTGCAGGCCAGAAGAGGGCCAGATGTCATTAAAATGGTTGTGAGCCACCATGTGGTTGCTAGGAATTGAACTCAGGACCTCTGGAAGCCCAGCTAGTGTTCTTATCCACTGAGCCATCACTCTAGCCCCTGGGAATTGCTTGTATACTACGCAAGCACTCTTGTATACTAGGCAAAGATCTATCTTCAGCCTCCTATTCATCTTTAAAAACTGTCCTGAGCAGCCATGTGCTGGGTGGTTCATGATAGGAAAGTCTTAATGAACACACAGCTCATTTTCCCACAGTTGAGGCAGGAGGAATGTCAGTTTTGGAGAGCTTGTCACATGGAGCGAGGCTCTGCCTATGACTTATCTTAGTGTTACGTGTGTGTGTGGGGGGGGGGCATCTCACCTGAGCCTGTCTGCTGGCCTATAAAAGGGTATCTCAGTAGTGACTGCTTGCATCTGACAGGAATGTCATGAGCTGACTAAGGCTGGCCTAAGAATGGTAAAGGATGTCCCAGGGATGTCTGGCTTTCCCTAGTATCCATTATAATGGCACAATGTGCATGGGACTTCTTAGAGCAGGTTAAGCTAGTCCCTACCCACTGTCCTGTACAGTGAGGTAGAGTTGGTACAGAGACAGACTCATGGGGTGTGAATGGTCCAGGGACTAAGACACAACACAAGATCAGAAATCCTGAGTGAATGAGACACAGGCAGTTAGTGTATGCTACAGGGTCCTAAGGGTTGTGGGTAACACCATGAACCTTCCCTGATGGCTGATCACTCAGGGATATCAGGCTTGGACTGAGAACAGATTAACAATGCAGCCTGTCAGCTAGCCAGGACCCTTTCCTGCTGGGATTCCTGGATGAACTTATGGGCACCTCAGGCTTTGCGTGGTCAGGAACTGACTTCTTGTGCAAGGCCTTGTGGGGCCTCTTCCCAGATGTCCTTGGGGATACCTTCATGAAGAGCAATCAGGCCATAAATGACAGCAATTCTGGGGCTCCTTATCTGAACCCAAAGGGCTGAGCATGCACCAATAGTCCCCAGGGCCTCCTGAAGCTGAGTAGATATATCCCGTGGCAACCCAAAGGTAGCAAATCCAAGACACAAGTCAGGGACTAGCAGGCATATCAATGCTTTTAATTCCTATGGACCAGATTGGTCTGGGCTTCTAAGGCCTGGCAGGTGGCATGTTGCCCAAAGTACAAAAGGAAAGCACAGGGCCAGCCCCTCAAGGGACAACACAGCAAGAGCAGAGTCCTGAATTAGTTGCTGAGGGGCAGGGTCTCAGTAGCCATCATCAGCCCAGGTAACCTCATAGTCAGGATACTTGGCTTTGATCTTCTCAGTTGAAACAGAGTGCTGGGCACGACCATAACCCTAGAGAAAAGATGACCACTAGTCTGCCTGTTTTTTTTTTTTTTTTTTTTTTTTTGCTCTGTGAGTTCACCCAGCAGCCACAGCAATAGCAGGCATGGGAAAGTAACCAAACCCTACCATCCTAACCATTCTGGGGACAGATTGGGGACTGAAGGACTGGACAGGTGATGCCTGAGTGGTCTTTATGAAAAGGGATGGAGATGGTCAGGGCTGGGAGTTTGACCCCACCACTGGCTACTCCAAGGACCCCAAAAGACCAGGACCCAGACCCATAAGGATTTAGGGTAAGGAGGGAGTACAGACCAAGGGAGATGGCTTCCAGAAACCCTGGGGACATATGGGAAATGTGAGGGAAGGAAAGCCTTGTCCCTAAGGGTTCTGTAGCTTCAACTTTGAAAGTCCCAGAGGTGGTTTGAATGGCGGGGGGCGGGGGGGGGGGGCTGGCTCACAAGAGTGAGTTTTGCAGTCTGGCCTAGGGCCTGGAGCTCACCATGGAGTAGCCATACACATGTATCTTCCTGTCCTGGCTCTGATGGGAGATGCGTCCGCCGCCTAGGCATTCACAGTCATAGCCATTCTTTTGCAGCTCGCCTGACACTTTGTCATAGATATCCGCTGGGGTGGGGAGAGTGGCCTCAGGATATGACCTAGTCGCCCCTGCTGGCCCCATAATGGATTCTAGGGCTGGATATGGGGGTCTGAAGCTCCAGGTCTTGGTAGTTTTTTTCCCAGTGGAGATGAGCCCCTCCCTCGCAGGCACAAGGATGAACGGAAGAAGATACTTACGAAGAGGGAAACGGGACTAAAAAGGGTCCAGTCTCGCACTCCTTTAGGCCCAGAACCCCAGGATGACTTTTCTAGGTCAGCCCGGCTAAGTGTTAGCACAAGGCACAGTATATTAGCATTCACAGCCCCGCCACTAGCAACTGCTAGGTCCAGGCCCCGCCCCCAACCTTCGTTCCAACACACAGGCGCAGAAGCCCCGCCCTCACCGTGGTACTCAGCCCATTTGTAGCCACGCACGATTTCCTTGCACTCCTTCGTTGGATCTCCGGAGGGCGGTGCTAAGTGGACTCGAATCAGCACGTACTTGAAGACGCCATCCGAGTCGATGTCCACATCAGGAATCTGAGCGAGGTCCGCCGCCATGTTCCCCAAAGCTCTCGGCCTCAGGACCCCAGAACCCCTTTCTCAACCCAACCGAGTGCTTAGCGTGAGGGAGGCGGGCCCTTTGGCAGCCCCAGCCAATCGCGTGAGGGGATGTTTCCCGAGGCCCAGAGTCTCAGCCAGTTGTACTTCCGATCTGAGGCACGGACTAGCCAATTGCAACACAGTTCTTTGCAGCTTTGAGATCTTGAGTCCCAGTGAAAATCGCTGCGATATATATAGGGAAATCTGTGACGCTGTAAGTCAAACTGCTGGAGGTGGAGTAGCAAAGGAGGATGCAGTGACCCACCCCGGCTCCACTCCTGAGTCCTAGGGCTTCAATCCCCTAGCTTAAACCATTAAATCTGTAGTCTCTTTCTCCCAACACCCATAAGATCGAGGATCTCCAAGTTCAAGGACTGTCCTGCTTGACCCCTTCACACCCTCGGGCCTCCCTTCCACAATACTCTCACGTCCAAGGTCTCTGATTGCCAAGCTCATACTCCCAACGCCCCCCCCCCTACACACACACACACACACACACACACACACACACCACCACCACACAGTTAGTGGCAACTACATTCAAGTTCTATTTTACTTGGTTCGAAAGCACTGGCCTTTTGGAAATGGGCCAGTTCTTACCAGCCTGCCGCAGGAAGGAATGTGGAGCCTCTGGGAAGGGCGGCAGGCGGCGCGGCAGCAAGTGTTGCAAGAGCGGCATCAGGGCAGGTGCTAAGACGCAGGCCAAGGTGGGAGCTCTCTGGCCTGTCCCTGGGGTGGGGGTGGGGCCCACATCATGTGTGTGCGCGCGCGCGCGCGCGCGCGAAGGGATAGTGACGCATGCGCGCACTGGGCGCGCAGGGCGTTGTCCCAGGCTCTTGCACTTGACCTCCCTTACCTTCGAAGGGTACTTATTCAATTTCTGGTCTAGCCTCTCCGGGTCACATTCTCCAGGGAACCCTAGGTGCAGATCCGGGTACAGTCAGTCTACAGGGGTCAGGCAACTGGCCCAGGGCTGCCTAGGCCTATACTCTCCACAACACAAGCTGAGAGTAGAAGCTTGGCTTTAGCTTGGAGCTCAGCCAGGGCGAGATTGTGGCACTTTTGTGCATAGGGTTGGACTCAGGATAGGCCTTAGCACCGGCTTCCTGAAGGCTCCCACACCTGGTGGCTCACCCTGCACCTCAGCAAATTCCTAATTAGGAATGGTCCTAGTTCCTTAATCATTCCCAAGTCAGCAGGTAGGTGCTGCTCTTTGTAGGATCCCCTGCTAATTCATCAGCACACACCACCTCCCTGGGAGATTAAGGCCTGAGCTTCCATCTTCTCTGGAAGGTGGAATTTAAGGGTCATCTTGTTGAGTAGGTGTAGGTGAGCTCAAACCCTCACCCGGACAGATTTTAAATCTGGCCCTACCACTATCCACATTCTCCTTCTTCTGCTCAGGTTTCCCTCTGGCTGGGTGTTGTGCCTGAAGATGCCCCAGTATTCTAACTGGTCCTGCAAGGGCCCAGACCAAGGTGACCAAAGATGAGAGAAGCTCAGGACAGGCAGCACTGTTAGTGTGTAGTACCCTGCCCGTTACTTCAACAGTATAGGGAGGCACAGGAACTAGGCCTCTTAGCCTGACACAACCCAGACACAGGAGGAGGGTTGGGGAGTGCTTACAGTAAGGGCATTAGGCTTTGGTCAACATGAACTTCTGAACTAGGAGAAAAGGGAATGGATCTAGGGTTGGGGAGCTGTAGCAAGCACCCACACGTATATCAAGTTTGTCCCTATAGGATGTGTGTAGTAGTAACCTTCCACTAGAAGGCAGAGCCCAGCGGTCCTCAGGCCCACCCCACCTCCCAGCGGGGAGCACCGAGGGCGAGGACCGGGCTCTTGGAGAGCCCCCTCTCCCTGGCTGACTTGGGGAGAGCCCAGGATGTAGTCTGGGTGGTCTGGCCGAGAACAGGAAGGAAGAATAGTAGCTGATGGGAGGTGGCGGGGTAGGGGTGGATGTGGGCTCCTAGGCAAAGTTAGAGGTTTAGAGTGGATGAAGCTCAGGGCAGAGACTGAGGTTCCGGGGGACTTGCTGGAGCACTGAACCGGCTGGTCCAGATTCTGGGGGTGGTCTTGATGGATCAGGCAGGGTGGGATAGAGTAGGCGGGGCTCTGGTCAGGGCCTGGGCCTAATAGTCCCATGGCTCACATGATGTCATCTAGCAGATTGGCGCTGGCTACCCAGTCGAGAGCGCGTGGCTCGGAAGCAGCCATGATCATGCACATGAAGGGGCGGCCAGTGCGACGATCAGTGGGATAGATAGTGGTGGGCGTGAAGCGCCGGTTAGCCTCGACGAACTCGCAGAGCTGCTCGTAGACACGTGGAAACTCATGGCGGAGGAAGACGCCGCGCAGCCGCAGTTCACGCTGGATGTGGATGAAGGCCACTTCACGGGCGCGCCGGCCAGCCTCACCCTCCTGGTCCAGGCCCGCAGTGCCTGGAGGTGGCGTTAGAATCAGCGTTTCCATGTCTGGTTCTCCGCCACGCGCAGGAGGAGGCCGCGTCGGGCTGCCGGCGGCCAGGGCCACCTTGGCGAACTTGCGCACGGTGGGCCCAGGGCTGCGCGGCGCTGGCCGGGCAGCGGCTCCGGGGGATGCAGCGCCGGGGCCCACGGCCACCGACACACTGAGCAAGAAGCACTCAGCGGGCTCATAGAGCCTCCCGGCAGCTGCCAGCTCTCTTGCATAGCTACCCAGGGGCGCCGCGTGTGTAGCCAGCTCGCGCAGTGATAGATAGGTGGGCGATAGCAGTAGCCCTTCGAGGCCGAAGCGTAGGAAGTTGTCGGCAGAGCCCGGACTAGGGAAACCCAAAAACAGCACGCCACGGCCGCGCGAAAGGAATCCGACGCGCGCGATACGCGAGAAGGCG
This sequence comes from Phodopus roborovskii, assembly GCF_943737965.1. Taxonomy (NCBI): domain Eukaryota; kingdom Metazoa; phylum Chordata; class Mammalia; order Rodentia; family Cricetidae; genus Phodopus; species Phodopus roborovskii. Next base: position 66,396,778 of record NW_026126418.1, read on the forward strand.
CGATGCACTGGGCTGCTGTCACGGCAGAACTGCAGCACGTGGCGGCACACGCTGCCCACGCGGCCATACACGCAGCGCGCTTTGTGCGCATCCCAGTCCTCTCGGCGGCACAAGCGCGAGCAGTAGTAGGTATAGCAGCTGTGGCATGACTTGAAGTAGAGGCAGGCGTTGAACATGGTCTCTGTCCGCCGACAGCGCGCGTTGGAGCAGGTCATCAAGTCATCCTCGTCGGCGCTGGGCTCCGGGGAAGCGTCGGCTGCCTCCCCGGAGCCGGTGGGCTCCTCCGTGCTGCCAGCGGAGGCCGGGGGCGAGCGCGAAGGAGCCAACGCGGTTGCTCCTCCAGGGCCCGCAGGCCGTGAGTCCAGCAGGCGGCGCACTTGGCGGCCTAAACCTTCCGTGGCGGGCTCCGGGGCCTGGCCCGGTGGCCGTGAGTCGATGACCAGGTCCGTGATGAGCTCGTCCAGCTGCTCGAGGCTGCGCTGGCGGCTGGAGGCAGGGCCTTCCGGAACGGAGGGTGCGGGCTGCCGTGGCCGGCCTCCAGGCAATTCCCAGCCCCTGGCAGTGGGGCGCTCTACCGAGCGCAGGTCGTTGTCCGTGATGGTTATCTCCGGCGTGATGTACCAGTTGCGGCCCAGGCTTTCCCCACCACGGCCCTTTTCTGTCAGCGACGTCTCAGACAGCGATAGTGCCGCATAGCGTCTGGGTGAGGTGGACAGGTTCACTACGACTGGTGGACGCCGGCCTTCCGGGGATGAACCCCGTGTGTCCCAAACCTCGCGTCCCAGCAGGTTCTCATAGCTGCGGCCACGTCCTAGAGGGTCTTCACGCCGAGGACCAGGAGCCAGGATGTTGTCCCAGGATCGAGAGTAGTGGCGGCTATCGGTCGCCAGCCGGGGAGGGCTTGTGCCAGTGCCACCGTGCCATGAGGCCAACAGTGGTCCAGGAGCGGGAGGAGGCACCACCTGCAGAGTGCGGTAAGGCCTGGGCCCCCAGTCGGCCCAGGCTGGGCTGCTGCGGGGATGTGGGTAAGTCCGAGCCATTGCATCACGTTCACGGAACCTCCCATAGTCCTCTGTGTAGAAGGTGCGGGCACCGGGGTGTGCCCGGGGCTCTTCTGGGACATATCGGGGGACGAAAGGCAGGCCATAGGCTCGAGGTGTCTCCCCGTAGTAGGAGCGGGAGGGGGGCTCCTGGATTGGGAAGGTGCGTACCTCCCCAGCATAGTAGCCGCCCCCACGCCTTGGACTGGGTCTTGGGGGTTCTTCGGCCAAGTAGGGCCTGGAGCAGTAGCCATCAAAGGGAAGGCCTGGGCTTGCGGTAAAACCGCCTGCATAGCCCTCAGGTTCCTCGGTGTAGAAAAATTGGGTGGGACCTGGGGGCGTTGTGAAGGGTTGATTGCGGTGCTCCAAGTAGTCCCGGGACCCAGGCAGAGGCCCGTCGCAGTACACCGCTCTGGGCTCAGTACAGTACAAGTCACTAGGGGTGGGAGTGCGTGACAGGGCCATATGGCGGGGCCCTGGAACTGTGAGGCCATGGAACTGTGGGATGGTGCGAGCCCAGGGCGCCTCGCTGGGCGGGCAAGGTCGGGAGCTTCGGGCAGCATGCTGCAGCACTGCCTCATCAGGCTTGATGTCCAAACGGCAACGGACGTGGGGGACCGGTCCTGTGGGTCCCGTGGGTGGTTCGGGGGGCGCACAGCGGCCTGGGGTGGCGCATAGAGGTGCGATGCGTCCGGGGCCGCCTCGCTGTGGCTGGAGCTTGATGGGGTGCAGCTCATTGGCGAGAGCCCGCAGCGCAGGGTAAGAGGGCTCCCGGTGAGGTGACCCTTCCAACCGCACCGAACGCTGGGCCTCCCGGCCTCTGCGTTGCAGTACCGGCGGTGAAGCTGGAGCAGGCGTCAGGCCTTGGGGCGCACGGGGCGCGCTCTTGGAACGGGTGCGGCGCCGAGGCTCGCTATCTCGGGGCCGGGCACGCGGTGGCGCGGGCTCAGGAGGTGGTGGTTGTGGGTGTGTCTCCATGGTGGGCTCGTCCAGTGCCTCTAAGAAGTCGAAACTGCGGCAGTGGCGCTTGTTGAAAAGTGCGGGCGCAACTGGCCGGGTCACGGATCGCTCACATGGCTGGCGTTTGGACGTGAGCCCTGGGGCCACCACCTTGATGTCCTGGTACACGGTCGACACCAGCAAGTCCGGAGGGTCCGTGCGGGTCATCTTAAAAGACGTCCCCAGGCTGGCAGCTCCAGTCACTCGGCCTTTCGGGGATTTTGCCCTGGGAGGAGATACAGGTCAGGGCAGCCTCCTCTGCACCCCAAGTCCTTTATCCCCACCCCACTCCACCCCACGTGCTGGTCCGGCTTACCTGGGGCATAGGGGATGGAGCAGCCCAGGCTGCAGGTCATGGTCAGGGCTTCTGGTGCTGTCTCCATACCTGTGTTAGAAGTACCTGCAGGAGAAACCTCACAGTCCATGCGGCCTGTGGGGCAGATATTTCAGGAGAATTTAGTTTACGACGAACCCACCTTTGTCCCCGCAGCGGGAACTCCCGAGTCTCTTCTCCGCTGGCCAGGCTTGGGTAGATCAACTGGGGAATGTGTTGTAGAGCTACTGCCCTCTGGTGCCTACGGTTGGAATGATGGGCTTTTACATTTCCATACAGGTGGGCTATAGCCCCCACCCACCAGCACTGCTACCCCTCCGATAGCGCTAAGTCCCAGGTGTCTCTGCCTGCTGACTAGGCTGGGCAGAGAACGCCTCCCTAGCACTGCAAGTGACCTTGCACTTGGGACAGTCCTTTTTACCCAAGCCTATGTCTCTTCAACTTGATGAGGTTCTAGGTAGAAGAATGACCCCAAAGAGTTTTCTTGGGTCTCAAATCCCTTTTCCTTTTGCATAAATCTCTAACCCCAGTTCCTTGGATGAAACCCACAAAGCTTGTGAGGGCAGAGAAGGCTGCAGAAAAAGCCCCTCCTATTTTGCATAATAACAATGACCCCCCCACCCCACCCAACCCCCAGTGTGTTCTTGGCATTCCTGAAGCCAGGCCTAGGCTGCAGAACCACGTGGGGGCCATGTGAGCCACGAGCTCATAGTGTCATTTCCCTGAGCTTCAAACTACCGCTAGTGTACCAAGGCAGGAGGCTGTCAGCTAGGAGGAGACAGAGGAGAGTATGGGAAAGCAGAGGAAAGGGTGGGAAAGCCCCTCCCCAGGAAAGAGTCCTTCCCACTCTGGGTTTGGAAAGTTCCATGGAAACGTATGAACTATAGACTGGAAAGGATCTAGGCTAATGTTCAGATGTGGGCCATCCGTGTCTGTGGTCCCCAGGGTCTGGAGCTGGCTGGAAAAAGGAGGTTTCAGAAGGTGATGAGACCTCCTTCCCCCATAAGGCACCTACTCCCAGGACATTTGCTCCAGAATAAGCTGAGAGTGTGTTGGGGCCTGGCAGGACTTGTAGGTGGATGGGCCTTTCAGGGTCAATCTCTAGTTCTGGGTGTATAAGGGGCTTTCTGTTAGAGGGGCCACTTTTTTGGAGCCTGGGCTCACTAAGTACCAAGGCTTGTCCCAAACCCAGGTTCATGCCGACCCTATTCAGAGCCCTTTCATTTTAAACTCAATACCAGGTCAGAGTTTGGGCTAGATGACAGGGTCTGAGGCTCCGCCCAGGAAGGTGACAGCAGGCTTTGCTGGCTGCAGCTGTCTGGAGCTGGGTGCTCTGACATCCGCTCCCTGTGGGATGGGGGTAGGGGCTGCTTTTGTATCCTAGATATTTCAAAGACCCTTCCCACATAGCAACCCTTCTCTGGCCTGTCCCGGAGCAGCCATCCTAGAACCTAGGCTGCGTTGCTTGGGGGCGGGGATTCATCCTTGCGTGCAGCCCCCTCCCGTGCCAAGAGCTCCACATGCTGGACAGTTTGGCTTGGCGTCTTACCTGGTTAATTCTCCACGAGCTGAACCTAGGTAGGGTGCATAATCCAAGTCGGTTCCGGTGGGTACCTGGCCCCCGCTATATGCTATATAGCCGGTACCGGCAGAAGCTTAGAGGCAGCAGCTCTGGTCCAGGCTGCTCAGTGCTGCCCCCAGTGGCGATCAGTAGGGTGGCACTTAAAGGGGCCGCGCTGGAAGGGAGGTATATAGTGGGGGTCCAGATACGACTGGTCGCCCTAGCTCTCATTTGGGCTGTGTAGAGTGAAGGCTCACGAGTACTATCCTCAAAGCTCTTTGGGTCTGAACAGAGGTTCCCTGCACCAATAAAAGCTTGGCAGCAGGACTCCAGGCAGAGTCCTGCTAGAAACCCAAAATCTTGGCTTGACAGCAGAGAATCTGGGTTTGGGGAGTTTCCAGAATGCATGTCTGTGGTTGGACCCAGGTGGGAGCAGATGAGCAATTCCCTGCCCCATTGGCCTCTCCCCAGGAACTGTCCTCTTTGGCTCTGAAGAGGCCAAAAATCTCAGCAAGAACCTGGGAACCAGATGGCTTGTTCAGCCTGGAGTACAGCTGCAACCTCTAGTGTCCAAGGATAGCTTGGGCTGCTTTGGCCTGCTTCCTTTGGGCAAAGTCTTTATGTAGTCCACTCCTCATTCTAGCCCTGCCTGGCCCTTGCTGGAGGCACCCAGCCTTCCAGCATTCTAGCTTGGTAGGTGATGGGGCACAGATATCAGACATAAAGACCTGCCTTGTTGGGTGTCAGACCTGTCAAGTTCCTGGTGCTTCAGCTCATTGTGTAGTCTTGGGCTAACTTACTGTAGACTTTCTCCACTTCAAGGGCCCATAAGTTGGGGGTTAAAGGGCCAGGTGATGCCATAGCACCTGCTGTGCTACCGATTGTCTTGTGTATACAGACCCATAGCAGAAAAGGGAGGTCCCCAATCCCAGGCCTAGGGAAGCACTCTCAGCCTTGGCCCCCCAGAAGGCACAGCAGTACGCCCCCCCTCCTCCAACGTCACTAACAGCACTAAAAGCCTGCCTGCCTCTGAAGGGTTCTCATGGCAACGTGTCCACAGTGGGCGAGGGTGGAAAGCTGCCAGCGGGGGCGAAATCTTCGGTTGCAGGCGCCCCCGGACTCTTTGCAGGAAGGGAGGCAGAGCGGAATGGGGGGGGGGGACACCACTGTCTTCCCAGGGCCGGAGGTTCCCAGGTATTCTCCCTGCAGTAACCTTGCATCTGCTTGTAGGGTAAACCCTGAGCTCTGGCTGACAAGCTATGGTTAAGCACTAAGTTTTCAGACCCATTTGGGGCCAGCATTGTGGAACGATCCTCTTGGAACAAGTACCTCTCCAAAATGGCTCTTGGGCTTGAAGTGGGGGGACTTGGCTCATAGACTGGGTGATCCCATCCGTTTTCTTTTCTTTTTCTTTTCTTTTTTTTTTTTTTTTTTTTGTTTTTGGTCTTTTGTGACGGGATTTCTCTGTGTAGCTTTGTAGACCAGGTTGGCCTCGAACTCACCTGCCTCTGCTGGGATTAAAGGCTTGCTTCACCAACACCACCCAGTGGGTGGCCTCATCTTAAAGCAGTTTAGGAAACCAGAAAACAGTCACACACCAGAGTAAAATCAGAGAGCTTTATAGTCTGGGTGGAGTGTCTTAAGAAGGCGCCTTCTAGGCTCACCTGCACAGGCGCTCAACAGGCAGAGGCACAGCTGGCACACAGTGGCAAGCTGTAAGCGCCTCTCCCACAGGAGAGTGGAACATTATGTTCTCTTGCAGCCTCACCCAGTGTGGGGCCTGGACCACTTTGCAGTAGCAGATACTGGCACACCCTCCCAAGTACACGTCTGTGCTCAGGGCATGACCCTGCCTGCTCTACTCTGGAACCATGGGGAAGAAGGTCCACGACCCAAGCCATGCTGTGGCCCTGGGAGAGCTCAGGAAGGCAGGCAGGAGTGGGGCTGGGTGGTGGACATTCGATAAGCCAAGCAGTCCCACACCCCGCCTATGTAAACAGACCCTGGTGGGTCCCTTCTCGGCCCCAGGCACATCCCTGAGAAACACAGGGGACTGGCTGCAGCTCTATGTGGGGAGGGCCAGGTAGTTCACCAAGCCAGCTGCAACTCTGTTCTGTCCCCTCCCTCCCTGCAGAGCAGGCTTCTGCTAGGTTGAGGCCCAGCACCCTTGGGTGCCTTGACCCAAGGGCCAGACCACCACCAAGGTCTCCAGCACAAAAATCAATGTAGAGTGGGCCAGACCACATGAGAGCAGACACAATGGCTGGGGGACATAGGTGGCAGGGTGGTCCTGGGAACATGGGTACATAGGCAGCAGCCTCCCCAAATCAGCCACTGGCAGTTCCCCTCTTCCCAGGACAATGAACACCTCTGGAATGCCTAGAGCTCCTCATAGTCTCCACCTCCAGGGTGGCGGCTGCCAGGGGCCCCACCCCCAAGGAAGGCTTCCAGCTCATCTGCAGCCTTCTGTTCTTTGCTCCGAGGGGGCTTCCTCTTCTTCTTCCGATCCTCCTTGCCTTCTTCCTTGTCCTTGCTTTTCTTGTGTTTGCTTTTCTTTTTTGTAGCCTTTTCTTCCTCCTGAAGGTCATGAGAGCAGATCTAGAGTCAATGGACAACCCACAAGACTCCACCACCTTCCAGGACCCTGACATGTCCAGGCTAGCTGTGAGATTAGGGGTGGGCGGGGCATGTACCTCTTTGCCTTTCTTCTTCTTTTTCTTCTTCTCTTTTGAGGGAAGTTTGCTGTCTTTATCTGCACAAGGAAGACAGCTGAGCTCCTACCTGTAACCCTTTTGTATGGTCAGGCAGAGGCTGCTGTAGATACCCGATTCCTAATGAGGCCTGGTTCTACAGGGAATCTAGGGGGTCCCCATGTATTTTTGTGCTGGTGAGTCTTGAACCTGCCTGGGATGAAATTTCTTCCCCTCTTTTTGGGGCTGAGCTGTCCCTGGGCTGTAGTTCCAAGCACATCTGCTAGGCAGCTATCATTTTTTCCAGAATAGTTCTGTTTCAAAGGCCCAGGACACCTGAAAGCCTGGAATGTTGGCAGAGCAGTTGGCACAGAGGGAACCATGAACAGGGTGAGTTTTGGATGGTAATTCTGGGCCACAATGCAGATGTTAGGTTTGGGCATATGCTTGCCTGGGCAAAGCCAGCTGTTGTGACACTTCCTCCCATTCTAGAGACTCTTACAGCTGATAGCTATGATGAACAAAAGCTGCAGGTAGGCTAAAATTTCTAAACACAGGTCCCTGAACTACCACTTGGATAAGGATCTCCAAGTTATACAAGGCTCCAAGGAGAGGGACCAGCTCCAGGCCCTCCTACCTTCATCACTGGTTTCCTTAGGTCCTGTCTCCTCTAGGCCCAGCCCAAAGAGATCAGAGTCATTCTTCAGTCTGAAAGCAGACGCTGGGGGCTTGGAGGGTGGGGGTGGCTGGGCAGAGCCAGTGTCCTCATCGGTTACATCAGAAAGGTCTTCTCTTACTGGGAAACCCCCCTAGAGAAAGAGAGTAGTTGGTAGGCCTATTGTTCTGACAACTGCCATGAGTTGAAGCAAGATGGCAAGACCCTTTGGGAATCCAGGGGCTGGTGTGGGGTAGAAAGGGGTTAACCTGGCCCGACTTAGAAAGATCAGCAGGGCCTTCATGCAGACAATAGACACCCTCCCTTGGACTCCTGTCCACTCCCTCCGGTAGGCTTTAGAAACGTGTTAAGAAGGAATTGTGTTTTTGGGACACTGGAGCCAGGAACACTCTCCTGCCTCTCTTCAAACCTTGCCCTGGGAAACAAACCTTGACTGTCCTCTTTCTGAAAGGATGGAGGCTGAGCTTCCCACTGTCCTTACCACTCTCCCCTGTGTGTCCGATTCATCACTTTCAAAGTCAGGGTCATCCATGACGAAGGACAGCATCTGGGCAGCAATAGGCCCCTCAGGATCACTTTCTGACGACACCTGCTTGTCCTTTCCTTCCTGAGGTCTATGAGAGCCATCAGTGGCTGGCTTGGTACTGCTGAGGTCAGTCCCTGAGCCAGTGGTGAGACCATCAGACCATGAGGGTATGGCTCGTGAGGGAGCTCCCTTCTTTTGTGGATGTGAGGCCTTGGTGGAGGTCCTTCACATAAGAAGAAATGTCAGGAGTTCTGAGGCCACCCTAAGATGCCACTATCTCAGCTGGCCATACCCCGGGGACCCCAGCCCATACCGTTTTGTCTCAGGCTCTGAGCATTGCTGAGAAGCCACCCTGGGATGGCCTGCCAGTCCTTCATCTTCCTCCTCACTGGAAAGACTGATGTTCTTACTGGGGATAGGGTTTGAGGACAGCAGGGATTTGCCATGCGGCTGGTCCTCTATGTCCACGTCATCCTGGAAACCTGCCACCATTGGATTCCCTCCTGTGGCCTCCCCATCGTCACTGCAAAGAGGGGGAAGGCAATCAGAAGTTCCGAGGGGGTGGCTATGATTCCCCACCCCAATACCTGTAGAGCTGCCCTGTCTATAGTACCATATTCTATTGACAAGACCTATTGTTAGAAGACAGATGGGGATTGTGGGAAGGGGTGGCTGCAAGAAGCCAGACCTGGGCAAGAATGTATTCAGAGTGCCTTTGTCCCTGCTAGGCCATCTGCCAAGGTTCTTGCTGTCCTAGTAAGATTCCAGCCCAGTGTTCTTCAGTCTGCTATGGGCATAAACTACCCCACTGCATGGTGAGCTGGTTGTCTACATACCCCAGGGTAACAGTGAGTAGTCTAAGCAGGCCTTTGACACATGGCCCAAGACCTTCTCTCAGTTTTTCCAGTCATAGTTTAGCCTTCATCCTTAAAGTTAGCTGCCAACCCAGCAAGCACAAAGAAAGGCTGTGTCCACAATTCCCAGCAGTGCCTTGGAGACCCAGGCATGAATGGGATGGGGAAGCTGTGTTGGCTGTCCCTTAAGGGAGACCCTGTGCTCAGCTCCATCAATCCATCCTTACCTGTCACTATCCTGCTGTGGGCCTTTGGCTCCAATTTTCTTCTTGTCTTTAGGCAGGGTTGTGTCTTCTAGGAAGCTTCGGTCAAGGCCATCTTCAGGGACAAAATCCTCAACATTCTGGACTCTTGCTGGGGCCTCTAGGGCTGGAGCTGGCTCTGTAGAGAAACACTGTTTCTTCCTTATGTGGTCTCTGCCCCCATGATAAGAAAGCCTCAAAACTGAGCCTGTAGGACTAGGACTAGCCCACAATTCATGCACCCTGACTCAAGATCATAGGCTACTTTAGAACTGGGCCAAAGAGTGGCTGGCCCATGAGGGAGAAGCTTGTTAGGGGCACAGGAACTACATTCTAGTCTCTGAGGGACATGAGGCTCAAGATGCCAGAAGCTAGCTCCAACTTCACATGTTGAGAGGGCTGTTCCTAGCCCTACCTACCTGGAGGTGAAAGGGTCACTTCTGCAGCTGGTGAGGTCCCAAACAGCCTAGAGATGATACTGCGGCGCTGGGCTGGAGCTGGGGCTGAAGGGTGCACAGAGGAGGGCACAGCCTCCAAAGTGGGTATAGGAGATGGTGCTTGGGGACAGGTGGAGGACATACTGAGGGACAGCTGGGGGGCAGGCTGGGGAGTGCTGGGGCTGGAGCTTCCTGTGGATACAGCACTTGGAGGCACAACTGGAGACTGGGAGCCTGAGGATGGACTCTGTCCATTGGCTGCCAAAGGGGATGCATGGCCTCGACTTCGAGCCTCCATCATTTCAAGGAAACTAGAAGGCACAAAGGGACAGGGAGTGAGGAGTTGGCTTTCTCTTGGACCTCTTTCTCCAAGGCTTTTGGCCATCAGTGCCTCTTTGGCATTTATACTATTAAGCAGAGGATAGGGACTGCCTACCAATCAGCTGCCTCACAGTTTTTGGTACCCAGACTAATGCCTTGCTTATATCCTGTACCTTTATACTGGTACCAGACTGGGAAACTGAGTCTCACATCATAGATGCATGACCAGTGTCAACCAGGACCAACTGTTTTATAGGGTTTGGGTAGGTTAGTGGCTGTCAACAGTATCCAACTAGAGATCAAGAGGGAGGCGTGGCTGGTTATGGCCAGTAGGGTAGAGTTGCTAATCACACATGTGTAGTTGTTTTAACCACAGGTTTGTGCTGATCCACCTGTAGGAACTATACCAGATGTAGGTTCTGATGGCTCCAAAGTATTTGGGGGGGGGGGGGGATAGAGTGCCAGAGCCAACACAGCCCACCCTCAGGAATATCTGCCCTCACTTTCTACAAGAACACAGGAGGTTGTAGGGAAATTGAAACTGTTCTCCAGATCAGCATAGCTCAATTCACAGAGTTAATCCACTTGTTCTAGACAAGTGCTGATCTGACTAAAACACTTCACTAAGCAATTCACATTAATAGTTAAAAACCTCAATAGATGAACAGGAAGGGCATGGGTAATAGCATGGAGCACCTGTCCTAAGAGGCTAGGAGGAGCTGCTGTGCCATGTTACTCAGCCATTCTCCACACTGAGTACTAAGGCTTGGCTAAAGAATACTCAGGTTGACTGACCTACCACCCATGTATATGGTGCTTTCTCCACTGCCTCACAGGTGCATACTAAAGCTTGGCATCTGGCTCCTATCTGTGGACCACTAGGGCCCACTGGCAATACAGTATAGTACCCATCCTTCCCATCAGGGTAGCCAGGGCCTGCATATCTGTAGATGTTGGCTCACGTACATGCTGTAGTTCTGGTCCTCAGTCTCCTGCTGCACTGACAGCTCCTCCAGTGTGGCATCAATATCTAGTTGGTTTGTCTCCAGTTGTCTCAGCAGTGTTTCTCTCTGTAGAGGAAGTGGACACAGCTGAGTATGCCTCTTCCCCACTCTGCAGCCTCTTCCTGTGAGGTCTGGATGGATCCAAAGTCAGCTTGTGTGGCTTGGAGGACACAGGTCAATTATGTGGAGCCACACAGTAAAGTGCCACCTTCTGCTTCCACATCATACATTTGGTTGTCACTAGCACTTACTGTTGGCCACTCAGGTCACAAAATCATGGCAACGGGTGCTTAAGACATCTGGGGAGCCCCAGGGGGAACTTTGTGTGATAAACTCTGCCAGGTACAGACTGGGTACATTCCTAGTATGATGACCAAAGCTGATCAGATCAAGCCTGTGGGTCCAGTTGCCATGTCTTCTGCATTTAATCTTATAATACAGCAGCTTCCAGCTGTATGAGGGGACAGGATATGAAACAGAACTGTGTTTTTAGTTGGAAAAGGCCCTGCTGGACAGATACTGCTATCACAAGAAACGTGGCCCTGGCATGGCACAGGGCATGCCCCAAGCTTATACTGGATGTGCTTTCTAGCACAGAGCAAACAAACCAAATGGAGAAGGTGGGAGTAACTAAAGACCAAGAGATTTGGTCTTTATATTCTGACAAAATACACGAGAATGGGGCAGATCAATATTCAGGACAAGCAGGCTCATCAGACAGATGAGGGCCCTAATTTAAAACTAAGTATGTGATAATACCAAGAAAAACCTAGATGGCCACATCAAATACACTCTATAAGTCTATTTAGACTTTACTCTGCATATTGACCAATAACTGGTGATTTAAATAATTATGGAATTATAGTTTGTTTTCTGAGACAGGGTTTCTCTGTGTAGGTCTGGCTGTCCTAGAACTCACTCTGTAGATCAGAGTGGCCTTGAACTCAGAGAGGTCTACCTGCCTCTGCCTTTACAGTGCTGGGATTAAAGGTGTGCACTACCACCCAGCCTCGCAGTTGTTTTTTCTAAAAGACTTGTTTTGTTATTTTTATGTGCATATGGCATGTGTCTGAGTAAAAGCCACATGTTTGAATGCCCAGAGTCTATAAGAGTACATTGGATTTCTTGAAGCTAGAGTTATGACAGCCAATGTGGATGTTGGTAACTGAATTCTGGTCCTCTGAAAGAGTAGTAAGCTTTCCAGCCTCATGATGTCTCTTGTATCTGGGTCTGGCCTGGAACTTGCTATATGATTAAGGATGGTGCAGAATTGATTTTCTTCCTTGTCTTCATCTCCCTATTCCTGTGATTATGGCATGTGCCACCCCGGGCTTATGTAGCACTAAGGAGTGAACCCAGGGTATTACGAATGGTAGGCAAGTATCTAACAACTGAGCTACATCCCAAACCCAAAGTAATTTTTAAAAAATTATTTAATGTATATAGATGTTTAATACCATGTGCATGCCTGGTGCCCACAGAACCAGAAAGGCATTTTGGATCCTTTGAGAGAGTTGCAGATAGTTGTGAGCCACCATGTAGTACTGGGAATTGAAGTGCCATCTTCTAGAAGAGCAGCCATCCCCTCCAAGATGGATGGTTTAATCCATGGTTACTTCTAGGTACCCACCATCCTGCCAGCAGACATTAGCCATCAGATTCCCTGCAAATAACCATGGAGGAAAGCTATGCTGATCTGGACCTCAGCTTGGGCTTCTAGCACCAGTGACTATCCTGGCATCAGTCTCCCCTGGCAGGAGTTAGTGGTAAGGCTTTCATAGAGTGGAGCAGTGTGAGTTGTTTTGTAAGTTTCCTCCAAGATTGAAACATTCCATATCACAGGGCTCTCTAAATACAAAGAAAAACTTAAATAGCTTCAGGAAGTCCCTGAAACTGACCAGATTCATCAGGTCCTCCCTGCCTCAGTAAGCAATAAAGAGGGAAGGAAGTGGAGATGAAAAGATGACTCTCAGAGAAGGATTGCAAAGAAGACACAGACCAAGCCAGCTACAAAGACGTTTTGACCAGACACTTGGAAACTCTCCAATGTTAAGGTGCCTATAGGCTGTGCAGAGTACTCCAGGTTCCCAACTTGTATGAGCTGTTGACCCAAACTGGAGTGGGCTTTGGTGATACAGCTGTCTTTGTGTCATTTTTGCTTCTGTCAGTAACTCCAATAAAACTAACTGGTTCACCAACCTAGACTTTGGTGATATCCATACTTTGGTCTATTGGGATTCCTATCTGGGGTAAGTAGATATGGGTTGTCTACTCCAAGAAAAGTTTTGTTTCACAAAAGGAGTCTTCAGCAGAAGGTCTGTAGTACAAGTTCCTTATGATTCTGTAGGTTTGGACTTCTTCCTAACCCACGGCTCCTCAGCATAACCTGCAGGAATATCATGTTTCTCAAAAGGACACAGAGATAAGGAAAAAGAAGGCTACTTTCCTGATTTGGTGTCCTGGATAAAGTTTGAAGGGTCCCTATACTCAGGGGAGGCTACAGGTCTCCAGGTCCAGAAAGGTGGCCAGGTCTCTTTGGCTTTCTTATTCACCAGAGAGCCCACACCAAGCTGTCTCAGCTGTTGATTCTAAAAAGAAATGGTCCTCTGTTCTTATGCTTAGGACCCAGAGCCTTGTTCTATTTTATGCTTTGCTGCTCTCCTAGATATGAGAAGTTACAGCACACCTCAGGACCAGAGAAAATGACCACAGCTTAAGAAGGGTGGAGTCCTGGGGGAAATCTGGGACTAGACAGAGCCTTGGGTTTAGTTTATAGACTGAGACTGGTTCCTTGGCCTAGACAAATATAGAACATAAACAGGAGACACTGGGGACTGGGTGATGGTAAGGTCATCTTGTTTCTTTTCTTTTTTTTTAAATTTACTAATTATGTATATAGCATTCTGCCTCCCTGTATGCCTCACACCAGAAAAGGGCACCAGATCTCATCATAGATGGCTGTGAACCACCATGTGGTTGCTAGGACCCAGGTCCTCTGGAAGAGCAGTTAGTGGTCTTAACCTCTGAGCCATCTCTCCAGTCCCTGATAAGGTCACCTTGTACTATCTCTGCAACATTCTGTTTTGTTGTTGTTGCTATTTTTCAGACAGAGTTTCTGTATTTAATAGCCCTGGCTGTCCTGCAACTTGATCTGTAGACCAGGCTGGCTTTGTACTCAAGACATCCGTCTGCTTTTGCCTCCTGAGCGCTGGAATTAAAGGTGTGCACTACCACCACCGGCTTGTTTTGTGTGTTTAAGAAAGGGTCTCATGTAGACCAGGCTGGTCTTGAACTTGTTACATAGTTAGGGCTAACCCTGAACCTGTGATCCTCCTGCTTCTACTTCCCAAGTACTGGGATTACAGGTGTGTGTCACCATGCCCACCACTTTAATTTTTTTTTTTTTTGAGATGGGGTCTCTCACTTACTGAACCTCACTACATAGCCTTAACTGAAGTAATATTCCTGACTCAGTCTTCTGAATACTGGGAACAGGTGTGTGCCACCATATTTATGCTACTTCTATTTATCTGAAAGATTCCAAGAACATTCAATGAAAAGCAGGGTAGGTGCAGCTCTTCATCATAGTAGGCCACGCCACTTGCCTCAACTGCATCAAGAAGGCTAAATGCTTCAGACAGGGTGCAAGTTTTCTGTTCTTCATGAGACGGCCAGAAGGCCAGATGGTTCAGAGTACAGCCAGCCCAGCATTTGAGTCACAGAAGTTGCATGTCTTGGAACCTGTCTCTTGATGAAAGACAGATCTGTGTGCACCTCCATAGCTACATGTTCATCTGGTAAAGGGGGTCTGCACTTTAGTCAGTGTCCCAAGGAGGCACAAGGGCTCTCTACAAGTTAGACTGAAACTTCCTGATACTCTTAGAGATCGAGACATGTTATTCCACTTTGGCCTGCTGCTTTGAGTGCTGTGAGTGCCATCTCCAGCCCACTGGATACATGTTGGTAGCCAGCTTCTAAAATGGTGCACAAGAGTGCTATTAGGCTTGGGGAAAAGGCCAATCCTTGAGCAGAGCCACAAAAGTGATGGCTGCCCACTTGTCTGCCCTACCTGGTAAGCACTTACCTGTAACTGCAAAAATGGGATGTTGAAGAACTTATGCAGGTACTTTAGGCCAAAGCTGTTCTTCATGGAAGACTCAGCATAGCGGAAATAGGAGGAACCTGGAGGTCTGTTTTCAAAGAAAGGCAAAGGAACTTAGTAGGCAGTGTGGCCTGACTCCTATGTCAAGGGCCACACCTTAGCCTAGGCTGTTCTGTCAATCTGGATACCTCTGGCAGCAGGTTCCTAAGGACATTCTGCAGCTGACTCCTCTGGGGGTGGTCACAAGAACTAGACAGGGGCCAAGCAGGCCGCCCAATCCTGGCATATGATTTACCAGAGATGTGGAGTTCCTCACCCTCTAGCCATAATCCCTTTCCCAGACCAGGATGCTGACAATTTATCGCCAACACAGAATGAGACTCTGCCTTTGCTACCCAAGTGTCTACAAGCTTCCCCCAACACTATCAGAGCAGAACACAAGACCTCTTTACAGGAGGAAAACTGGTAGCACCCACCTGTCCAGGTGGTCAATGAAGTCACGTACATCATCTGGTAGAATGACTCGATGCTCGCCCATGTCACGGTAGTTGCCCAACACACACACCGGCACATGGGTTGGCACTTTGGGAAGCTCCCGGAGAACATAATTGAAGGTCCTTCGAAAAGGGAGGGAGTGTTTTGCCTTAGCTGTGTGACTTTAGAATGTTGTGTGTACTAACTACCTTTTTAGTCTTAACTCCCCAGAGCAATTGTCACCTCATGAAGGGTTCGGAGACACAGCAAGTGTAGCAAGCCTGCATCCCTGGCCACTGACTCTCCTAGACATCACAGTTCTCCCGCACCTCAAATCAAGGTGTTCCTGCCTTTAATTAGTGCACCACCTGTCTGTGTCCCAATGATACTGCTTCAAGGACAGGTGGGGTGGCTGGGTAGATGCAAGTGCTTGCCACTGGGCTTGATGACTTGAGTTTGATCTTTGAGGCGACATAGTAGAGTGAGAGAGCCAACTCCTGTCCTCTGGCCTCTATCACACAACTTCCTACCCCGAAATTAAAACAAAAACAAAAAACACTGCTTGGAGCCTCACCTGTTTGTAGTATCATTCCAAACTGAATGTATCCTGGGGTTAACATGTCCCTCAGTTCTGCAGCACACTGTGGCTGGGGTTGCAGCTCATCTACTTCTGTTTATTGGCTCTTGCCTCAGGCATACCGTCCCTGAAGTATCCTTAATGAAGTGTCTATCTCCAGAGCCTTACTTATTCTGTAGTGAACCATACCTCCTACAAAGTCTGTTGGTCTCTCCAAGACTGACCTAATGTAGGAGTGCCCTGCAGCTCCACTATATAAGTCATCCCAATGTCTCTAAACGACTTGTAAAGACAACTAGGGCTAGGGATTTGGTTCACTGTTGAGTACTTGTTTAGCATGTACAGAGCCCTAGGTTCAATTTCCAGTATCTGCCCTCTGCTCCTCATCCTCCCCATCCCCCACAAAACAAATCAAAAATGGCAGTATATACCAATAACCCCAGTTCTCAGAAAGCTGAGATAAGAGGATTATGTATGGTATAGACATGAATACTTTGTTTTGGAATGGATTTTCATTTATTGATACAATTTATGGTTAATTTTGTAATTAGTATATTTCTCCTCTTGTTTAGGTATTGTGTTTATATAGCTCAGTTAGAAATGTAATGTATAATTTAGTACAGATTATAGATAGTTACCTATAATAGTCAAAATTTATAGTGTTAGTTAGGCTTTCTACATATATAGAGATGTATCTGAGATAGATAGGAATTCTTCAAACCTTTCAAAGACCTACAGAATATGGCATTTAAAATGGTTTAGGGTTTTTCTTGACAATGAGACATAACTGCTTCTGGCAATACCACCTGTGTCAGAAAGGAAGATGGACATCGAAGAAATGGGTTATGAAGTTTGCTTTAAGTATGGCAAGACTAGCCATTTGGACAAGATACTGCTCTTGTCTGGACTGTTTGACTTTATGCTGTATAAACTGGCATGCAGGATCCACAGAAAAGTGACTGGGGATTCAAGATGGACATTGCTACAGAGTTCCTGCTTCATGGAAGAGTCTGCCAGACAGTCTGCAGGACACAGAGAAAAGTGACTGACAAACTGCCAATACAAGAAGACAGTTTCCTGCTTTGCTAAAGAGTCTGCCAGACACATTATGGCCTATGGGCTAAAGATGGAAGATTACAGAAGAACTTCAGGTGACTGACAAGACAAGATGTCTCTGTCATTTCTAGAGTTTATATATTATCCTTCTGTGGTCTTTGATGGAGTTGAAGACAGATAGTTATAGTTTCCCTTAGTTAGGATTAAAGATAAGTTACATATAGGACTTTAGACTCACAAATATAGGCTAGATGATAGAATAGTTTCTTTTAATCTAAATGTTTATGGACTAAATATTGTTAACTGTGATTCTTACTTGATAACTGTTGTTATATATTTTGCTATGTTAAGGTTAAAACCCTTCCTTTTATTTAGACAGAAAGGAGGAGATGATGGGAGATGTCATTCTGTATATATGTTTCTCATACTGGTTAATGAATAAAGCACTGTTGGCCAATAGGAAAGCAAGAGAGGAGGGATGAGGAGTCAAGGAGGATAGAGGAAGTAGTAAGGAGGAGTCAGCATGGAGAGACCGAGGAGACCAGACACATGCTCCACTCCTCGGTGTAAGGAAACCACGTGGAAATACATAGATTAACAAAAATGGGTTAATACTTAAGACAGAGCTAGCCAATAAGTACCTGGCCAAAAACAAGTACCTGGCCAACAGCATTATATTAAATATAGATCTGTGTGTGTTATTTGGGGCTGGCGTGGTGGCTGCGGGACAAGACCAGCAGCGGGCGAAAAAAACCATACTCCTTACAATTATGAGTTTATGGCCGGTCTGGTCTACATAGTTAGTTCCAAGTTAGCCTAAGCTACATAGAGACCTTGTTTCTATAAAATCCACTAACAAACACTTCCCATAACCAGTGAAATGATTATGACCCAGCTTCCCTGGCAAGAGAAAGCAATGGAAATGCACCATGTCTGTATAGTAGCCTCTCCTGAGGCTGGTGTATCCTCTAGAAGTGATCTGCATCCTTAACCTACAAGACACCTGAAGTGTGCTCACTGGCCTGTAATGGCAGCTGTGTGAATTTGGTGTTTCCCGTCCTTCACAATCAGTGCTCATGCTCTGAAGTGTCTGTTGCCTCCCAGGCACTTGCTGAACCGAACATGCTAGTGTTCAAGGATCTCAGAAATCAAGAAATGACTGTGATACTTGTGGTTTAACAACTAGTGTTTTGTGAGCACAAGGACCTACAAGGCATCATGGCTCCCAAATAAGCATCTGCACATCTTTCCTGAGCTGGCCCAGCTTCAAACTCATCTGATTCTCAGCCAAGCTGTTGAGTCCTCATTGCTCCTAAGGGCACTACATGATAGCTGTAGGGTCTTATGAAGTTAGACTGTAAAGGTCAGAGAACACTTTAGTGGAGTACAAGAGTCTGCAGTGTCCAGATGTAAAGCCATGTCCCAAATACTAGATCAACAGACTACCATCACTCACACAGGGAAAATCCACATCTCTGCTCTGCATCTGAGATGGGAGTATAGCTTTGAATATGGATGTCTATGACAAATGTGTACTGCTAAACTGGAGCTTGTGGTCCAGCCTGCCTCCTGTAGCCAAGAAGATTCTTGGGTGTGTTAGTTGCCAGCCCATCAAGCAAGCATATAGATCCCTGAAGACTGGAAGGACTGGATCTGGGTCTGTGAATACTACACAAGGGATGTAGGAAATATGTTAGTGTAGACTATGGCTACCAAGGATTTATGGGTTCAGGACCCTCAAACAAGAATCAGTGACATGCACAGTGCTAACTTCACTCCAAGGAACATGATGGAGGCTGGTGTATGAGTGTGTGACTATTCTTAAGTAGCAGAAGTGCAAAACCTAGGCAGGTACGGTCTGCACATGTACGGTGTTAGGAAATCTAGCTGGTCTGCTCCAGCTGTCAGCATGATAGTCTTAGAAGACTTTTCCAATCCGAGCACAGATTATATGTCTAATACTATAACAGAACTCTAAAAGCAGAGTAAAAGGCAAGGTGAATCTCTAAGGCTACTTCTAAAATGGGCTGCTGTCAGGGCTTCTTTCCTTCTTATAAGGCAGGTTTTTGTTGTTTTTTGAGACAGGGTTTCTCTGTGTAACTCTGGAGCCTGTCCTGGAACTCGCTCTGTAGACCAAGCTGGCCTTGAACCCACGGAGATCCGCCTGCCTCAGCCTCCAAAGTGCTGGGATAAAAGCTGAGCGCCACCAGCAGGCTATTGTTCTTTATAAAGCAAGATCACATTATGTAGACCTGGCTGTCCAGAACTCTCTAGACCAGACTGGCTTTGAACTCAAGATCTGCCTGCCTCTTCCTTCCCACATGCTGGGGTTACAGGTGTGCAGCACCATGTCTGGCTACTATAGTGTTTTTAAGAGATTATTTTTCAGTGTATAAGAGCAAGCAAGGCTTTGGGGTATTTGGGAGCCTCTTGGGTGTTTTCCTGTTGTTGGTGGCAGGAAGGCTCTCAGTCTCACACTGATGTGCAATAGAGCCTCCTGAGCACACTGTTCATGGTGCCCCTCCTCAATGGAGTTTGGTGTGTCTCAGGAGGCTTGCATCTAATCTCAGCATCTCTGGACCCACTGCTCACTTTTGCACTTTGTCCTTTGTTGTCATGAATTTTAGCTGTGTCTTCTTGGTGAGTCACTGTGTGTGTGTGTATATGCACACACGTGCACTCACCTGTCTCTGAGAAGCCCCCCCCCACCCTCTGCAGAGGTATGAATATATATCCAATCTTGTGGCTCAGATGCCTCAGTCCCTAGATTAAGAGTTCTGTCCACAGCTGGTTGTTACAGCAGGAAGTTCCACACCAATAGAGGGATCACATGGTACTTCATGAAGGCATGCAGTCACTGCCAGCTCCCTGCCCCTCTTACCACTGTTTAGTGATGTCAAACATCATGACCACCCCATTACAGTTCTTGTACACATCCAGGAACTCAGCATCCAGAGCCATTTCAGACTCCGCCTAGAAATAGGAGGAAGAAATGGTTAGACTGTGTCCCTCATCAAGTCCCACACCTGTGGATTTTGAAATACCCCCAAAATGCTATTTAGGCCTTTTCTGATCTAAAAAGTCATTTTATTGTGGAAAAAAACAAAACAATCAAACAACAACAACAACAACAAAAAACACCCGTGGGTGTGCACAAGTTAGCTGTGGGAGCTGAAGCAAAAAGTTCCATCTCTTCAGGGAGGCCTGCCCTAGGACTCCTAGAAGCAAGTGCTGGAGCTGTCAGCTGCCCCTTGAGATGGCTTCCAGAGGAAAAACAAAAACAACACAATGGAGCTGCAAATCTGGTCAATCTCTATAGCTTGGAAGTCGTGTGTGTGTGTGTGTGTGTGTGTGTGTGTGTGTGTGTGTGTGTGTGTGTGTGTGTGTGTGTTCACAGCTGTTCTTTAGCTAAACTGGCAAGGACCCAAACTGTATTCTGAACATTGTATTTATATCCATACATAAATGCTACTCTCATCCTTAATCAGAAAAGTCTTTTCTTTTTGGCTGCTAAAAATGTTGGGAATAAATGGCAGTTGAATGCACAGCCCTAAACCAAATTCAGGGAACATCATGAAATAATGGGAGGAGAAAGAATCTAAGCGCTGAAGATTAAGAGCACCATGAAATGCTGTCTATCAGCAGCAGTGGTAGCCTGCACAAGACTGAAACTGTAACAGCCAATCATGGGTTAGGGGAGGTTAGCTCTCATGGGGCCCTACCCCTGTTAAACTACTGGCTACTGAAGGATTCTTGGGAGGGGTAGGTATTATCTTCAGTTGTGTACCCAATAGTGAGTACACCAAATGCCAATGGATAATTCCAAACACATGGTCAGGCAGAAGGCCTTAGTTTAAAATCACTGGGTCACAAAACAAAAAAGGGGAAATGATGGGAAAGGAGGGAATGGATGACAGGGGTAGGAGAGAGTTAAGAGAGTAGGTAGGGAGGAAACAGAATGCATCATCTACATGTACAAAACTGTCAACAAATGTCTAAAACCCAACAACAAAACAAATAAAAAGTTATGCAAATGGTGTTAAAAAAAAAAAGGTCAATCAAGAGGAGCTCCAGAACCCATATTACATGGAAAGGGGACAAGGAGTATCCCTTAAGCTTCCAGCCTTGAAGAGGAAGGAGGCTTTCTATTCACTGGGGGAGAAGATAGGGCAGAGTTCTCTTAAAAACAAACACAAACAAACAAACAAAACTGGCAGAAAGGTGTGTCAAGGGACCTCACAAACATGTGCACTGTGCCATAGCTTCAAGGGAGCAAACAGGGTTACGCAGTCCCATCTGTGGTGCCACAGCCACATCTCCAAGATACACTAACACTTTTAAAGACAATGGCACTGTGACAGAGATGTAAAATGTGACCCTCTACAGGCCATTCATATGATTCAAGTCACTGTGATGTTTGTGGTGTCAAACAGAGCAGGCATCACTCACACAGGGCATGCACAGCCTCATCAGCAATCTAAAATCTGACCCTGGCAGCACAGGGTCTTGAAAGTAGTTAAGGACAGTCAGTGACTGCTGCATCTATAGTATAACTAGGATAACCAGCATCTCAGGATGGGCAGGAGACCACCCTGATGACCACAGACACCTTGCTCAGGATACTGACACAGACCCACCTGACAATGTGGCTCACCTCCTGGGGGTCATTCTCCGTCTTCAAGCCATCACCTCGTTTTTTACATTTTCCTTATTAAAAGACAAACAAAAATTAGGAATGGAACTGCTAGGCCCAGGATTTGCCTAAGTGGGGGAGTATCCTTCCTTGTCCCATCCTACCTGCCACAAGGCCATGTGGGACTGTGTTCTACTCAGCCTCTGAACCTAAGAAAACCTCCTGGCAGGTTCAGATGCCCCTCACTCAGCCTTGAGAGATAACAAGCTGTGAAACAAGCTAGGCCAGCAGAGGATAGGAAGTGCAGGGCTCAGCAGCTGATAGGTAGGCTAGGAAGTAAGTTGCCCAGTTCAGATCTGCCTTGAGGAAAGGGGTCCCTCATGGATAGCCCAGTCCCATGGAGGCATAGGAGACAGTGTGTGGTGAAGGGCTGAGAGACCAAATCTGGAATTCCCTCAACAGTTCTCCTGTATCATTATGATGCTGGCACACTGGAAGAAGAGGGGAAGGCCAGCCCAGCCCGACACTGGCCATCACAGTTATCAAAGCATTTTATGTGATAGACAGCCATGGGTTCTGTCTGGGATCTGACACTGGACTCTAGAGATAACAAGACAACATCACCGGCCCTCCCTCTTTTTACATATAAATGTCCAACTGGGCAAATGAGTTGCTTGCAACCTTGGGAATTCCATAGCAAAAAAATATTGCCCAAGAATAAACTCAGGTTCATTTGCTTAAAACACCAA
The DNA here is from genome assembly GCF_943737965.1 of Phodopus roborovskii. Taxonomy (NCBI): domain Eukaryota; kingdom Metazoa; phylum Chordata; class Mammalia; order Rodentia; family Cricetidae; genus Phodopus; species Phodopus roborovskii. Next base: position 66,419,053 of record NW_026126418.1, read on the forward strand.
CCTCCATATCACTCTCCAAATCCAATCTGAACACCTGTTACACTCAGATCAGCCTAGGGAGTCAGCCTCTGTCCCCCTCAGGTGCAGTGGATGGTTCAGCCTGACCCTCATGGGCTGAATGGCAGGTGGGTCATACTTTGGTCAGGAGCCTCTAGCGCAACCAGCAACTTCCCACAAACATTTTACAGCAGCTTGGGGCAGAAGGTAAGTGTTGGACAGGAGCTGGAAGGCCAGAGTAAGCAAAAACTTGCTGGGCTACTTTCTATCAACCTTCCCTTTTAAAGCTTCTGAACATGAACTGTGGGCACTGGTAAGCCTGCCCATTCTTCTGGAAAACTTAGCCACTGCCCTCGAGCTCTTTAGTTGCTTTAACTTCTGTCACATCTGAAGATCCTTTGCTGCTGTGGAAAGTACAAAGACTATGGACCCTAATCAGACTGTGGACCATGGGAGTGTGGGTGTGGGTGGTGGGGGAGGGGGCAGAAAGGCCTTTCTTCCTACCCCTATGGTAAATGGGTAACACCAGCGATGAGCATGCAGGTATTCCCTGAGTTAGGACTTCTCCCTGCTGGGATCCAGCCTGATTTCATCACAGCAAGGATCTGAGTAGATACCTGAGAGTGGGAGGGTTGAGGATATTTGAGCCTAATACAGTAGGAAAAAAAAGTGCTCCATGGCTCCTGGGCAGTGCAGATGCCAACCTCTGCTTCCCGGTCTTCTGGGCCAGCTGTAGGCATAGCATGTCACTTTAAAGGGTCCTGAGAGGTTGAGGCTGCTGCATTATGGTTCCATCTGATATCTAGCCCTAAGTCCTGACCCTACTCTTCAAAACCTTATCACTAGAACAGTGCATACCACCACAACAGGTGCAGACATAGAGAGACAGAGCTGAGGCAAGAACCACGGAAGGCACTTTGGTTCTAAAGTGGTGGCCCCTTTGTGGAACAGCAACAAGTGTCTCCTGACTTGATGGGTTCATGGCTTGTGGAAGACAGCTGACCTAAGCCACCTGATATCTTCAAGTGGATGTGATTCTTGTCCCCACAGTGTATCCAGTGATGGGTCTCAGATAGCAGGCCACCTATTAATACTCCAAAGATGCACACACAAGCATGCAGAAGTGTACAGGTATACCAAGATCAACAGAGACTCAATGGTGGGATACAACTAGGCTGTGTTACTGTTGGAACCACAGAAAAAAGTGGCTTCAACTGTTCTTCAGGTCAAAAGGAATTTGGCTGAGGAGGGAGGAGAAAGCACACCCTGTGGCAGAAACCATAGTTCTGGAGACACAACTTTCTACAAAATCTTGGAACTGAAGGACATATATACAGCCATGCTGATGAGGCCAGGTTAGGGGTCAGATTAAAGGTGGTGCCTACAAAGTAGACATCAGCGGTCATGTCTACTTTATTAGAGGCTAAATAGGTGATGCTGTGCCTGCTTGGTCAGAGACTATGGTGTGTGATGTCACAGCATGCACGCACGTGTGCATACCTGTACACACACACACACACACACACACACACACACACACACACACACACACACACAAAGTCAGCACCAGTAAAACTAGGATCACAGAGCAACTTATGACTTTATAAAAGATAAGAATGAGATCAAATGCTGTCATAAAGGCACTCCGAGGAAGTTCTGTTGATGCCCTCTGCAGGTTTAGAAGAGAATAATTCTCCGTGCGGCTGGGTCTACTTAGGTACTTGGACTTGGTGACCCATTCTCTAAGAAATATTATGTATAGGTCCCTAACCAGTCTTGCATGTTTCTACAGTGCTGGTGTACTGCACTTAAGACTATCCATCTCAATAATTAGCGCTGCCCCAGTGCCGGAAGGTAGAATAGATAGCTATGGACTTGCCTGACCAGAGTCAGATAAGAGCCTTGTGGGCATCTGCCTGTGAAAATGAGTTCTCATTAGAGGGACTATTAATCATGGTCAAACAACATGGCGGGCTTTAAGCCATCGCCTATTGAAAGAATATCTGACAGGGAGTATCCCGTGAGTACCTAGGTCACTTTTTGTCTTTCTCAGAGCAGAGCTGCCAAACCACTAAGGCTCTAGGGATCAGTGTGACCATGAGGCACCAAGGGAAACACACAAGAAGGCTTTGGGAACAGTTTCATATGGATCAGAGTTTTAAGCATACCCATACCTCCCAATGGTCAGCTGTTCAGTGACCAATGCTCAAAATAACAAAGTATGTGTGACAGGTCCACTATTATACATCTACCATGCCTACCAGACATGGGAGGGAAATAAACATGACCCAGAACCTAGATCAGGTAGGGAAGGGGGTCAGACAGGGACTCTGATATATCCTACATCCTAGACATTAATAGTTGGTAGCAAACCCAAACCTCCCATACTCTCGAGCAGATATAACTGGTGCCCCCGACATGTCTCTGAACCACATCTGGCTGTGTGACAGGGCTAAGTAGGACATCAGACCCAAGGGAGAATAGTCCATAAGTAATGGGCTTGAGGACACGCAAATGAGGTGGAGAGGGAGGGGCCATGTTTAGTTTCTATCAAACATTAAGGAGAAAATGTACCTTACCTTTATCAACTACATCCCAGACTTCAACTTTCACTACATCATCAGTGGCTGAAACAAGGAAAACTCACAGATTAGTGCCTAGCATCACAACCCCTTCTGGGCTCTCAAATGGGGTCAGGGGCATTCTGGTATCACTAGCTTCCTGGGGCATCTGCAATACATGCTGCATGGTTTGCAAGGCTGTACCTCCAGGCCCTAGCATGAGAATACATCTACTGAAAAAACAACAAAGCCATCACTCTCAGTAGCCTGTGATTCCTGTCCCTGGGCCACTCCAGGTACCTTAGTGGATGATCACACCCTAGGCAGATAAAAAACACAACACAGCTTACCCAAGACACTTCTCCAGAACTTCACTTCTTCATTTGACTGGTCAGTACTCAGTGAAGGTTCAGCAGAATGTAAGAATGCCAGTCAGTGCTAGAGGCTAGAGCGTTGATGCTGGATCATCTGAGTAGGCCCAGGTTGGCTACAGCCCTGCCACCTGCACCACAGCCCTCCATCTGCCTGGTCATTTATTCAACAGTCTCCAGGCTTTCTCTGATACTGCTTTCCAGTTCTTGTTATCTCCTCAACCTGTCCTCAGCAACAATTCTCCATTTTGGGATGTCCTAGGAGTTAAGGGAGCTGAAAGGATGGTGGAGACCCCAGGACCCAGAAGGGGAACAAAGGGGTAAAACATTCACACTGTTCTCCAGGGATGAACACTTGTCAGGGTTCAGAGCATGCACTCCTATGGGCAAAGCAGGTACGTGTGCTGTTGATGTGCATGGGTGGGTCTGCTCCTAGAGGGATCCAGGGAATTTTCGTCTTTGAAAGTATATCCTTGCTTTTTCACTTGCAACAATGAATGTTCTGGGCCTGAGGCATGAGCAAGGAGCAACTTCACAGATTCAAAATGCTGATGGGTGATTCACATGCAGGTTTTGTTTTGTTTTGTTTTTTGAGGCAGGGTTTCTCTGTGTAACAGCCCTAGCTGTCCTGGAACTTGCTCTGTAGACCAGGCTGGCCTCAAACTCACAGATAACTGCCTGACTCTGCCTCCAGAGTGCTGGTATTAAAGGCATATGCCACCACTGTTCAGTTCACGTGTAGTTCTAATTAATGGGGCCTCCCAGATGGGTATTATTTTCTCAGTTTTAGAAAGTACCTTCAGGTACCAGGGTGGAAGGCAGGATACTATATTATTCAGGTAGAAAAGGGGTGCTGAACTCACTTTTGTAGTTCCAGTGGATGCTGGTGACTTGGATTTCTTGTGTGGGGATGTACTCTTCCACAAATTTCTTGCCCTGCAGTCGATGCCACAGAGCAGTCTTGCCAGTGTTCCTGTCACCCCGGATCACAATCTTCACTGGGGCAAGGATGGGCAAAGAGAAAAGAGAAAGGAAGATTAATCAGTCATACTTTACCAACTTGAAGCATCACACCTCTTCCATTTTACCTTGAATTAGTATTTTTATCAGGTAACTGGCATACAGGGGAAGAATACTTGAGGAGGCCAGCTAATTCTGGCTGGGCAGGACAGATTCTCCTGAAGTACAAAGGGTGCCCAGCAGTGGGCAAAAATGGAGCACCAGAAGACTTCCTCTGGGCCTGACTTTCTCCTAATCATATACTCTGAGTGACTATAGGGACCCATAAGATCAGGGCTGGGTTGCATAGACTTCACCTGACCAACTGGAAGAGCAGGGCTCGACAGTACCCTAGTATTTGGTTTTCCACTGACTTTTTTTTTTCATAGTACTGATGTTTTTGCTGCAGCTTTGTATAAGTCTGTACCCTATGTCACTCATTCCACTGTGCACCAGGTCTAAATTTAGGAAGGCCTGCTGGCTTTGGGCAGGGATAGGCTTGTACTCCATGAATGGGGTGAATGGGATAGGGTGTTGTCTTACACCCCTGTACTTTTTAGAGAGGCTCACCACTGGGTCTTTTGAAAAGGTAATAAAGAGCTGTTTGGAACTGACACTGTCAACAAAACCAGGAGGAACAGGAGCAAAGGAGAGGGGACAGGCTTGGCATTTGGCTGGGAAGACTGACACCTTAGGTAGGTGGGACAAGAGTCATGAATAACTGAGGATGCTGAGATGGGCAGGGAAGGCATAGATGTTAGGCTGGTGCTTCCTGGGCAGCCCCATGGGACATGGAGAGGGTTGATAATGCCATTATAAACACCTTTAAAGGCAAGAATTCCAGCCTGTCTGTAAGACTTCCAGGAGATCAGGAAAGGGTCTAGAAAGACATGGAAGCTTAAGAGGTAGGGTAAGGAGAAGCTGTGGGTTCCTCTGCCAACCTGCTTCTCCTAGGCTGTCTGGTCTGCCTGAAGTTAAGTCCCTCCTCATTTCTAAACCATTCTACAGTATCTGAAGCCAATGGCTCACCTTGGCCTCATAGTTGCTCTGGAATCAAGGGATGTGCCTGACCCCACGTGGCTACTTCCTTCCACAAACCCCACCACTTTATGGAGTTAGAATGAGAATGGTTCCCATAGGCACACATATTTGACTGATTAGGAAGATTAGGAGGTTTGTCACTGGGATTGGGCTTTGAGATTTCAACAGCCTATGGCAGGCCCAGTCTCTCTGTCTCCTGCTTGTGGATAAAATATAAGCTCTCACAGCCTTGCCCACCTGCCTGCTGCCACTGTAAGCTCTAATAAAGTCTCTCTCAGGTCCCACTGAAAAGCAACAAGCACTCTTAACCACTGAGCATCTTTCGAGCCCTAGATATAGATTCTTTATGTGTTTTGCCTTAAAAAAAAAAAAAAAAACTTTTACTTTATGAGTATGTATGTGTGGTTATATAAATTTATATGCTTCAAGTGCATACAGGATCTTAAGGAGAGGAAGTTATAAACAGTTGTGAGCTGCCATGTGGGTACTGTGAACTGAACCTGAGTCCTATGAACAAAACAGCCAGTGTCTTAACCCCTAAGCTATCTCTCCAGACACCCCCCCCCCACACACACACACACCTTTTTTTTTGAGACAGTCTCTCTATGAAGACTTGGTTGGCCTGGAATTAGTTGTAGAGATCCTCTGCAATGCTGGGATCAAAGGCCCATGGGACCACCACACCCATTGAAAGTACTTTCTAATTTCCAAGTAATTTCTCCACTGAAAGTACTATTTGGAACTTGTTACCATCTGGATCTTAACACCCCCCCCCCAATTCTAGCCTATTTAGTCCTAACATGATGCTGGTAAATCACCTTTAAATTGTGGGACCTGGGGCTAGAGAGATAGCTCAGTAGTTAAAAGCCTCTTCTACAAGTCCCAGCTTCAATTCCCAGCACTGACATGGTAGTTTACAACTGCCCCTAATTTGTTTCAGGGGATCCGATGCCCTTTTCAGGCTTCAACAGACATTAAATGAGCATGTGGTACACAGACATCCCTGCAGATAAACCACACATCATACAGGCTAAAATAAAAAAAGATGTGGGGGTCTGAAGCAATGCCTTGAAGGCAATAGTGGGACTTGGGTTCTCTCCCTACAGTACATACTGGCTGCTACAAGCTGAGTGGTCTTGCTTCACCATGCATTCCCACAATGATATGCTGCCACAAGCAACAGGCCAGCTGGCCAGGAACTGCATCTCTATATGCCTCTCCCGTCTTTCCAGAGCTAAAGTGGACCAGGCTGATCTCAAACTCACAGTTTTGCCTGCCTCTGCTGCCTGAATGCTAAACTTTTACTTTTTACATTTTCATCGTCCCATGTATAGCAACTGAGGAGAATAAGAAACCCGAGACTTGGGAGTAGCAGTAGGTGCCTATAGTCTCAGCTACTCAGGACACTGATATAGGAAGGCCAGTTGAGCACATAAATAAGTTCAACAGTTTGAGCAGAATAGTAACACTATTTCAAAACAAAACAAAGCAAATCAAAATAAAAACAGAATACACACTCTTACCTCCCTTACCACAACCCATTCTCTTCACCTCAAAGCGTATGCTGCATGACATTACTGCAGCTACAGGTGACTAGGCCATAGTTGGGCAGTCTTCTGTCAAGTTTCCTTTTCCAACTTTTTCTTCCAACCCTTTGCTGTTATATTCTAAATGTAGCTTTCAAAGACCATATGGCCCAATTGGAGAACTTTTTTTCTCACCAAATTTCTTGACTGCATTATGACTGCTGATAGAAATGGAGTTATTCAATAGTTTTTTAGGAGCTGGGGATATAGCTCAATAGTAGTGTACTAGCTGAGCGGGAACCTAGACTCAATCTCCAATAACGGAAAAAAAGAAGGAAAAGGAGGAGGAGCAGGAGGTAGAAAGGAGAAGAGAGATTGGCTAAATGGCTTAGTAGGTAAGGGCCCTTGCCAACAAGCCTAACAACCCTATTTTGATCCCCAGGAGTCACATGGCAGGAGAAAACTAATTTCTGCAAGCTGTCCTCTGATTGCCACATGCACACCAAGGCCTGCACATCCCTCCAATAAAATTCTTAAAATAGGTTTGTTTGTTTTAGTTTTCTCCAGACACAGTTTCTCTGTAGCTTTGGAACCTATGTTGGAGCTTGTTCTATAGACCAGGCTTGGACTCACAGAGATCTGCCTGCCTCTGCCTCCTGAGTGTAGGGTATAGGTGTGTGCCACCATCACCTGGCTAAAATAGTATTTTTTTTTTTTTTTAGTTACTATTGTAGTTTTCTCCTAGCCAATTTTGCCTTTTATTAAGTTGGGCAAAACTTTTCCTCATTTTGCATGGCATATAGTTGGAAGAGTTATAATATACTTTTTAACATTCACATTTACTTTAATATAGTCTAAAGTTAAATTTCTGAATAACATGCCAGCTGTAGTGGTGCACCCCTTTAATCTCAGCATCTGGGAGGCAAAGACAGATAGGTCTCCATAAGTTTGAGACCAACTTGGTCTACATAGTGAGTTCCAGAACAGCCAAAACTACATACATAGTAATATCCTGTCTTAGACACCTCCCCTGCAAATGTGAATGCCTTAACTCTGATCAACTCTATTCTGCATTAGGGGCTAACTCCAACTATTTCAGTATTGTGAAAAAGAAAAAAGAATGCTCATAAAAACCACTATTACCAGTGACTAATATAATCACTGCTTATTTAGGGCTTAACACATATGGACTCTTCCTTTGCTTTTTTTTTTTTTTTTTAAAATCCCATGCCTACCATTTCAGCTTAAATTCCATTTATCTAAAGAACACTCTTTAGTATTTACTTTTATAAGAACCTTTGCTCAGCAAGCTGCCAATCATACACTGAATATGAGTACAGCAGCACTCTGGCATAAGTGTGTGGAATCCCAGGTGGGTTGTTAGCTCAATGCTACTCCTTAGAATATGGTCACTTCACTCTGGCTGTAGTTTCTTCTTTTTGTTTTTGAAATTCAGACAGCTCACAATGATGTGGTGATCTGTGTGGTGTGTTAAAACGCTAGAATTCTTGGAGTTTGTTCTTTCCTCCTGTCCCTGCTTCCCAAGTGATGGGATTAAAGGCATAGTAGGCACCATGTCTGAGTTTGCTATTCTGACACATTTAAAAGAAAAAGGATTGTGTCCCTGGAGGACTGCATTCTGTAACAGAAAATTCAGTGCTTGGAAAGCATCAAGTTAACTGTGCCTCTTAAAGAATTATGCATCTGTACTTATTATATGGCTGGTTCGTTTCTCTAAAAGATTTCGGAAAATATGGAAGACCAGCTCTTCTGGGTCCCTCCTATCAGGACCACCAGGGGGCCAGTCCAGTAGGGAGCAGGCTTAAAAAGTGAGAAACTTCCAGTTCATACCTAAACCTAGGATTAGGTTTCAATACTATATAAAACTAAATAAGGAATCCCAATGTAGATGCCAAAGAACACAAACCTCTGAATATTTCTACTCAATATTCTCTTCTGTAGATTCAAGAGAAATACAAACTTTCAAGTTAACACATATGAAGTGCTTGTTTCAGAATGTGTTCAAAATCCTAATACGTTTCATAATGTTACAATATCACCCAAATACCACTGACCCTATAAGACACGTATTAAAGTGAGCAGTGTGTGTTGGGGGGTGTGAGTCAAAAGACTAACAATGTACAAATAGTTGAGAAGTAAACAGTGTCGAAACAGGGGATTGCCTAGAGAAGAACCTCCAAATGGAAAAACTCTAAAGAGGTCAAGAGGACGGTATGCTTCTAGCTGCATGCATACATAATTTATAACGAAGGGTAGATCGGGCCTTTCTTCCTGTAGGGCCAAGGATGCAGTTAGTGCCTTTTGGAACTTTTAAAAATATATTGTTTACAAAACCCTTCTTCAAAAAAAAAAAAAAGGGGGGGGAGAGAACGTGTGGTATGGTGGATATTGTTTGCAAATTGGCTTCGAAGTGAACAACAACAACAAAAATCTCAAGTGTGCCTCAAGTGTGGGCACGCGCTGGGGTCGGGAGGGGAGGCAGGCGGCACGGAGCCGCTAGCCACAGACCCGCGCGCGCACCCTCGCGTTATGTAATGGTCTCTTTCGGCAGGGTACCCGCACCAATCAGGGTCCTCCACCGCTGCTCCGCCAGTGCTACCAGTGCCGCTGCACAGCTCTTCTCTGCAGGTCTCCTGTGGGTGACGACCCTCAAGGAGCGACCATTATTCAGAGCCCAGGGACCCCGTCCACCCCGGTCCTCTGGTTCTCCCAGGCTCTCTCGGGCTGGGTGGATGCCCCAGGCACCTCCAGCCACCCCGGCCTGCCCGACGGCGCGGCCCGCACTCACTGTTGTATTGAACCCCCTTAGCGAAGCGCCTCTGCAGCGCCTGGTTCATGGACTGCAGCCCTGCGGGGATGTTCTTGTCCCGGCCCGGGGCCTGCTCCGACCCCACCAGCTTCTTCAACGCCGAGAACATCTTTCTGCTGGACGTGCGAGCCGGGCGCGGCCCGCGAGCTCAGCGGTAGCAGCAGTAGCGCAGCGCGCCTCGCACCATGTCCGGCCGGCCCAAGCTTCTCCCCAAAGCAGGAGCAGGCGCGGCCACAAGCTGAGGCCCGACGGTGGGAGCGGCCTCGAGCGAGGCTCTGGGGCCTCAGCCTCTGTAGCTCCGCTCCTGCTCCCGCGGTCCTCGGCGGAGCGGCCAAGCACCCGTCAGCGCCGCCATCTTGGCGCCGACGCGGCTACGGAGCGCAGAAAGGGACACGTAGACGCCGCATGCGCAGCGGGCTCACTAGATCCCACCCCTTTCGAGCAGCCCCTCCCCTTCACTCCCCGTCCAAGCCCCGCCTCCCTGCCCTCAAAGTCAGGCGGTTTCTTGTTTCTCTAGAGTAGTAATGCATAAATGTTTATTTGTGTAGTAAAGTCCGGACAGGGCTACTTCTTCTTCTTTTTGGATACCTTGAGCTTCCCCTCAATCAGTCGCTGACCCTGTTTCTTTATCTCGGCCCGCGAAGGGACGTAGCTATGGTCCACGTCCGCAAACTGGAAGGTTTCTGCACAGGTAAGAAAGGAGTGACGGCTCCCTCTTTTCAGAGACATTGCCCCCAGTCCCCTTTACCATTTGCTTTTGCTGCCATGGGCCTTCTCCTGTGTCTGGAACTCATCTCAGAGATGGACCGATGACTGAAGACTCTGTGATCTGCCCTAAGTCACCCAAGGCCAGGTGCCAAGGAACCAGCATTTGCCAAGATCACCCACACTAGCCATCCTTCTCCGTTCACTATGCCCTGCCTTTGCAGGAGAAATTCCACTAAAGGCCTGTTCCGGGCTCCCTTCTGGCCGATGCCATGGCATGCTCCTTTGTCTCAGAAAAGACAATAAATTCTCCTAAAGGTTAACCTCTGTCACCTCTATTAACCCAGCAGTAGTGGCTCATGCCTTTAATCCCAGCACTCAGGAAGCAGAGGCAAGTGGATCTCTGTGAGTTTGAGGCCAGCCTGGTCTACAGAGCTAGTTCCAGGACAGCCAGGGTTGTTACACAGAGAAACCCTGTCTCAAAAACAAACAAAACTTTCCCTTTAGCACCCACCCAGTTTGCCAGTGTGTTGGAGTCAGGCAGAGTGAATGCCATCTCTTGACTTGAGTTCAGACACTATCTAGTTCCAGCTGTGGTCTCTGTTCCCCCTTCTCCATCTCCTCCTTATGGTTGATATCTAGGGCCTCACCTATCATGTCCTCCTCTTGGTCCTCAAAGGTAATTCTGGTATTATGTTTCTCCTTTAGAGTTGATGACTCCAGGGCATCCCTCACCTTTGTGTCCACCTGCAGGGCAGAACCCTTATCAGCTTGGAGAGGACATGGGCTTTGCAGATACCCCTCCATGGCCCAGGGCTACCTCCTCATTTCTGGACAGCGTTTGCATGCGGTCAGCCAGGTATATGAGCTTTCCCTCGCAATACTCCAGCTTGCCGTACACATCAAGGGTGTCAGAGATTGCTACTTCTTTCTGTAGGCCAGAGGGGCAGCTTGTTTTTCTGGTAAGTCCACATGAAGACCCTATGCACAGCAGCTCCCCATCCCAGGGCTGGTACCTGGGTGGCTGGCAAGATGATGCCGATGAGCCGGATGTAGAGGTTGTCAATACCTGTCTGGATGGCCAGGAACAGCTGCTGGCTCTTGGTCATGTTGTTGTGGGCCAGCTGGAGCCTTGCTTCTTCCTCTTCCAGCATGGTCTTCATCTTTTTTTCAATAGAACTAAAGCTGTGGAGGAGGTAGGCACAGCAGCAGTAAGGATGGGATATAGTACTCAGGGCCCACAGGGGCCCTGAGCCAGGTCTTGTGTCAACTTCAGGGGCTCATAAATTCAGCTTCAAGCAGGTGGGTCCTTAGCTCTTCTGCAGATGCACAGGTTTATGCAGCTACTGGTTTGTATCTGTGGGGCCATCCAGCAGCCCAGGAGCATACCCAACAGAGCTGGGTGTCTGGTGGAACTTGAGCAGTGCCTCTTCAAGCTCCAGCTTCTTCATCAGGGCCTCCAACTGTGTCCGACGTTCTTCACAGTCCTCCATCTGTAGCTCCAGGTTCTCCTCTGTGTTCTTCTGAGCCAGAAAGCGGCCAGCTATGTCCTAACCAGTCCAGGGCAGAGAGAAACAGGTGTGGGCCTGAAAGGTAGTAGGGTCTCATAGCTCTTCCCAACGGATAGTGCAGCTTCTTGTTACTTAGGGCTCAGTCATAACACTGAATACTTGTGGCAACTAAGGTTTATGAAGGGCTGGACAGAGGGGTAGCCTGTACATGTCCTGATACATAGCTTTCATGAGGCAGAGGGTAAGTAACCACATCTACCATGAAGAGACCTTGTATCACCTTCAGTCAAGATGCTGTGGATGGGAGCTTAAGGACTGACAGTGGTAACTCAGGTAGGTCTGTGACAAAAGGAGGCCAGCAGAAGCAGCTGCTTACTGTGGCTGCCAAGTTGGGAAGGGACTAGAGCTGTGGTGAGAGGCCAGGTCCTTAGCATTTGGACTTTAAAATTTTGGCAGACTCTCTCCTGTACATAGAATATGGTTGGGACATGCCATTCATATGCTGGAGGTATCTTCATACCTCAAAAAGAAAGAAAGAAAAAAAAAAAAGACTTTTTCCAGGATTGGGAGCATCATGTTTGGGTACCTCCAACGGGGAGGTTAAGTTTTGTGAACTTTTTGCAGAGCACCCCAGGCTCTAGCCTAGCTTAGTCACCTTCCAAGGGTCAGGGAGACTTACCCAGAGGTGGGAGCACTGCACAGCAGATTTGACCCTCTCTACCAAAGTAGTAACTTCAGTCTGGTATTCCATATCTGCTATGGAAGTTTCTCTTTTCCTCACTGGACAGAGTAGAGAGGGAGGGCCTAGTCAGTATGCAAGAGTGACTACCTGATGGCTCTATAGACACTCAGGCTTCAAAGAAGACACCCAGGATGTTGGGTACCCTCATGTGGTACCTATACCTGCTCTCCTCAGCCTGACCCTTCAGTACCTTGGGAAACTCAAGTACAGACAAGGACCAGGAGCAGCATGGCATCATGTGGCTTTGGGAAGCAGTTCTGAGATGTCACTGGATGATTGAGCTCTAGTTGCTAGAGATAGCATCTCTGCAGCCACCTTGTGCCATAGGCTGTCAGATTCTTCAGGTACAGTCAGGGAGAGGCAGGGGCTGTTTGTCTTCCTCACCCTAGTGACCACTGGCCTCATGGTGACCTGGCTGGGCAGTTCCAGTCATTGCTGGTTACTAGAGACCCTGGCTGGACAAGGCAAAGAGCTGAGACTCACCCTTCATGGTCTCCATACTCATTAGATTGGAGGAGAAATCTAGGTCCCTCCGGCCCTGATGGGAAAAAGAGCCAGGTGAGAATGAGAAGTGAAGGATTCTCCCCCGCTCTTCCACCAATGGGTGAGGGCTGCCAAGGGGCTGGCTCAGGATGTACACGGCGGTACTTCTCGCTGGTCTCCTTGGTGTGGATCTTGTCAATAAGCTTCTTTTGCTGATTCAGCCGGTTCTCCCGTGCCCTTCGCTCCTCGATGAAAGTTGCCTCCCCTTGCCTCATGTTCCTCTGTGACATAGAGATTCAGTGGGGATACTGTCTCACCAAGGGTCCTCCCAGGGTCCTAAAGCCAGTGGCCAGTTTTTAGTCTTCATCTTACTGGACTGTGGAAGAAAGCTGGCTATTCTTTTCTTTTGGCTCCACTGTCTTGGGTGCCCTTTTGCAGATTCCTGGCTAACACATGCCTACTGACATTTCCCTCCAGCCCAGGCTCTCTCCTTTCCTCTAGTCCCTTGCCTTTAGTTGCTTCCTGGCCTGTTCCACCTAGAACCCACTAAACTGAATTTAACACATCTAAAAGCAATCCATCCCCTTTATTCTCAAACCTGGTCTCTCCTCCACTCTGCTTTTGTGGCTGAAAACTATCATCCCTCCTTCCTTGCTTATGCTTTCTTTCTCTCACAACACTCCTATCACTAAAGCTTACTGCGGTGTCCCCTTAAAATTTTCCCTGCCCTGTCTGCACCTGGCCACCCCCACTATACTACTGGCCACACAGCCAGTAGTTCTGCTCCGGCACCTTCTGGCACCTGCAGTTAATGTGTGCCACTATAAAATACAATCTGTGGTGGTTGTTTTGTTTGTTGCTTGTTTCCAAGACAGGGTTTTTCTGTGTAGCCCTGGCTGCCCTGGAACTCACTCTGTAGACCAGGCTGGCCTTGAACTTAGAGATCTGCCTCTCAAGGGCTGGGATCAAAACTGTGTACCACCATGCCCAGCATAAAACTCTGTCTGCTCATGTGTCCCTCTATCTTCTCAGAGGCAGTAAGCCTGAGGACCCCATATCTGCCACTGACTCATGCAGCTATGTCCATCTCTGTGCACTCACATGTGGCAACAGCCTTGGCTTTTCTGTCCTTTCTCCTGAGCTCTGATTACCCCTGGACTTTGTGGCCATTCAGAGCCCATTCAAGCATATTTTCTTGGAAAGCCACCCTAGAGACTTCTGAAACCCATTGCCTCTTTCTGCCATACTGGCTGAGATATGATGTGGTGGGCTACTAGATGAATTGCCCACTTCAGGAGGATGGGGCTTGCTGACCCCCTAGTCCTGTCTCCCTAGAGACAGGGATTCTGGTAGTGACAAGGTGAATAGATGCCCACTGTCCTGGTCACATTATGGCCTCTGTTCCCAAATGACTTTCTCTGTCCCATGGGTGAGCAGATCAGCAGGTAGGGCTGAGAATGGATTTCTCCAGGAATGATGGGTAGTATAGGCATAGGATATGCAGATAGATCTTGAACAAGATAGGGTCAGGTGAGCCAGAAATTGATGGTTCCCCAATCCTGGGACTCACCTTGACCTCATCAGTAATCATCATGGCATCTTGGGACATGACTGTCATATCTGACAGCTCCAAGCAGTAGTTGGACACCAGGTTCTGAAGCTTGTCTAGCTCTGTGGGGTAGCCTGCCAGAACCTGTCAGGATGGGCAAAGGCAAAGTGATAATGAAGCTACAGCTTCCTTTGGTGCCATCATACCCTATTGCTGGCTTCCCTGAGCTCTCTGAATTTCTCCCATCCTTCAATCCCAGACTGTGTGAGCCCTGGGGACAGGATAGGGGTTCTGTCAGTGGCTCAGCCTCTGGGAAAGTCACAGGAGAAAGAAGTGCTCTAGTATGGATAGTCATTGGTGATCTATGAACTCTGACTACCCAGGACAAGGAGATACAATGACTCAGTGTTGCACCTCAGCACAGGCCAACTCTGAAACCCAGAAGGGTTTGCTCTGGGGCATCTTTGGTTTGAAATGGAACAAAGTGACCTGAAAGATGGACTTGGAGCTGGATAGGGTTCAAAGTGAAATTCACTTCTAACCAGCTAGCTATGTGATCTTGGGATCACACCGAGCCTTTCTAAGGTGATCCTTACTTTTTTGGAAGGTTTCTGTTAGGATGGATGGAGAAGTATGATAGCATATTTAGCACAAGGCTAGGTGCATCGGTGGACAAGGAGGCCTAGCTGTTGATATTTTGCTGTTAAAATCTGTACATGCTGAATCTTTGCTGATTTTAAAAAAAATGTGGATATGGGGATTTGTTTCAAGTGTGTTTGTTCTGGAAAGAAAGTTCTACGAAGAACACCCAGTGAAAGAGTGTGGGGAGGGATTGAATAGTGGGCAGGGCCTCCAGTTGAGCCTGCAGCGCTAGGGTCAGTAAGAGGGACAGACCTGAGCATGATGCTGAGATCCTGGCTCACGGATATGACCCTGGCAGGGAGAAGCTGCTACATCTGCCCACTCACCAGCTCTTTCTCTGCAGCAATGCTACGCCACTCATTTACCTCCCCTTCTTAGGGGAGGTAAGATTCACTGCTGCTTTCAGTACCCTGCTGCCCTGAAGCCCTTTCTCCCCCACTTCCACTACAGATGCTCTGCTCTATGGGAGCCATAGTGAGAGTGTGCCTGCGAGATTCACAATTATAGTTTCCTAGGACTTACATGAGCCAAAATCTGCCTCCAATACAGAAAGCAGGGTAACCAGATCCAAAGTGGGCAGGAAGCTGTGTGAAAGGAGTCTAACATGAACCATGTTAGGGGACCTCCTAGGAGGGGAGTATGGCCCATCTTTGGCTCTCAAGGACCCAAATTAAACTGTTAAATATGTGAAAGAAAGAATTCTGGTGTGTGTGTGTGTGTGTGTGTGTGTGTGTGTGTGTGTGTGTGTGTTGATGATGATGATTTGCATCTATCTGTTTATGAGGCAGGGTCTCACTGTGTATCCCAGGCTGTCCTGGAATCTGTGATCTTCCCATCTTAGCCTCTTGAGTGATAAGATCACAGACCTGTGCTACCATGCCCAAGTTTAAGCCCAAATAACAGGTGCACACCATAATATGCTCATGTGGAGTAACAAAAATGAAGTTCTCTAAGGAAAGTTTCCACATACTTTTAGGGCCTCTTTGTGGGCTGCTTGGGAAGTGGGGCTCACCTTCTTCAGATAATCCAGCAGGTCTGTGTACAACATGTGAATGTTCTGGCTGGTGGTGATCTTGATCGTGGTTTTTTCGATGTTGTTCTCCAGCTGGCGGATAATCTGATGGTAGTGGTGGAGTTGGATCACTGAAAAGGCTTGGTGACAAGACCCACCTCCTGGAAACCTCAGGTCAGGTGTGAAGAGGCAGAGTCCTGCACAGGAGGGCACGGGGTGGGGGAAGGGAGTGGGAGGCTGGGCTTTTCACACAAGGGTGTTGTGCTCCCCTAGTCTTGCCCCTGCCACGAGGCCCAGCAGGTGAAGTCATTATTGAAGCTCTTACCCACCACCCAGTCACCATGTATAAAATGGCTTTGCTTCCCAACTTCATGTTTACAGCTGTGTGATAAACCTACCTCAGGGCATCGGTTTCCCACTCCTTGTCAGTAAGTTGTCCTGTTTGTACACAGCCATGTAAGGGCGCAGACTAACCAAAAGGTCTTGCCCATCTGGAGGTCTCACCCTCCACTGGAGGTCAGTTTCACTGGCTAAAGTGTTTTTGTCTTACAAAGACCCTCAGCAAAGGAGTCGCCCTTCCCGCAGAACCCTGCCTAATAAGTGGTCCAGCCCTAATACAGGGTCCCCTGTCTGAAGGTGAGATTCTGTCCTTGTTATAGAATCTCCACATCCTCTGGCTGGCGTAGAACCACACTTTCGGAATCTTGGTCGCTGAGTCCCACCCCTCCTGGAAGCTCTAGCGCACAGCCGGAGCCCTGCCTCCGCCCTGGTACCCGGGCACCTGCAGCAGCTTTAGCTCATCCTTAGTAGCATCAGGCTGGTTCCGCAGGCTGGCCAGTTCCAGCTGTAAGCTCTCCAGCTTCTGTCCCCGTCGTCGAGCCAGATGGATCAGCACGTTGTGTGCATTCACACGATCGAAGACGTACTTTCGCAGCTTCTCCCGAGCCACCTGGGTCCGGAAGGGCGCCCTCGTGTGGGTGCAAGAGGGAGCTCCGCGGGGATCCGCGGCTACCCCATAGGGAGCAAGAGGAAGGAACGCGCGCTTCGCTTTCCTTCGCCCTCTGACGCACTAAGAGGCAACATTTACTGTGGGCAAGCCTCAGGGACTGGGGCTGAGAGGGGCGAGTAATCAATCCTTTTGGTCCGTGTGTCGTCCACTCCCCCCACCCCCCACCCCCGCCTCGTTACCTCCATAGTACTGCGGCAGTGTGCCAGCTTCATGGATGCATCCTTCGCGCAGGCCTTGGAGATGGTCCACTGATCATACTGTGGAGAGGTGTTAACTGAGCCGAGAACCTGGCCCTTTTGCGTTCCCCTTGGCACTGATAACTCAGGAATATCCCCTCAGCGCTGCTAGCCCAGCAAGGAGACCTTTGGTCCTGGGACGCCTGAGCAGAGCGCACAGGATCCACTCCAGGGACATTCCTACTCCACTGTGATGGGGTTCGGTAAGGAGGTCAGAGAGCTCAAGAAGTGCCTGCTGCAGATGCTAAGCATTCTGGGTGGGTGTTGGGGAACCTGCCCTAGGCACCAGTCTCAAAGGTACTCATCCAAGTAGGCTTTCTGGTCCAGAGAAAGGGGTAGGGTATGTGCATGTGTTAATTGAGCGACCACCTCCTATTCTCCAGACTGCTAAGGGGGTGAGGCTTTCTCACCTTCTTAGCCAAAGCCCAGTCCTGGGCCCCTCGACGGAGGTTGCTGCGCAGGAGGCCCAGTGTAGCCTTGTTCTGTGCTGTCTTCTCCTTCACGCCCTGGATCTGGAGCGCCCGACATTGTTCTGTAGGTGACAGCGGGAACAAGATTACCAGGCAGTAGGCCAATCTTGGCAAAATACCCAGAGAGGCTAGTGGAATGCGGCATTGCCTCTGTGACCATTTCCCCCCTCTTCCCCCTCCCTGTTCTGAAAGACACAGGATTCCTTGCTCAAAGCGGTAATCTGCAAGGCTCTCCAGAGATGGATGCTGGGCAGTAAAGAGGGTGAGGCCAAGACCAGGAACCCTGTCTCTTTCAGAGCTCCTGTGCCCAGAAACAGGCAGATCCCCTTTTCGACCTCTCCAACTTTGGGACAATATTGTGGTAAATGCACAAGTCTCCTTGAAGCTCCCCTCAACGTGGCAGACCCTTCTGTGACCTTTGCCCACTTTGGGGGCCTGGGTGGGTGGCAATCCTCAGGATGATGCTCACCCTGCAGCCGAGTGATGGTCCTTAGCTCCTGTATTTGTGCCTCCACAGCTGCTTCATTGTGAATCTTCATGGTGGGCCTAACGGTCCTCCAGGGTACTATGTGCCTCTCACCCTCCCTGTGCAGTTGCCTGCTCAACTGAGCCCAGGTTGAGATTGTCCTTGGAATTTCAGGTCATTGTGATGAGACCAAGATTCTCAATGCCCCAGGAACCCTGAAATTCCATCATTCCAGAATCCGTCCTCAGGGTCACCTCTGGGTGCTTGCCCTAAGGGAAATGAGTCTTGAGACTGCTGATTCAGGAGCTCCAGAGGCCTTTGGGTAGTGGTGGGCAATTTGTGATGGTTTAATACAACACCTCACCCAGCACCCCCTCTTTCCTGTTCCCTCCCCTGCTCCTAGAGCCACAAAGCAGTTTGACTGTGCCTCCCACATCTAACGTCAATGTCAGTGCTTGGCGAGACCTCTCTCTTCAGCCCATACTTCTAGTTCAAAGCCCAGGCACTGGGTGACCTGGCATCCCACACCAGTTTCTGCCCATCCCTGTTCTATCTCTTCCAACTTTCCCAGAACTGTGCCTATCTGGTACCACCCTGCTTGGCTCCCACATCCCTCAGCTCCCGGGACCTCGAGTCACAAGTCATTGGCAGGGACAAGTCCATACATCTACACCCTATCCCTTCCCTTAGAGCAGTGTGCCAGGAGCAATCAGCAACCCAGAACACCATGGGGTATGTGAGCAGACACTTTCTGCAACCGAGTCTGCATGGGTCTGCATAACTAAGTATCAGTGGGGAGCTTACTCTTCAGGGATTTATTCTTCAGTCTGGGAATAGAAGGCTGGGTCAGGGTGTTGCATGGCTGGTTCTTCTGCTGAGTTTCCACCCGGCTGTCAATGCTTTCTGTTCCTGTGATCTCATGTGGTTGTCCCTCTGTGCCCATCTGTGTCCCAGTCTCTTCTTATAAGGATGCCAGAAAGACTGATTAGTTCCCATAACATCAGTTAGCCCTAATCACTTCATTAAAGGGCTCCTCTCCAGTAGTTGCCTTCTGAGGTCCTATGGGTTAGGGCTTCAGTATATGAATTGGGGGGGGGGTATGTAGTCAGGCCATGTGTATAACACAGGATACATTAGTGTCTATATCTTCATATGTCTTCTCACACAGATCCCTTACCTTTTAGACACTCCTTTCCAGTCTAAACTCTGTGTTTACCCCTTACCTCCCTTCTGGTCTATGCCTCATTCTCATGACCCTATGGTCATGGCTGCTCACATTACCTCCCTGGCTTTTGCTTCAGAGCCAACTTCTATCCCCTAGTATTGACTCTTTTCCCTCAGATACAGAACTCCTGAATTTTAGTGGGACAAATGGCTGTCCTGAGCAAGGCTGCCTTCCCGAGTTTCCTTTCAGTAGATGTACCATGTGTCTTAGCTCTGGCCAGTAGTGTATACAGCTGTGGTGAAAGACCTGTCCTCCTCTCCCTTTTTTCTTTCTGTTAAAGGGGATGAAGATGTAGTAGGCAGAGCTGGAGGGAAGTGGAGGCCATTACAACAGGGAAGAGATTGAGGGAAGCCTGGGTCCCTGACCCCAAAAGAGCTGAAGATGGCTTGTCCTCCAAAGCTCATGCTGGAGTTTACCCCCACCCCTACCCCATTGTGAGGTTTTAAGAGGGTAGAAAACAGGACTGTGTCATTCAAAGCAGGGCTTTTGAGAGATGAAAAGAATTTAAGTTACCAGGGTAGAGCCACCATGGCCAAACCTTGATGGTTCAGAGGAAGAGGAAGCAACATACACGTTCTCTTTCTGGCCATGTGACCTGTGATGTTTCTGGACTCTACCTGAACGACAACCGCCACCAAATGGCTGTTGGGCCTTGGGCCTCCAGAGCCATGGGCTAAAACATGTTTTTTAGTATTATTATTATAATCTGCCCAAGTCTGTGGTATGTTGTTGGCAAAGGCACAAACACTGACAGACCACCTGCCTAGATTTCTACAAGGAAACTAACTAGGCTCAAGTTTCTACTATGTGAGTCTTACTGCCACTGCCCACCATTTTGTTCTCATAGGCATCCAGTTGACAAGCTCTGTAGAGGTGTAGGAGCAGGCCAAGGCCAATTCTTTGTGCTCCTATAATGCCAAGGGACCATCTCTATTCTTTTTAATGGATCTGGTTGGTATGGGTGGTCTTACTCCCCAGCCATTTCCTTTGGAGCTCTGCTGCTTGTTACTTCTTGGAGAAGGAGCTTCACTGAGGCCAAGCAGGTAGGCGGTAGGCATGACTCATGCCCCTGCCTGGACTCTGGCAGCTCCTACCTCTGTTCTGATCCAGGCTTGCAGGAAGAGAGGCATTGATGTAACTGCATGGTCTAGATGGCTGGAAGGAACATCTGGTTCTGGAGCTGTTCTACATTAGGACTTTTGCCTGTCCTCCACTGTCAGCTAATGGACACATCTTTTCACCCTCTACACTTTTTGTTTCTTTTGGCTTTTCCAGACAGGGTTTTTCTATGTAGCCCTCGGCTGTCCTAGAACTCGCTCTGTTGATCAGGCCAGCCTTGAATTCAAAGATCTGCCTGCCTCTGCCTTCCGAGTGTAGGGATTAAAGGCGTATGCCACCACCACCCAGGCTTTCTTTTTAATATTATACCTGTATTTATTTATTTATTAGTTCATGTGTTCCTGTGCATGTGTAATGGGAACCCATGTACCATAGAAGAGATTGTGGTTCTTAGGGATGAAACTCAGTCACCAGACTTAGCAGCAGGTACTTTACTCACTGAACAACCTCACCAACTCTTGTTTAATTGAGTTAGAACTCAGGTAGGGAAAAGACAAGCCATTTATTAGCCACAACCCTCCATAATTATCCTTAGACTTGAGTCACAGAGGTCAGAAAAGGGACCTCAAAGCACCAGAGAAAAGATACAAATCTCTTTCAACACTTGCAGTCTGCCGCCCCCACAGCTGTGTGCAACAGGGTAAAACCCTCTCTGATATTCTGCTTCTTGCTGCTCTGGAGGAGACCCTGTCTTCCCAAGCTCTAAACTGAACTCCTGGAAAGTCCTGGATTTGGGGCAGCAATGGTATCACAGGTTGTCAGGTAGGCCTGCCCATACACATGTGTAGAGGACAGGTGACACTCAAGGGTGTGTGTGTGTGTGTGTGTGGTGAGATAGGAAGGAACAGCCTGGAGTTAGATGGTGTCAAAGTCTGTGCTCCAGGATTTTCCCTGTGTCAGATCCTCTATACCCCAGCAGCCAGAGCTCTTCTAGTTTCGATGATCTGTAAGAGACAAAGGGAGACAGCTGGATTAAGGTCTGTGGTTTTTGAGGGTCCCTGACTCTGATCTGTCATGACAAAAGCAGCTCCTGTCAGATGTGGTTACACAGGCTTATAATCCCAAACCTAGGAGGTAGAAGCAGGAATTCAAGGCCAGCCTGGACTATGGACCCTTTCTCAGATGAACAAAATAAGCAAGGGCAAGCAGGCCTGAGGTCCCTCAGATCCAGGGTCTCAGTCTTAGACACTCTTTTTTGGGTTGTCGGTTTAACTGCTGTGCCCTGTCTTAATTTCCTGGGTCTTCCTCCAGGGAATTCACTGCTCAGTCCTTGTTGTGACCTCTCCTAGCCTCAGCCCCTCAAATGGAAGACAAGACTGGCTGGAGGGAAGGGGAGCAGTATATCATTTGAGTCTCGTGGGCTTGTCTTCCTGAAAGTCCGTGCTGCCCCTCTGGGGCCCTCTTACCTGTGCTCATATCTTTGGGGAGTTGCCCTGTCTCCAGGAAGAGCCAGAGATCTCTGCATTTCTGAGACTCTGTCCTTGTCACCTTGTAGCTGGCCAGGGACCCTACAACTGGAGAGCAGGGAGCAGGAGGGTGGTGAGTTGGGGACCTTAGCCTCTAAGCTTTTCACACAGGATCTGGCTAAGCTCCTTCTGGACAGACAGGGTGGGTGGGCTCCAGCCAAAACTGGGACTGGATCACAGTCGGGTCCTTATTGGAAACATACCAACGTTGTAGAGTCCCTGGTAACTGATGCACTTTAGGGCCTATGCACCCACCATGGAGTACTCACCGGCAGACACCAGGAAGCTCCACTGCACAGGGTACGGAAACTTCCGCTTAATGAACAGCTGCAGACCGAAAGTCGCACCAGTGCCTGCCAAGAGCCAAGGAACCATTGGTCACCCTGCAGGGTGGTGGTCTTGGTGCCTACTGCACCTGCAGTGCAAGCAAGATGACTTGGCGCCACCTTCTGGGCACACACGGTGGGGCAGTAGGTTACAATTTTAAGCTGTGTTCTTTTTGCTCCCCAAGAGCCCTGGAACCAGCCTACCTGTGACAAAGGTGAAAACGCCCTTCATGAAGGCGTTCGACTGGCACACGGCATATTCCTCGAGTCCCTGGGATAGGGGTGTTGTTCATGGCTCAGTTTCCTTTCCTCCTTCCCTCCGGCTCCTCCTTTGGGCACGACCTAGCCTTGGCGAGGAACACTGGGGACTGGATATATCCCACCCTCCCCTAAACTCATTCAGCATCTCTATTCCTATGGCAGGAGGATCCTCCCTCCGCCACTCCCTGACGGAGCTCCCGTGGCTGGTAGTCTCCTTAAGATCAGCTTCGGAAGCCTAGATCCAGCACCCCAGGCCAGCCTTCTCACCGGGTGTTTGGCGGCCACCGCGTCATCCACTCGGGACAGGCCCAAATTCACCATGGTCGTTCAGGTTCTCCAGGAAAGATAATCAGACTGGGGGCGGGGCGGGGCGGGGCCTAAGACTCGGGCTTGCGCAGAACGTAGCGGAGAGGATCAGGATCTGGAAAGCCCGGCCTAAGGGGAGGGACCTAGATGACTCACGTGGGCTGGGAGGGGAGGGACTGGATCTCTCCTGGACCCGCACAGGTCTTGGAGTTGGGGTTTTTTGTGACACTGAAAGCAACTGTGGCTTTCCTCACTTAAAGAACGCAGTGGTCGTTTTTATCACATGAGATGGGGCTTTGCTTTAAGACTACAATTAAGGATTCTCCAAAAGTCACAACGGAATAGAGACGTTTGGAACTCCAGAAATTCAGTTGAGCCCACTTTTGGTGCCTATTCTGTGTCCGGGGCTGAGGTCCTATGGAGGAGTTCATAGAACTAGGTTGGGTGCCCACAGGAAGTCAAAGGTACTGACTGGACAGGGAGAGGCCAAAACATGGGACATCCAGAAGGCTCCCGGAGGGGAGCTGGTGGGCTGAGCGTTTTGGAAAGTATGAGCCAGGAGTGGAGGAAGATTGGATGATATGTGAAAAAGAACGCTGGGGACACAGGTGGGTGGACTACCTGATATTGACTTTGCCAACCAAGCATGAGAGGAGCTAGGGACAGAGAGGAACTGAAAATGCCTTTCAGGGAATCCAGTGGGTTGTGTGGCTTACCATGGAGTGTCTGTCCATGCAGATCCCTCACTCCAGATTAGAAGCCAAGTTGTCTGTGGCAGGACTCAGCTGTATGGGTTGGGTTCAGAGACTGGGCAGCAGGTTTGGGTGGGGTTAGGTTTTGCCAGGTGTTTATATCTGGGTGAAAAGTGTGTTGAGGATCTGGCTGTGGTGTGTACCCAAGTCATCCTAGCTCTGGGGAGGTGAAGGTCAGTTTGGGCTAATCTGGAGTGCCTGTTTCAGAGAGAAGGGGGGGGGGAGGAGAGGAAAGGGGGTCGGGCTTCATGGTTGCGTGCTAAGCAATTTAAATACTCAGCTGACTCCTCAGTCCATCTTTTTATTTTTTAGTTATGTATGTCTGTATGTGGGTGTGTGCATATGTGTGTAGGTGCCTGCATAGGTCAGAAGAGAGCAGTGGGTCCCCTGGATCTAAGTTACAGCCATCTATGAGAGACACGCAATAGGTGGTGGGAACTGAACTCCAGTCCTCTCTGAGTAGTGAGTGCTCTATCTACTGAGCCTCCTTTTCCTTCTCCTGCTCCTCCTCTTCTTTTTGTTTTTGCTCTTGGTTTTTTCAAGACAAGGGTCCCTGTGTAGCTCTGGATGTGCTGGCTGAGGCTGGCCTCAAACTCAGAGATCTACCTGCCTCCTGAGTGCTGAGATTAAAGGCAGGCACTACCACCACCCAGCAAAAAGAATGCTAATTGGGTGCTAGAGAAATGGCTCAGCAGAGGGCCTGGGTTCCATTCCCAGCACTCACATGCAGCTCACAACCATCTGTAACTCCAGTCTCAGGGAATCTGATGTCCTCATTTGGCTTCCAGAGGTACCAGGCACACATGCGCTACACAGACATATACACGCAGGCAAAACACACATATACCTAAAATGAAAAGTTTTGTAAAAAAAATATTATTGCTTATTAAAGTCATTAATACTTTGTATGAAATTTTGAGAAATGCAGATGCTCCTAAAAAATAAAAATGTACCTGTAAGTCCTATCAACTGACATTAGCTGGTACCTAACCGTGGAAGAGACATGAAGACATACAGCCGGTGTCACCGGTGCCTGTTCCCTTCAGGACACTTGGGGGCCCTGGAGTATCCAGAACGAGGTCCCTGAGTGGGGACCCCTCTGTGTTCACATCCCCACCCCAGCCTCTCACTCAGGTCTCTGCTGCCTCCCTTTTCCCCTCCGGTTCTGCACCGGTCCCTTGGTCGTCCTCCTCCTCTTCTATGGAGTGGGTGTGTTCACTGCTGAGTCTCTTAAGATGGGAACAGTGACTGTCCCTGGTGCCCCCAGATTTGCCCCAGAATAACTTTAGTTTGTCATGTCCATATGGGTGAAAGGGCCACCTGTATCCTTCTAATACTGCCCCCCATCCTATCCCTTCTCTGTCAGCTTGGATATTTCGGTGCTCTTCTTTCTCAGGGCCCAGGCCAGTAGTTGTCACTCAGGTTGCTACCTCTGCCTCCTGTACTTGCTGTTCACTTTTCTCTGCTGAATGACCTTCAAGATCCTGACACCTTGGCAAGGCTGGGTGTGTGGTCATCAATGGTCAGGGAGCTCCTGGCCTGATTGGCTACATTTAGCATTTTTTTCCATGGTGAATCCTGGCTTTGTACTCCTGGGCCTGGTCATAGCACTGCAGCTACCTGCTCCATTGCTATGGGCTGCACTGTAGGTGTCACCCTCTGAACCTTCCAGCAGGGAGACACTTGTCTCTTGAGAATGAGCCAGGGATGGCTCTCAGCAGCACTCAGTCCTTTGGGCCTCACTCAGTTTGTTCTTAGGTATAATGTGAACATCTGCTCAGTGGCCTCTCAGCCCCTTCTGGCTGAGTCCCAGACACTGAAAGCTTCCCTGTGCCCACTATCGGGGCCCTGTTCAGCTAACGGTCTTCCCAGAGTTCCTGAGGTCACTGTCCCCCATCCGTTTGCCTTTTGTTTTCTGGGGCTATACTCAGCACTGGCCACTCAAATTTCTGTCCCCTGTGTCCAGAGTGGCCATGGAGTTGCTACAATGGAAGAGATTGTGGGAATGAACTCCAAGCCTCTCTGCTTAGGGCTACAGCAGGCACTGAGTTGGTCTCCCTTTGGTCTGTCCACTCATTAATGGGTTTGTTCCTGGAAGCATGTCTTGGAAGGCTGTGCCGACTCCTCCCCAGTGCTGTCGTCTTGGTGACTCTCTGGGTCTCAACCTCAAGGCTGCACGGATGTTTGGGGGCCTCCCTTCCTTGCTGCCCTTTACTGCTGCAGACCCTCCTAGAGTTCAGGCTACCATTTTTACTAATTTGACTTTTATTAGTGCACACCGCTCATGTCCAGAGGGGAGTGTAGGGAACACATAACAGACAGCACATAGACATCATCTTCTCATGATCCCTCCCTTCTGTGTCCCCACTTGGTCTGGACATGGCTGCAGGGGCGGGGGAAGGGGCACCCTAGGATGCCCGGATCTTCATCTCAGCAACCTTGTAGGAGTAGCGGTGGCCTCGGCCTGTTAACCAGTTGATGCCATCTGCATAGCTCTCATGGGAGCCAGGCAAGTAGCGTCCATTGAGGTTGGACTGGTGACAGTCGTGATACCACCAGGCCCCGTGGAACAAAGCTGCACAATTTTTCAGGCCATTTGTATCATTATCCTGGTCATGGGTTGTGAATGGCTTGTTGCTGTGACTTGTCAGGGAGTCTCCTAGAAAGATTCACACCTGTCAGTCCTCAGGGCCAAGGCAGAGCCCAGCCAAGATGGGCAGTGGCAGCTTGCAGGCCCCTTTTCATATCCCCAATAACAGCTTCAAGATCTACACGATTTACCTGCAGTGCCCCCGAGAAACTCCCCCAGGGTCAGCTTGTATTTCTCCTGTTCTCCAGATACCCGGAATGAGCTGTACTTGGCATAGGAGGTTTCACCTTGGAAATCTCGTAAGTCGATGCGGAGCTCTTGGTTCCCTGGCCACATGGATGGAAGGAAGGAAGGAAGGAAAAGGCTGATGGGCCAGGCAGAACCGGGGAAGGCAGGTGCTGGCTGAGGCACTGTTTCTCACCATTGGCTGTGAGCAGGTGCAGGTAGTCATTGCCCAACCAGAACTCTGTGCCCAAATTGCCAAAGCCTCTCTTATAGGAGTCCCAGTCTCGGAAGAAGTTGATGGACCCATCCAGTCGTCGTTGAAAAACCTGTGGGGTGGGCAGGGCAGCCTGTGGGTGTGGGGCTCTGAGGAGTAGGGATGAGGGGTATGTCTAGGCCACCTCCTCTTTTTGTGCCCCCATAAGGAAGTGGATGAGGACAAGGTTTCAGGAGGCAGGTGGCACAGGAGAGTACAAAGGTGGACATCAGTGGCCCAGTGCAAAAGGCAGGGCTGCCAGATACTTGGATGCATCTGTCATGACTGGGGTCCTATTGCCCACGTAACTCCATGGAGTTCTAGATCCTGGTCCATCAGCGCTTAGGGTCTCCTTTGTAGCTGCACTGCCTTTTTTTTTTTTTTTTTTTTTTTTTTTTTTTTGTGGTTACTTTGCTATCTCTCTGGCTTCTGCCTCTGGCTCTCTCCGGGGGGGTGGGGTGGCTGCTGTATGCAAACTTCATATGCTCCGAATTGAGCCTTCTTACTCACCGTCCAGCCCCCACCATCCACATCCATGTCACAGAGCACAGTCAGTGGCCGGCAGTCAGGAAGATAGATGGTGTACCAGCCAGTCAGGAAGACCCCCCGAGTCAGCATGTCTTTGCAGCTCCGGGGCCCTGTACCGTGGGGAGGCAGGCAGGATCGGCCTGTACCTGGGGTGTGCTCCAGGGTCAAGCAAAAGGATCAGGTAGTATGGGTTCCTGCACTGTATTGTTGCTGGCCATCTGGGAGGTCACTTACCTCTCTGGCACAGGGTGTCTCCTAGCTCCTTCTCACCTGGGCAGGGGACATGAGTGTCATTTTCTTCCTTGGTCCCTTCCCAGCACAGATATCCCCTAGCACTCCATATTCTACTTGGCACGGCTGGTGTTGGACCCTCTTGCTGAAGGGTCCAGCACACCCATCCTGTCTGGCAGGCCCTGCTGGCTTCAGGCTTCTTTATGTGTGTGGCTGTCCTCTGTGCTTTGCCCCATCTATGTATGTCTAGAGTTGGGATAGGTCAGGGTGCTGGACCCAGTGATGCTGGACCCCTGATCCCGGGCTGTTGGGTAGGTGGGGTGAATCCTTCCTCCTGTGTCTTTGAGCCTTGAGCCTTTTCTGCCGCTCTTTTGCTATCATTCGGGGTTCCTTGGGCCCCAGTGAGGGGTTCTTCTTTACTCATAACTACAGGGTAACAATGCTGGGAATTTTAAAAGAGACCTCAGGATGCTTACCCAGTGAGAATGCAGCTCCTGTGTCACCTTTCTCCCCTGGAGGAAGACAGCATACCAGCCTGATTCCAGAACTGGAATCCTGCCAAATCTTCTGTCCTGGACCACCCCCAGCATCCAGCTTCTCCTCCGCTCTGTGAGCCCCCAACATTTTGATGTGCATAACGAGCCAGGGAGACTTTGGGGGAATCCTGGCGTGGTGCTGCTGGGAGCATCCTCCCCTCTTTGCGCCCAAGGTCTCCCAGCAAGACCCTAACCATAGATTGCTCCATGTGGAGCTGTCCTTGTTCCCTTCCTGAGAGGCCTTGGTTACCAGGCTCACCTTTGACTCCTGGAGGCCCCATGGCTCCTGGCTCTCCTGTAGATAGAAGGGGTGTTCTTACAGTGCTGGCCTCCATAAGGGAAGAGACTCCCTTCACTGCAGATTGTGTGTGTGTGTGCGCGCATGCACATGCACACACGTACATTGGTGTCCATGTGAGCAGAGCTTGTAGGAGAGAGACCTGAATTCCTAGCTGGCAAGGAAGTGGGCAGGCATCATGCACCTGGGTATCTCATAGGGGAGGAGGGTGTGGGGGCCGAGGTGCTACTGGTACTGCTCCCTCCCAAATCCTGTCCAGTAGACCCATGGGAGAGTTCCCTCTTACCTTTGCTGCCAGCAGGCCCCATCTTCCCTGGACTGCCTTGCAATCCCCGCTCTCCTGCAAATGAGAGGACTGAACTGGATCCCATTCCCTAGGTGGTACTGGAGGAGAACTGGACAAGGGAAGGTGATAGGGGAATCCCCCTGTTCAGATCTCTACCTTTCTCAGCAGGGCTGCCACGATCCCCTTTGGGTCCAGGTGGGCCAGGAAAGCCAGGGCAACTTTGGATGACAGCTACCTTGTCCTGGGCCCCCAGACCTACAATCTTGACATCTGTACAGAATAAAAGAGATAAAAGAGGGGTGGTTTTGGAGTGGCATTAAAAAAATCTCAGCTTCCTGCACCTACTCATGCCCCCAGGAGGCTGAATGGCAGCCTGCCTCTGGATGTGTTCCCAAGCTGCACTTCTAATATGTCCCATTTCCTGCTACCACACACGCAGGCATATACAGATATGTGTGTGGCCGCATTCCCAAGCAGACCCCTCTCACCTGGACAAGCACCTCCCTCCAGGCCCAGGGCCTGGGAGGGTCCGAGATAGAGTACTGCTAAGAGGGCCCACAGGGTAGGCCACCCCATTCCTCTGGGCACAGGAGCCACTCCTTGACTCCCTGGCTTCAGAACTGAGACACTAGTGAACGATGTAGGAGCGGAAGGCTTTCCTTGCCTGGATTCCTCACAGCTCAGCTTTTTGTTGTTGTTGTCCCTGACAAGCCCAAGTGAAGGCAGGCACACTTCCCATGTGTCACCAGATAAGCAGCTGGTGGTCACTGGCTGATGACACCCAGTGGTACCCTGTGGGCCATGAGTACAGTGTTTAACAAACAGCCTCCCAGGAGACACATGCAGATGGTGCTGTGCTCAGCACACTTGCCTGGCCAGCACTGGGGATTTGTGGGAATGGAGACATTACCACTGAAAGACCCCCACTATGCTTATTGCCTGTTTAAATTGCTCTTGCTAATTTGCCAAGGTCAAACTATGAGAAAAGTACAGGAGGGAACCAGGTGCTGCTCTCATCCAACGCCAACCAGATATCTGTGGTCTGCAGCTTGGACCAAAGCAAGGTCAGCAGGACAGTGTCCAGTATGCTGAGATAGTCATAACTGAATTCTTTGTATTCTTTGTGCCCAACCCGAATAACCAACTGTCCTTGGTTAACTACAACTGCAACATTTAGATGAAACAATGAAATCCCTGTAACCATGCTTCTGCTTCTGTAAGCCTGCTTCTTGCCACCCCAACCCTATATAAACTGCCTGAGTTTTAACCTCAGCACGCTCAGTCCCCCGAAAGACTGAAGCGTCCACAGGTACCTGTGTAAACAATAAACAACCTCTTGCACTTGCATCCAGTGGTCTGGTCTCGTCTCTTGGGGGCAAGGGCCTTCCCCCTGACAGGCTCCAAACTCTTGGGGTCTCTGGGGGTCTTTCACCACCTCCTTATCCACCTTCCTCTTTTGTTTTTCCGTCCTCAGTAAAGACAGTTGCCCTCAACAAACTTGGAGCCTACTGATGAGAAGATTCCTGAAGAACTAGCTCCGAAAGGCAAGGTTGGACAACAGGCTCCTTGGGAAATTGCCTGATGGGATTGCTAACTGCTGAGCCCCCCAAGAGCCAAGCACTGTGCTGAGCGCTCCTCAGCCTCCCATTCATGCGCACAGCAGACAGAAGTAGCCTTGCTGAGAGTGGCAACCAGGCCATTCTGATTGCCCTGCATACCTTCATGGCATTGGTCTGGCTAGGGATGGGTACAGCAAGGCCAAAGTCACTGCAGCCAGTGAGCAGGGTGCCCACGGGGAGCTGAGTGGCTGGAGTGGTCAAGGAGCTGGTGACAGACAGATACAGCTAGTGTATGGAATGCTTACCAAGGCTGCTCTGATTGTGGTAATGACCTCCAGCTTGCCTTCCTTCTCTTGTCCCCTGGGCAGCTGTTGTGTCTGAAGCTCCCTAGGAGGCCCTGTATTGACTCCTGGTGACTCTCAGAGGGTTCCTCTCTTTCTGTCTCAGGCTTTGTATCCATCCCAGCCACCAGAAGAGTCTATTTGCCATTACTCCCCAGGAAGGAGCCAGGAGGAGGTTAGTTAGAGAACCAATCTTTCAGCCATATGTCTGTCACCAAATTAGAACCAATCAAGCTGGGTCTTGGCCTCTGGCGGTCCCTCACTAGCTGTGTGATATTCAATGTCCAGAAAGTGCCTTTGTCTGTCTGTGTCTTGGTTCTAGATCTATTAATGAAGGACAAAAGAGAAAAGTTAATGAAGGACTGACCTGGAAACCAGTATCTGTTCCTTGGAATTTGCTAACTTCCTCTCACAAGGCCCTGAGATAACAAAAATTCACACTGCCCCTCCTTTCTGCCCCTCCTTTCTTGTGAGTCAGCAGGTGGTAAATAGGGTCCTTAGGAAACAAAGAGATAGCTGCAACTCCGGTTTGCCCAGACAAGATTAATTAGCACACCCTGAGGCCCTAAGGCCTGTTGACCCTAATAGCAGACCATCCGGCCTCCAATGGTCACATACTCAATGGACAGAGGGTCCCACCCCCTCCCTAAGCTTGTGGGTTTGCCTTTAAAAACACCTGGGCCTGGGGGGAGGGGGCTCCTCTCTGCGTGCTGGAGGAGCCCTTTTGCGCAAACATTTCCTGTTCATTTTTTTTTTTTTTACATTTCCTGTTCATTAAAGCCTCTTGCCCTCTTGCGTTTTGCAGCAACTGGACTGGACATTGAGTTCTTGGGGGTACCGACCGAAACTGGAGGACTCCTCATTCTGAGGGTCTTACATTAAGAAAGCAATGGGAATCACTGCCCTGTGTTCATCACTGTCTGCATTTCTCCTGTGCCCATCATCTGTGGACTGACTCACAGTCATGGTCAGAGTTCCCTTGGCCAAGGTCTATTCCCTTATGTAGCTGCTTCCTTCTCCTGAGGCTGACCACCAAGGTCCAGCTACCAAAGTATTGAAGTTCAGCAATCAAAAGCACCCTTTTGTCTACCCTAATCAACATGTCCAGTCAAAACAAACTAGCTGATCCTTTAAAACTGCCATTTGCCTATGGGTCACTTCTGTCTCTTCTCTATCCAGCAGCAGGCCTTTGTCACTCTGGGACAAATATCCCTTCCCCCTTTCCCTTGTTCCCTTTCTTTCTCCCTTGTCCCCTACCTCCTGTCTTTGTCTCTCATTCCGTGTCCTTTGTCCTTCTGGGGCAAATAAATCTCCTTTGTGCTGAGAACTTGGTCTTGGGTGTCTTGTGCCAACTTCAAGATCCTTTCAAATACAGTTACTTTGTAAAAGAAGTTATTTTTTTTCAAGAGTAAGACTGCTGGTGTGGATGAGTTAGAAAATGTATCAAAGCACAAAGGTTGTCCTTTTACTACTGAGAAAGGTGGGAGGCACTGAGGCTGCTTTTTGCCTAGGGGGCCCTTTCTCCTTTGCTTGAAAGTGACCCCTTACAGCTTCCTGGGTCTCTCTGCCTGCAGGCAGATTGGGCAAACTCTGCTGCTCTTTTCCTTTCCCACCCTGCTTTCAGGCCCCTGACTTCCCTCTTCTCTGTCTTAATGGACATCAATTCTTGCTGGATATGCTCTTTCCCGTCCCTGGTGTGACCCCTGAGGATCATCAAAACAGCAAGCTTCCTAGCATAGCAGCTTCCTCCTGGATCCCCACCTCCAGCAAGCTGAGGTTCTGGTTGCCCAATCCGTTTTAAAAATAAAAATTGTAATGTGGAGAACATTTTCCAGAGTTACTCTTTTTTTTTTTTTTTTTTTTTTTTCCTTTTTCTCGTTTGTTTTGGTTTTTCAAGACAGGGTTTCTCTGTGGCTTTGGAGCCTGTCCTGGAACTAGCTCTTGTAGACCAGGCTGGTCTCGAAGTCACAGAGATACGCCTGCCTCTGACTCAAGAGTGCTTGGATTAAAGGTGTGCACCACCACTGCTAGGCGACAGAGTTACTTCTTTTTAGCTAACTTTACACCACAATCAATTTTTTAGATTTTATTTTTATTTCTGTTTAAACATTATTTTATGCATATGGGTGCTTTGGCTGCATGTATGTCTGTATACTACATGCATGCCTGGTGTTCATGGAGGCCAGAAGGTGTTAGATCCCCTAGAACTGGAGGTATAGATTGTTATGAAGCTCCATTTGAGTGTTGGGAATTGAACCTGGGTTCTCTGGAAGAGCAGTTAGTGCTCTTAACTGCCAAGCCATCTTTTCTGCCTGTAGATTTTATTGTTTTTTAATTGTGTGCATATGTATGTCTGGTGCATGTGCCTAAGGAGGCCAGAAAGGGAGTTGGATCCTTTGTTGCTGAGGTCACAGGCCGTCAAGAGCCATCTGACTTGGCTACTGGGATCCAAGCAAAGACAGTATATGTGTTTAACCTCTGAGCCAGCTCTTCAGCCATGCTAATCACTTTTATACACTATGCACTTAAATTATTTTATTATTCTTCCTCATTTTTTTTTTTTTTTTTTTTAATTTGTAATCCTAGCACTGGGGAAGCAGAGGCAAAAAGAGCTATACAGTTTTAAGGCTAGCCTGGTATACATAGTTTCAAAATCAGTGAGAGCTAAATAATGAGACTATCTTTTAAAAAAATAATTCATTTAACTTTATTTTATGTGTATTGGTGTAAAGGTCAGATTTCCTGGAACCAGAGTTACCAACAGTTGTGAGCTGTCATGTGGGTGCTGGGAATTGAATCTGGGTCCTCTGGAAGAGTAGCCATGTTTGCTCAACTGCTGAGCCATCTCTCCAGCTCCAAGACCCTTTTTTTTTTTTTTTTTAATTGGGCTGGGATGTAGCTCAATGGTAGGATGTTTACCTTATAACTGGTGCACTGGCTTTGTTCCCCACTATTTCTAAGACAAGATAAAACAAAAGGAGCAAAACCAAAATCAACGTAACTGGAAACCTATTAGAAGAAGTTCCTTCCTACTTGAGTTCTGCCTATTCCATTTCATGTTGGATGCCATCACTATGGCATCCTTTTCTGCAGCTCATAATTGTGTGTGTGCATGTATGCACACACATATGCAACTGTGTGTGTGCAGGTGTACATGTAAATGTACAACTGTGTGTGTGCAGGTGTACGTATACATGTACAACTGTGAGTATGCAGGTGTACATGTACAACTGTGTGTGTGCGCAGATGTACATGCATGTGTACAACTGTGTGTGTGCAGGTCTACATGTATGTGTGCAGGTGTACATGCATGTTTGTGTGGAGGCTGAAAGAATTTAGGGTGATTTCTTTTGGGCACTATCCACCTTTTTGGTTTGTTTGTTTGTTTGTTCTTTTGAGGCAGGGTTTCCCTACTATGTAGTTCTGTCTGTCCTGGTACTCACTCTGTAGACTAGGTCGTCCTTGAACTCAGATCCTCCTGCCTCTGCCTCCTGAGTGCTGGGATTAAAGGTCTGTGCCACCATGCCCGGCAGCTATCCACTATTAAAATAAAGATTATTATTATTACTTATTGTGTGTATTAATATTTATTGTGGGTGGTGTGATGTAGTTGTGAGGGTACAGGCATGCACATTGCTACTGTTCATGTGTGGTTAGCAGACAACTTTTGGAAGTCATTTCTTGCCTTCTGCCTTGTTGAAGCAGGGTTGTTTGTTTCTGCAGTATTGGCTTGTTGTAGTATTGGCTAATTCTCCACCTCCCAGTTCCCCATAAAGACACTGGTATTGCAGATGCATGTATTACTGCTTCTGGTTTTTATGTATGCAGGGTTCTGGGGGTTGAATCAGATCATTTGGTCTGCTGAATTGACCATGAGAGGCGGAGGATGGGATGGGGGCCTCTCAGTGGTTTGGAGCCTGCCAAGTAGGCTAGACTGGTTGGCCATTGAATCCAGGGATCCACCTGTCTCTGCTTCTCCTATGCAGGGATTACAAGCTTTCATGCATTACTTTTCTAGATTCTAGTGTGTAGGCCTGAGGCTGACATCCATGTCTTCTTCTGTTGTGGAAGAATCTTTTTGTACACTGTGATGATGCGTCACCGTGATGGTTTAATAAAAAGTTGAATGGCCAATAGCTAGGCAGGATTTCCAGGCACAGAAGACATTGGGAAGAAGAAAGGTGGAAATGTGAGGAGACATAGAAGAAGCAGCATGTGTAATGCAAGTGAAGGTAACTAAGCCACCTAAAAGGATGTAAACTAAAAAGATATGGGTTAATTTGAGTTATAAGAGCTAGTGGGACAAACCTAAGCTATAGGCTGTTTTCCATAATTAATAATAACTGTTTTTTTTTGTTTTTTTTTTTGTTTTTGTTTTTTTTTTTTTTGTGAGCTGGCAGCCCAAAGAAAAATCCGTTTACACTTGTTAGTTGTCCGCTACTTGATTTTAGGGAGGAAGGTGTAAGGAGTACGGTTTTTCGCCTGCTGCCGGTCTTGTCCCGCCGCCGCGCCAGCCCCAATTAACACACCGAGACTCTGTATTTGATATAATTCTGTTGGCCCGTTACTTGTTTCTTATCAGCTAGCTCTGTCTTAATTATTAACCCATTTCTATGTATTTCTACATGGTCTTACTGGAGAGCGGGGGGGGGGGGGGCTGGCGGTTCTGTTCTCTCCCATCTCTCAGGTTGACTCCTCCTTACTACTTCCTCTTTCCTCCTGGTCTCCTAGTCCCTCCTACCTCTTTCCTATTGGCCAATAGTGCTTTATTCATTAACCAGTATGAGAAACATATATACATAATGGCATCTACCATCAGGAAGGTTATTACTTATTTTCCTCAACATGTATATTAAGGTCTTAGGATATAAACCTATTGGCATGCAGGGATATTTACCTTATATTTTGAGACATGGTCTCTCTTTGAACCTGAAGGTTTGGCTACAGTGGCTAGCCAGGCAAGGTCCTGGGATCTTCCCACTATGGGCACCAGGGATCTGAACTCAGGTCCTCACACTAGTTCGGCAAGCACTTTGCCCACGGCACCACCTCCCTGGTCCTATGCTTGGATTCTTTTGCATGGGCTCTGGAGACCAAACTCGCGTTCTCATACCTGCAAGCAAGCACTTTACTGCAGGTCAATCATCAAGTTAAATTTTCTTCCACTGTCACAGTTTTTATTATATTTATTTTTTACTGGTCTTTTGAGATAGGATCTCTCTGTGTATCCCTAGCCATCCTGGAACTCACTCTATAGACCAGGTTGTCCTTGAACTCACAGAGATCTGCCTGCTTGGGCCTCCCAAGTGCTGGGATTAAGAACATGCACCACCATGGCCCAGCTTTTTTTTTTTCATTTATTTTATTTAAAATTTTTAATTCATTTTACATATCAACAACAGTTCCCCCTCCCTTGTTTCCTCCCTCTCACCTCCCGCCCCTCCCCACCCCACCCCATCCAGTCCGCAGAAAGGGTAAGGCCTTCCGTGGGGAGTCATAAAAGCCTGGCACATTAAGTTGAGGCAGGCCATTTCTTTCATTTTTAAAAATTTGTTTTTGTAGTAGTGTGGGATTGAATCCAGGACCTTGTGCCAGTGAGTGACACAGGCTTTGTACCTCTTATCCTTTATTTTGGGACATGATCTTGCTAACCTGCCCAGGATGGCATTTAATACTCCTTACAGTCCTCCTTAGGAAACCACAGTGGGATCTGGCTGTTGGGCACTTCCAGCAGCTGACCAGCTCAGAGGTTGACAAGGTACCAATGTGTCTTCACATAGGGCAGGCCTATCCTGAGCCTGCCTGTTGTTATGGACTCCAGTTCTGCCAGCCTCCCTCATGCTCCCCTCTCTCAGACCATCCCCACATGCAGGCAGGGTGCCGAGGCCTCAGCCAAGAACACAATTTGTAACGCTATCCTTCAGCCAGCCTGGCTCTGGCCCTAGGCATAGAGGCCTTTGTGGTATACAGTTATGGCACGTCCCAAAGATCCAAGGCACAGTTTATATTTGATTCTTCCTGTCCATGATCAGTGATGTGAGGGAGCCAGAGAGTGGGTGGGAGGAATGGGGATCCAGAAAGAGAGGAGGGCCAGCCACCAGAGGAGGCCTGTAGAGGATTGTAGCAGGCACTGCCTTTCTCCTTCATACCAGTAGAGGGCGCTGGTGGCTGGAGGAGAAGGCAAAGTGTTCTTTTCCTCTTGCTCATTTGCAGACAAAGGGTCCGTGGTCTGGCTCTGGCTGCTGGCAAGTAGTACCCTGCAGCTTGTACCTCATGAAGTGCTATATTGCATGGATCACAGAGCCTCGTGGTGTGTTGTACTCCATTCAGCCTATTTTCCCTGTACCCGGCTTCCCTGCCACTGCGACTCTGCAGGCCTGCCTATGCCGATGAAATCTGGGGAGGTCTTTCTGGACCCTCCCTCCCACAAAGGGAGGTTGGGTAGGTTCAGTAGGCAGGTGGCCTTTCCTTCAGAGGATCCTCACCCACCACAACCACAGTGTCATTGCTTCAGTTCACACATCTTCCTTGGTGAGAAGGAAGTTCTCAAAGTTCAAGTCAGTGCCCATTCCTGGGTGGACCCCTTCCCAGTGGTTCCGGGGGCAGGACTTCGTGCACCCCCTTACGTGGTAATTGTAGGGAAAAAGGACCAGCCAAAGGAGCACACCCTGAGCAGAGCCAAAGAAACACACTTTGGCCCTGCAACCAGAACCAAAGAAGTGTACCCTGACCCTGAAACCAGTACCAAAGAAACACACTTTGGCCCTGGAATCAGAGCCAGTGAAAGAAATGCACCCTGATCCTAAAATTAAGTCAAAAAGCTAAAAAGGACCAGTGAAAGAAACACACTTTGGCCCTGTAATCAGAGTCAAATCTGACCCTAAACCTGTGCAGAAAACTAACCAATCCTTGAGCAGGAGATCTAGCCAGTCTGAGCTCAGGGACTGAAATCTGACCAATCCCCACCCTAGAAATCTCCCTGGAAAAACTGCCCCTAAGAAGCGTGATATAAACCCTGTGTCTGTTCAGCTTATGGCTGTCCTGGTGCCCAGCTGTCCTCTTCTACTGTGGCAGAGGGCAACCACTCTCCTGAATTCTTCCTTCCCAATAATTCTCTTGAATGAGACCTTTCTTTGTGGAGGAGAGAAGTAACAACTTTTCACCACAGCCAAAGCAGAACTGAGCTAGGTGAAACCTTCGCCTACCAAATTTGAGTTGTTAGGCTCCAGGGGATCTGAGCTGAACTGAACAACCTCACTGGGAAGCCCTCTCCTAACAGCAGAGCTGATACACTGGGGAAGCATTTCCCTGGAGCAGGGCTGTAAGCTGCTAGGCTTACTGTGACTCATGGTATTCTTTAGCTCCCAAGTGCCAGAAATACCTTTCCATCTGAGCTGTAACAGTATTCTGTGGCTCCCAAGTGCCAAAATCTATCTCCATCCCATTCGAGCCGTCGAAATGCTCAGTCTGTTGCCTATACCTATGTACAGCCCTTTGCTGCCAACCCAGGGGCTATTTTAGGGAAAATACCATTGGAGGTTCTTCCAGGTCCAAGTGTCACTACTCTCTGGTCCTGAGTTCTGTCTGCTGACCTCCTGAGGAGAAAGCGGGGAGTGCAATGGCTTGTACCATTCTTCTCTGAGGATATGTAGCCATAGAATTTATTGGAGGTCCTGCCTGTACCTCATGACCTGTGCTGGGCACTAAGGGGAGTGTGTAGGGGGTCTGACTGGCAGGGCTGATGACTAGGGTCTGGAACATCATTTGCTCCCATGGACAGGGAAGATGCTGCTACCATGTAAGTCCTGCCAGCTACAAGTGCTACTGTGCTATAGAGACTCTAGACTTCAGCAGTGGCAGGTCCACAGTGACTCTATCCATGCATCTGTCATTCGTTTATGTTTTTCACATGTCAGATTCTGAATTAGGGACTGGGGACATAGAAATTCATTTTCAGTTCACCGTTTGTGTGTGTGTGTGTGTGTGTGTGTGTTTGTGTATAGGGAGAGTAAGAGAGAGATTTTTAATTTTTATTTTTATTATTTTATGTGTACAAGTGTTTTTTTTTTCCTCCTGCATGTATATCTGTATGCTTGGTGCCTGAGGAGGTGGTGTGCTTACATATGGGTGCTGGGAATCAGACCCATGTCTTTCACACCAAGTGCCCTTAACTGCAGCATGAAAAATAAAAGATCCAGAGACTGATATTGGGGTTCAAGCTTCAAGCTGAAGGTCAGAAAAGCAAAGTAGCCAAGCCAGTAGATCTTACCTCTACCCAGCTGAAATGGCAATCCTATCCTTACGAATCCTCAGAGGCAAAAGCTCTCAGTTCTTGGCTCCTCCTGCCTTTTATTCCTGCCTCTGCTCAGCCATATCATTCCTGTCTCCACCTCCCTTGTGCTGGGATTAAAGGCATGTGATCCTAGGTGCTGAGATCACTTTTGTGTGATCAGTTTCATGTAGTCAATGTGGCCTTGAGCTAACAGACATCCTGAGTCTTGGGATTAAAGGTGTGTGTCACCACTGCCTGACTTCTATAGCTTGTGGCTGGCTTTGCTTTCTGAATCTTCTGGCAGGCTTTAATAAATCATAAATAATATATCACCACAATTCCCCTTTTATGGCTTAATATTTTTTGTTTGAGAAAGTAAAAGGCATTTTTAAATGTTATAGTCTGTTTGCACTGTATAACCAAACTTTTATCCATGACATATGAAAGGATACCATGTAATAAGTTATGAGGACTCTGTAGCCAACAAGATTTATCATGTCTCACCCAATCTCAGAGTTGTTCCATAGTAGTGGGATCAGCATATATGTACCAGTCCTGTAGTCTTTCTTGGCTTCTTTCTTCATGTCTACAGTCAAGATTTTCAGGAGGTCTTTCCCAATCAAATCTGACCTTCGTTAATTTTGAAGAGAACCATAACTTTTTGTTATCTATGGAAACAAAGGCATAACCTCTTCCCCACACAACATATTTTTTGACTTCCATTTTGAAGATAAGACATTCTCAGAATATATGGGTTGGTTTAATTTGGAAGTTTTCATTATCCAGCATCTTTCAGCAGCTATTGTTTCTTGTATATTAGCATTTGAACCATTCAGAGTCAAAAAGCACCATACAGGATCCAGATACCCTTGTGTACTTCCCATTTTTACCTGGCTCATTCTTTTTATATTACTTTACTCTCTTTAAATACTTTATTATCTTTAAAGTGTTTGTTTTTTTTATGACTGCCTTTAGCACCTAAGCACCTTTTTAAGCACACTGTACCTTTTTAGAGGTTTTCTGTGTCTGGATCTGGCATGACCCAGTGCCTTCTGACCAAGTAAGACAAATCACACACTACCATGCCGGCCAGCTGCTGTGTGGCTCAGCTTAGTGCACTGCACTGGTACTGGCAGCTGGCTCCATCCCCTTCAGGCCTGCAGGCAGTGGTGGGAGCTGGGCCTCCCTGCTCTGCAACTATCAGCCTACCTGAGAGACTGTGGGACTAGGAAGCCGTGTCTGGCTCCTTATCCAGAACTTTTTGTTTTAACTTTCTCAGGCCCTATATTTGG
The DNA here is from genome assembly GCF_943737965.1 of Phodopus roborovskii. NCBI lineage: Eukaryota > Metazoa > Chordata > Mammalia > Rodentia > Cricetidae > Phodopus > Phodopus roborovskii. The sequence goes on from NW_026126418.1 coordinate 66,459,069, forward strand.
GTAGTCAAGCCTCCACATTGGACTCCATATGTAGTAGTTTCTTGTCAGGACTGCCAGGCCATAAATAAAGATGCAAAGGCTTATTATTAACCATGAAAGCTCGGCCTTAGCTTAGGCTTGTTCCTAACTAGTTCTTCTTCTTCTTCTTTTTTTTTCCATTTTCTTTATTGAGCTATACAATTTTCTTTTGCCAATCCCTTTTCCTTCTTCCCTTCCACCTTCTCCTGCCTCCCATCCCAATTTACTCAGGAGATCTTATCATTTTCCCCTTCCTAGGTAGATCCATGTATGTATCTCTTAGGATCCCCTTTGTTACCTAGCTTCTCTGGGGTTGTGGCCTGTATGCTGTTTATCCTTTGCTTTATGTCTAATGTCCACTTATGAGTGGGTCTGGGTTACCTCTTTCAGGGTGGCTTTTTCTAGTTCTGTTTATTTACCTGCAAATTTCAAGATGTCAAGTACTCCATTGTGTAAATGAACCACATTTTCCTTGTCAATTCTTTAGTTGAGGGGTATCTAGAATAATTCCAGGTTCTGCCTATTATGAATAATGCTACTATGAACATAGCTGAGCAAATGTCCTTGTGGTGTGAGTGTGCAGCTTTTGGATATATGCCAAAAAGTGGTATTTGCTGTTTCTTGAGGTAGATTGATTCTCAAATTTTTGAGAAACTGCTAAACTGATTTCCAAAGTGGTTGTACAAATTTGTACTCCCACCAGCAACGGAGGAGTGTTCCCTTTTCTCCACATTCTCTCCAGCATAAGCTGTCATCAGACTAACTAGTTCTTCTAACTTAAATTAACCCATATCTTTTAATCTACATTCTTTTAAGTGATTAGACTACCTTTACTCTGACTGCCCATCCAGCTTCCTCCCACATCTGGCTGGTGACTCTGCCTTTCTTCTTCTTTGTGTTCTCTCCCTGACCAGAAGTCCCACCTATCTGTTCTGCCTAGCTATTGGCCACTCAGTTTTTTATTACACCAATCACAGTAATATATCTTCACAGCATACAAATACCCCAAAGCAGAGCTGAGTATTGGTGATTTTCTGGGTGTCTAAGGCTTCAGCTGAGTCTTCCTACAGCATGAGTTTGATGTGCAAAAGGCACGTGGCCTCCTGCTGTGCCCATGTTGGAGGGATCAAGCTTCAGCTGCAATTAGTCAGGGAATGCGTTAGACCTGGGCATTGGCCATCCCTGGCCACTCCACAGTGAGAAGTGGAGGCTCAAAGTGATCAACGATACAACCCTGACAGAGACTCACTGGGACTTCACACGGGCCCCTGCTTCTTGGGTCTCTGGCTTGTCCTTGGGGTTTCTGGGCAAGGAAGCCCACATGGCTGTGGGCCTGTAATCAGGAAGGGTTTGCTGGGAAGGGTCCCAAGGACCAGGCAACACAGACGCAGCAGTGGTGGCCCACTTTAGGATGGGAATCCTTCCTTCCTTCCTTCCTTCCTTCCTTCCTTCCTTGGTAAGCCTCACAGTTTGAAGCCCCAGACTGAAGCTAGTTAAACTTTAGTTTTTCTCACTTCCCAAAACGGAGAGATGAAATCTGGGGACCAGTGGGAAAGCTTCAGGGAAAGATATTCGAAGAGATAGGGCTTAGGGTGGAAGTGGGCACCCCAACCTCCCTTATGACCTTATATGAAATGAGGGGAGACTGTGCAACAGGCATCCCGAGTGACCAGTGCCAACACTTTCCAGGCTGAGTGCAGGGTGACTTCTCTGCTGAGTTTGGGATGGCAAGATGCTTGGTGCCTTCATCTCTTCCCCGAAATCTGCTGTCTCTTCTACCTATGGAGCCTTGTGCTTATGGCTTTGGCTTAGACGTGTCTTGTGGAAGAAGCCAGCCTAGTTTTCTGGGGCCACCTCAATAAGCCAGGCAAAGAGACAGAAAGAATTCTCTCCTAGTCCAGGAAGTTGAAGTCAAGAATCCAGGTGTGTGGAGCCTGGGATAAGGCTCTTGCCTGGGCCCCTCCAAGCTTCTCATATGCCCTCTGTCCTGGGCAGCTTTAGTCTTGGCTGTATCACTCTAGGAGCTGCTTCTTTCCTCTGCCTGTCTGCATCTGAATTAATTCTTTCACATGGATGCCCACCTTTGGATTAGGGCCACCCTAGCCTTAAGGATGATTCCATCTGAGACCCCTAACCAATATGTCTGCAGAAATCTTGTCTTCCAGTAAGATCCCATGTAAAAGATTTGTTTGTTTGTTTTTGTTTTGTTTTGGTTTTTTTTTTTTTGTTGTTGTTGTTGCTGCTGTTTCTTCTTCTTTGTAGACAGGGTTTCTCTGTGTAATAGCTCTGGCTATCCTGGAACTTGATTTGTAGACCAGGCTGGCCATAAACTCACAGAGGTCTTCCTGCCTCTGCCTCTGCCTCTGCCTCTGCCTCTGCCTCTGCCTCCTGAGTGCTGGGATTAAAGGCGTGTGCCACCACCACCTGGCTGTCATTCAGAGGTTCTGGATGGGGGCTATTGTTCAGTTCAATGCACCCCATGTCTTCTTAGCCTTTGGGCTTCCTCCACAGGACTTGCACTTTATTCTGTAATTGTATCATCCTGTTCTCAAGAACCCCATGAGGGCACAACTGCCAACTTTCCATTTACTGCCCCACTACAGGGTTGGGCTAGAAGCTCTTGAGATTCTGATGCAGGCAGGTTCTTGGGGAGATGTACCCAACCAAACCATGACAGAAAGCTGCCCAGTTCCTATCCAAGCTCATTGCTAACAATTTTGGCACTCACAAAACTGTAAGTGGAAGATTGGCTTTGTACATGTGTAAAAGTTACCTGCATATAGGGTGTGTGTGGGGGTGTGGGGGTGTGTGACACCCTTATGGATTGTCCTGGTATGGTGGGGAGGCACATTTGTGGTTTCTTCACATCTGTAGCCCTTTCTTGCTGTCTTCCTACTCTCCTAGTTCTCTATATCTTGGTGCATTTCTGTCCTCATAGGTCTCTGATTATTCTTGTCTCCCTGCCCACTTACCCCAGGGCTGGGAGCGTGTGCATTGCTTTGACCTTCCATGGATCTACACAGACTTGCTTAGCTTTCTTAAGCTTCCATCATCAGGTGGTTCAGCAAATATAAGGGGATAGAATCAATGCCAAATCACTGTCATTTTCCTATCACTTTGGTTCCTCTGCCCAGGGCCTGGCAGAGCCTAGGGGTTACTAATACTGTACGAGTGAAGGACTCAAGTGAGGTGGATCTCTAAGGTCTCTGGGCAGACGCCATGGAGAGGCATCTCTAGTCTGAGGCTAGGGCCCACAGCAGTAGTGTGTGTATGAAGGTTAACAGGTTCCATCTTTGTGGTTTGACAGCCTTGAGGGCAGTGCTCAGCTTGTAGGGAGTAGCAAGGACATCTGTCAAGGGAGTGATGATGGAGTGATTGTGCTCTTTTTGTGTAGGAGCAGCCAACCTCAGGACCAGTCACTCTCACCATGACCTTAGGAACCAAATGAGGCCCTCTTGGGGCCACTTTGACTCCACCTCTCTTCCTACTATGCCCCTTCTCTTATTACCCAGTAAAGAGATACTGTATCACCATGGCTCTGTGACTCTTTGGAGATGCCCTTGAGCAGGGCTCTGTCTTGAACCTAGGCCTCCAGGGAGACTGAAGTGGACTCTGGCCATTTAGGGTTCTCCTGGGAGAAAGGGCAGGAAGTTTCATTTAAATTTGGTGCAGAGACATTGCTGTATCCACAGGGGAAATTGAGCATAGTGTATGTTGGTGAAACTGAGGTGCCTTGTGAAGATGGTTCCTGGCTGCCAGACTCCAGACTTCTTTGGGTCTCACTGGTTGGATGTAGGAGCTAGAGCTGGAACAGCAGGAGGGCCATGGCGTTGACTTGTCTGGGTTTTGCTTTCCACCACTGCTGTGATTTTGTCACTCTTGGACCTCTGGGAGCCTGAGAAATGGGTCAGGACAGTGGCCAGTGTGCTTCTGGATCTTGCTTGGCTAGCTGTTACATGTATTTCATGACAGACTCCTGGATATGTATGGTAGCTCTTTCTTGTTTCTCAGATTAAGACACTGAGGCACAGAGGCTGGGCAAGTTATCCAAGGTCACATGACATTGCTCTTGCATGAGAGGTGGGGTATGGGGTCGTTCCCCAGGGACCATCACTGCTGTTGCCTTTATGTCTAGTTCTCATTCTTCAAAGGGCCAGGTATGAGAATCCGGAAGGCGCTGGAGTTCTGGTCCATTGCTCATCAGTGTCTGTGGTCCTCAGACAACAAGAACCAGAAGCAGCCAGCCCTCACAGGTGCTGCCCTCATCCTGTCCTGGTCACCCAGAAAACCGGATGCCACCTACTCTGCTTCCCTTTCTCTCACTCCTGCCAGCCCAACCCATCTCTGTGTCCCCAGGGGCTGACTTGTCAGCCTGTTGCTGGGACCTTAGCTTCCCTCCTGATGTCCCAAGGCCTTTGATGGTTCTTTGTGTCAACCAGTGTGCTTCCTCTCTAACTCATCCCTTACACCTTCCTGGTAGCCCACCCGATGTCTTCTCTAGCCTGGTTTCCCTGGAGGGTGGGCTTCAGTGTCTGCGACCTCCCTGTAAGCTGTAAGTCTGGAGCAGCTCCATGTGGGTCCTAAAGACTGGAGACAAGTCCTGCAGGATGAGGGATACTGACCTGGGTAGAGTTGTCTTGGGTGCCCTTCGGCCCCTGCAAGCCTCACAGCACCTGACCCTCAGCTGTACAATCTTTGAACCAGAGAGTTGGGTCCCAAGGTGATCAAGCTCTTTTGGGGATGCCAGCTTTAGCTTTCTTCCCCAGAGAGTGAGGGACTTTGTTTTAATATTGATCACAAAGTTGATTTTGAAAATAAAAATTGCCTTAAAATTCTTGGTGGTCTGAGAGATGTTTGTTTCATAGATTTAAAAACTGTGTCATTGGGACTGGGAGGATGGCCCAGTTGATAAAGTGCTTCCCGCAGATAAAAAGCCAAGCATGGTGGTGTGCATTTGAAATCACATGGTGCAGTTCTCAGGAGACAGAGATAGGTGGATCTGAGGTAGCCTGGCCTCCTCAGCAAGCTCAGGATTAGTGAGAGACGATCTCAAAGAATAAGTAACCAACCAACCAATGAACTAAATAACCAATCAATGGATCAACCAACCAACCAACCAATAGAATAACTAACCAACCAATGGACCAACAAATGGAATAACTAACCAACCAACCAACCAACCGAATAACTAACCAACCAATGGACCAACCAACTGACCAACCAATAGAATAACTAACCAAACAACCAACAACCAAGCAATACCTGAGGTTGAACTTTGGCTTCCACACTCACATGAATATGTGTACACCTTTCTCCACAACTATACACACACACACACACACACACACACACACACACACACACACACAAATACCATATACAAATATACATACATACATCACACACACACTTAAGTTGTGTCATTACCCAGGACTTTGTGGAAACTTGTAACCAAGAGAGGTCATAGGCAGAGTGGACAGTGGTCATGGAGTGCAGGATGTTGCAGGAAGTGAGATTCCTAGGAGGTGGGTGATCATGGCTCCATGCCCAGTTCAATATCTGCTGTTGTTTTAAAATACATTGTTACAAATGGGGAAACTGGGATGGTGCAGTCTCAGTGTATGGTCCATCACTGTCCAAATATTAGGATCGAGGCAGCTTGAGTGCTCTCTTAGCTTGGTCCAACCTATCTCTGGATGTGGGTTGAGGCAGAGTGAGCAGAAATTGAGTCTCTGAGTAACTGGCAGCCAGCTTTGCCCAATGACAGTCTTTGGGTGGTTTCACATGCTTGCACACTCTCCAAATATAAGCCTGTGCCCTCCATAAGCAGAAGCCACAAGGCAGGCCCTGAGATGGAAGCCAGGCTGCTAAACACCATCTGGGGACTCCTCCTGATGTACCTGCTACATGTGGAGTCTACAAGGGTGGACCTCGTACCAGAGAAGGTGCCTCTTCTTAGCTTGGAGGCATGACTGGGGCTTGATGGGAAGTTGGACTGGGGGGGACTGGTGTATAACCATTGCAACTCTCTTTTCCCTTCTATTCAACTCCTAGATTGCTACAGTATAGCTGGCAGGGGCAGGACCCACTCTTGAGGCCCCATCCCCAAGAGGGCAGGCAGTACAGGGTCCTAGTGAGGCTCTGAGCTCCACGGACCTCTCCCCACCCTGAGTTTTCTCATGTGCCACCTATGTCCAGGCAGTAGCTGCTGTCCTCAGCCTGGTCACCTCTGGGTCCTGGGTGATTTACAGATTTTGGGTCCCTTCTTGCTCCCTGGTTCACAGGGTTCCTCTGTCCCCATCCTTGTGTACTGTGGAGTCAGAAAAGTACTTCTCCAGAGTGGACAGCTTCTTCGCTTGGATTCCTCTTTCTATGCCCGCAGAGTCACACTGTAAACTCAGAGGGATCAGGCTTTGGGGGACACAGATTCTTTTCTCTGGGAATAGTAGCCAGTTTCTAAAAGTTACAGGTGATATCCTGTGCTCTGGGAACATTGCTATTATAGGAAAGCATGACCCCAGGGAAGGGAAGGTTGGTCGAACCATGCTTCAGGCAGTTTGCTGGCTGTAGGCCTGGAGGTTTGCTCCCCACACACCTGCAAGAAAGGTCTCCTGGCTGACTGGTCTTGTGTCAGGATCTTCTGGAAGGAACATTTCTGTCTGGTGTCCTGATAGGTCCCTTGGGAAGGAAAACTTGGCTAAGGACAAGTGACCTCCCAGTCTCATGACTATATATTGACCTCTCAGAGCTCACCCACTCCTTGCCTGAGGGTCCCTGAAATGCCCTCTATAGTCCAGGAGCTGGAAACCTAGTTTGGCTTGATAGTGCTAGTTCTGTTCTCTAGATTGCAGGATTCTGGAAGGAAGTGGCTGTAACTTCTGACCAGAACCTGGTGCTGAAGACTCAAAGGAGGATAGAGGGTTTGTTCCTCACCTTCAGTGGGAGGAACATCACCGTGAAGGCTGTGTACAACAGGTAAGGGCCTGGGTCGTTTGCGAATGTCATCTGCTGGAAAGGAAGAGACATACATGTAGTTGAGCACTGTCCAGGGTGTATCTTTTGTAGTGATGAGGTCATCAGTCTGATTGTGGACAAACCTTCCCCATGTCCACCTGCTTGTGCTCTCCAACCACAGATAAAGTGAGATCTCAGGCTCCTAGAGCTGCATTTCTGCCAAAATATAAGCCAGGGCTTATAAAGCCCTATTGGTTGATAAGAATGTGTGGGTAGTAGCTGGATGACTCCCTGAAAATAAGAGGCTGGGGCAGCCCTGCCTCTTTCCCGTGGATCCTAGGCTCCAGGACGCTCTCCAGCTTGCCAGCACCCTTTCTGAAGATATGCCTCACTCAGGAATGCTCCCAGCAGGCAAAATGAAGGCTGGCAGGTTCTTAACAAACACTGTTGCTTTTTAGCTCAGGGAACTGTATGACTGAAACAACAGTGGGTTCAAGAAGAGACACTGGGGGTGATTTTGCTTTTCCCGGTAAGTACTATTACCTTGTTGCCAAAGTTGCAGCTGCCTGGCCCTGAATACTATCTTACTATTTCCTACCCTGGCCTTGAGGCTCCCTGTGCCCTTCCTGGGATTCTCAGGCTCCTCATCTCTACTAGTGTACTGGGTTGACCTTCAGAAGTTATCTTCCCAGGATGTTACAGGCAGGTCCCAGAACCAGGCAGAAACGGAAGGGAGTGAGAATCTGCAGATCCAGGCTTCCAGGCCAGCCCCCTTTAGTGTTGAGGTTTGAGCAAGGCTCCCTAACCCTGCCACTGACTCCTGAAGGCCACAGGAAGATCTATGTGCTGGAAACAGACTATGAGCACTACACCATCCTGAAGTTATCCCTACTCTGGCAGGGCAGAAACTTCCATGTGCTCAAGTACTTCAGTAAGTTCAGCCTGGGTAGGGGCAGAACCCGGTGGCTGCCTTATTTCAGGCTGCCAGCCCAACTCTGCTGTGCTCCACAGCTCGGAGCCTTGAAAGTGAGGATGAGCCAGGCTTCTGGAAGTTTCGGGAAATGACAGCAGACCAAGGCCTTTACATGCTGGCCCGACATGGTGAGCACAGTGCCTTAGGGTGCTGGACCAGGCTCCTGTTATGGGGTCTGATGTCCTCCTGACTGTACCGCATGCTGTCCCTTCCCACAGGGAGGTGTGCTGAGCTCTTGAAAGAGGTGAGTCCACTACCCTTGGTCTACATTGCAGCCCAGCCTTCGTGGAGGCCCTGCTGACATTACTAGATCCTGATCCTGGAAAGAAGGGGTCATCCATCCCTCCTCTGACCAGGACAGCCAACAGCCCTGATGGGCAGCTTCCGATGCATCTGTTTTGTAGTTGGGAAAGAACAGTCTGCCGTGTGACCCCAAGCTGTCATGCTCGGCTCTGGGGCAGGGCAGAACTAGGTTGGAGAAGGAGGTACCTTGTTTGTACTATTCTGTCTATCAGGGATGTGCAGGGCTCGGGGCCAGTTCTACCCTTTTCTGTTCTGCCAGTTGGTGGGATGAGTTCAGCTCTGTTGGATATCTTGGGGTTTCCTATGTCTAACACCATGTTAACCCACTACCTACACAACTTCACGGTCACAGCCGAGGCTCTGGAGGTTGACATCATAACTCATTTTGCAGATAGAGACTCCAAGGCGCAGGGAACCAGTGCTTTGTCAAAGCCAAGCAGCTGAGGTACCAGGTACCTAGCTTGTGACGATTGACCAGCACCACAGGGTTCCTAAAGGCCACACATGGCTCTAAGCTCTGCTGTTCTGCCTACAGGGACTGGTCTGAATAGCTTCTGTCCTGGCCTGCAGCAGCAGCCCCACCAACCTGGCCTCTCCTGTTCCTGCCTGGAGGGCCTCCTGTACCTGCTTCAAATAAACTCTGTTACCAAATGCTGCCCAGCATCTTTCCTGGGAGCAGGGAAAGGGGTGGCAGGAATGTTCCTCTGGCCCAGGTGGAGGAGACAAGCCTGCATTTTCCGTGAATGCTTGGTGAAGAATGTGCCTCACACACAGGGTAGCCAGTCTAGACTCCCATGTGAAAAGGCCCATCTCCACCCTGCCCTGCACTGCCCCATTCACACTACCCTGGGCAGTGAGTCCCACAGTCCCCTCCTCATACTGGAACAGTGTTCATGAATGCTAGTGGCGCTCTGGGATGCTGTGAGGAAAAATGAGAGCAGGTCTGGAGCTTTGTGGGCACCTGGGCCGAGGAGCAGCAGAGAAGTGCTTTTCAAAAGGGTCAAAGGCCATGCCTCCAGGAAAGACATGCAGAAATGTGTGGCTCTGGCTGTGAGGGAACCTTTAACCCTCCTGCTGCCCGTTTTGTTGGTTGCCTACTTCCACAACTATCCTTGACACATCCCTCTGAGATGTCTTGTCCCCACTGGACAGATGGGCAGCTGACACTCAGAGGACAGAATGGAGTCCACACCAGGGCCGCTTTCCCGAGGCCAGTACGCGGTACCTGGTGCTACATTCTGGAGATGGCAAGGCATTGAAGTGGCCACTGTGTCTGTCTTGTCAGAGGATGGGTGGGGCAGTGCACAGTTTAGCAGGATCCTGAACATTCCTTTTTGCACAGAGATTCCCTAAGAATACAGATTCTTAAGGTGACCAGTGGGCATACACCCCATTCAAAACTCCTGGTGCTGGACGTTCCTTGAGCTTACTTCATTGGCCTTGAGCGATCACATACAAATCACCATTTCTAGGGCAAGATCATTAACATCAGGATAGCTCAGTTCTGAACAGACCCAAAGCTCTTTTGATGTTGGAGGGGTCAGGGAGGATGGATTGATCACTGGTTGCCAATCTGGGGCCTGCTGAGATGATAAGGGCTCTGGACACAGCACTATTGGCTGCCTGAGTTTGTCTGGGCTCCATAATAGCTGGTGAATGATTTTTCAAGAAGTATGCTGGGAACACTGGCTTTGGTGTCTGTCAGAAAGAAAGAGGGTGCATCAGTCCACTAGCTAGGCCACCAGAAGATCCAACTGGCTATTACCTCTGTGTGCATTAGCTGTTCCTTCCTGCAGGGCTCTGAGCCTGGCATCATTTTTGTATTCCTTAACTGTTTTCCTGATTGTCTCCCTGTCTCATCTTTCCCACTCCTTATAATTTGAACTCTGGATGTAGTTGCTAATACTCCTCTATCCTTGTCTGTGCCCTGCAGGGTCAGGTCCTGGGTTTTCCCTAGGGGGTGATGTCACAAGGGGCTGTCTCTTTGCTGTGGAGACTACACAGGTATCTTGGGCCCATGTGTCTCGTTCTTCACCTGAAAGCTGGAGACTGTGGTCTGTGCCCACAAAAACAAATTTGTGAGTAAAAGCAACACCAGGGAAGCAGGGCTGGCTTTAGCCCAGGCATGATGACTGTTCATCTGGTGGCCCTTGGGTGACTGATGTGGTTTCTTCAAAGTACTCAGTAGGACAGTCATGGGCCTGGAGGGGGGTCAGGACATTAAGATTCTCATCCTGATGAACATAAAGCCACACAGATCCAACCATGCACGGCTCCCGTGCCCTCAGTCCTGCCTCTGCCATTCCCAGGCCTCTGTGTCACTTGCTACAGTTGGCAGAGTTCTGCCCCCAGCACACAAGTCTTTATCTTCTCTGTGCCTATGACCAAACCCTGTCCGGGGGCTTTGGTGGAGCCTGCTCTTTCACCCACACAACTGGAAAGCAGCACCTCAATTGCTGAGTGGATTCATGCATATATGAGTGGACACCCAGAGACAAGATCTGTGTCCCCTGGGGCAGTTCCCTGAGGCCCTGCAGTCCAGCAGGTAGGTGAGTCACCTGGCTGGTTTACAGCGCGCTTCCAACCCAACCTAATGAGAACCTTCTATGCCTATTCCAAGCACCCACAGGAAGGATATAAAGTTCAGAGGCTCTGAGCCAAAGGCTATGGCTTCCTGTGGTTGGGGAGCTGAACTACCCGCTAGGCACATGGAGAGCAACATACTCTTCACTCTGCTGGGGCTGTGCATGTGTCTGTTCGTGGGGTTGGCTGCTGACCCAGAGGATGCAGCACAGGATGACTTCGACGTAAACCAGGTAGTCACAGTTATAGTGAACCAAGTTCAGTGCTTTTCCATGGGGGTTGGGCCCTGCCTAGTCAGCCTTCAATACTCCATCACCTTGGGTGCCCTTCACCCCTAGAACTTTCCAGACTGCTGAATTCCTTAGAAGGAGGGATGTAGAATGGCTCTCAGGGTCCCAAATCCTGGATGCTGATACACTTGGGCAATTCCTTTCTCTAACCCCTATCCCCCAGTTTTTAGGCTTCTGGTATGAGATCGCCTTTGCCGCCAATACTGATGAAATTGGCTACAGGGATGATGAGAAGTTGGGAGCCATGAGAGTTGAGCTGGAAAAGGACCTTCTGGCCATGACAGTCACCTATTTCCAGTGAGTTAAGGCCTTGCCTATGGCCCTAGAGAAAAGTTGGTGTACAGTACTCTCTGCTTTCCACAGAGATACATCTCCCCATGTCAGAGCCTCAGCCTCAGCTCTAGAGAGATGAAGAGAAGGCAGTGTCCCACTGTCTATCAAGGCAGTTTATGAGAGTGACCTCCAACTCTACAATCATGATAGGAGTTTGGCCTCCAGGGCTGCCACCCTGGACTCTGAGCAAAGACAGTAACTGATAAGACAACTCTAAGGTCCAATTTTCTAGCTCTCAGGTCATGAGACATGCCAACTGCTGACTGACAGATGGCAAGGCCTGAGGAAAAGTGAGGCAAGGCTGACCTGAGTCATCTCTTCATCTGGGCATATAATCCAACGGTGCCAAAGTCCCCATGTATCGTTTGGCCACTAGACACCTTCAAGCTGCACATGTGAAGCCAGATTCAAGTCCACAACAACATGTCCCTGTTCTCAGAGGGTCCCGTTACAGTGTGCTGTTTTGGCCCTCAGATATCTGCTCCTCAGCCAGGCATGCTGGCTGTGTTCATGCTTCTCAGAGTTCGCCTTCAAATGTGAATCCTTTCACCTCAATGTGTGTCCCTGAATGTGTTTATGTCAGAATGTGTCCCTCAGCTCTGAGTGTGTCCCTGATTCTCTTCTTCAGATGCGTGCAACCCTGCTCCTCAAAGACTATATACCTCACACATGTGTGTCTTTGCTCTTCAGGGTGTACCCCTCAATGTGTCTCTGTACCACCAAGTGTGCTCCTCGGTCATGAACATCTGTGTTTCATAAGAGGGTCTCCCCCAAATGTGTGTTCCTTTACTTCAGGAAGTTTGTCACTCACATATGTATTTCCCTGCTCCTGAATTACTCATCTTTATCAGGCTGTGTCCCTCGGTGGTAGAGAGTAGGTCTCATAGGTGTGTTTGTTCCTGTTCCTCAGACTCAGACACAAGTGTGACAGTGTCCCTCCAGCCTGTATCCCTCGGGGTGTGTCTTTTGATCCTTTGTGTGTTTGCAAGCACAGGGAAGTGGCTTCTCGGGAGTACCTCTTACTACTCCTCCTTCTCACTGCGTAGCCACTGGATAAGGGGGCCTGTTCTCTGCGGTTATAGGCTCAGAAGGCATTAGGACACCTATATCTGGCTGGTTTCTGAACTCCAGGGTTACCTACAATGCCCACCACCTCAGAGCATACAGTGTAAGGCCTGGTAGGCAGGAGGTCAGGAGTCTCCTTCCTTTATACGCCTTCATTCACACCCCCTCCCATGTCTGTCTCTATAGCCCAGGCTGCCCTGAGCTATATGTCTAGGGATGTGTGTGCACAGGGATGAGTCCTGTGTATAAACACACGTAAGAGGCCTACTCTCTGCCACTGAGGGACACTGTTCCCCCTTTTTCTGTCTGTATAGCCAGGGTTCCCTCCCCCCTTTTTCTGTCTGTATAGCCCAACTTGGCCTCATACTGCAATCTTCTTGAGTCAGGTCCCCTCACCTCCTGTGTTGAGATTACAGGCTGGCCTACCTTCTTGTCTTTGTAGTCATAACGTCTGTGTGCTGAAGAAGATCAAGGCTGCTAAATCAGACTACCCATGGCGGTTCAGGATCACAGCAACAGGCGAAAATGCTGTCCCAGGTTTGGTGGGTGTGGTGGCCTATCTGGGGCACTTCGGTTTGCTCTCAGTGTGTACCTTCACTGTTCTGGATGGGGAGTGGGACCCTTGCCTTGCTGAGGATGTTGCTTGCTGTGTCCAGACTGAAGCCCTCAGTGCCAGGCTGCTCAGTACCAGGGTGCCATGCCCAGGAGTCAGACTCTGGCTTTGCCAGGACTTTGTCAGCCTCCTCTCTGAAATCCTAGATGTGATTCAACATTCCTTTACCTGGGTCAGTGGGGATCCCTGCCATCCTCTTCAGAGAATCCTTTGGACTCTCAAGGCTCATTCCATGTTGCCCATGTTTGTTTCCGGTACACGCCTGTGTGTGCACATGCGCCAGGCAAACGCACAGCTAGGAACTGAGAGCCCTGGCCAAGCAGGTGGGAAATGTCTAGAATTTTGCTCTGTTTCAAGGAGACAGAGAAATGGTTATTGTTCACACTGACTACAAGACCTATTCCATCATATATCTCTCGAGTGGAGTAAATGAGACATCATCTCCGGTCATGAGACTGTACAGTAAGTCCAGCCTGAACTTATCTGGGCAGGGGGTGGGTGGTGCCCTCTGATACCTCATCTCATTGTCTTCCCTCCCTAGGGTGGGGGATAGGAGAGAATCCCAGGGCTACACGGGGGTGGGAGAAAGTCTGTAATTTTAGAAGCCCAGTGCCATACTCACCCACAGCCCGGAGCTTGGACGACAGTGAGAAACAACAGACAAATTTCCATTTGGTAGCCAAGGAGCACGGGTTTATAGAACGAGATATACACTTCATCTGGCTTGAATGTGAGTAGGCCTCGCCTGGGTCAGGGCCTCCCAGGAATGGGCAAAGACCTGCACCTGCCCTATTCCTTCCTTGTATCGTCATTTGGTTTTTCTCTACAGTGGACTGTGTGAAAGAGAACATAGTGCAATTGGTGAGTCTCTGAACCAAGCTGGGACTGTGCTGGGCACCCATGGTGGATGGGGATTCCTTCACATGTCCTTTCTATCACATTGGTAAGGATAGGAGCTTACCCTGGCCTGGTATCTGTGGGGAGCTGGGTACTGCACTTGATCACACTTAACTGGAGCAGGCAGATCCAAGTTCTGGAACACAGGCTGCCCAAGGGTCAAGAGGACTCATTTGTCCTCTATGGGCTAGTTTTTCCTCAGTAGCTGAGTGGGGCCTCCATGGTGGGGTCTGACACTCTCCTGCTTCCCTCTCATGTTGCCCTGTCTTACAGGGAGGTGCACCAACGAACGTCCCTGAAGGAGGTGAGCCCACATCCTTTATTCTACACTGCAGCCCCTGTGTTCTGATACTAGGTCCTGACCCTGGTGGTGGTGGTGGTGGTGTGTGTGTGTGTGTGTGTGTGTGTGTGTGTGTGTGTACCCCTCCTCTGATGAGGACACCAAACAGCACTGCTTGATAGGTCCAGAGAGGCATCTGTTTTGTTGTTTGGGAAGAGATGTAGTGTGGAACATGAGCGCAAGCTGTCGGTCTAAGTCCTAGGAGGGAAGTGGGTGTGTGGATGTGTGTGGGTGTGGACCTGGCACAGAGCTGGGTGGTAGGCTCCTTGTCTTCAATGTTCTGCCTGACAGGGATGCTCAGCACTGCTGATTGACTCTGTCCCTTCAGGTGCTATCAGGGGGTGGGTTGAGGGGAGATATGGACCCTGGTAGATGTCTTAGTGCTTTATTCAGCACTGTGCTGGTCTACCACCAGTATAACCTCATTACCACAACCTATTCCCTAGATATTGGCAACATGGCTCATTTTGCAGATAGAGAAATCAAGGCTCAGGGAACCAGTGCTTTGCTAAAGCCAGGTAGCTAGGATGCCAGGCCCCTAGCCTGTGACCATGACCAGTGCCTCAGGGTCCCTGGAGACCACACATGGCTTGAGCTCTCTTGTTTTGCCTGCAGAGACTGATCTGAAGAGGATGCAATAGCTCTTCCCACCTGAACTCTCCTGCCCCTACCCAAGGTTTTCCTTGCATCTGTGCCAAATAAACCTTGCTGCCACATGCTGCCTAGCATCTTTTCTGAGGGTAGGGTAAGTGATGACAGATGGGTGGTAGAGGCTCACCTGTGCATCATCACCAGTTGGTTTCTGTTTACAATGACCCACGTGATTGCAAATGCATTGCATTTTTTTCCTATGAATATTCTGTAATGGACACACCACACATAGCTGACTGATTCAGGCCCACAGCCCCATCCTCCCTCTGGAGAAGTTTCCTGTCCTCTTAGGATCTGGAAGCAGCCCTAGCAGGTCACAAGCAGAGACAAGAGCAGGCCTTCTCTTGAGGTCTCAGTAGGTCTCTAAAATGGAAGGGGAAGAGAAACAGACCCCTTTGTTGCCTATATTTTTCCTAAGGCTCCCTGCTGTGTGAAGTTCAAATCCTGTTATTGTTTCCAAGTTCCTCCTGGATGTGGCTGTTCTCTGGTCCTCCCATTCCCTGCTCCCGGCTCGCCCCCTCCCATTCAGTTTTGTCTTCTCCCCAGCTGTACTCAGGGCCTGAGTGCTCATCGTGGTGTCTCTCACTCCGCACCTGCAGCCACTGTGCGCTCACCTTACCTCTTTCATTGCTACAGGGCAGAAAGGATAGGAATGTGGGGGATCTGTCCCCTTGGGGCAAATGAATTCTTATTTGCAGAATAAGATAACTGGAAGCTTCCTGAGGGCAGCAGCCCGAAGAGGGGGGCGGGAGAGTGGTACCTGGGGTGGAGCAGTATGGGGGGGTGGAGAGCCAGTCCTGTTAGGGTGCAGAGTGCTGCTGACCCCGAGGCATCTGAATGAGACACCACCGAGGCCCACAAAGGGGAAACTAAGTGCCAGAGACCCCTCAAAGGAAGCATTCTGAGGTGAGGCTCTGACATGCTCAGGGCGTGGGGAGTGTTGTTATTTCCTTCAGATCTTCTGGCCCACACCTGCACCAAGTCCCAGGAGCTTAGCATGAAGATTGGACTTAACGCTCACGACATGTTCCAGACTGTGGATTCCAGCCACAGTTTATCATTGCACAGTTCTGGAGCTCGACCACCAGTCCATGATCATGTGACACCCCCCCCCCAGCCCACAATGATGGGCCAGCAAATTCATTTTCAGGGCTGGGGATGTGGCTCAGTCAGTAAAGCACCTCCAGTGCTAACGTTCAGATCTGGATTTAATCCCCCATAGCCCATGCAAACAAGTGCCAGACACTGTAGTCCCAGTGCTGGGGGCTGGGGAGGTGGGGACAGAGGGATCCCTGGGATTGTTGGCTAACCTGTTTGGTCAAGTTGTTGGACTCTAGGTTCAGTTAGAGACTTTGTATCAAAAATGGTGGGCAGGGAATGACATCTGATGTTGACCTTTGACCTCCACATGAATGCACACACACATATGTACACATTCACTCGCACATTCATGAACGCAGAAACAAAAAGTCCACTTTTAGGTAAGGGCTCTCTTCCTGGTAGACATGGAAGTGGGGGACAGAGTGCTTTACATGATCAGTCTTCCTGTCCTCATAAGGACTTTAGCCTCTTTGCGTAGAGTCACACTGACCTGCTTCACTGGAGCCTCACTTATGTTCTAGAGCCCCAACACAGGAACGTGAGGGTCAGAACTGAGGAGCATATAAACCAGTCTCTAAAAGGCTACAGAATGCAGGGTGTTTAGACTTTTATTTAGTTATAGCAGGCCCTATATAGTATATATTTCAAGTATTTTATGTGTATGGGTGTTTTTCCTGCATGTGGTCTGTGCACCACATGTACTCAGTGCCCAAGTTGTTAGGAAGAGAGAGTTGGATCCCATGGAACTGGAGTTATAGATGTTTATGAGTTGCTGTGTGGGTTCTTGGAATTGAACCTGGGTCCTTTGGAAGGACAGCCAATGCTCTTAGCCACTAAGCCATCTCTCCAGTATAGAATGTAGGTAGGGATTTTACAGTGTGTCATTACTGATGCGTCACAGGAAGGTTACTAGATACACAGACTGGAAAGCAGGATCTATGGGAGAAGAAAAGAATGGTTAGTAAAACCTGATTCTGTGGACAACCAAAGCTAGTTCAGAAGAGAAATGTCTAGTGAGGCATCATAAGCATGTCAAAGGAAAAAGGGAACCCATGGCATGGTCAAAAGGAAGGATTCATGAATAAGTAAACAAGTAAATAGCCATTGGGTGATCAGACAGAGATTTCAGCAGAGTGGGACTGTAACAAAGAGCAAAAAGGCAATCTCAGAGCTGAGAGGTCATTGCATGCATGTCAGTGTCCCAGTATGAGAAAGAGAGGAGAGAGGGACTGAGGTTATGTCAGGCTTCCTGGAGAAGTGCTCCAGGTTCAATGAGAGACCCTGTCTCAAAAAAAAAAAAAAAAAAAAAAAAAAAAAAAGGTAGAGTGACTGAGACATGGAATGTCAACGTCTGGCTCCTACATGCATGTATACTAGCAAAACAGCCATAGGAACAGAATAGAGCAAGAGACATGCAGAAACATATTAGGATCAAATGTCTGTGTCAGTCGCTTTCTCACTGAGATCATATCCTTACAAAAGCAACTTAAGAAAGAAAGGGCTTGCGATGACCCCCAATCTGTTAGGGTCCTGTCCGTCACTCTGAGAAAGGCATGTGGCAGAGTCCGTGGCAGTGGAGGCACTCAGCTGGGACTCCTTGAATCTTGACAGCTCACGAGGCGGGGACAGTGAAATGACAGCGATGGCTTCTTCCTTTCCCTCTTTGTGTTCAGTCTAGGAGACCCAGCACATGGATGATCACCTACATTCAGGCTGATCTTTCGCTAAACCTCTGTGGAAACACCCTCAGAGAGACACACCCCAGAGGTGTGCCTCACTAAGGCCCAGGGTGCTTATTAATCTGAGTTGTTGACAAAGTTAGTCACCATATTATCATAAGAATCAAGTTTTGGATAATACCAAGTTACAAATCTTATATAGATAAAGATATTTTATAAAGATAAAATACAAAGTTATTCCTGAACTTGATGAAAACAACTTAGAGACTCCCAACGTTTAGAAAAAATGAGCAGAATAAAATAAAGAAGCATTGGGTGGACACACACGCCTTTAATCCCAACATTTGGGAGGCAGAGTCAGGCGGATATATGAGTTCAAGGCCAGCCTGGACTACAGAGCGAGTTCCAGGACAGCCAGGGACACACAGAGAAATTCTGTCTTGAAAAACAAAGCAAAACAAAAAACAAAACAAAACAAAACAAAAAAAAAAAAAAGAAGGAAACTCATTAAAAAGTCATATGCAGGGATATTTCATTCTGAATAGTAAAGTCAGTGTTCTGGAGGTAATATTAAAAATCAAGAACAATCCAGGAGAGGACAGGAGGACATTTTTGCATGGTTGAAAGAAGAAACAAAACAAAACAAAAAAACCCAGCTCAGGTTCCAGTCATTACCCCTAGTAAAGACAGCCGTTCTGCATCTCTGTAGCCCACTGGCTTGCCTGACCTATTTCATACATGTGTCTCTCACTCTTGAGACTCATTTATTCGTTGTATTTGAAGACCCTGAGAAATTTCCCTTTATCACGAAAAAAGAGATTTCTTTATTTTATTTGTGTATGTGTATGTGGCTACATGAGTTTGTGTGCACCAGGTGTGTTCACAGAGGCCGGAGGGAATCAGAAGCCCTGGAACTGGAGTTACAGGCAGTTGAGAGCTGCTGGACACGGGTGCCGGGAAGTAAACCCAGGTACTCTGTAAGAGCAGTAGGTATTCTAAACCACTGAGCAATCTCTCCAGCTCCTTATTTTGTTTAACATTTGTCATAGTTAGGGTGTCTATTGCTGTGGTAAAACACCATGACCGGACCAGAACAGCTTCGGGAGAAAGGGTTTATTTCAGTCTGTAACTCTCCGTCACACACTGTGCCTGAGGGAAGTGGGAGCAGGAACTGCAGCAGAGGAATACTGCTTGCCTCCATAGCTTGTTCAGCTTGCTTTTTTTATACAACCCAGGTCCACAGTGAACTGGGCCCCCTTACATCAACCATTAATTAAGAAAATGTTCTACAGATTTGCCCACTGGAGATCTAGATGGAGACATTTTCTCAATAAGATTCTCTCTTCGTAAATATATTTAGGTTTGTGTCATGTTGTCAAAAACCAACTGGGACAATACCTGGTCTGAGCACAGTAAACATGGCTCTGGCAGGCTTTGCCCATCCCCATTCCCTCTGTCTTGCTGAAACTTAGATTTCCTTCCTTCCTTCCTTCCTTCCTTCCTTCCTTCCTTCCTTCCTTTCTTCCTTCCTTTTTCCTTCCTTCTCCTCCTCCTTTTTTGTTTTTTGCTTTTGAGACAGGGTTTCTCTGTTTAGCTTTGTAAACCAAGCTGGCCTCGAACTCACATAGAGCCACTTGCCTCTGCCTTTTGCCCAACTAGATTACATTTCTAAAGCTAGTCACCAAGATCTATTCCCCAGTTTGGTCAATCTGTCCTCCTGATGTTGACTACTAAGGTCCAGCTATCAAAGTATCAAGTCCAGCAATTAAAAGCCCCCTTTTGGCTCACCTAATTAATCTATCCAATCAAAATTAAACACTCATCCTAAAATGGGATTTCATCTTTTTCCTTTCTAAACTGCCATTTGCCTATGGGCCGCTTCTGTCTCCTCTCTATCCAGAGGCAGTCCTTTGTCACTCTGGGACAAATACCTCTTCCCTTTATCACTTGCCCCTTTCCCCTCTTCTGTCTCTTGTCTTTGTCTCTTATTCCCTGTCCTTTGTCCCTCTGTGCTTAGAGTGTTGTTACAGTTTCCTTTTTCTTTTTCTTTTTTTTTTTTTTTTTTTTTTTTTTTTTTTTTTTTTTTTTTTTTACTTTCTTGGCGGGACCATTTCTATTAGCTGAAATATTTTAATTCTTATTTAACTGCTTCTTATAGTAGCTAAGTAGAGATAAAGATATCTTTATAGGCCAACTTGTATTCATTGCATGGGCCTGGTTGGCAGGCAGTTCAGGTGGGTCATAACAGTCATAACTGATCTGTGTCCATTTCTGTGCTCAGCTTCTTTACTGGTAGTTGTCTGGTAGTCAACCCTTGATGCCACAGACAGAGAGACAGACAGAGAGACAGAGAGAGCAGCAGACATACATACAAAAAGTCAAATACAAACATAATAAGACAGACAGATACTTCATATTTCTTCTTATTAACCCTATGTAGGGCTCTAGTCTCATAACTTCACCTAACCTGGCCACCTCCTCACACCATCTTGCAGAACTGAGGGTATAGTGGAGATAGTGGACCCAGCTCAGATCTCTGTGGTGTTTTAGGACACACATACCCCTGGGGCTCCCAACTGAGCCGGCCTCGCCTTTCTGGAGCATCCAGTAAGTCATGTGCTCTCCCTGCAGTGGGTGCCTGTTCTTTCAGGTTCTTTCGTGGGGTTATTTTAACTCAGCCTTGGATCTTTCCTCCTCCGCACAAGGTTGGGTCCCTACAGGACCCCCAGTGAAGCCCTAGGGCCCTGAAAGAGGTTTCTTTTTATTTTGACAATTTTAGTGTGTGTGTGTGTGTGTGTGTGTGTGTGTTAGGTGTGCAGGTGTCCTCAGAAACCAAAACAGGGTACTGAGAATTGAGCTCTGGTCCTCTGAAAGAACAGCAGGTTGAGCCATCTCTCCAACTCCTGGGAGAAATTTCTGTGGTTAAATTTTTAAATTTTTTTGATAATGCAATTGTAGTAATATATTTTCATCTTCCTTTCGTTCTTCCTTTCTTTCTTTCTCCCTCCCTCCCTCCCTCCCTCCCTCCCTCCCTCCCTTCCTTCCTTCCTTTCTTTCTTTCTTTCAGACAGAATTTCTCTGTGTAGCCTTGCTGTCCTGGAACTCACTCTGTAGACCAGGCTGGCCTTGAACTCAAAGATCCCCCTGCCTCTGTCTCCTGAGTGCTAGGATTAAAGGAGTTCATCACCACTGCCTGACTATATTCCATGGCTAGCATAGTTGTAGTTTTCTTCTTTAGGGGCATAACTTTTTGCCAGAGGCCATGGGAATATACAGCAGGTGACAACTAGTATTTAACAGGTAGACCTACCAGATGAATAACTCTCTGATGGGGAGTCCCACTTGGCAAAGACCATGAAGTCACTGACCCTAAGTGACTGGTTGCTTCTGTCTATAATTTTTCTCACGTGTATGCATCCTTCCCCTAATAACAGCTGTGGGCATTTCCCCCACTGCTTATGTGTTTATCGAGTGAAAATATTCCATCTACTGGGCTCACATATAGCTGTGGATAGTCAGGAAGATGTTTTCCACTTAACTGTATAATTCTGATGAGTAGAAATAATACTGGGATATTTTTCATTACTCAGACTGACATAGGAAAGTAATCGTATTCTCAGTCACTAACACAGCTAATTTTAGACTTCAGAACAAATTAAAAGCAAACTAGTTGCCCCTGGAGTTGTGTACGCAAGAACAATTTCCCAGGGGTTTGTTGCTGATTCAAGGTCAGACATGAAGCAACTTTGTAGACATAACCCCCTGCAGTAATGGACTTTCTGCAGTACTCCTACGTCAAGGTTCAGCCAACTAGCTGTTTATTGTTTAAGCCCTGAATTTCAATGTTAGTTTCTGTCTGGGAACTCTGACCACTTAGAGCTGATTGCATGGCCAAGTGTTACTCGTCGGCAGGTCAGCATGACCTCCCTAGCCTGAGAAAAACTGTGATCAGTAAGCTCTGTTTCTTATTGTTTACTCAAGAAGTGCTGCGTGAACCTGAAAATGTGATTTGTATTTGTTCAGAGGCTATAAAAGGAGAGATGTGAGAGAAGTGTGTGTGTGGGGGGGGGGTTGTGCTGAAAGGGAGATGTAGCTGAATGTGCATGTGTAGAGAGAGAAGTGAGAGTCCTAAGAAGCGTGAGAAAAGTGTGGAGAGATGTCGCGGAATGGGTAGAGAGATAGACGATGTAGGTGTGTAGAAGAGAGATGTGTGTGTAGGAGCGATGTATGTGGCAGAAGAAATATATGGCTGTCTGGAGAAGGAACTGTCTGAAGAGATTTGGCAGTGTAAAGAAGTGTGAAGGCGTGTAACTGTGTGGAGAGTGTGTGGAAAAGGTAAGTGTGTGAAAATAGATGGAACTGTGTGTAGAGATGTATGGCTGTGTAGAAGAAGGTAGATGTTTGTATGTAAGGAGAGATATGTAACTGTATACAAAGAGATTGTCAAGAAAGAGAGATTATTCAAGGTGAAGTGAAAGAGGTGACCATCTGGAAGCGTGTGTTTACCCTCAGATAGAAAAGTCCAGTCTACCGGGCTGGAGAGACGGCTCAGAAGTTAAGAGCACTGGCTGTTCTTCCAGAGGTCCTGAGTTCAACTCCCTGCACCACATGGTGGCTCACAACCATCTGTAATGAGATCTGGTGCCCTTTTCAGGTGTGCAGGCATGCATGTAAATGGAACACATTGTACGTAATAAATAATAAATCTGGCAAAAAGGAAAAGTCTGGCCCTCAGATAGAAGATTTTTTTCTAAGTCCTGCTTCTCTGAAGGCATTCTTTCTAGCACTCTGGGTGCAGACCCGAGAGGTGGTCTCCCAGTCTTCGATAACTTTTCTAAGTGGTGGAGAAATTCAGACAGAGTAGCCCATCTTAACCTGACTCTCATGGATGTTCCTTTCTTATACCACTTTTCATGATTTCAGGTTGCCTCTGAGAACTTCCAAAGGCGGCTTTGCCCGTGAGCACTGTCCCCAGAGCTCGTTCCAGTCTGCCTTGGAAGATCTAGGCATAGTCATGAGTCTGTTCTTCTTATCTGTTTTTCCCCTGCTGTTTCTTATTCTGTTATCTTAAGCCTGTGTGTTTTGGCTGGAAAATAGGTTTAAATGACAGCATTGGTCTGAAGATTAGGATGGGAGTTTTGGAGCAATTGTCTTCCTAAGAGAAATCTTACTTTCTTCTGTCAGGTGTCTGGGAGGTCAGCAGCCAGGAACCATCCTAATCCAGGTTCAAGGTCTGACTCTGGGCCAACTCAGGATGGAAGAACACTTAGCTGACATTTTTGTTTGTCTTGTTTGTGTACCTTTACCTCCCCACAGCAGGAGCTGCAAGGAGCTCTTTTAGATACATTTTCTGTGGAGACTCAAACTGTGGACACATTGCATCTGTGGCTTCTGAAGTCTGGTTTGGAGTGAGGATAGGAATGATGAGGGGCATGGGTATATGGGGGTGAAATGCAAGCTTCAGTCTGTTCTGTGGTGGGTCCTGGGTACCTGCAGCCTTGTTCTGCAGAAGTTCTCAGCACATCTTTGATGATGAGTGGTAGGCATAGATGAGCCAATCTCATGGAGTGTGTGGCTACAGTCTTGGCTGGAGGCAGGAGGATCCACCTATCACCCCCACCCCCACCACCCCGAGAGTATGGTGGTCCAGATAAACCCCACCCAGAGATTCTGCTCTTGATAGCAGCTCCAATGACTTGGTGGTGGATAGCTCAGGCTGAAGACAGCTATCAGGGGAGTCTTGGGGACCATGATACAGACAGCATTTGAGGGGACCTTAGGGTCTGGCTGAAGTTGGTCATGATTTGGCCTCAGTAGATGTGGCCCAGCTGGAGATGGATGGAGAATGGATAGGTCCAGATAGGGAGACAGAGGCAAGAGGGCAGCTTGGCTGCAGGGCTGACTGTTGGGGCCAGTGGGAGGCTATGGACCAGCAAAGCAGAAGGTTGTGTGGGCCAGTGAGGGTGGGAATGGAAGCTAAAAAGGAAGTCTTCTCAGTGGCTTTTTGCATTTTTAATGATCGAGACAAAGGATGTCTGAAACTGCAATTTCTGGGCAGACCAGCTGGGACTGGGACTTGACCTCAGCTTGGGCCTGCTTGGCCTGCACCTGAAGAGCAGACTGATCCTGGGGAGGGGAGACAGCAGGGTGGCCAGCTTTAGGAGGCTTCCTCTGGAACATTCTGGAGATTAGTACAGGCTCCTGGGCCTCTCTCGCCTCTGCCACAGGTCTGAGCTAGACACCAAGGTCACCACAGTTTAACAACATCCTCCCGACCCTGAGTAATTTTGCTTTGTGTGTGAAAGAAGTCAGGAAGACATTCTGGCAGTTAGTGGCCACCCACACTGAGGCACTTAGAGTCATATAAACTGTTTCCTGGTGGGAGATGGCACATCCTGGCCTACTGCGTGGTGTTCCTGGGCCTCTGGAAGGATGAAGGTGATGCTGCTGACTCCTGCTCTCCTTGCTTTGGTCTCTATGTCCTGGGTCCAGGCCGTGTGGCTGGGAAGGCTGGATCCTAAGCAGGTAACAGCCCTCTTGGGCTGCAGGTCCTAGAGCCAGGACCCACCTTTGAGGCTCACAGCCTGTGGATCCCCAAGAGTCAATGTGGACAAGCATGGATGGAGGGAGTTAGACTGCACAGGGGTTGGGGTTCTTTGACTGCTTTGAGGGAGGGGAGCCAGGTATCTCAGCCGATACTTCCTCTAGCTCCTTGGGCCCTGGTACATCCTGGCAATGGCCTCCCGTGCAAAGAACTTCATGGTGGAGAAGGACTTGAAGAATGTGGAAGGTGTCATGGTGACCCTTACTCCAGATAACAAGCTGAGAGTTCAGTCCTCTCGGCATGGGTGAGTAGGCAACCCCCGAGCTACGTGATTCTGTTTTAGCTTCCTTAGCAGGAGCACCTTCAGCAGAGGGGCTGTGGGCTCTGTCTACCTGGTTCAGGTAGAGGCCTGGACTCTTCAGACTTGCTCCTGGAGGCATGGTTGGCTCTCCGTGCTCCCCACTCCCCTGTGCTCCCAGGTTAGTCTCCTCCTTTCCCTGAGCTTCCAGAGTGGCAGGATCCCTGAGTCTGTTGTGCTTTCTTCCTTTCCCTACTGGTCTCTGCTCTCATTCATCCACTTTATGCCAGCCAGGCCTTTTACATCGATTGCCACTTTGCAGAGTACTTTGTCACCCTGTGTAATAGCAATTATTCCCACCTATCACGCAGCTCCACCTTCCTAAACTGAGATTTTTGTCCCTATGTGACAGCTTTCCATCACTATGGCAAAAGTATGAGAATGGAAGGTTTGCTTAGGTCCATGAGTCCAAAGATTTCAGTCCTTATTTACCCACTGACCCTGCTGTCTTGAGACTATGGTAGCTCAGATCATTATGATGGAAAAGGCAGCTTACTTCATGGTACTAGGAAGGAGAGAGAGAAGGAAAAAGAAGGAAGTGAAGGAGGAGGAGGAGAAAGAAGAGGAGAGTCACGTTACCATCCATTTGAATGACACATCTCCAGTGGCCAAACTCCCTCCCACCAGGCTCTACCTCTTCCCTCTGCTATGGACAGAGACATCAAAGCTTTCTGCACATGACTTCTGAGGGCATTCCAGATTAAGTGGCACTGGATCCCTATCCCTATCCCAGCCAACGATGCCCCCTTTGTGTTTCCTGTCTCCCCATCCAAGGACTGGAGACCCTAGAGAAATGTCTCTATAGAGTCCATCCTGTTGTGATTGGGTTTCTCTTAGCCCACATCCTCCAAGTCTACCCTTTCTGCCTTTGGTTTGGTGACATCCCACTATGTGGATGGTCTGTGTGTTGCATTATCCACAGATACTTTGGTGGCTTCCATCTTTTGCACTCGAAATGTGTAGGCAGTGAGCCTTGGTAAGTTGGCTCCTTAGAAAAGAGGGTTTATCCAAGAAGTAACATGCTGGCAGATGTCTGTGTCTAACAGGCAGTTCTTTGTCATCTGCTGTCCCCCTATGGCTACTCACAATACCCTGACCTCTGTTCCTCTCATAAAGCCGGTGCTGTAGACAAGGCCTTGAACTCCTGATCCCCTGCCTCTACCTCCCAGGGCTGGGATTGAAGGTGTAGGTGTTTAACCACATTGGACTAGTGTCTCTGATACTGAGAGTCACAAATGTGTATATCTGCTACATTTCCCTCCTAGGAAGCTCTCTTTAAGTATTCTGCATATTTTCCTCTAGCATGTTTCTTACTGATTTCTGAGAAAGGAGAATTTTAGGAATTAGTCTTTGATTAAAAACTTGTTATACCAGGCAGTGGTGGTGCATATCTTTAATCCCAGCACTTGGATGGAAGAGGCAGGCAGATCTCTGAGTCTGTGGCCAGCCTGGTCCACAGAGTGAGTTCCAGGATGGCCAGGGCTACAATGAGAAACCCTGTCTCAAAAATCAAACCAAAACAAAACACTAAAAAACGAAAACACCAAACAAAACAAAAAACCAAACTAGCTACAGATGTACTTCCCAGCTTGTTTTTCTGATGTTGGGGAGATTTTTTAAACATTTATGTATGTGAATATTTTGCCTGCATGCATGTTTGTGTACCACATGCATGCCTGATGCCCACAAGGCTCAGAAAAGAGCATCGGATCCCAGGCATTGGAGTTACGAGTGGTTGTGAGCTACCCTGTGAGAACTGGGAACCAAAACTGGGTCCTCTGCAAGACCAGCAAGTGCTCTTAACTGCTGGGCCATTTCTCCAGGCCCAAGAGGAGCTCTCTTCCCCTATGCAGTACTTTTTTAGTTCTGCACTGTAACAGGAGCCTTTGCTTCTGTGGGCTCTGGGTACCATGACATGGCGGGGGGAGGGGGGGGGACTCCTTTCCTGTCTGTGGAAGTTCTAGAATTTTGCATGGAATAAAATGTGAGGTACACTGAGGTAGCCATGCAGCCCCACATTGATGAATTATGACCTAGTTTGTGACCTTTGTCATAGGTATGTATCCGGGGTAAATTTTCTTTTGTTTTTAACTTTCTGTTCTGTTCCTTTGATCTGTTTTATTGTGGTGGGTGTAAGGTGTGCCTCCTTGTGTGCTGGACCGGCTTTTGTGCATCTCTCACTGCAGGTGTCTTGACCCCAGACATCTTTGCAGCACTTGTTTTGTCTAGCAGGTCCTGCTGGCTTCTCTTTCATTTCTCACCTCAGAGGCTCACACCTCGGGGATTCTCCATCCTATCTTCTCCCGTGAACCACAGGCGGATATCTCTTGAGACCTCAGCACCGGCCATGTGGATCCCTTGGGAAATGAAGGGAGTGGCTAATGCTTCCCGGGTCCCAGGATGGGTTTCTCTAGGTAATCCTGGCATCGTGGAAGAGATGAACTCCTTTGAGGCCTCCCCCACTGGTGGGCCACGTGAGTCTCAGAGGCCTTGCTCCCACTGATTCCTAGGCCAGATGGGTGTCGTGAGAGTACTGTGGAGCTGCTGAAACGAGAGTCCCGATGGGTGTTTGAGAACCCCTGTGAGTATGATGCCAAAGGGGCCGCATCTGATCCCCATGACAACCAGCCCCTGTGTGTTCCCAGGTTGCAGTTGGCAGGGCAGGCCTGGCTGGAAGGAGACCACTCTGCTCCAGAGCCCCTGGCACAGCTCTGTGGGCAGTTAAAGGATCCAACAGACAGGATCCTAGGGTCAATCCTCAGGGGAGAGAGGCCCCTGAACAGAGGCCTTAGACCTCATATCCCCACCCGTATGTGCCCAGATGCCTGTGAGGGTCCTAGTCTCAATCCCTGGACTCCTTTGTGGGTACAGAGGGCTTGGTGCCTGGTTAGTAGTGGTCTATCCCCATAGGATAGGGCTGGGAGAAGGTGACCCTCTTGCTCTTCAGACACCCCAGGCTGAGCTGGGACAAGCATTCATCTAAGTCCACCAGCATCTGAGAACTGCTTCTTGCTGCAAAATGTAGGGGTCAGGGACCTGGGGACAACTTGAGACTTCTAATGAGGTTGGATAGGGTCTGGTCCTGAATCTGACCCCATCTTAACAGCCAACCCCAGTTTCATGCCAGTTTGGCATGGTGGTCCTTACTGCCCCTGGATCTGGCATTTACTTTTTAGCTCTCGGTGTACTGGACTACCGGGTACTGGGCACTAACTTCAAGGACTATGCTGTCATCTTCACACAACTAGAGTTCGGGGACGAGGCCTTCAACACAGTGGAGTTGTACAGTAAGTGGGGACAGGCAAGGTTGCGCAGGGTCCCTGTGTCTATGGCCCCTAGGAGGGAACATACAGGGCCAAGCCCCAGCCACCCTGAGGTTGGCGAGGGATTGAGGTAAAGAAAGGGTCAGGGGACACAGCCAAGCTCTCCACACTCTCACTGTATCTCAGTGGCTACCCTTTCTTGCTCAGGTCGGACAGAGATGGCTAGCCATGAGGCCATGCAGCTGTTCACCAAATGGAGCCGGGGTCTGGGCTTCCAGTCCCAACAGCAGGCCCAGCTGCAGAAGGACTGTGAGTGTCACTAGTACTGGTCACAGGGAAGAATAGGCAGTTCCGACACACACAGTGACGGGGTGGTGGAGGAGATTCGTATCCCTTCCATGTTTACTGGTTTGTGGGTGCTTCAAGGGATCACCTATGCCTGTCATAGTCAAGCTTGTAGGGACAGCCTCCTTGGAAGGGGCTTGTGGGTAGGATCCTGGGAGCTGCTGCAGCCCTGTTCTCACAACTGCCTTGGCTCTTCTTACAGTCACATGTGCACACAAGATCCTCCAGGTAGGTCACCTTTTCAGGCATCACTCTTGGCTCCCTGGGGAGCAGGAAGAGCCTGGGGCTCTGGATGAACCCTCTTCAATGCCCACATGCAGCCCAAGGCTTTGCTGGTGGGAAGGTCACTGAAGGTGAGGATGATGGCTGTCACCAGCCCCACCCCAACTCTTGCCCTGGTTTTCAGTGAGCGCCACACTCCGGAGATGGCAGCACAGCATCCTGGTGTCCTGGTGGAGGTGGGCAGGTGGTATCTTTGCTCAGTGGCTGGTGCTGCTGTTGGTTCTCTGTTCTCCTAGACTCATGCTTGGGTTGACAATAAAGTGATTTCACAAGTAAATCTGCCACAATGTGTCTTCTTTGGGGGCGGGATGGTCCCTGTGTTGTGGAAGAGGACTCGCCAGAGATCACACCATGGAACCCTAGCAAGCTCAGAATTTGTTTCACTAATACCCATTGTCAGAGTTCTTGAGCCTGAAGTCACTGGGGACAGGATGTAGCCACTGGAATGGCAAAAGCTGAGGTGCCCAGGCTACATAAGAGCTATGTGCATAGGCCAGGACACTATTAAGGCAGCCACTGTACCACCAGAATCCATGGCCAGGGGGCCAACCACCTATGTATTGTACTAGCTAGTAGGAAGGAACACTGAGTGTTACACAGTATGAGAACATTGATAGCATCTGCCAACAGCCTAGTAGAGGGGTTAGCATCCACAGACCACCTAGCAGGAAGGACACAGAATTCACACTGACTAGCAGGGGAGGTCAGTATCTGTGAGCTTTCCAACAGGGAGATGCAACCAGGGCCCTAGCTCTTCAGAAAGAAGAGCTGGTTGCTGGCTGGGGGTGGGCATAGGGGTGATGGTGGCAGTATGGAATTCCCAAAGGCCTGAGCCTGCAGGCCCTCACTAAAAATGGGGCATCTGGTCAGGATGGTGGAATGATGTCATCTATTGGAAAGTAATATGGGGGGACTCTCTCTCCTTCCTGTCAGTAGCTCCTCAGACACTATAAATAGCCTTGGGTAGGGAGCACCAACGTTTATGCCTACAGGCTGCTGTTTCCCTCCCTCTAGTCCCAGAGACACCCGAGTCTCACCTTTGGCTAGGGCTATGAGAGTTTCAAGCATCCAGTGCTAGGTGAGACATCCCAGGCTGCAGGGGTTTGCAGATGTGTGTGGTTCTAGCCCTTCAGTAGTGAGGGATGTGAAGATCACTATGCACATGGCCTCTGAGAACCTGGTGGTGTCCATCTTTAGGGACCTCCCAGGCAGGCAATGTCTGCTGTAAACCACAATGCCCAGGCTGAAGCCCTCAGAAGGAGGGGCAGAAGCCTCAAGCCACACCTCCCCACTTCTTACTCCACCCATCCCAGTAGCCTCAGGTTCCAGGGTGGGTCTGACACCACAGCAGGGCAGACAGGACAACAGCTGCCCCTGCTAAGGATGAAGCTGGAGATGGCTCTGGCCACAGCCCTAGTCCTGGCTGTGGTGTCCTGGACACAGGAGTTTTTCCCTAAGGAGGCCCACACTCTCAACTGGGGCAAGGTAAGCCACATGCCCCTTGGGTACCTTCATGGGATACTAGGATTACAGGGTATGTAGACCAGTTAGGGCTACAACTGCAGCTATGGGACCATCTGGGGTCATGTCCTCAGCAGAAGGGCAGAACAAGGTATCTGTTGAGCCCAGCTGTGTTGGTTACCTACCTATCCTCTCCCACATTGCCCCAGCCCTGGGACTCCTTGGAGATACCTCTGCAGAACGCTACAAGCATGGTGGAAGGCCAAGCACCAGGCGTGCCCTGAGGCAGATGATTTGAGGGGTGGGGTGGCTGTGGGCACAGTGGCTAGGTGAGTAGCAGGCATGAGCACTGAGTTATCAGGAGCCAGGAGCAGGCAGCAGAGGAGAGCTGGTGGCTAGCGGCTCAGGCTCAAGCAGAAGGGAGAGCGGCTGAGCATCTGTGTCACAGGGAGGCCAAGAGAAAAGGAGCCTCTGAGGTGGACATGGCTTCCTGGGCCCCTGACCAGCTAAGTACCAGCTTCTCTTTAGCTTGAGACAGGATAGTGCCCACTTGCAGCGTCACTTGCTGGGTCTGTCCTCTGGCTGGGAGCTTGGACAGGATGCATGGTGTGGCGGCTCCAACACTGCTCTCCCCCAATGCCCCTGCAGTTTTCAGGCTTCTGGTACATTATTGCCATCGCCACAGACACCCAAGGATTCTTGCCGGCTAAAGACAAGAGGAAGCTGGGGGCATCTGTGGTGAAGGTGCACAAAACAGGCCAGCTCAAGGTGGTCATCGCCTTCAGCCGGTGAGGGGATATGATGTGGCAGGGGTCATGGTACACCTTTTCAGACTGGTCAGGGACAGCTTTATCTCTGGGAAGAAGGAGGACAGGAAGCAGAGCCGAGTCCCGAGAGGAAACAGACCCGACAGACGGTTTCACTGCCTCGTCTTCCCCTAAAACCCAAGGGGTGATTTTGGAAGAAATACTTGGCATCAGGAGAGCGATGTCAGGAGTGAACTTCTCAGCTCTAGGCATGCCTTTGCCAAAGTTAGAATATTCCCACCCCAAACCTTGGCCTCCGAACCCCTATTCCTAGGCTCTAGGGGTGGCGGGAGAGTAGAGCTGGAGAAGTTGGTGGTAGAAGGTGGCCCTCTGGCTGCAGCTCACCACGCCTGTTCCCCAGGCCTAAGGGATGCCAGTCCATGGAGACGATACTGAAGAAGGATAGAAAGAAACCTGTGTTCAGGAATACTTGTGAGTAGGATGCTTGGGCCATGGGGAACTGAGTGTGCAGCTAGAGACCCAGGATGGGTTAGCAGGATGGCTGTGGTCCCAGAGCTGGCTGAATTCCTTTGAATGGAAAGGCCATGCTGGACTGGCTGATGTGTTGGGCACCAGGCTCTGGACTGTGGGTGGACATGGATGTCCAGGTGCCAGTGGCCACTAGTGCTTCTCTTGCAGTGAAGGGGATAAAGGGTTTCCATGTGCTGTCCACTGACTACACATACGGCCTGGTATACCTTCGCCTGGGGCGTGCAGGCAACAACTACAAGAGCCTGCTGCTCTTCAGTGAGTACCGTGTGCAGAGTCACCTTTGGGTATCAGAGCCACCCACGGTGGTGGAGGGCTTAGGGATAGGAGACACAGAGGGTGAAGGGAAGACAAGGCAGGAAGGAAAGGCTGGCCAATGGAGAGGGAGAATGGTTGAGGAAGGGTGGTCTGACAGGGGCTGTGGCAGTGGAGCTTGCTGTGCGTAGGGTTGGGGGTGGTAGCAGCACAGTGAATTGGAGACCCTCTCCAGGAGGGTGCAGTATAGGATAGCCTTATGTGTGAGTGTTAGGGTGTTCCCCTGCGAGGAGGCTGGGATTCAGGCTGTGAGATCTGAGCTCTGGGAGACAGAGGGTTAAGGCTAGGTTCCTGGACCCAGGGGGACATGGGGGAGTATTAAGGAGAGCCTTGGGGAGGGTGGGTGGATTTGAAGTGGAGGAGCACCCAGTCTGGGCTACAGGGAGGGGTCTGTGGAAAGGGCAGAGGAGGGGTGTGTTTAGAACATAGCAGGCCTGGACATGCCCAGGGGATGGCTGCAGTGGACTGCAGGGACAGAGGAGGCTCCCAGGTGTCCATCAGCTGAAGAGTGACCCTATCTCCTAGCTTTGGAAATGGGGCACAGGCACAGAATGACAGTGAGTAGGAGCTTGGAAGATTAGGATGTAACCCTCCAAATGTCATATGGGTACCCTTGCTGCTGTGATTCTGTCCCCAACTCAGACAGACAAAACATCTCTAGCTTCCTGAGTCTTCGAGAATTCCTGGACACCTGTCATATTCTGCAGCTCACCAATCAGGCCACCATCCTTCCAAAAGACGGTACTACATGGCCTCAGGCTTTTATTCTGCTGCCCCCATTATGCCCCACTAGACAGCTGGTCCATGTTGGAGGTGTGTGTGTGTGTGTGTGTGAGTGTGTGTGTGTGTCTCGTGTGCACGCACATGCGAGCATGCCTCTGTGTGTGTGGCCACGTAGTTGGCAAAGTCAACTGTGAAGATGCCCAAATGTCCTCATCGCTACCTGTGGGCTTCCTGTCAGCATTGGGTGTACAGCGTCCATGTAGACAGAGATGGCTCCTAGAGCACTCCCGCCGACACTCAGAATGGAGGCTGCATAGCCCTACCCTCTTTAGAGTCCAGGGCAACCAGGGCAAGACCCTCATATGGATTCACAACGGAGGTAGCAGACAGGTCTCTCAGCACCTTGGTTTCTGCCCACAGATTCCTGTGCACACACGATCCTGCCATGACAGCCAGCAACCCTCTGCTCATCCCTTTGACTTGGGAGTCCTCCAGACACTGGGAATGCTGTTCCAGGTGGTGGCTGTTTGTTCAGAGATGTTTGGTGATTGCAGGTCAGTGGCTGACTGACTGCACAGAGCCCGAACTGTGATTGCTGCCTTTACATCCCAGCAAACCCCTGCCTGTGCTCTTGGCTTTCTCTTTGGTCCCGCCCCCCCCCCCCCCCCCCCGCAGTGATCCGTAGGAGGCTGGGACTGGCACTCACCACGCTGAGCACAGACTACAGGCTCACCACACTCCCATTTTCTTCCTTTCTTTTAAAATGGGTTTCTTTATTTTTGGGGCTATAGTGATGGCTCAGTGGTCAACAGTGCATATTGCAGAGAACTCAAGTTTAGTTCCCAGCATCCATAATGAGTGGCTCACAAATGCCCGTAACTCCAGCTCTGGGGGATCCAACAGCCTCTTCTGGCCTTTGTGGGCACTGCACACACATGCACAACCTGCTTACATATACATATAATTAATAAAATAATTAATAAAAATATTTTAAAAGATTTTATTTTCATATGTACTTTTTTGTTTTATTGTTTTGTTTTTCAGGACAGTGTTTTTCTGTGTAACAGCAGCTCCGGCTGTTCTGGAACTCTTTTGTAGACCAGGTTGGCCTGGGTTCTGCTTTCCTCTGCCTCCCGAGTGCTGGGATTAAAGATGTGCACCAACACCACCCAGCTCATATGTACTTTTTTGTTTTTCTTTGTTTATTTTTGTTTTGAGAGAGGTTCCACTATGTAGTCCTGGCTGACTTAGAACTCACTATATAGCTGGGTATGGTGGTGTATGACTTTTTAAATCTCGACACTCAGGAGGCAGAGTCTACAGAGTGAGTTTCAGGACAGCCAGGGCTACAGAGAGAAACCTGGTGTCAGAAAACCACAACAAAAGCAAAGCTCATCCATCATGTAGACCAAGCTGGTCTCAAACTCACAGAGATCTGCTTGCGTTTGCCTCCCTAGTGCTGGGATTAAAGGTGTGGGCCACCATGCCAGGCTCTGTACATTTTATTATACTTAATTGTCATTCCTCCTCCTTTCCCCACCTCACTCTTGTTTTCCGTCCGTTCCGCCCCCCCCCCCCCCCCCCCCCGCTGGTCTTCCACTACTCTCTCCCCCTTCAACCTTGAGATCTCTTCTTACATTTTCATGGTCTCCTTTCTACTTTTATGACACGCACACATTTAAATCTAGACTTTGGGGCTGGGGAGATAGCTCACTAAGAGCACTTGCTGCTCTTCCAGAGCAACCAAGTTCAGGTCCCAGAAGTCGTGTCAAGTTGCTCACAACTGCCTATTACCTCAGTTTCAGGGGATCCGACGCCATCTTGTGGCCACAAGGGCAATTGCATATGTGCACACAGGAACCTACAATAGATAGTACACATCAAAGGAAAAACAACAACAACAACAAACAAAAACAAAAACAAAAAACCCAAACTGCTAATATGAGGGTCAAGATGGTATATTTCTATTTCCTATTTGGTTTATTCAGCTTAATATAATGATCTCTAGTTTCATGTGTTTTTCAGTAAATATCATCATTTCACTGTTTATGGCTGAATAAAATCCCAGTGTGTGTGTGTGTGTGTGTGTGTGTGTGTGTGTGTGTGTACCACATTTATGCATATGCACCATATTTCCCGTGTGTTTTCATCTCATGATGGGCATCTAAGCCTGTATCTCAGCTACTGTGAATAGTGCAGCAATAAACAGAGATGTGCATGTGTTGCTGTGGTGTGTTGACGTAGAAACTTTCTGGAATGTTCCTAGGAGTGGCTATATGGTAGCTCTGGTTTCTGTTTTTAGGAATTTCCATGCTGACTTCCACAGTGGTTGCAGTACTCCTCTTTAACCTGTGATCACTTAGCTGTGTTCTGCTACAAGGAGCGTGAGCAGCGGGAGCTCCTCATTTGGAGGCCTCCCGGGCTGGCTCACCTGCTCGCTGGGTCAGCTTTCTGATGGCCATGTATCCGGCATCACTTGCTTTCTCCTCCACGTGGGTGTCACTCCTCCAGTCCCAGGCAGGAGCATCTTCTTCTCCGGTGACCTTCTTTTCACCAGCAGAGTTCCAGCACCCAGGCGACTCCACCACAGGTGCCACTGGTGGTGACTGGTGTTGAGCAGCCTTGTGTTGTTGGTTTTCACTTCTAAACTATGGTGCCACCACGTGAGCAAATTGGCACACTGACTCAGTTCTCTCCTTTCAGGATGTGGGTCCTTGGGTTTGGACTCAGATCATTAGGCTTAGCAGCAAGCATCTTCATTTACTGAGCCACCTCTTTGTCCTTCTAATATTGGCACATAGGATGAGCAAAACAGCAGCAAGAACCAGTTGCACCATCCAGGAAGTTCTCAGGTGTACCTTAGGTCTTGCTGCCTACATTCCAAGACTGTATCTGCCTCTGCCATTAAAAGTGGCTTCACTTTGTTGGAATGGGACACGCCAGGCCCCACGGGGGTATACTGCTTGGAGAAGTCCGGCCTCTTTCATTTAGCTGAGATGATCTGAGACCCCATTCTGATGCCCAGCCCTCCTTTTTAGTGTTGGCTGCTGGGTATTAATGGGGCGGACTTTGTGAGTAGCTTTTACACACAGTTAAGTCACATGGAGTCAGCTTGATCCTTTCAAATATTCCTTTGAGGCGTTGCAGACTCCGTTGCTTAGCATACTGGTTCTCACTGACTACCCTGCCATCCAGGCATGAGGACTGGGACAGGATCTGATGGTTCCAAGGCTTGCTCTGCTGACTGATTGGGTTTACTTAAACATTTTGGCAAGAATGTCAATAGTGGGTGATCTGTGTCATTTTTGATGTGACCAACCATGTTGATTGGCACAAGATTCTATCTACGCTGTTTTCTGTGTCTATGAGGCTTATGAAACACTTGCCCTCTGTGCTTTTCAATTTGTTACATGTTTGTGTTCTGTTCACCAGTGTTTTGGGTCCAGGGCAATTGTACATGACTTTTGGGTTATAAATGGAAATGGGAGCCCAGGAGCCCAGACTCAGAAGAAGGCGGGCAATGTCAGGTGTGGCTCCATACCTTCCTGGGAGGATCTAAAGCTTACATGTGATAGAATGGCAGCTGACATCAGGCATGGATCTATTCCTTCCTGGGAAGGACCCAGGACTTAAGTATGGTGGGGTCCTGAGGACACCTCTAAGCCTTAAAGTCCAGCAATGTCATAGGGAACTGAGCTTGGGGTTTCTGTCTCTTCCTCTGACAACTTGGTCCTTAATGTTCAATAGATGGTGGCCACTGCAGAGCGAAGGATGGCCACACCCTGACATCTGGCCTTAACAGTCTTTAGATCGATGTTCCATCAGGGTGGGTGAGACCACCCTGTTCTAGGAGCCTCAGACTGTCTTCCACAGATGATCTTTCTACAGCTGGGCCCTGTCAGTGATGGGGAAGATGGAGGAGAGGGGAGAAAGAAGGAGGAGGGAGAGAGGGAGGGGCAGGAGGGGGGAGAAGAAAGGGAAGAAAGAGGAGGAGAAAGAGGGAGAGGAAGAGGGGAAGAGAGAGAAGAGGGAGAAAGGGGGTGTTGGGAAGAGGGAGCCATGGAAGGTCCCAGAACATGAGTCAGTCAGTAGGTCTGGATGCCTACACATGCCCCCCAGGGTATACTCACAGAATCTATCCCTCTACCCTTGAAGGTAGCCTCCCTTGAAGCAGCCAGCTGGATGGGGACAGAGTTGGCCTAAAGTCACACTGGGCCAGCCTTGCAGATCCTCATGCTGTTTGCCACAGCCTGACCTGGACCTCATATGACTCTGGTACGCTTAGATCTACCTCAGGCCCTAGGAAGAGTTCACAGCCACTGTGGCCTCAGGAGCATTTTAGATGGCCCTTTTGTGACTCATATCACAGAGGCAGTGGCAGAGCTGGGGCTCTCCCTGCAGTGACTGGAGAGATAGCCACCCATAGTCAGGCCACAAGTGAGTCCATGCATGGGCATATACAATCACAATACCAGACCCTAAGCTGCCTCTTACTGCAGAGACAGGAATCGAATCTTCAAACTGTGGTTTGTTTATTGGGACAGATGGTGAGCAATGCAAATGAAATGAGCATTCTGGCTCAGGGGACTTGATGTGTATTGTGCCCTCTAGACCTCAAGAGAAAGCACAGTAAGGGGAAAAGCAACAGCTTATAAAAGTCTGGAAACAAGGGTGATCAGCTAGCCAGAAGGACAAGATTTTGGAATGAGTATTGCTCCTGTTCTGGTTTCCTATAAAATATATCCGTGAGAGATAGTTCAGACAAGTTGGTCTCCCTGGCTCCCCTGATTGCCAGCTCATTGCATTCTAGTGACACATATAGGTGAACCTATGCTTGATTGTATGTAACATGACAAATGGTGGGGTAAAGTGCTTCATAGGTGTCCCCTCAGTGTCCATATGAAGCTCTGGATTGTGTGGTGGTAATGTGGGAGAGGTACTCTTTGGGAGATTTGTGTTGCATGAGGTTGGGGAGGTAGGTTCTTCTAATGGGAACCAGTGTCCTGCCTCATGAGGACACAGTGAGATGACACCTGCCAACTGGGAGAAGACTTACTTCAGAATCCCATCAGATGGGAGCCTTCTTGGACTATCACCTCCAGAACTTTGAGCCATAAATGCTGTTTAGGCCTTTGTCTGGGGCCCTTGGCTATGGTATCCCCTGCTGGTGAATCTGCACACACGAGCCCACCTTAAACGAGCTCTCAGGTTTCCTGGGGGCTTGGTCTCTGCGAGGAGAGCAGTCTTGCATAGCATCGTCCCACTTGGCCATTCTGAGAGTGTGTGGGATGATGAAAGCCCTTCCTGTCGGAAGGTGGAGGAACTTGGGATGACAGACGGAGACTCACTCACAGAACCGGACACTGTGTTCTGATGGAGGAGGCATAATGGCTCTGCTCATCGAGACAGGCTTCACTTTGAGCTCAGCCCACAGGGCTTTCGGGATCTCTTTCTGTTTCCTAGATCAATGTGTCCCCCTGATTTCCTCCCCTAACACCTGGTGTGTCTGCATTTCTGAGTGAGGAGCTAGGCAGACTGGTCTCAGTTTTCTAAAAGCCCCGGCTGCTTCTCTCAGGGCTGGGGTTTCTGCATTTCTTCTCATAGTTAAGTCACAGGGCAGGAGCAGGTCTCAGTGGCTTTATTCTGCAGAAACAGCTATAAAAGTAAGTGGGCACAGACAGCCACTGACAAATTTGCACACACACATATATATAAGGCAGTGCACACCATGTTCATGTGTACATTGCACCCTGACAGTCTCATTAGCACATATGATGTATAGGCAGAGAATGCAGAGCTTCATGCCAACACATGCTCTAGCATACGTGAGGCACACACCCCATCTTGTGCACAGGGCACACTCACAGTGGATTACATACTTGCATACTCCTCAGGATATATGCATATATGCAGAATTTACATACGTGCACCTGAACTCCTACGCAGGCACATGCATGTACATAATAACAATGCAAGCATAATATATACACACATATGATACACACAATCATTCACATGCATACATATTCATCCATACACATATGTGTATGCATACAAATGCACATACACTTCCTACTTGCTCTGTCTCTAGCTCAGAGCAGAGCCTGCCATGTTAGCTCGAAATGGAGGAGGGGCTTTCCAGTACTCCTGCCCTTCCCATAAAGACTGGATGTCTAGAAGGTTCTGTTTTCCAATTACAATCAACACTGTTGGGTTGTGGAGGTCTAGGTTGGGGTAGTGGGTAACAAGGAGCATCTTGGTGTCTACTGTAGGGCATGGCCCAAAGTCACAGTGGCAGAGACACAGGTTTTGTCAGTCTTCCTTTAGTCCCAGAAGGTCCCTATATGGGCCCTGGTACCCAAGTCTCTGCTGGGTCAGTGACTTGGATGCCATCTGTTAGGAAATCTTCCTTCTGTTTGCTAAGGGGAAAGCCTGGCAGTTGCACAGAGCCAGAGACAAGCTGATGAATCTCAAGGGAGGGAACTACAGCAGGAAGCTTAATAGTGCCAGATGCCAGTGGCCATGGTGTCAGCCCCCAGGAAGGGAATCCCTGATGGGTAACTCTCAGACTGGCAAGGCCCGGAGACCACAGACTCCAATGTCTTTTGTTTCTGCTGTGCCTTCAAATGTTTGCTGCTGCCATCTTTCTCTGGTATCTGGCATGGTGTGGATGGGTGTAGGGAGACACCCCCCCCCACTGCCTGTAGTGTGGTCTATCTCATGGAAACATTCTGTTCTTCTGGGCGTTTTTACATGTGGATTGTTATGAAGATGATTTCTCCCTAAGCTGTACTGTCTAACTGATAATAATGGTGTTAGTTAGTAGAGTTTTGATGATTAAAAATAAAACAAGGAAGTGTCACACAGCTAGGACACATGAGTTTCTATTGAGGAGCTGTAAAGACTGTGGCTTAGGTTAATGATCAAGAAAAACAACCGAGTCCCAGTAGCCCAGTTAGCTTAACTTCTTTTAACCTTAATGTTGGGAGATGTGTTCACAGGTTTTGGAGTGCATCATAGCTGAAACAAAGCTTTGAGGTGAAAAACCCAAGAAGACAATCTAAAGTTGAAGGGCCCAGACCCTTCCCAAGTCCACTGTTTTGGCAGCCATGACAGGCTGCAGAAAGACACAGCAACTCATAAGCCCCTGACTCAGCAGCATGTGCTGAGCCCCCAACCTTGCCCGACCTTGCTAGATACCCTCCATGTGGCAAGGAACCAATCAGAAGTTAGCTAGAAGGCTCTGGATGTTCTTTACTGATAGCAGTGGAATGCAGAGAAGGCAACTGCCCTGAGATGGCCTCTAGGCATAGCAACCTTTCTGCAGCTGCATCTAATCAACTCAGGACAGGTTCTCCCAGCCTGGAGGTGCAACCAATCCTGAGACTTTTACTATGCAACTAGTGGACCCCCAGACATTCCCCTTGCTCTACTCCAATATATGCCTTGTCCCACTGCTGCTTGGGGTCCCTTCTACTCCATCCACCATGCTGGAGGGACAGAGGACCTGAGCTAACTCATAAATTAAACAGATTCTTAGCTTTTACATCAGATCTGGTCTCCTTGTGGTTTGAAGGGTTCAGAGTCTGGGTACAACAAAATTATAGAAAAGGAACATAGTTGAGTGAGGAACTTGTTAAGGTCAGGGAAAAATACAAAGCAGCCCAATTGTTACTAGCTGACACACTTTTCTTGCTAGGGTTGGTTGATGACCAAAGGTAATGATTAATTCCTTTTACCTATTTCTGCCCTCAATCTCCTGGTATAAAACACTATTGATGAGTGGGTATGCATCCTAAAGATTTAAAGTTTTCTTATGATTTCAAGATAAGTAATAAAGTGAATTATTTCTTTCATTGTAAACGCAATATTCAGCCCACCAGCAAAAGAAATAGCTGAGAAAATATATCCTCTGTTTGTTCATGCTCTGTTAATCTGTAACAAGTTACTTAGATGTAAATGTATGCGATTTATTGGGATGACTTTGTTTTAGCCATATAGGGGACTAAACATGTTTTTACCTGTATTCATTATAATCATTCACTTAAAAAATAGAATGGAATCACATTGTAATTGATATATTTCCTAAAAAACTTTTTTGGGTCATATAAGCTGTAGAGAAGTATACAGTAGAAGAATAAAGAAGGAAATCATCAAGAGAGGGTGTGTCTTTTTCCCTAGTCCCCTCAGATAAAAAAGTCACTGTAAGGACTCTGTGGATTTCCCTTTGAGCCCTGTGTTGCTGGACACTACTGTCAGGGGCATGAGCCAGGGTGACTATCTAGCCTGCAGTAGGGCTGACCAGCCTGGTGAATCTGCCCAGCAGGGAGTCCCGGGCTGCAGAAACAATCCTTATCACCTGGGCTGTTCCAAAAAAAAAAAGAAAGAAAGAAAGAAAGAAAAAAGGAAAAAGAAAAGAAAAGAAAAGAAATATACATTCTGCAACATACCCTGGAAGGCAACCACACCTAGCTGAGGGTTTTGATTCTTGATATAGAAAACTTGACTGCACTTCTGGAAATGACCACTGGGGGAATTATTGTCTACATTGCTCAATGGATCTAGGAAGAGCCCTTAAGGACCTCCTGTGTGTCTGCCTTACTCAAGAGAACCTTTATCTTTAGCATTCCAGAGCAGGGTGGGCCTCTCACAGGTGGGAAGAGGCTCCTGGCACATAAACACAGGCTGTGAGCTATTGTTCAAGGCTAGAGCTGAAAGGAGGGGTGTGGTCTTGGTGTCATCAGAGACAAAAGCTACAGGGAATCACTCATATTTAAAAGTCAAAGATGGCATTAATATATGAATCTACTGGGTCACTGTGGTGAGATTGTTTTTGGTTTGGTTTTATAAACATTTACAGGTGATCTTCAAGTTCATATTAACACCGTGAGCAACCGCAAGTGCTGTCAAGACCCTGGAGAAATGGAGACCCTCAGATTTTACCTGTGGGACTGTGAGATGGTGCAGCCACTGTGCCAAGCAACCTTCCAGCTCTCCAAACGTCGGGCTTGCCTGTAACCGGGCAAATCTGTATCTAGGAACACTGACTGACAATGCAAGTCCATATGAAAACCTCTGCGAAGGTCCACAGTAGCATGCTTCCCGATAATCTCACGATGGAGTCCATGCTCATCAACTGAAGAGTAGATGAACCTGTGTGGGCAGGGGGAAGGGCTTCACTGAACCACAGAAAAGAATGGAGTCTGGCACATGCTAAACATTTGTGGGTCTGGAAAACACTCAGGGCAGGATGCCTGTCCCAGAAGCCACAGCCTCTGGCTTCCATCTCTGTGGCAGGGCACCCAACAGTGGGAGGCGCCTGGCATCAGAGCCTGAGGCTGGGAACAAGCTCCAGGCTTATCTTTTCAAGAAGGCTAAGCCAGCTGAAAACAGAATGAATGGCTGGCTCTCCAGTGAGAGCAGGAAAGGGAATACATTGTCTGATAACCACTTCCCTGTGGAAGAGCCAAGCCAGCTGACGCCAGCATGACACAGATCTGAGGCTGGCTCTCATGGAAAGCACTGCACAGTTGTTTGGGCAAGGTCCACAGTATGATGAGCAGGTAGGTCTTTTGCTGATGTTTGAAAGGTCAATTGCTACAGCTTTAAAGACACATCCTGTTGCTGTCATGGCTACTTCCTCACGGCTGGCGTTGGCAGTGCTGCTGCTGCCTGTGACTGTACAGGTAGCCATTCTGAGCTCCTCACTATCCTGCACGTCCCTTTCCCTGACATCCACATCACCCTACTTGTTCCTTGTGGTACAGCCGTCCTGTCACACAGCCTCCATACAGGGCACTGCTTGCCTCACAAGCTTAGCCCAAAGCCTGAGCCCCTGCTCTCTGGGCTGGAATCTAGGTATTGGGTCAGCTTTTATGGTGCCATGTGGGACCTGGATGTTTCTTGACTTTGTTCGAGGGTTCTCTGGTGGGCTTCTCTCACAGGTCTTCCTCTGGGGTTCTCAGACATCCTGAGTGTTTCCCTTTGTCTTTCTGGCCAGCCCCAGCATAGACAGAGGGTCAGGTTACTGTGTATCAATCAAGGCCTCCTTGGAGCTGGGAGTGGTGTGGGTGTGTCATTACCAGCTAGCATGGACACTGGTCTGAGTTGGAGGAAGGGGGGAGGACTAGATTGTGTGAAGTGATCAACAATGTCATAGTCAGTGCCACCATTAGCCTTAATGGCCCCTGCTTTCTGGCACCCAAACCACCCCAGCATTCACATCTGCTCAGTACTTCTATGCGTACTTAACTCACAGGTCCACACAATGCTTGGGAAGCCTGACAGTGCACAGAGCACACATGAGAAGAGCTTCATCAGCCCTCTTAATATTTGATAGGACTATTAGGCTGGAGCTCCAGCCTCCTGCTCACCCCACTGATGGGAGATGTCATTCTATAAATATGTATCTCATACTGGATAATGAATAAAGTACTGTTGGCCAATAGGAAAGCAAGATAGGTGGGACTAGGAGACAAGGAGGATTCGAGGAGGTAGTAAGGAGGGTCAGCATGTAGAGACTGGAGAACCCTCCAGGCCCACTCTCCGGTAAGATGAAACCACGTGGAAATACTTAGATTAATAGAAATGGGTTAATACTTAAGACAGAACTAGCCGATATGAAACAAGTAACTGACCAACAGAATTATATCTAATACAGGGTCTCTGTGTGTTATTTGGGACAGGCATGGCGGTGGGCCCAGGCCGGGCATGGGGGAACCTACTTGTAACATTATGGCACCCAATGTGGGGCAAAGAACTTCCACTTAAACTTAAGAAAAAATTAAAAAGGATTTTAAAATCAAAAGAAGCAAGACAAGCAAGACTTCTTGGTAGCAAGCAGCATTTTTCTCGGTTGGACTTTGTTTTGCTAGAAACAAGCAGAGATTTGTGTGGCTCCTTTAAGGGAGATTTCCTGACTCAGCATAAGCCGCAAAAAAACCCCCGCAAAGCTTTTAAAGAGCTCTGCTAACAATTTAATGGAATGTATGAGAACTGGCAATGGCAGTGACCTCATCTCCAAGCCGGCAGCATGCTGCTGGATGGCAGACCAAGGCGGTGAGCACAGCTCTCACTGCTGGCGGTAAAATAGCCGCCATCTTTGATAAACTGCGGCAAAAACAACTATGACTTTCATTTTAACAATGTTGTTGTTTACCAGATAAAGACTGGTGCCAAAAAAAGGATAAAGATTACAGTAAAGACAGATTCACATTAAGAAAAGCACTAAAGGTTTACAGTGTGGTTTAAAATATATGTAGGCTTGGGAGAAAAAAAGAATAAAAGGATTTGTGAAGGTCTGAGCACTGAACCCAAGCTTTGCATGTGCTTATCAGGCGTCTACCAATGGAGACTGTTGTGAGGGCATCTCAATGACAGACACATCTGTGAGTTCTCTTGTTGCTATGAGAAAATACCCAACAAAAAGCCATTTAATTGAGGGAAGGCATGGTGGCAGCAGCATGAAGTATTTAGTGGTTATGGCATGACTTTGATTCTACCACAATGCACTGAGGTGACATTTCATGTTGTCTTGTCACACTCTTCCTGAGGAGACATGAACACATGCTTACTCCTCCCAGACAGGGGGCAGAGGACAGATCAAAGCAAGGATATCTTCAAAGTCCAATTTGGTGGACCAGTGAGTTTTATTGGGTTCACTTACAGAAGCAGAAATGACTCAGAGACAGCTGCATCACAAAAACCCACCCTAGCATGGGTGATAGCTCACAAAAGCTGAAAACCTAGAGCACTCTACATAACTTCTAGGCAACTCAACAGATTGGAGAGTGTCCTTTTAGGTAGTTCAGTAGACCTGAGACTTTTCCAGACAGCCCAGGTTGGCAGCGTATCTTCCATCAGCCCTTACAGATTATATCTGCTCTGGGAAGGAGACTAGTGTGTCTGGTCAGTTTCTGGGACTTCCTGAATTCTTTAAGTTGTTTATTTCCTGATCTTAAGGAGCTTCCCTGTAGGATGAAATGTTTCATCTCCTTTAGAGCATCCTGTTTCACCTATCCTTTAACACCTTGTATCTTAACAAGTTACTGTACAGGATATGTCTTAGTCTTAGAGGAAACAGCTATACACATGTGCTGCTGATTTAAATTT
Organism: Phodopus roborovskii; assembly: GCF_943737965.1. NCBI lineage: Eukaryota > Metazoa > Chordata > Mammalia > Rodentia > Cricetidae > Phodopus > Phodopus roborovskii. The sequence goes on from NW_026126418.1 coordinate 66,503,566, forward strand.
TCCTAATTGCTAACATACTCTTACTGGTCATTTTATGTCTCCTCTGGAGAAAGGTCTACTATAAGGAGTATGGTCTACTTAAATCCATTGTTCATTATTAATTAGGTTTATCTATGAGCTACCAGTGTTTTACATATTAGTGACATCCTATCTTCATCAGATGTGTAATTTGCAAGCACTTCTTACAGTCTATATCCTGCCATTTAATTTTTTCCAAGTCTTTCTTTAAAGTATTTATTATTACTAATTTTTATGTATGTATTTGCAGGAGGTTGTGTATCTGTGTGAGTGTATAGGCACACACACAAATGTGGTTGCCCTAGGAGGCCAGAAGAGGGTGTCAGATTTCCTGGAGCAGGAGTTACAGGCAGTTGTGAGCCATCTGATGGTGCTGGGAATCTACTTTGGTCCTTGGGAAGAGAAGCAAGTGCTCTGAACTACTGAGTCATCTCTCCATCTCCTTCACAGAGTCCCTTGATGACCACCAGTCGTACACACTACTGTTAATGAAGTCCAGTCTGCCTCTTACTCCTTTTGTTTTCTGTATTGTTAAAGCCATGATTAGAGGTTTGTGCTTTCTGTTTTGGTTTTAACTTCCGTATTCAGGCCAGGTCCATTTCAAGTAAATCTATATAATGGTGTGAAGTCTGAGTTATTCTTTTGCTGGTGGATGTCAATTGTCCTAGGGACATATTGAAGCTGTCCTTTCCCTCTTGAATTGTCTTGAATTGTCTTGATCCCTTCAGGAATCCATTGACATGTTGCTGGGTGTTCTCCTTGTAGTTCTTAGAATTATTTTCTACTTTAGGTTGTCCTCTCTCATGTGAGGAGCTACTCCCTCTTCTCTGTGGTCTGACACTTCCTCGGCTGCTTGTGGAACCCTTGGCATATTTCTGGGGCTCCTCCTGCAAGTGGGGGTGTCCTGCTTGACTCTCACATATCGCAATCATTGCTCTTGTCCCCAAGTACCACGACTATCTCCTTTTCAGCCAGATACCTTGCCCTGTTGCGTATATTCTATTTGGTGTTCAAATCCCTTGCAGCTCAAGGATGCTGTGGCAAAGGCTGACCTCAGATATACGTCATCCTGGGGACTCAAAGCCTTCACTGTTTGTGGTCCAATATATAAAACTGATTTTGAAGATTCTTTCCCATTTGCTCCTTATTTGTGGTGGGTATATAAGTTCATGCCTTGTTCTTCCCCTCAACCCAGATAGGTAATATTACACCATTATTCTGGCCTGGATCATTGTAGTTTTTCCAGCTGTTTCCCCTGCTGTTATACTTTCTACCTCCAATACAACACCGGAAAGGATCCTAAAATTGTGCCACTTATTGCCTGTGTCAAAATCCTCCGGGACCCCTTGCTCCTCTCAGAGAAAAAGCTAATGTCCTTACTATGTCCATACACCCTTGGTAGACCTGCCCTCTTGGTGACCTGGTCTTTGGCCAGTCTTCTCAGGTATCATCTGCTGTAGATGCCTTTGAAACCAGCCAGCTCTCTTCCCAAGGTCCGTACCCTGTGTTCCTTCTGTGTTGTTCCTGAACCATTGCCTTCACTGTAGTCAGCTTCGTGCTCAAATGTCACCTTGGTGAAGATGGCTTAGACAATTCAACTTAAAGTACAAATGCCCCCTCCATGTCAACACTCTCTGAACAACTTGTTCCATTTGGTTTTCCCCATAACATTTATGACCTTTTAAATAATTTATAATTACATGAATCAGGGTTCAATCAGGAGACGGAATGGCACAACAGATAGAACAGGAATGGTTTATGTAATGAACAATTAACAATACAAATGTACAGACAGCTCTAAAGACTAGCTTGAGGCTGCAGGAGGTGCTTTGAGGGTTTGATACCTTCTACAAGGCCTGGTTCAGACCTGGTAGGAAAAGGTGTGGCTACAGTCCCGGGTATCTGCCTGGGTCAGGGATGGGTAGATCAGGACAGAGGATAGCAATCGGAGAAAGGCACCCTTGCTTCCTAGCAAGCAGGAAGACTGTCTTCTCTGGCAGGTCTGAATCTTGATAGACAGCACCCTTGCTTCCTAGCAAGCAGGAAGACTGTCTTCTCTGGCAGGTCTGAATCTTGATAGACAGCTATTTGGGGCCCACTGAGACCAGTAGGACTGAATGCCCTGGACGACTTGATGTGTTTAGAGCTTGGTGGGATAGACAAAAAACAAAGCTCTGAAATAGATCCTAACAAATGTGCCTGAGTGAGATAAATATATCTTCTTCATGAGAGAAAACTGGTGATACTTGTCTCTCCAGCTTCTATTATCTTCACTTGTCCTTCCACAAAACTCTGCCTTCCTGCAAATGGTCACCCTTGTACTTTCATGTCATACATATGTGTAATATGTATACATATTTACATGTAAATTCTTCAAATGAAAGAAAATATGCAAAATTTGTCTTTTTGAGTCTGTTAAGAATAGACCAGGGCAAGATTTAACTGAAGGACACGCTGCTAGTGACTCATTTCTACCAGCCTTCTGTCTGCCGAGCCCTCCAAATAGTGCCATTAGCTGGGAATAAGTCTTCAACATTTGGACCTGTGGAGGACGCTTCAGATCCAAACATCGAAGTATGTTAATTTATTTCACCTCTGCTCTCCAAGTACATGTTTTAGAGAAACATGGAAAGAGATGCAGGCACTAGAACCAGATTGGGAAGCTGTGAGGCTGTTGATGTGTCAGGAAAAATCTCCCACAGCTTCTGGGGGCTGTGAGGTTTGGCTTTCAGCACTTTTAGTCACAGCACAAGTCAGCAGCAGACTGTCCCTGGCTGTGTCAATCACATGTGCATATTGTTTTCCTCCTGTTCATGGTTTGAGACACACGTGCCTGTGTGGTAAGGTGCTGAGAGGAATGACTCATGCATGCTAATGAAGGACAAGCTGACAAGTACAGAGAAGCTTCTCCCAAGACATGGAAATACTACCTTGCTTCCTAATCTCTGGTCCTAAAGAGCACTGGCCCTGCCCACTCACACCCAGAACACCAGGCCTCCTGCTATAGTGAGCTTGTGATCTGGGCCATGCCAGCCCCTCCGCACAAGCCAGGGCTTGTCAGAGAGTGCTCATAGATTGTTTGTGGATACTTGAGCCTGTCCACCTTTGGTCCAGGCAGGCACAAAGATGCCATTGTGGGACCAGCACCCATCTCCAGAGCCTTGAAGTGTGGACACCCACACAGGAACTGAACCCTTCTCCAGAGCTGACCTTCTGGGTCTCAGGGCAGGTGGCCAAGTTCAGGAACTGTAGAGTAGGGGGTGAAAGGCAGAGTTCCTACCGGGAAGGAAGCTGGGCCAAGGCCTGAAGACAGGGCAGCCAGGGCAGACATCATGGACTCAGAACACAGGCTGTCACATGAAGTCATAGTGCCTCTTGCATAATTTACCCAAGGGGAAAGAGATCTGGCCATGCTGAGAGCCTGTAGTGCTCAGAGCTAATGAGGAGAAAGCTGTGGACTCCAGAGGAACCAAGTTCAGCAGCAGCACAGGGGTGGGTTCAGGACAGGCAGTGATGGATGCTGGTTCATCATCGCACCTCAGGGCACAAGATGGCAAGAAATGAACACACATGGACCTCAGTTGTACCAGGGCAGCCCTGGCTCTGAAAATGTCCTCTCAGCAGGTCCTCAGATGACAAGAACAGCAGAAGGTTAAGTCCCTTAGTTGGAGATGAATCCCCCTGGGGACATGGAGCTGAAGCCCTCTTTACAGATTCCTTCAGGATCTGTGTGGCTGGAAATGTTCATGCAGCCAACTTAAAATTGTGAACTATGGAAATTGTATGGTAACTGGTGGTTGAGTAGATGGGCACTGGTCAGTCAGAGAAAAAGGACCAAGACATCTGAGAGTAAGAAGTGGTCTTCAGAGGGCACAGCTGGCCTCAGTGCAGAATGAAGGGGGTCAGGGTCATGGTGTGCCTAGTGTGGCATGGGGTCTACCCTGATGATGTTTAAGCTGACTAGAGTCAGGAGTTTGTGTCCCCACTTACAGGAAGGTCCAGGTGGGGATTCCATGCAGGGATAGGACAATGAAGAGGGCTCCGTCCAGGCAGGGCCCAAGCCATCTGGGAGCTAGCTAACATTCTCTGGGGTGAAGCCCAGCCCTGTTCTGAGCAGCAGGAGGTCAGAAGCCAGGTCTCAGGGGATGTAGCTCAGGGAAGCCATGGCAGATGGAGGGCAGGGATGGGAAGAATACCCTGACTCTCTCTTCCTGCCCAATCTCGCTGCACCCGAGTCACTCGCCTTCCGCAGGGTCCTTTGTGAGCACAACTCTTGGTGACACAGACATTGCAGGGCATTGTGTGTCTTTCTTCATTTGTAGGTGACATTGAGCTGATATTCATCAGATCCCAACAACAACAACCTTCCACCTCCATGATGGATGTAGATTTGGCCATGATAGAAGGACAGGAGGGATGTGGCCAGTGCCAAGTGGGCACACATCCCTGGCCATGGGGGATATAAAGGGCACCCTGTGAGGCGCCAGAGCAGACATTCTCCAGGTGACCTGCCTTGTGTGAGAGCCCAGCGACTGATGATGAAGAGCCTGCTCCTGACCTTCTTGCTGCTGGGGCTGGTGGCTGTCCTGAAGGCACAGGAAATTCTACCAGATGGCGATGAGGATGTGAGGAGGGGGAAAAATCAATGGGTGGGGATAGAATAAAGGCATGGCCTTCTGCTTGATGTCGGTAGGTTAGAGCTGAGGTGCAGGATGTTTCCTGGAAGGTTGAGTTTGACCTGGCACTGAGCAGTCATACCTGGGATTTCACCATTCTACCAGAAGACAGGGATCCTCCTGAAGATGGTTTAGAATAGGAAAACAGATTTTGGTGAGGTGTCCTTGTTCAAGTGACAAGGCCTCATAGGCAAAGGCATTCATCCAGTGCTGAGGTGTACATCTCAAGAGTTCAGATACCTGGGATGGGGAGCACACACTTTCTACCATAATGGGATTGGGTAGCCTAAGTGCTGGCATCTCTTTATTGACCAAAGGTCTTGGGATATACGAGGTTAGCCCATGTCAGTGGCTGCAGCCTGGGCTCTGGGATGTCTATTCATGTGCTAACCCATATGCTGGAGCCTGGGATAGAATCAGGGACAGACCTGGGTGTACTCAAATCTTTGTCTCCTGCAGTACTCTGGCACCTGGTACCCAAAGGCCATAATACACAATGAGAGCCTACCCAGTCACAAGGTACCTTCAAAGATTTTCCCTGTGAAGGTGACAGCCCTGGAACAAGGAGACTTGGAGGCCAAGATTATATTCTGGTACGTGACCCCTACCATGGGCCTCTGTAGTTGTTTGTCTCTCCCTCACTATCCATTATTTGAGTCCAGGCAACTAAAAGATCCATGCCTTTGAGGGGATACAGTCCCAAGCAGTACTGTAAATCTGGGACATGGAATTTAGGGGATCACCTGACCAGGGCTGATCTACCAAAAGAGCTGAGAGGCCTCAGCTATGTTGCTGAGAGTAGTCTGACTGTGCACTTGTGTTTTACAGGAAGAAGGGTTGGTGTCATGAGTTTAAAATCGTGATGGAGAAAACCAATGAGCCTGGCAAATACATTGCCTGTGAGTCCCCTGTATCTTAGGGTCTCCTGCAGTGGCAAGACTTTGAATGCATGGGTCCTTGCCTGGTCCAGCTTCTCGGACAGGCTATCCACTCACTTTTCATGTACCAGATACTAGAAGTCATTGGCTGGTTAACCATAGAAACTGACTGCTTCTTGGTTCCCTGCCTAGCTCAGCTCTTTACCCAAGAGAAACCAATGTTAAAGCTAGGAAAACCAGGCAGTGAGATGCTCAGGCTTGGGTCCAGCATCAGCCCCCTTCTCTGAACTCCTTAGCTGGGCTTGGCAGCTTCCTGAGAAATGTCTCCTGTGTAACTATGAGAACCATGGAAAAGCCAGGGCTTTCAAGGTGTTCCTTCACATGGTTTCCAATGGTGTCTCCAGGGCTGAGACACTAATATCTATTTCTGTTCACGTGCAGTTCATGGCAAGAAGTTTGTTTATATCATAGAGCTGCCTGTTAAGGACCACTACATCATCTACTGTGAAAGCACTCACCATGGGAACTCATTCGGCTTAGGAAAACTCATAGGTGAGGTGCCATGGAAACCCCACATCCTATCCCTAGTTTCTGCTTCCAGTAGCTGTGAGAAAGGCAGCAGCCGTGCCTGGCCCTGGGGGCCACGAAGCCTCTGGTGCTGTCCAGGAAATGTGTGAGATCCAAAGTGGAAAGTGGCTGAAACCGTGGGGATGGGACTTTTGTGGCCTTTGGAGATCAGAGAACTCAGGAGAGGTTCCCACCCCTGGAGCCAGCAGATGCCAATTGTGGGAATCTGTCAAGGGTCAGGTCGATTTCAAAGGGAATGTCTTGGCAGAGGCCCTTTATGGTACATAGACAGGTATCCTCCAGGGTCAGGGAACAGCCTTGTGTCCCTGAGATTCAGGGCTCTTACAGGCTGTGAAATAATTCTGTAGGCCAGCAGAGGTTCTTCCTTGGGCCAGAGGGTCCCTCAGTGTCTGGGTGTCCACACACCTAAGTTCCTTGTCCACTGCCAAGGTCCTCTCTCAACCTTTGTGCTGGCTAGTGCTCCCATCCTTCTGTCCCTGACTCTCTGCAGAGCTGAGCCCACCCTCATGCCTCCCCACCTCCCCACAGGGAGAAACCCCGAGGAAAACCCAGAGGCTATGGAAGAATTTAAGAAATTCGTACGGCACAAGGGACTCAAAGAGGAAAACATCTTGGTCCCAGAGCTGAGTGGTGAGAGCAGGGCTGCCCATGTCTCTCCCTGTGTCCCCTATGCCACCTCTGAGTGTCACTGTCCCCAAACCAGGTCTGTCTGTATGCTTCTGTCTGTATGCCCTGTGACTGTGTGCTGTCTCCATCATGTCCTCAGTGTCATCCATAACTCAGTGCTATGAAGAAGACTCTCTGTCCCTGTGTCCCTCCAAATCTCCTGTGCGTCTGCTTCGCTGTCTACCCCGCTCTCCTTCTAACCCCAGTTTCGGTACTGTACCTTCAAGGTCCCCTCACCTCTCACAGGCTGGCCAGGCCCTGCTTCAGGTCTTGGCTGTGGAGGGTCTGAGCTGCAGGGGTGATGGGGTCTGGTCCTCTTACAGGACCCTTCTCACTCCTGGGCTTCTTTTGGTTTCTACAGATAAGTGTGTTCCAGAAAGTAAATAGGGTGAGTCTCCCCTCCCCGCCCCCACTTGTAGGAATGTGGAAAAGCCTAGAATGCTGTGCTCAGAATTGGTAGGGGCCTCATCCCATCCACATGGACAGTGTGGCCACTAGGGAGGTGGTCCTTCCTAACTGTCATGACCTTTCCTAGACCCAGTCTCTGCCTTGCCCTGTCCTTTCCATTCTCTCCAAGAAGGCCGAGACCTGGCTACTCATAGGAATTTTGCAGGGATTGCTTCAGAGGGTCCCAGCTTCTAGTAGGGATCATACAGAAACTTGAGGGATAAGATCTCTGTCCCGCTGGGTGGTGGTGGAACATGCCTTTAATCCCAGCACTTGGGAGGCAGAGGCAGGTGGATCTCTGTGAGTTCGAGGCCAGCCTGGTCTACAAGAGCTAGTTCCAGGATAGCTTCCAAAGCCATAGAGAAACCCTGTCTCGAAAAACCAAAAAAAAAAAAAAAAATCTCTGCCCTGGGCCAACCCTGCCCTGACTGCTGCTCCCACAATAGTGGGGGACTTATCTCTCTTCCTCTCTCTACCACAGCAGCTACCCAGGTCTGCATCTGCTGAGCAAGCTTTGCTTCCAACACCTGACTGGGACATCACTGCCCCCCCAAGCCTTGACCTTCCCTAACCCCACCTGAATCCAAATAAAGCCCTTTAGCAGGACTCTGGCCCAGCCTCTCTGTGAAGGGCCTTGTGTGGACTCTAAGAGCTCTGCTGGCAGCAGAGACGCGGGGGGGGGGGGGGGAGGGGGTAAGGGTAGCGACATTGCCCAACAAGGACAGACCAGGAGCATGGCTTCTGACTTCCCCATAGAGCCACATGAGGTCCTAGAAGCCCCCACCTGGAGAGCCACTCACTGTCAGGCCAGGCCCTGGAGGAGTGTCTCAGAAGTCCTGGGGAGGCCCGGCTGTGTGGATGTCACTGCAGGGCTCCTGCTCAGCTGGACTTGGTGAACTTCTGGGAGGGCCCCTCCTTGAGAAGCCCAGCTCAGTGACAGAGTGGAGCAAGGGTGGCTAACTCCTCCCTCCATCATGTCCCCTCAGAAAGACAGAAGCAGCCACAGCCTCCACCAGCCCACTCCAGCCCTCCCCACAGTTTCCCAAGGATCAGGGAGTGGGCTTTCTCTGTCCAACAGGGACATGGTGGCCACATGAGGGAGAAGACCTCCCCCCCTTTCAGGTGATCAGTACAGATAGCCTCAAGGTGCAAACCCCACTAGAAGCTGGCTTTCCAGAATGTCACCTTTTGCTGAGGGACTGTTGGCACTCAGGCTAGTGTCCTCAGCTCAGTGACCCTCCAGCCTAATTCCCACCTGATTCACTGGTCTCTCTGAATTCCTTTCCTATCTGAACCTGGCTCTTGCTGGGAGCAATTGGGTGTTCCTAAGGTGGGGCAACTCTGCAGGGGCAGGTGGGGCCTGAGGCATCCAGGACACTTTGGAGGGCAGGGCCAGGCTAGGCTGGATCCCACAGACATACCTGGCCCTCTCTTAAGACAGGGATGTAGGCGTGACACTGAGGACCTGGTGTGAAAGCTCAGGAGCCGTGACTGTGCCCTGGAGAAATGAGCAGAACCCTAGCAGGACACACAGTGAAGAGGGGCCTGCTTCTCTGTCAGCTGCCCCACCCTGGAGCCTTCTCTGAAACTTCTTGGGCTTCATTACTGTTGAAGGGAAGCAGCTGGGACTTTATTTTGGCAGAGACAACTTCCTCCTTCTGGAACTCTGAACCCATTTTGACCCATACTGACCAATCGACCACCCTGTGGTTTGCTGGCCTCTTGTGACCAGGATGAAACTTTTTCAGGTGGTCTGATCATATGTTAGGGGCTGATACACATATTAGCACTGTTAAACATGACATTTTTATACTAAGTGTTCATGCACATATGCATCAGCCATGGCCTAGGTGTGGAGCCGTGGTCTGTCTTTACAGAGGCAGCTCTCTATCCAGTTCATATGGTTTCTGGGGATTGAGTCAAGTGGTCAGGTTCTGTATGGCAAGTGTGTTTCTCACCCACATAGGGACCCTGCTGGTACCAATGCTACCTTTTCTTTACTACATTTAAGCAACTGGAGGCTTTCACAGACTGAATCTCTAGATTAGTTTGTTAGTTTTCTGTTGCTGTGATAAAATATTCTGGCAAAAGTGACTTAAGGCAGGAGGGTGTGTTTTGGCTCACCATTTTAGATCTCTGTCCATCACGAAGAGGAAGCCAAGGTGGTGGCAGCTAGAGGGGGCTGGCCACATCGAATACATAGTGAAGCAGCATAGACTGGACCAGCCAGATGGCTCAGAGGGTGAACCAGCTTGGCACCCTGAGTTCAGGCCTCACGATCACATGGTGGGAGGAGAGACTTGATTCCTGCTTGTCCTCTGACCTCTACACATTGGCCATGTCACCTGAACACACATACACACACACACAACACACGCACGGACACATGCACATGCATAACCCCCCCCAAAGTTGTATAAGTTGGTGAATGTGGTCAGTTTATTTTTCCTTTTTATAGAGCCCAGAATCCCAGCCCAGAAAATGGATCCACCCACAGTGGACAGTTAAACCCACCTTAACTAATCTAACCAAGACAGTTGTCCACAGGCATGTTCAGAAGCTGTTGTCCCTGGTAATTTCCATCAGGCTGACAACTGGATGGACAACCACAGGTAGCCAGTTTACCTCGGGGGTGTTCTTCAGTTTAACTCTGTTCATCTTGTGGATGATGTGTGGCATTTGAGCACTGTGTGTCCAGCTGTTTGAAGCTGTACATCTGCAGAATGTCATCAGGGTACAACAAAGCGTTATAGGAAAGATGTTACAGGTAACCAGCAAAAGCAAACATGTAATGGCAAACTAACTTTCTTTTTTTTTTTTTCACAGACCAAGCCTTGACCTTTATTTAAAAAGCTGCATATTTATTTTGTTTTCTGACTCTGTGCTTGTGCTCTGTGCTTTGACACTTTCACAACAATTTTCTGCCCCTCTATAAGGAAAGCCGGCTTGATCCTGTCACAGACACACTTGGTGCACATGGAACCACTGTAGGCCCTGCTGACGTGCTTCTTTGTCTTAGACAGTCTCATGAGGACTTTTGGTCTGACAGCACGAACCCCTAGAAGTCTGCCTGAGCATACACCACATGCAGATTTAGGTGCTTTCCCAACCTTCTTGGTATAAAGGTAAACAATCCTATTGCCAGGGGGTTCAGGACAGCCTAGTTTTGTTAGAGGCTGTATTGTAGGAAAGCCTACGTGGGTATGTCAAAGGCTGGACCATTTTGAGTGCCCTCAGGCAAGCTGTAGCACTGACCCCCACGATGTCCCGCCCACCTGATGCCTAGGATGGCTATGGATTGTAAATAGAGCAAACACAGAGAAGAGCTAAGCCGCCATACCTCGCAAACTAACTTTCTTAAAAGTCAGTGCTCTTTGGAGGTATTTTCACTAGCTTGGCTGTAAATGCTTTTTTTTTTTTTTTCAGGGGTGGGCTGTGAGGGGGTTGAGCAACCAGACCAGAACTATAGATGACTAAAGCCATACCAGATGGTGACAGAGATGGGGGTACAGCTCTGAGCTGCCACCCAGGGCCTTGACTCAGGCCAAACATGGCTTCATGGCTTCAATGCAGTGAATTCCAGGAGGAGCCAGTATGAAGCAGAGTTGGTGATTAGTTCAAAGAGAAAGAAAGCTGTTCAAGAAGAGAATAAAGGCACTCCAGATTGGGGGCAAGGACTTCTCAAATGAGAGTCACAGTTTATTATACAGCAGGAGTAAAGAGAGAGACACTCAGGGAAAGAATAAAACACAACCAATTCTCAAGATAGAATGAGTTGCTGTTTAGTTTTAGCTATATGTTCTGTCTTGGTGGCTCTCAAACTACATGTCAATGAAATATTAAAGATTACAGCCTCCCCAAGATTTAAATAAGTTGTCATTAAAATGAAAACCCAGACAAAAAGCAGTAAACATAAAATGTTAAATCTCTCTCTCTCTCTCTCTCTCTCTCTCTCTCTCTCTCCCTCCCTCCCTCCCTCCCTCCCTCCCTCCCTCTCTCTCTCTCTCTCTCTCTCCTTTGAGACAGAGTTACTCTGTTGCTCTGGCTGTCCTGGAACTTGCTTGGAGACCAAGGATGGCCTTAAACTGGGAGATCTGTCTGCCCCTGGCTCCCAAGTGCTTGGATTAAAGTTGTGTGCCACCAACTACTGTTTGGTCTTTTTGAACTTTTGCTTGAAATAGATCAACTTTCTATGTCTTATATGAAAATTCATTTAAAAATGAAAAATAAATGAACACAAAAACCTCAGAGAGTTCAATTATTTGAAATAAAGCACAAGAAAAGCCTATAAGGAGTATATGGGTTATAATCACATACAATTTCATATGAAATTCTTCATTCTTTTTAAAAAGAATATTTATTTCTATGTGTGTTCGGGCAGTGCACTCACATATATGCAGCCAAATCATACATATAAAATAATACAAATATAAAAAATAGTATGGCTTTAAGAAAACCTTTAAAAAAAGACACTAAGCCAGTAATCCACGGACATCCCTGTATATGTGTTTATTGCAGGAGTTTTCACAATACTGTTACGGAAACAAGGTGCCCATCAACAGTGAAACAAAGACGTGGATTATTTTCAGTCATAAATAAGAGCAAAACATGTCATTTGCAGGAAGTGGATGTAATTGAACATTAACATATTAAATCAGTTTCAGAGAGACAAGTTTATCTTTGTTTCTCTCATTCGCCGGCTCTAGATTTTATAAGCATAAAATCATTCTTGCTACAGATGACATGAAAGTAGTAGAGTAACTGGGCAAACCAAGAGGACTAAGGGAGGTGAAGGGGTATAAAACAGCAGGGAATGAGTGAGGATAAACTGGAAGTAGGCTATACACATGCATGAAAATATATTCTAAGCTTGCACGACGCGGCGCCGCTAGCCTCTCTCCATAAGGTGGCGCGATACTTTGAGCGTGGCGTCTGGCGACTGGCAGTCGCCTCCTCCCTCTGCTCCAGACCGAGACCAAGGCCTGGTGAAGGGACTGTCGGGATAGTAGGAAGGGGAGTGGTTCGGGCCTGATGCGCACCGCGCCAGGTTTCCGCACCAGCTCTGCGCCCCTCGGTGTGGCCCTCAAGCTCACAGCCGCGACCATGCCCCTCCACGTGAGCCTCGCCAACGGCAACCGGGACCTGGATTACGACTCGGTGCAGCCATACTTCATGTGCGATGATGAGGAGGAGGACGTGCACCAGCAGCCGCCGCAGCCGCCCGCGCCCAGCGAGGACATCTGGAAGAAATTCGAGCTGCTGCCCACGCCGCGCCCGTCCCCGGGCCACGCCGGCCTCTACTCACCACCCAGCGAAGCGGTCGCCGCGTCTTTCTCCCCCAGGGAACACGACGATGACAGCTTCTTTACCGCAGACCTGTTGGAGATGGTGCCCGAGCTGCCAGGAGATGCAGTGAAGCACAGCTTCGTCTGCGACCCGGACGACGAGACGTTCGTGAAGAACATTATCCTGCAGGACTGTATGTGGAATGGCTTTTCGGCCTCCGCCAAGCTGGTCTCCAAGCTGGACCCCTACCAGGCTGTGCGCAAAGAAGGGACCAGTGCGAACCCGGCCGCGGACAGCGAGCCTGCGACGCCTCCAGACTGCACCTGCAACACCTGAGCACACCGCACTGGATCTTTGGACTGTAAGCTTCGGCCATGTTAACTGCCTCAAATTCTGGGCATAAAAGAACTCCCTCCCCCTTTTCTTTTTTAAAGCTTGCCATCCTTCCTTAGCCCCCTTAACAGATTTGTATTTGTGTACTAAAAAATCTTAAAGTTTTATCACTTTTCCAATGTCAACTGGACCCTTAAATGTAAATAACTTAAATAAAACATTTTATCAGTTGTATGAGATCTTAAGATATGAAGTATAAAAGTATATTTTCCTTTTAAAAGTAGAGTCTTTTCTGTCGTTTTAAGAAAAACAAAAAATTGGCAAATATATTGAGCCCGTGCTAAAAAAAAATAACGTTATGAAATTCAAAATAAAAAACCAAGGAGCTACAGAAAATACGACTATTAAGTATGCTAGAAGTAAGAGGAAATTTATGTGATCAAAAGGAAAAATGAACAAAAGAGGAAAAGACAAAAGATTGTTCAATCAGGAAACAAATGTGTAAACAAAATGAAATAAATAGACCAAGGAACTTAAACTATGAACATAATTGAAAAATAAAATAAAGGTACTATGAAAGCAGAGAAAAAGAAAAAAAAGTGAATCACAAGAGGCAAGAAAAAAAAAAAAAAACCCAAATTATCGCTGCATCTTCTTTCTGGGTCCTGTGAATTTGGAGATGGTCAGGTGTGTGGGAAGTATGGGGTCAGCTGAGCTTGTGGACTCTTGTCTCTCCTACCATTTATCTGGTGCTGACCCATGGGACCAATGAGCACAGGAGCTGTCATCACAGCCTACCAGGGGCCTCTGCTGGCCACACTTGGCTTTGCAGTCTGTGTGCTGGGCAGCCCCTCCTCCTCCCCTCCCTCCCCAGCTTCCTCAGTTCCTTCACCCAGCAGTAGCTAAAGTTCTAGCTGAGGGGAGGGCAGTGTCCCCAAGTGTGCTGGGAGTGGGGCAGCAGCCATGGTGCTGAGAGCTGTAGGGGTGCACCTGTCTTCCTACTTTCAAAGGCCACTAAACTGGAGGCTGCTGCTGGGAGCCCACAGGGATCTCAGAGTCCACAGAGGGACACCCAAGGCTTGGTGCTGACTCACCCTCTGGTCCCAGGCTCAGAGCTTTGAACCTCCAGAGAATTCTCAGGAGACAGGTGGGCTCTGGGCAGCTAGGGTGGGAGTCCCTCCTCCCATGCACTTCTCTGCCTGTGCCCAGCTTCCTGCCCATTGGACCTTCTCCACACCAGCCGCCTACTGTCCATAGCTGCCTCCCAAGCTCTCACCCTGGAGCTGTGTGGCAGGTTCAACTTGGGGTCCCTGAATTGTGGAAGTTCCCTGCTCCTGACCTCTCTGGATGGCTCCTGGCCACAGCCCTCAGAGCTGGGACACTGCTCCACCCACCTGGCCAGAAAAGCAACTGTTCTCAACAACAGCAACATCTGGATTTGAGGCTTGTGTGAGCTGTGAGCTTACCCTGTGGCTCTTGGCACCTGGGCCTCCTGGCTTCCCTTGGCCTGGGTCCCCCAACAGGGGCCACCATGCTGGAGTTGTGCTTGGCTTTCTTCCTTTTGTTTTCTCTTTCTGTAATTCCCAGCTGTCCTGTCACCCCTATTATGAATGTCTAAAATGCGTCCTTTCTTTCTTTGTAATTCTCTCTCTCTCTCTCTCTGAATGTGTGTGTGTGTGAGTGTGTGTGTGTGTGTGTGTGTGTGTATTTTTCCCTATCCTGACTTTGCTCCCCCACCAGGGCCCATGAAGTCACCTTCTCAGCCTCCATCCATCTGGAAGTCTCCGGTTTAGGCTTTGACCAAGTTGGAGGATCACAGTAGGTCTATTGAGACTTCTGTGAACTTTTTCCAGGTTGCCCATTATGAATTAGTTCCAGTCTGTTTTGTTCCTGGTCTTGTGCCCTGTGACCCTATGGCTAAGGGCAATCAGCCAGGCACTCTGGGGGCACTTCCTCAGAGAACAAAATAACAAAATGACACAGGCCGTGTGGCTATAAGCAGACATTGATTTCACAGTTTCAGAGCCTGGGGAGCCAAAGGAGCTGTCAGATTTGGGTTTGCTGAGGGCCCACTTCCTGGCTCTCAGATGGCTGTGAACCACTGCCTGCTTACACAGTGGAAGAGAAGAACCCAGTCCCCTCTGCTGGTTTAAAGTCACCAATTCTGCCTATGAGACCTGTGCCTCTGAAAGGCCCCCTCCCAAACCATGTGCTTGAGGTTAGGTCTCAACACAGGGAGGGAAGGTAGGGGGACACAAACGTCTAGCCATTGTGAGTCCCTCTGAATTTCATAACCTGACTGAGCTTTGACAACCAAGACGGCCCACTGTCTTTCAGTTCTATCAGCTGTCAGGTGATACTATCCAGCCATCTTCGAACTTCTCAGGAGTAGGCAGTTTCTGGGGACTCTCCCAGGCAGAGATGTTGCACCTGTCTTTCTAAAGCCCACTCTGGCTCACTACTCTCAGAGCTCTGTATCTGGAAGCCTTTACCATGTAGCAGAGGCCTCAGGTGGCGACAGCAAATGATGGGCGAAGCTTCAGGGCTGGAACTGGAGGTTCTGAAACCCCAGGGCCACCGTTGTGTCAGTTGTCTCGCTTAGCCTGTATTTTAGTTCCCTTTTCTGTTTCTGTGATAAAATTACCCAGACTAAAGCGGCTTCAGGAGAAAACGTTTATTTCAGTTCACAAACTGAGAATATAGGCCACCATGGTGGAGAAATCCTGGAGGTTGGAGCCGATCACATCACATCACATTCACAGCGCAGAAACAGACAGATCAGCTCTTGGGCTGCCCTCACTGTCTCCTTTGTTGATGGTCCAGGATCCTTCCCAGGGAACAGAACCACCCACGGTGGGTGTGTCTTCCCACACCCAGAAGCTAATCAAGGCATGGCCCACAGGCATGCATGCGTAGCTTCTTATCTGCTAGGTGATTTGGATCACATTTAGTTGACAGCTGAGATTAGCTATCATCATACCCTGACCCAGCAGAAGACCATCACAGGGGAATCCATGTGAGAATACTTTATTCAGATAATGACCCCAAGAAGTATCCACAGCAGAAAAAGGAAGGGCTCAAGGGACTGCCAGTGCCTTTACATGTTATCATACAAGCTATGCTTTGTGAAACTGGAGCTCCCCTTGGATGGGGAAGCCTGGAGGATGGAGAGGGAGGGGAGGGAGGGGGGAGAGAGAGGTGGGGAGGGAAGAAGAGAGGGAGGGAGAGAGAGAGAGGGGGAGAGAGGGGGAAGGGGAGAGGAGAAGGGGGGAGAGAGAGAGACAGAGAAGAGAGACCATGTTGCCCACAGGAGAGGAGCGACCTTGGTGTTACTACAGGTTCTCCCTAGAGGCAGGAAAGGGTGATGTTATGAATGACTTTACAGAATACATCTGGCAAATTTCTGGATTTCAAAGTCACCTAGCAGTTGTGGGTTGAAGACCTGAGATTCCTTTCAGAGTGTGCTGGCCACTCCCTCACTTTAACAGGAGAACTTCTGGGAGCTTTAGTCATCCCCACACCATATCCACAACTCAGAGTGGCCAGGGTGTGGGCGACCAGAGGGAGCTGAAGGAAAGGTGCGCAAAAGTGGCCTTACTTTATCCAACAAACCGAACAGCCATGGAGCTCCAAGAGCAATCAGAGCAGCTCAGAGAAGTGGGACTAGGTGCCTCTTGCTATAAAAAAAGGCGAGACTTCTTGAATGGAGGGGCCCAGAGTCAGAGAGTGAAAGCAAAGCCGGGAAGGGTCAGGAATGCTGAGCTCCTCTAGGAATCAGGGCTTCCTCCTCAGCAGACTGTCCACTGTCCTGCCTGTGACCAGAGCTTTCTGGGCTGTGTCTTCACTGCTAGGTGATCTCCATCCTCCTTCTGCCTCCTCGATTTTCTTCCTTCTGCTCCCTCTTCCTTCAGTAGAGGAATGTTCAGGCAGCTTCCTCAACTGTGTCAGTCTTGAGTTGGATGTGGTTGATGTCAGTGGTGCAGGAGCTCCTGTGATGGTCAGTTTGCATCACACGAGAAAAAGAAGCTGTCACCGCAAGGTCCTGATGCATCTCACAGAGAGAGGATTACTGAACTCTGGAGAGGGGCATTCCATCTTTAGAGGCTCCAGCTCCATAGGGTGAAGCCCTGAGAGCCAACTACCTCACCCAAAACCATGGCACAGAGACGGTCTGTTCCTATCGAGCCTGGCCTCATCATAGAGTTATGTGCAAATCCTGGCCAATTATTTAAGTGACAGGAATTTCGACAGCTGGTTACTTAGCAGTAGACTCTGGAACTTCATCCCTCTTTCACTCTTACCCAGCTCATCTGATTTGGGAGACTGTAAAGCTGCACTATGCTATTTCTGCCACCCTGTCTACATTTCTTAGTGAGTACATCGGTCAGGAGTGAAGCAAACATTTTTTGCCTCTCTTTGTCCGTGTTTTGTGTCTCATCTTTGCTACAATACCATTGCTTGAACAATATCCAGGGTGCAAAATGGCAGATTAGAAGCTATCTGTGTGTGAAATTGTGAGCGGTAAGAGTTGGAGTAACAAGGGGAGAGAGAGACCTGGCATCCATCTAATTATACATCCACTCATCCTTTCTTCCATCCACTCATTCTTCTCATCCACACATTCATTATTGAGTCATTCATTATCTACTATTCATCCACTGATCACTCCTTCATCCATTCACCAATCCTCCTATCCACATCTACCTACATACCCGTCCACCCATGCATCCATTACTTAGCAACATGGGATGGAGATAATTCTGACTCTATGGCCACACCTCCTTTTTCCTAATGACACTGAGAGCCTGATGTTTTACTCATTACTGTTTAGAGAGGAGCCAAATGATGGCTTTGACCCCTTATCCTGAATGTCACCACTACCCAGCACCAAGACAGTTATGGGGGGGGGTTCTCTATGGGGAACTCATCATTTCCTACAATGGCCTTCATGAGCCGATACCTGGAAAACTGAAAGATGAATTTCATCCCTTCCTAAAGCCCGCACACTCTCCTGTGGCATATGTTTCCCATCAACTGCCACTCAATCCTGACCATCCCACTCCTACCGCGGAGGAGCTTCACATGATGGAAACCTGCTCACTCCCACAGTGTCAGAGCCCTTTCCTAGTAAATTCTCTCAGCATCCACCCCTGTGCCTGAGGAGGCCTGAGAACATGCGATGGGGTCCTTTGATTCCAAATCTTTCTACCATTTTGGCAGAGAGAGAGGTAAGGGTCAGGCTGAGATGCCCCCTGAACTCAGAACCCTGGTGTCACTGTACCAGTAAAGGCTCAAATTCTAGCCTCACTTTCAGGTCCTTCCAGATTGCGGGGGGGGGGGGGAGCTAAGAAATCCTGGGAAATAAGGCAGAGGCTGATGATGAAGAACAGAGTCTTCATCTCCATTGTTTGTATTCCCAGCTATCCATCAGCTACTTCTGGGGCTGGGGAGGGTACTGACTCCTTACTCAGCTGCGTTTTATACAGCTCCTTGCAGAGTCCACAGGAAACTTGGCAAAAATAACCAGGCCTTTCTGAGCTACGTTTACAGCCAGTTGTTGGCAAGGCCAAGGTTGCATTTTGAATAATACAGGCCATTCCCAAGTGGCAGCCACTATTTGGAGTTCAAAGAAGCGGAGGGAGACTTAGGGATACAGAAGACAGGTCACATGAATAGGATCTGCTGTCCCTGTTAGGAGAACTGGAAGGGGTTCTCAACAGTGATGGTGAAGGGTGGGATCCAGCCACAGCAGATTTCAGACCCACTCCACCCTGATGCACCAACTCAGCCCCGTGAGCCCTGAACCTGCCGTTCTGTTGGGAACTTTGCCCCTGTGTGTCCTATAGGGTCCAGCTTTTTGACTCAGGGCTCAGCCTGGTTACTGAGGCATCTTTCTAGATACACTCTCCATGCCCTCCCCTCACTGGCCTTCTCTTCCTCAGAGCACTGGCAGGGGCTGCCTGGGGCTGCTGCCACAAACCACCTCCAAACAGGTCTCCAGCACCTCACTTCTGTTCCCCTCAGAACAGAACTCCCCAACAAGGCTGAGTGAGAAGACTGGGCCAGAGCTGGAACTTTCTAGGTAGCCCAGGCTGCCCTCAAACTCACAGAAATCTTCCTGCCTCTGCTTCTTGAGTGCTGTAACATGCCAGGCCTATGAGATGAACGTTTTTGTTTTATGTGATGATTTGTTTCTATAGAATAAAATTATGCATCCACAATAGGGCACACACACACACAAACATATGCACATATTTAAACACATATATTTATATATTACAACTCACATCTATTTTTTAATTTTTATTATTTAAAACAACTTTTAAATTTAAATATATTTTGATCCTATACTTCCCCTCCCCCAAATCCTTCCAGGTCCTCTTTCCCTCCCTACCTACCAAACTTTTTTCTTTTCCAAAAAGCAATCAAAACCCTCTACAACAACAAAACCAAGAACACAAACTAACACTCAAAGAAAGAAAAACAAAACAACAAACAAACAAAAATCCAAAAACACTACTCTGTAACAAACACAAAAAACTGTGGAATCCATTATATGTTGTTCAACCACTCCTGAACATGAGGACTGTCCTGGAGGGGTTGACATAGCTAATGTCATCCGGTTGACGAAAAGCGATTTTCTCTTTTACAGCAGGTATAAGTGACAGTTCAGTTGTTAACATTTACCCCAGGTTTACATTCATTCATTCATTCATTCATTTTAAAAAAGTATAACAAAGTAAAATACAATAAAATAAAATCCATCACATCAAAATTGGACAAGACAAACCAAGCAAAGAAAAGAGCCCAAGCAAAGGCACAAGAACCAGAGACCCACTTGTTCACACACTCAGGACTCTCATAAAAACATTGAACTGGAAACCATAAAATGCATATAGAAGACCTGGTACAGACCTGTGCAGGCCCTTTGCTTGCTACTTTAGTCTCTGAGTTCATATGAGCTTTGCTTTCTTGGTGTCCTCTATCCCCACAGCTCTTATACTCTATCTCTTCTTTCTTGGAAAGGAGTTTAGTGGTGACATCCCATTTAGGACTGATTGTTCCAAGTTCTCTCATTCTCTGCATAATGTCTGACTGTGGGTCTCTATGCTTGTTCTCATCTGTCGCAGGAGGAAGCTTCTCTGATGATGGCTGTCCAAGGCACTCATCTATGAGTATAGCATGATATCATTAAGAATCATTTAATTACTATATTTCCCCTCTTTCTTTTAGAGCTGTATTAGCCCTAGGTCCCTGGGCTATCTAGTCAGGTTCCTGGGTCACCCAAGCAGTGTTGGGTACGGGCTCCATCTCGTGGAGTCAGCCTCAGCTCACGTCAGTTATTGGTTGGTTACTTTCACAAGCTTTGTACCTCTATTGTTCTAACATGTCAGTACACCATTGAAGATAAAGGGCTTGTAGCTGAGCTGGTGGTTACATTACTCTTTTGGTAGTGTGCAGAGTACCTTCCTGTTAAGAAGGATGCTGGAAAGTTAAGACATGACCCAATCCCATACTGGAAGCTTTGTTTGGTTACAAGAGATGATCAGTTGAGACTCTGTCTTCCCATTATTTGACTTCATTTAGTTTGCCTTTATATAAGTATATATTTTAGGAAATTTTTATACTATATTAGGCTTCCATACTACCCCTCAAATGTTCTTAATTTTAGCTGTCTATCCATGTATTCCCTTCCACAACCCTCTTTGCCCACCCCTTCCTACCTGATCCTTCTGTTCTAACCCCCAATCCATAACTATCTTTCTATTTCCCTTTCCTAATGAGGTCTTTCTGTCCCCTCTAGTCCTTGCCCTATACCTAACACCTGTGGGTCTATGAATTGTAGCTTGGTTGTCATTGACTTCACAGTAAGATTCACATATAAGTGAATACATATCATATTTGGCTTTCTGGGTCTGAGATATCTAACTCGGGATGATTTTTCTAGTTCCATCCACTTGCCTGCAAATTTCATGATGTCGTTTTAATGGCTGAGTAATACTCCATTGTGTAAATATATTACATGTTCCTTATTCATTCTTCTGTTGAGGGATATCTAGGTTGTTTCCAATGTCTGACTATTATAAAGAGAGCATCAAGTGTCTCTGTGTTAGGATGCAGCCTCTTTTGGGTATATGCGTGAGAGTAGTATATCTGGATCTCGAGGTAGGTTGATTCCCATCTTCCTGAGGAACCACCACATTTTATAGGGTCTGTACAAGTTTGCAGTCCCACCAACAATGTATGAGTATTCTTCTTACTCCACACCCTCTCCAGCATGAGCTGTCACTTGTTTGTTGTTCTTAGTCATTTTGACAGGGGTAAGATGAAATCTCAAAGTAGTTTTGATTTGAATTCCCTGATGGCTAAGGATGTTGAACATTTATTTGTTTCCCAGCCATTTGAGTTTCCTGCATTGAGAATTCTCTGTTTAAACATGTATGCTGTGGAGAAAAACATTGTTAATAAAGAGTTGAGGGGGGCAGTGCATCTCCCACAGTTGGAGACTTGGCCCTGTTCCCACTGAAAGAAGATCAACCACCTAAACCACAGCCTCCACCTATATCAATTGGAGGAAAAGAGACCACCCCCTGAATCAAAGCCCCACCTGCAACCACTGGAGGAAGAGATGGGAAGACAACAGTATAAGTACACATTTAACAACATAAAGAGTAATATGACACCACCAGAGACTAGAGGTTCTACACCAGCAAGACCTGAATACCCCAATGCAGACAAAGCAGTTTTCTACAACCTTAAAAATAACTTTATGAAGATTATAGAGGCCCTTAAAGTGGAAATTAGAAACCCCCTTAAAGAAATGGAAGAAAACACAAACAGAAAATTGGAAGAAATAGGAAAAGACGAACCAAAAACTGCAAGAAATCAACAAATCCCTTAAAGAAAGCAAGGAAACCAAGAAAGAACAATCGAACAGATGAAGGAAACAATTCAAACAGTTCAACACCTGAAAACTGAAATAGAAGCAATAAAGAAAACACAAACTGAGGGAATAATGGAAATAGAAAAGCTGGGTAAATGGTAGGGAAATACAGATGCAAGCATAACCAACAGAATACAAGAGATAGAAGAGGGACTGAAAATAAACTAGAGGAAATAGATTCATCGACCAAAGAAAATCGTAATTCCAACAAATCCTTAACACAAAATACCCAGGAAATGTGGGACACTGTGTAAAGACCAAACCTAACAATAAAAGGTATAGAAGAAGGCAAAGAAGCCCAGCTCAAAGGTGCTGAAAACATATTCAACAAAATCATCGAAGAAAACTTTCCCAATCTGAAGAGAAGGGCATGCCTATGAAAGTACAAGAACAATACCTAACACTAAATAGACTGGAACCCCCCGAAAGTCCCTTCACAACATAATAATCAAAACACCAAACACATAGAATAAAGGAATAATATTAAGAGCAGCAAAGGAAAAAGGCCAGGTAACATATAAAGGCAGACCTATCAGAATTACACCTGACTTCTCCATGGAAACTCTGTAAGACAGAAGGTCCTGGATAGATGTTCTACAAACACTAAGAGACCACAGATGCCAACCCAGGCTACTATACCCAGAAAATCTCTTATCACTACAGGTGGAGAAAACAAGCTATTCCATGACAAAACCAGATTAACACAATACATATCCACAAATCCAGCCCTACAGAAAGTTCTGGAAGGAAAACTCCAACTCAAGAAGTTAACTACACTCACAAAAACACAGGCAATAAATAATTCCACATTACCAGAAGCCAAAAAAAAAAAAAAAAAAAAAAAAAAAAGGGTAAATCTACTCATAATATCACTTCAAGCTCTACTATAGAGCTATAGTCCTGAAAACAGCTTGGTATTGGCACAAAAACAGACAGGTAGACCAATGGAATTGAATAGAAAACCCTGACATTAACCCACACACCTATGAACATCTGATATTTGACAAAGCAGCTAAAATTATATAATGGAAAAAAGGAAAGCATCTTCAACTAATGGTGCTGGCACAACTGGATGCTGGCATGTAGAAGACTACCGATAGATCCACATCTATCGCCATGCACAAACTTAAGTCCAAATGGATCAAAGACCTCAACATAAATCCAGCCACACTGAACCTCTTAGAAGAGAAAATGGAATGGACCCTTGAACAAATTGGTACTGGAGACTGCTTCCTAAACATCACACCAGTAGCACAGACACTGAGATCAACAATAAGTGGGACCTTCTGAAACTGAGAGGCTTCTGTAAGGCAAAGGACACAGTCAATAAGACAAAACAGCAGCCCACAGAATGGGAAAAGATCTTCACCAACTCCACATCTGACAGAGGGCTGATCTCCAAAATATACAAAGAACTCAAGAAACCAGTCACTAAAACACCAAACAATCCAATTTAAAAATGGGGTACAGAATTAAGTAGAGAATTCTCAATTTAGCAGAATCTAAAATGGCTGAAAGACACTTAAGAAAGTGCTCAACATCCATGGCCACCAGGGAAATGCACATCAAAACAACTGTTAGAGCAGTTTCTCTGCTAGCCTGGTCCCACATCAGCCTCAAATTACACAGAGAGATGCTGTTTTAGATATAAAGCTGTTGGCCAGTTACTAGCATTTCTTATTGGCTATCTCTGTCTTAAATATTAAACCATTTCAATTAATCTAAGTTTTTCCGGAGAGAGGGTCCTGACCTCTTCTCTCAAGTCCCTATATCTTATTTTTTTCTATTTTTATTTTACATATCGATCCCAGTTCCCTCTCCCTTCCTCTTTCCCTCCCTCTTTCCCTCCTTCCCTCTTTCCCTTTCTCCCCCTTCACATGCACACCAACCACCCTCCCCTCCCATTCCCCCCACTCCACATGTAGGGTGATGCCATCCAGAAGGGGTCATCTAAACCTGTCAAGTCATTTGAAGTAGGGACTAGGACTTCCCTCCTGTCTCTAGCTTAAGGGAGTATCCCTCCATGGGGGATGTGCCTGCCAAGTCCTTTTGTGTACCAGAAATACATCCTGGTTCCACTGTCTGAGGTCCCTTAGACTGCTCAGGCCTTCTAGCTGAGACTCATGTTCAGGGGGTCTGAGTCAGTCCCATGCTGGATTCTCAGCTATCAGTCTGGGGGCCCGTTAGCTCCTCCCTGTTCAGGTCAGCTGTCTTTATTTGTTTCTGCAGCATGGTCTTGTCCTCCCTCTTTGCATCTGGATTCTAGTTTGGCTCAGTGTTTAGTTGTGGGTGTTTGCTTCTATTTCCAACAGGTACTAGATGAGGGCTCCATGATGGTGGATAAGTTAACCGTTGATCTTATTATCAGGGGAGGACATTTATGGTAGCCTTTCCACTGTTGCTCAAATTGTTAGTTGGAGTCAGTCATGTAGGCCTCTGGACATTTCTTTAGGTTCCCTTTTCTCTTCAATCCTATAATGGCTCCCTCTTTTATGTTCTCTCTCTCTCTCTCTCTCTCTCTCTCTCTCTCTCTCTCTCTCTTCTCTCCTCTCCTCTCCTATTCCTACTAATGCAATCTTCCTAGTCCCACATGCTTTCCTCTCCTTTCCTTCTCTTTCTCCTAGTTCCCTCTCCACTCACTGCCTCCCACTCCCCATGTGCTCTGGAGAACTTGTTCCTTCCCCCTTCTGTGAGGGACCTATATGAATCTCTTAGAATCCACCTTGTATCCTAGTTCCTCTAGCGGTGTGAATTATAATCTGGTAATCCTTTGCTCTAGGTCTAAAATCCATATATGAATGAGTACATACCATGTTCCTTTTTTTGTGATTGGGTTACCTCATTCAGGATGGTTTCTTCAAGTTCCATCCATTTGACTGTGAATTTCAAGATTCCATTGTTTTTTTTTTCCCACAGAGTAGTATTCCATTGTGTAGATGTGTCACATCTTCTTTATCCATTCTTCAGTCGAGGGCATCTAGGTTACTTCCAGGTTCTTGCTATTACAAATAATGCTGCTGTGAACATAGTTGAGCATATGTCTTTGTTGCATGGATGTGGATCATTTGGGTATATGCCTAAGAGGGGGATTGCCAGGTCCTATGGTAGACTGATTCCCATTTTCTTGAGGAACTGCCATACTGATCTCCAAAATGGCTGTACGAGTTTGCACTTCTACCAGCAGTGGAGGAGTGTTCCCCTTTCTCCACATCCTCTCCAGCATGAGTCGTCATTGGTCTTTCTAATTTTAGCCATTCTGACAGGAGTAAGATCTCAAAGTTATTTTGATTTGCATTTCCCTGATAGCTAAGGATGTTGAACATTTTCTTAAGTGTCTTTCAGCCGTTTTGATTTCCTCTATTGAGAATTCTCTCTTCAGTTCTGTACCCCATTTTTTCATAGGGTTATTTGGTGTTTTGTTGACTAGTTTCTTGAGCTTTTTTGTATATTTTGGAGATCAGCCCTTTGTCAGATATAGGATTGGTGAAAATCTTTTCCTAGTCTGTGGGCTGCCATTTGGTCTTGTCAACTGTGTCCTTTGCCTTACAGAAGCTTCTAAGTTTGAGGAGGTTCCATTTATTAATTGTCAATCTCAGTATCTGTGCTACTGGAGTTATGTTCAGGAAGCAGTCTCCTGTGCCAATTTGTTCAAGGGTACTTCCCACTTTCTCTTCTAAGAGGTTCAATGTGGCTGGATTTATGTTCAGGTCTTTGATCCATTTGGACATGAGTTTTGTGCGTGGCGATAGACATGGGTCTATCTGCAGTCTTCTACACACCCTCATCCAATTGTGCCAGCACCATTTGTTGAAGATGCTTTCCTCCCCCCCCATCGTGTACTTTTAGCTATTTTGTCAAAAATCAGGTGTTCGTAGGTGTGTGAGTTAATGGCAGGATTTTTGATTTGATTCCATTGATCTACTTGTCTATTTTTGTGCCAATACCAGGCTGTTTTCAGGACTATAGCTCTGTAGTAGAGCTTAAAGTTGGGGATGGTGATGCCTCCTGAAGTTCTTTTATTGTACAGGGTTGTTTTGGCTATCCTGGGTCTTTTGTTTTTCCATATAAAGTTGAGTATTATCCTTTCAAGGTTTGAAGAATTGTGCTTGTATTTTTAATGGGGATTACATTGAATCTGTAGATTGCAATTTTTACTATGTTTATCCTACTTGTCCAAGAACATGGGAGATCTTTCCATTTTCTGGTATCTTCTTTAATTTCTTTCTTTAAAGACACAAAGTTCTTATTATATAGGTCTTTCACTTGTTTGGTAAGTGTTACCCCAAGATACTTTATGTTGTTTGTGGCTATTGTAAAGGGTGATGTTTCTCTGATTTCTTTCTCAGCCCCTTTGTCATCTGAATAAAGTAGGGCTACTGAATTTTTTTGAGTTTATCTTGTATCCTGCTAGTTTGCTGAAGGTGTTTTTTTCAGCTGTAGGAGTTCCCTGGTAGAGTTTTTTGGGTCACTTGTAAACTATCATATCATCTGCAAATAGAGAAAGTTTGACTTCTTCCTTTCCTATTTAGAGCCCCTTGATCTCCTTTTGTTGTCTTATTGCTTTAGCTAGAACTTCAAGTACAATATTGAAGAGGTATGGAGAGAGAGGGCAGCCTTGTCTTGTCCCTAATTTTAGAGGAATCGCCTTAAGCTTCTCTCCATTCAGTTTGATGTTGGCTGTTGGTTTACTGTATATTGTTCTTATTATGTTTAGGTATGTTCTTGTTATCCCTGATCTCTCCAAAATCTTTATCATGAAAGGGCATTGAATTTTGTCAAAGGCTTTTTCAGCATCTAGGGAGATGATCATATGGATTTGCTTTTTCAGTTTGTTTATATGGTGGATCACATTGATAGATTTTTGTATGTTAAACCATCCCTGTAACCCTGGGGTGAAGCCTACTTGGTCATGGTGGATGATTTCTCTGATGTATTCTTTAATTTGGTTTGTCAGTATTTTATTGAGTATTTTTTCATCAACGTTCATGAGGGATATTGGTCTATAGTTCTCTTTCTTAGTTGTATCTTTGTGTGGCTTGGGTACAAGGTGATTGTGGCCTCGTAAAAAGAGTTTGGTAATGGACCTTCTGTTTCTACTGTGTGGAACAATTTGAGGAGTATTGGTATTAGCTCTTCCTTGAATTTCTGGTAGAATTCTGCACTGAAGCCATCTGGCCTCAGCTGTTTTTGGTTGGAAGGCTTTCCATGACTGCTTCTTTTTCGTTAGGGGTTATAGGTCTATTTAAGTTGTTTGTTCTTGATTTAATTTTGGTGATAGTCATCCAGAAATTTGTTCATTTCCTTTGAATTTTCAAATTTTGTGGAGTACAGGTTTTCAAAGTACGACCTGAAAATTGTCTGGATTTCCTCTGTGTCCATTGTTATGTCCCCCTTTTCATTTCTGATTTTGTTAATTTGCATGTTCTCTCTCTCTGCTTTTTGGTTAGTTTGGATAAAGGTTTGTCTATCTTGTTGATTTTCTTGAAAAACTAACTCTTTGTTGCATTGATTTTTTTGTATTGTTTTCCTTGTTTCTATTTTATTGATTTCAGCCCTCAAATTGATTATTTCCAGGTGTCTACTCCTCCGGGGTGAGTTTGCTTCTTTTTTTCTAAGGCTTTCAGTTGTGCTGTGAATTCTCTAATATGATTATGCTCCATTTTCTTCATATGTGCACTTAGTGCAATGAACTTCCCTTGTAACACTGCTTTCAAGGTGTCCCATAAGTTCAGGTATGTTGTGTCCTCATTCTCATTGAATTTTAGGAAGTCCTTAATTTCTTTCTTTATTTCTTCTTTGACCCAGGTGTGGTTCAATTACACATTATTCACTTTCCATGAGTTTGTAGGGTTTCTGCAATTTGTGTTGTTGTTGAATCCCAATTTTAAAGCATGGTGGTCTAATAAGATACAGGGGACTATTCCAATTTTTTTTTTGTATCTGTTGAGTTTTTTATGTCACCTAGTATGTGGTCAATTTTAGAGATGGAATGTTCTATAGATGTCTGTTAAACCCAATTGAGACATAACTTCTGTTAGTTCTTTTGTTTCTTTGTTAAGTTTCTGACTGGTGGTCCTGTCTAGTGGTGATAGTGGCGTGTTGAAGTCTCTCACTATAAGTGTGTGAGGTTTTATGTGAGCTTTGAGTTTTAGTAGTGTTTCTTTTACTAATGTGGGTGCCTTTGTATTTGGGGCATAGATGTTCAGAATTGAGACTTTGTGCTGATGGATTTCTCCTGCGATGAATACGAAATGACCGTCTTCACCTCTTTTGATTAATTTTGATTTGAAGTCTAACTTGTTAGATATTAGGCTAGCCACACCTGCTTGCTTCTTGTATCCATTTGATTGGATGATCGTTACCTAGCCCTTTACCCTGAGGTGATGTCTATCTTTGAAGCTTAGATGTGTTTCTTGTATGCATCAGAAGGATGGAGTCTGTCTTCATATCTATTCTGTTAGCCTGTGTCTTTTTATAGGCGGGTTAAGACCATTAATGTTGAGATAGAGTAAGGACATTGATTGTTAATGCTTGTTTGTTTTAGATTTGTTGTTGGCAGTGGTGTTGTGAATATATTTGTCCCGCTTTACCCATGGGTTCTGGTGAAGTGAGATTATCTATTGCCTATGTCTGTGTGAGCATAGTTAACTTCCTTGGGTTGGAGTTTTCCTTCCAGAACTTTCTGTAGGGCTGGATTTGTAGTTATGTATTGGGAAAATCTGGCTTTGTCATTAAATATCTTGTTTTCTCCATCTATAGTGATTGAGAATTTTGCTGGGTATAATAGCCTGGGCTGGCATCCGTGGACTCTTAGTACTTGTACAACATCTATCTAGGACCTTCTGGCCTTGAGAGTTTCCATGGAGAAGTCAGGTGTAATTTTGATAGGTCTGCCTTTATATGTTACCTGGCCTTTTTCCTTTGCTGCTCTTAATATTCTTTCTTTATTCTGTATGCTAGGTATTTTGATTATTATGTGTTGAGGGGTCTTTTTTCTTTGGCCCAGTCTATTTGGTGTTTGGTATGCTTCTTGTAATTTCATGGGCATGTCCTTCTTCAGATTGGGAAAGTTTTCTTCGATGATTTTGTTGAATATGTTTTCAACACCTTTGAGCTTGGCTTCCTCTATGCCTATTATTCTTAGGTTTGGCCTTTTCACAGTCTCCATTTCCTGGATGTTTTGTGTTAAGGATTTGTTGGATTTACGATTTTCTTTGGTTGATGAATCTATTTCCTCTAGTTTCTCTTCAGCACCTGAGATTCTCTCTTCCATCTCTTGTGGACACATTATGCTTGTGTCTGTAGTTCCCAATTGTTTGCCCCGTTTTTCTATTTCCAGCATTCCCTCAGTTTGTGTTTTCTTTATTGTCTCTATTTCAGTTTTCAAGTCTTGAACCATTTCCTTCACCTATTTAATTGTTTTTTTCTTGGCTTTCTGTACTTTATTTAAGAAATTTGTTCATTTTTTTGTTTGTTTTTTTTTCTTCCATTCCTTTAAGGTATTTTCTCACATCGTCTTTGAGGACCTCTATCATTTTTATGATGATAATTTTTAAGTCGTTCTCTTCTGCTTCATCTGCTTTGGGGTGTTCAGGTCTAGTTGGTGTAGAGTCGCTAGATTCTGGTGGTGTCATGCTTGTCTTCCTATTGTTAGGTGTTTTCTAGTATTGCTGTCTTCCCATTGCTTCTTCCAGTAGGTATAGGTGGGTTTCTCTCTCTCTCTCTCTCTCTCTCTCTCTCTCTCTCTCACTCCCCAGGTGGGCTTAGGTGGGCCAGAAGTTCGATGTCTGTAGCTATGGTACAAGCTCTCTAGGAGGGGCCTGGCAAAGGGGGTCAAAGGTCAGGCTCCAGCAGAAGGCCATCAATGGGAGTCAAAGATCTTGAAGGGTGGGACTCAGGATGTTCTGCACGCTGATAGGCAGATCTATCCTGGGCCTGGCACTCTCCAGCTGAGGCCTCTTTAGCAGAGGCCCAGAGATAGGGGTCAAGGATCCAGTCCGCAGGGACTCAGAGTGGCCTCGTGGGGATAGGCCAAGTCCCTACATCTTGAGTGATTTCCACCACATCTCCCAGAATCCTCCTTGCTTTCTAGTCCCACTTATCTTGCCTTCCTATTGGCCAACATGGCTTTATTCATTAACCAATAAGAGAAACATATTTACAGAATGACATCTCCTATCAGACAACTCTGAGATACCATCTTACTCCTGTCATAATGGCTAAAACAAAATGTCAGTTTAGGCTGGAGAGGATGTGGAGAAAGGGGAACACTCCTCCACTGTTGATGGGAGTGCAAACTTGTACAATCACTTTGGAAATCAGTATGGCGGCTCCTCAGGAAAATGGGAATCAGTCTATCACAAGATCCAACAATCCCACTCTTAGGCATATACCCAAAAGATGCACATTCATGCAACAAAGACATCTGTTCAACTATGTTCATAGCAGCATTATTTGTAATAGCCAGAACCTGGAAGCAACCTAGATGCCTCTCAACTGAAGAATGGATCAAGAAAATGTGGTACATTTACACAATGGAGTACTACTTGACAGGAAGAAAAACCCACAATGATAAATGGATAGAACTAGAAGAAACCATCCTGAGTGAGGTAGCCCAGTCACAAAAAGATGAAAATGGTATATACTCATTCATATATGGATTTTAGACCTAAAGCAAAGGATCACCAACCTACAATCCACACCTCCAGAGAAGCTAGGAAACAAGGAGGACCCTAAGAGAAACATACATGGTCCCTCACAGAAAGAAAAAGGGACAAGATCTCTTGAACAAACTGGGAGTTGGGGGGGGGGGAGAGGAAGTTAGGAGAGAGAGGAGGGGAGAAGAGGAGCGGAGAGGAGAACATGAGGGAGCAGGAAGATTGAGTAGGGGGAGGAATAGAGGAAAACAGGAAAAGAGATACCAAAATAGAGGGAGCCATTATAGGTTTAAAAACAAATCTCACACTAGGGAAATATCCAGAGACCTACAAGGATGACCCCAACTAACAATCTAAGCAATAATGGAGAGGCTACCTTAAATGCCCTTCCCTGATAATGAGATTGATAACTAACTTATATGCTATCACAGAGCCCTCATCCAGTAGCTGATGGAAACAGAAGCAGACACCCACAACTAAACACTGAGCCAAACTCCTGGAATCCAGTTGCAGAAAGGGAGAAGTGATGAGCAAAGGGGTCAAGACCAGGCTGGAGAAACCCACAGAGACAAGGTGACCTGAACAAGGGGGAGCTCATGGAGACCAGACTGATAGCTGGGAAACCAGCATAGGATTGACTCAGCCCCCTGAATGTGGGTCTCAGTTAGGAGACCTGGGAAACATATGTTACCTCTGACAATGGAACCAGGATGTATCCATAGTGCAGGAACAGACTTCAGGAGCACCTTCCCATGGTGGAATACTCCCTTAGCCTGGAGATTGGGGGAGGGTGTAGGCCTTACCCCAAATGATTTAACAGACTTTGATGATCCCTCCTGGAAGGCCTCATCCTCCCTGGGGAATAGATGGGGGATGGGGTTGGGGAGCATGGGGGATGGGAGGATGGAAGGGAGAGGGAACTGTGATCCATATTGGGGGAAAAAAAAAGGGGCAGTGTCCATGCCTGGCACTGGAGACTGGGAACACTCAGGGTGCTACTCAGGCAGGATGTAAGATCCAAAGTGGAAAGTGGGTGAGCTGGGAGAAACCTGGCTTATGTGACCTTGGAGGTCTAAGCCTTCAGGAGGGATTCCTACCTCTGGAGCTGGCAAATGCCATTTCTAGGGGTCTCAGATAACTGCCAGTCAATATGAAGATGACTAACTCCATAAGGGCCTTGATTTATGTAGGATCTTCCAAAGTCTGTGTCTTAGTTAGGTTTTCCATTGTTGTGAAGAGACATCATGACCATGGCAACTCTTAACAAAGGGAGACTTTTAACTGGGTGGCTCACAGTTCAGAGGTTCAGTCCATTGTCATCGTGGTGGGTGTGGCATTGTGCAGGTACACATGGTGCAGGACAAGTAGCTGGAAGTCCTTCCTCCTGACTTGCAAGCAGCAGCAAGTGGCTTGCAACACTGGGTGTGGTTTGAACATATATGAGACCACAAAGCCCACCCCCATGAGACACATTTCCTCCAGAAAGACCACACCCATTTCATAATCCTGCCACTCCCTACAAACTTATGGGGATCAAATACATTCCAGTATCCCACTCTGAGATCCAGGGCTATCACTGGTTAGGGGAGTGACCCTGAAAGCCTCTTAATGTTCACAAAGGGTCCTCGGGATCACCAGGCCCCTGGCAGCCCCCATCCCAGAGCTCTGTATCCACTGCCCTCTTCCCTCTTATGCTGACTGCTCTGGGTTGCCAGGCCCAGCGCTGGTCAGTGCTCTTGTCCTTGGTCACTGGTCCCCTGCAGAGCTCTGCATCACTACTGCCCTGCTCAGCTGACCATCTGCCCACAGGGAGAGACCCTGGGGAGAACCCAGAGGCCATGGAAAAATTTAAGAAATTCGTACAGCTCAAGGGATTCTGACAGGAAAACATCATCGTGCCTGAGCAGAGAGGTGAGAGCGGAGAGACTGCCCATGTCCTTCCCCCGCCCCACCCTGTTTCTCCTCTAAGTCTTCCTGAGAGCTCTCTGTCTCTGTTCTTATTTGTCTGCATTGTCTATCCCATCTCTGGACGCCCCTTTATGCCTCTGCATGCCCTGTGTGTGGTTGTGTGTCACTGTTACTCACATGTTGTTGGCTCCCCACAAACCCCACTGCCCCCTCATTAGGGCACCAGAGCCCAGGTCCAAGTCTTGGCTTGGAAAGGTCTGAGCTGTAGGTTTGATGGGGTCCTTATCCGGAACTCCTTCTCACCGCTGGTCTTTCCTTGGTTTCTACAGATCAGTGCATCCATGAGAGTATCTAGGGTAAGTGGCCTTCTGGGAGGACCATGGAAAAGCCTGGAGTCCTGGGTTGTGGAGGTGGAAGGTCCATGTGCTTTGCTCCTTATCTCATCCACTTGAGCAGAAATGGGACTGGAGAAGCGATTCCTGGAATAATCCCTGGACTTTGCTCTATGCATAGTTATATCTCCTTACCTCCCATATCCAAAGACACTTGACAGGTCATAGTTGTAAGTGATATGATTACTGTCATGGCTGTGGTTGCGGAACAATGGCTACACAAATGCTTTAGGATAGAAGACCTCTGGCCAGCATCTACCACAGCAGCCAATCATGGATGCACTTGCTAGTTCTGCTCTAACATCAACACAGTTCACAGTTCTGGGACATTCTTGGACCTCTCCTGCCTTGGATCAGTTTCCCTACCTTCACTGCTGGATTTTCCTTGTATCTCAGCTCCACCCATCCCCAATACTGGCTGACTTCTAATAACTCATTTCAGCATCATTCTGGCTCAGCCTGTCTGTAAAGGGCCTTGCATTAGCTGCCTAAAAGCTCTGACAGAGTAGAGCCTTGTGGATGTTAGGGATGATCTTGGGCTTAGCAAAAGCCAGTTCTTGAAGAGCATGCACTGTATCTATATAGATACAGAACCAACTCTTCCACCAATGACTGTTTCCTGATGGAAAATCCAAGAATCTTGTAGTTGTTCAGTCCATGAGGCTGGATGTCTCAACTAGTCTTCAGTATATGCTAGAATGCTGAAAAGACTCTAATATCAGTAAAGAAATGAACTTGGTGGCAAGGGCAAGCAGGCAAAAAGTAAACACTCATTTTTGTTTGTTTGTTTGTTTTGTTTTTCAAGACAGGGTTTCTCTGTAGCTTTGGTGCTTGTCCTGGAACTAACTCTGTAGACTAGGCTGGCTTCGAAGTCACAGGGATCTGTCTGCCTCTGCTTCCTGAGTGCTGGGACTAAAGATGTGTGGTATCAATGCCTGGCTAAGCACTGTTTTCTTCCATGTTTTTTACATAGGCTGCCACCGAAGGTGTGGTCCAGATTTAAGGTGTGTTATCCCACATCAAAACTCTGGATTTAGGTTGGGTCTTCCCAGCTCAAATAACTCAATTGAGAGAAATCCTTCACAGGTGCTGAGCCTGGACCCATCCCAGTTATCCTATACAGTTACCTTCACATTAGGAGTTTGCTTTTGTTATATGCCTGAAGCCACTATAGCCGTGGCCAGGCAAATTCTTGCTTGCTCCAGATACTCCTGTTTGTACATCCCAGGTGGCTGGTGTCTAAACCACACTGTCTTCTGTGTACACTGTAGACTGGGGGAAGGCAAAAGGGCACTGAGAGTTGTGCTGGAGGTCAGTCAGCACCTAACACCCTGCAGGAGGCTGAGGATGCTGAGAACAGTACCTTAGAAGCATTCTTGATCCTGCTGTGGGACCAGAGTCTGAACCATCTACTTACTCATATTCAGGGCTACAGGCCTTCAAAATTACCCTCAATCGACATGGTCTGAGCTTTGTCACAGCAGATGGGGAGAAGTCTGACAACTATGTCCTTCACAGCCTGAGCCTCTGCAGCCCATCTACACATCCACGACCATCACCTTCTTCAGAACAGCCTCATGTATTGTCCTCCTACCCAGGAGCTGTGGTAGGTTTATGCCCTGGCCCCTGATTTATTATGATTGAGAGGGTCAGGGAGACAGACCAGAGCCATGGCTGGTTTCTAATAACCCCTGCCAGGGACCAGGCCTTAGTTTGGGTTAACCAGAGGTAGCTGGAGCTGAGCAAGCCCCTACAGCCTTCTGCTGACTCAGCCGGTGATGATAGCCTTCTGCTAGCTAAAGGTAGTTTTCCCTATCCTGAGGCTGGAAGGTCCCTCCCTAACCCCTAGAGCCACCCACCAATTAGCCAGCCCCCAGACTATCTCTCCTCCTTGGATTTTCTCTAACCCAGTTTAAAAGGGGCCATTGAGCCTCTTGGACTGTCACCATGTGCCACCCCAACTTGTTGGCAGTGGTTTGTTAATAAATGCTCCAACTGATTGCATATGTGACTTGTGGTCTTCTATGGGACTTCTTGCAGACCCTAACAATGATGACTTCATGAACTTCAGGCTTATGTTGGGGCAGCCAGTCTCTACTTTGTTCGTCTGACCTCCTCTCCCCAAAAGGGGACCTGGGACTGGAGTTTCAGTCTGCTTCCTCACTTTTCCATGTCTGGCCTTGCTCTCACTGCTTTCCAGCCATCAATCAGTTCTTTTGTGATTCCTGGGGCCCTTCCTCCGTTTCTCACAGCATCACATGGAGCCTCTAACCTGCCATCTCCAATTCTGAGATACAAAGTCACAGGCAGAGATATGCAGAAAATGCCCACTTCAGAATGGCACTGGCTAAGGAATTGTAGGCAGAATGACAGAAAAAGAGCACTCCAGCTTTACAGCCTCCAAATCAGAGTGGATGAGACAAAGACGAGTAAGTGATGAAGTTTTAGAGTCTGTTGTTCATACTTTCCAAACTGCCCAAGTTTGTGCTTGGCTCCACAATGTGGTCAGGCTCAGAGGGTCTGCCCATCTCCACACTGGAACAGCCTTTCCCTGCAGCATGATTTTGGTTTCTCGAAGGAGGGATCCGAGGACTTCATCCATGGGGCTGGAGCCTCTGGAGGTGGACTGCCCATCTCCTCGGGGCCCTCTGTCAGCTCTCTCACCATAAGAGCTCAGCAAGGCACTATCTGTGAGATGCTTCAGGAACTTCTTTTCCTATGGAAAGCTATAAACTGAACACAAGGCCACAAATTCAGTGTCAGACGATCGATATTCCTCAACCACATCCAACTAATTCACTGCTGACCCCAGACAGGAGGCTGCATGGACAGATCCCTCAGGGAGGAGGAGATAGTGGAGGAGGAGATAGAGGAGGGGGAGAAGTAGAAGAATCTGGTGTCATATAATGTTGTCTGACAAAACTTTTCCTGGGGAGGTGCAACATACACCAGTTAGGAATCTCATGATAGGCCAAAGTACAGATAAAACCAAAGGCTAACTTGGTGAATCAGTGTTATGGGATTACTTATTGGAATAGAGGTGAGGGCTTACTAACAGGAGCAGAAATGACTCAAAGACAGCTGCATCACCAAGGCCCACCCCAGCCTGGGAACCTGGACACACTACACACAGAACTGGGCACCCTGCAGGCAGCTCAACAGAGCATGTCCTTTCCAAGGGATGCTGAACTACACAATATAAACCACCACATCCAGCAATCAAAAGCCCTCTTTGGTTCACCTAATTAATATACCCAATTATATGTACCACCACATTCTAGCCCATTCTAACACAGACCTCCCCCTTTTCTCCTAAAAATTACACCTTGCTCAGCCTCTATACAGCAAGGAGGGGCTTGGTCACACACTTAATGTGCTAGGCTCTGTTGACTCCCCGTGGGAGGCATCATCCTTTCTGAGGAGTGGATGGGGGTGGGTGGGTGGGAGGTAGGGGGAGTGGGAAGAAGGGAGGGAGGAAGAACTTTGGTTGTTATATAAAATGAATAAAAACATTTACACCTGCAAGGTCATTAGCTACTGTTTTTATTTTTTTGCCTGAGTCAGAAAGAAGCCACTTCAACTTTTCTTCCCTACTTAATAAAGATACCTCTGTGAAAACAGGTGTTTGGGTATGGTTTGTGCCTAATCAGGGGTCCGGGAGGGAATCCCTGCTGTGTGTGGAGGTCTCCTTCACGGTAGGTTGAGACCTAACCTCAAGCACATGGTTTGGGAGGGGGCCTTTCAGAGGCACAGGTCTCATAGGCAGAATTGGTGACTTTAAACCAGCAGAGGGGACTGGGTTCTTCTCTTCCACTGTGTAAGCAGGCAGTGGTTCACAGCCATCTGAGAGCCAGGAAGTGGGCCCTCAGCAAACCCAAATCTGACAGCTCCTTTGGCTCCCCAGGCTCTGAAACTGAAATCAACGTCTGCTTATAGCCACACGGCCTGTGTCATTTTGTTATTTTGTTCTCTGAGGAAGTGCCCCCAGAGTGCCTGGCTGATTACCCTTAGCCATAGGGTCACAGGGCACAAGACCAGGAACAAAACAGACTGGAACTAATTCATAATGGGCAACCTGGAAAAAGTTCACAGAAGTCTCAATAGACCTACTGTGATCCTCCAACTTGGTCAAAGCCTAAACCGGAGACTTCCAGATGGATGGAGGCTGAGAAGGTGACTTCATGGGCCCTGGTGGGGGAGCAGAGTCAGGATAGGGAAAAATACACACACACACACACACACACACACACACACACACACACACACACACACATTCAGAGAGAGAGAGAGAGAGAATTACAAAGAAAGAAAGGACGCACTTTAGACATTCATAATAGGGGTGACAGGACAGCTGGGAATTACAGAAAGAGAAAACAAAAGGAAGAAAGCCAAACACAACTCCAGCATGGTGGCCCCTGTTGGGGGACCCAGGCCAAGGGAAGCCAGGAGGCCCAGGTGCCAAGAGCCACAGGGTAAGCTCACAGCTCACACAAGCCTCAAATCCAGATGTTGCTGTTGTTGAGAACAGTTGCTTTTCTGGCCAGGTGGGTGGAGCAGTGTCCCAGCTCTGAGGGCTGTGGCCAGGAGCCATCCAGAGAGGTCAGGAGCAGGGAACTTCCACAATTCAGGGACCCCAAGTTGAACCTGCCACACAGCTCCAGGGTGAGAGCTTGGGAGGCAGCTATGGACAGTAGGCGGCTGGTGTGGAGAAGGTCCAATGGGCAGGAAGCTGGGCACAGGCAGAGAAGTGCATGGGAGGAGGGACTCCCACTCTAGCTGCCCAGAGCCCACCTGTCTCCTGAGAATTCTCTGGAGGTTCAAAGCTCTGAGCCTGGGACCAGAGGGTGTGTCAGCACCTAGCCTTGGGTGTCCCTCTCTGTGGACTCTGAGATCCCTGTGGGCTCCCAGCAGCAGCCTCCAGTTTAGTGGCCTTTGAAAGTAGGAAGACAGGTGCACCCCTACAGCTCTCAGCACCATGGCTGCTGCCCCACTCCCAGCACACTTGGGGACACTGCCCTCCCCTCAGCTAGAACTTTAGCTATTGCTGGGTGAAGGAACTGAGGAAGCTGGGGAGGGAGTGGAGTAGGAGGGGCTGCCCAGCACACAGACTGCAAAGCCAAGTGTGGCCAGCAGAGGCCCCTGGTAGGCTGTGATGACAGCTCCTGTGCTCATTGGTCCCATGGGTCAGCACCAGATAAATGGTAGGAGAGACAAGAGTCCACAAGCTCAGCTGACCCCATACTCCCCACACACCTGACCATCTCCAAATTCACAGGACCCAGAAAGAAGACGCAGCGATAATTTGGGTCCCAAATATTCTCATCCTTTTAATCCCTTTTATATATTTGATCTTGTTTGTTCAGTTTTCATGATTAGACAATCTTTTGCCTTTTCTTCTTTTGTCCCCCCACCAGACCACCTATTCCCTGTCTCTCCTTTTTCCCTAGTATAATTTCAGAAGTCTTTTGAGTGCACTGTGTTGGTTTTAATTTTATTTGTTAATCTGAAAGATGTTCACACACACACACACACACACACACACACACAGTGTGTTGTGAGTACATTCTCTCAATTCTCAGCTATTTTGCACCCATTTGTCCCTTAGACTCTTTTGCTCCTACTTTCTTGTCATCTGTACCTATGGTTTCATGGATCACAGAAACGAAATGAGACGGTTGTCCTTTGTGTCCTAATCACTGGTTGTATTGATTTCCTTCTGCAGATGACGATTTTGTTCCCTCATTCACTGAATGTCGATGGACACCTTGGTGATCAACCTTACCTGCTGTGACATTTCCTGTAGCAAACTTTGATTAAATTACCCTGTGGTATGCTGACTATTTTGGGGAAGGGGGATTAAATATTCAAGAGTAGACCAGGGCCAATGGCAGCATTTTCTGTTGTTTCTCTTTAGCTTTCTGAGGAGCTTCCTCAGTGGCTGCGGAGGCTAAGGATTCCCTGTGAACATACACCCCAGATTTTCACTGTTACGCATCTCCTTGGTGACTGCCATCCTGGGGCGTGT
This sequence comes from Phodopus roborovskii, assembly GCF_943737965.1. NCBI lineage: Eukaryota > Metazoa > Chordata > Mammalia > Rodentia > Cricetidae > Phodopus > Phodopus roborovskii. Next base: position 66,542,384 of record NW_026126418.1, read on the forward strand.
GTGTGTGTGTGTGTGTGTGTGTGTGTGTGTGTGTGTGTGTGTGTGAGATGGACACTACTGTCATTCTGTTTGTTTGTATTGTCCTCATGGCTGGTGATCCTGGACTTATAGGCCATTTGAACACCATCTTTTGAGATCTGTCTGGTCATTTTATTTGTTCCATTATTGGTTGTTTTGTTTCTTGTTATTTAGTATTTTGAGGTTTTTATAGTCTAGATCTGGTTCTCAACCTGTAGGTTGCAACCCCCTTGAAGTCTCATATCAGGTATTTACACTATATTTTTTGTGTGTTTGTTTGTTTTTTCGAGGCAGGGTTTCTTTGTGGTTCTTTGTGGCTTTGGAGTCTGTCCTGGAACTCACTCTGAAGACCAGACTGGTCTCGAACTCCCAGAGATATGCCTGCCTCTGCCTCCCGAGTACTGGGATTAAAGGCATGTGCCATCATAACACTACACATCACAACAGTAACAAAATTAGAGTTATGAAGTAGCAACAAAATAATTGTGTGGTTGGGGAGGGATTACTAGAACAAGAGGAGCTGTATTAAAGGAACAGGAAGGCTGAGTATTGGTCTCAATGTCATTCCTCTTTCAGATGCATAGATAGCAAGGAGTTTCTCCTGTTGTGAAGGCTGTCCCAGCCAGTTATGTTTTCTTAGTTGTAAGAGCCTTTTTAATATCCCAAAGTTCTGTTTGTCAGGGTTTTGGCCCAATTTCTTGAGAGATAGGAGGCCTGTTCAGGTGAGATGCCACGCCAGCCTTAATGCAGAGGGGAGGGGCTTGGTCCTGCCTCAACTTAATCTGCCAGGCTTTGTTGATTCCCCATAGGAGCCCTTACTTACCCTTTGTGAGGAGTAGATGGGGTGGGGCGGGGAGCAGGCAGGGGGTCGGGGTAGGGGTGGGAGAGAGAACTGTGGATGGAATGTAAAATGAAATTTTAAAAAAAATTAAAAATGGGTCCCATTCAGAAAGCATTCGCTAAAAATGCTTTCCCCAAATTTCCCTTCTATTTTAGAATTTCAGGCCTCATATTAAGGTCTTTATTTATTTGGTGTTGGAGTTTTCACAGGGTGAGATATAGGGATTGAGCTCCATCCTTCTACATGTGAATATCCAGCCTCACCAGCACCATTTGTTGAGGAGGCTGTCTTTCCCAGTGTATAACTTTGTCATAACTCAGGTGGCTGTAACTGCATAGATTCATGTCTGGTTATTCTCTTCTGTTTTCAGGCCAGCACCATTCTGTTTTTACTGCTATGACAATAAACGTGAAATCAGATAGGATGACTCTGACAGCAGTGCTTTTTTTTTTTTTTTTCTCAAAATTATTTTGACTACCTGAGGTCTTTTGTGGTTCCAAATGAATTCTATTTTTTTATATTTTTATGAAAAATGTATTGGAACTTTATGGAGACTGGTTTGAATGTATACATTGCTTTCACAATATTATTTTTCAATTTATAAACACAGAGAGGTCCTTTTATCTTCTAATATTTGTTTGTTTGAGTCAAGGTCCCCCTATGGGCTGACCTCAAACTCATTAGAAATCCACCAGCTCCTGCATTCTGAGTGTTCGGACTAAAGGCATGGAACACCCTAACCAAACTTCGTATGTTTCAATTCTTCTTTAACGTTCAAAATTTAAAGTTTTACAGGTCTTTTATTTTTTTTTGCTTAGGTTTATTCCAAGCTAATTATTTTTTCAGATTTAAAAATTTATGTTTTTGAGAGTTCTGCCTGCATGTATGTATATGTACTACCTGTGTGTCTGGTTCCCCTGAGGTCACAAGATGGCTTCAGATTCTCTGGAACTGGAGTTATAGATGGTTGTAAGCCAGTAGGTGGGTGCTAGGAACTGAACCCAGGTTCTCTGCAAGAGCAACAGGTGCTTTTAACTGCTGAACCATCTATTCAGCACCCAACAAGGTAGTATTTAAAGAAATTGTGGATGGAATGATTTTTGAAATATATTGAAAAAAAACCTGTAAAATTGAGAAGATCTGTATAAATTCTAGACCAATAGGACCTATTGAGAATAAATAAGAGGAAACACACTAATTAATGGAAATGGGTGATAACATTAAAGTGGTCACTGTCTCCAACAAAGAAGAGCCCAAGATGGAATAAATTCACTGCTAAAAATTCTACCCAAAAGTTAAAGAGAACTTGCAGCAGTGCCCCTCAAACTAGACCATAAATGAGGACTGCTGCCAACTTCATCCTATAAAGACAATATCATCTTGACATTAAAAGAATATAACAAGAAAACTATAGATAAACTTCTCTGTTGAACATAGGTACTAAAATTTTAATAAAATACTTGCAAACTGAACTCAACAACATTGGATGGTCAGGCAACATGACCAAGCTGGTTTTATTCTAGGAATGCAAGTGTATACACAAATTAGTAATTAAAACCCAACACCAAACTTTAAGACAGTTATCACATGATCACTTTAACAAATGCTGAGAAGACTTTCAATATCCTTTCACGATAAAAGCCTTGAAGAAATTGGGAACAGAAGGAAATTTCCTCACCATAATAAAGGCCACATGTGAAACACCTGTGACCAATGTTGTTCTAACTAGGGAAGAACTGAAGTACTCTTATTCAATATGGTACTTGAAGTGTTAGCCAAAGTAATAAGGTAGGAAAAGAAATGAAAGGTAAATAAATAAGAAAGGAGTAAGTTCAGCTATCCTTATATGTAAATTATATTATTTTGTATTAAATTCACCATAAAACTCTAAGATATGATTTTAAAAAGCTTTCAGCAAAGTAATAGAATATAAAATCAACAAGAAAAAATATTAGCTTTTCTACATTGAATAATGATAACAAACACACTGCGAGACCATGAAAATGTCTGTATCAGAGAAGAAGAAGAACAGGAGGAGAAATATATTGAGGACAAACCTAACAAAAGAAGTGTAAAAATTAAATTTCTACAGAAACCACAAAGCATGGAAGAAATTAAAGATCACAGTATTAGAAAAAACACCTATGTTCACGGATTGGAGGATTCAATATTGTGAAAATGAGCTATTACCAACAGTTTCTTAGAAATTTCTGTCACTGACTCCAGGCTGACAGCTGGGGGACCTGAACTAAGCCTCCTGAATGTGGGTGTCAGTTAGGAGGCTTGGGTAGTCTATGGGACCTCTGATAGTGGAACCAGTATTTATCCCTAGTGCATGAACTGTCTTTCTGGAGTCCATTCCCTGTTGAGGGATGCCTTCTCAGCCTAGATTCAAGGGGGAAGGCCTTGGTCCTACCCCAAATAATATGACAGACTTTGATGATCCCCCCCCCATGGGAGGCCTCACCCTCTCTGAGGGGTGGATGGGGGGTAGAATGGGGATATGGTGGGGGGAGTGGGAGGATGGAAGGGAGAAGGAATTGGGATTGGTATGAAAAATAAGATTTTTAAAAATTTAAATAAAAATTTATTAAAAAAAGAAAACAAATACCCATTACTCTGGGGGAATGCAGGGAAAATAAACCCTTATATATTTTTGACAGAAATAGAAAATAGGGAAGCCACTATGAAAACCAGTTTGGAGGCCCCTAGAATCAGTGAATGAGCCACTGAATAGCACTCCCGAGTTTATACCCAAAAGATTCTAAGTTGTTGTACTGTAGGGTTACCTGCACATCTGTATTGATTGCTATGTTGTTTACAGCAGCCAGGATGCAGAATTAGCCTAGACACCCACAGACAGATGAGATGAACAGATCAAGAAAATGCCATGTGTGAACAGTGGAGTTTGTTCAGTCATAGAGCAAAAGACAGTTTGCAGGGTAAGAGGCAGCAAGAGTGAGACATGAGGGCTAACGGCACAGGGCTTTGTTTCGGAAACACAGGGCAATGCTTTAAGCTAGACAAAGATACGCTGGGTGTGGCGGTACATGCTTTAATCCAAGCCTCGTAGCATCGCAGACCATCTCTGTGAGTTCCAGGCAATGACTTGGTAATCAGCAGTTAGGCTAGCCAGTCAGTGAGTTCCTCCCCAGTGCTGGGATTATAAGCAAACCTCCATGCCTTGAGTTTTTACATGGCACATACACATACACTTACACATAAAATTTTATACACACACAAACAAAAAACAATCAATTTAAAAATAACACTTTATGTTCACTGTTAATTTTCAGGTCTTTAAGAAGATCACAAGTAATTTAAATTGGTATTTGGGCTAGATTTTTTTTAATTACTATTTCATTCATTTTTTGAGACTGTACTGTAATTACATCATTTCCTCTTTTCCCCCAAACACCTTCTATCTAGTCCTGCTTGCTCTTTTTCAAATTCATAGCCTCCTTTTTCATTAAGTGTTGATATATATGTGTGTATAATAATGACTATATATTATATAGGTACATAGGTACAACCTGTTCAGTCTATGTACTGTTAACTGTGTGTGTGTTTTCAGGGCTGACCATTAGGTATTGGATAACTAATTGACGTGCTCTTGCCTGGGAAAGACTTTTTCTCCTGTTTCCAGCATCCCCTAGTTTCTGTAGTTCTTTGCTGTTTCTTGTTTGTTCCCAAACCACCCTAGTATGTCTATTGTACTTCTCCAACTCATGTTTAGATAGCCATGCTAATGAAACTTATGGGGTAGCTTCTGATATCCCTAGGAGACAAAATCTTACAATAAACTCCGTGATTGGCTCTTATAATTTTGGGACTGTAATCTTTAATATTTATTTTGAGACATTATGTGAGAGCCACCAAGACAGTACATATAGCTAAAACTAAACAGCAACTCTCCCTTGAGAATTGAGCATGTTTTATTCATTCCGCGAGTGTCTTTCTATTTACTCCTGCCATATAATAAACTATGACTCTCCTTTGAAAAGCCCTTGCCCCAAGTCTGGAGTACCTGTATTCTCCTCTTGCTGGGTGTTGATGACCCACCTTTAATCCCAGCACTGGGGAGGCAGAGGAAGCAGATCTCTGTGAGTGTGAGTCCAGTCTAGTCTACAGAGCCAGTTCCAGGACAGTCTCCAAAAATACACAGAGAAACACTGTCTTGAAAAACAAAAACAAAACCAAAACAAAATAACCAACCTGACCACTTGACTCAATCCCCAGAACCCATGTAAACTGGAGAGAGGGCTGTCTCTGTAAAGTCAGACCACGGCTCCATACCTAGGCCATGGCTAATGCATATGTGCATGAACACTGTGTATAAAAATGACATGTTTACAGTGCTAACTGCCCAGCCCCTAACATGTGATCAGACTACCTAAAAAGCTCCATCCTGGTCACAAGGGGCCAGCAAACCACAGGGTGGTCGATTGGTCAGTATATCTTTAAAGAGAATGGGTTCAGAGTTCCAGAAGGAGGAAGTTGTCTCTGCCAAAATAAAGTCCCAGCTGCTTCCCTTCAACAGTAATGAAGCCCAAGAAGTTTCAGAGAAGGCTCCAGGGTGGGGCAGCTGACAGAGAAGCAGGCCCCTCTTCACTGTGTGTCCTGCTAGGGTTCTGCTCATTTCTCCAGGGCACGGTCATGGCTCCTGAGCTTTCACACCAGGTCCTCAGTGTTACTCTGTCTTAAGAGAGGGCCAGGTATGTCTGTGGGATCCAGCCTGGCCTGGCCCTGCCCTCCAAAGTGTCCTGGATGCCTCAGGCCCCACCTGCCCCTGCAGAGTTGCCCCACCTTAGGAACACCCAATTGCTCCCAGCAAGAGCCAGGTTCAGATAGGAAAGGAATTCAGAGAGACCAGTGAATCAGGTGGGAATTAGGCTGGAGGGTCACTGAGCTGAGGACACTAGCCTGAGTGCCAACAGTCCCTCAGCAAAAGGTGACATTCTGGAAAGCCAGCTTCTAGTGGGGTTTGCACCTTGAGGCTATCTGTACTGATCACCTGAAAGGGGGGGAGGTCTTCTCCCTCATGTGGCCACCATGCCCCTGTTGGACAGAGAAAGCCCACTCCCTGATCCTTGGGAAACTGTGGGGAGGGCTGGAGCGGGCTGGTGGAGGCTGTGGCTGCTTCTGTCTTTCTGAGGGGACATGATGGAGGGAGGAGTTAGCCACCCTTGCTCCACTCTGTCACTGAGCTGGGCTTCTCAAGGAGGGGCCCTCCCAGAAGTTCACCAAGTCCAGCTGAGCAGGAGCCCTGCAGTGACATCCACACAGCCGGGCCTCCCCAGGACTTCTGAGACACTCCTCCAGGGCCTGGCCTGACAGTGAGTGGCTCTCCAGGTGGGGGCTTCTAGGACCTCATGTGGCTCTATGGGGAAGTCAGAAGCCATGCTCCTGGTCTGTCCTTGTTGGGCAATGTCGCTACGCTACCCCTTACCCCCCCCCCCCCCCCGCGTCTCTGCTGCCAGCAGAGCTCTTAGAGTCCACACAAGGCCCTTCACAGAGAGGCTGGGCCAGAGTCCTGCTAAAGGGCTTTATTTGGATTCAGTGGGGTTAGGGAAGGCCAAGGCTTGGGGGGGGGCAGTGATGTCCCAGTCAGGTGTTGGAAGCAAAGCTTGCTCAGCAGATGCAGACCTGGGTAGCTGCTGTGGTAGAGAGAGGAAGAGAGATAAGTCCCCCACTATTGTGGGAGCAGCAGTCAGGGCAGGGTTGGCCCAGGGCAGAGATTTTTTTTTTTTTTTTTTGGTTTTTCGAGACAGGGTTTCTCTGTGGCTTTGGAAGCTATCCTGGAACTAGCTCTTGTAGACCAGGCTGGCCTCGAACTCACAGAGATCCACCTGCCTCTGCCTCCCAAGTGCTGGGATTAAAGGCATGTTCCACCACCACCCAGCGGGACAGAGATCTTATCCCTCAAGTTTCTGTATGATGCCTACTAGAAGCTGGGACCCTCTGAAGCAATCCCTGCAAAATTCCTATGAGTAGCCAGGTCTCGGCCTTCTTGGAGAGAATGGAAAGGACAGGGCAAGGCAGAGACTGGGTCTAGGAAAGGTCATGACAGTTAGGAAGGACCACCCCCCTAGTGGCCACACTGTCCATGTGGATGGGATGAGGCCCCTACCAATTCTGAGCACAGCATTCTAGGCTTTTCCACATTCCTACAAGTGGGGGCGGGGAGGGGAGACTCACCCTATTTACTTTCTGGAACACACTTATCTGTAGAAACCAAAAGAAGCCCAGGAGTGAGAAGGGTCCTGTAAGAGGACCAGACCCCATCACCCCTGCAGCTCAGACCCTCCACAGCCAAGACCTGAAGCAGGGCCTGGCCAGCCTGTGAGAGGTGAGGGGACCTTGAAGGTACAGTACCGAAACTGGGGTTAGAAGGAGAGCGGGGTAGACAGTGAAGCAGACGCACAGGAGATTTGGAGGGACACAGGGACAGAGAGTCTTCTTCATAGCACTGAGTTATGGATGACACTGAGGACATGATGGAGACAGCACACAGTCACAGGGCATACAGACAGAAGCATACAGACAGACCTGGTTTGGGGACAGTGACACTCAGAGGTGGCATAGGGGACACAGGGAGAGACATGGGCAGCCCTGCTCTCACCACTCAGCTCTGGGACCAAGATGTTTTCCTCTTTGAGTCCCTTGTGCCGTACGAATTTCTTAAATTCTTCCATAGCCTCTGGGTTTTCCTCGGGGTTTCTCCCTGTGGGGAGGTGGGGAGGCGTGAGGGTGGGCTCAGCTCTGCAGAGAGTCAATGATACTGGCCAACATCTGGGCTGTCGGCCTGGAGCAGCCAGGATAAGAGGGAATAGAACAGTGGCCAAGGAGCTCTGGGGTGGGGCCTCCCAGACACCGAGTGATTTGGGGGGGGGGGACTCTTCCTGAACCTTACCAGGCTTTTGAGGTCATTCCCCAGACCAGTAAGAGCCTTGGATCTCAGACGCAGGGGGATGTCCCCTGACTTTGGAGGATACTACATACACATAATGGCCTCTTTCATGCTAGTCACCTTCATGTCAACAGGTACTTACTGAGATCCTTAGAGATGGCATTTGCCAATTGCAGGGGTGGGGACCTCTCCTGAGTGCCGAGGCCTCCAGAGGTTACCTAAGCCAGGTTCCTCTCGGATGACCACTTTCTATTTCGGATCCCATATACTGCTTGGTCTGCACCCTGGGCTCAGCGCTAAGGCTATCCAGCCCTCAGTGCTAGGCATGGCTGCTGCCTTTCTCATAGTTACCGGAAGCAGAGACTAGGGACAGGACAGATCTCTGTGGTTCCTCACCCATGAGTTTTCCTATGCTGAAATATTTCCCATGGTGCCAGCCGTCAGAGTAGAAGATGTAACAGTCCTTCACGGGAAGCTCCTCAATGTACACGGTCTTCCTGCCATTACCTTCAGGTGAACAGAGAAGTAACACTTAGCATCTCGTTCATGGAATAACTATTAGAGATTGTGTGAAAGAATACTCTGGAACACTTTTGGGGGTGCCCTGGAGACTCAGCTAGTCCAGCACTGGCCTTGCTGTGGTTCCCCATATCTAAGCATGATCTATTTCTTAGACACCGCTGAGCCCAGCTGGGAAATCCTGAGAGCATAAGGGATGAACTTTGTCCCAAGCCTGAACAACCCCCTCCCCACTGTCCCCTACCCCCGCCTGCTTCCTATTTCTTCGCATGGTTCCCATGGGTCATAAACTGAGCTGTTGAGGAACAAGAACCAGTCAGTACCTGGGGTGGACCAACTCAAGCCTCTAATGTCTGGTACACGGAAAGTGAATGGATGCCCTGTCCTGGAAGCTGTATGCCCAGGAACTATCTATCCACTGCAGGAAACCCTGGGCTACAAGGGACTCATAGGCAGTGTATGTGCCACGCTTGTCACTTTTCCTCATCAAGATTTTAAAGTCATGACAGTGACCCCTTCTCCTGTAAAACGTAAGACCACAGACAGCTGCTCTCAGGAGCACTGCTGGTCAGAGCTGTGCTGGTTAATTCTTGTCACCTTGACATGTTAGAGCCACCTGGGAGGAGAGAATCTCAGCTGAGACTTGCCTCCATCAGACTGGCTTTGGGGCATGTGTACGTGGCATTTTCTTGATTAGGTTTTGATATGGGAGGGCCTACCCCACTGCGGGCAGTGCCACTTTTGGGCAGGTGGTCCTGGATAAAGAAAGCAGGCTGAGTAAGTCATGGGGAGCAAGTCAGTAGGTAGTGCTCTTCCAGGGTTCATGCCCTCGTCATTGATGGACTGTGACAGGGACATGGAAGCCAATGTCACCAAGTTGCCCTTGGCCACAGTGTTTGGTGTTTGTCGCAGCCATAAGAGTAAACTCAGATTCCTGATGCATCTATCATGGTCAGATGACACACCCAAATCCTATGTCCAACCCCAATAACTCTTGGGCATTACCTAGGACCCTGTCTCTTCAAAGGCACAGGATTTCTATCACCCATACCAAAATAATGGATAGAACAGAAAGGCAACTTCAGAGATTTGTGGTGGGGGACACTCACCAGAATGTGATTTTGGTCTCTAAGTCCTCTCCTTCCAGAGCTGTCACCTACATTGGGAAGACCTTCATTGTACATAATGGCCTTTGTGTACCAGGCTCCTGAGAACTTTACCAGAAAGGGTCTTGAGCCCACCCCAACCAGTCCCGATTCTCCCCCAAGGTCCAGCACACTGCCTTGATCCCTGAAGAGACATTCCAAAGCACAAGCTGCAGCCCCTGCAGTAGTGACCATATAGTTCCACAATCTGGCCCAACAGAGAGACTGTAGTACTTAGGTTCACTGACCCAGCATAGGCAAAGGGTGTCTGTCCCCTAAAGATCCAAACCATGGCAACTTGAACCTGGTAGAAGGCACTTCCTCTATAAGTGACTCCTAGCCTATGAGTCATTCTGGTTCTTAGTGTCAATTCAACAAGGACTTGTGACCTAACTCTGCTCTTTGCTCTAGTCCTGTGCCCCTTGAAGACCCCTGTGTTTTGGTAAAACAGCAGAGTATCTGACTTGAGTGCTTCAGACATGCGTGTGTGGCAGAGGAGAAGGTGGAACTCAGCCTTTAAAGACATTTCCTGAACCAAGATTCATATCCATCAGCAGATGAACCAGAGTTCATGTCTTTCTCTTACCACCACCTACTGTCCTTCACTAGTTCATATCTGTCATCCAATGGGGGCATCCTGGGCCTTCAGGACAGCCACCAGCCCCAGAAGCAAAGTCAGTCGCTGGGCTCTCACACAAGGCAGGTCACCTGGAGAATGTCTGCTCTGGCGCCTCACAGGGTGCCCTTTATATCCCCCATGGCCAGGGATGTGTGCCCACTTGGCACTGGCCACGTCCCTCCTGTCCTTCTATCATGGCCAAATCTACATCCATCATGGAGGTGGAAGGTTGTTGTTGTTGGGATCTGATGAATATCAGCTCAATGTCACCTACAAATGAAGAAAAACACACAATGCCCTGCAATGTCTGTGTCACCAAGAGTTGTGCTCACAAAGGACCCTGCGGAAGGCGAGTGACTCAGGTGCAGCGAGATTGGGCAGGAAGAGAGAGCCAGGGTATTCTTCCCATCCCTGCCCTCCATCTGCCATGGCTTCCCTGAGCTACATCCCCTGAGACCTGGCTTCTGACCTCCTGCTGCTCAGAACAGGGCTGGGCTTCACCCCCAGAGAATGTTAGCTAGCTCCCAGATGGTTTGGGCCCTGCCTGGACGGAGCCCTCTTCATTGTCCTATCCCTGCATGGAATCCCCACCTGGACCTTCCTGTAAGTGGGGACACAAACTCCTGACTCTAGTCAGCTTAAACATCATCAGGGTAGACCCCATGCCACACTAGGCGCACCATGACCCTGACCCCCTTCATTCTGCACTGAGGCCAGCTGTGCCCTCTGAAGACCACTTCTTACTCTCAGATGTCTTGGTCCTTTTTCTCTGACTGACCAGTGCCCATTTACTCAACCACCAGTTACCATACAATTTCCATAGTTCACAATTTTAAGTTGGCTGCATGAACATTTCCAGCCACACAGACCCTGAAGGGATCTGTAAAGAGGGCTTCGGCTCCGTGTCCCCAGGGGGATTCATCTCCAACTAAGGGACTTAACTTTCTGCTGTTCTTGTCATCTGAGGACCTGCTGAGAGGGCATTTTCAGAGCCAGGGCTGCCCTGGTACAACTGAGGTCCATGTGTGTTCATTTCTTGCCATCTTGTGCCCTGAGGTGCGATGATGAACCAGCATCCATCACTGCCTGTCCTGAACCCACCCCTGTGCTGCTGCTGAACTTGGTTCCTCTGGAGTCCACAGCTTTCTCCTCATTAGCTCTGAGCACTACAGGCTCTCAGCATGGCCAGATCTCTTTCCCCTTGGGTAAATTATGCAAGAGGCACTATGACTTCATGTGACAGCCTGTGTTCTGAGTCCATGATGTCTGTCTGCCCTGGCTGCCCTGTCTTCAGGCCTTGGCCCAGCTTCCTTCCCAGTAGGAACTCTGCCTTTCACCCCCTACTCTACAGTTCCTGAACTTGGCCACCTGCCCTGAGACCCAGAAGGTCAGCTCTGGAGAAGGGTTCAGTTCCTGTGTGGGTGTCCACACTTCAAGGCTCTGGAGATGGGTGCTGGTCCCACAATGGCATCTTTGTGCCTGCCTGGACCAAAGGTGGACAGGCTCAAGTATCCACAAACAATCTTAATGAGCACTCTCTGACAAGCCCTTGATTGTGCCGAGGATCTGCCGTGGTCCGGGTCACCAGCTCACTACAGAAGGTGTTGAGCAGGAGGCCTGACATTTTGGGTGTGAGTGGGCAGGGCCAGTGCCCTTTTGGACCAGAGACTAGGAAGCTGGCTAGTATTTCCATGTCTTGGGAGAAGCTTCTCTGTACTTGTCAGCTTGTCCTTCATTAGCATGCATGAGTCATTCCTCTCAGCACCTTACCACACAGGCACGTGTGTCTCAAACCATGAACAGGAGGAAAACAATATGCACATGTGATTGACAGAGCCAGGGACAAGTCATTCTGCTGGAGGTCAACGGAGCTCTCTGGGTTCTTCCCATCACCCACTGCTCTTGTCTGTGTCTTAGCAGGTAAATTGTCTCTAGGTCTCTAATTATGTGCCTTGGTATAACCAAATTAAGATGGCAGCATATAGCTGTCAAATGGACTCTATTTGAAACCTGAAGTGTCAGTTGCAGGGGTGGGTTGTAGCTGAAAGTGCTGATGTCCGACCCTTACTGTCCCCTGCAACTGTAGTTGACATTTCTTAACACCCTGAGAGATTAGCAGCCCTGAAGAGTAGGTGTTAGGTTGATAACCACAGTCATGGATGGTCTGAAGCCTCCCGCACAGGTCAGGGTGTTGAAGGCTTAGTCCCAGCTGGAGGCTCTATGTGGGGAGGCTCTGCTGACCAAGGCCTGGGCTGGTAGAAATTAGGATGCACATGTGGATTGTTTAGATTCAGAGCTTGATTGTTTTCTGGTTATTTTAATTTCTACAGGAATTTTAATACAGAGAGAAGATAATATCTTAGATGTATTTTTAAAAATCACACACACAGAGTCAAAAAAAAAAAAAAAAAAAAAAAAAAAAAAAAACCAAAGACCTATGTAGAAAAGGTTTCTAAACTGCTTCTAAAAGGAAAATTGAGACTTTGTCAATGGGCAGGAATAGACCCAGCAGAAATTGCAGCACCTTTTACTAATGCTGAAATTCCTTCTTTATGGGAAGAAAATAAACCTTGGCAAAGAGCTTGCAGTAAAATTTTGGGAGCAATTAACAACAAATATTATTTCAAAATTTATACAATTAATATATACATTTTAAACTTCATCAAGTTTTCTGTACATGATTTTGTGTTTAAGTCTCTATCAGGTATCTAGGAATTAAGTTTTTTGTGCTTTGGATGCCCATAACAAATTATGATCATCTAAACTCTTAGATATCTGCTGCATATGATGTTTTCTGCAGTGAACCATGACCATGCATAACAGCAATCTTTGAAGTCTCCAAAAGGGCACTGAATCCCCCAGAGACCTGGGGGCAGACCAAGCCATCGAGCATCTACTGCCATTGGAGTCTTGGACCAGCACCCACCAGGAGAGGAGAGGAGAGGAGAGGAGAGGAGAGAGTCTTGGATTGGCACCCACCAGGAGAGGGAGAAGCCCCACCTGCACCCACTGGAAAAAGAGATGGGAAGATGACAGTATAAGAACAAATTCAAAAACAGAAAGACGAATATAACACCTCCAGAGTCTAGGGATTTTATACTAGCAAGACATGAGCATCCCAACACAGATGAAGCAGACCTTAAAAACAACTTTATAAATGATGATGATAGAGGACCTCAAGAGGAAATGAGAAAATCCCTAAAGAAATGGAAGAAAAAACAAACAAAAAAATGAAAGAAATGGAGGAAAAGACAAACCAAAGAATACAAGAAATAAACAAATCTCTTAAAGAAACCAAGGAAATCCAAGGGGGGGGGGAACCCAAACAATAAAACAGGTGAAAGAAAAAATTCAAATAGTTCAAGACTTGACAATTTAAATAGAGTCAATAAAGAAAACACAAACAGAGAATTCTGGAAGTAGAAAATCTGGGTAAGTAATCAGGAACTACAGGTGCAAGCATAACCAACAGAATACAAGAGATCGAAGAGAGAATAGATTCGTTGACCAAAGAAAGTCTTAAGTCCAACAATTCCTTAACATAAACTATCAGGAAATATGGGACACCATGAAAAGACTAAATCTAAGAATGATAGGTATAGAAGAAGGTGAAGAAACCTCCTCAAAGGTGCAGAAAGTATATTCAACAAAATCATAGAAGAAAACTTTCCTAACCTAAAGAAGAACATATCTATGAAAGTACAAGAAGCTTACAGTCCACCAAATAGACTGAACAAAAAACGAAAGTCCCCTCACCACATAATAATCAAAACACCAAACACACAGAATAAAGAAATAATATTAAGAGCAGCAAATGAAAAAGACCAAGTAACATATAAAGGCAGACCTATCAGAATTACACCCGACTTCTCCATGGAAACTCCAAAAGCCAGAAGGTCATGGACAGATATTCTACAAATGCTAAGAGACCACAGATGCCAGCCCAAGCAAATCTTTCAGTCATTATAGATGGAGAAAATAAGATATTCTATGACAAAACCAGACTTAAACAATACATATTCACAAATCCAGTCCTACAGAAAGTACTGGAAGGAAAACTCCAACCCAAGGAAGTTAACTACACGCACAGACACAGACAATAGATAATCCCACATTACTAAAAACAAAAAGAGAGAGAGGAAGAGAGAGAGAGAGAAACCCACACACAATACCACCACCAACTGAATGACAAACTGACTCAGGACAATTTCAAGATGGCTATCTGAGATGGTCCAGCTTCACAGACTGTTCTAGCTATGACTTGGAATAAGCCCTGCATTTTGCCATTACACAGAGACTGTGTGACAAATGATACAGCTAGCTCTCCCAGCACTTGATAATTATCTCAATTTTTTCAGGGTCCCCTAATGATGCTGTCACCACAAGACAGCAGGAAGTAATTTTAAGAACATGATGCCTACATTCCCAAGATGTGGTGCAGGGAGTTTTGGTCATTCAATGGGTTATAGATATGTGTCATTGTTTAGAGGGGTTGGTTACAAGTTGCTATTGGTAATGGTAAGGAAAAAAGTCAAAGAAAGGAGATTAGATTCAGGGATCTTGTTCTGATAAGAAATAAGGAGGATATAGCTATGATGGGATAGAAGGGTAGAGTATTGAATCTACTTTTAAACCAAAAAATTAAGTACTCAGCCCGGTGTTGGTGGCACACACCTTTAGTTCAAGCACTCAGGAGGCAGATCACAAAGCAAGTTCCAGGACAGCTTCAAAACCATACAGAGAAACCCTCTCTCAAAATAAATAAATAAATAAATATAAAGTACTAGTCTTAAATATTTTACATTGGTGTAGATTTTTGTATGTTGATACAAAAATGAGGTTATTTTTGTTATACAGTATATATGTTATAGAAATGATAGGATAAAAAGTAGGTTATTGATTCTACTTTTAAACCAAAAAGCAACTACTAGTTTAAAATATTTTACATCAATATGGATTTTTGTATATTGATACACATTATGGTTATTTTGGTTAGAACATACTGTACATACATTTCTAATCTTGTTCAAGGTTTTGACCTATACATCTCATTTAACAAAGTAAAGCATAATTTCTAGTACTTGAAAGTTAGTATTCCAAGCTATTTAGGAAAATATAGGAATGCACATTTGCAGAGTCACCTATTACAATCAAACTTGTCAAACAGAGATATATTTTAGGTAAACAGGTGATCTTCAAACACTTCGGAGATCTACAGAATGTGGTATTTAAGATGTTTTAATAACACAAGTTTTTTTTTTTTTGTTATGACAATGAAACATGTCTGCTCCTGGCAACACCAATCTACTTCAGAGAAGATGATGGGCATTGAAGAAATTCCATATGGAGCTTACTTTCTTTGTGGCAAAAGTTAGCCACTGGGCAAGAAACTGCCCTTTGCCTCAACTGCTGACAGTATATTGTCCAAATCAGATAAGCAGGACACAAGGGAAAGGATTGCCAAACTTTGCCAAGACAAGGTAGGATAGCCCTTCAGAATATCTTGCTTCATAGAAAATCTGTCAGACTGCAGCTGGATCCCCCAATGTTTCAGAGGAACTTTGGGTGACTGTTCAGGCAGCCAGCTCTTTCGGTCATTTCCCACATTGTTTTTTGGAAGTTGCTTGCCTGCACTTCCTGCTTACTCAGGTAATATTATTTCCTTCTCAGGTCTTTGATGGAGGTGAAGACTAGATAGTTATAGTTACAGTTTTTTCTTGTTAAGTAATTCAGAAAAGAAACTCACTAAAGAGCTGTAGAGTGTATAAAGCTGAGCTACATCAAAAGATAGGTTTGGGTTTGTAATACAAGTTAGGATAGAAAGTGAATTAGGTACAACACCTTGAACTAAACAAGAGAGGATAGATAATGGAGTATTTTCCCTGAATTTGTCAAATGCTAATGGACTAGACTTTGTTAGTGTATTGCCTTTATACATTTGTATATAGTTATTGTAGTTATTATATATAGTTTTTCTATGTTGGTTAAAACCTTCACTTTTTACTTAGACCAAAAGGTGGAAGGAATGCTGTGTGATATTTTGTTTCTGTTCTGACAAATAAAGCTCACCTGGAGATCAGAGACTGGAGCTAGGCACTAGTTAACCATAGAGGTCTGGGGATCTGTACAGACAGACAGGAAGTGATAAGGCAGGACAGAGACAGAATCTTGGCTTTTTGGTTGAAGAATTCAGAGAGGTAAGAAGTCTCTGGTAGCTGCTGCTTTACTTCTCTGATCTTTCAGCTTTTACCCAGATATCTAACTCCTGATTTTTTATTGATAAGACTAATTAGGATCACCTTTCAGTTTCTCACTGACAGCAGGAAGCGTTTCTACTCATTCTAGCAAAATAAGGCTCAAGCCAAAATTAGTAAGAAAAGATAATCAAGGTCACTACATTTTAATAACAGGAACAATTCACCAAGAAGATTCAATAAGAGGTTGGAGAGATGGCTCATTGGTTAAGAGCACTGGCTGCTCTTGTAGAACAGTCTGGTTGGGTTCCCAGACCCATATGATGGTTTGTGATCATCTGTAACTCTAGCTCTGGGGATCCAATGCTCTCTTCTGGCCTCCATGGGCACAATACATACATACAGGCAGGCAAACACTCATATATGTAAAATAAAAACTTTAAAAAGAAGATGCAAATATTTGTGTACCACCAAATTTCATAAAATAAGCACAGAGCTGTGGTGATGTATTGTTTATGAGCTAATAAAGCCTCTGAAAATCAGAATGAAAAGTCAACCAACTAGCGTTAGCCATAGAAGATGGGCAGTGGTTGTACACACCTTTAATCCCAGGATTCAGGAGACAGAGGCAGATGGATCTCTGTGAGTCAAAGACCACCTGGGCTATATAAGAGTGAATCAGTAACAGAACTCAAAACTTTAATACCAACACTAGAGAGGTATATAAGGAAGAAGAAAAGGGTCTTCTGTGAGATTTAGTTTCCAGTCACAGGGAAGACAGGATCTCATTTTAATCTTGGTAGAAGTAAGAGCAATGGGTTTGATTCTATGCTTTTCTGATTTTTAGCTTGAACCTCAATATCTCTCAGGATTTTCATTATTCATGCTACACAGAGGGACTGATAGACCTAGATGCAATAAAGATGAGTGACTTCATTAGTTCATGTGAAACAAGCCATGTAAGCCAATGGCTGATTAGTTGGGCCTTGAGAATGTCACTACAAGATGGATGTGATGGCTATTGCTTGCCCACTCAACTACCAAATCCAAGCTGCAGAATACACCTGTGAGGGATTATTAACAATTGAATTATTTCAAGTGGGAAGATCTAGCCTAAATCCAGAGATATTTTGATGTAGGATAATTCCCTTTAAAACTGGGTCACACATTCTGGTGGCAGCCTATATAAAGGATATGGAAAAAGGGAGTGCTTGCTTTTTGCCTTCTTGCCCTTGCCAGCAACTTAATTTCTTTACTGATATTAGAACCTTCCTTTCAGCATTCTGGCATATATTGAAGACTACTTGAGACATCCAGCCTCATGGACTAAACAACTACTAGATTCTTGAATTTTCCATCAGGAAACAGTCATTGGTGAAAGAGTTGGTCCTGTATCTATATAGATTCATTCTGTTATGTCTGATTCTCTAGCTTAAACATAGTCCATACTCTTTGGGAAATGGCTTTTGCTGAGCCCAAAATCTTCCCCAACATCCACAAGACTCTACTCTGTCAGATCTTTTAGTGAGCCAATGTAAAGCCCTTTATAAACAGACTAAGCCAGAATGATGCTGAAATGCTTTATTAGGAGTCAACTGGTATTGGGGATGGGTGGAGTGAAATCTAACAGTGAAGGTAGGGAAAGTGGTCCAGAGCAGGAGAGGTCCAGGATGCCCCAGAACTGTGAACTGGGCTGGTGTTAGGGCAGAATCAGCAAGTGCATCCATGATTGGCTGCAGTACCAAAGAAAGCACAGGTGAGTGGTAGGGGCTTGTCAGAGGTCTTGTATCCTAATGCATATGTGCAGTCATTGCTCCGCAGCCACAACCACAGCCAAGAGAGTAATCCTGTCTCTTATACCCATGACCTGTCAAGTGTCTCTGGGTATGAGACATAGGGAGATATAACCATGCATAGAGCAAAGTCCAGGGATTATTCCAGGAATCGCTTCTCCAGTCCCATTTCTGCTCAAGTGGATGAGATAAGGAGCAAAGCACATGGACCTTCCACCTCCACAACCCAGGACTCCAGGCTTTTCCATGGTCCTCCCAGAAGGCCACTTACCCTAGCTACTCTCAGGGATGCACTGATCTGTAGAAACCAAGGAAAGACCAGCGGTGAGAAGGAGTTCCGGATAAGGACCCCATCAAACCTACAGCTCAGACCTTTCCAAGCCAAGACTTGGACCTGGGCTCTGGTGCCCTAATGAGGGGGCAGTGGGGTTTGTGGGGAGCCAACAACATGTGAGTAACAGTGACACACAACCACACACAGGGCATGCAGAGGCATAAAGGGGCGTCCAGAGATGGGATAGACAATGCAGACAAATAAGAACAGAGACAGAGAGCTCTCAGGAAGACTTAGAGGAGAAACAGGGTGGGGCGGGGGAAGGACATGGGCAGTCTCTCCTCTCTCACCTCTCTGCTCAGGCACGATGATGTTTTCCTGTCGGAATCCCTTGAGCTGTACGAATTTCTTAAATTCTTCCATGGCCTCTGGGTTCTCCCCAGGGTCTCTCCCTGTGGGCAGATGGTAAGCTGAGCAGGGCAGTAGTGATGCAGAGCTCTGCAGGGGACCAGTGACCAAGGACAAGAGCACTGACCAGCGCTGGGCCTGAAAACCCAGAGCAGTCAGCATAAGAGGGAAGAGGGCAGTGGATACAGAGCTCTGGGATGGGGGCTGCCAGGGGCCTGGTGATCCCGAGGACCCTTTGTGAACATTAAGAGGCTTTCAGGGTCACTCCCCTAACCAGTGATAGCCCTGGATCTCAGAGTGGGATACTGGAATGTATTTGATCCCCATAAGCTTGTAGGGAGTGGCACGATTATGAAATGGGTGTGGTCTTTCTGGAGGAAATGTGTCTCATGGGGGTGGGCTTTGTGGTCTCATATATGTTCAAACCACACCCAGTGTTGCAAGCCACTTGCTGCTGCTTGCAAGTCAGGAGGAAGGACTTCCAGCTACTTGTCCTGCACCATGTGTACCTGCACACTGCCATACCCACCACGATGACAATGGACTGAACCTCTGAACTGTGAGCCACCCAGTTAAAAGTCTCCCTTTGTAAGAGTTGCCTTGGTCATGGTGTCTCTTCACAACAATGGAAAACCTAACTAAGACACAGACGCAGGGGGCTGACCCCTGACTTTGGAAGATCCTACGTATACATCAAGGCCCTTATGGAGTTAGTTACCTTCATATTGACTGGCAGTTATCTGAGACCCCTAGAAATGGCATTTGCCAGTTCCATAGGTGGGAATCCCTCCTGAAGGCTCAGACCTCCAAGGTCACACGAGCCAGGTTTCTCACAGCTCACCCACTTTCCACTTTGGATCTTACATCCCGCCTGAGTAGCACCTTGAGTGTTCCAAGTTCCCTTCTAATAGCCCTCCTTACGACTATAAGAAGCAGAGGCCATGATTAGGGCTGTGGTTCCTCACCCACGAGTTTCCCCTTGCGATGTGACATCCCTTGGAGCCGGCCTTCACAGTAGAAGATGTAGTGGTCCTTCACAGGCAGTTCCTGAATATATAACACCATCTTTCCCTTGACTTTACATGAACAGAGAAATGTCTCTTAGCATTTCACTTCTTGAAAAACCTTTGGAGGTTTTTCAAAGGAATGCTCTCAAACAATTGTGGTCATCCAGGAGACCCAGCCAGTGTAGCTCTAGTCTTTCTGTGATCTCCACAATCAGACAAAGGCCATCTCCCACAACATTGTCAGGCCCTGCTGAGGGGCCAGAGGAGGTGAGGGCTGAGGTTGGCCCAAGGCCTGAGCACTTCCCTGTCCTTCTTTCCTGTACTTAGCATTGGGTTCAGAGCTAAGATGGAGGGGTGGGACAGAACACATCAGTCAGTACCTGGGATGGACTAACCAATGACCTCTATGTGTAGTACATGGAATGTGAGTGGATGAGCATACTGGGAGCTGAACAAGGCAGGAACCCTCTATGCAGGAACTTACTCCTGCAAAACCCTGGCCCACGGGGGACTCACAGGTAGTGTATTTGCCAGGCTCATCAGTTTTGTGCATCACAATTTTCTTCTTGTGACACTGATTCGTCTTCCTGTAAAAGAGGAGCCATGCTCAGCTCACCAGGTGAATCAACACCAGGTGACCCCAAAGTTTCACATCAGCCAGGCCCAAGATTTAGAGTACTGTCCTGCACCATGTCTCCCTCAAAGGCAGGGGCATTCTAACACCCACACCAAAATAAGAATGGAGAACAGAAAGACAACTGCAGAGACTTGGTGAGGTACTCACCAGAATGTTATCTCCACCTCCAAGTCCCCTCCTTCCAGAGCTGTCACCATCATCGGGAACACTTTCTTGGGGCCCTTCCTGTCTGTGTGGTTCTTATCACATACCATGGCCTTTATGTACCATGTCCCAGAAAGCTGCAGAACACAGAGCCCTGAGCATACACCAGCCTGACTCTTATTCTCCCCAGACTCCAAATCTGATCCTGCAGCCTTAACAGATATTCCAGGGCCCGGGCTGTGGTTCTGAAGAGGGCTCACACATCCCCACACATGCCCACTGTAGAGAGAGTCCAATACTTGGGCTCTGGCCCAGTGAAGGCAGAGGCTGTCTGCCTTCTAAGTACACATTCTTAGAGGTCAGGAATTCAGCACTGGATAAGGCCTCAGTGCTGAAGATCCCACCCAATGAAGCCTTCTGGAACCCTGTGTTTCATCAACAAAGACCGATGGCCAAAACTCACTGCCCTACTCCAGGCCCGGAGAGCCTCTCCCTGCTGGTAAACAGTGGAGAGTCCCTGATCTCACCATCTTATGCTGTGGTGCAAGGATGGCCTTCGGTCTTCAAGGACACAGCTTGCACAAGTCTACCATCACTGACCAGGGTTGAGCCTTCCTCCTACCTCCACCCTTTCCTCCTCACCTCCTCCTGGTAATCAGATAAAACTTCCTGGGCCTTCAGCACAGCCACCAGCCCCAGCAGCAAGAAGGTCAGGAGCAGGCTCTTCATCATCAGTCGCTGGGCTCTCACACAAGGCAGGTCACCTGGAGAATGTCTGCTCTGGCGCCTCACAGGGTGCCCTTTATATCCCCCATGGCCAGGGATGTGTGCCCACTTGGCACTGGCCACGTCCCTCCTGTCCTTCTATCATGGCCAAATCTACATCCATCATGGAGGTGGAAGGTTGTTGTTGTTGGGATCTGATGAATATCAGCTCAATGTCACCTACAAATGAAGAAAGACACACAATGCCCTGCAATGTCTGTGTCACCAAGAGTTGTGCTCACAAAGAACCCTGCAGAAGGCGAGTGACTCGGGTGCAGCGAGATTGGGCAGGAAGAGAGAGCCAGGGTACTCTTCCCATCCCTGCCCTCCATCTGCCATGGCTTCCCTGAGCTACATCCCCTGAGACCTGGCTTCTGACCTCCTGCTGCTCAGAACAGGGCTGGGCTTCACCCCCAGAGAATGTAAGCTAGCTCCCAGATGGCTTGGGCCCTGCCTGGACGGAGCCCTCTTCATTGTCCTATCCCTGCACGGAATCCCCACCTGGACCTTCCTGTAAGTGGGGACACAAACTCCTGACTCTAGTCAGCTTAAACATCATCAGGGTAGACCCCATGCCACACTAGGCGCACCATGACCCTGACCCCCTTCATTCTGCACTGAGGCCAGCTGTGCCCTCTGAAGACCACTTCTTACTCTCAGATGTCTTGGTCCTTTTTCTCTGACTGACCAGTGCCCATCTACTCAACCACCAGTTACCATACAATTTCCATAGTTCACAATTTTAAGTTGGCTGCATGAACATTTCCAGCCACACAGATCCTGAAGGGATCTGTGAAGGGGGCTTCGGCTCCGTGTCCCCAGGGGGATTCATCTCCAACTAAGGGACTTAACCTTCTGCTGTTCTTGTCATCTGAGGACCTGCTGAGAGGGCATTTTCAGAGCCAGGGCTGCCCTGGTACAACTGAGGTCCATGTGTGTTCATTTCTTGCCATCTTGTGCCCTGAGGTGCGATGAAGAACCAGCATCCATCACTGCCTGTCCTGAACCCACCCCTGTGCTGCTGCTGAACTTGGTTCCTCTGGAGTCCACAGCTTTCTCCTCATTAGCTCTGAGCACTACAGGCTCTCAGCATGGCCAGATCTCTTTCCCTTGGTCACACAGCACCAAATGTGTTCAGAGTTCATTATAGCTGTTCTCTCTGCTCTCTGTCTTTCCCTCTCTCTCCTTCTGGGCCTGCCACAGCCCAGCTACCTCACCAGCAGGAATTATGTTTTTTTTTTTTTTTTTTTTTTTAACTCCTGATCCTTCAGCTCCTGGGTTCAGCCATCCTCCCTGACACTCAACTGACTTAGTTCCTGTAGACATGTTCTGGACCAACAGTAGCATCTTTGTGTTTCTTTGGACCAGGATTAGGCAGCTCCGAGTCTATAAATGATATTACTGAATTTCCTCTGACAGGTCCTGAGGTTATACGAAGGCACCAGCATGAACCAGCCCTTAGTCCCCAACATGGAAACCGCTGCTGAGAAGGAAGCAGATACTACCTGGGTGAGAGGCCGCGGGTCCCTGTGTTCAGAGATCAGGACCCAGGCTAGCATTTCCATGTCATTGGAGGGTCCTCATTGTGTCTGACATGTGTTCTTCTGCTTGCATGTATGAATCATTTATTTAATCACCTTACCACATAGGTACATGTGTTTCAGTACCTGAGACAGCAGGGAACAACACATACACGGCTGGACACCAACACTGCTCCGAATGCCAGTGGAACCCTGCAGATGCCTGCCATTGTACACTTCCCTTGCTCTGTCCCAGTGTCTGAATTATCCTCGTTCTCCCACTGTTATCAGGTAGTACTCAAGTTAAAGTGGCAACAGACACTAACATGAACAGGTAGTTTGCATGAACATTTTCCTGGGGGAGACATTATCAAATATCTCCCCTGTCAAATGGGCACCAACGACAAACCAAACTATGACTCCACCGATTTCCAGCTTGGAAAACCAATGAGTTTATTGGGCTTATTTACAGAGCCTGTGTGATCATAAAGCATCCCTGCCACTTAACAACCTCACCCAGCATGGATGATGACTTCTCCATCCCTTTTCAAATAAACCCTTCACAGTCTATATACTCTCGAACCTCCTGAGATCAGGAGACCACATGTAATTGGGTCAGAATTAGCTTCAGGGGGATGGGAGGTACAGGAGAGAATGACTAGAAACCCAGGTGGGGAGCCAATAACACTCCCAACACCTCCTTCTATGACTAAACATTAACAGCCAACAGGCTGGATGGTGAGAGTCTCTTGCAAGTGGCTAAGGTCGCTCTCATGAAGGTAATAGCTGCTATGCCAGGAGGAGGTAGTATGTATGGCTCATAGTATTGAACTCTAGGTATGACAGCACATGAGGCAGCCCATAGTGGACAGGATCTGGGACTTGAGGTTATATTCTACTGAGGGCAGATGCTCCCAGGACATAGCAGTACAGATGCCAAAGCCATCATTGGGAGATGGCAAAGAAAGACAGAAAAGCTTCCCATCCCTAATGCTGCATGGCCTGAAGTATTTCCCTTGGGTATTCCATTGCTTTCTGGCGGTAGTTGCTGTAAGGTTGCCTGGTTCTGGTCACCTTCCTCTCCAGCCTTGCCTCTGATTCTCAATGAGGTTCAAGCTTCACGGCACTGCTAGCTACTCACTGGAGAGCCAGTGTCTGGGCTTCACATGGTGTTACAAGAGATCTTGATGACTCCCACCACAGCACTAAAGCGGGAGGCAGCTGGCTAGAGCTGAGACACATCTAGAAAGCATGAGACAGGTGAACATCAACAAGGACAAAGCAATCCCTTGTCTCTATGACCGTCTCTGTTTCAGAGACTGTGTCTCCACCATCCTCAAAGCCCAGTTGTGCACCCAATCTGAAGCCTAATGAGTCAGAGCCACGGTAGGCTGTGGCTGAACAGTGCTGATAGCCAATGCAGAGTCCCCTGAAGCTGTGATAGACACTTGCTAACACCCTGACACCCAGTCACGTGCCTGCACCTCCCTTTTGTGTTTCTCAGACCCACAGCCTTGAAGAGCAGGTGTCAGGTTGATAACCACACTGTCATGGATGGGTTGAAGTCTCCCCCACAGGTCAGGGTGTTGAAAGCTTGGTCCCTGCTGGAGGCCCTATTTTGGGAGGCTCTGCTGACCAAGGCCTAGGCTAATAGAAATTGGTCACTGTGAACTCCTCCTTCAACTAAATTTCATCCAGACCTCCTGACCTTCTCTCTGCTTCCTTGACACCATGAGATGGCCAGCTGTTCCACCTAACCTTTGCTGTAATGCTCTGACTCACCACAGGCCCTCAGCTATGATACCAAACAGTTGTGGGCAGAACCTCTGAAACCAGGAGCCAAATAACTCCTTTCTCCTTTCTAGTGTTTAAGGAGATGACAAGAAACTGACTAACACATTGTCAGCAGTGATGGAAACTGACAGGATAATAGGTCTGGGCTTTTCCTCCCCATTGAGATAACATGAAATGTTCCAGCCTGTGACTAAAAGGGTCCTCAGGTGGGCCAAGTCCCAGGTGCTCACAATGCTAGCACTCATTAAAATACCTTTTATCAAATGCAATTTAGTTTCTGACAAAGGTACAAAAGCAGTCTCCAGAGACAAGATCACCCTTCTGATCCATGGCACCAGATCAACTGCCAACCACAGGCAGATAGGCAGACCTTGACAAAGGCCTGGGTGTTCCCCACAGAGTCAACTCTGACAGGATTGTGGTCCTCAACTTCCTGCTGATCTCAAAGCAATGAGACGAAAACAAAGAAATGATTGTCATGACCTGGGTAGTAAAGCAGTTCTGAGATTTGCCAGCAAGGAATAATCTTGTGAAGGGAAATTAGTGGGTTGACTTCCTCACAGAGAGAACAGTTATGTAGGACACAGTCAACTGAACAGAAAAACAAACTAAGCAATGAAAAAGCATTTCAAATTACAGGAACAACATTAGCGTCAGGGAAGAAACCTTAGTTCTTAACATCAGGAAAGCAAACCACCCAGTGAACATGAACAAAGTTCTTGAACAGACATGGCCAAGGAAAATGTGTGGGTGGCAGCCAAGTTCACAAGCACATGGGAATGTCCCAAGCAGCAGAGAAAGGCAGTTGCCACATGCCCAAGACAATAGCTATGCATTGTTAGATAACAGCAACTCATGTGCAACTTTGAAGGACACTGAAGAGTGTAGATATATTTTGGAAAACAATTTGCAAGTCCTTATGTTGGCATATATACTGAGCATATGGTCTAGCAATTTTTTTATGTATATTTGGAAATATGCAAACAAAGGTTAATACTAAAGCTTACAGGTAAGTTTACTTTATAATGATCTAGAAGTAGAAATGATGGGCAAACTATGGTGTGTCCACACAGTGAAGTACTAGCCAGCACTGAAAGGACCAGTTTGCTGGCAGAGGCAACATGTGGATTGCTCTCAGGGGCATCACAGTGAATGAACTTTCTCAGTCCAGAGAGGTCACATGCAATGGTATTTTATCTGTAATATTCCATAGATACTTACAGAGAGGATGAGGCAAGACCTCTGGATCCAAATGCTATGAGATGGGGATGAGGGGACCATAAAGGGAAAGCAGGAGGGAGATTTGGGAGTGAAATATGAACTTGTTATAGGAGTGAGGTTATCTCCAGAATGCAAGGTTAGTTTGACACTGAAGACTCAATCTATGCAATTCACCTAGTAACAGAACTACCCTATCTGTTGGCTGGTAGAGATGATGCTAATCTCTTTGATGCCAGCCCTGTGAATTTTCAGTCCAGCCTAGGAAACTTTGTGAGGTGCAGCGGTCAGAGCTGATACAGACTCTTGTGGCTGCAAAGACTGTAGCAGAAAAGAAGGCAGACTCAAATCTACATTCTCAAGTTCCATCTCATGATACCTTTAAAACATTACATGCAAGATGTTAGAAGAAAGCCAAGCAAATAAACAGCTGATAACAAAAGGAGAATCAAATATTTACAGAATTGTACAAACTGACCAAGGATAAGGAAATTACAAATAGTGACATCAGTTTTTAAAAAGGAAGGCATCATTCCGGTGCTAGCATCGCATTACATGCTAACAGAATAAGACAAGATTGTGATCAACCTTATGAAACTCATCTGACAAGCTACACAAGACACACAGATTCCTTAGAAGAGCCAGTGTTGACACAGGAAGGAAAGCAGTGTCTCCATGGCCCTGTACATGTCAGAGTGTAGCCAGGCATCATGGCTACTGCCTATAATGCCCGCATGTGGGAGGCTGAGGCAGGACTGTCACCACAAGTTCAAGGCCAGCCTGAGATGTAGGGTGAGACCCTGTCTCAACAAAACAAAACACTTATATTAAAAATCTTCACACTAATTAAGGTATCTGGTAAACTCAACCGAGGAAGAGATTATACTAAGGCTTTCATAGTTCAAAAGTAAATGTCTAAATTGAAGAAACTTGTTTTGCTTTTTAATGAGGCCAGAATAACCCCAAAAGAAAGCCTGATAAGGACATTAGTGGTATTAAAAACCCTTCAGGACAGTTTTCCCTGTGGTGTAGACCCAAAGCAGTCCATAAAGTCTAAGCACAAGTGAAGTCCCAGTTTGTTGAATGCAGAACACAGTGAAGGGGCCCATAGAACTGACTCAATGGTCAAGAGCCTGTACTGTTCCTACCTCCCACATTCGGCAACTCACAACCACAGGTAACTCTAGCTTCAAGGGATATGATACTCTCTTCTGGTCTCTGAGGACCTCCACACAGATGCACACATAATTAAAAATAAATCTTTCTTTAAAAAAGGAAACATACTTACCTGGCAGGGGAGATACTGTGATCATGAAGGTATATTTTCCAGGGCAAGCTTTATCCATTGCACTACAGACATGCTGACCCCCGAGATTTCCCTAACTGCAGGGAACTTGAACTTGACTGCATAATTTGTGAAGTAGGGGGCTGCATTTGAACTCTCTCCTGAAAAAAAAAATCAAAAACCAAAAAACCAAAACACACACACACACACACACACACACACACACACACACACACACACACTGAGCTGGGTGGTGGTGACACACAGAATCAAGTGGATCTCTGAGTTTGAGGTCAGCCTGATCTTCAGAGTGAGTTCCAGGACAGCCAGGACTACATAGAGAAATCTTATTTGAGGAAAAAAAAAAAAAAGGACATCACTTATTTTTAGCAGGGCAGTGGTGGCACATGTTGCTGGAGATTCTTTCCAGCCTGGTCCCACAGCCATCTTTCAGCCCCCCCCCCCAAAACATACTCAGAAACTTATATTAATTATAAAACTGTTGGCCAATAACTAGGGCTTTTTATTGGCTAGCTCTGTCTTAATTATTAACCCATAACTACTAATTTATGTATTTCTACATGGCTTTATCTTACCAGAGAACACCTGGCACTTCCTATCCTCTACATGGCAACCCCTCTCTGTCCCTCTTTGCCTACCTTTCCCAGAATTCTCCACATCTCCTAGTCCTGCTTATCTCCCTGCTTCTGTTGGCCAAACAGTGCTTTCTTTCTTTTTTTTTTTTTTTTTGAGACAGGGTTTCTCTGTATTGCTTTGCAGCCTGTCCTGGAATGAGTTTTGTAGACCAGGCTAGACTTGAACTCACAGAGATCTGCCTGCCTCTGCCTCCCAAGTGCTGGGATTGAAGGTGTGCGACACCAATGCCCGACTCAGTGTTCTATTCATCAACCAATAATAGAATCCTATATATAGGAGGACATTCCCCATCAGGTACACACCTTTAATCCCAACACTCAGGAAGGCAGAGGCAGACAGATCTCTGTAAGTTCGAGGTCAGCCTGTTCTACAGAGTGAGTTCCAGGACAACGGGAGCTATACAGAGAAACCCTGTCTTGAAAAAAAATAGAAGCAAATAAAATATTGTAGGTAGATGTGTTTCATAACTGCAATCAATGCAAAGTTAGTATGACACTGAAAATATTAAACTACCCTTTATCACCAATAGTGAACGAAACCGAGTCACTGTGGGACTTCTCCACAAATGTTGGGATTTTTAGCCATGATAACTATTCATACACAGTACCAACTTATTTTATATTTTAAAAGTGCATAATACAACTCATGTTATAATATGCCTGGACATCTGCCAGGCTGTAGAGAAAGATGGTTCTGTGTGTCAGCAGGAGGCTGAGATGATGTCTCTGTGTGGTTTCTGGAGCCGCTGCATTGCCGATGGTCTTTTCACAGCAAGAGGAATCCTGTCCTGTGGGCAAACTATAGCCATCATTTAGAAGATTCAGTTCAGGAAACCTTCATCCTAGAGGGGTTTGGAGGGAGCTGAGATCATGGGATCCTGAGAACCCTGGTAGCAGACCACTGTATCCTACTAGGACAAGGGATGCTGAGATGATCTCTGGGCCACAGACTGGCAGGCTGTGTTTGTGTGAGTCATATCCTTTCGCTTCCTTCATCTCAATATCTGTGCCTGACTTCCAGGTATCCAGGAATCCTCCTTGAGGTCGGTGCTGCCCAGGTTGCCCCTGGGTCTGGTGATCTTACCAGTCACCTGGCTGGGGTTCTTTTGCTTTGTATAGATAGAAGTTGTAGATCTTGAGTAACTTTTATATTTCTCAGCTGCAGATAGCAGTGTATGGAAGCAGCAGGTGGCTGGGATCAGGAGCAAGTGGCACTGTCCCGTTTTATAGCTCTCATGCTGCCTTGGCTACTGGGACCCTTATCAATGTGTGACTGCTCTGGGTAGGCCCAGAAAGGTGGAGTTCCCCATCTATTGACAGTGGTGAGTGTTATAGCCCTGGATACCTGAGACCCTTGGCCTTTAAAGCCTGGCCGTACTCAGAATTTTTCTTGCACCCAATGCCTTCATTGGGGTGGCAGCAGCACTGCGTTTTTTTTTTTTTTTTTTTTTTTTTTTTTTAACTTGGCTCCTGCTGTCATCACGAATGTCCTGAGTGTGGCTGTTGTCTCCAGCTGTTTTCCCCGCCTCTCTGCTGCTGCTCAGTGACAGTTCAGCCAGTATGTAGCAACTGTCTTTCTTCCTTTCTTCTCCAGATCATCTACTCTGCTAGTGAAGGGTAATGAAGGTAGGCAGGAGCGCACCACCTAAAAAGTCTTATTCCTTTGTGTGTGTATGTCTCTCTCTCTCTTCGCGAGTGTATATATATGTGTGTGTGTGAGAGTGTGAGTGTGTGAGAGTGTCTGTGTATGTGTGTTGATGAGTGTGTTTATCTCTGTGTGGGAATGTATATGTGTGTCTGTGAGTGTGTGTGTGTCTTTGTGGGGCGAGGCAGAGGACAGACTTGGGTGCCATTCCTTAGGTGCCCTCCATCTTCTGTTTGAGACAAAGCCTGTCACTGGCCTGGGGCTTGCTAAGTAGACAGATTGGCATATTACATTATAATGAGCACACAGGGGTGTGTGCATGTGCCATGACATACCTGTGGAGGTTAGAGGACTTCCAGAAGTTAGCTCTTACCTCCCATGTGTCTCCCAAGGATCAAATTCTGGCTGCCAGGTCTGATGAGTCATCCTGTCAACCCCCCAAGAAGTCTTTTATTGGACTTAATGTTGAAACATAAGACAGCAGGCACAGCATGGCAGCACAGCAAGGGACTTAATAGTTCATGAAGGGAGCACAACAATCGGCCAATATATCTAGAAGAAGGGTGTTGTACCTTCATAGCAAACATCCATGCACATGAAGGTTTGTATTTGTCCTAGGCAGGGTACTGTCCCTCTGTACCGACTATAACTCTCCCTATCCTAGGCCACCAGCAAAGCTGCTCTTCCTCGGGCTGGGATGGACATGGTTGGAGGAAAGTCTGGCATAGACTGTTTTCAAACAGGAATAGCAGGGGGCCTCAGGAGCCAGAGTTGTATTTTAGCAGCAGGCAGCTGCAATAGTTAGACGGTTTCCTCAAGATATCTGCGGCTGGCATAAGGGTCATCTGGCTGGCTGCTTGATTGAAAGTCCTTTGTTCAAGGCAGCCAGGATAGCAGGGAAGAGTCTAACAGCTGTCAATTAGGGAGTCACGTCACCACCCCAACTCTTTCACAGGAAAATTAACACCAGAAGGAACGCTCATATTAGTAATTTACCGTTAACGTTAGTAGTGATTCAAACAATACCTATCTGCCAGGAGCAGCCCACGAAGGCCACCATCCAAAAGAGGACTCTAGACCCACCAGGGATCTGTGCTGTCAGTCCCACACCACTCAGAATCTCCCTTTTGCTCCAGAAGCTGCTTTCTTTCTGGACTTTAAAGGATGGGGTTAATAGGGGATAAAACTCTATACTTTTCCAGTGTTCTTGCCTTCACTATCTGTGACCGGCTGAGATATAACCCAAGCCTCCATCACACTGACACTGAGCAATGAATACAAGTACATCTTGGTTCCCTCAGATGTCCGTGATTATTTTGGCTCATGAGTGTTAGGCAGCCATGGGGGGCTTTCAGGGATCCAGAACACTTGTACTCTCAAGTTCTGGCAGTAGGTAGAAGGTCACCAGGAGAAGGTCAACACAGAAGGGATGTCAGGTCCGTTCAGGCGGGGACCTGCCTCTTGGTTCCTGATCTGACAGGTGCTGGCCCTGTGCCTTCCTAGCTGGAAGGGCAGGCAGGGGCTGCCCAGCTGAGCTTTGTAGAGGATAATGACTAGGTTAAGCTACCACCTTGTATTCTGTCCCCCAAGGTCAGTGAGAGCCTGTGAAGAGCAAGCCCTGGTCCTAGGGGCAGAAAGACAACACTGGGAAGGCACTGCATCTGCTGCTGGATGCTGGGTCAGTCGGAGGTCCCAGGACAGACAACCAAGCTAG
This sequence comes from Phodopus roborovskii, assembly GCF_943737965.1. Classification (NCBI taxonomy): domain Eukaryota; kingdom Metazoa; phylum Chordata; class Mammalia; order Rodentia; family Cricetidae; genus Phodopus; species Phodopus roborovskii. The sequence goes on from NW_026126418.1 coordinate 66,573,490, forward strand.
AAGCCTCCATGGTCCAAGTTAAGCCAACATGGCTTCTCTTGTTGAAGAGCAGGAGAGGTCATACAGCGAATGCCACCTAAAGCTACCTTGGTGACTGAAGGTTTGACTCATTTGTGCTGAAGACACATGTTAGGAACAATCTTGGGCATGGGGAATTATATGACTAAAAGGGTCAGGACAAGATGAGAGTAGCCACAGCCCTTCTGGGTGCTGTGGAGACTCTGGCCTGGTCTCCTCTCTCAGTTTCTACCAGCTCTACTAACCTGCAAGGATAAGGAGAAACCACCGAGACATGTCAAGAGTGGGCCAGGTGCTGAAGGGCTGACTTGCAGCCTTATAAGCCGTGTGATTCAGTGACAAGTGACTGTGAGCTCTTTTGGACAATGGGGCCTTGCTGTGGTGATTAAAACCTCAAATGAAGTCATCAAGTATTAGGGTGGCCTAAATCCACTGACAGGAGTCCTTGTCACAGGTAGTCAGAGGGGGGCATTCGGGACTGAGGAGAGACTAGGGTGAAGACAGGCAGAACCTGGGTGAGGAAACCACAGACAGAGAGGCATGGGAGCTGTCAATCATCCAGGAGTCTTCCCAGAGTCTTGGCAATGTGGCTCTGGCCCAGTCTTCTCACTCAGCCTCGTTGGGGAGTTCTGTTCTGAGGGGAACAGAAGTGAGGTGCTGGAGACCTGTTTGGAGGTGGTTTGTGGCAGCAGCCCCAGGCAGCCCCTGCCAGTGCTCTGAGGAAGAGAAGGCCAGCGAGGGGAGGGCATGGAGAGTGTATCTAGAAAGATGCCTCAGTAGCCAGGCTGAGCCCTGAGTCAAAAAGCTGGACCCTATAGGACACACAGGGGCAAAGTTCCCAACAGAACGGCAGGTTCAGGGCTCACGGGGCTGAGTTGGTGCATCAGGGTGGAGTGGGTCTGAAATCTGCTGTCTGGCTATTCTGAACTCCCCAATAACTGCTGGCTGGGCCTTGCAATTCTCTAGACTCAGATCTGAGGTGATCTGAGGAGGATTGGGAAGAAACATATGACTCTTCTAATTTTGTCCCCATGAACCGCAGACAGTGTGGAGGCTTGTCACGTGGCCTTTCCTCCCAGTCCCTAATTCTCCCTCAGCTTCTCTGGACTCCAAACAGTGGCTGACACTTTGGAAAACCCTGTGGCCTGTTGATGTCTTGAAGTCTTATCAAGCTGTTATATAAACACTGACATTCCCCTTGCCAGCTGGCTGTGGACACACCTTAGAAGGACCTGGTCCTTTGTGCCAAGTTCCCCAAGAACCCTGCATGGGGTTATATAAAGGGCAGTTGAGTGAGGGGCTGGGACAGCCTCTCCAGCTCCAGTGACCTGTTGGTTGTCTGTGAACGCACACCCTGGAGATGAAGCCTCTGTTCCTAACCGTCAGCTTCTGCTTAGTTGCTGCCCTGCAGGCCCAGGACTCCTTGACCCTTGATTTGGATAGCAGGCATGTGAGTCAGAGTTGGGCAGAGGGAGGCATCTCGGCTTTAATAGTACAGGATGACTAGGGCTCTGCATTCAGGAAGGATCCCAGTTTGACCCTCGTCACAGGTTATAACCAAAGAGAGTAAATCAATTCAGAGTCAAGGAATCCCAGTGCATGTTAAGGCCTCCCTGGGCTCAGGAGTGGAAATTGAGAAAACGTGCCAGAAGAAGACCCTGGTACCCTAGGTGTAAGCAGTCTCCATCATGTGGGCAGTCTATGTTTTGGTGGTGGGATGGGTTAGTCAGAAATGAGTGGTAGTTGAAAGGTACATATCCTACCAGGAGGGTGAGCAGGCATCAGACAAAGAGGACTTTCATCTTTTAGTTTTCTGGGAAGTGGTTCCTGAGGGCCTTGGTGATGAAAGAGGAGATCCCAATAAAGAAGTTCTCTCCCATGCTGGTGTTGGTGCTGGACAATGGTGACATGGAGTTTACTATAACACATGTGTGAGTGTGGGTGGCTCCCATGGTTGGTTGCTCTCTTACCTGACCCATAACTTCTTAATGGGTAGTTTTTAAAAAATCCCTCTGACTTGGAAAGAAGAACTTTAAGGGCTGAATGAGGAGGGTGGATCCCAGTCAGCGTGAGGATCAGTTTTTGTTTGTTTGTTTTATTTTGTTTATTTTGAGGGAGGGTTTCTTTGTGTAGCCCTGGCTGTCCTGGGACTTACTTTATAGACCAGGTTGGCCTCAAATTCACTTATATCTGCCTGCCTCTGCCTCCCAAGTGGCTGAGGTTAAAGGCATGTACCACCACTGAATATAGTTTCTGATTCCAGGGTCTATGGCCAGTGTTTTGAAGTGACCACCATCTTGGAGAAAACAGATGTGCCTGGCCATTACAATGCCTGTGAGTGTCATCAGCCCAGGGATGGGTGACTGGCAGCCCATGGAAGGGAGTGTTTCCTGGCAAGTCCCACCCCTAGGAGGCACCACAGATGAGTCCTGGGAACCTCAGTCCTTCACACTCAGGCCAGGATAGGCACTTAGATGACTGGGGCTTCTGTGACTGGAGGCTGGGGTGGCAGTCAGAAGAGGAAGCCACGTGACTGTTTGCAGGATGGAGCTAACCTTGTTCTTTCCGGGGCCTCCACAGTTGAGGGTAAGAGCCACATACAGGTGCAGCTGTCTTCTGTGAAGGGCTATTGGATGCTCTACTGTGATGGGGTGCTGGAGGGCATGAGCTTCACAATGACCCAGCTCATAGGTAAGTTCCCAGCTACCCAAGCCTAACACAGCCATGCCTAGCCCCACTGTTCCTCTTCTTCAGAGCAGAGGATTCTCTGGGAGCAGCTCCCACACATGAAAGCAGCAGCATCCCTCTCATGGGCAGTGATACCAGGGCACAATGCCACTGGCTGACTGGGCCCACCTTGCTGAGCTTCGCTGTAGTGACTTATATATAGGTCCAGTAGGGACGACAGAGGCAGCTATGCCTTCTGCTTTGCCAGGCTTTGAGGTGTCAGGCATGGTTTACGTGAGGACAGTGGTATCCTGACAGGAGCCTTCTCATCTCAGTGCCCCTGGGTCATGGGGTTTCCAGGGTCAACAGTTCACACCTCCTCTTCTCCTGCCATTGGCTATCCCATGGTGAAGCCCGTGGTGCCAGGCAGTGCTCTTGTCTGTGGCATTGGATCCCTGCAAAGCTGTGGGGACACCTCCCTCTACTCACCTGTCCCTCTTTCACAGGGAGGGACCTGAAGGAAAACCTGGAGGCCTTGGAAGAATTTAAGGAGTTCACACAGAAGAAAGGACTTATACCAGAGAGCCTAGTCATACCTGAGCAGATGGGTGAGAACACACACAACTCATATCCCCTCTTTATCTCCCGGGTCACCTGTAACTCTGTCACTCCTATGTCCCCTGTCCCCAGTGTGGACACTTCAGGTCCTGCTGTAGGACTTGGTCATGGGAGGATATGAGCCGTAGATATGACTGGCTCTTGTCCAGGACTCATTCTCATCTGTGGGTTTTCTGCTTTGTTGTTTGCAGAAAAATGTGAGCCAGAGAGTTAATAAGGTAAGTGACCCTTGAAGCCAACGAGAGCTTTGGGATTCAATGGGGCCTCAAGAATCACCCAGAAGCCCTCAGTTGCAGTAGGAATTCCAGTCTCTGTGTCCCAACATCCTGTGTTTCTTTAGATAGGTCATTAAAGGCTTCCTCTTTGTCCTCGTCCCATCAGTGGGATGTGCTGGTGGTGTGGTTTGTGGTAGGCAAGTGAAGCTGCCCAGTTGCCACCCACCCAGCAAATGCCTTGTCCATCTCAGCCTCTTTCTAGTCCTCTGGGGATTTCCTACCTGCTGGTGTGCATGCTCCCTCCTGTGTCCATGAGCCTTCCCTTCGTGACGTGAAGGCACTTTGGTAAAGAAGGCCAGGGACAGGTGGAGTCATGATGTCTATATCCTTTACGGCCCCCACTTGTCAATCACACCCTCGCCTGGTGACCACTGCACTGACAGAGCTTTTCTGAGGGAAGTCAGAAGGAAGGAATTCCTGATTCAGCTAGCCCAGTATCTCTGAGAGCCTGTGATGCTGCCCTCCATTCCCCACAACCATAACCCTTCACTTCACTGACTCTACCCTCCTTGCCTCATAGACTCTCTCTCCTTTCTAGAGCATGGCAAGCCAAGGCTCCAAAGCAGCCCAAGGCAGTACCGTCGGAACCTCTGTCCATGGGACATGGAAAGAGTGCCCTGCTGGGCCATCTGACTTCTCTCTTCCCTATTCTTTCCCCCTCCTCCTCCCGTGCTCCTCAATAAAGAGCTTCAGCAGTCCCTGGTGACTCTGCCTCTGTATGTGGCCCCCTGGATGGATGTATTTCTTTTCCTTTGGTGATCTGTTCAAAGGAGGGTGGGTGGGTAGGAGAGAAGGAAGCACCTAGCCTTGTCTGGTGTAGGCATGGAAGCTCGAGACTGTTCCTTCTGGATCCTTCTGTAGATGTGTCACCCCAAAGCCCAGGTTTGGGGCAGTGAATGTGATGAGTAAGAGGCCCATGACAATGACAAGGTGTGGCTCCAAGCCAGAGGTGAGGACCACCTGGAGACTGAGGTAGGACTGACACCAGGACACAGTCCTGGGGCTAGGTTCCCAAGCCCAGCAGGACACACCTAGGACATTCAGAATTTGTTTCAGTGGGTAGGGACAGTGTTGTGGCCTGGCGCTGCAGGCTTGGCAAACGTAAGAGCTACTGTGGAGAAGGGCCCAGCTCCGGGAGTGGCCTTGTTAGACCATTCTGATGTCATCAGCTCAGTTTCTTATATCACTGCACTGAGCATAATGAGGGACTAGTTAAGACACAAGTCTCTCTCTCTTTTCTCTCCCTCCCTCTTCTATCTCTCTTTTCTCTCTCTCTCTTCCCTCTCTCCCATTCTCTCTTCTCATTCTCTCCTCTCTCTCTCTCTCTCTCTCTCTCTCTCTGTCTCTCTCTCTCTCTCTCTGAGGGTATGTGAACCCAGGCATTTTCTTGTAATCTACATATCCTCCTGCTCAAACCTCCCCAGTCCCAGGTACATTGTCTCTTATGGGGATGAGCAGCATCCCAAGGCCTCTACACAACACTGCAGGCCTCCAATACAAACTGCTAAGGTTAATACAGCTGTGTGGCTTTCCTGAGGAGGACTTGCTCAGTGTCCCCATTGGCAGGGCGTCCCCACTGCAGTGTTGGACAATCAACCTGTTGTTTTCAGAAAACTGACATTACAGATGAATTGTATAGACAGACATGTGCACATACAAAGGTACGCATACACACATAGACATATAAATATGGGAACATGAACATATATGCATAGACACACATGTGAGCATACTGATGCATAGATGTGTACAAGCACACAGACACACACATGCACACTCACATAACCACACATGTAGACAGATGTGGGATGCTGTCTGGTAATCAAGGTAAGGATCTAGAAAGGGCCAGGACACTGCCTAGAGTTGGAGGGTCTAGGAGGATGGACTGGTGAGGAGTTCCGTTTCTTGTGGGAACAAGACCTGGGTGTGATGTGGGCAGAGCACAGCAGCTCTTGGCTCCAGGTCCTGAGGCAGCACTTCCCACACTGACAGAGGTCTCCCTCTGACAAGAATTCTACAGGTTATCTCTGTCTAATCACAAGGTCCAAGCAAAACAGTGTGGTCAGGTCTCCAGTGCAGATGGCTAGAGTCTCTGTGTGGGTGAGGGAGGATAGGATGCTGCCCCAAGGCCTTCCTCATGAGTTAAACAGACTCAGAAGGCCAGAGGGCACAGTATCCATGAAGACAATGTATGGGCACATGTAAGGAGGGCTGGCAGGACAAAGAGCAACACAGGACCAGGCCAGCCAAGAGGTATGAATCCAAAGTGGGCTGTGCTGGGGTCAGACCCTGGTCTGAACTCAGTGGTCCTGACCAGAGCTTGAGGCAGAGGGCAGCCCAGCTCCTCTCTTGTGTTTTATAGACTTCTTCTGGTAGAGAAGGAGTTCCATATAGTGCCCAGGTAGTCACTCCCATGAGACAGTGTGACACCTTTGTGCCCAGTGTGTGGGAGTCTTAGGAAGACACTGTGCAGATTTCTATCAACACTGACTAGGGGTCCCCAGAGCCACATTCATGGTAACTTTACAACAAGTTACATAATTGTTCTAAAACCCTCAGAGATCAAGGCAATTGTTTGGAAGGAACTATGCTATTTTAAGCTCCTCTATAAACAGTAATGGGTAAAAACACATTAGGGAAAATGCTTATGTGACCACGGAGTCATAATGATCTCCATCAGTCATTTAGTGGGTGGGGGTGAAGGTGAGTGGGAGGATTAGTGAATGAGAAAGTGATCAGTGGAGGGTGCTGGTGGTGAATGAATGGATGGGAAGGAGAGTGGGTGTAAGGTAAGACAAGTGGATGGATGGTTAGGTGGGTGGGTGAAAGGATGTACAGGCAAACAGAGAGATTGGTGGACAGATGACAGTACTGGTTGGACAAATGTGGACACAATCACAGTTACCCTTCAGGCTCATCATTGTGAACCCCACCTGTTTTGTTCCTTCTGTCTTGTAGTTTTCTTCCCCCTTTTCCTGTTTTAGGATCAATGAATGTCCCATGTTGATTAATGTGATAGGGCCATGTCCACCCTTGTTAAAAAAACAAAACAGAACAGAACAATTTCATGGACATTTCTCATCAGTGCTGACCTCCTCTGCTGATCGTGGGAGAAAGCGGCAACGCTAGGGGCATCTTGCTGCATCTGTCTTTGGATTTAAAACAAAATCCTTTCAGAATCTTTCTGTTTTCCTGGAAGGCCCTTTCTCACACATCATTCATAATCTCTCCCTGTAGTTCATCCATGACCTCCGGTCTGCTTTCTTAGCTATGATCATCTGGCTGCTTGGGTATTGGCCAGTTTTGTCACACCTTGATGGGGGTTCTCCTTCTGTGTCTGTATTTCTTTTATTGGTTGTTGAAAGAAAAAAAAAAAAAAAACAGTTTGGCCAATGGCCAACGAGGCAGAAAGATAGGTGGGACTAGGAGAGGAGGAGAATTCTGGGAAAGGTAGGCAGGAGGCCCGCCAGAGTCAGTCACCACGTAAGCCCGGAAAGAGAGGAAGCACAAGGTGTTCTCCAGTAAGCCAGGACCACGTGGAAATACATAAATTAATAGAAATCAGTTAATAATTAAGACAGGGCTAGCCAATAAGAAGCCCAAGCCACTGGCTAACAGTTTCATAATTAATATAAGTCGCTGAGTTCATTCGGGACTGAAGGCAGCGGGACCTGCCAGGCCAAAAGCATTCATTCAACAACACCTCTATTCAGCTTCATCCTCTTCCCTTTCTTCTCTTCCCCCTCCTTTTCTTTCTTTCTTCCTTTCTCCTGTCTGGAGTACTAAGTACAACCATTTCTTCCATAGGTTTTTGGGAAAGTGGTGTATAGTCACTGGCCGGGAACTACTCCTTTCCCAGTATGAATACTTCCCTCCCCTCCAGCTTTGTGATAAGCTACACAGGGAAGCCACAGTTCTAAATACACTCTGTGAGTGCCCTTCCCCCATGCCCTGCCCCCTGATTCTCTGACTGGGGGGGACTTGGGTATTCCCCTGGGCCTTTTTCAGAGGTAGGCACAGACAGAGGCAGATTCTGGCCATGTCCTCTTAGCAGATCCAACGCACAGAAGGTAGTGACAATGAGGGCAGGAGACGTGTCACCGCTTTGCACCTGAAGCTGAGGTGCAGGCACTGGGAAAACACTGGGGCCTTCTTACTACTTCACACCTTTATAAGCACAGCCCTGGAGCCAAGGGAGGGAGGCCTAGGGTTCTCAAGTGAGCCAGACATGGTATCAGCCAACAGACACCAGAATCTGGGTCACTTGACTGTGTCTCCCATGGCCTCCCAGCTGACTCAACTGCAGACACCTGCAGTGGGCTCTAAAGTGACAAGAACCAGGGCGGGGACCAGGATGTATGTCCACCAATACCGCTGGTGAGAGATTCTGGCACCAGGATCTCTGATAGCAAATGACACAGATAATGTCTATGTAGGGTGCCTGTTGGCATCTTGAGAGAGGACAGGCTGCTGCAAGGTATTGCGGCCTGAATAGGAGTTAGATTCTAACACTGTAGCCTCTAAGTTAGTCCCTCATGTCCTCAGATGGCCATTTGGCAGAAAGAGGCTGAGTCCTTTTATATGAAAACCTGATTCAGGCTTCATAGTAGCCCTTCAGCAATCTTGTGTGTGGCTCTGTGTGGCCAAGAGAACCATGGAAAATGACTCAACAACAGGACTTAGGCCAGACTCAGAATGCCATGGGCAGAAACCATACACCTTTCCAAGGTCTAAAACATTGTTGAAGGCACCCAGCAAGGGATCTCTGTGAGCCCCAGGAAGTAAGCCAGATGTCTCCCAAATTGGCCATCACTAAGCCATCCACTAAAGTAAGCACAGCAAACAACGCATAAAAATCCCTCTCACAGTTAAGAGGCTAAGAACCAGCCACAATAGAGGTCCTCATAGCTCTACAGCTGCCTGTCCACCATACCTGCTTTAGGACCAGTGTCCAATCCTAGAACCGTCAGACACAGGACGCTTCTGATCTACAAGAACAGGGATTCCATCTGAGACACAGGGCCACCCCTGGCCTGGGAAGCTGGCAGTGGCAGAGGTTTCTGGTGGTACTCTGTGGGCTAGGCCAAGGTAAGGGCCCTTGTTGCAGGTCCCGATGAATGTCCCTTAAGGGTGGGGGAAAGTAAGTAGATGGGACACCAATGACACAGCCTTAGTTTATTCCAGGAAGGGGTAAGTCTTATATACCCTCCACCCTACCCCAGAGGAAGAGATCTACTGAGCTGGCATCTGCTGGTCCACGTCATCTCATCAGACTCGGCTGCTGTTGTCACGGCCCTCTGGCACACCCTACCTGGCTGTCAGGAGAGATCTACTGTGCATGCTCTTACTATTGGTCCAGCCTGGCTGTCAGGCCCATTGAGGCTTAGTTATCCCACAGACACTCCCATGAGCTGGTCTTTCAGTCTTCTCAATGGGGGGATTTGAATGTGACTTCATGCTCAGACACAGGAGAGAAGGCACATAATAACCTATGGCTGGGACATGCACCTGGACAGCTCCTGGTAGCCACAGGAGAAAGGTGGCTCTGGGTGTGGTTTGAACAGGCCCAGAGCTTCTCACTGTCTTGGACACATGGACACAAGGACCTGGCCCAGCCTGTCTCTGGGATCTTACAGACTGACACGCACCTTCTCCAAGCCTCACTTCACACCTTGGGGGCCCACCTGGCAGTGCATGCTAGACCTGGGGCCTTGCCTGTGCTGCCCATTCCCTAGGACACCGCTCTTCTGCTCCCTTTACCTCATCTCCCCTCACTCAGAAGCAGGAGGTGACTATAGCCTTGGATCCTGTCTAGTGAGGCTGCTTCTGAAGGCTTCATAGACCTCGCTGGCTGCCATTTTACAGGTGATTCTCATGTGCCCAGGGCCTGGAGGCTTCTCATTGGTGTCTTGGGTTTGAAGAGTGACATCTCTCCTCACCTAGGTCCTGCATAATATTACAGTTTCATCCTACCCCATGTCTCTTTTGCTGGATCCTGTCTCAGTGGGTTCAGTCCAGAGATTTCCACTATATTCCTAGAGCCAACACTGTCCCTGGGCCGTGCTCAGCTCTGCCAGGCTTCCAGCATACTTTAGTGGATACTAGAGAAGGCAGATCTAAGAACAAATCCCAGGGTGTCCCAAGGTGATTGTGGGAATTTCCACAACATTCCAAGAATTGTAAATTTCCTGACAAAGGCAATTGCATGTGTGTGAACATGTATCAAGCAGAAAAGTGTTGGCATGTGTACATGTGTGTACACATTACATGCTTACTCTCACATGCAAGTACACTTACAGGTAAAGGGTTGTAGGCTCATAATCATACTGCACACATACATACATATAATCTCACTCATGATATATACAACCATGAACTCATGTACACGCAACATACTGTGTACACACATGTACCACCTGGTCTGAGCCGCTGCAGCTGAATGACAGAAAGCCTAAGTCAGAGTAACAACCGAGCTGGAGTCCCCAGGTCTCATCCTGGAACACAGTGGGCTTTCCACCAAGACCCCTGGAGTGTCCCTGACCCACCTTGGCCTTTCTTCCATCAAAGAAGGGGAAAGGCCTGCGACCTAGAGACTAGGAACTCAGCTCTCCTTGCCAACCCCCAAGTGAATGGCCTTGAGCCCTTCCAAATGTGTGATCAATTATGGCGCTGACCTTCAGAGCCATAATCCTTTTAGTCTCACTGGCTGAATAACCTGGCTTCCCGTCCAACACCCGAGTTGGGGCTGAGAAAGCAGGGGGTTTTCCATGGGTACTGTGAGGGTGTCCTCCCCATGGTTCAGCACTATATATGTCTGTACCCTGGCCCCTGTACCCTATGACACCTCCTGGAACCTGGAACATCTTGCAAAGAAGGAAGGCTATAGCTTGAAGTTGGCAGTAGGATCACCATGAGGACTGACCCTTTTTTAAACACACAGCACAGCTGACTGGACTACTCTACCACCATGTCACAGAGTGACCTGGCCCAGCTTCCTCAGGGTCAAAATCCACATATGATCCCAAGGCAATAATAAGCCACTCAGGTTAGAGGCTAAAAGGCAGGGAACAAGACCCTGTGGGCAAGAGCACAGGCCTCATGCCCCACGGTGGCCTGAAGAGTCCAGTGAAGCCATGGCCTCTCTCTAGAAGAACCCAGCCCAGCTGCCACCTACTGAGACTTGAGGGCTCGGCCCTTGGCTATCTCTCCAGGCCAATGAGGTGCCACATCTAAGGTATCCCAGACCTACTAACAAAGGCATCTCAGTCTAGAAGACAAGCCACATAGTGTTCCAGTCCTGGCCTGCACCCTGACCTTTCAATAGAAGCATCTTATAGCCCCGGGGCTGACAGCATCCTCCCCCGAACTCCATGCTGTCCTAAACGTGTTGGCTCCTATGGGTCAGGGAGGGGTAGAAGGACTTTCTGCCTCTGAACAGTATATATGCAACCAGCTGGGGCCTCTGTGCACCCATACCCTGAGCACTCATCCCAAGAGTACACAGCAGAGGAATGAAGCGTCTACTGCTGCTGACTGTGGGGCTGGGCCTGGCCTGGACCCTGCAGGACCAAAGCCAGGTTCCCGTGCAGCAGGACTTCAGCCCTGAGCAGGTGATGCTTCAGGTCTCTGTATAGGGTAGGGGGCTGCCCCTTATATCAAAGTGTTTTCTAGGTCTCTATCACCTTTCAGTGTTTTGACAGCAACTCACAGCAATAGTCACCAAAGGAGTGGCATTCTACCTGAGAACAGGTGCTCAGGGGACACTCTGCCAGGTCCCCTAGAGTGTGAGCCTCTTGAAAGCCCTACTGCAGCTGGCCAGGCCCCAGGAGGAGCCTGATCTTAGAGACCAAATAGGAGAGACAGGGTACCCAGATCCTCTACTGTGTGTCCTGTTGCACAGAGACCCTGAGGCCTTTATAGGGTAGAGGACTCCATCCCTCTTCAGGGACCTGGAGAATAGAGAGTCACCAAATTCTACCAGCATTGTCCAATCGCCTGTGGATATACTGTGCTGACCTGTCTGATTGGGGTGGGGGTGGAAGAGAGTATGTAGTCCCCAAGGCTCCTTCTCGGCACCCAGTAAGAGATGAGGTGAGGTCCATACTCTATACCTCTGCAGGATGTGCCTGGCTCCTCCCTGCTGTAATCCACTGTCTAGGGAGATGGCTTCCCAGGACTCAGTGGCCAGGATAGAACCTTACTCTGCAGGTGACAGGACACTGGAACACCCTCAATCTGGCCTCCACTGACCCATCCGTCATTGAGGAAGGAGGTGCTTACCAGTGCTTCATGACTGGCATTGCCCTTCTGGACAACGGCAACCTGAATGTCACCTACTTCCACAGGTAGCCTGACAGCTCAGCCCTCTAACCTAATCGGATTCTGCAGGACCATCTCTCCCCTTCTCCCAGATCCCCAGCTCTCCAGGGCTCAGGCCCTGAGTGGGCCCCGATGTTGATGATCCTCTGGGCTGCTCCCTGGAGGCTGGGCAGCATCCAGAGCTCCCTCTGGGTGAGCCAAGTAACCCTATAGGACCCAGCTCCTCAGGCAGGGATCAAGAAGGCTATTTTCCTCTTAGACAAGATGGAAAGTGTGTGAAGGAATTCTACGTGGCAGAAAAGACTGGCATCCCTGGACGTTACACCTTTGAGTGTGAGTGAAAGTAGCTGCTGCTCCCTCCCTGGGTATCATGGGGTCTTGGGTGGGGTGTGATGAAGCTGCTGCAATGTAAACATGATTGGTCAGGAAGGATGGGGATGGTACCCACACAGACCTAGCAACTATGTCTTCAGAAATCCGAAAATCCAAGAAGACTGGCCCCAAACTGTATTCTTGTGGGTTCCCAGGGCTCCCCACAGTCGTCCTGAGACCTCTTCCTATGAGCTCAGCACAGAGCTGACCCATCTTCAAATGGCAAGCAGTGCAAGGGAGGCTGGGAGGGAGGCGGGACTCAGGAGCCCTCACCCAGCTGCGGCTCTGGAGAACTGTGTAAGGGCTTCCCTTTGGAACAGATGCTGCTCAGGCTAAAGGAACACAAGGCAGTGTTGCGAGGTGGGGGGGCCAGGAGTCCAGAAAACAAGGGGAGGAGAGAGGGAGGGACTCTTGAGCCCTTCCCCTTCATTGGGTGTGCCCTCTCCACTCTGGTCCAGAAAGATACCTAGGTCAAGAGACAGGAGAAGAGAATTGGGGGATGCAGAGCAAGAGAAAGGCTGATAGAGGAGAAGAGGTGGGAGATTGGCTGCCTCCTGGCTTTGTGCCCTGGGCTCTGCTGACTACTGTGGGTTGAGCATGTGGAGGTGGAGTCAGGCAGGCTGTGCCAACTGGGGAGGCTCTGGTTACCAGGAGACACAGGGCCCCCAAGAGGCTTCGTGAACATTTGGTTTCTCGTCATAGACCAAGGCAAAAACTATCTGACTTTTGTGGCTGTCACAGAGGATTTCACCATCATGGACTTGGAAAACCAGAGTGAAGGAAATACCCTCATTGTGATTGAGCTCCATGGTAGGTGCCATTCCTCCCCACAGCCTCAAGACTGCAGGGAATGGCAGGACCTCGAGTTGAAGAGGCAGGTGGGAAGGGTGGGGAGACTAGGGGCTGGAGCCGATCTCCCTGCCCCAAGTACACCCACTATGGGTCTCTTTGCTCAACTACGTTTTCAATCCTGCTGGCTGTAGGCAGAACTCTGCAGGCCCGTAAGCTTGGGTTGGAGCCCTATAAGATGCACACTTCTAGAAGAGGCATTGTACCAGGCAACATTGTGGATGTGTCCTTGAATCGTAAGCCTATCTTCCTACAACTTCCTCTCTGTGGGACTCTACCACAGTGGCCATGATGACTATGACTCCTTTGGAAGTCTGTGCTGTAGGCCACAGTGTTAAGAGGATGGTGGGATGAGAGGTCTGTGTGGGGTTTAGCTGATTTGACGAGGGGGCACTGGACGGAGAAGGGGACTCATGTAATGAACTCTGACCTCTGCTTCCTCTTTGGTCCATAACAAGAAGTAGCTCCTGAGGTCAGTAGGTGACTAGACTCCTTCCAGTCTTCATCATCCATATTCTGGCAGATAGACTTTTCCAGGGAACTTCCTACAAAGTATAACCCCGGAGTGTAGCAGCCAGGGTTTGTGCAGGATGCTGCACCCGGGGCCCTGCCTGAATTAGAACATCAGGTGGGCCCAGGAAGACTCAGTCCCTCTCTAGGGCTCTGGGGTGCATGTGCAAGTACCCCAGCACACATCTTGTGTGTGTGAGACATGCGTACATACTTCTGCACACATCCTTTGTGTGTGCACACACTATATTCCCAGCCACTTCTGTGCCAGTCACATTCACCCTGTAATTTGCTCAGAACCCTTACTCTGCACATACTGTTTCATGGCTCTGCCAAGCTAAGCATCACTCCCCTTACCAGGGGCCTCCAGGAGGGAGAATTGAGGGCTTTCCTCTCAATTCTGTCTCTAAGATTCCCAGACTGCTTCTTCACATTCCCAAGAAAGCCAAGTGAGCCCTATTAACCATGTCCGCCATAACAGTACAAAGTGTGGAGAGACTCCATAGTTCCCTTAATACCATTGTTTTAGGAATTGCACCCCAAGGTGGGGATATAGGCTCAGGGCTTGACGAATTTGTGGAAATATGGCCCTTATGGAGAGCTTGGCCCAGGAGATAGGGACAGCAGAGTGATAGAAGGAGGAGGCTTGGTCCTGGGAGGAAGGGACAGAGAGAAACTTCAAGACACTGATCTGGAGTCTTGTGCTTCCCTAGATTGTAACGGTTCCTGAGATCGGCCACAGGGCACCTGCCTTCCTCAGGTCCAGGCCTGTGTGGCCCAAGAGTCAGCATTGTCCATGGCCTCCATCTCTTGGTGGTTTTGATCATCAACTCTTCTGTCATCTCTGACCCACCCTTTCCCATGTAATGAATAAACTCAGCATCAATGGCCTCTGGTTGCCTTCTTATCGGTACCCAAAGGTCACAGGGACCTCCCACAGGGAGGGGTAGTATCTACTTAGCTTCTGATAAGGTGGGGCAGGGACAGTATGCCCAGGTAGAAATCTCATGCCTAGGGTAGCACCTGGGCTCTAAGGGGCCTCAGGGAATTCTGGATTCCTGAGACAGAGCTATCCAGACCAGTCCTGGAGAGGACGAATCTCTGTATGTCTGAGAAGGCAAACCTGAATGGTCCAAGGAGCGGGAGGAGGCAGCATTGCCATCTTCCTAGAGTCCTTGCCCACCCTCCCTTCCCAGGACCAGTTCTTATTATAGGAATAGCCAAGGCCAGGTCAGCCATGGGCAGGGATTTTCTGTCATCTAGGACATGAAGGACACATCATGAGTCATTGTATCTGTGGCCAGGAGTGGAAGCTAGGACCTCACCCAAGGGAGCTATGCATTGACAGAAAGATCTTGCAGGTTAGGTCAGGCCCTCCCTTTCTGCTCTTCTGACCTTCCCCAACAAATTACTGTTTCCTGCCTTAGAAGTCATTGGATCTAAGTCAACTCAAGGTAAGGAACAGGTAAATGTCTGGCTAATGTCAACTAACTCAACCCCAGTGGGAAGCTGGATCTCTGGTAACCTAGTGACAAAGCTATTCCTGCACCAAACCCAAAGCTGGCCCCTTTGTGCAGTTCTCCAGGGTGTCCCTGAGCCAGGTCCCTGCAGATCAAAAGAGGCCAAGACCTGAAAAAAAGGCCAGAGAAGGAAGAGAGTGCAGAAGAAGGTGCCACATTTGGCATGAGCTATCAAATGTGGTATCAAGAGGGAGTGAGCAAGCCTGGGGTCTGACTCTAAAGCAAAGGAGGGCACTAGGAAAATGGCCACCCCATGCTGTCCAGGATCCATGGGGCAGGGTGGCCATGAGGCTTCAAGAGAGGGTTGGTGAGAGGAATTCAAAATAAACAGGTACAGTAACAGCTCTCACTGGCAGGACACTCACATTCCTCACGTGCTGTCCAGAGAGACTATGTGTATGTACCTGTGCTCCCCTTCACACCCGGGGAAGGAGCTATCTGGGTGTGAGGTGAGCAAAGATGTAGGAGAGTCCTCCCACTCCTGCTCTAGTGGATGGACACACTAGAAAGATGGCAAATCTGGGGATAAGGGACTAAGCTTGAGGGAGTAGCAGGCATGCCTATGGTCTTCTTCTAACCACCAGCCTCTCCCTGAACTCCTGGGACAGCCTTGCAACATGCTTAAGCCGCCCAAACAGGCTCACCATGTTTTTGCCTCACTGACTTGCGTGGCACCCAGCTTGTTTCAGTCCTAGGGAAGATTGGGATGTGCAGGGCTGGGAGGACACAAGGTGAGCCAGCAGCTGCTTAGGAGCTCCTTAGGATGCTCTCAGAGACGGGGAGGTGCTGGGACCTGCGGCTCTTGGCCCCAGGTGCCATGACCCTGGTGAGGGGCTGGCTGCTGTTGTTGGCCTTTAACATAGACCTAGCTCAGAAGAATCTGGAAGAGGTGCCAGTGCAGCCAGACTTTGATGCACATAAGGTAAGTGGTTGGCCAGGCCCAGACTCCATGCTGGGATAAGGATCAGGTACAGTATCACACTGCGGGTGAGCTTAGGTAGCCCAGATTTCCAGGAGCTCTGGTAGACCCAGGGGCCATTAATTAAATCTGGTAATTGAAGGTGATGGTTCAAGAGCAGACTGGGAGTCTGCAGCACCTTGGCTGTGGAAGCAGAGCCAGAAGCTGAGATGACAGGTCATGTCACCCACCAGGGTGACATGAGGCACAAAGTGTGTCCTGGGCTCCTGCTTGCTTCTGCCTGTCCCTCTCTGGGTCTTGGTGTCCAGAATCAGATGTGGGAACTGTGGGTAGTACCAGGCTGGGAGGGTTAGTGGGAGCAGCTCTAAGACATGATGAGTCTGGGGAACAGAGATAGGAGGGATGCGGGGAGACACTGAGGGAAGGGGGGCACATTGAAGAAGGGGACAGAGGTGAAAATTTCCAAGTGGGAAGTCACAGCTTACACTTTGACCCAGGACCCCTAGAAGTTCTCTGACATTGGAGGGGCGGGGTTAGCCAGTGTACATTCTGGGAACATGTGCCCATTTACTAACCAGGCTTACAGCTTTACTATTTGTACATCGAGACTGGAAGCTCGAAACTAGCCTTCTCTCTGGTCCCCGGGCCTACACTCCCACAGGTGGAAGGACGTTGGCTTACCATCCAGCTGGCCACGAACCACAGACACCTGGTGTTGCCCACTGACCCCCTAAGACTTTCTCTCCACTCCATTCGGACCAGAGACAGTGGGGATGTGGACTTTGTGCTGTTTGAGAAGTGAGTGCTTTTGGTAACTCTTATCTTTTGTCCAGAGCCCTGAGGGGTTACCATGGGTGGCCAGAGGGACGGTGTGATACTGTGCCAGGCTGAAGGTTGTGGTTTGCAAAGTGCATGCCCCCAGGCTTAAGAGAAAGAACTGGTAGAAAGGGCACATAGTCAGCTGACATGCCCTCCAAGATGCAGACCATGTGGTCCAGCGTCTGGCCATGGGTGGAATCCCTAGTCTGGCTCTTTAATATGCAATCTTGTTATTTAAAAGTGGCGAATTACCTGAGTTTAGCGGCACATAACCTTAATCCCAGCATTTGTGAAGTAGAAGCAGGATTATCAGGAGTTTAAGACCCCATGAAACATGAGCTTTGTCTGTATAGAGCAGGGACAGTAAAAAACAAACAGGTCAGGGCTGTGATCCCAAGACCCAACTCCCAGAGGACAGTCTGGCCTCAGCCTCTCTGAGAGGTCTGGTTTCATGTGACCAGGACCATAATCCATCCACTATGAGTAGGACACCTTTCCCTACTTCCAGTGGCCAGAACCTGTGGCTACCACCCTCTTTCCATCGGTCTAACTTCATTGAAGACTGCTCCCAAACAGAGTCATCTGAGAACCAGGGGAGAACTTCAGGGCTCTCACCAGCGTCATCTCCCATGTTTATCCTTGCCCTGAGCCAGCCACCCTCTGAAGTAGAAATACATAGAAATTCCTCTCCTTTCTAGAGGAGACGGGGTATGCACAGGAATAAATGTTACCGTCCATCCAACGGGGCTCCAGGGCCAGTACCAAAGAACCTGTGAGTACTTCATGGGGAACTTGGGTGCTATGCTGGGGAGATCAGATGCCCTTCACAAAGGCCAACGCCTGAAGGGGCTACCAGCTCTGGGCAGCTACACATCTTCTCAGTAGTGTTGTGTTCTCTGTGGGAAGTGGCTTCCTGGGGACAAAGGGCAGAAGCATCATGTGTCATACCCGGTTCTCCACAGTTGAGGGTGGCAGCATGCATGTCCATTTCGTCAGCACCGACTACAACAGCCTTATTCTTTATGTACGCTTTGAGGACAACGAAGTCGTCAACTTGTGGGCACTTCTGGGTAGGTGACGGCTCTCCCCAGCCCTGGCTGCTGTTTCTAGGTCTTGGGAGTAGGTGTTGGCCACTTCCATGTTTGACCAGTATTGTGGTTTAATAAGGATCAACATAAGCAAATAGGCCAAATATATGTTTATTCAGGGAGAAATAACTTACAACCTGGACAGATGAACACCAGCAAGTTCTACAGCATGCTCTCCTCTCCGCATACCACCAGCCAGAGAACATTCCCCAGCTCCTCCTCAGACCTAGTTCCACAGGTCACTTCCGCCCCTGGCTCCACCCACAATGGGCGTGGTCAGTGCCACAGAAGGAGACAAAGTGAATATCCCACTACAGACCAGAGACTTTCTGTCTAGAAGGGGAGTCTCGTGATGCTGCTCTGGGTGTGGGCAGCTCAAAGCTGCAGCCAGGTCTCCCACCGTACTTAGGTACCATGCACTCTTCCACGCACTCATTCCCTCATCCAGGTGCCCACTCACCCTTCCTCAGTCAACAAGCATCAAGTGTCTGCTACAGTCTGGTGCTGTCCAGGGATTAGTAGTAACTGGGTCCTTTCAGGTTCCCCAAAAGGAAAGTATCAGGGAGGAGGGCCTTGGGGGTTAAGAGGGGATGTCAAGCAGCTGGAGGAAGTAGGTGAGGTCAGCCACATCCAGGGTCCTGGCTCTCACTGAAGATAGCCAAGAGCCTTGAGCTCTGAGAAGGATCAGGGGTCAGTGTGGGGGGCGAGGGGGGCAGGGGAGCACAGGTGTGAGTGCAGGTGTGAGGCTGGGCTCTCTGGGTCTTAAATGGAGGATGCCAGCCTCACTTGATTATTAGAGAGGCATTAGACTGCTAGAATCAGACCCAACCCTGGCCACTTTTTCTTTTTTCTGTGTTGGGAATAGAACCCATGGCTTCTGCATACTGGACACGTGTTCCACCAAATGGGTCACACTGGCTGCCCCAGACATGCTCTTAGAAGACAGTGAAGGGACTGTTATGATCAGTAGGGGAGGGAGATGCTGAGTCTGGGAGACAACTGGGGAGATGGCACTGTGAGCCGACCAATCCCAACATATGCCCTGCAACTCAGGAGATGGGTGTCAGATGGCTGATGGTCAGGGCCTCTGTACCCTGCCTGGGCTCTGCTCCCTCCTTTTTATTGCAGGAGAACTGAGATCTTGGAGAGCTTAACCTCACTGCTGGCTGTCTAATTTCAGCCAGAAGACTGCTTGAAGATCCTGCATGGCTGGGGAAATACCTGGTGATTGTGGAGAAGTTCCACCTTCAAAAGGCCCCTGTCTTTAACATGGCTGGTAAGAGCTGTTAAAGGAGCGCCTCCCTTTCTCATCCACTCCACGATGCAATAGCAACACAAGAACAGCCTTCATGATGTTGTTCTTCTGGCCAGACTTGTGCTAGATGCTTCCCCTGCCAGGCTTCATGTAGTACCTTGAGACACAGTGATGAGGGCACTTAATGCCATGGGTGTGGCTCAGAGACAGTCTGGAGTGAGGGAGAGGGACACAACCAGGAAGAGGCCTGGGTGTGGTCTAGATCTCAGGGTCTCCAGACCCCAGCACCCAACCCTTTTGTATCACCCCTCAGGGTATCATTTAATCAATCAGCAAACACACAGCCATGTCTGTGAAACAAGACAGGTTCAGGCATACCTAAGCAGACAGCAGCAGAGGACAAACAAGGCTGTGATGGAGTCATTTGTCAGGAACAGAGGCTCCAAGGGACTCCAAGCAGTCTCTTGGAATGAAACCAATAGAGGGTATGGCTTAATCTCTGTGTCTTTACTTTTGGTGCATCGTCTTGTAGTTTAATTTTCCTATAGAGGATAGGAAAATGTTACTGTTCTAAAGTTATTATCAAAGTCCTAGAGTCAGGTTCAGTGGCTCAGTGCCATTGGCCAGGAGGAGGTCAGGAAGGATGTTTTAAGAGAAACCCAAGGCTGCCTGGAAGAGAAAACATGTTGAGGATGTGGGGGATGGGCCTCTATCAGAGCACAGGCTTCTTAGGGTGTGGCCATCATGGGGGCCCAAGGGCAGGTGGCAGTGCAGTCTTGGGAACTCAACATTTTCCTATTGCAATTGGTTTCTGGGCTGACTTATTTGAAAGCAATCAAGTGAAGGCCTTAACCCCATCCTTTCTCTTCCTTTCCACAGACCAGTGTCCCCCAAAATAGGGCCTAGATGAGGTCACTGCTTGAGGCTTCTTACCACCCACCTTCTGCTGCCCTAGCCTCCATTCCTCCTTCTCACCATGGCCAGCATCTCAGGAAGGCCCTCTGCAGCTCCTAGGGGCCTGAGTCTAGATCATGGAGCCCAGAGCTGACCCCTGCCTGCCTGGTCTTCCCCATCCCCTTCCTCTCTGTGGCAACCAATTCCCATCAAACAACACAGAGTTCCCGAGGCTCCCCAGCTGGCCTACGGCTGAAGGAACATTAAAGAGGCTTAAGAGCTATGAACTTGAAAGGTGAGCAAATCTAGGTGTTCTTACAGGAAATGTCCCATTCTTGGGCCCAGAAAATTTATTTTGGGGATGAGGATTGGCCCAGGGGCAGGGTGCTTGCCCAACACACTCAAGACCTGACTTCTATCCATCTTTGGTAGCAGGCAAAAAAGAGTTACTTGAATACATAAAGATGTGACATTTCTGTGTAACCTTCTGTGTTTTGGGAAATATGACCCTCACTTTGTAATAAAAGAGACTGGGGAAAGTGTGCAGGTATTTTAATATACTATTCTGTAGAAAGGGCCTAGCATGGAGAAACAGGCCAAATGGCAGAGCCAGTGTCTTAATCACTGTTCTGTTGCTGTGAAAAGACACCGTGACCAAGGCAACTATTATAAAGAAAAGCATTTAATTGAGACTTGCCTACAGTTTCAGAGGCTTAGTCCATTGTCATCCTGATGGGAACCAAATAGTCATGGCACTTGGCACAGTAGCTGAGAGCTATGTCCTAATCAGTGAGGCAAGAGAGGCAGAGAGAGAAACTGGGCCTGGTGTGAGCTTTTGAAACCTCAAAGCCCACCCACAGTGACACATTCCTTCTAATCCTCCTAATCCTTTCAAGCAGTACCACTCCCTAGTGACTAAGCACTTACATGTACAAGCCAACTCTTACTCAAACCACCAAGGTTGGCATGCTGATTTGGCATGAGATGGTGGTTGGTTTGGGTTTCATCTCTGGGTTTTTTGTTTTTGAAGGTGTCAGAGAGAGAGAGAGACATAGAGAGAGACAGAGAGAGATAGGAGAGGGAGAAAGACAGAGTGAGAGATCGAACAGTACCATAGAAAGCCAGAAGAGTTTAGAACTGGAGCTGGAGTTATCACAGGTGGTTGTGAGCCCCCAACATGGAGCCCAAGGATCAAACTCAGGTCCTCTTGCAAGAGCAGCAAGTGATCTTAACCAGTGAGCACCCTCTCCAGCCTGAGAGATGGTTTTTAAAGTCTCTCGTCACAAGAAACCCTGACCTCTTTACCCATAGACTGGCCGTCTTGTCACATTCTTCTGGAATATCCCATTCCTCCCCAAATTCCCCATCCTATTGGTTCAGGACACAAAATCTTATCTAATGAGTATCCTAGAGCTTTAGTCTGCCCACCCTTTTCTGATTGTGGGCTCAGTCATGTAGCAGACTGCCTGCAGCTTCCCAGCTCTCTGGGACAAGCACCAGCCAGCAGCTGGAAGGGAGAGGGGCCAATAGCTTCCTTTTATCTGTAACTCTCATGAGCTCTAAGAATACTGAAAACAGGCCATAACAATTTATTTCTCACAACATGATGAAGATTTAATAACTCCCAGTTTACTCTACACACTAAGCAATTCAGTGTCTGGATGCTCTCCTCCCTGAGGGAGAAGGGAAGACCTACCTGCTCCTCCCAATGTACCAGGGGCAAACCTAAGTTCAGCCTGGGGAACCGTGAGTTTATTTAGCTTACTTACAGCAGTATAGGTCAACCCAAAGCATCTGCACCCAGTGTGGATGGTGGCTTTCCATAGCTTCATACATGGAGCTCCTCTCAATTAACTGCCTCCCCCATATACTCCAGCACCTCTCAAGACCCCTGTCAAGCAATTAGGACAGAACTGGATATAAATTCCCAGAAGGGCCAGCTGAATTCTCAAGTGTGGATCCGATGACCCCCCCCCCACACACACACTTCCTTCTATGAGGGAATGTCAATTGTCAACAGGCCCAGCCGTGTGGGACCCTTGCCATCAGGCATAGTTGACCTGATGAAGATGGAAACTGTTTTGCTCAGAGAAACTTTACAAAAGTTTTCCTGGAAGGAATTCTTCCTAAACTGTAAAGTGAGTCTGAAATTTACATGAAGGCGTACAAGTTTAAAAAGAAAAGCAATGCATAGAGACCCACCCTTCCACCCTCATGTAGAGAGAGGAGGCTGAGAATCACGTGGCAGCAGGTCAAGACAGAAGACCAACAGAACCTGATGGGATACCAAGCCATGAGCACACAGGGACGATGGGATACCAAGCCATGAGCACACAGGGACGATGGGATACCAAGCCATGAGCACACAGGAATCATGGGATACCAAGCCATGAGCACACAGGAATCATGGGATACCAAGCCATAAGAACCCAGAGAGCAGAGAGAACAAGTACAACAGAGAGATAGAATTGATCTCAGAGAACATATTCTTTTAAAATTACTTTCTTTAAAAAAGAAGAAATCCAGAAATGTCTATAACGTGAATATTAAACTTTGGGGACAAGGTGGTGACATCAGGATATAAGACTCAAGGGCAAAGAGGGGCACTATCAAAATTTTTAACTCTGGTACCTCAAAGGCGGGCATCATTGACAAATCTGGAATAGGAACAACTATGGGTTCTTAGTGAAGTTTAGTTGTTTACTGTATTTGTTCATGGTGATAAGGTGATAAGGAACTAAGTATAGCATGGTCTCGCCCAGGACTTCTTAAAATGTTTGTGCTTTTGACCTTTTTTCCTGAGATTTTATTTATTTATTTACAGACAAGATTTCACTGTGTAGCTCTGGCTCACCTAGAACTTTCCATGTAGACCAAATTGGTCTTAAGACTCACAGAGATCCACCTGCCCTTCGCTTCCTGATCAAAAGCATGTGCCACTATACTTGACTACCAGAGATATTTTTTCCACAAGTTCAGGTATACATAGATAGAAGATGGATATATAAATATGTATGTATACATACATATATAAAGTTCACAAATAACATTTATTTATAACAAATGATAAAGAAAAATATTTAAAATAATTATTTTGTTTATATATCATTTTTAGTATTTTATAAATTTACTATTAAATATTAGAGCAAATTTGCATGCTGAGATGGATGCTTGTTCATTTTTACACAAAGATTAAACCTGGGCTGAATATTTGCTGTTGCAGAACACAGAGAATCTTCAACATCTTTCAGAGTCGGGATTTTGATTTATAGACCATGCTGAGAATGTCACTTTGTACAAATGGTATATAATAGCAAAAGTGTGTTTAGGGCCATTTCAGAAATTGTCAGAAATTTCTTAATCTCAAACAAAAATTTAAAAAAAAAATTTAAAGAAATTGAAGTCAACAACTCACAGTAATTTTAAAAGTCAAACATTTTAAGGTACAGTTCTCAAAAGATGTACCATTTGGATACTTAATAGTGAAAAATGTAGAAAAATACAGAAAGTCTTTGCTTTCTGAAATTAAAATTACCATGTCTCTTTAAGAGCAGTTCATAACGTATGATGGTCTGGAATCTGAGCTGAGATATTTCAGGCATAGTTTACTGGTGTGGTACAGTGTAAAGAGCACCCACTATGGAAAGGGTACATGTGTGTTCAGAGCCAAGACATAACATGGGTAACAGCGGTCAAAAGCACTTCATATCCTGGTGTGTTTGAATTTGATTTCCTGGTCATTGCATCTTCAGAAGTATTTTACTGTCACCATTTTTGCTCATCTAGACATTTAGTTATTCACAACTCCTGACTTTTAAGGAGCTGGGGTGTAGACAACAGGAATTTGCTCTCCATTCTTGAGTCTGAAGCCTTGGACCAGGTTTGCAAGTCTGGGTTCACTGTACCACCTATCATGGAAGCAGTGACTCCCTGACTTCTCAGGATCTGACTAACCCTGTCTTCCTTGCACTTCCTATGCACTCTTGAGTATGATGATTAATGCTGCAGACACTGTTCACCCCAATGACTGGCCATGGGATGCAAGGGCACAGTTGTTTCTGGCATAGTGCCCCTACAGAGATGCTCAGTAAACATAAAACAAGCCAGGCATAGTGTTGTATGCCTATAATCACAGCCCAAAAAGAGGCTGAGGCTGGAGGGCAAGTTTAAGGCCATATTTAGCAAGTAAAAGAAACTTGTTTCAAAAACAAAACAAGGGTTTGAGAGATGGCTCAGTGGTTAAGAATACTGGCTGCTCTTCCTGAGAAACTGAGTTTCCAGCACCCACATCAGGTGGCTCACAACTGTCTAGAACTCCAATTGCAGGGTATCTAACACCTCTCACCTCTTCTGGCACCTTCACACACATGCACCTCACCTCTCCACATATTCAATCAAAAATGAAGTAGTACCCCCCCCAAGTGAAACATAGCACAGATTTAAAAATGACTCACTTGGTAAAGTGCTTGCCACACAGATACAAGGATTTGAATTTGATCCCTAAAACCCACCTAAAACAACTGGGCATGGCATTGCACACTCGCAATCCCAGCACTAAGGACTGAGAGGCTGGTGGATTCCTGGGGGCCCACTGGCCAACCAACCTAACCCACTTAGCAAGTTCCTGGTGAAGTCAGAGATCCTGTCTCAAAACACAAAGTGGGTAGATCCTGAAGAATGACAGCAAAGGTTGTTCTCTGCCCCTCACATGTATGTATGCATACTCACAAACATGCATGCACACACATGCACACACAAATTAGCTTAATGCCCCTCTCTGTAATTGCATATATTGTCCAATTCATCTAGGTCCCACCACATTCTGGACAGACTGAGACTAGGAGGAGGAGGAGCTGGTCACAAGCATCTCAACAACATACTACATACTAGACAACTGAACGGACAGTCATTTATTCCTTTTTCTTCTATATATTAATGTTAAAGCATTTTCATTTGTGGAAAGATTTTTATTTGTAATCTGCATTTAAATAAAATATGTTCCATGTCTCAATAACTTCATGTTGTCTACAATACAGAGCTAACAGCATTATGTGTATGACATGAAATATCACCTTTTATTCATCCTAGTTTCAGCTAAATTGGTTGATTCGAAATTGCAAGAAAGAACAGTTGATTTGGAAAGGGTATACATTATCAGGCCTCTGAAGTGTGTATGTTGAAAAGATATCCTGTGTCTATAAGGAATTACTGTAGTTTGTTCTCTAGCACATAAAAACTGGTGTGTCATAAGCTATCTGTGGGATACTGCGCAATCTTCATGTACCACACTTGCCGAGGGGTGTTGAAGGTGGGGTCCCAGCAGTACTCTGGGGATAGAAGCTTGGTGGGTTTGTTGAGGAAAAAATATTTGTTGAGGTATTTTTCATAGGTGCTGTTAAGTCCATTTTCTGCATCCCAAATAACACCTTTCATGTATTCCTGAGTCAAGTTCAAAACCTGCCAGGGCACTCCCCCTACAATGGAGCCAGAGTAATAAAAGTCCCCCAGGCCAAAGGGGATGTAGGCTGCTGACACAGGTCTCCTCTCATAGGGAAGATCATTTGTCTTCTGGAAATACCACCAAGCATGAAGCTGGGCTACAGATGTGCTCAGGGTCTCCACCCCAAACTCATTCTGGAAGACCAGGTTGGCGCTCATGATGAAGAGGAAGTCCACCTCATATCTGATGTGCTCCTGGATGTGCTCCGCCAAGATTTTCATGCGCATGAGGTCAAGGTTGGTCCACCATCTCTCTTCACCTAAGATGTGCATTTGGAAGGATTGCAGAGGGTTGTAGAACATTTGAGGTAGCTGCACATACCTATCCACCATGATATAGAAGATCACCCTATACCCAGGCATGAAGAATTTGCTGGCAGTTTTCAAGAATGGATCCAGGTACTGGTCAGTAAGGCTGGGAACATACAGAACAAGAAACTTACATTTCTAAATGGAATGGGTATTGATAAAGGAAATGTCCTTGATACTAAAAACTCCAATAGGTCAGGGTAGAGATCTTGGGTCTGAAGCCACCAAGCTGGTTAGTAAGGCCATGGGCTGACAGTGCCATGGAATTTTAGAACTACTGAGTCAGAGTAGAGTGGGGCATTGGTTAAAAATGCCCAAGTGGCCTTATGGACCCAGCCTCGGAACAGGGACTCATCATAGCAAACTTCTATTTGGCATACTCAGCAGTGGTGATCACTAAAGAGGACATGCAGGTTTTGGGGGGGGGGGCAAAACATCTATGGGTGCTGAACCACACATCCCAAGATAAAAAGGGCAGGGCTTCACAGCACCCACCTGCCAACAGCAAACACAGCTAAGCCCACGGTGATGTTCCGTTTTCTGTAATATTTTTCCAGGGCCTCTCTGTCGAAGGTGCCTTCCCATATAACTGGGGCCAGCCACTCTGTGGTGGTGATGACGTCCACACGTCTCCTACAGGACACACAAAAGCAGAAATAATATATGACAGTATGGTTCAACAGACAAAAACTGACACAAGCCACCATGTCACTGAATGGCAGGAGTGAATGGCACTCAGTGGCAAATGTTAACCCTCAGAAGGTACTGACTAGGTACCAATCAGCGAACTCTAGTTCGCTCATGTGACCCTGGGAACGCCCTAGTTTTCTTCTTGTTCTTCATGCCAGCACACAACTAGCAAGTGGCTGAGCTGGCAGAGCCACGATGTTCCCAGCCAGTCTAGCCTCAGACGTTGTGTTCTCCCTCAAGCCTGGGACTATTTATCTTGAGAGCTGTTTATAGCTTAATCAATTTTAAAAAAATGGGCAGTCCAGGGTCAGAACCCTGTCAGTAGTCTTGGCTTTGCCTGAAGCCAGGATCCACCCCACCTCCTCTGCTCCTTTTCTGGCTCTGTGTACCCTATGGTGTTCTAACTACATGGTTTAAGTCATCTGTGTCATCAACAGGAGTGAGACAGATTAGACCTGCATTCAATACTGAGGAAATAGAAGGATTAGGGCATGGCAAGAAGGTAAGGCTTTTGAAAATTAATGTAAGGAGCATTCACATGCCCAAATCACTCGACACAAGAAAAACATTATAGTGTCTCACATCTATTCATGATTTAAAAAAGAAACTTCCAGAAAAGGATGGGAATGGGGAGATCCACCTCATTTTGAATTTTTAAAAAAATGTATATGTTGTAATTTAAATTGTGCATAAGAAAAAGACCACGTGAAAAGGTTCAAGCAGAAGGGGGTTTTATTGTTCTGTTTCTTCTCCAATGATCCTGTCCCACTTCTAAATTCTCCATGCTTCTACTTCTAGCTTCTTCTTCTATTCTAAAATCTCTTCTCCTTCAGGAGCTTTGAAAGGATAAAAGAAGTTTCCCTCATTGGTTAAAAGCACATTTCTAGAGGAAGCGATAAGAAGCAAAACCATGAGCAGACAGGGAGGATACAGTGCCCAATGACAATTTTAGGACACAGGTCTATTGTCAATAGACTGACAAGTTAAGAATAGGCATGCTTTATGGTTAATGTGAGGTTAGCTTGGGATGGCACTTTCCTATCTGCTGGCAGAAAGACTCTATCTACTCCTGTTCTCTATCTCTAAGAGCTATGGCTCAACAACTTTAGATAGGCTGTAATTCTTGGGCATCTGTGAATGTCTCAATTGAGGTCTCTTTGCCTGAACACTAACACTAACCAACTCTGCCAAGAAGGATTATTGCAGAGGGACAGACTTCTAAGTTTATATGAAGACCTGGTTGAGAGAGTAAGGGTGTTGGCTGTGATTACTTTCTTGCCAGAATCACACATAACTGGGGGAGGCTTCCAATACACCAATACATAGGAAAATGTGCCCAGTAATTAATACACTGAGTGCTGTGGGAAGAATCCCCAAGCTGTAACATGAGGGAAAGACCTCTTTACACAAGAATCTGCAATGGGGACAGCTGACGCGTTCAGAAGGCAAATACCCATCGTCTTACAGATAAGGTTGAGATATGCATCTTTGGTGACAATATTCCTCACCATCTTGCTAAGTGAGGTATGTTCTTTAAGAGATAATCTCTGATGGGTTGACCCCTGAAACATGCTCTAAACTCTCATTGCATAATTCTGCTGTCCGTAGCAATCCAGATTGCTGTAGTGTTTTGTTTTTTTTTTTTTTTGTTTTTGTTTTTTTTGTTATGTTTGCTTGCCAGTTAGCATAACAGTTCACAATTGATTGGGCAATTTTCCATAAATGCTTGGGTTCAGTAAATTATCTATTTTGCTGGGAGGGCTTGTGCACAAGTTGAGATGTGCCACTGTCACACAGCCAGGCTGTGGGCAGTGAACTCCACCTTAACTCGTACATCCTGCTTGCCTAGAGCCCATGTCAGCTGGAAGTGGGGCTCAGAAATTTCTTGAGGTCTTTTCCGAACTCACAGCCCTCCATAAGCATGGTTTTCAGTTCTGAGTGTCAGATATTTGCCAAGATTTCCAAAGCCCCCATGGATTGTTCCTCTTGAACCCTTTGCTCAACCTGTTGTTTGCTTCACTACCTCGCCTTTGGTAGTGGCTAACCCAATGCCTGCCCTTGCAGGTGGGAGCTTAGTGGGTCCTCTGAGCTTGAGGCTTTGAAGGGTGTCATCCTCCCTGTCCTCCCTGCCATGTGAAGACTACTGTCCTCTAAAGCCATCCTGGAGCAGGAGCTCAGCACAGGGACCAGGGCGTTAATAAAATACCCCAAACATCACTGTCCTACCACAGGCTCAGGAAAGTGGAGTCTGTTCTTCCATTTTTCTCAACTGGTTTATGTGGAGGAGAGAGCCTTACTCTGTCATCTCTGCTGACATCACTCAAAAGATAATTTTCATGCCCATGCTATTGGCAAGTGAAAAGAACAGAGATCTTTAGGATTTTATATAGGGTACTGCCTTGGAAGACTGTATCCATACAGATTGTAACCACCAACACAGCATGTCAAAGCCCTAATCCTTGCATGTGATGGTATTTGGAGGTGAGGCCTTATGAGTCACTGGATTATGAGGGTGGGATTTGTGTCCTTATGAAAAGAGACAAAGAGGGTAGGCTTGCCCTGCTTCCTGTCTTGGCCACATCAGGACAGTGTGGCAGCTATCTGCAAGCCAGGAAGAGGCCTCCCTAGATCCTGACTGTGCTGTTGCC
This sequence comes from Phodopus roborovskii, assembly GCF_943737965.1. Classification (NCBI taxonomy): domain Eukaryota; kingdom Metazoa; phylum Chordata; class Mammalia; order Rodentia; family Cricetidae; genus Phodopus; species Phodopus roborovskii. Next base: position 66,602,759 of record NW_026126418.1, read on the forward strand.
TGGCCATGGACTAAACTTTCCATGGAAAGAGAATTTCCTCTGGCCAAACCACCCAGTTATGGCAGCCAGAGTGGCCCAACACCTGTCCTATCTCAACACTCTATCCAGAAGTCAGGCGAAGGAGACATAGCAGCATTGGTTCCAACAGCAGAGTCACTCAGGGCCATGAGCAGGGTGGCAAGTGGTTAGACTGCCTGTGGTAACACTGGACAGTCACAAAGGCAACAAAATCTATTACAGTGATAACATGATTTTGGACAAGGAGTCCAGAATATCACAGGCTTGGTATACCTCTTTCTAAAGTTACAAAACACTAAAAGGAGCTTTTCCTGAATATGTACCCATATTCTGGATATGAAGTTAAATTTACATAAAAGAGAAATGAACATTTGATCAACCAGGGTCACATGATTGGCCTTCGGGACTCAGGATATTGATTGTGTTAGAGGTGAGGGCAGATCAAGGGAGCAGGAAGGGCAAAAAGCCAGACACAGTAATAGGAGATTGCAGTTTTTATTTCATTTTGTTGTTATTGTTTTGCTGTTTGTTTGTTTGTTTTTTTGTTTCAGAGACAGGGTTTCTCTGTGTAGCCTTGGCTGTCTTGGAACTCACTCTGTAGACCAGACTGGCCTTGAACTCACAGGGACCCACCTGCCTCTGCCTCCCAAGCGCTGGGATTAAAGGTATAGTCCGCCAACTCCTGGCTCATTTTTTTTTTTTAAAGCAAATTAGGGGCTAGGGATATGGTTTCAGGCTAAAGCACCAGTCTTGTAAGCATGATGACCAGAGTTCAACCTCCAGTACTCATTCAAAGCCCAGCTTTTCACACTTGTAGTCCCAGATCGAAAAAGGTAGAGCCAGGAGGAGCTTGAAAGCCAGGAAGTCTAGTCAAATCAGCAGGCTCTGGGTTCTGTGAGCGACTTGAGGACATCTCTTGGGGAATACTCAAGGTTGTCCTCCAGCCCCTATACACATGAGCACACATGTATGCTAGCACACACATGGACACACACTAAGAAATGATATGAGCAGAGTTGTGTGGGATGATCCTAAGAACTACCATAACAGTAGTTAAAATGTGTTCAACCATGGAGACACAGATTGTGTTGAGAGAGTTTAACAAGGTGTTTCACCAAGAATAAGAGTCAATAATATGTTTGAGTCCTGTAAATAAGAAAGTAAAGTTGTATAGTTATTAAAGGGAAACAACAACTTAACACCAAATTTTAAACACCATAGTGTCTGGTGTAAAGATCCCATTTTAGAAATTTGTCCTGTGGATAAACACATATCACTGTACAAACTCCATTCAGGGTCCTTCACCTTGCTTATGAAGTGCCAACCGAGAACCAGCACCCATGGGGAGTTGGTTAGCAAGTTGCTGAACACAGAGCATGTGACATACACATGTAATCCCAGAGATATGGCTGTCAATAAAGTGATTGCCAATCACCTAAGATGGCCCAAGTTCAATTCCCAACATCCACACTAAAAAGGAAAAATACCAGCAGGATGGCTCAAAGGGTACAGGTACTTGCTGCAAAACCTGATGACCTGAGTTTGATCCCCAGGAGCTAGCAAAATGGTAAAAAAAAAAAAAAAAAAAAAAAAAAAGGAACTGACTACTGCAGTTGTTCTTCAACCTCTATATGTGCGCGCGCACACACACACACACACACACACACACACACACACACAGAAATGTAAAACAAACAACAATAAGTGTGGCGCCAAGGTTGGAGGTGATCAAGGAAGACACCTGATATGAGTGTTGGTCTCTATACACACAAAAGAGGAAAGGAAAAGAAAGACACACAGATAGAGAAACAGTCACTTCATCATGGGAGGTGCCCACACCAACACTGGGCCTGATTTCATGGCTATAACCTTCCGGATCCTGCAAGAGCAGAGGGTGCTAGGAAGGCCAGTAGTAGCCTTTCCCTATTGCTTCCAGGTGAACCTGAGGGAAACCTGGATTAGCCTCAGACCTGACTGTTTCACCCACCGTCAGCTCCTGTTTGCTGAGTTTAAGCCACCAGTGAGACAGTAGACCTGTAGTGAAGGTGATACCGTTGACCATGCATGTTCAGACACCGCCACCTCATGACCTCACCACTTCTCCTCCACCATCAGCCACCAGCACCACGAACCCCAGGCAGAAGAAGATGATTGGAGACTGGCTTTCCATCTCCACACACCAATGCTAGTGAACACACCCTTGCTCTTTCAAACACTGTCTGCCCTCTCAGGCATGGCTGTCCCACAGAGGCAGAAACAAGAACCTGCCTCATATCTCTTCCCCTGAAGAAGCAGGAAGATTAACCGTGAACCCAGACCAAGACACCAGCTTTCTCCACAGCATCGGGACTTCCTGTCTTGAAAGAGTCCCTTGAGCTTTTGTCAAAATGGTGGAAACAAACTCTTAACTCAAGACGCCCTAGCAGAGCTACGGTTGTGCCGAAACTGTCACCTCCAAGCGACATGTGCGTGTCTTTGCTCTTACCTGGGGTTAAACCAGCCTGAGAGCTGAAGTTCTTCTTCGTGGAGGTCCCTGGTACAAAGAGCAGCGGGTTATTGGGGCATCTGTTTGCTCAGCGCTTACCCACTGAGCCCAAACAAGGTGTTCTCAGCTCCGTGGCTCTTTCCCTGACCTCGCTGCCTATCCTCAGCTTTCAGTGGCTTTGGGACAGAGCAGTGGTACAGCTCTAGGGACACAGTTTGGGGCCAAGGAAGTAGCTGGGAGAGGAGGTGTCCCCTGGACCGGAAGGGGACAAGCTGGTCTGGGGAACAGAGCAAGGGGATTGGGGCAGAGGCCACACAACAGCAGAATGAAGAAAAGGGTATCTCGGTGGGAGGGGGGAAAGGTTACTAGAGAATGTAAACTCAAAAAAGAGTTATTTACACGATATGAAGGGGTCAAGAATCTATGTATTCACCTTTGATTCCCACCCCTTTTTCCTGTGAGACAGAGTGTTACCATGTAGCCCTGGCTGGCCTGAAACTCACTGTATAGACCAGGACCGCCATGAGCTCACAGGAAGGCCCTGCGTCTGCCTCAGAGCACTAGATTGAAAGTACCCACTACCCTGCCCCTGACACCTTGATCCTTTTAAGTGCCGATGTTTCTAGCTTACTATGGGGTGACATCCAGACAAGCTGTGACTGGAGATAACAGCATTGGATGGCAGTGGCTTAACTCAGCCCACCTTCAATGACCTCAGGACAGTCAGATGCCTACAACTGAGCAAAGTCACCACACTCTCATTAACTATTTAGTTTAATTACCTGCCTGGCAGCTTCTGATGTAGCACCTGGCGTGTTCTATGACATAGCTGACCTCCAGAGCTCATCCTTTTCTGATGTGATCTAACATGGCCTGGCACAGAAAACCCATCACCAAACTGACTGCCTCCTAAGACAGACTGACAAAATTCCGTGGCCCCTCATCAGACAACACATGAAAAGTGGGGAACTTGCTAAAAATCATCAAGTTGGGGTTTCTGGAAAAAATGGCTCAGTGGTTGAGAGCACTTGGTCTTCGAGACCTGAGTTCAGTTCTCACAAGCCATGTCAGGGGGTGTGCAATTGTCTGTGACTCCAGGGCATCCAAGACCAGAGCCACAGGCAACTGCACTTCCATGCTCATACCCACATACAGTCATGCACACATATACTGAGCTAAAAATAATTTAAAAATTTTAAAGCCACTGTGTTTCAGTATGTTGATCCTGCTAATTTCTAGATTTAGGGCAGAAATCATGACTCGCTAAAGAGTGGCCTAGCCTAAAGAACCTGTTCCCCACAGAGACACTCCAACAGTGACTGTCATGCCTAGTCGTGGGGAGACCCCACTGGTGCTAAGTCAATGAACCAGCAATGGCCTTGAGTTTCTGGAGCTTTTTCTCAGCAGAAGCATACCAACACAAAACTTACACGGCCAGTTTCTTTAGGTCTAGCCAGGATCACATTTCGGGCCTATTACACACCCAACAAAAGCATGCTCAACACCTACTAACCCTGAGGTGGGCTCTGTGACCTGGAGACTCCAGGGGATGGGAACTACACCCCAAAGCCTCCCCCAAATGGATATGCTTCTCCTCCTTGACCCCCAAGTCCCCTCTGGGAGGCATTGGCCCTGTTCGAAAAGACAACCTGTTGGGAGGAAGGGGCTTTTCCTCATACAATCCTATCCCAAGAGCCAAGGAGTGAGTACTGCCTCCTCATGTTCTGTCTCCTTAGAAACAGTGTACCACACACATGGGTGCGTGTGCACACACGCTACACCCATTCATACACGAGTGCGTGTTCACACAATTCACTTATACACTACATGCCTACTGACCTACACATAGGGAGACTTGTTGACTTTTGTGCCCCCAGCCTCTGTGATCTTCAGACCCTCTGTCCCTGACAATTTTGTCCTACAGTTTACAGAACGTTCACACGGTGAAGAGTGACACTTCGAGAGGGCATGTCTTCTGAGGAGAGGGTTTGCCAGAGCAAATGCAGGACACCACAGAATGTTAGTTTGAGAAAAAACTGGATGGGGCTGGAGAGATGGCTCAGCACTTAACAGAGCTGGCCGCTCTTCCTGAGGACCTGGTCTCAATCCCAGCACTACTGGGCTGCAACTCCAGGGGACCTGACACCCTCTTCTCACTCTTCTGGGACCAGGCACACACACGGTACACATATACACATGCAGTGAAAACAAACATATAAAATGAAAATAGTAAAAACTAAGCAGTGACTGTGTTAGATGGCTATGCTATGTTTTGATTGTTTTCTGGGACATACTTTCAGTGAACCTGATCTGCAGTCTATCAGAAGTGTGACTGGGCAGATCCTGTCTCTGTTCCCTAAATACACCAGCTCTCCAGTACACACACAGTAAAGGATTTACACCCAAAATACAGCAACCTGATTGCAAAGAAATCAAATACCCATTTTATCGTAAATGATGTACTGGAAAAAGCCAAATATACATGGGGCCAGGGAGAGGACTTCATTTTCTTAAGGTATGCTTTCATGATAGGGCTGTCTTCCTTTCTTTTTTTATTTTATGTTTTGAGGCAGGATCATGCAAGGTGGTGGCGGCACACACCTTTAATTTCAGCACCGGGGAGGCAGAAGCAAGTGGATCTCTGTGAGGCCAGCCTGGTCTACAGATATATTTCTAGGACAGCAAAGGCTACACAAACACACACACACACACAGAGAGAGAGACAGAGAGACAGAGACACAGAGACAGAGACAGAGAGAGAGTTCCTTACTAGCTGGAACTTTCTATGTAGTTCAGACTAGCCTCCAACTCACAGAGATCCACCTGCCTTTTCCTCCTGAGTGCTGGGACTAAAGGTATTCACTTCTCTTCTTGGCTATGATTATTTTCCCAGTGGCACTCAGAAACATTGTGTTACATAAATAGATCCAGGAAGAGGCATAGAGGAGAACATTTGTTGTGGTTCTATCTCCAGTACAAAAACAACAGTAATAACTGAGCATCCTGCTCTGCTCATTTTCATGACATTGTCATGAAACATATGAAATTCTGTAGCGTATGAAATACACACTGTAGGCAAGTCTGCTATTTTCTAGCATCTGGAATGGAGCCTGGGACAAGAAAATCAACAAATGTCCACTTGGCATCTGAAAATGAGAGAATTAAAATGTGCACAGCTTCCCCAAGAAAGGAAGTAACTTCTGGAGATGTGGGATGTCCTTCTGTGCGCTACAAATATGTGCTGCTTTTATTGGTTGACCAATAAAGCTGCTTTGCCCTATGACAGGGCAGAATATTACTAGGCAGGAAATAAAGAGATCGAGAGAAAGAAGGATGGAGTCAGTGAGACACCATGTAGTTGCCATAGAAATAAGATGCCAGGATATTACTGGTAAGCCTGCAGCCATTTGGTGGTACACAGATTAGTAAATATTAGTTAATTTAATTATGAGAGCTAGCCAGTAATAAGCCTGAGCCATTGGCCAAGCAATTATATTTAATATTAGCCCCTGAGTTATTGCTTCATAAGTGGCTGTGGCAACTGGCAGTCAGGAGAGAAACCAGTCCAGTGGGACCATGTGAAACAGAGAAAAACTTCCAACTACTTCTGGTTCACTCATGTGTTAATGGCATCTTTGGATGATATTCAGCATTTTAACCCTCTTGGCCTTCCTTCAGGCTGTGTGGTTCATCAGTATTTACCTGAAGTAGATCTTAGCCATCATCAGCAGGAAGAGGCAGGAAAGCAACATTAGCATTCTCTTTTTAGCATGCATTTCTTCCTGGAGGAGGGAAGGAAAAGAAGGTTCTAAGTGTGAGTTAAATAGAGCCACTGCATCCCAACACCCCCAATGGTAGGTTAGCATCTGCACATATTTGGACACTAACTCAAGAGTTCCTTCTTAGAACATTCAGTGAGGGGGCTTAGGGTTATCTCTATTCTGTTTGAAGTACCTTTGGAGTGATCCTCAAAAAATTGGAATGTGCTGACTCTTCTTGTGTTTCCTGGAGAAGCAAGTCCATCTGTGTGTGTGTGTGTGTGTGTGTGTGTGTGTGTGTGTGTGTGTGTGTGTGGTGTTGTACAGAGAGGCTGATGTTGAGTGCCTTCAATTGCTCTCCACCTTACTTTTTTTTTGAAGCAGGTCTCTCTGAGCCTGAACTTTTCACTTTGCCTAAGCCAACTGGCAAAAATCTCTAGAATCCACCTGTTTTGGCCCCCTTAGTTCTGGCACTCCAGCCATATGCCACATCCAGCTTTTACGTGGGTTCCAGAAATTGAACTCAGATTCTTATGCTTGCACACCAGCCACTTGTCTCCCTAGACTGCAAGCCTGTCTTGCTCTGATGAAATAACTGCCACGAATCCTATCGTGTGTTTGAGGCAATGGGGAGAGATCATGATGATGAGGTCATCCTAAACTGAGCCAATAAATTCTGCCTTCAAAGTTGACTTTGTCATTTCTTCCCCAGCAGGCACGGTAAGACATTTACGTACAGACTGCCATTTATGCAGAGACTGCAAAGAGGATCAGCGGCCACATCAAGGGCGGGAGGTTTCAAAGCTGAATCTGAGCTCCAGTTGGCATGCAGCCTAGCTTGGAGGTTTCACTCGGATCTGTTTGGACACTATGTCCAATGTGCCATATGGCAGCATGCCCGAGTGCAGTGGAGGACTCTGATGACCTACTGCTGAGGGAGTGGTTGGGAGAGGGTGGGGCTGGCCCTGAGTTGAACTGGGCTCTAAGTGCACAGAACATGCTTGCTTTGGAAAGCAAGCACAGCATGAAAACACAGGTTAAAGGTCTCCTTTGTAATCTTATATTGCTTACCCACTGATGTGATTGTGTTGTGGTCCAGATGTAGAAACTCATGGAACAAATGTATAAAATAAATTCACCTGTCTCTTTTGCCCTTTGTCACATGGCTACTGGAAAATGGGACATCACAGATGGCTCTACTGGTCAATTCCTCATGAAACCTTACCCTGCTAAGAATTACCCTTGCAGTTTTAAAATTTACATCTTTAAGCTCACTACTATTGGGAATACATGGACAGGGGAGCCGTGGTCTGTCCGCCAGCTGCTCTGTTCCTAGCTGGTTCCCAGTGAACCTTGAGGCACCAGCAACAAATTCAGAAGCCAAGGTCAGAGGATGCTGTGTACACACAATATTTTGTTTTGTTTTCTGAAACAGGGTCTCATTCTGTTGCCCAGATTGGCCTTGATCTCACAATAATCTTCCTGCCTTAGCCTCCCAGATGCTGGGATTACAGGTGTGCACCGTTGAGCCTGGCTCCCAGACACAATTGTCCGAGAAGTCCCAAAAGCCCCTTACCTCAGATCAGGGTGGTGTTAGGATACAGCCAAATCGTTCCTTCAGGACCAGTGTTTCCCAGGGAGTATATCTCTGGGACTTTGCCATGTGAATTACCTAAGTGTAGCCACTGCTTTTGTGGTGTGTGAATCTTCTGTTAATGGTGATGTCACCAGCATCACAATGGCACCTGGCCAGCTCTCTTCACGACCAGGTGGCATGACTTAGTCCCAGTGGAAACATGAAAGACTTTCTTAGAATACTCTTTTGCTTTGTTTCTTCTGTTGTGGCATTTCCTGGCAGGGAGGTTGAGAATGGCATGTGTGCTGTGTGTCTTGTATGATAGAGAGGAGCCCTTTTGTAGTGGGGTATTCACTTTGTTTCCTTCCGTGGCACTGGCCACGCCCATTGGGGGGTGGAGCCAGGGGCGGAAGTGACCTGTGGAAGGATGTCTGAGGAGGAGCTGGAATGCTCTGTTGCTGGTGGGATGCATAGAAGAGAGCATCCGGTTGAACTTGGTGGTGTTCATCTGTCTAGGTTGTAAGTTATTTCTCCCTGAATAAACATCTATTCGGCCTATTTGTTTATGCTGACTGTCCATGACTAAAGAGTGAAGCCCTTCTTATAGTTTCTTAGACTCTTGTTTATATATTCTTTGGCCAATGATAGACGCTTTTCATTTTAGGCATCATATGCATCCGCTATCACCAGGTAGCTATATGTGATTATAACATAACCCTACATTTATTTGTTTGCTCATTCTACCTTTGAAAAATAAGGAAACCCATGTGGTAGTTTGAATGTAATTGGCCCCCATAAGCTCGTAGGGAGTGGCACTATTAGGAGGTGTGGCTTTGTTGGAGTATGACCTTGTTGGAGGAAGTGTGTCATTGTGGGGCTTTGAGATTTCCTGTGCTCAAGATACTGCCCAGTGTTTGAGATCATTTCCTGTTGCCTTCTGATCAAGATGTAGCCAGTACCGTATCTGCATGCACACCGCCATGCTCCCTACTATGATGATAATGGACTGAACCTCCAAAACTGTTAAGTGAGCTACCGCAATTAAATGCTTTCCTTGTAAGAGTTGCTGTAGTCATGGTGTCTCTTCATAGCAATAGAAACTGTAACTAAGACACCTAATGTGTGAGGTAAGTTTAAACACATCCTTAAGCTGCCAGCAGCATCCAAAAGAAAAAGAAGAGAATAAAATCCAGGTGGTGGTGGCACACACCTTTAGGCCCAGCACTTAGGAGGAAGAGGCAGGCAGATATCTGCGAGTTCAATACCAGCTGGATCTATAGAGCTACAGGGACATCCAGGGCTACAAAGAGAACCCCTGTCTCAGGGGGAGAGGGAGAGGGAGAGGGAGAGGGAGGGGGAGGGGGAGAGGGAGAGGGAGGGGGAGGGAGGGAGAGAGAGAGAGAGAGAATAGTCACACCCTTCTGAATCAGGACTCAGAATGGCAGGCCATCCCTAAGAATGCTGGGAAGGAAAGGTAATATATTCTAAGGCTAGTCCATATTCCTAGGGGTGGTTCCCTGAGCCAAGTCCCTGACTTGCCCACTTAATCAAACCTTGAGGGAGGAGGCCAGGGTGTGTCTCCACCTAGAGGTGGTTCCATTCTTCACAATGTCTGTTGTGTCTGAGGTCAGGAGACAGGTGAATTCTGGTGCCCGCCTCCTTAATACTCCATCCTCAGGAAGTCTGGTGCTTCCTGTCTGTCTGACCCTCACTGCCTCACGTAACCAGCATCTCTCCCTGTCCCTTTCCTCAACATGGACACTCTTCTAGCACGGATGTCTGAGGCCCACACCGCCCTACACAGGCTGTTCACCCCAGGTCCCAGCCACAGCAGCACCTAAGTCCCCACAGCCAGCAGCACTGACACCACCCTGTCAGAGTCCCTGTCAATTATGGTTTACTGTTTATTATCTGCTGTGGAAGAAATGTGTTCACAAAACTCAGCCAGGAATTGAATCCCCAAGCCTTGCCTGATTACAGTAGATGGCCTGTTCAGGCTTCATATCCTCCATTACTATAAATTCTCCCTAGGATCACCCTCAGAGGTTCCAGGAAATTTCTACAGTACTAGCTTTCCACATCACCCCTCCAAAACCCCCCAATTCCAGTCATCTCTCCCTGTACTCTCTCCCTCCATCTCTCTCTCCCCTGCCTGACCCCCCTGTTCCCATACTCACCCATCCCCAGTCCATCCCTTCCCAGGAGGATCCATGCATCTCCCCTGGAGCCCTCCTAGTTACTTAGCCTCTCTGGGTCTGTGTAGTGTAGTGTGATCATCTTTTACTTAACAGCTAATATCCATTCATAAGTGATCATGCACCATGTTTATCTTTCTGGGTCTGATGATTTTTTTTCTAGTTCTATCCATGGTTTCATTTAAAAACAAAACACAAAACAAAACAAAAAACAGTGAGTAATTCTCCGTTGTGTAAAGGTTCCACAATTTCTTTATCCATTCTTCAGTTGAGGGACATCTAGGTTGTTTCCAGGCCCTGGCTGTTATGAATAAGCTTCTATAAACATAGTTGAGCGAGTCCTTGTGGTGGGATGGAGTGGCTGTTTTGGATATACACCCAAGTGTAGTATAGCTGGGTCTTCAGGCAGATCAATGCCCAGTTTTCTGCCACACTCATCGCCACAGTGGCTGGACGCTTGCTCACCCACCAGCAATGCAGGAGTGTTCCTCTTGTTCCACACCCTTGCCAGCACTGGCTGTCACTAGTGTTGATCTTAGCCTTTCTGATTGGAGTAAGATGGACTCTCAAAGTAGCTTTGATTTGCATTTCCCTGATAGCTAAGCATGTCAAACATTTCAAGTGTTTTTCTACCATTTAAGAGTCCTCTATTGAGAAAATTCTGTTTAGATCTATACCCCATTTTTAATAGGACTATTTGGTTTGTTGATGTCTAATATATATATATATATATATATATATATATATATATATATATACATACATGCATACATACATACATATGCTCCTTATCAGATGTGGAGTTGGCAAAAGTCTTTTCCCAGTTTGTAGGCTGATGTTTTGTCCTATTGATGGTGTCCTTTGCCTTACAGAAGCTTTTCAGCTTCATTAGGTCCCATTTACTAATTGTTGATCTTAGTGCCTGCACTGTTGGTGTTCTGTTCTGAAAGTTGATGCCTGTGTCAATGCATTCAAGGATAGTCCCTAGTTTCTATTCTATCAGGTTCACTGTGTCTGGTTTTACGTTGAGGTCTTTGATCCACTTGGACTCAAGTTTTGTGAAGGATGATAAATATGAATCTATTTGCATTATTATACATGCTGACATCCAGTCAGATCAGCACCATATGTTGAAGACAATTTCTTTTTTCCATTGTGTATTTTTGGCTTCTTTATCAAAAATCGGGTGTTCATAGGTGTGTGGAGTTATGTCTGGGTCTTTGATTTGATTCCACTGATCAACCACTCTGTTTTTATGCCAATACCATGCAGTGTTTATTACTAAAACTCTGTAGTACAGCTTGAAATCAGGGACAGTGGTGCCTCTAGAAGTCTTCTCTTGTTCAGGATTGCTTTAGATTTCCTGGGTTTTTTGTTTTTCCATATTGAATTATGTATTGTCCTTTCAATGTCTGTAAAGAATTGTGTTGTAATTTTGATAGGGATTGTATCAAATCTGTAGATTGTCTTTAGCAAGATGTTCAGTTTTATTGTTAATTCTGCCAATCCATGAACATGGGAGAGCTTTCCATCTTCTGATACCTTCTTTAATTTCTTTCTTCAAAGACTTGAAATTTTTGTCATACATGTCTTTCACTTGCTTCACTTGCTTGGTTAGAGTTACACCATTTATATTATCTGTGCTTATTGTTAAAGATATTGTTTCCCTGATGTCTTTCTCAGTTCTCAGTCCCTCTGTCATTTGCATATATGAGGGCTACTAATTTTTTTTTTCTTTTAGTTAATCTTGTTTCCAGCCACTACTAGAGGTGTTTGACAGCTATAAGGATTCCATGGGGGAATTTTTGGGGTCACTTATGCAAACTATCATATCATCTGCAAATAGTGAAAGTTTGACTTCTTCCTATCTAATTTATATCCCTTTGATCTCCTCCAGCTAGAACTTCAGTACTATATTGAGTAGATATGGAGAGAGTGGATAGCTTTGTCTTATTCCTGATTTTAGTGGAATTGCTTTGAGTTTCTCTCTGTTTAACTTGATGTTAGCTAAAGGCTTGCTTTAAATTGCCTATATTATGTTTAGGTATGTTTCTTGTATCCCTGATTCCTCCAATACTTTTATTATGAAGGGGTGTTGGAATTTGTCAAAGGCTTTTTCAGCATCTAAAGAGATGATCATGTGGTTTTTTTTTTTTTTTCTTTCATGTGTTTATATGGTGGATTACACTGACTGATTTTTGTATTTTGAACCATCCTTGCATCTCCAGGATGAAGCCTATTGATGATGGTGGATGATCTTTTTTATGTGTTCTTGTGGTATTTTGTTGAGTAATTTTACATTTATGTTCATAAGAGAATTGGTTTGTAATTCTCATGCTTTTTTGAATCATGTGTGTTTTGGGTATTAGGGTGGCTGTGGCCTCATAAAATGAATTTGGGAATGTCCCTTTTATTTCTATTTTGTATATTAATTTAAAAAATAGTAAAGTTAATTCTCCTTTGAAAGTCTAGTAGAATTTTGCACTAAAACTTCCTGGCCTTGAACTTTTTTTTTCTTTGGTTGGGAGACTTTTCATGACTTCTACTATTTTCTTGGGGGCTATAGGTCTGTTTAAATTATTTGTCTAATCTTGATTTAACTTTGCTAATTGATTGTTATCAATAAAATTATCCATTTGTTTTATATTTTTCCAATTTTGAGGAGTACAGATTTTTAAAATGACCTGATAGTTGTTTGGATTTCCTAGGTATCTGTTGTTATATCCCCTCCCACTTTGTCTCTGATTTTTTTCAATTCGGATATTCTTCCTCTGCCTTTTAGTTAGTTTGGATAAAGGTTTTTCTATCTTGTTGATTTTACCCTAGAATCAACTCTTTGTGTCATTGATTCATTGTATTGTTCTCTTCGTTTCTATTTTATTGGTTTTAACCCTGAGTTTGATCATTTCCTGCCATCTACTCCTCTTGGATATGCTTGCTTCTTTTTGTTCTAGAGCTGTCAGGTGTGCTATTAAGTTGCTAATATGAGGCCACTCCAGTTCCTTTACCTAGGCACTCTGCACTGCTTTCCTTGTGCCCCATAAGTTTGAGTATGTTGTACATGCATTTTCATTGGGCTCAAGGGAAGTCTTTAATTTTTTGTTTGTCTTGACCCAGAAGTCATTCAGCAGTGCATACACACACACACACACACACACACACACACACACACACACACACACACACATTGGCCTCCTGTCTCTCAGGACTCTGCCAGCAGAAGTTCCATCCCCAGATATGACCCTTTGATCTTGATACTCCAGAACCATGAGCCAAAACAAAGCTTTTCTTTCCTTATAAAATAACCTGCCTTAGGTATTTCAGTATAACAAAACTGAGAAGTTTGACCCATTTCTTAGAGAACATCAGGGAGCCATAGCCTCATAGGATACCAACTAGAAGGTGTTTGACTCATTTCTAGAACACAGATTTGCTTATAGAGAGTGTTGTTCCCATTGAGACATTGTTGTCCAAGGGTATGGGTACAGCTCCCTCTCTATAATCTCAGGGGTTTGTGAAGTTCATTGCTGACAACAGGATCTAGAATCACTTATAAGAAAAATGTCTAGACATGTCTGTCTCCATTTTTCCTAGTCTGTGTCTTGCTTCCTGTCTCTTACAGGAGCATTACATCCTCCTCCTGTCATCGATCTGGGAGCACTGCCTGTGGCCCCTTGGAGGTGGGTCCTTCACTTAAAACCTTAATACGAATAGCAATGCCAAGTATTTCCTTGGGTGAGTTTTACTCATATCATTTTGGCATCTTAGGAATGGTTATAGCTCTCCTTCTCCAACTATTAGAGGAAGAATTACACAAAAGCAGAATACAGTGCTGGAGAGATTCTCAGCCCCAAAGAGCACTGGCCTCCCTTCCAGAGGATGTGACTGATCCCCAGCACCCACGTCAGGCAGTTCACAACCACCTGTGACTTGCAGCTGGACCTCCAAGACCCAGCTGGAGAGACCTAGAAGGGAAGTTTGGACATTTCTCCTAGGAAAGTAGAGATGTTTATGTATTGCTTACCTGAAACATGAATTCTTGCCCTTTTCTGAAAGTCCCTCTGGGACCTGTGTGACTAAGAAATGTGTCCCCCTCCACCTCCTGACAGAATCTGGGCTTGTTTGGAAGGGAGCCGGCTGCAGGGAGCCATGAGCCTTGCAGAGTGGCATGTGGGCTCTTGCATACTCATCAAGCATCCATGGCTATGCAAATAGAGAAGAGGTGGTACCCACAAACCAAGGCTCAGACTCACTCACCTTTCCCTCAAGATGGACCACAGAAGGAATCTTTTCTGGGACTTCTGACCTGGTTGCTAATCATCTGGTTGGTGTCCTTTTGCTCCACCTATATAGTTCATGGGTCAACTTTGGTAGCTTTTTAATTCTCTGGATGTTGGATGGCAAATGTCAGACAAGAGCAGCAGCTTGTGGCGCCCTCTAGTGTCAAAGATCTTGGGTGGTTTTAGGTAGCCAAACCCTTCAATCCTTGAAGCCTTATAGCCTTGTTCAGCCTGTAAAGTAAGGATTCCTCAGCTCTTGGCAATGGGCAGCGTTTTAGCTTTCAGCCCTGGGGTGTCTGAGGCCCTTGGTTCTGTAGTCTGGACAGCTCTTGGGAACACTTCAAGTGCCCAGAGCCTGGGGCAGTTCCTCTCTGACCCTTTACAACTTTCTGTCCTTCAGCTTCCGTCTCCGCCCTCTTTTTGCCTCCACTTCTCTTGTTTCTGACTAGGCTGCTGGCTGCCTCTCACCAATGCTGCTGCTTTGCAGATGTCTGTACAGCCAGATGATCTGCTGTTTTTGCAGCTTGGCCTGCCCACTGCTCAGCAGCACTCCCTGTCAGCTGTCAAGCAGCTGGCTGCTCTGTCACATCTGCAGCCTGGCGTGCCAGCTCTGATGCCTCTGGAGTTGATGCTGCTCCATTGTCTCTCCTACTTCTAGCGTGTGTGTGTGTGTGTGTGTGTGTGTGTGTGTGTGTGTGTGTGTAGCTAGCTCAGCTCACACCGGATATAGGCAAGACCAGTCAAACTAAACATGGTGGCATATGCCTGCACTTGGGAAATGAAGGCAAGATGATAAAAAAATTCATGGTCATCTTTGGCTACATGAAACCTTGTCTCAAACAAACTTACAAACAAAAATAAAATCACATTCAAGGAAAGGTTTTTGGGGGTTTTGTTGCTTTTGGTTTTTTGAGACAGGGTTTCTCTGTATTGCTTTGGAGCCTGTCCTGGAACTGGCTCTGTAGATCAGGCTGGCCTCGAACTCACAGAGATCTGCCTGCCTCTGCCTCCCGCGTGCTGGGACTAAAGGCATGCGCCACCAAAGCCTGGCTCAAGAAAAGGTTTTTATTGGACCCAATGCTGCAATACCAGGGAAGACAGCAAAGGAGGCCATATCAGAGAGCTCATCAAACCAGATTTTGAGGTGTTTCATTCCAGTCATAGCAAACTTGTTATGCAAATAAGATTTGTGTTTGCACCAATCATAACACTGCTTCTTTTCTACCACTCACAGCAGTTCCTTTGCCAGGCCACCAGGACATGTGAGCCACCTCTAGCCTGAGTAGAAAAAATCATGGAGTCACTTGAAGTTCAAATCAACAGTGTGGAATGGTGTGTGTGTGGTGTGTGTGTGTGTGTGTGTGTGTGTGTGCATTTGTTGGACTGACAGCTCTTTGCTCAAAAGAGCTGGGGGAACAGGTCAACAGCAATGGAGTCATATTGCCCCATCCCTATTAATAGGATAAGGATCAAAAGAAAGTGTGCTTAGAAGTCAAAGAACTTATCATTGACATTATCTGTATGTAGTTTCAGTGATGGCTGACAATGCTTGTCACCTGCCAGGTGCCCATGGACAGCTGGGGCCCCTTCCTCTATCAGAACCACATCAGCCCAGGGCAGATAGATGGCAGAACCACCTAAGTAGGGAAATGGCAGCCAGTGGGCGTCTGCCCTCTGGATTACCTGGGGGGGCTGAGATCTTCCGGCCCTGGCTGCCAAGTTTAGTCTTATTTCTTCAAAGGAGTAACGCCTCTCTTCCACTGCCACCAACGCACTTGTCCCCGGAGGCGGTGGGAGCCTGTGACACACCTGTAGGAGCTGTGCAGACATTTCCAGGACACGCCTCACCACCACCTCCCACAGCAAGTCTCCAGCAGGGATAGGGACACATCTGACCCTGTATCTATATGCTTGAATCATTGTACCCTCAAAGTACAGAATATCGTTCAGGACCCCTCAGCTTTCCCTCGGGGTTGACTTCATGAGTACTCCCTCACCCGGGTTCTTTTCCTGGAGTTTTGGAGTCACATCCTATATTCAGTGACATCCACCAGGCAGGGTAGGTGGCTCTGATGCAGGCCTGCTGCATGCCATGCAGATGACTGGTAAGAAGCCAAACTCCCTCAAACATAAACCCTGAGGCCAGACAGGGTGTGAAGATGGGACTTGAACACCTAGGCTCTGAGTTCTTCCTCCCCAGCTTGGAGAGACAGAGCAAGGGCTCCGTGTCTTACATTGTTTCAGCATGCTGGCCTGGGTCCAAGGACCTGATGGTCCCAACTTCCCCTTTCACTTTCTGACCCAGTTACACATCAGGTCAAGTGGGTTCTGCAGCCAGCTCTAGGATGTGAACAGTTGAGTGGGGGCCTTTGGCCACCTTCCAACAGAACACAGGATGTGTGTGGACAGGCTGTCTGCAGAGGCTGTCAACCACAGAACAGAAAGGAGCATAAGGGAATGAGACGCAGGCCAAGGTGTCCACCGGAGAGCATGGTAGTACTGCCGGTGCTGGGCCTGGTGCTGAGTCTTGCCGCTGCACAGTTCAACAAGGAAGTTGTTGTGCGGAGGAACTACAACATGGCCAGGGTGGGCTTCACGAAGAACACCTGTCCTCCCTTGACTGAGTGGAGCACTGGACCTGGAAAAAGGGTGTCTGGGCCACGAGAGACCTTCCCAGCCCCAACTATGATAGCAGCCAGAGGGTTCAGAGGAGCCTGGGAGGAATGAGGCACGGGGAGGGCTGGGAAGGCGAAAGGGGGTCCCAGCTTGGAGCTAGTGTTCAGGGACTCACCCAGGAGTGTGGCCATGGGGGCCAAGCAGCCCCAGGGCTGTACCAGGACTCCCATAACTCAGCCTTTCCTTCCAGATTTCCGGGGTCTGGTGCCCTATTTTTATGGCCTCAAACAACATGACACGCATTGAAGAGAACGGAGACCTGAGGATCTTAATACAGAACATCAATCTCTTAAAGAATGGCAGCCTGAAGTTTAACTTCTTCTTCATGTGCGTGTTGCTGCCCTCCCCCCAAGCTGAAACTAGGGGAGACTGTGTTCCCATGGCTTCATACACTCACACACCTGAACACCTGGGCCAGTGTGTGAGCCGTCACCACCTCTTCCCTTGGGGATCTTCTCTTGGGGGTGCTCTGGCCTGTTGCTGTGTTCTGTCCTCCTCCTGGTGAGAAAAGGTGAAAGGCCTCTTCTGAGCTGGGGAGTTATGGAAGCCAATGTACTAGGGCTTGAGGGCTCGATGACTTTCTGCAGTGACCCAGGCAGCGGGGAGGAGCTGGTGCGTGCTCTAAGTCCCTCCCCTCACTGTCCTCCAGGGTGCAAGGAGAATGTGTAGCTGTGGCCATGGTTTGTGAAAAGACAATGAATAATGGGGAGTTCACCATTGCCTGTAAGTGGAACCCTTGTCCTTCCTGCTCTGACAGCCAGAGGGATCTTTTATGCTGAGGCCTTGCCCACTCTGGTGAGCACTCACCCCAACCCTAAAGCAAGAGCACCCCAGCCTAGCGGCAACTCAGGGGTCCCCAGCCCAGCCCTCTCTCTGGATATCACTAGCCTGGAACTACCAGGGAGGCAGAGTGCTTGTGGGGGCAGCACGCAAAGGTCCATCTTCAGGCAGACAAATAGGTGCCATGAGACCCCTCTACCCACACTTCCATACCGCAGCCTCCTCCTGAGCCAGCACTGGGCCCCCAGACTCCTACTTCCAATGCCTGCTTAACAAAAGCTACATAAGTCACATGGCACTCGGTGGTACCCCAGTGCCCGGACAGAGGGTGTGCTGAGCTATATCTCTATGCAGATGAGGGGGAAAACAAGGTGCTGCTCTTGGAGACTGACTACAGAATGTATGCCACCTTCTACATGGAGAACATCAAGAATGGAACTGAGACCCATGTGCTGGCACTCTATGGTAACCTGACCCCTGTCTGCTTGGAATCCCAGCTACTGGTAGGGGGTCTCCCATGGGCCTTTACACATGATGGAATGGTGCCTTGGGACCCCTCCCCAACTCAAAGTCCCAAATTTGTCCCCAGGACGCATCCCAGAGCTTGACAGGTCTTACCTGAAAAGATTTATAAACACCTGCAAAAATTATGGACTGGATTCACAAAATATCATCAGCTTGACAAACAAAGGTAGGCTCCCTGCTCTGACTCAGAAAGGGTTCAGAGAAGGCAGCACTGCAGCTTGGTGTACCTGGCACAGACACTTGAGGATTGGGTGGGGGTTAGGGGAGGCTCAGCAAGTCATCTGACATCCCCATGTCTCCCCAGAGAACTGCTACGCCAGCCCACAGAAGAACTAGCCAGGCCTTCTGGTATGTGCATTTTGATCTGAATGCAAGACATGCATCACAGAGTGTTGGGAGCTGGGCAGGGTAGTACAGAGCCAGTGTCAGAAGCTGGGGGGAGGCCCACCCAGAGTGACCATAAGCAGCATGCCTCAGAGCTCACACTCTGCCTGTTCCACAGAAGCCAGCTTTTTGTAGAAGATTGTGTGATGTATTCCCAGAATCGGGTTGAGTGGGGCCTTATGTAGTATGTCTTAATTGAGCAGGAAACATGGCCCTGTAGAGCTATGCTAGAAATTGTGTTCAGTAAAGTGTAGAACTTGAGGTTTACTGTCTTGCAGCTCTATGGCCCAAAGACCTGAGATCCAGGCATTGTGGAGCCAGCACTGGGCATCCTCTTCCTGATACTGGCCTGCGGTCACATCTCCCAGTCTTTGCCTCTGTCTTCACATGGCCTTCTGTGACTACATCTCCTCCTCCATCATTAGATTTAAGTCACCCAGGCATCCCAACTGATGTCTCCTGATGTCAGAAGACTCTTGCCAAATAAAATCCTTCCTTTGGTCTCAGCATGAAGACAGGCACATGTATGGGGAAATAGCATTTGGCAGTTTGGGTTCCTTTCTTGGGAATGGCCCTCAGAACATCCCAGAGACTGGCACCAGAGTCACCTCTTAAAGGACACACTCTCGTGAGGTTCTACAAAGACAGCAAGCCTGTAAGGCCTGATATTCTTCAGATGAGCTGAGTCCCTGTCTGACCAGCTCTGGGACTAGACTCCCTGGGGGATTAGCGATAGCAGGCCTATTGCGGTAAATAAGGATCAGGATAAACAAATAGGCCGAATAGATGTTTATTCAGGGAGAAATAACTTACAACCTAGACAGATGAACACCAGGAAATTCAACCCGATCCTCTCCTGTCCGAGTCATGCCAGAAAGAGAGCGCCTTCCTGGCCCCCTCCGACCTCCTTCCTCAGGTCACCTCCGCCCATCGCTCCACCCCCCAATGGGCGTGGTCAGTGCTACAGAAGGACTACCTCACTACACAGGCCAGCTGGGATAAGGCTCTGTTCCACATGTTGGTGAACACACAAGAGACAGAAGTGATATCACGGTGGTTTGTAGGCTGACAGTGACCCTACTGGGCATGTGGCAGAGAGACGTGAAAGCTGTACCCACACAAATGCTCACAGCAGCTTCCTTCATGATCACAGCCTGCAACAGGTGACAGCCTGCAGCAAGCCAGGGGATTGGGTCAGCATAAAAAGAACAATGGCAAACTGTGGGAAAAGGGACAGATTAGGGGACAGTGAGTCAGGAAGAGAAGTGAATGTGGCTATAAATGGCAGCGATATGACCCCAGCTGTGCTGATCAGTACTGTCACTGAAGGACAGAGGCGGTGGATACACAGCCCTACACAACTGATAGAATGCTTAGCACCAAACACACACGTGCACACACTGTCACATGCATACATGAACATGTACATGCTCATATGCTCACACATACACTTATTCACTCATATGCACATGTGAGCAATGCATGTATATATACATATATATGTACAGGATCACTCACATATACACACATATGCATGCACATGTGCACATATACATACATTACATACACATAAGCCCACATGCACATACACATATATACTCATACAGACCCATGCCCACTCACACATGCACACATATCACACAGGCAAACATGCTCATATATACATACACACATGCTCACTCACATATATATATATATATACATATATATATACACACACACACACACGTGCACATACACTCTCTGGCACACACATGTTCACACAAGCAAACATACTCACATATGTACACATGTATGTACATGCACACACATTCACACATTCTTACTTATCATACACACTCATCCCTCCATTACCTTTCAGGGCAGGATTGATAAACCTAGGTCTTGAGCTTGTTGTTGACAAGGGTTACCATGGGGGCGGCTGGGCAAAATGGGGACCACCCTGAATTCCTTCTCATGATGGCATGTGAATCCCAATCCTCTCCAAATAAAAAGTTAAAGTGATAATACGTATGCCCTCTGACTCAACTGACATTCCCTCACCTGTAGTGTACCTTGGCCTGGCTTCCACTGCCTGTCCCAGGCCCTGTCATCAGCCCATTTTTGCTTCTTTCCTGGCAACCCAGGTTCCTCCCAGGTTCCCAAGTCATCTGGATCGAGGTCCACACTTCCTGGAACATTCTGACAAATGCTTCCCCTGCTGTAGGTGAAGGACCCTAGAGGAGCAACTCCCAGCCTCTCGCCAGCCTGTCTGAGGGAGGAGTCCCTGCCCTGGAAGACGCTTGCTGGGCAGACCTGGCTGCTGTTAGCTCTGACAGTGCTCTGTGACGGGTGTAGGATTGCCCTGTGAGGACTCCACACTGCTGAGTCCTCAACATTAGTGATTGCTGGGACAGGAGCCCAGCTGGCTACTTCAAGTTATGGCTTGGGAGGCAGTCTGTCCTGGAGCACTCCAGCTGAGGGGCAGGGGGGCAAGAAGTTTAGTGGCCTTCTGAAGGACGTACCAGCAGGCAGAATGGCTCTGCTGGGTGCGTGGGAGGTGCCCGAGACTCCCAGGCAGCCCAGACTCTGAATGCTTTGGTTATCGAGTGCTGAACCACGGCAGGGACAGATGTGCAGGAAGCCAGCCACATGATCAGGGCCTGGTGGGGAGGGGAGATGCTGCATGTATTAACTTTCTCATACATGCAGCAAAATCAGCCAAAGGAAGTAAGGGTTTATTTGGCTCACAGGGGCACAACTCCTTGTGGTGGAGGAGTGACAGCGGGGACATGAGGCAGCTGTCACACCGCACCCACACTCAGGGAGCAGAGAGAGATGAATGATGGCGTGCATCACCCTTGCTCTTTTTTATTTGGTCTGGGACACCGCCCATGGAATGCTGCCATGGATATGTAGGGCCAGTCTTCCATCTCAAGGAACTTCCTCACAGGCATGCTCAAGGGCTGTTTCCCAGAAGATTATAGAGCCTGTCAAATTGACAATATTGATCATTACAATTGGGGATCAGAATAACAGCTGTCCTGAAAAAATGGTAGGAAGTAGCTAACTAGCACATGCAGAGACTTGCAGACCACTAAGAGACCTTTGTCCCCTCCTAGAGGGCAACATGAAGGACATGAGACCATAGCCAAGTGTCTCCAGGGCCCCGTGTTGTCTTCTGCACACCCTAGGGCTGGTCCTGTCCTATGGATTCTTGCCCCACAACCTCCCAATGGGTAAGGAAACAGGACAAGAATATCTGCATGCCCCATACCACTGAACTCCTAAGATTTCACAGAGAAGAAGGCCCTTGAATTTTGGTTGGATTTATTTCCCATCTTGTATGCATATGGGTGGATACCAATGATTCCAAAGTGGTTACTAACTCCTGTTCACTTGGTCCAACCAGCATAATGTCATCGATATACTACACCAATGTGATACTTTGTGGAAGAGACAGATGATCAAAATCCCTCCTAAGTTATGACAAGAGCTGGTGAGTTAATATATCCTTGAGGTAAAACTGTAAATGTTCACTGCTGGCCTTGCTAACTGAAAGCAAATTGCTTCTGGTGGTCCTTATGGTCAGGTACCTGGAAAAAGGCATTTGCTAGGTCAATAGCTGCTGCATACCATGTCCAGGATAGATGTTAATATGCTCAGATAAGGACACCACATCTGGTACATCAGCTGCAATTAGAGTCACTACTGGATTGAGTTTTCAATAGTCAACTGTCATTCTTCACAATTCATCTGCCTTATGCACAGGCCAGGTAGGAGAGTTAAAGGGAAGTGTAGTGCATATTTCAAGTCCTTGATGGTGGCACTAATTTCTGCAATTCTTCTGGGAATGTTGTGCTATTTTGGATCCATTATTTTCCCTACAAGAGACAACTCTAAAGGCTTATATTTAGCCTTTCCAACCATAATAGCTCTCACTCCACAGTCAGGGAGCCATTGTGAGAATTCTGCCAACTTCTATCCCAATTATACACATTGAGATGAGGGAACTAGACACAGGATGAATTTGGGGACCCAATGGACCTACTATGAGTCAGGCTTCAGCCAAAACTCCATCAATTACCCAACCCCTGTAAGCCCTACTTTAAGTGGAAGGCCACATATTTCTTGGGATTTCCCAAAATCAGCATCAATTCAGAACCAGTATCCAGTAGGCCCAAGAAAGCCTGATTGTTTCCTCCCTTCTATGTTTCCTCCCTTGCCCTAGTAAAAGGCCTTAGGTCCCTCTGGGGAAAGACTCGCAGCAAACCCTTTAGGTGTTTTATCAAGGTCCTTCCTTGGGGGAATTTGACTATGTCTTCATTCAAGGGGTTTTGGGTCTGCAAACTGGCTCAAGTCTTGAAACTGGTTTTACAGGCCAAGTTCTATCTTTTGCCATGATCCAATGTGGCCTTTCTTTCATTTTGAGAATTGTTCTGTTTAGACATATCAAATAAGAACACTGGAGGCTTCTTACTATTTCATGCCTGGAAACACATGGTTGATTAGCCAGTACCAAAAGTCCATACAAATCATGCTACCATAAAGCACTTTGTCTGTGTTGCCCATTATGGGTTGGGTCAGGCGTTATGGACATTGCTTTGTCTATGCTGCCAGTTACGATAATTACCTTGCCTTTGGCAATTCATTGCCGCCACCTGGCCCCTGCTGTTCTGAGGCCCAGTTAAACCCACTGCAGTTAGTTCATCCAACTGAGCAGCAGCGTCTCTGACTCCTAGGTTGACAAAGGAGAAGGGAGACAACAAAGCTCTTCCGGTATGTTGGTCATATAGGGTTTGTGATGGGCATGTCTTCTGGGCCTTCCCACTGTGGAGGATTAGGTTTTACACAGCATGCCCACTCTCTGAGCCTAACACCTTCATCAACACTAAGACAAGGAGATAACAGGCATCTCTAACTCCTTTTCAGTGGGCCATCTATTGACACATGCTTCAGATGACCATTCAGACAAGCCTTTGATATCTTTGTTTTTAACAGTACAAGCTTCCATATTAAACTTAAAATATCTACTCACAGGGCCCATATCAACAGATTCAGCCTGATACAGTTTATGTTCCTTCCACTGTGACAAGGGCTGCATGCTGGCTATGGTGACTCTATTTTGGCACCTCAGATGAACTTTGTCTTGCTGAGTGAAGTGCCAGTAACTGTAAGGGAGCTTAAGAAAAACAATTCCAGGAAGGAAAAACAACTCAAGGATGTGGACTCTTTGCAACAGTCATCCTGACCTCATTATTTTTGCTAATCTCGCATTTTGGCTTGTGTAACTATTTGCTTAACTTTGCAGCCATGGAAGGGAACCCTGGAGACTTTCCAGCCAGGATATGGTTTTCTTGCTTAAATATGGACCCTGAGGAAGGCTCACTATTGTGCCTGGGTCCTGAACACCTGGATGTAGTCACCAGCTGGCTGGAATAAATACTTTCTATAGGTTCGTTTCCAAGGGTTCTTCTCTATGGAACCCCGCAACATCACCAGTACCCACACCCTTAAAATCCATCCCCACACATATTCCCCAGGCTTCTGCTTGAATGAATTAGGAAACTCATTAAGCTCTTTAGTAGTGTAGTGCACCACCTCATGGACCACACTTCCTATCTCCCCTTTGGAGCCTGCTTTGCCTTAAGTCCGGTTATAAGTCTACAGACAGACAAGGAAGGATTAATTCCCTCAGTCAAATGGCAGAAAAGGCAAGAGTGAGGATGTGAGCCCATCTTCTACTGAGGGTGGAGAGACTACTTCCTCAGGTGAGATAAACCCTTGAGAATCTGAGGGTTCAAAGCTCTCAGCTTCAGTGGGATCCCCTCACACATCCCCATCCCAAGTTATAGGACCCCATTCTTTACCAATTAATGCCCTTACTTGAACAGCTGACACCCTCTGAGGCTGAGTCTTGAATTTTCACTGTGTTCAGCCAACCTTATAATGAAGACATCAGCTTTATTTTCCACAACTCGAACTCTGTGGCTGCTGGAGAGAAGATTCTCTTCCCTGGGCACACTTAGAGACTTTTAGATTGCCAAGCAGTGGTGGCACATGCCTGTAATCCCATCATTTGGGAGGCAGAGGCAAGCTGATTTCTGAGAGTTCGAAGCCATCTTGGTCTACAAAACAAATTCCAGGACACAGAGAAACCCTGTCTTGAAAGAAAAGAAAAAGGTAGGAAGAGAAAGAAAGAAAAAAAATAAGAAAATTCTTTAGATTGTTTATATGCATCTAGAGCCAGGTTGTTTGTATTGCTGAGTTCATTTGTTGTCCTTCATTGTATTCTGATATGTTAGAAGTTGGCTATCTTGCCAGGCAGTGGTGGTGCATGCCTTTAGTCCCAGCACTTGGGAAACTGAGGCAGGTGGATCTCTGTGATTTCGAGGCCAGCCTGTTTACAAGATCTAGTTCCAGGACAGCCTCCAAAGCCACAGAGAAACCCTGTCAAACAACCAAAAAAAAAATGGTTAATGGTTAACTTTATCATGGAGCTTGCTTGATGGGATGTGTGTGTGTGTATTTCTTTTATTTGTTGATGAATAAAACACTGATTTGTTGATTGGCCAGGCAGGAAGTATAGGCAGGGCTAGGAGATGCAGATAATTCTGGGAAACATAGGCAGACAGAAATGCCATGTAACCCAACAAAGGAGTAGCAGGTCCTGATCCTTCTCCGGTAAGCCAAGACCACATGGAAATACATAGATTAATAGAAATGGGTTAATAATTAAGACAGAGCTGGCCAATAAGAAGCCCAAGTCACTGGCCAACAGTTTTATAACTAATATGGTGTCCATGTTTTCATCTGGGGCTCAAGGGCTGGTGGGAAAGAAAAGTTTGTGGCAACAGGAGCTCATTCTTTTCCTTTGTTAGTTTATCCAGAGAGGCTAGGAGCAACCAACCAGCAACATCATTTTCCTTATTTTTTCCACAAACTGTCAATAGTTTTATATACAGAATCATCAAATCCATTGTTCCTTCAAGCTCTGGGAATTCTGTTGAAGAGAGGGAGAGAGGATTGTCTGAGGGGTCAAGGTCATCACAAGGGAACTCAAAGAAACAACTAACTTGGGCTCATAGGAGCTCACAGACTCTGGACCGACAGCCAGGGAACCTTTATGGGACCGACCTAGGCCCTCTACATATGTGTGACAGTTGTGCAGCTTGGTCTATTTGTGGGACACCTAGTGGGATCAGGTCTGTCCCTAACACTTGGGCTGGCTTTTGGGAACCTACTCCTCATAGGCTGCCTCGCCCAGCCTCATATAAAGGGAGGAGTTTAGTCCTACCTCAACTTGATGTGTCATGCTTTGTTGACACCCATTGGAGGCCTGCCCCTTTCTGAACAGAAACAGAGGAGGAGTGGATTGGGGGGGGGGAACAGAAGGAGAAGAGAAAGGAGAAACTGCAGTAGGGATATAAGATAAATGAAAAAATGAATAAAAAGAAAAATCCATTGTCCCTCACAACTGGTGAGTCAGAATAATCAAAGTCTGTAAAATAGTTCACACTGTGGGCTTTCAGGGCTCTCCCAGATTCTAGGAAAGGCTTCAGTAACCGTAGGTGTCTGATTGGAAGCCTATCCCAGATACTTTAAAAATTCTTCCTTATACTTGTGTTGCTCTAGAACCACTCCTAGTATCAAACTGTCATTCAGGGTCCTCTGGAGGAATGTATATATGGAATATATTGGAATGGTTACAGGATGTGGTCCAGGTATTTCAGTAATGGCTGTCTACCAACAGAAGATCCAAGTATCCAGTAGACACTCAGTTCTTGAGACTGGCTATCTCAGGCGGTCTTCAGTATGTGCTGAAATCCCGAAGAAGTAGGTTCCAATGCCAGTGAAAGAATAGACTTGCTAATGACACAGAGTACAAGCTGCCTTTTTTCATGTCCTTTAGAGGCTCCCTGCAGAAGGAGGGGAGCAGATTAAAGGTAGATCCTCCCACTTCAAAAGAGCTGGACTAAAAGTGGGTCTTCTCACCAGGTGGTGGTGGCACACATCTTTAATCCCAGTACGCAGGAAGCAGAAGCAGGTTGAACTCTGTGAGTTCGAGGCCAGCCTAGTCTTCATAGTGAGAGCCAGAGCTACACAGAGAAATAGAAAGAGAGAAAAGTGGGTCTCCCCACTTCTAATGCTTTAATTAGGAAAAAATCCCTTACAGGTGTTTTAGTTAATTCCAGATGTAGTCAAATTGACAACCAAGAACAGCCATCACAGGCAGCAGCCCTGGGCCAGTAAGCCCCAACTGTCCACAGAACCAGGAACCCTGAGGATGCTGCCCCTTCTGCTGCTTGGCATTGTTCCGTGGCCTCTGGGCAGAGGAAAGGCCCTCCAAGGAACAGAAGATAGAGCTGATAGAGGAGAAAAGGCAGAGAGGGTTTTTAGCAGAACTCCCAGGATAGAAGGATGCAAAGCCAGGACCAGGTCTGGAAGGGCAGGCTCATTATCCCAGCAGCACCACAGGGATTACCTAAATGATTGTCATGAAAGGACAGAAGTATATAGGACACCTCAGTATTCTCAGCCGGCAGGACCCCTGAAGTGGAGCTAGCTTAGCCAGGGGCACTGGCAGCTGTGTACACTTATCTGGTTTATGTCCAGAAGCAGGGAGTGATCTCTGGTTGGCCATGTTAGGTAGTGATAGTGATGGTGATAATGGTAGTGGTAGTGGTAGTGATAATCCAGCTCTGGCAGACTAGAGTCACACTTCAGGCCAGGCCAGGCCATAAAGCTTGGACCTTGAACATAGCCTTCACAGAGGCTGTAAGAGGAACTCCAAATGCAGCCAGAAGATGTGGAGTGCAGCATTGGCTGTGTTCTTAGAAAGAACTGCACGTTCCTTCTGATCAGTTGCAAAGTTGGTGGCTTGTGCAATGGAGTCAATAGAGCTTGGTACCCAGACCTCCCTTCCTCTCCTGTGTACTCACATTGGCCACCCAAGGGAGCAAGGGAGGCAAGCCAGATTTTAGCCAGTGAATAGGCCAGCCTGAAATCTAGGATCCACCAGTCTGGCCAGCAACTTGCATGCCCCTGGCCACAGTCTAGGTAGCATCAGGAGCCAAATGGATGCAAGAGGAGATGACCTGCCCAAAGGCCCTTTTGGCACCTGCAGCTCTGGGAGCTGCCACAAGGTGGCATTAGCCTCCAACAGCTTAGCCTCGGAGGCCTGGGGGGACACTTCTGTGTTTTATCTAGTCCCTTGAGCATAAAGACTGACAACGTGCTCCCTTGTAGCATGAGTCCAATGTGAGGGGCAATGTGCTCAGAGTTAATAGAGAAGCTGGGTAGCCCAATCCACGCCCCACCATCTCTCAGCCACACCTGTCCCCTGTGCAGTTACCATAGTTAGGCACACTGGGCTGAGCAGCTAAACCCAGGAAGTATGGCATAAAAAGCTATGAATTCAGCACTGGTTGGGATTTATCTTGACTTCGAGGTGGAGGAACTTTTCCCCCCAATGTGCCAAGACCAAAGCCTGGCCAGAAGTGATCTGAATAACCAGTGATCAGCTAAACTCAAATCCCAAATTCCAAGAACATTTAATGATAGCAGGGACATGGGGACAGATGCCCAGCCAGAAGCATCTTTATGTGACTCTCCTCCTTGCAGTGGACTGAAAGGCAGAAGTCAGGGGGCTACCAGACACCCGGGAACTCAGAGGCGGTGAAGTGGGAAAGTGCTGGCACAGCAGGTGGACCACCCCAGCAGCAGCATGGGATCACACGCCAAGACAGGCTCAGAGAAGTTCAGAGTCAGAGCCAGTATGGTCTGCCTAGCCTTGAAGTAGTTAGCTGGGTGAAAGGGGCTCCCACGGGTCCCTTGAGAGGACCTGGCATTGGAAGGACAGTTGACCCAAGGTCCAGGATGGACAGAAGTCTGACCCAGCCCTAGCACCCTCAGGTCTCACTGAGCCTTGTGTTGATATGCCCATCTGCCAATGACTTTGGACCTTCTCCCTTCTCTGATGCTGACACTATGGTACCCTGAGGACCTTTTCTACCCCTTGCAGCCCACCACCCACCCAAGACCCCAGTAAAGCTCCATGGGCAAGTGAGAGGTGCAGAGGAGCCACTGCCTCTGTTCCCAACACTAGTATCAGGCACAGGCCAGGACTACCAGCTCAAATATCACAGTGGCTGCAATGGTGTTTACAGAGAGCAAAGATCACTGGATCTGGTATCTTTGACAAGCCCAGCCTAGCAAGCCAGTACAAGGACTGGACACCAGCTGTAATTCCCTGAAGGGTGTTACTGGGAGCCTACAGGATGCTGGATCTGACCTGAAATTGTGGAGACCCTGGTAAGTTGCAGGGTCAAGAGGTGCGGCTGGACAGGCCAGTGAGAAGGCTAGCAGCCTTCTCCACACAAAGGGCCCAGCAGAGACTCCCAGGAACAGAGTGTGCAGCTTCACCACCCTCCTCATCACAAGATCCTACACCATCATGTTTTCACACTCCTCTACCACGTAAGGGTGTCCACAGGTTCCAGAGTCTAAGATGTGGGTATCTTTGGGGGTCGTTAAGTTAGCCAAAATAGACAGAGTGGTAAGAAGTGGGGCAACCATGAAAACAGGCTTTCAGACAGGGCTCATCAAGATGGGCAGGCCTGATAGATGTTAGGGACATTGCCACCATGCATGCCTTTAAATGAGTGTCAGGTGGGAGAAGAAATCAGAGGTCCCAAGAAAGGAACATAACAATTCATGGTCATGCCAAGACTAACACTTCTCTCTGGGCAGGTGCCTTGGCGTCCCGGGGTGGGACAGCAAATGACCAGAAACTGGCCTCCGAATGTGTTCTTGCCCAGTTCTGGGGGGCATCCTGGTCAGTCGCACTGGGGAAACCTGGTGCAGGCAGGGCTGCCCTCCTCTACCAGTTCCCCTGGCCTAGGCATCCCTTGGGTAGCAGGTGCATCATTCGCCCAGCCTTAAAGACAAGATGTCTAACTCTGTTGGTTCATGTCCCTAGTAGCTGCTTCTCTGGTGCCAAATCTCCTCTGCCACCAACTATGGAGACAGGGAAAAGATGTGGCTACCATGGGTTGGGGGAGAGGGAGAGGCAAACAAATGGAACACTGGTGACTTTTGCAGCATTAACCCTGCCTTACCTGATACCAGAATGGCAGACATGTCATTATTACACATCTGTAGAAACATACATAGAGTTCAAGACTGAGAGCAGCCATGGGTGACAATGACATGCCAATGTAGGCTCACAGATTGTAACAAATGGGCCAGCCTAGTGGGATGTTGGTAACAGGGTAGGCTGTCAAGGTGGCTGTCTGTACATGCTCCTCAGTCTTACTATGAACTTCACCCCAATGCTAGAAATTCACACACACACACACACACACACACACACACACACACACACACACACACACGTCCCCTTCATGCCTCTTCCTGCAAGCTCATCTCAGATCACATCCAGGACCAATCCAGGCCTTCTGGGGTCATCTCAAGGCCCCAGTTTAATCAACCTCAAGTGCTTTTAGCATACAAAGTCACATTTTCACAGTACTACTACCATTCAGGACTTGGAATCTTTGGCTCTGTTAGTTAGACAATGGTAGAGTGGTTAGATAAAAAAAAGCAGTAGATGTAACATGAACAAATACATGGAAGACTTAACATGCAGATGCTCCACACATCTAAACCTGTCCAGCAGAGAAAGAACACACCCTGGGCAGCTCTCAGCATCCTGTTCAGACCACTGAGAGTAAACACGTACCCCAGCATCTCTCCAGCACACCAGAGCACCTGCAGTGCTATAACCCATTGCTGAGGGAAGGCAAGAGTTCAAGGTATGAGCTTGAAGCAGAAACCATGGAGGAACAACGCCTACTGGCTTCCTCACCATGGTTCCTGCTTAGCCAGCATTCATATATGTGATACTGATACTGTACACTACAGCGACATGCAGGTTTGTTGCAGTCCTTATCAAAATCCCAATGGAGGGTCTTCTTTAGGGGGATATAAAATTTCATCCCAATATTCCTATAAAATCCCAAGGAGCTCTGGTTACAAAAAAATCCTTAAAAAATAAAAATTATAACAGGAAAATATCCTGACTTCAAAGTATATCATAAACTGGATTTTTGTGGTGCATGTCTTCAATCCCAGCACTCAGAGGGCAGAGGAAGGCACATCTCTGTTTACCAAAAACCATGTAAACAAAAAGAGCATATTACAAAGCTACAGTGATCAAAGCAGTGTGGTACTGGTAAGACAGATGCCTGAGCCTTTGGGGCAGATCAGGGAGCCCAGAATAAACCAACAAAGGTACTGAGATAAGTCAGTAGGTAAATCTACAAACACTGGGGAATCCCAAACCTATTACATAGGAAAGAGGGAACACTTTTTCCCACCATACCTCCAAACTCACTCAAAATGAGTCAGGCTTAAACTCAAAAGCTGAAGCTATCAAATCCTTAAGACAGCAAGGGAGGGAAAGCTTGTGATTCCAGTTTGTAAGAGGCTTCAAAGGGACAGCACAGCAATAGGAAAGGCCAATCAGATGTCACATAACCGAAAGTTTGAGGCCTCAAAGGATCCTGAAGACAGAGTAAAGAGGCCACAGCCTGGGGCCACACGATGGCTCGGTGGGAAAGGAGCTTGCTGCCAAGCCTGACAACTTTAGTTCAATCCCTAGGACTCATAAGTGGAAAGAAAGGACCAATTTCTATGAGTTCTTCTGACCTCCACATGTGTGGTGTCATACACTGTCTTAGTTAGGGTTTTCTGTTGCTGTGAAGAGGAACCATGCCCATAGCAACTCTTACAAAGAAAACATTTAATTGAGATGATGGCTTACAGTTCCCTAAGTTCATGGCAGGGAGCATGGCAGCGGGCAGGCAGACATGGCACTGGCTATACCTTGATCAGAAGGCAGCAGGAAGTCAACTGACTGTCACACTGATTGAAGCTTGAGAAAAAGACCTCAAAGCCCACCCCCAAAATAGCGCACTTCCTCCAAATAGACCACACCTACTCCAACAAAGCCACACCTCCTAATAATGTCACTCCCTTTGGAGACCATTTTCTTTTAAACCAACACACACACACACACACACACACACACACACACACACACACACACAAAAGACAACTCACAGAATAGGAGAGACTATTTGCAAATCATATCTGATTATTATTGCTATCCAGACTCACCCACACAGCTCCATAATTCCACTCACCATCCATAATTCCAGTTCCAGATTTGTCCCTTTCTTCTGGCCTCTATGACCACTGCATGCATGTGGTGCACAGACATGCCGACATGCATATAAAACTTTCATACACATAAAATAAATAAATCTAAAAACCAAAATAACAAAATTCTGACACATGCTTCAACATGGACGAAGCATGAAGACATTATTACACCAGTCACAAAACACAAATTCAGAAAAAGCAAAAGTTAGAAGTGTGGGTTGGACCAGGCGGTGGTGACACATACCTTTAATCTCAGCACTTGGGGGCAGAGGCAGACAAGTATCTGTGAATGTGAGGCCTGCCTGGTTTACAGAGCAAGTTCCAGGATACAGCCAGGATACAGATAAACCTCATCTCAAAAACAAAACAAATAGTGTGGGCTAGCTGAGGAGATGGTTCAGTTGGCAAACTACTTGATTAGCATTCTCCGAGACCCTGGGTTTGATTCTAGTATTGCATAGACTGGGTGTGGTGCAACTCAGCACTGGAGAGATGGGTGCAGAAAGGTCAACAAAGGTCAACCGCAGCTACAGAGTGAGCTTGAAGCCACCCTAGGATACATGACATACTCTCAAAAAGAAAAGGCAAGCACTCAGGCCAAAGGAAGGAGAAAGGGAGGGAGGGTCTGACAGTTAAGGGAACACACTGAAAACCTGGTATCAGGGGAATTTGCCCTATATGTTTAAATGAATTCTAAAAACAGGACAAAGTAAAGTGTTTAAGAATGCAAGTTGTGCCAAATTTTAAGGAGCATCGAGGTGGCTTCTATAGGGGCTCCCCTGAGGAGGTAGGTGGCAGAAACTGCTGGGCTGCACTCAGCAGCAGACAACTTCAGCAAGAAGTCTCTGTCCTTTGTGTAACAGCTGCAATGTCAAGTGAGTGTGACTTCCAGCAGCAGGCTGGTGGGCTCAACTGCTGCTTGCACGCTGCTTTCTTAATTGAGCAGTTGTCTAAGACACTTGCACATGAGTGCGTGCCCCGCCTCCTCTCTCCTTTAGTTATTCATAATAAAACAAGAGCCACCTGCAGGCCCAAAGCAGTCCAGAAGACAGCCTCACAGGTAGTCTTCTAATTACACTCCTGCTTCTAATTACAGTGGTGCAGGGTGGCATGAGCTGAGGTCATGTCAGGAACAGCACAAGTTGGCACCTGGGGACCAGAACTTTGAGGGAGACTACAAAACCACTGGAACAATCACCTGTCTTGAGTATGAGCTAGTGAGGACATGAACTGCACCCTGCTGATCACCTGCCTCAGGTGGGAATGGCCATAACTGATCACCTGCTTCAGGAGAAGGTATTCCTGACTAACCACCTGCCTCAGGAGCCAGTACCCCTGACTGACCACCCACCTCAGGAGCCGGTACCCCTGGCTGACCACCTTCCTTGGGAGCCAGTACCCCTTCCTTGGGAGCAGGAACCACCTGGCTGACTACCTGCTGTGGTCAGGCACTCTGTGGCAGAAGCAAGTTTGCCATCCTGAAAGCTCCTGAGTCCTGATACCTTGTCTCCTGCCCTGTGATTTCCACAAAGCATGGGGTAGGTGAAATGAAGCAAAGGTTCATGACACTGGGGCTGACAGGCAATGCCATTTTCTGCTACAGCTACAAAGTGCTGGCTGGCTACTTAGGCTAGACAAACTGTCCAGCCCGGTAGCTGTTAGATTTTGTTCTTGGGAGCTGGAGGTGCAGAAACTTCTTTAGGTAGGTGCCAGGGTGCTAACTGCTGTCATCCATGGTGGGTGGTGGCAGCCATACTGAAGGAGGGGTCTTTTGCAGTGCAGCACTTTCCAGAGTTGCTGATGAGGTAACCACAGAAAGCTCAGGGTCTGTTGCATCCTTCAGGATAAAGTACCATCCCCTGCCTCCTCTCAGACTGCATCTGGAAGATGATCCAGACCCTGACCCAAGAGTCCACAAGGAAAAAGGCAGGCCAGCTGGGTTCCAGGCCATCACTGTCACTGTCCACACTGAAAGCTGCCTCCATTGGATGAGAGAGCTAAACCAGGGCCACATAACAGGAAAAGAGCCAAGAGAAGACAGGGTCACAGGCAGGGATGTGGAGAACCCAGACCATCAAGGCAAATGCTTCAAAAGAGGCACAACCAGACTTCCTGATGTCTGGCCACATCACCAGACCACCACATCTGTAAAAACCAGAAAGAACCTAGGGAGCTTCCACCCTAGAAGCCACACTGCAGCCAGGGGTGTCATCCTTGAGTCTCTGTGTCCACTGACCTACAGCCAGGTATGTCACTTGAGCCCCCTGAAAAGTGCTGTGTTTGCCACAAGTCCATAGACCATTTTTCAAGCAACCCCAGGGACCCATCTGGCTGGCTGAAGGCTGTGGGAGGATCTGCAAACAGAGCAGGGGAGAGCACTATGGCACTGATGCTGGAGAATAGCCCCAGGGGGTGGCCTGAAGGCAGGGACAACTGGGGCTCAGGAACCAGGATGTGGCATTTAGCTCCATCTGTGGTAGCAGATACCTGCATCCCAATACAGCATCCAAGGGAAGAGGACCTACCTACAGGAAGGGGAAATATGGCTCAGAATGCATGCATGCATACATCCACGGTGTGCCCCACAACAGACACATACGCATGCCTCCACTTACCTCACAATGCACACACGTTTCTATACATTCACTCTGCCAAAGGACACACCCTGAGCTTCCAAAGGTTCAATGTCTGTTCCTGTGGGTATCTCCCAATTGTGTACGAAACATAAGCAAACCTGGGTCTCACCCCCACCCCTTCTGAGTTCCATATATGAACCTAGCATATCTGCACAAGGGGGACATGGGCCTCACAAAAGCAGGTCCATGTACTGGGGCCTGGGATGAGCCGAGTAGGAGATTCTAGAGTTCTTCAGGGAGAAATGGAGCATCCTACATGGGTTGAGGCCCAGAACCACCAGCAAGAGTATCTGCAGTGGCTGTTCACAGCCTCCTAAGCCCAGCTGGATGACGACCTACTGCAGTCTCAGCTAGCCAGAACAATAATTTGGATAAAAAAAAAAAAGAAAGAAAAAGAGGTGAAGCATGGTTGCACAAGAAGCCACACCTGCACCTACAGAGCCTTACAGTGGACATCATGGCCAAGGCCCTGAGCCAAACAGCCCCATTCCCATGCTCCTTTGTGTATGGGGGGGTCTGGGGTCCCCAACTCTCTTGAAGTACTACTGCTAAGACGACTGTCCTCAGTTCCAGGTCCTGGGGTGGGGCTGTAGTCTCCCATCATCTGAGTGAGGCTGGGCCTCTGTTCATTCTTAACACTAGTCAAGGATGAAGAGATCACCAACATCTTGCAATGGGGTCTACTCCTTATGCACTGTGGGAATTTCTTCAATCCCCTAGTATCTAAGCCATGACTCTGAACAAGTCAAGCCAGGCTCCCTGCCTCTCCTTCCTCAGGTACCACAGTTAAGGCCACATACCTGACCACAGTGGCACCCAAGGTTTAAGAAGTCCAAGAGAGGATTGGCTGCAGAGATGGTTGAACATATCCAGCCTATCTGCTGGGAGGGGTGAGTAGGACCCAGATGGCTAATTCTTCCATGACCTGCCTTGAGGCTGACAAAACCAGACAGAGCAGCAGGCCAGGACCCTGGCTCAGACTCAAGCCACATGCTTGTGAATGGTGGGTCCTATCTAAGGGCAGGGGAGCAGTCACACTGCAGGGCAGGTGCAGATGTTATGCCTCTAAAGACCTTTAATATTCACTCCCCATGGCTGTGATGTGCACACATTATGCCCAATACATGGGTATAAGCATACACTAACATAAATGCAGACACACACACACACACACACACACACACACACACACACACACCAGCATTCATGGGCACACAAATATGCAAGTACCACACACACAAATGCATACGTACATATATGCACACACAAACACACACGCCCGTCTGCCTTAGCATATATAGTGTGCACACAAACACACCCATGGAGATGCACACGTGCAGTACATAATCTTCCAGAAGACACGTGAATTCGGACAATTGGAGTTGACAGATAAACTCAAACAGCAGACAACCAAAGTGAGGTCACAATCCCTGTGCTTGAGAGATCTGATGTGGTCTTGGCACACTGGTAGCCGGGGACCTGGAAGCCACTCTACTTCTGACCAAGGTCTTTGCCCTATAAACCATGGGATTTGGTGATGTCGAGGTCCTGGGTGTGGCAGTGGACAGCTATGCTCAGCACCCATCTAGGTCACAGTGGAACAGCACTTAGGCCCTCCTGGACCACCACGTGACCCTCTCAGCTCCTGGGATGTGAGATGATCTCAGCGCTCACAGCCCCAAAGTGCTTCATCCCACGCCACCTGCTCCTGAGCTTTTGTCTGCAGTGACTCATGGGAATGAATGGAACATTCCACTGACTGTGGGGGCAGCCTGGTGGGAGCTCTGATCTCACGCTCAAGATTCTTAGAAGAATTGAGCTGTGCTGCTCTGGCCCCACAACAGGCACTGATATGGGGGAGGGAGTCCCAGGGACCTGGGGATGTCTCCAGATGCAGACAGCAGGACAAGACCCCAGCCTGCCCAGAACAAAAGATCAGTGCCAATCTTCAGTCTTCCCACAGCAGCACAGTGTGGAGAGTGTGGGCACACACAGAGGGTCCCCAAGGGCCCATGTACAGCAAAGTTTAGAAGTGGCTGGCAGTAAAGGGGAACAAGCTCTTCCCTCCCTCAGGACATGGTGCACTAGGAGAAAAGATACCAGGCTCCCCATGAAAGGTTCCACCCAATCCAAATACCTGATCTGGAGGTGGAGGAAAAGGAGGAGAAGGAGGAAGAGGAGGAGGAGGGTGGCACCTAGTCTCTAGCACCGCTCTGGGAACAAGGCACAGAACTAGGTTATTTAGCGCACCCACCAAGCTGAGAATCTCTCAGAAAGAATCCAGGCAGCTGCCTGTGCTCTGAATGGAGTTGGGGCAATATGCCCAATGAATTGGATTAATTACTCAAAAGCCAGAGGAATTTTGCTTCTGCCAGGAAAACCACTTTCCTCTTTAATACAAATTCCACTCACAGTCCTGCCAGCCTCCCTCAAATTAGACCGCAGCTGCAAACCAAGCCCAAAATACAACACCCAGACAAGGGACAGGGGCACAGGCTACCCACGTGCTTCATGCTGCCCTGGTTCCCCCACCAAGCTGACATAACTAAACTAGCAGGGAAAAAAGTCAGGGAAGATGCTGTCTGCTTCATCCTTCAAGGCCAGGCCAGGGCTGCCAAAATCCAAGTCCCATAGCTCTAGGGGGCCAGCGTGGAGCTCCTGGGAGCTGGGCTCAGGGTCCCCCAAGAAGCTTGGCTCTGCCCTGTCTGTAGGGCTGTTTGTGGCCAGGGTTGGGCCTTCTCTGCCCTCCACCGACCCTGAAAGAAAAAGGAACGTCAGTATGGCAGGCATGCACCCCAGACACTAACAGCACAGGGGCCTCTCACGCCTCTACTGCCTTGCCCTTTGTCCCTCTGTGTGTAGGGAATGTGAACCTGTCTCTCTCCTCCCAGTGGAGGGGGATGAGCCCAACCCTGGTGACCCTACTGTCACTCATGGCAGAAGCCCAGAAGTGTTCCCTCAGCACTGGGCCCTGAAGGCAGTGGAGACATACAGCACATGCCTTGTCTACCACATGTCCTGATGGCCCAGTGGAGCTGACCGAGGGACACTACAGAAAACATCCAGGACTCCACACAGCCACTTCCACATGTGCTCATGCAGTCACACATGGTCACACTTTACCTCTGTCCCTGCCAGTCATCCTGATCATCACCAGACAAGGAGAGGGAGACGACATGGGGACCTTGGGTCAGAGAGCAAGCTGGGCCTGGGCACAATCTCCCTGGTCCTGTCAGGTTGGACACAGGCCCTAGAGCCAGGGCCGGTGTGGGGAAAGGCAGCCTGGGCTCACAGCCCCACTCACCCAACCACCAATCAGGATTGGTGGTCAGCAGAAAGGGTGCTCCATCCACCACGTCGGACCCTGCCCCTGGGGTGTATCTGGAGATGAGAAGATCCCTTAGTGCCCACAAGTGCACCTGGGCAACAGAAACTCAACAAAAACCAATCCCAATCCTGCAAAGGCACTTCTGACTCCACAGACGCTCAGCCTGCCAGGGCCAAGTGTAGAAACCACAGCTACAGGGTGCAGGCCCTAGCCATAGACCTCTGCTGAACAGAGATCTGTGCTAGCTTCTCCAGTCATGGCCTCATCCCTCCCTCTCCCTCCCACACCCCAGCTGGTGTGTGCTCCCCAAACACAAATTTATTTCACCACCAGCCCAAACAAAAGATAATTACAACACAAAAAATGTTTTAGAAACACATATCAGAGAGCCACATGGTGAGTCTGGCTTGGGCCTTCTGCCTGGGCCACCTCTCAATGTGGGGTAGAAGTCAGGACCAGAAGCTTCCACAAGTGGAAAAAGGCAGACTAGTACAGGTGACAGCTGCCACAGACAGGCAGAGAGACAAACGGATGCACCCACCTGGCATCAGGCACAGATGTCAGGACCAAGTTCTCCTCATCCAGCATGCCAGGAGATTCAGTGTCCCTGGCCAGGGATCCCACAGGGTGCAACCCACTGGAAATGATGTCACTTGTCTGGGGGCTGGCTAACTGCCATGAGTGAGGAAGCCAGGGTGAAAGCCCAGGACTCAAGCTGGAAGGCTCTGAATGGAAAGAAGAAAGGTTAGCCCTCCCAGTTTAGGCCAGCCACATGGTTTAGGCCAGCACATGTGGAAGCCAGAACAGGGAACCAAGCAGGGGAGTGTCCGAAGCCAGGTGTCCAACTTCAGGTCAGGGCAGGTTCCTGGAGAAGGTAGTCCCCAGGCCTTGGGTCACTCACATGGGTTCAGATCAGGCGCTCCCCTCAGCACTGCTCCTGTGACCTTGAGCCCTCCCTCAGACCAGCTGCCTATCCTCATGACCCCTATACCTGAGGCTACTTATAAGTTCTGCCCAGCCAACTGATACTTCTAGACACTGCAAATACATATGATGGGAGACAAAACAGCCAGGAAGGGCAAGTGTAAACTGTCATCAGAGGCACCCCACCTGGTGACTCCTGGTACCTACTGACCAGGGCTTGGCATTGGGGAGCAAAACCCCATGTACTGGAGGTATAGGTGGAAAGGCTGCAGGCCTCAGCGTCACCCCAATTTCAGGAGGGCAGAGGTGAGACAGAGTTGCTAGACTCTGGGCACAGGCAAGGCAGCCCCTTCAGCAACAGTGCCAACCATGGCCCACCCATGGAATGACAATGTGCTCTAGGGTTTACCAGAGGGGGAGGAGGGTCTCTCCAGCAGTTCTGACACTCTCCCCATGGCTTGACTCTGGTCCATACCCAGCATCCCACAGCATGGGGGGTCCTGCACCCTGAAAGAATATAAGACATTTAGAAGGAGCTCAGAGCCCTATAGAGCAGAAGAGTCAAACCCCATTCTTCCCAGTGTCCTGAGTCTGCTGACAAGATCACCCCTTGCAATACTGTCACAGCAGGCTCATGGGTACCACTGTAAAGACTCACTGAGTCTTTATACCTCAAAGGGGTGTGAGGGGCTAAGTGCTATTATGCAGCTAAATGTTGTTGTTCAGATAGAGCCTGGGGCCAAGGATGGGGCAGAGGGACACTAACCGAGCTGCAGATGCTTTTGCTATTCCCGAGTCTGGCTTGCTGTCTTCAATCTGATCCGCCAGGGCTACCTGCAAAACGTCACCCTGCCACATGTGCCACATCTCCTGGGAAGGCTGAGGAACCTGAAGTTTAAGTCCACACAAACCAGGCAGAAGCTCAGGGTGGGGAAGCTGCTGTCCTCAGTCCAGCCTCCCCATCAGATGCCCAGGGATTCCCTTGAGCTTGGCCTGGGCCCTGAACAGGGAAGCGTGTGCAGGGATGATGCTTCACTCCTCAAACAGTTCTTGAGTCAGGCTGCATCCACCCAGCAGCTTGGCCACAGGGCCTCAAGTCATCAGAACAGAGTTCACCTCAAGCATAAGCATGGCAAATGTACATGGGACTGTCAATCCGGCAGCAGTCTTGGGATCAAAGGGTAGGAAAAGTCTAACTGCGTGTATCCTTGTCCAGAACTGGGCTTGTGGAGACCCTGAAATCCCCAACACTGGCATCACACATGGGAAACTAACCAATCAAGAGTGTTGGGGAGAGACAGTGGACACTTTCCCCTCTCAGGAGAATACCAACTGGTATGGTTTAGATACATCATGAGGGTGTAGAACACGTGGCCACTTTGGTCTGAAGGATGGGGCCCAAGGGAGCAAGGAGAATGCTACCTACCCCTAAACAAGAATAGTAGATACACTGCAGAAGCCTGACAAGGCCCACAACTTACAGAGAGCTGCTCCCAGTCAGGAGCCATACTGTGGGCAAGCTGGAGGAAGTACACTGCCATCTCCAGGATGGATGCCATGTCCTCTCGCCGGCCATCAAACTGAGGCAGCAGAGCCCGTAGGCGCTCACAGCTCAAGGAGATCCGCCTCCTGCTTCCAGACAAGCAAAAAAAAAAAAAAAAAAAAAAGGTCTAGCCTTCACCAAAAGGGGAAAAGAGCCTCTGGAACCCACCACTGAGCAGCCCCCAAGGCCTCCTGAGCAGCAGGGTCAGCCCTCCAGCAGCCCAAGCCTTTGGGACTGTGACACACAGTTAACTCTTGGCTGAGGGCACGCCCTGGTATGTGTAGGGGTTAATCCAAGTCAGCGGTCTAGCCTCTAG
Organism: Phodopus roborovskii; assembly: GCF_943737965.1. Lineage (NCBI taxonomy): Eukaryota > Metazoa > Chordata > Mammalia > Rodentia > Cricetidae > Phodopus > Phodopus roborovskii. The sequence goes on from NW_026126418.1 coordinate 66,643,389, forward strand.
AGGATGAATACACTTGTCTGTGGACCACCAGGGTTTCAGACCAAAGTAGCTGTAGTGACGCTCCTGCCCTCCTTCCACAAGGCTGAGTTTACTTGGGGATCTGGTATTCATTCTGGCTGATTCAAACGGACAGAACCTGGTTAAACCACAGACCTAAACTCCTCCATCCCTTTCTTTGAAGCACTGTCCATCCTGAGGCTGCCCTCACCTGCGTTCTCTCTCGCTGACCACGTTTCTCCGAAGGCAAGAGCCACAGTCTGCAGCAGCCGCAGGACCTGTGCGGGGGCGCGAGCCCTGTGAGGGAGTCTGTAAGCTGTCCCGAGTCTCAGACTGAGGAGTCCTGCCACAGAAAACAAAGCCAAGACGACCTGTTAACCCCACAAAAGCCACCAGCACCCCACATGGAGAATTAAGCCATTTGGGATGGACGTCTGGAAGGAAGGGGCAGACAGGCCTGGGTCATCAAGGAATACCACCTTGCCAACTCATGACCCCTCCTTGACTCCTCCCCGCCAAGATGGGGTGTTCTGGCCAGCTGTGGGCAAAAAAGGTCTTGGGACCCAACTCTCTCAGAGCCTGTCAATCCACACTGCACCTGCATCCCGTGAAGCCGGAGACTCCATAATCCTCAGAGGTCCGCTCGTGGTCGCTGGACGCCATTGGCACGGAGTTGGAGGGAAGGAAGCAACAAACCGGAAGCCACAAATAACCCCAAGCGCTGCCCGCCAGCCTGCCCTCTCACCCACTCTGCCTACCCCCGGGAGCGCGGCATCTCACCAGCACCTGGAAGCCCGCTCTCACACAAGAGGCTCGCCGCCCCCTCACGCCTGCCCACCTCGTGCTGGGCTTGCCCCGCCCCTCCTCGTGTTTGACTCACTGCCTCACGTGCTGGCCTTCAGGCCACGTGACCTGGCTACAGTCCACGTGGTGGCTTGCAGCCCGGGTTCTGGCCCCTTTGCCAGAAAGTAGCAAAATGGTTCCACCCATCAGGTCTCTAGCGGGTTTCTAGGGGCGTGGCCTGCCAGGTGCCCAGGCCTTTTCTTGCACTTTTGCCAAGAGTTGATTCCTTCCCATTTAAGGTAACTCTGTGTCTACAGCTCTTTGGAGTCCAGCCCTGCCCTCATGAAGCTCACAATCTAGCTAGGAGAGGAAGGCTGGCCCACTGTGTAGATGACACCCATGGGATCCCCGCCAGTCTCAGGAGGTCTACAGCGTGGCCAGGCATGCCCTCCCACATTGTTCCTTCTGGCAGGTGCACAGTTATTACCCACACTACAGGATCACCAGAGCCAAGCGGCACCTGCCCTCCCCTGACTCACCTGGCCTGCCATGGCCAACCTAAAGTGACTGGCTCCACTTACCAGCAAACAACAGAGCTGCCATCATTTAAGCCACATGAGCCCTGGGTCCTGCCCCACACACAACCATACGTGCCAGCCACCTGCATCTTGATTTCTTTATCTGGTCCAGTACCAAGGTTTGGAGACCCCCATCTGGAGCCTGTCATCAAAAGCTCCATCCTAGCCTGCAAGTGTCCCTCATCGAATATTCCTTGGGTGACTGGGGGATGGGAGGGAGGAATAGGAAAGCAGGGAGAGGCCTGAAGGGGTGTGTAGTGGTGGGGGCTGGGTGTTAGAGATGCAGGATCCAGCAGGACTTCTTGGGATGGTTGATGGAGACCACTACACCTGTCCTGGGGAATGGCAAGAATGGGCAGGTAGCACAGCAGAGGAAAGGACATTGCCACAGAGTTGGATCTCTTGCCTCTGTTTCCAGCTGGGGTCCTGGGTGGAACCAAGGGGAAAGGTGGTACTGGGAAGTTGCAGGAGGAGCAGCCGTGTCCCTCTCTTCATCCTTGCTCTGCTCAGGCACCAGGAAAACACATGGTTGGCCCAGCCAGGACTGCAGGACAGTGAAGAGAGCCAGAGGTGCTCACGAGTTCAGGCCATCTTGGTAGAAAAACGAAGCCTTGGACCAAAGTATGTCCCTGATCCTGGGGTGAGGTGTGGAGCAAGAGCCAGAGCTTCATTCCCCACAGAGGGCTACTCTCTCAGCCTAGACACATGGGAGAGGGCCTAGGGCCTGCCCCAAAATGATGTGACAGACTTTGATGATCCCCATGGAAGGCCTTATACCCTCCCTGGGGAGCAGGAGCCTGGGGGTGGTGGTGTTCAGTGAGATGCATGGGAAGATGGAAGGGAGAGGGAACTGGGATTGATATGTAAAATAAGAGTGCTTCTAATTTAAATAAAAAGAAAACAATAATAGTTTAAAAAAGAGAGAGAGAGCCAGGGATCACTCTTTGCACTGGAGGCTCAGAGCAATGGACTAACCTCTGTGATCAAGCCCCAATTAAATGCTTTCTTTTACAAGAGTTGTGTGGCTGTGGTGGCTCTTCACAGCAAGAGACTTGAAGGGTATAAGGTCAGGGGCCAGCATACTGCAGACTCTCCAGTATATCAACCTAGGACCCCGGGAAGAGACTGGGTTAGTGGCCCAGGCTGGAGTGGTTTAACCCCACCCATCTTCTAGGTACCCTGTGGGTCTCATCTCTCCTGCTCCCACCCCTCACTGCCGTGGTGTTGGTTTGGTGAGGATTATTCAAAACACTGGACCCAGAAGGCCCACAGTCAGGTTTCAGGGTGTCTTGTGAATACCCTACCTACCAGAGTGTTGTCCTGCATCACTGGGCTATAGCATCTGAGGGTGGTACTGTACCCACTCCACTCCCTGTTGAAAGGCTCCCATGTGACTGAGGGCTGGGCAGAAGTCACTGTGCTGCCTGAAGTCTACACAGCACCTCAGCCTAGCAGGTTCCTGGCAGTGGTGGGCTAGCTACCTAGGGCACTGGGGCTCTAGGTGCAGGCCTCTACCCACCTGAGCACTGAAGAGGGGGAAGAGGGAGAAAGCTGGCTGGACATAGTAGCATCGTGGTGTTGTCAATGCTTGCCCACTAGTGTCCCACATAAGCTTGAGTCACCCAAGTTAGACCACATAGCTCTGGGGCACCCACTTGTTAAGGGTCTCCTTTTTCGGAGTAAGGAGGCTTTTCAAATCCAGTGATGAAATGAGTGGTTCCCAGCAAAGATGTACGTGAGATATAGAGTCAAGACAGACCCTTGACATTCTTTCAGGTCTTAGTTTGGACCAGACCCTGACAACGCCGTAAGGGTGCGATCGGCAGGGGGCGCGCGCGGCCAGGCGCCTAAACCACTACTACCGGATTTTGTTGTTGTTGTTGCCCCCCACCACCACCACAGTAGCCCGCGTACGTACACACACACACACACACACACACACACACACACACACACACACACACACACACACACACACACACGAGTCTTGGAAGGAAAAATGACTAAGTGTTTCTGGGCAAAAAGAAAAAAGAAAAGAAAGGGGCGATTCCGGTTTCCCGACTCCTGCTCCTGCCTCACCACGGTTCCGCATGTCACTTGAAGACCAGCGCGCATCTGGAAGCATCTGTTGAGAGGCATGCAATGAGGGCTTCACCCACCCGACCTTGTCGAGTTTGGCGATGGCTGATGGCCCCAGGTACCGGCTGCTGCACTCCGCCCTACAGAAGTTAGCACCCTTCCGTGGGAATTCCCGTTGGTTCACCAGGACACCATCCCCTATCCCCTTGTGCCAGGCCTCTCAGTGTCAGGAACCTCTGAAGCTTGGGGAGGAGCCTTTGTTTGGACCGGTCTGCTGGAGCCACATGGGTGCGCTAGATGCCACCGTGGCCTGAACACAGCCATTTCTAGGTGCAGAACCCCGACTGCACAGGCATGGGTGTGGAAGGGGTGCGGAGGGGGGATAAGGTGAGGTGCAGAGAGCACCCCTCCCTCGTAATCCCCTACAAAAAGCGCTCAGTTGCAGGCATGGGGAGAGATGCAATGCATCCCACAAGATGCTTTGCATGAGTAGCAGCACTGGGACCAGAATTTCGCCACACAGAAGGGGATTCCTCAGGGCAGCACCTCCCAGGTACAGCGCCTGGGAAGAGGGTGAGATTGAGCTGTCAGAAGACAGCAGTCAGTGGTGGTTCTCCGCTGGTCATTTCTTCGCGGCTACTGACTGCTGATCCCTTTGAGGAAGGGAGTCAGCCCTTCTAAACCACAGGAACACATAGCTTAACCTACCCAAGTGACCACGAGCATGCAAGACTGGTGCAAAGGCACAGAGTCAACACCAGCACGTGGATGGCATTGACCCTGGTCCTGGTCCTCCCTATTCCCTTCCCCATCCCTTTTCCTCTGCGTGCAGCCAGTCTCTGCTTTTCTGGGGCCAAGCACACCAAAGGCAGGCAGGAGATGCCACTGCTGATGGGGGACTCCGTTTCCCCTGAGTAAAATGAAAGGTGGGGCAGCTGGTCTTTGAGGACCATTCTGGGTGACGGTCTTCAGCTGGGGCTTCTAGGGACACTTCTAGAAGTATTAGACGAGGCATGTGTGGCTGCAGCAAATGCTCTGAATGCAGGCAGTGTCCTTGGGAAGCAGACAACACCTGGCCCTCCCCTGGCTTCTCTGGAGTCAATCAAATAGTGACTGTCAGTTGGAGTAAGCCCAAGAGGGCTCTCTGTGACCTTGCTGTGCCACTTACCTCCAGGATTCGGTGTCACCCTCCCTGGGCATTCAACCTGTCTCACTTCACTGCCTGATCCAGTCTATGTGTGGACACTGTGACCTTGAGGTCTGAGCTTCAGCTCCAGGACTAGTGGCATTTCCACCTGGCACTCCACAAATTCCCAGTCCCACCCTGGGACTGGGCCTCTGTCCCTGCAGAGATTCGCTCTCAAATCTGCAGGGCTGGTGTTAGGCAGGGAGAGCGAGGAGAGGGGAGCCTGGGCGGCCCGAAGCGGACAGAGGCCAGGGGTGGGAAATCTGTGGGCAGATTCCTGTACCAGGCTCACAGGCACAGTGAAGTAGCCCTGTCCTGGATGTACCTCTGTTTTACAGGTGCTGGGAAGTGTGCCGTTCCACCCCCAGCGTCTGCCAGCTCTTATCTACCAGCCCTGTGCCAAAGCTGCTCAGACAAAAGTAGGAGTCCAGAGAGGAGCTCTTGGCCCTTTTGATGGCAACTCTATGCCTAAGCTCCATACTCCCGACCCATCTATAGCCTCTCTGCCTCATCTCAAGGCCCCTGCTGTGTGGCCCCAGGCCCCAGGGACCTCAGGGTCACTAGACATTGTCTTCTTCTGCCATGCCCCTTTTTGTGATTCAGGGTTCTTCTGCCCCAGGTGACAGACACCATGACACAAGGTGGGGCCATGACATTGCTGTCTCCACACCCCACCACCACCACCATCATGGTTTTTCTCTGAGTAGCTCTGGAATTCGCTCCGTAGACCAGGCTGCCATTGAACTTACAGAGATTCACCTGCCTCTGCCTCTGCCTCTGCCTCTGCCTCTGCCTCTGCCTCTGCCTCTGCCTCTGCCTCTGCCTCTGCCTCTGCCTCTGCCTCTGCCTCTGCCTCTGCCTCTGCCTCTGCCTCTGCCTCTGCCTCTGCCTCTGCCTCTGCCTCTGCCTCTGCCTCTGCCTCTGCCTCTGCCTCTGCCTCTGCCTTCCAAACTCTGGGATTAAAGGTTTGTGCCACCCACCGTTGCCTCGACATCTTAAAGCCAGAGAGTTCCCCTCTGCCATTCCAGTGCACTTTCCACCAGAGCTCGGACCTTTCCTGGAACTGTATGTTCTGAACAGCCTGGATCCCAGCCATATTGGGACCCTTTGGGCCCTGAAAACTAAGGGCACAGAACTTGATCCTGGCCTCCAGCCAGTGTACGTGCCTGGCTAGCCCTCTGGGTCTGTTGTTAGGAAGCAATGCCTTCCAGGGCAGCAGGAAGTGTCCCAGGCCCCATGGGAAAAATTCTCGAGGGCCCACATGCAGCTCTGGCTGGCAAGAGGCACAGTCAGACAGCTCTGTGACTGAGTTGGGGGAGCCCAGGATGCCATGGGCATTGGACTTGAACATCAACTCAAGAGAGCAGAGTGAGAGCAGGGGACAGAATGATCCCCAGTGCCAATTGCAGATGTAGCCCAGGTTCTTACTTGGCATACCTGAGAGTAGCTTTGGCCACCGGTGATGTTGCTTGGAAAGTCTGGCATGACATAACCCTGTTCTATTGTCATGACTCATCTGCTCAGAGAAACCCTGAGGTTTCTTGACCTAATTTCCAGAGATGTGGAGAGATTTTTCAGATCTTGTTGCAGGGGCTACCAACCATCAAAGGTGATCCCTCTGTCCTTGTAAACTATTCTGGATTTCTCTGAAAAGGGACAGTCCACATGGATGAGAGGTCTTGCCGAAGAAGAGTTGCCTCCCTGGCCCCCAAAAACACACACTGAGAGTCTACATGACCTCGAACATCTATGTGTGTCAAGTGCCTGCTATACACCCAGTGCGACTGTGTGTAAGGACCAGGAGCAGCCAGGAGCAGCTCACCAGCTCGCTCTAACCATGAGTGTGGGACACAGTATGGGAGGGAGCAAGGGCATCCATCCCCAGCGCTGAACCCGAGAGTTGGACTGGCTCAGGAAACGAAGACAGTGTTCAGTGTTAACAGTTTGAGTAGACAGAAGGAGAGGCTAGAGAGATGGCTGAGTGGTTAAGAGCACTTGCTCTTCTTCCAGAAAAACACCTGTGTTTGATTCCCAGCACCCACATGGTAGTTCATAACCATCTGTAACTCCAGTCCCAATGGACCTGACATCCTCTTCTGCCCTCCACAAGTACCAGGCACACTGTGGTGCAGAGACATGCAGGTAAAAGACACACATAAAAAGAAAATGGAAGAAGAGGGATAAGGAAGGAGAGGGTGAGGCTGAGGCAGGAGGACTGTTTGAGCCCATGAGTTGGAGACATAGTTTAGCAACATATTGATATCCTGTCTCAAAAGGAAGAGGACACAATATGGCTGAACATTATCCAGGACCTGAATAAATGGCACCACCAGTAGACATGCTTCCGTGGAAAGGGGAAATCCCATGATCCCCCCCTCTCCCAAGACAAAGATCTGGACTGCGGAGAGAGAAGGAGAATTAGTCTTCCCCAGGGATGGGCACTCTAACTGGTTATCCAATGCCAGGTGGTCAGCCCTGGAGTCATATACATACAAGCAACACTAAACAGTCTCAGCACGCTGTATCTATATATTTTCCATTTATATATACATTTAACAATAACAACTTAAAGAGGTCATGGATTTGAAAGGGAGGGGTACATGACAAGGATGGCAGGAAGTAAAAGGAGGAAATGATGTGACTTTATCCTAATTTTAAAAACAACAAATATATTTTTTAAAAGAAAGGGACAGAACTGGTCAAAGGGAGGAACCTTTGGGTGGGGCCTCTGGAAAGGGCAGGTCCTCCTCAAGAGGGGCCTATAGCTGCTCCTAGAACAGCGAAGAGGGTGAGACGGGTCAGGAGGATGTCTTCATGGAAACAAAGGTAGCAATAGAGGCTCCTGGTTTTAGGATGGGACCTGTGGGTATCCCCAGGAGCAGAGGGGACAGAGGGGCCTGGAGGCCTCAGGGAGCTGCAATCAGCCCATCCTTCACCAGTCTCAGTAACTGTGTGAATGTGAAAATCACATGGGCCTGCGGGGTTGGAGTGACAGTAACTGCCTTGAGACTTGGTAGTGGCGGTACAGGTCAGCAGTGGTCACAGGGCTGTGCCAGCACCTCTGCTCTCTCCCTGGCATCTGGACAGTGTTATTTTAGGCAGCTCTCTGGGAAAACATCTAGGACACAACATCTGTCTACTTGCTTCTGTGACATAGCTTTTTTAAGAGTACAATTGTCAGTCAGAAGGAGTCAAACATCATTAAGGCTTTTGTCGTATAGACCCTGGAGGTGGGACCAGCTTCATTCTACAAGATCACAGGGCACAGTGGCCTGGATACCAAACAGATGTGGAAGCAACTGGCTCCAGGGCAAGAAGGTTTGATACACACAGCCTGCACCCACATCTTCTGATTTCTTAAGTTTTATCAGTTGTAGAAGGGACAGGATCTTCAAAATACTAGTTTAGAAGCTAGGCATGGTAGTCCATGCTTGTAATCCCAGCACCAGGGAGGTAGAGGCAGGTGGATCTCTATGAGTTCAAGGTTAACCTGGTCTACATAGTGAGTTCTAGGACAACAAAGGCTACATAGACCCTGTCTCAAAACAAAACACATATTAGACTTTTATTTGATAGAGTTAGGTCATATGAGTTTGCTGCTTTTTGCAACTGCCCCTTTGGGTTTTCTTGATCTCTCTAGCAAGTAAGACCACATTCCCAAGGACATCCAGCTTTCCAGGCACAACCAGAGCCAGTGAGAGCAAGGAAGGGGTGCATGTTCAGCAGACCCCAGCGTTAGACCTCGTTCTCTGTGGCTCCCTTACCTTTGGGACTGGTAAGATAGCGTTTGCCATCAAGCCCAATGTCTGAGTTAGGGTTTCTATTACTGTGATAGAATGCAATGACCAAAAGCAACTTGAGGAGGAGACTGTTTATTTCATTTCATGCTTCCAGATAACAGCACATCACTGGGGGAAGCCAGGGCGTGAACTCAAGAAGGCCAAGAACCTGTGGCAAGAACTGAAGCAGATGCTATGCAGGATGCTGCTTATTGGCTCGCTCCTTGCTGCTTGCTTAGCCTGCTTCCTTATACCATCCATTGGTGGCACTACCCACAGTGACCGGGCCTTCCTACATCAGTCATCAATCAGGAAAATGCCCCCACAGGCCTATCTAGTGAGGATATTTTCTTGATCGAGATTCCCTTATCCCAAAAGTCTAACAGGTGAACTTGACATAAAACTTAGCAGGACACCCAACAGTCTGAGTTCAATCCCCAAAATCCACAAGGTAGAAAGAATGACTCCGCAAAGATGTCCTTTGACCACCACATGAGAGCTAGGGCATGTGCATACCCCTCCAAATAAATAAAACAAGTGTCATGAGCCTCCTCATGACTTCTGCCTTTTCCATACCCTTCATGCAGGACCAGGGGTAATGCTACTTCCCAGGCCTGCACAAGACATGTTTCCCTGCAGGTGCCAGGCCTTCTCTCTTCCTTCTGGCTGGTTGACTCAGAAAGAGGCCTCCAGGTGCCACTTTAGACGAGTCTCCAGTCCCAGTGCAGCTCATCTGAGAACTCTGAGCTTTCACTTTGGGGTGAGGAGTGTGCCTCAGGAGCTGTCAGGGAGCAGCCATGGCTAACATGGACACCAAGCCCCTTTCCCTAGGGACAGCTGCCTACCAGCAGCCTAGCAGCTCCAACAACTCTGGCATTTTAACTGTGCACAGGAAGCAGCTAGACTTTCTGCCATGGTCAGCAGAGAGCTGCTGCTGCTTCCCACTCATTGGGCACCAAGCCCAGCACTCAGCTGTCCCCAGCACAGTGACACTGCAGGGTTGCCTTCAGGACTCTCTCAGATGCCTAGTGGGAATGCCCAGGAGCATGCAGGCATGCATGCATAAACAAAAGCATGCATATGCCCATGTGAACACACATGCACATGCATATCCAGGCACACAAAAGCATGTATGTTTGGCTTTGCATATGTATATGCCCACATAAATATAAATCTGTCCATGTGCAATACACATGTGGAAACACACAAAAGATGTTTATATTCACATGTACACATACACACGTGTGTGCATGTGCCCTGTGTGCATACAGTACACCATGCATGTTGCACACACAAGAACATGCATGTACATTTCATGCACATCTCTATGTGCATTCATGTATGTATCTCTGTATAGATACAGATGCACCCATCTCAGGCTTTCTGTCATTCATCCATCTGCAAGCTTCTTGAATGTGATGCCAGTGTGAACAGTGAAAGAATGAATCCCATCAGAGGAAACACTGCCCCCAGATGATGGTCCCGTTCAAGCTCTTCAGATAGTTTGAGCACAGGAATCTCTCAGGGAGAATATTTCCCCTCTGGCTTCATGTGCTAGTTCTGTGAAGCATTCCTTGCCTCCCTCTGAGGCCACCAGGAATTGTGTGGGAGAAGTGTTTATCAATGAGACCAGGCACTTCCAATGACCCCATCTTGGTTTATATAACTGAAAACTGTGTTGCCAGACATGGGGATAGTCTCTGTGTGGCATTCAAACTGAGAATCCAAAGAAATACCCTTGAGGTTCTTCAAAAAAGCAGGCATATCTAGCTTTTGTTTTTGTTGTTAAGACAAGGTCTCACTATGTAACTCTGCTTGGTCAAGAACTCGCTCTGTAGACCAAGCTGGCCTTGAACTGGAAGAGATCTGCTAGGCTCTGCCTCTCAAGTGCTGGGATTGAAGGTGTGCACTGCCACACTTAATAAGAATTCTATCTATGTATCTGTGTGTGGAGGAGGAAGGGGTCATGCTTGGTCGCAAGTGACCTTACCTTCTGATCCTAGTTTTTTTGTTTTTGTTTGTTTGTTTTTTTAACGGTCCCCTAAGAAGAGACCTGTGTCCTTGCAGACTTATCTAGGCTCCTGGGGGAGATATGAGTTCAGAGTAGTCTGGGGCAGAGCTCCTGGCTACTCCTAAGTTATTCCATCCAAGTATCTGTAGCATTGGACCTTATAAATAAAACCATAATGAAAAATACCATGCCCAAGCCTCCTCTGGAATGGGGTGAGGCTGTCTCCATGATACTTCAGGGTAAAAGGGACCCTCTCTGCCACATCGTAATGCGTGGATCCTGGTGATGGTGATGATGCCAGTATGTCCACAAACCCATGCTTCCAACCATGTTATCCGCCAGCTATGTGTCACTGTCCTGTGATTTACCCATCACTAAGGAGGCAGAATGTCTCTGCATTTCCTTATTGAATTCTCTGCTCAACTTTGGACAGCCACCCACACAGCCTGCCTGTCACTTTCTGCTGGGCTGCTTCTCATTCTCTGGCTGTGTGGTCAGCCAGGTATTTTTGTGTCAGTCATTTGTCCTTTCTTTTGTGGATAGTGTCACCCCAGTACAGAAAAGGTTAGGAGTCAGTTCCTCTATGCCTTGGGGGGGTGTATATTAAATAAAAAAAACTTTCCCTATACTAACATTTGTCTGTATTGCCTTCCAATCTTTTCCTTGGCTCGAGGCTATGAAGGAGGTCTGATTTAATTCCGTTCTATCCAATGACAGGCATGCAGCTCTAGGAGCATGGGCTCTGGAGCCAAGAATCTGAACTCAACCACTGACCCTGCCAAGGGCAAGGGAACAGCAGCCAAACAAAACAAGTACTGGGGCTGAACAAACAGCAAGGCTTAGTAAATTACCTGCGCACTCAGCACCTATGTCCCTATCTGCAAGAAGATCATCATCCCCTGGCAGCTATGCCGAGGCCATCACCCACCTTGGCCCTCAGGAACAGTCAGTCCAGTGGTGTCACCCCATCAAAGGTGCTCTGCTGTGTCTTTTGGGATGCCAGCCTCTGAGGGCTACCACCAGTTATAAATCTATGCTGATTGCAGACAAGATGAATCCCTATTTCGTCTTTTCTGAAGACTCCTGTGGCCATTCCTGAGCATATTTTCTTCAGTATGAATTTTCAAAACAGTCTATCAGATTCTGGGAAAACGATGTGCTCTAGGAGTTGGTGAGTACACCATTTGTTGGAGAATAGGCTTGGGACCTGGAGAATCTGATGCTGCCTCCCATTAGGAACAGCTTCCAAGCCACCTGGAGGAAACTGGGGGAGGGGCAGATGGAGCTCTGGTTCAGTTGTCTGTGGCTGCTATTGGAAGGCTCTGTTCCCAGCACCAGTCTCTGGCTCTTTGCTGTTATTGCTTCTGGTTTGTGGGTACCTTGAGGCTTGGCTCCTTTTAGATGGTGGTCCTGATTTATTCTAATTAATTTCCCTCTGATTCCTCTTGGGTTTCTGTGTAAGTGGTTATAGCTATTGTGGACACAACTTCCAAATATCTCCCTTTTCCATTCATACTGTTTCATCTTGGTGTCTGAGCAAGGTGTCCAACAGTAAGCAGCTTCCTTGTGCACCTCATTCAGAGGTTACCGAGTGCCTGATACCTAAGAGGCTTCTCTGTCTCTGCCTTTCCCTGTCTCTCTGTCTCTCTCCCTCTCTCTCTTTTCATCTCATTTGATCCTTTTCCTGACCCCTTGGTGGGGGAAGGGGGAGATAGAGACAAGTCCATCCTGGCCATGATAAAAATTACACTTGGATGCCCAGGGGACAGTGCAGAAATATGTCACAGGTTATATATTGGTTAATATTGTCAATGTGAGAGGATCTAGAATCTACTAGTCTGCGAAAGATTATCTAGATTGTGTCTGCTGACATGAAAGAGCCACTCTAAATAAGAACAGAATCATTCCAATGGTTGGTGTTCTGGACTTAACAAAAGGGAGAAAGCGTTTAATTGGGGCTGGCTTACAGTTCAGAGGTTTAGACCATTGTCATCATGGCAGGAAGCATGGCAGCATACAGGCAGACATGGTGCTGGAGAGGAGCTGAGAGTTCTACATGTTGATCTGCAGGAAACAGGAAGTGAACTGTTCCCCATACAGGGTATAGCTTGAGCATGTGAGACCTCAAAGCCAATCCCCATGTTGACACACTTCCTTCAACAAGGCCATGCTTCCTAATAGTGCCATTTCAAGGCCAACCAATGACTGATCCAGCTTGAGACCCATACCATGGGAGGGAGCCCACCCTGACACTGCCTGGAGGGCCAGGGCCCAGAGGCTAGATGTCCCAGAGACCTAGGACTGAATCAAATATGACTGGCAAAAATAAATAAATAAATAGTCAGTGAAGTGATTCCTAATGATATTCTGCTATACTCATAGACTGATGCCTAGCCTAATTGTTATCTAAAAGGTTTCACTGATGGAAACAGATGTAGAGGCCCACAGCCAAACGTTAGGTGGATGTTGGGGAATCCTGTGAGAGAAGGGGCAGAAGGATTGTGGGAGCCAGAGAGGCCAAGGACACCACAAGAAAACCCAAAGAATCAACTAACGTTAGGTTCACAGGAGCTCACAGAGACTGAACCAACCACCAGGGAGCCTGCATGGGACTGACCTAGGCCCTCTGCACATATGTTGCAGTTGTGTGGCTGGTCCTCTTGTGGGACTCCTAACAGTGGGCATAGGGGCTGTCTCTGACTCTGTTGCCTGCTTTTGGGATCATTTCTTCCTACTGGATTGCTTTGTCCAGTCTCGATGGGAGAGGAGGTACCTAGTCTTACTGCACCTCGATACACTATGGCTAGTCAGTACACATAGGAGGCCTACCCTTTTCTGAAGAGAAGGGAGGAGTGGATTGGGGTGGAAGGAGTAGGAAGGTTGGGGGGATGGACTGGGAGGAGAGGAAGGAGGGGAGCTGTGGACGGGCTGGAAAAATTAATTAATTAATTGAAAACATAGCACACATGACTCTATGGAATCTATACCTATTCAAACCACATTTCACTCCCTGGTCCCCATAGGCTTGTAGTTGTAACATAATGTAAAATGCATTTAATCCAATTTAAAAAGTCCCCATAGTCTATTGAATCTCAACAAGGTTTAAAAGTACAAAGTTCAAAGTCTCTTCTAAGATTCATGTAGTCTCTTAACTAGATTCCCCTATAAAATCAAAATCAAAAAACAGATCACATACTTCCAATACATAACGACACAGGATGGAGGAAAGGAAGAAGTTAGTAAGGAAATACTGGACCAAAGCAAGACTGAAAACCAGCAGGACAAACTCCAAACACTGCATCTCCATGTCTGATGTCAAAATGCTCTTCAGATCTCCAACTCCTTTCAACTTTGTTGACTGCAACACACTTCTTTCTCTTGGGCTGGTTCACTCTCTGTTAACAGCTTTTCTTGACACATATCCCATGACTTCAGTGTCTCCAATATCTTGGGATCTCCAAGGCAATCCAGGGTTCACCTTTATAACTTTACACAGTGACCTCTCTGGCCTCCTCCATGCAGGGACATCCCTACTATACAACTGGATTCAGCAGCTTTCTTTAGTCATGAAGGGAGCTTCCATAATCCCTTTCTTCTATCCTTGACTCTAAAGCTAGAACAACATGGCTGAAGTTGCCAAGTTCTTCTGCTTGCTGGGGTTGGATTATGGCCCCCTTATTCAGTTATATTTTCACCAGCTTTCTGTTTTTGATGGTTTTCTTAACTGCCCAAGCTTAGTTGTCCTAAAACTGGATCTATCAACCAGGCTGGCCTCTGCCTCTGGAGTGCTGGGATTAAAGATATGCACTACCACACTGAACTCTAAGCTTTTCTTTAATTGCTTTTCACAAGTTGGAAGCTTAGCTGGGTGGGTTCTTACCTTAAGATCATCACTCCCTTTAGTACATTAAACACCATGATTTTCTTTCATCTGTTTATCACCTTGAACATAGGACTCAACTCCATTCCACTTCCTGATGCCCTTTTTGTCTTCAAATTGTACATTTTGTAACTTTGCTTTCTCAGCTTGCGCCTTTTCATAGTATATCTTTATAAGAATGACCACTAATAACCACATGATAGAGTCAATATTAAGCTGTTTTGAGATTCTCTCTGCCAATAGAATTCATCCAAATCTCTTCACTTTAGCTTCAGGCAGAATCTTCAGACAAGGGCAAAAAGCAGCCACATTCTTCACCAAAATATCACAAGAATAATCTCTAGGCAACATACTAAAATTCTCTTCTGAAATCTCTTGATCCAGGTCTCCACGGTTCAAATAACCCTCAGCACCACTGTCTTCTTTGTTCCTATGGCCCATTAAACAGTGCTTAAAGCATTCTACAGCTTTCCTAACCCAAAGTCCCAAAAACATGGTCAGACCTCTCACAGCAAATCCACTCCAGTGCTGTGAAGAGATACCATGATCATGACAACTCTTATAAAGGAAAACATTTAATTGGGGCTGGCTTACAGTTTCAAAGGTTTAGTTCATTATCATCATGGTGGGAAGCAGAGCAGCATGCAGGTGTTGGAGAGGTAGCTGAGAGTTCTATATGTTGATCTGCAGTCAACAGGAAGCGAACGTTCCCCCACACTGGATATAGAATTTGAGATCTCAAAGCCCACCCCCACAGTGACACACTTCCTCCAACAAAGCCATACCTCCTAATAGTGTCACTCCCTACAGGTCAAGCATTCAAGTACACGAGTCTAGGGGAGGGTGGGGGGGTGTGTGTGAACACGACGACATAACTATTCAGATCACCACACTGAGAGACCATTGTGTGAAAAGTGAAGGTGAAACCTGAGCTGCAGTGGAGACCCCAGTATGTTGGAGATGCTAGGACCAAGGATATTAGCTGAAGGAAATTGAAAGCTTGGAGTAGAGATGGCCCACAGAAAGACTATGTGTGCTAGAGGCAGCAGACCTAGAAAAGGGTGGCTACCTTTGTACTGCAGCTGATAACATCATGAGCCTTGGATGCCCGTCATGGAGCTACAGGATTTGGTGTGTGTGTGGTGCCCCCCCCCCACTTTCAGACTCATTTTGGTCTGATTGTTCCTTGTATGCTCCCATTCCTCCCTTTTGGAGTGGGAGTGTTTACTGCATGGCATTGTATATTACAAGCATATAACTCTCTTTTTTATTTTATAGGAGTTTGCCTTGAGTCCCAGATGAGACTTAAGCTTTTTTGTTTTTGTTTTGTTTTGTTTTGTTTTGAGACAGGGTTTCTCTGTGTAACAGTCCTGGCTGTCCTGAAACTCACTTTGTAGAACAGGCTGGCCTTGAACTCAGTAAGATCCATCTGCCTCTACATCCCAAGTGCTGGGATTGAAGGTGTGTGCCACCACTGCCTGGGTAGACTTAAGCTTTTAATCAGTTTTGGAACTATTATATACTATGGGGATTTTTAGAGATGGAATAAATCTATTTTACATTATTAAACAGTTGTAAGCCTTTAGGGACAAGAGGAAAAAGGTTTATAGTTTAAAAGTGATGTCAAGTTGACAAGGAGTAGATGTGTGACGGTTAATATTGATTGTCAACTCAACAGGATCTAGAGTCACAGTAGATAACACTCTGAATGTGTCTTAGAGAATTCCTAGGTTAAGTTGATTGAGGTGGCGTAGGCAGCAGATTCCCTGGGCTGGGGGCCCAGATTGAATACAAAAGGAGAAAGTGAACTCAGCACTCACATTTATCTCTCTCTGCTTCCTGACTGGCTGCTATGTGACCAGCTGCCCCACCCTCCTCCTGTCACCATGTCTTCTCCACCATGATGAACTGTGCCCTTCGACTGTGGGCCATAATGAACCTTTCTTTCCTTAAGTTGCTTTTGCCAGGCATTTTGTTACTGACATTAGGATGGTTGTAGCACCAGCACTCCCTGGTCTCTTGCCTAAGCATCCTTGAGCTTCTTACATTCCTGAATCCATATGCCCTCATCTTGTACAGGGCTGGTAACAGTCCTGTTGGGATATTCTCATAATTCTGTGCTACCAGGTGACTCCTGGAGGTGCCTAGCACTGAACACAGCTGCTGAGAAGGCTTCAGAGTCGGGACATGATTTCATGCACAGGAGTGCCCTTCCTGCTGTGAATGCTGGGCTGTGTCCTCTGTGCCCTTGTCTCTCTGGGTGCATCACCTAGACTGGTGACCTAAGACTAAGCTCTCCAAATGGTCTTCCAGATGATCTGGATAGGTTGCCTTAAGACTCAGCTTGAGCTTTGTTCCAAACCAGGAATTGCTGTCATTCACAGAGCAACTCATACTTACCATCCTGTTACTATTCTCCTATTCTACAGTTGCCCGGTGAGGACAAACACCATGGATGCATTCATTTCCAGATGAGGAAAACAATACTCAAGCGAAGGAACTTGCTTAAGGCTACCTACCCAGGCATGGGGTCCCTGAGAGGAGTAGGTAGCTCTCAGCCAGAGCTGACAGGCTTTCTTGGGGGATCAATATTATCCCTTGCTGGCTTTGCCATGACTTGGGGTAGGGGTGGGGTGGGCTATGAGTTTCTGCAAGTTGAACTCTATACTTAAGAGTGGGCTGAGGGCCTGAGATGTGAGCAACTTCTTTGAGCCGCAAAACACTGAATTCTTACAGAAACAGGTAGTTTACTGACAGCCATCTCACACAAGATAGATAAGAAAGATCAACTCTGCATCCCAGCTACCTCCTAGGCTCTCCTGGGGTCATCAGGGAAGAAATGGGAAGCAAATCAGGAAGTGGGTCCCCTTGAGTCCTGGCAGCTGGGCCAGTGCCATGTTCTCAATCCCACCTTTATAGACTCCCCTAGCTGCCCTGCCCTGCACACCCCCAAATTCTCCCCAACACCCCAAGTCCCACTGTCCCCAGTGCCCACACCGTGCAGTGAGCAGAATTTCAACCACATCTCCCCTACCATGGGCACTCTTCCAAGAGGTTCTGGGGCACCTAGCCTGCACAATAGTCACGTTCAAATTCATAGGGTGTGAGGGGGGTAGGCACTGCTGAGGGAGCACAAAGGGAAATGGTGTTGGAAGGTCTGTGGGATGCCCACTCACATTGCCTGCTCACTCAGGTGAGCTCATGCTTCAAGGTTGCAAGGACAGCCTGCCCTTGTCACGCATCCCAAACCACAGCTGGGTGGGGGTGGGGCCAGGTCTCTGGACTCTAGATACATTCCCTTCCTCTGGGGCCCCCTGAAGTAAGCAGAGGTTCCTCCTCCACTTCTGCTGGACCTTTAGGCTAGGAGAGAAAACTCAAAAGAGAGCAGCTCCTAGGGACTTGGTGGTCCCCGGAGGCTTGCCAAAGGAAATATAGCTCTGACCCCTGGCCACATGGTCCCCCACCTGCCAGCACCTCCCCAGGCCCAGTCAGCTTGTGACTAAAAAAAAACAAGCAGCCCTACTGATGCAATTAGGAAAATGTTATTTTTCAAGCATTGCCAGATCCTGGAGGTTGAATCTATGACCTGAGAAACACATGAGTGTTGTCACTGGCGGTCATGGCTTAGGACAGCCATTGAGCATCCCACCTCCTGAGGGAGGGAGTAGCCATACTTATCTTGGGGCTAATAGTGGCGGGAGGGGGATGGGGGAGGTTGGCAGCAGGGAGGACACACACTCTTCCCAGCTTGAGAATGAGAGAGTCCAACCCCTGCCTGAAGCGAATGTTCCCTTCAACTTCTGCCCTCATGCTAAACACACAGCCTGTGACCTACTTTGGACAAACCCCTTCCCCTCAGTCCTTATTTAGAGAGGCTTAAATGGGCCCAGGAGGCTAGCTAGTATGTGAGTGTGAAGTCTGGCTGCCTTCTTGGGCTCTTTGCTCTTCTTAGCTGACCCAAGCAGGTCTGATAATTGTGGATTAGGCATTCTACCTCCTGCATCCTACCATGGGCTGCTGGAAGCCTAGACTGAGAATAGCCTGGGGCTGAAGCTCTCCTAGAAGCTCTGCCATACCAGGTCACAAGAAGCATGGGAATCTGGTTAGGACCGCAGTCCCCGACTTGTGTCAAGGCCCACAGTTCCATCACTGTATGAGTGTGGTGGGTCTGAGCATGTGCTCTCTTGGTATATGTAAGCTGCTCACTGGGTCCAATGTTGTAGGTTGTGGTTTCTACAGGTAGTTAGAGGCTCTTGGTCTTCAGGATAGAGGTGCCCAGCCTGCTGCCCCAGGAGGTGGGGAACTGGAGCCTGGGAGACTCTGCCAGCTACTCTCCAGGAGGTGTGTACCGTGAATATGGATATGGAGGGAGCGTAAGAGAGGAAAAGGTAAAGGGAGGAAAGACTGCTGGTCACTGAGAATGAGACCCTCCTGGTGCACACAGGCTGCCCACCCACATGCTCTGCGTGTCACTACAGCGACTCCCATGATTGGGGTAGGAGGCTATGGAAGTCAGGAGTCGTGGATTTTATCTGTTCTGATTGGTGGCCCTAGAGGGTCTCCTCTTAATCTGCTTCTTGCCACCCAGTAACGAAAGGGGCTGAGAGGAGGCCTTGAGGGGTGTAGATGCGGCCTCCAGAAGCTGAAGAAAGCTGAGCAACTGGCCTTGGAGCTGACTGTGGAGGCGGGGAGGCTTGCCTGGCCCAGGTCCAAGGAAGAGGAGGGCTCCCATGCCAACCCAATCAAGACCAGGGACCGTGGTAAAAGCTGTTCTAGAGTTAGCCATGACCACTTCCATCTCCAAACCTCCACACATCCTGGGGGTGGGAGGAAAAGAACCAGGGCCCAAAGGACCCGGAAGGTGCCCCGCCTCTGTCTAGCCCCGCCCTCGACCCCGCCCCCTGCAGGTGCTCGTCCCGCCCCCCCGGGGGGTCGCGGAGGCCTAGAAGCGGCTGGCGGGGGTCGGCGCGCGTCCGGCTAGGGCGCGGGCGGTGAGGGGGTGCTGCCGTGTGCTGGCAGGCAGCCCTGAAGGGGAAAGTCGGCCGCGGGGACGTGCTTGCTCCTGGACACCGCTGCCAGTCTCAACAATGAACGACCGGGACACGGAGGTGCTGCCCTTGCCGCCGCGGTACCGTTTCCGTGACCTGCTTCTGGGCGACCAGCCATTCCCGAACGATGATAGGTAAATGACGGAGCTGTCCGAGGTGCTGAGTCCCGCATGCACCCCCCCACCCCCACCCTCACCGCCGCAGCGCCCTTCAACTTTCCCGGTTTCCCGGGAAGTTTTGGGTGGACTGGGATTCGGGGCGCATCTCCCTGCAGGGGCCTGGAGCGGGACGTGGATCCCGGTGCTAGCAGGGTCTGAGGCTAAACTGTGCGGGGTGGAGGGAGTAGAGGAGCGAGCTAGCTCTGTCTCCCCATGCACACCTCTCTTAGACTCAACCCCAGCGCACCACTGATTTGGGGACCAGCCAGAACCGGATCCACTAGGGCTGCGGAGCCCCGCAGCCAGGCAGGCAATCACCAGGGGGCGGCGTCCTTCAGGCTCATTTTCAGCATGGTCACATTTTCAGAGTGAAGGTGTTATGACGTTTCCTCACCTCAAATTCTCCTTTGTGCTTAAGCAGGGATCAACAGAATGAGCCTATGGGAATAACTCATAAGTAGAGGGACTTGGCAAGAAGCCAGAAAGAAATATCTCTTTCTGCCTTTTCCCCAAATAACTGTCTTGGGTAAACACTAGTGTTCTCACTGTCAGCCTCAGGGGAGGGGCTTTCAGACCAGCAAGGGAAGGACTCTGGCAGACTGGAGAAGGCTGGCTGGAGAGGAGAAGGATTGTGATTAGGAACTTCTATGTGTCATCTTCCCAAGGCTATGTCACCCTCCCCCTGGACTGGGATGCAGTGTCCCCCAAACAATGTAATTACTTGATTTAGAACAGAAAGCACACCAGCTTGCAAATTGTCAGGACACACACTGAGCACTTAAAACAACCAACTGCTGAAATCACACTGGAAAAGAAATCACTTTTGTGAGTAGACCCGTGTGTGGGGACTATGTGTACAGAGCTAGAGTGCATGTGAAGTTGCTCTGCCTACTGGGAACTATATCCTACCAGACCTCTCCTGGTGTTCAGAGCCATCAATTACACAGAACAGAGCAGAGGGGTGTGTGTGTGTGTGTGTGTGTGTGTGTGTGTGTGTGTGTGTGTAGTTGCGTGCTACTGCTCCTGGTTTAAAGGTGTTTTTATGTTTTGTGCTTTCTTGTCTTTTGAGCCAAGTGCTACAGTAATAGATGAGCCTGTCCAAGAAGGACTGCCCTGGTGGTGGTCTAGTTAGCAATGTCTGCTCAGACAGTGAGAGAGATGGTTGTCTTGGCCCTGCCATCTCTGGGTGGAGACTCTCTTGCTCTGCTGGGACTCTCATAGGGCAGGGCTGGGGCTTTTGTGGGTCCAATTTCCTGTGCTTGACATCTCAAGTCAGCACCCCCTCCCTCATGGGTGCCTACACTGGGATTTGATGAATTCCGGAAAATAGCAGCTGCAGAAGATTCTCCCAGTACTGCGTAAGAAACAGCATCTGTCTCCCCAAAGTGCCTGGGGCTCGGCTGGATAGATGCCAGTGACTGTGGGTGATGTAACTGAAAGACTGTGTGCCTCCCTTTCCAGGCATGGACACTGAAGGTTGTTGTTGTCAGCTGTAGGGTGGCAGCCACAGTCTTCCTGGCAACAATCATCTTCTGCCCCAAGGGGGTGAAAAACTGCACTCAGATCCATGGTACTTTGTTCAGCACTTTTAATGTAAAATATATGAAACATAAATTTTAAGACAGTAGAATTGAACATAACCAGAGCTGGCACAGCCCTTGACTCTCAGAAACCAGAACATGGCCATCATCCTGAAAGATCTCTCTCCCCTTTTAAGTCACCCCTTAGTTCTAAACCCATCTCTGGCTGCTCTAGTATCAGCTGCAGAGAGTGGGTGAGTCTGGCCTCTCACGACCTCCTCATCACAAGCAGGTACTACAGAGATCACAGGTGGGCTGAGATCTTCCCCAGAGTACCTGTGCCCTGTGTTGTACATAGACCCAGCTCCGAGCACAGATTTCAACCTAAGGATGGGGAGGACAGGTGTTGGGAGGTTCCTCCTGCTGGCCTGGTAGTCTTGCCATCACTCCCACTTGAGGAGCCTTGTCCCTTTTCTCCTCATCCCCCGTGCTGTCCCCTCTTCCTTCTGCACCATCATTGACTCTCAAAGTGAAGGATAGGACTGGGGGCACTTCACAAGTATGACTATGAGCCAGGCAGCTGTGCTCTGTGTCTAGGAGAATTTAGTCTGGGATACAAAGGAAGGACAGGCTCCATCTGCCCTACTTTCTCTTAGGAGTTCTCTGGACTAGCAGGTTAAGGTCTTGGGATGACATCTTAGGCTGCAGAAGATGGTTCTTGTGCCAGGATGGTATAGCATAGACCCTCCAGGGCCTAGGGCAGTGGTCTCAGCAAGGGGTCATCTGGGGTAAGAGTGAGATGCCCCGACACAGAACAGGTGCAGATTAGAGGTTTAGCCTCTCCGCACTCTTCCAACCCCTAGTCTTGCCCCACAGCTAGCTCTGCAGGGCAAACATGGGGGGAACTGCCCCCAACTCTTGGCAGGCTATAAACAGGCAGGAAAGACTGTGTGAGTTTCCTGTTCTCCAGAGGAATAAAGCTACTGGTGGTGAGTCACCACAGCCTCGGAGGCCTTAACAGGGACGTTCAGCCACCCACATGGGCAAATTAGGCTACACTGTCAGCCTGGACACTGTTGAGTATACTGAGTACTGCACACAACCCATGAGGGACAGAGTTGAGATCTCACCCACATTGGGAGCCCATTTAACCCTGGGTAAATGCTCACCTTCTGGACTGAGTCTGAGTCCTGGGCTTTCCTAGGGAGCAACAGTCAGAGGGAGCTCGGTGGATCCCGTTCACATCCAAGGTTCTAGGCCCCCTGCTCCTTATGGCATCTTACTGTTCCAGCTCCAGCCATCCAGGGCATCTTAAGGAGGTTGGGTACTCTGTTCACCAGAACTGTCCCTGGTAGTTCCCGGTCTGGGGGTCACAGACTCATATCCTCCCTCTGAATGAGTGAAAACCCCTGAGAGGATGACACACGAAGCCTCAGGCTGTGGTGTTTTAGGAGTGTCTGAATCTCAGAGACTTATCCACGGTCTGTACCAGGAAACCCGGGCTACAGCACCACCACTGGGGCTTTGTCTCCAAGACAATACAGGACAATACCTGGCTGCTCAGAATAGCCAACCGTGGGGAGACGAGACCTACCACTGGCTGGGCTCTAGGCAGGTGAACACAAGTTTGTCCCCAGGTTAGCCTGTTTAGTTCAAGCTTGAGGGGAAGTCTTCAGGGGTCCAAGGTCTGTGCTGTGTCTAGCTCTCAAACGATGGAATGGGCTTCAGCTTACTTCTCTGAGGCAATATCACTGAGTATTTTCTGACAGAACCAGAAAAATCAGGGAGACAGGTATTTCTCTTGTTGCCAGGGCAGAAGGGAACCCCCTCAATTGAGGGCAGAGCCATGGGTGTACAGAGCCTGTGGTGCCCCCTTTCCTACAATGCCAGAATCTGAATTGGGGCAAGGAGCTCTTTGGGGACTGGGCTGGATCCTTCTCATGAGATACAGGTCCTCCACTCAGGTCTCCAAGCTAAAGATTCAGGAAGGATGCCTCAAGGGACAGCCCTGCACTCA
Source organism: Phodopus roborovskii (assembly GCF_943737965.1). Taxonomy (NCBI): domain Eukaryota; kingdom Metazoa; phylum Chordata; class Mammalia; order Rodentia; family Cricetidae; genus Phodopus; species Phodopus roborovskii. The sequence goes on from NW_026126418.1 coordinate 66,666,425, forward strand.
GAACCTCTCACTGCACTTGTTAATGACTGTAGAGTTGGGCTGGGCAGTGCTGCTGATGGGGTGGGGCTGAGCTGGGTGTGGAGAACTCCACTAGGATCATCAGGACTGCCTGACAAGTTCCTTGTTTAGCTGGATGCCCACTAAGTGCCCTCCCTCCCCATCCACTCTTGAATGTGCTTGCCCTTGGGGCCAGAGCCTGGCTCCACATCCCAACCACCCCCACACCTTCCCACGCCCTGTCCTTATCACCACCCTCATCACATTTTTCTCCTTCTACTGGGTATCATCATTCTGAACCACAGCCCCCAGGCTCTGCCACTGCTGGGCAGCCCTGCTTGCACCCATGTCTGGAATCCATTCCAGGACAAGTAGCCAGCTAGCTGCAGCACCTGAGGGGTCTGAAACCAGACTTTGTACATGAAGTCTGGAAGGGGAGCTCTAGGGTGACAGGAGGGATTAGGGGAACCACTGCTTCTCCTTTGGGGTTCCTTGGGTCTTATGACTCCCAGGTTAACCCACATAAGAGGAATAGGCGTCCATATCTGAAATAGGAAGGGAGCTGGCAGGATAGAGGGTGTGGTCTGGCTTGAGCCAAAGTAATGGTGGGTGGGATATGGAGGCCATGCCTGGTCAAGAGTCCAGGAGGACAGAAAGGGTTCGAGAAGGAAACACTGGTGATGAGAATGGAGGCAACAGGCCTCATCAGGACAGGAAGGGCTGGAGCACAGGATCTGAGACTGTATCCTGCTGGGATGGGAACCCCAGAAAGGCCTGGAGCATCCCCACCATGCTCTAAGCTTGAGCTACCCAGTCAGGTGCAGCCTTATGCCTGCTGAGAGCAGACTTCAAGGGAACTGATGGGACAGGAGATGGGAGCTGTCATAGCACAGGGCAGAAGAGGGATGGTGGTAGCTCTGCCAGGTGGGATCAGATTGCAGAGACAGAGTGGTCCTGGAGCAAGCTAAGTGCTTCTGCTCCACTAACTGGCACTGGGTTTCTATCCTTTGTTCCTGCCCAAGGCTTCTGAGCCCAGGGAAACACCAGGCGGTGTCGCCTCCCATGGGGACTTGCATTTAAAATGCCATCTGGGTGCTTCCCTGGCTCTGCACAGGCTTGCCTGATGGGCAGGCCTGGTGCTGTAGCCCTGACTTTCTCTGCACCCTCCTCTGGGCTGGGCTGCTCAGGTAAGGTGAGTGGGTCATTGGAGTCAGAAGGGCCAACTCCCTACGTTCCCAAAGCTAACCCTAGATGTCAGTGTGCACTCCATCCTTCCGTGCCTGTGATACCCTCTTGTGCCTCCTATATGATTGAATCAAGTCCTGGTTTGAGCGTGAAGAATGGGGGCGGGGTCTGTATGGTTCTGGAATGTTTCAGATACGCCCAGGTGTCCCATGCGGAATGCAGGTTGAGACTTCCCTGAGACCAGGGTTCCTCAGCTGTACAAGGGGATGGGGGTTGCTCATGTCTCCACACTTAGCTTTACAGGGGGTCACCTGATCTGTCCCCCTGCTATCTCCTGGGGTCCATAACAAGGAGCAGAGCCTGGGAGGTCATTCCTGGAGCATAGTAAAGGGCAGAGAAGCCAGGTGACCCCTTGACATAGAGTTGCAGCCCCAGGGTTAGCTATACCTTTCTCCTTCTGGTATCCTTGCCTGGTCATGAGCTCTGGGTCTTCAGTCGCCACCCCCAGAACTTGGGCCCTGGAGGCTACAAACAAGAAAAACCAACAGACAGAACAGAATAAGGGACTAGAACACAGGGGATATGAGCAGTGTCAGTGAAGAGTACATTTGTGAGCTAAGAGAGTATGGTCATCACCTTGTAGGGTTATGGGTGCTGAAGAGCACCCTGGGGCCCAGATGCCCATTCATATGAGACAGCTTTTCTCACCACCTAAGTCATACACCAAAAGTAGACTAGTCTAGTCCTGTGCATGCCTTTGATGCCCAGAGACACGCTGAGAAGATGAATCTGGCATCTACAGGGACTGAACACCTCATCTCATCCTCTGAGCCCACTCAACTAGACACATTGCTTGGCCCTCTAAGCCATGTTCTAGACCCACATCCCAGTGACTCGCTTGCATGACTCAAAATTAGATTCCTCCTGAATTAGCATAAAACAGAACCCAGAGGGCTGGTGTGGGGGTGGGGTGGGGGGGCATGGTCCTTTGTGGAGTCACCCAGAGATCATAGTTAGTTGGGAGAGGGACATTGCCATTCCTGGGGATTCCCCATACACCTCTTATAGCCTGTTGTATGTGCCACACTGAGCTCCTCCATTTGAATGCAAGCAGGAGGGAGGATACCTTGAATTTGATCTTTGTCTTTGTCAGCTGTGAGCAGTCATTGAATATTCCTCAGAGGCAGCTTCCAGCACAGACAGTTATTCTCCATCTTGGAGGTCAGAAGTGTCTAACAGATTCCCGGAGGCCAGAAATGTCCAGCAGGTGTTGGTAGGTAGAGCTCTTAGAGTGTGTTGACTATGCTCAAATGTGTCCTCAGGCTTCTCTCCCTACAAGGGCGCTAATCCTGGGATGAGACTCACTTAAGACCTCACTCAACCCCAATTGTCCCTACACCTTCCCATTAGGAATGGGGACTTCAATATAGGAAATTAGGAAGGCATAGGTCAGTCCCTTGTAGGTCTGGCTGCTGCAAAAACGCTGATGGGAACCTCTGAAGGGACTGTGGCTTCAAAGTCATTCAACTTCAGAGCTTGTGCCAGGTCCCCTTGATCCCTAGAGATAGTCTCTACCTGTATTCCCTCCCACAGTAGCACTCATCAGGTGCCCAATGTGCTGGCCCAATACTAACCTTTAATCAGCCACACACATCTGTAACGCTGGGAGATGACTCCGTTGGTAACGTGCTTGTCTTGCAAGTGTGAGGACCTGAGATCAACCCTTAGAAACCACATAAAAAAGGGCAGGTGTGATGACTGGTTCTTAAAGTCTCAATACTGGAAAGCAGAAACAGGGATTCTCTGGCCAGACAGTCTAACCAGTGAGTGACCCTGTCACAAAGGTGGAAAAGTGAAATGTTCCTGTGTATGGTACCAAAGGTCTGTCTGGCTCTACACACATGTGCATGTACATGTATCTACACACATCACACACACACACACACATACACACATCACACACACACACACACACACAACAAACAAACATACAAAAACACAGGGTTGCAAGCATTCATGTGAGCAACAAGTTCTCAGGCTTCTCAGATACATGGTCACTAGTGAGGGACAGGCTCTTAAAAGTAGACGTTGCTGGGGCCACATAGCTGACCAGACTGAGCTGGGTAGGATGGGTGAGGTGCTTCAAGGCAGGCTGAGGACTTGTGTGGGACTCTTCATCACTCTGTGCTGGGCAAGGAAGCCACCACCTAGCAAGTCCAGGCAGATCCAGCTATGCAGAATCCAGGGTACTGTCCCTGGGCCTCAAGCCCCATGAAGTGCTTGGACACTCAGAGACTGAGAACAGAGTCAGTCTGAGCAACTGCATGATGGGGTTCTGAGCCCAGAAGTTTCCTTATCCATATCCTGTTGCTTTAGATATGGGCACAGCCACACCTTCAGGGTCTGGTCCACAAGGGCTCCTGTCTTGCTCCACATCTCCACACACACCCCTCTTCAGCAAGTGTCACTTGGCTCCCCCAGGCAGATAGAGCTCTCTTGCCCCTCAAGGCCCTGACAGACTCAACACAAAGGCCTCATTCTGTCCTACTGTCAACTTGATTAATTTGCATAGGCCTAGCATGGGAAAGAGGTCTGTTTCTATGTCTCCATACTCTTGAGCCTAGCAGTAGCTGTAATATCCTCAGAAAAGGATGTGGCAATGGGCTAGGCAGTTCCTACCCACAGGTACCAGATCAACAACTGTGAGGTACCCACCTCCTTCCCTGCAGTATTACTGTGACACCCAACTTGCCTCATCCACCTGCATTCTTTTGGCAGGAGATAGGGGCCTCTGGAAAGTCAAGGACCACCCATATAGCTAATGGGTCTGCCTGTGACCCTTTCCCAGGTCACTGCCCAAAACCTACAAAAGATGTCCATGGCCTGTTCCTAGGACCAGACACTAAGACCATATGTTACCTTGACTTGAAAAGGAAAAGTGATTCTGTTGGTCGGTTCTGCCTTCCTGGGGTCCCTGGCTGTCGTGAAAGCAGATTTGTGCCTAAATCCCCCTGTAAGCACTCAGCCTGCTGACACCTGGACTCAAAGTTCATGAGACCTTGAACTGACCAAGATGATGATAGTGTGTCCTGTGCTGCTCCCAGCTGTGAGCACAGTAGCTAAATGGCAGCCTCCGACCAAGTGTGATGTTTTCTGGCTGCAAGTGTCTGGTGATCTCTCCATGGGGGGTCAGCTTCTCATCTAGCTACGTGTTCTTCATAAGCTAGACTCCGGGTCTAGGGTCTGCTGGACCAAACTTGCCTGATGTCGGCACCATTGTGATTTGTATGTTGCCTCCGGGCTTGGGTACCCCATTAGAACTGGCCAGATGGCAGTTAGTTACACTTCTCTTTTATCACCACAAGCTCACTATAAGAGCCAGCTCCTCTTCCATGAATCTAAGGGCTTTGGGCCTCTTGTAAACAACTATCCTCACCCATCCTGACATTCCCTCTTCCTTCTTTCTTTTTCTTTTCATTTTTTCTTTCATCCTTCCTTCCCTTCTTTCTTTCTTCCTTTCTCTCTTTCTTTTTTTGAAACAGGGTTTCTCTGTGTATCTCTGGCTGTCCTGTAACTCACTTTGTAAACCAGGCTGGCCTTGAACTCAGAGAGATCCACCTGTCTCTGTCTCCCAAGGGCTGGGTCTAAAGGTGTGTGCCATCATTGCCCTACACCTTCTTATTTCTTGATTTACTCACCTTAGCTTCAATCTGAAAGTGGTACTTGATCATCATGGAGGACTAGTTGTGCACCCAAAAATATAATTCCTTCCAAAGACACCCCCCACTTTTCAATTGCTAGCTGTACTGACTGCTTTTGTGTGTTGACTTGACACAAGCTAGAGTCATCAGAGAGGAAGGAGCCTCAGCTAAGAAAATGCCTCCATGAGATCCAGCTTTAAGGCATTTTCTCAATTAGTGATCAATTTGGAAGGGCCCAACCCATTGTGGGTAGTGCTAAACCTGGGCTGATGGTCCTGAGTTCTATAAGAAAAATAGGCTGTGAAAGCTATGTGAAGCAAGTCAGTAAGCAGCACCCCTCCATGGCAGCTCCTGCCTCCAGATTCCTGCCCTGTTGAGTTCCTATCCTGACTTCCTTCAGTGATGAACAGTCTTAGTGTTTTCTTACAGCAATAGAAACCCTGACTAAGGCACTAGCTCTCAAGTAAGGAAGTTTAATGCAATCCCACTCAGTGACAGAGATAGCTCCTGTATCCTCTCTGAGAATCATTTACTAACTCTGGAGTTACATTCACATGCCATATGTGATGTCATGTGTTAATATCACTGTGCTTATCCTGAGGTCCTCTGACCATATGCTACAGAAGACACTTTGCTAGTGGGATTAAGAGCCTTGTGAGATGGCCTTTAGGATTCTCTAGGTGACCTGATAACATCTAGGGTCTCCTAATGGAGAGACAAGAGGACCAGAGCAGAGTCAGAACTTAATATGATAATGGAAATGAAGGTAATCAGAGACCCCACACTGAGAAACACATGTGGTTACTAGGAGCTGGAAGAGGTAAGAGCTGCCTTGCAACAGATGTGGAGGCTATGAGACTCCTGAACTCAGAGCTGTGAGATTCATACATGTTTTCAGCCAATGAATTTCTAGTCTATAAGCCAGAAGGAAACCTATATAACCTGTATTAGTGATTGTCCCCTCTGATGCTCAGGTGTCCTGACTCTTGAACCCTTCTAGTTGGCCTCCTTCTAACTTTGATAGGTACCCTTCCCCATCTTATGTCCACAGATGTCCTTTGTTTGTCCTTCAAGTTCAGTAGTTGAAGAAGATGCGTATCTGAGTGTACTGGGTCCTGTCACTTATTTTCCTGGAATTTAGTGAATAGCTCTTCCCTCCTTCTATAGTGTTTCTAAATACTAAGTATATTTTAAACACTTGAGGCCATTGGGGACTCTGCCCAGGGGTCCCAAGACCTGTTGGGACAGTTTTCTCCACTCTCAGATGCCTATATCAGTGTCCACCTCTGCCGTATGATCAGAACCATCTGCCTAGTCAGTAACTCCATTTCCAGCCATCCCTTGGATTCAATGTGATTCACTCTCTAATTGTGGGATGATGCCTGGGCCCTCAGGGAGCCTGGGCTTTAAACTCTCTCTCTACTTCAGTATGTGGAGATAAGCATACTTATCTGGTCTCTCAGAGCTCCTTTTATTGAATCTTCTGCTCAGTAAGCTAAGCAGTATTTCTACCCCTAATGGCCAGTTTCCTTTTGGGCAAGGGTTAAGTTTTGCTGACAGCCAGGATCTCTGTCTTTGGAGTCCTTTCTCTCACACTTGGTACAGTATGCATAGTCACACTGCTGTGAAGCTGCTGGCATTGTCCATCCCCATTAATACTGACTCCTTAGCCCCAGTGCCTGACATACACCTTCTACTGCCTGTCTTTATGGAGCCAAGGACTCTGGGGACTTCATATGAATGGAGTACCACAGGACCTGACCTTTTCTGGGTAGCTTGTTTCTCAATACAACATCTATCTCTGCGGTAGCGTGTGGCAGACTCCTTCCCTGCTGAGGCTGGTTGGTGATCGTTCTCATGAACTGACCCATGGTTTGTTCCTTATTGTGCATAGACACTGGGACTCTCTCACCTCTTAGCTGTTATGTAGCCACACCATTTTTGTTTCTTCTCCTTACCCTGTATATGACCGCACTGCCTTTCCAGAAACCCAGAGGTAGGGAGGGCTATGTGTGCCCAGCTCTGGCTCTGCCCTTCTTTTTAGATCTTGTGGAATATGCTTGCCTGGGGTGTCCAGGGAATCCAACTGTGCATTCCCTAAGGCTCCATGCCCCTTTTATGGGGAAAGTCTGAGGGGAATGACCTTATTAAGAGGTTCAGAAATCTCTCCAGCTAGACAACAATGCAAGTTACTTGCTGCCGCCCATATACTACTAGGGAACTGGGAACTGTGGGAAGAACTCTCAGGATTTATGGTTGTCCCAGTTTAGCCTAAAGTGGTAGCCAGGGTGAAGGAGCTGACCCTTTAAGGTTATTTTTCTCTCAAGCAGGGTATCTGCATGCATTCCATGTTCTTGTACACTGCTCTTGGAATTTCTCTCACAGACTTGGGTGACATCTTAGCTGGGTATAGTAGTCCTTGGCTCCTTTCTTTTTCTTCAGTACTTGAATTCTCTGGAATTGTCATCTCTCATTCTTAGTACCCTGCTTTCTGACAGTGTTTTATGGATATATGTGATGCTGGGGTGCTCTGTCCTGGCTGGGGTCTCAGGAATTAGATTCGGTCCCTTTCTTTTTTCCTTCCTTCCTTCCTTCCTTTTTGCCTTTCAAGACATGGTTTCTCTGTGTAGTTCTGTAGACCAGGCTGGCCTCAAACTCACAGAGATCTGCCCGCCTCTGCCTCCCGAATGCTGGCATTAAAGGCAGGATTCTGTCCTTTTCTACATTGATTTATCTACCATGGATCTGGAAGGCTACCCTCCCACGTGGTTGTTACATCACTTGCCCCTACAGAGTTCACCCACAGGAAGCAACTCCAGTTATCTTGGAGCTTCAAATTCTTCCCTATAAGGCAACTTGAAATGTCATCTATATTGGTGTTCCTAAAAAGGAGATCATTTATTCCTTGGTTTCTATGGCATTCATTCCACAGAGCCTCAGAGCTCTAGACTGCCCAACCTGGCACATGACACCCATCTTCTCTCTCTGGCTCACTTCAGACCAGGTTCCCTGACAACTGAACGTTCTCCCCTGTGCCCAGGTGCTAAGGGATGTGGGTCTGCTACTCTTCCCAAACAAGAAATAGCACTGGACTCTGGAACCAGATGTGATAATTGTGCTTAAAATATACCATGGATTTAGCATGGTCCTCCCTACCTGCCTCAGACTCCCCACTATCACCAAGAGGTTCTTCACATACATCATCTCTAAGTCATGCCAGATGACATGTTAGACTCACCCTCTTGTCTGTTTTCAGACTCTAATCAGGGATTTTGATGAACACAGGAAGAAGACCCACTGTCCTCTGAGAAAATAAGCACAGATCATCCACTACAGAGGAGCCACACATGCTGGGGCAAGCAGCTAGGCCTCTGTCTTCTTGTGCTCTGCAGATATGGCATCTGGGCAGCCCACATGTGACTTACTGCTATTTCTCAGCAATGCAAATGTGTTCTCTCTGAACATGGAGCCCTCATCCCTGACACTCGTGCAGCCCTCTACCCTTGCTCCTAGGTGACCATTAGTGCCCAGAAGTCCTTCCAGCACTTTCTCTGCACTGCAGCCTATCCTGGGTTATGCTGTGTCCTGTTATCTCTTAGTCTGATTCCCACACTTCACTGCGAGTCATCCCACAACATGCCCTTGGGGAGTTTCATAGTTCTTTCTTGGGTCCCTGGGAGGGCAAAGGGGCTTCCACCTGCAGGGGTGCTTGGTGGATACAAATGCATCATCATCCCTCTAGGGCCAGCCTGAGCTGTGATGAAGTGCACACATGAATATGTGCCCAGATGCTGAGGGCTGGTTTTAGGAGGAGTTGGGGCTGGAGCAGATAATTGGAAGAGCCAGCAAGGCAATTTTTTTTTAACACAAAAACAATTTTATTCACATTTAAAGGGAAAACCGTGGGGCAAGCAAGCTGTAAAAGTCCCAAGCTGTTGTCATGGGAAGAAAACGGAGAACAGAAGGGGGGAAGTCATGCCATTTAAGGGGGCACAGGGTTCAGACTTATGGCTGACAAGCAGCCATGTAGTGAGGACAGAGGCTTTAGTGAAAGAATAAGGAAACCCAAAATATTGGGGGGAAACACCCAAAGTAATAAGGAAGGCATGCTTAGAAGAGAGAAAGAAAAGAAAAATTACACTTTTCTGGATAATTCAGAATAGTGGACCAGCTTGTGGCCCCACCAGGCTGTTGTCCCAAGCCTCTGTGCTAGTTGAGAACAGGATTCTGGAAAGAGTATAGTATCTCATTAAAGAGTTAATTATTCCACCTGTTTCTTTTGCATGGCCTAAGATAAGCCCATCTTCTTAGGAGTGGTCCCTTAGCAGTCTTTTCTCAAGGACAGTGGTGGCTTAGGTTATGGATACCCTGACGAAGCAGATCATAAACTGTGCCTTGGTTTCCCTCAGCAGCCTGGTCCACTGGTCCTCATGGTTTCTCTCTACCAGAGGCAGATGGCGCAGCCATGTCCCCCAAAGGACTTGATCCCCTAAGTTTTGTCTTATTTTGCCAGGGTATATGGAGGCCCAGCAAAAGCAAGGATGAATGGTCCATCCAATGATGAAGGGATTCAAGAAGGAGGAAAGCAAACCCCCTTTTTGTGAGGTCTGTGATGTAAGTTTGTGGTGGACAAAGAGATCCCGCAGCTGTAGCAGCTGTTCAGGACCAGTGTGCACCAGAGAGACTCCTGTACCCAGCCAGATGTCAGATAGCCAGACTTCCCAGCACAGACACCCATCCACTACAACCCACCTGTCACCTGGCTGAGTCCACCTGCAGCTTCAGCTGTGAAAGGGCTGGGCTGGGCTGGGCTAGAAAAACCCCACCGTGTGGCTGCAGAGGTATCTGAACCAGAAACTCCTCGCCTACTCTGCTCCTTACTGCTTCAGTTTAGTGGGGGAAGGCACTCCATCCCTCAGCTCCTCAGTTTCCCCACTGCGTCCTGCTCAGGTTGTTATGGTTTTCCTTTGGTTTGGTTTAGTGGGAAGGGGGGTGTACAAATGTTTGTGTCTATTCATGTGAGTGTAGGCCTGTGTGTGTGTGTGTGTGTGTGTGTGTGTGTGTGTGTACGTATGCATGTGTCTGAGGAGGCTGGACGTCAACCTTGGTGTCTTCCTCAGACAATTTCTACCTTGGTTTTGTTTGCTTGTTTGTTTTTGTATTCGAGACAAGATCTCTTAGTGGAGTCTGGGCTGCACCAATTTGGTGAGGCCAGTTGGCCAGCAGCCCTTAGGAATTTGCCTCTCTGCTTCCCCAGCTCTCTGATTTTAAGTGTGCAAGTGTACAACTTTTTTTTTTTAATGTGCTGAGAATTGAACACAAGTCCTCCTGCTTGTGTGGCAAGGACTTGAATCACTCTGAGCCACCTCCCCAGCTTCTGCTCAGGTTGTGAGGTCCCCAGGTACCTGGCACAGACAAATACCCTGTATTGAGTTGCCACACACAAGATGGGGATTCAGTGCACTAGCATTCAGCACTCAGTAACTGCCTTTTGTGGGCTGAACAGCTTTGGGATAGGATTAGAGGGTAAGGACCCTGAGTGTCTGCAGGAGGGAAGATGGGTACACACTTACCATTTCCCATCTGACCAGAGGTCTGGGCTCACTTCACTTGGTCAGGCCCTGAGGTAGGGGTTGGAAGATGGGTGGGGCTCTGGGCTTCCTGCCATCCTGAGCAATAGATCGTGGTTCCCAGAACACACAGGAGTACCTTATGATGTGGGTACATGCCCAACAGAGATGGCTGTCTCATCTCTCCACCAGACTTCCTCTGGAGGTGAGCTGCCAAAGGCCACATGAGCTGTCACCTACGCTGCCCTTCCTACATCCCCTCGCTTCAGCGCAGTGACCGTTATCACCATTACTATTACTCCTGGTAGGAGTTGGGGGTAGGACAGAGCTGTACACAGGAACTGTGTCCTCCTTGAGGCATCCAGGTTGTGACAAGAGCCTGGGGCCGACATTGGAGCACCGGGAGCCAAGACGACGCCCTCCCCACCCCGGACCATTCCACTGTGCTGCGCGTTGAGGGTGAGGAGTGCGGTGGTTGCGCCCAGCGCCGCCCCCGCCACAGCCACCCGCGCCAAGCGCTCCCGCAGGATGGCGCGGGCCAAGCTGCCGCGCTCGCCGTCCGAGGGCAAGGCGGGTCCGGGGGACACCCCAGCCGGCGCTGCAGCCCCTGAAGAGCCACACGGGCTCAGTCCCCTGCTGCCTGCCCGCGGCGGAGGCTCCGTAGGCAGCGACGTGGGCCAGAGGTAGGGACGCTTGTGGGACACCAGGACCCCGCGGGAGGGGCTTCGCATTGCTTGCATTTTATCTAGTACTGGCTCTACTCCCCCACGCCTGGCATTGCCTGTAGCCTGGGAAGAGGGCGCCCTGGCGCTCCACCACCCCATGACTGCAGCCTGGCCTGGGGAGACTTAGACCCTGGCCCCTTGCTTAGAGGCTGAACCTAGGGCCCTGCAAGTATGGCCTGGGCTCTAAATCATGTGGCCCTGGCCCACACTGCTCCAGGAAGCCCCACTCCGGTGGGTTCAGCGAGGGACACTATGGAGAGGTAGGCACTTCAGAGGTGAGCAGCTGAGGCCCAGGCAGGCTACATAGCAAACTGGCTGGGGAGCAGTAAAGGCATAGGCATGCTGAGCCCTAGCATGGTTGGGTAAGCAGGATCCAGGAGGCTTTTGCACAAGGGAGCCCACCCTTTTCATCCTCCTGCAAGCTCCAGGCAGGATGTGGCACCCCATTTCATGGATGAGGACACTGAGGTCTCTGCAGCAGCCAATCCCTAGCTGTCACCTGCCTGTGCCAAAATCCCTGCTGCCTGCTGCAGGGGGAATGAAATTAATCAGGCCTGGCCTGGTGTGGGCACATTGTGGGCTCAATGCCTGTTCCGGTAGCGGTTGGGGCAGGGCTGGATGGGACCAGTCGAGGCAACTTCCTGGGCACTGGCTTTGACGATGAACAAGAGTTGGCAGGGCCTTCTGGACAGAGGGATGGTGAAAACCCTGGGTGGGATGCCAGTGCTGGGTCAAGCCTGATGGGTTGGCAGTGGCTGGACCCAACAGATGGCTACTAAGGTGATCAGAGCAACCCCCTTCCTCCCTTGCCTCCCCCGTTTTTGCCAGTTTCCTGCTTCTCACATGGGAAGGCTGATACCACCCTGTTCCCATTTGCCAGAAGTGGTTCTTGCGGAGCCTCCCACAGCTGACGGGCAGCTCAGAGCAAGAGGATAGTTAGTGCTGCTTAAGGCCCTGGGGACCCTTCTTGGCCTCTCCCTCCTCTTAGTGGACACTGTGGGCCAGTGGTCCCAGAAGCTCCCTTCCCAGACTATCTGGCCCCACGGGAGGTGAGCTGTAGGGATGGTAATTCTGCCCAGAGTGCAATGCTCCTGTGACCACCTCTTCCAGGAAGCCCTCCCCCACTTGCACTTCTGCCTGTGGCTGCTCTTGACCCTGTAGACCACACGCTGAGCTGCTGGCCCTTTAACAAGAATGGCCTCTCTCCCTGACTTGCAGGGTCCTTGCTAGCCTCATTCTGCAGAGCAGAGAGAAGGGAGCTGTCCACACAGCTGGGCCCAGGCAGCACCTGGGTCTCTAGCTGGCATCTGAACACATGCTGTGATGAGCATTTGGGATCCAAGGCAGATTCCAGCTGAGGAGGATGGGATAGACTGACACATTAGGAATCGGGTTTACTGAACTTTCCAGGCAAGATCATGGGCCAAGACTTGCCCTTGCCCCTGCCCTATGTCTTGGCTGCTGTCCAGGAAGTTAGAGCCTAGTGCCTATCTGTCACTGGGAAGGCAGTGATGCAGAGAGAGGAGAAAAGTGTCTTGGTGGCCCCATGCATGTCCACAATGGTGGTGTGAACCTGCCCACATAGTCCCTGAAGGACTGCACTTTCTCATAGAGACAGCGGCCTGGTGTCTGTCCCTCTCACCCAACCTGACCCTTCTTTCTGTCTCCTATTGAGGTTTAGAATGGTTAGGAAATGTGAGCTGGGGAGAGGGGGCTCTATTCCAAAGTTTTGAAACCCAGGAAGGGCTGGGTCATTATTGAGCCTCTCAGTGGGTCAGGTGCTGGGGCCCCTCTACACTCCTGTATTCACTGGACTTGAGGCCCTCCCACCTGTCCTCCCTGGGGACCCCCTTCAGTCCCATTTGCTTCCTCAGGGACTGGCTAAGGCGGTGAGGGATGAAAGGAGGGTGCATGCTCAAGGAGAAGTAGCTGGAAGGCCAGGGGGTGGGGCAGAGCCTCTGCATAGGCAGATCAGAGCCACACCTGAGCTGTGCCCATGGGGCTAGGATTGGAGGATAAGTGGAGGGGACAGAAGACAAAGACAGTCCTAGAAACTGTCCCTAGTGGCATATGTTGGGAATCTCCAAGTGACAGGTCACTCGTGTATTTCAGAGTAGGTAGCAGGTCCAAGAGGGCAGGTGTCCTGGAGTGCTGTGGTGACTGTGTTATGGGTAGAAGGCTACAAAATGACCTAGGAGGTGAGCCCAGGGAACAGAGTTTTGGCAACCTGGGCTGGTGGGGTCTCCATATCCCAGGAAGAAGATGCTGCCATGAGGAGTTTCAGGGCCAAGAATTGTCTATCCTTTGGCATCCCCAGGGTCTTAATGTAAGGTGGAGAGGTGGAGAGAGCCAAAGGTGCTGGGATGGAGTTGGGGCAGGGCCTGATGGATGGTGCAGAGGCTTGGCTTGGTCGGGGCCTGCCTGCTTTTCATCCCTAGGCCCCAGAGAACAGCCACTTGCATTTCCATGTCCCCCCCCCACCCCCAAGTCTTCACTGGGGCCACCCCTTTGTGCCTATACCATAGAGAAGCTCTCAGTCTGCTGAGGGAAGACAGCGGGAGAAGGTACCTCCCATCAGAGCACAGTCCAGGAATAGAGTCCGGGGCAAAGGCTCCAGGAATCCGTCTTCCCAATGACACCCCAGCCTACTTCTGACTTGGCTGGTCTGGGATCAACTGTCTACTTCTGAGCTAAGCCTGTCCCATGCTTGCACACCCATCACAATTGACCCACCCCAAAGTCAATTGTTCTGAGAACTAAGACCCTTGCCTCATGGCTTTGTGACCTATCCCCAGGAATTTCCAGTCCCCGTGTCTTCAACCTTCTTCCCAGCCAACACATGTCTGCCTTGATCCTGTACTCTAAGACCCATCTTGACACCTCTAGACACCATCTGCTTCTTTACCGTTCACTACCTCAATAGGGGCATGGCTTCATACTCAAGTCTCTCAATAGCTAGCCAAACTTTGGGTCCATTTCATTCCTAGGCTCCTTACCTGACCATCAAGTGTCAGTGACATCACCTCCCCCAAAGGCTGAGGCCTTCATGAGGCAACTTCTTAGGCTCACACATTGTCTTGATATCCTCCTGGGAAGTCCACAGCCTTTCGGTCCAGCTGCAGGGAACAGAATCTCTCCCCATCCCTAGCTTCCTGGGCTCAGGAGGTGAAACCGGGGATCTTCCTTGCTGGGATGTCCTTGTTTTCCATGTCCAGAACATCATGGACCCCACAACCCTTCAGGACCATGGATGGACCCTATCCTGCATTCACACAGCTCCCCTAACCCTTTCCAGGCTCCCAAGTGCCTCACCCCCTTCTCTGACAGTTGGACACACCCTAGCTTTACACACCACACCCCAAGACCCCTCTGGGGCTTGCTTCAGTTGATACCCTATTGCTTCTGCAGTTTCCAGTTTGTTCTGCTCTCTCCCCCTTCCTGGTATGCTGATCCGGGCAGTGGTTTATCCTCTTGAAATATATGTGGATATCGGGCTCAGGTATGGAGTACACTCCTTCCTGGTCCCTCTAGTGGATTCAGGTTTCCTTTTTTACTTGTGTTGAGTTTGTGGGGGCTGTCACAGAGCTTGGGGTGGAAGCCATATAACTTGATTTCCTCATGGTTTGGGAGCTGGATGTGGGCGGGCTGCTCCAGGCCTCTCCCACACTCAAGCTATCCTCCCAGGTAGTCACAAAGTCTCCCCTCTCTGTGGATTGAGACTTGAACTCTTCCTACAAGGATACTAGCCAGTATGTGTGGGGTCCACCCATAGGACCCCATTTCAACTTAATTTCTGCAATTTTTTCCTAATATAGTTAAGTTATACCCTGATCTACCAGGGGCCATGGCTATAGCCATGTAAATCTGGGGGATACAACCCAGTGAAGTTTATTATAGGAACCATCTTGACATGAAATTAATTATCTGGATACCCATAAGCATCCCCTAAGAATCACTGTTCATAGGGTAAAGAGAGAAGTGGACCCACCCCCAATACCCTGCCCTTCCATTAGCCCAGAGGAGTTTTAAGAAGGTGCCTAGCTGAACTTGACCCTTTATGGTTCAAGTCAGGTATGCCTGTGTCTATCCAGAGGCTCCTGTGGGGATCCCCAGGCTCTAAAGAAAGCAACAGGCTATGGGCAGAGAGAGGAATCCAGATTGTAGCCCTCATTCATCCTATGCCCAAGCTCCTTAGGGCTGTCATGCTGATAAGGGAGGCATAGTGGTACCTTGGTCACTAGTTGCAGGCATTGGTCAAGCCAGGCCTTCTTGGGTTTAGCTATTCCAAGTGAACCTGCCTTCATTCCCACCACTGCCTGCCTCTGCGGCTCTTCTGGCAGGTAGCTCAGGTGACCAACCTCATATTCCCTGGCACCAACCCTTGGCAGGGTTTGCATCAGCCAATGATGCCCTGCCCCTTACACACAGGCCATTGCCTTTAAGGGGAATATCTGAACCAAGGAGCATTGCAGGGGGGAGGGACTGCCCGGACAGTGGGGATGTGGTCTCTTCAGAATACAGGGGAGTCACCTTGTCCCAGCCTCAGCCACTCCATGTATGCAACACGGCTCAGGAGCCCAGATGGTGCCCATGCAGAAGAGGGTTGGTTTGACCTAGGGAGCAGCAACCTAGATTGTGACCAGATCTGGATTGTAAGCAGGTCTGATCCTCCATGCTAGGTACCACATGATCCTATTCTCATTGTAGCAAGCCACAACTCTGCCAGGCTGTTCACACCCTCATCTTGGACCTTGAAGCAGAGCTGGGGCCAGGAAGGGAATTTCAGCTACACAAAGAGGCAAAGGCATTTGGAAGCTCCCAGGAACCCCCAAACTTCACACCCTATTAAACCTGTGCAGAGCTGCCCAGCCATTGCCCTACCAGTGGGGACCTTGACTTTGTCAAGCATATGTTCATCCCTCACCTTGTCCACCTAGGGACCAGAAGGGACCATATATTGGAATGTAAAGAAGAATCCTGGCCTCACAGAGGTTCCAACACAGTTTGTATGGGATGCTTCCTGAGCTATTCAGTGATCTCTGATGAATCTTTGTTTTCT
The DNA here is from genome assembly GCF_943737965.1 of Phodopus roborovskii. NCBI lineage: Eukaryota > Metazoa > Chordata > Mammalia > Rodentia > Cricetidae > Phodopus > Phodopus roborovskii. The sequence continues at coordinate 66,682,662 of NW_026126418.1, forward strand.
TGCCTGGAAAATAGTTGCTTTGAGAGACCCCACTGAAGTCTTTGGTTGGAAGAGCTGGCCCAGAACTGCATGCAGTCAGCACACAACCGGTACTCCAGAGCTGCTGACCCCTATCATCCTGACTCTGAGCTCCCTCTCCATGGCAGGCTAGTTTAGGGAAACTCGAGGTCAGATTGTCTAGAGCTGGCCAGGAAGAGGAGTGCAGTTTAGTGACTGAGAAACACCCGCTCCCAGTCCTGGCCTGCCCAGCTACAGGAAACCAAGAGACAGGCCATCCAACTGTGCCCAACTGTGACCCTGAATAGGGACTACTCAGTTGTCTTCAGCTTCTCAGTTACCGAGCTACTGAAAGGGCCATTGCTGGACACAGAGTCACAAAGAGGCCTGAGACAGTACAGTCTTAACATTGAATTGGGAGAGAGGCAGATCTTTGTCTCTTGGCTAAAGGTAGGGCCCCATCCTCATTGTGGCTGCCACTCCCTCTGGCCAGAGTGCAGAGCTTGCATGTGCCAGCATCTGTGGCCTCTGTTGCTTTTTCCAGTTCTGAGGAGTAGGCCTGGCTTCTACTTGCCTTGCATGTAAGGCTGCCTGCCCTGACACTACCTGTCATGCCTGGGATTGACATTGGTTACAGGCGTGTGTGCTTCTGGCATACCCCATTGCTCTGGGATACTGCCTGGAGTCCTAATATGTACTGGAGTCCCATCCACCTGCTGTGTTGATGTGTCCACTCTGTCTCCAGGGTTCATGTGGAAGATTTCAGCCTGGACTCTTCCCTTTCTCAGTAAGTGATTCACAGGGGAGGGACTGTCGCAGGGACAGATGTATCCTCATACCCCTGAGAACCAGACCCACAGGAAAGACTACTCTTGCCCAGTACCAAGGGCCAAGAACCAGGCAGAAACATGACAGTGTTGGTCAGCACTTCCCATGACCAGCAGGTGGTCCTGCTCCTGGGGGGCTGGGGCTGAAGACACATGATTAATGGTCCCTTTGGGAAGAATCTGCATCAGGAAATGGGCTCCCCAGAGGTGGATGCCTGTCTTAGTTACTTGTCTATTGCTGTGATAAAACACCACAACCAAGGTAACTTATGGAAGAGTTGCCGGGATTACAGTTTCAGAGGGCAGAATTCCAAGGAAGCTCCCTCACCAGGGGAGTTAGTTTGAGAAGCCAGTGCCCATTTTCCCAGGCCACACTGGATTCCTTCTCTCAGTTTCCCAGGTGGAAATGAGGACCCATACTTGGCCAGCCCAACTCTGCTGCCTGCCCCCAGGCTCCAGGGAACTGAGGCCTGGAGCATTAAAGGGGGGGGGGGACTTCCAGGGGAGCTTGACTAAGTCAGCAGTGAGAAGCTAGGAAAGCTGTGAGTCCCACCTGGTCCTTCAAGAAGGATCCAGAGCCATAGGAGGGCACCACAAATGGAGTTCTACTGAGCTCCCCTGGGGATTATGAAGGTTTGGGGTTGGCAGGCATCAGATCTCTTCCCACTTGGCTGGCTCTCTTTGGATGCAGGGAGGAACAGGTTTGAGTTGCCCCTGGTAGCCTGTTCTGGGCCTTCTCACCCACTCACCCAAGAGGTCAGTACCATGGTTGTGTCCTCTAGATCCTCAGCAGCGTAGGTCATGTGTTTTGCTCTGCCTCAGACTGGTGGTTGGACCTGTGCCCTATCCAGTGTCTGTGGTCATGACTGGTGTGTATGTGGCCAGGCTGTGAGTTTGCAGTGTGATTCATGGAACAGTCTAGGCCTGAGGTGGCTTTCTGGCCCCATTAATTTTCATCCCCACACCGGCACCATGAGGTGCTAGTCCTGGGCCGCATACCCATTATCTCTCACTGTATCCTCTCTCTGAGCTCATTCCCAAGGGACACAGTTGGATACATCTTAACTGATAAAGCACTTACATCTTCTAGGTACTCTATGATGCTATAGGAAGCAGCTCGTATCATTGTTCCCATCTCAGTGAGGAAGCTAACCTAAAGGCAGGTGAGAAGCAGAGCCTGCATCTGTCTGGCTTCCCTGTGGGCACTGGCTCTCAGTCCTTGGACTCTGCCTGCTGGGCCAACACAGTTTCTACAACTCCGAGGAGCTTCATAAAGGCTCCAGGGTGCCTGTGAGCAGGAGCTGTGAGAGGTGCAGATCATTCCCAAACTCCCTATGCTCCTATAGGACTGTGCCCTTTGTCTTCATCTTTTCTTAGGGCAAACACACATCCTGCCTTAAACACAGATTGGAGTAAAATGGATAGTTTTAATCCCAGTTTTGTGTGGTGCTAGAGGAAGTGAGTGGCCACAGTTTATTAAAAATGTAAAAGTAAAGGAAGACTCATTGATTTCCCTGGCATTGTAGAGCTCTGGCTTCAAGAAAGCCAAGCAGGCCTTGTGGCTCCTCCAGGAGAAAACCTTCAGCCATAAGAGGGCACTGCCCACAAAATACCTGGGGCCATCCAAATGGACACTGGGAGCCTCATGGACAGCCCTTCTGGGAGGCGGCTGTGTTCTGCTCATGGGGTGTCATTAGACAGGATCACACTGGTTCAGGGACGATGCCATTAGTCAGGTCAGCTTTCCAGAGCTGGCGGAGGATGCCAGCAAAGGGCGGGGCTGAGTGTCACGGTTCCTGGTCTCTGAGCAGCTCGGAGGCCTTGGTGGCTTCTTGGTCTTCACAGGTGGCTGAGTTTTCTGATCTCAGGATGCTCCTGGGAAGATGACAATAAGGGCAGGAGGCAGACTTGAGGGCCCAAGACCCTGGAGAGTGAAGTTAGAAGTCATGGGCATGGGGTGGAGGACTGGGTGTTCAGGGGACCTGGGGGCAGTGGTCAGACAGAGTCAGGAAGCGGCAGGAGATGTCCAATAGGAATATCCCACAAGAAAGTCCTAGTGAGATGGAGCAGCAAGGTGCAGGGACAGAGGGAGGGTCACACACACACACACACACACACACACACACACCACAGCTGAATTTAGTTCCTACCTTCTCCCTGCCCCTTAGAGATTAAATTCATAACGCATAGGGCCGTATGGACACTTCATCATGTCTACACTGACACAAAATAGCAGAGAGCAGTGAACAGCAAGCCCAGCCACTAGGGACACACCCATGGCAGGTGGGATTTAGTGCCTTGATCTGGCAGGTGGCAGAAGCCTCCTGTCACCATCCCCGAGACCCCTACATTTAGGAGTCATGGGAATAGAGCCAAAGATAGAAGAGGCGAACCACCGTGGATCAGAAAGGCTATGATGGTCTGTGCTCTCAGGGAGATAGAGAGAAGCTGCTGCTTGTTGCCTTGGCAAAGGCCTTGGTCACCTGCTGAGAGGGCTGTTGGAGGGGGAAGCTGAGCAGGTGGGAAGACCCTTTCATCATTGACACCTTTATTGGAGAGGAGGCAGGTGGACAGGAGAGTGATTTGTGAGCTTTATGCATGCCTATAGGATTCAGGTGGTCCCTCAAGCCACCTGTTGACTTCCCTGTCCCCATCCCTGCCCAGCTTGTCCACCTAGCCTCAGGCCCCTTCAAAGAGAAACATGCACAGCAGAGTGTACTGAGGTATGATGGGAACATTGGGTAAAGTGACGTTCAGAAGTACAGTGGGATATACTAGAGTACACCAGCCTTTAGCGATAGGTTGGCCCCTACTTGCCTACAGGAAGCTTGATTTGCTGTGCAGTCCAGGGTGGACCCAGTTATTGCCCTACACCAGCCTCAATAGTGCCTTAGTTCAAGTGAGAAGACCAGGCCCTTGGACCCTCAGGGAACTCTGTGACCAGCAAAGTCACTGACCCAGGCCACTCCCTCAGCCCACGGACCGGACACATGGCAAAGCTGCTATGTACACAGTGGTCTGAACTCACCAGGCTTCAGGGGTGCTTATTAGATTTTAAAATGTATTTTATTACCTTTTTATTTGGTGTGTGCTTATTGGGGCATGCATGTACTACAGCATGCATGTGAAGATTGGTTGTTGTGAAATATTAGTTAAAGATGTGTTACATTTGTTTATGCTGTGGAACACGTGTTTAATGATGCAAAGGTGTGCTGCATTCTTTCATGTTGCATTTGTTTAACTCCGTGAAGCTGTGTTACTTTGCTTGTCTAAAACACCTGACTGTTGTGATAAAGAGCTGAACAGCCAATAGCAAGGCAAGAGAGAGAATAAATAGAGAGGACAGAAAGTAAGTGGAAGTGCAGAAAGCAGCAAGAAGAGGAGAGGAGGAAGCAAGGGGCCAGCCACACAGGAAGGTATGGAAGAAGGAGAGGAAAAACACACAATCGAAAAAGGTAAAAACCCAGAGGCAACAAGTTGACAGGGTAATTTAAGAAAAGCTGGCTAAAAGCATAAACCAAGCTAGGGCATTTATAAGTGATAATAAGATTCCGTGTGTTTATTTGGGAGCTGGGTGGTGGATCCCCCAAAAGGTCGAAGAGTAACAAACAAGCAAAACCAACTACAGTTGGTGGAGAACTTGCAGTAGTCAGTCCTCTCCTTCCACCATGTAGGACCTGGGGACCCAACTCGGGTCATTGAGCTTGGTGGCAAGTGCTGTCACTCTCTAAGCCATCCCACTGGCCTGATAGTGGCCATTTAAAACACTTGGTGGGCTGTTCGAATAGTCGTCCCCAGCCAGGCACTGACATTAAACTCTCCAACTGCCTTGACGGAGCCAGCACCTGATCAGAGGAAAGTGAGTTTGAGTCCAGCCACCCTGGGCTTGGTGCCGCTTCCCCCGTAGACAGTAACAGGGATCTTAGCCGATGCTTGTCTCCTTTGCCTACGGAGAGGCAGTAGCCTCCTCCATGCCTGCAAGGCACACTGTCCCTCGCCCTTCTGAGTTGTTGTGTACACTGTGCTGTGGTCCCTGGTGCTGCAGCCACCTCCTTCCTTCCTGGGGGAGTTTCAACCTGTCGCAGGGTGGCGGGAGGATACTGAGATTGTACTGATAGGAGCCACGTGTCCAGGGAGCCCTGTGTCCCTCACAGTGAGCCATGAACCATTCAAGGGTACATGATTGCCCCAGAAGGAAATGCTGTAAGATGGCCACACCTGCGACCGGAGTCCAGGGCCCAAACTCGGACTCCCATCACGCTTCCCATGTCAGCACTAGCATTTTCGTCTCCTGCTCCTGAGCGGGATGGGTAGGGCGCAGGGTTGTGTCTGAAACTTGGAGAGTGAGAACAGTGGCTTGTCTTCCCTTAGCCACAGTTATACTCAGTGAGCACGTGGCTCTTCCCGGGTGTGGTAATGGGGTCAGGTGCTCACTCGCTGTTTACTCTGGGGATCTCAGGACTTCAGGGAATGGAAGTGTGGCCACGCCTCAGAGACTGGCCTCTGTGGGCAGAGCCATGGGTAGGGGAGGATGGAGGCCAGGTCCACAGCATGACTAGGGGGCAGCTCATGGATGACTACTTCCTGCTGGTCCTACTGACCACTCCTGAGACTATAATGAATACAGGCCTCAGAATACACACCCTGGAGGCCATCAAACATAATGACTGTCAGCTCCTGAACATCTTGCTAAGGTTTGAGCACCCAATGCCCAAAGCTCTATGGGTGCTGTAGGCCTGATCTCCCTGGGGCCTGCAGGGCTGGGGATGGATGGTGCACAGGTGGCTGCTGGTATAGCAAGGGGAGGCTTTGGGAGGACCAGTGGCTGCTTCAGACCTCAGACCTTGATGGTTCAAAGTAGGGGCGTTTATCCATCCCAAGTTCCTCTCTGCTCCTGTGGTTTTGAAAGAACCCAGCTGGGCTTGGAGTTCTGGCCCTGGCTTTAGGCTTCAACCCCTGCCTTGGGCCTGAACCCCCTGACCCCAGGTTTCAGCCTTGTCTCCTCCCTCAGGGTCCAGGTGGAATTCTATGTCAATGAGAACACCTGCAAAGAGAGACTCAAGCTGTTCTTCATCAAAAACCAAAGATCCAGTGAGTCAGGGGCCTGGAGTACTCTGAGTGAAGAGGGATGGGCAGGGTTGGGAGCCTGAGATGTGAGGGATGGGCAGGGTTGGGAGCCTGAGGGGATGTGCCAGCTATATGGGCAGAGGGCAAAGGTCACTTTAGCTTCCCATTTTCTGACCTGTGGAGATATGTGCCCCCATACTGGACACTGGGTTGAACTAGGCTAGGCTGTCCATGGGAACCAGCTGGGTCACCTCTCTCCTGTCACTCCAGCCCACGCTCTAGGGATCCCAACTTCCACACTTCTTTTATTCCTTCCAAACTTTAAGCTTGGCCACTCTGGATCTACCTGGGATGTAAGAAGGGACTTGCATGTTAGGCTGTGGTGCCAAGTGTCCTAAATCTGTTCCCATGAGGGACATGCCCTCAGAGAATCCCCTGCACCCCAAGCCCCTGCACCAAGCCTCAGCACCTCTCATCTATATGGTGGTCAGAGGAGCCTGGGGTGGGGAGCGCAGGCGCATCTGTCCCCTTCATCTGGAATACAAGTGTGAGATGGAGGTCCATGCAGGGCCACACTTCAGGAGGGGCTGTTGAGAGACCCCAGAAGAGTGGGTGGGCCTGCTCCTTGAAGCTCCTGCCCTGATGTCACCCTCCCCACAGGCCTGAGGATCCGGCTGTTCAATTTCTCTCTCAAGCTCCTCACCTGCCTGCTGTATATCGTCCGTGTCCTGCTCGACAACCCAGACCAGGGCATCGGATGGTGGGTGACCTGGGGCTGGGGAGGCCAGGGTCCTGAGGCTGAGCCTTTCCATTAAACCCTACTGGCATTATGGGTATCTGAGAGAGACCTATGACCAATACCTCACCAGACTCCCAAGAAGCCCTGTCACCAGAGCCTTGGGAATCTTTTCCCCTAGAGTCACACCCAGGTACCACTCAGTCATCTAGAATGGTGATTAGGTCAGCATGAAGAGAGGGCCCCCAGCGTGGAGCTGTACATGCACCTTGAGGAAGAGGTGCCTGCTACCAGTGTCCTTATAGGAGCCCAGCAGGTGAAACTGGGACTTGTTCCTCTGTCTTCTCTCTAGTCCTCCCACTGACTGGGTGCTTTGCGTCGTCAGTGCTATTGGCCAGCCCAGATCTTGCAGGGTGCCATTGTCTTCCCTGAAGGCTGCTGGTCTCGGTGCCTGGGGGTTCCTTGGCATGCATCTGCTTCATCTCTGGCCTGCTCCAGAGGCCCTCGGTGCCCAGATTGTCTTGAATTCTGTCCTGTGGGGTTCAGAAGCTGGGCCTGGGGCCACCTGCATGCTTGTCACTCCTACCTCCTACTCTGCCCCTTTTATTCTCTCCATTCTATTCTGAGGTGACATTCCTCCCCCACGTCTGACTTCCTGCATCCGTCATTTCCTGGTTTCCCACCTCCCTCTGAGGATGCTGTGCCTGGCCCTTCACTTTGTTAGTCACTTCTACTTGAGCCATTTCTCTTAACTCTGTTGGCCTCTCATTTGCATACCAGAGGGTTTGACAAGTGGGTTCAGATGCCACAGGAGCCTGGGGTTTGGGTGCCACTGCCGGGCCATCTGTGGACCCTGCCAACACTGAGTTACCACTTAGGCTACACAGAACAGGCTCTTCCTAAACTGTTGGGATCCTGCAAATCTCCAGGCAGGCTCCAGCCCCTGGAGCCTATGTGCAAAGTCTTACTGAACTCCTTATTTTCATCTGTTGCCCTCTTTCAGGAAAACTAGGATTCCCAGACCAGAAGCTCTCACTTGCTATTGAGAACAAACCTTTTATCACTGTACAGTTCAGAGGAGGGAAGAGCACTCCTTGTTGAGGAGAAATAGAGGCCATAACTGACTCAAACACTCTTTTCTGGGTCTGTTTCACCTTTCAAGTCCCAAAGGCTCAGGACTTCTGCTTCCACCTCCCCAAAGGACCCAAGTCTGTTGTATTCATCACCATCACTGGCAGGGTGATGGGTGGGAGGGTGGATAGATGATGGGTAGATGATGGATATCTGGGTGATAGACAGATGGGTGAATGATGGATAGTTGTATAGCAGCATAGGTAGATGGTTTTGGATAGATAGGAATGAGTTGCTGAGTAGATGTTGGAAAAGAGGATGCAATAGTGGATGGATACATAAGTTACAGATCAGGTGATAATGGATGCATAGACAAAGAAGAGAATATACATAGATACATGAATGGATGCTGATGAGAGATGAATGGATAGATGCTAGATAGAAGGATGAGCACAGGTAGATGGATGCATGTGTCACAGATCAGATGATAATGGATACTAGATAGATGGATGCATGGACCATAGATGAGGTAAAGATGGATAAGTGAGTGGTTGCTGATGAAGGATGAGTAGATAGATGTTGGATAAGAGGATGGGTGGGTGGATGACTCAGACATGTATGGGTGCTGACTGCAACAACCCCAATAAAGCTCAGGTGAGAAGAGGAGAGGGCTCTGTGAGCAGTGAGGCCCCTGTGGTAGCTGCCCCTGGGGCTGCTTATGGCCTGGAGCAGAGCTAGCTTGTTGACTATGGCCTGTTAACTCTCATCAGCTGGTTCAAGGGTGCTTACATATGTTTATCCTAAAGTGGCGTGGAGATGAGGTTCATTAATTCATCTGCTTGAGGTAGAAATGTTCTGACTCTCAAAACCTATCCAGGCTGGTTCAGGCAGCTCTAGCCTCCAGAGATTGTAAGTGTCCTCACCGGGTTGTCTGTGGTTGTCCAGAGCCCATCCCTGGAGCTTGTCACAGCACAGGCTGAGTCCTTACTTTCTCCTGAGCAGCATCTCACTGTAGGCCCAGATCTCCAGATGGGATGTGTTCTCTATGCATCTTGCTTAGAGAGCCTCCCAACATGGCCACTGCAGGCCAGGGAGACTCCTTGCAAATTAATGTCAGCTCCAGTTGGGACATATAGTGGCCCTGAGTGAGCAGGTGGCTACCCTTTCCATTTGCCCTGAGCCCACAGCAGCTTTGGAAAGGACCCTTGGCGTTGGCCCTGGGGGGTCTGTGGCTGGGCCAGTGCTTTTGTCTTTTCACAGCTGGGGCTGCACGAAGTATAACTACACTTTCAATGGCTCATCCTCCGAGTTCCACTGGTGAGTTTGCTCCTGGCTCCCATTTGCCAGGCTCTAGTGTAGCCAATGCCCAGCCTCAGCCTGAGGTCCACTAAATTCCCTGGGACATGTTTACCTGCACCCTTACACCCTGGCTGAAGTCAGTACTGAGGATATTCCACCAGAGGGGGGTAATTTAGAACGAAGCATGTGTCCGTTCCTCCACAACTGGCCATTGGGTCCTCATTTCCTTGGTAACATCTTCTGGATCCTAAAGAGAAGGTGCCTTGGTAGTTGTGACCCTGCCTGGACCTCACTTCCCTTCTTTTCCTAGGGCTCCCATCCTGTGGGTGGAGAGGAAGATGGCTCTGTGGGTGATCCAGGTAAATCCCAGCCTGCCTGTCCTCCCTGCACAGTGGATGCTGAGTGTATGGACTCAGTAAGGAGAGGGCCCTGGCCAAGTAAGAGAGAAGTCCCATGTTCAGCAAGCAAGGGATTCAGGCTCACTAGATAAGCAGGGACTTAGGCTCAGAAGGCAGGGACCCAGGCCTAGCAACTCTTACTAAAGTTGCTGAGGGCATGCTTCCCCCCTCTTTCTTGGTAAGAACCTCTCCTTGCTGTTGACCCACCTATTCTTACTGTCTTCTGGGAAGTAGAAGGAGGAACAGCAGTAACGTGGGCCAGCTTCTGTGGGGGTCTTCCCAACCATGTCCCAGAGGCCTGAGTCCCTAGCCTGGAGGATCCCATAGGACTCACAGATGCCTGTAGTCGAGGCTCCATTCTTACCCAGGGCCCGAGGGGTACTGCCCCATCCCCTCACTGCCGCCTCCACCTCCTATGGTGGCTTTAGTGGTGCTCTTCAGGTTTCCCCCACCCCTCCTGCTTCATCTTCCCTGATTGTCCACAGGGTACCCCAGCAGAGCAGGGGTGGAGTCTGGGCTGCCCTCTACCTACCTACCCTAGGGCCTAGAGTAGCTGCCTGCGAGTCTTTCCAATCAAGATCATCTTGCTTCAGCAGCAAGGGTGCAGGCACACACACACACACACACACACGTGCACGCGCGCGCGCGCGCACGCGCGCACACACACACACACACGGTCACATACATGTTCACACTCTCACATACACACACACACACATACAACATGCTCACACACTCACACTTGCGCGTACACACACATGCTCACACATTTGAGAACCCAGCTTTGTTAGGACTCTGCCTGCTGAGACCCTCATAGGTCAAGCCCTGTTCCCAGATCTGTTCCATGTCTCTTTGCTTTCTTCACTCAGGTCATTGTGGCCACAATAAGCTTCTTAGAGACCATGCTCCTCATTTACCTCAGCTACAAAGTGAGTTCTGCCCTGTGTCTGCCCTGCCTCAGTTCCCCACCTTGCCCTTTCTCCACAGCCCCTCCTCTGGCACCCATGACCCCTAACTCGAAGACTGCCCACTTCCATCCCTTACCTCTCCTATCTTTCAAGCTCCCAGTCCCCTTCCCTGACCCTGATTGTCCCTTCCTGGCTCTGAAGTACCTCTGGCCCCTAGGGCAACATCTGGGAGCAGATCTTCCATGTTTCTTTTGTCCTGGAGATGATCAACACGCTGCCCTTCATCATCACGGTGGGTGAGCCCCAGCCCCAAGCTCGGCTACCCAAGCCCCACCTGACCTCTCCCCCCACACTACAGGTCTTCTGGCCACCTCTTCGGAACCTGTTCATCCCCGTGTTTCTCAACTGCTGGCTGGCCAAGCATGCGCTGGAGAACATGATTGTAAGTGAGGTCTGGCCCCTGCCAGCTCCAGAATAGTTTCCCCACCTGCTGGTGGGACCAGGTAGTGACCAGGAGACTGCATGCCACAGGGTCGTGTTGCAGTCCAGCCTTGAGCCTCCTCTCCCTGTGGAAACAGCTTTTCCAGGGCTGAGGAGAAGGTGGGACAGGGTGTGTGGATATGAGCAGGCACAGCTGACTGGGGGCCGAAAGAATGCAAGCTCCAGCTACTCCATGGCCCGCCTCTGCTGGAATGTACCCATCTCCTATAAATGAAAGCCAGGATGGCAGCTATCTCCCTGGTGACCTGCCCCTCCTGGCTAGTCCTCTGGACTCAGCCCTGTCCCAGTTGCACAGTGAAGTTTTGAAGCCAAAGGTACCCACACCTATCTGCCCTCTGGCATATTTTGATCTCACCCTAGGGCATGGCTCATCCTGAGACCAAGCTGAGGTCTGGGTGAGCAGCACGGTGCAGCATTACCTGTAGCCCTCTCCTGGGATGGCAGTCTGGGCAGATCTCTGGTTATTATGCATGGATGTGACTATGGGCCCTGACTTCTGACCGCTGCATTATTTGCAGAACGACTTCCACCGTGCCATCCTGCGCACGCAGTCAGCCATGTTCAACCAGGTGCTCATCCTCTTCTGTACCCTGCTGTGCCTGGTCTTCACGGGGTGAGTGTCCCAGACACCTCATGGTCCATCCCACCAGGTGGCCATGGCTAGCCCGCTCCCACAGCAGACTTCAAGTCTGGAAGACAGGTCAAGGGGCAGTGACAGAAGGGGCTGACTTAGAACTTAGCTCCAAACTCTTGTGTCCAGAGAATCGGGCATACGGTGGCACAACATCTGACCTGTAGGTGCCTGCCCAACTGGCTGTGCTTGCAACTCTGAAGGGAACTGGCCCCTGGCCTGAGTGGGGGCCCTTTGGTTTGATGTTCATCTGAGAATAGAGTCTAGAAGCAGCCAGGGTCTTTTGGAGGATCACTTGGAGTGGGGAACTTCTGGCCACATAAGTAGATCTGCCAGCCTCCTGCATCTGCCTGTGGAGTGGCCCTGCTCCATGTCTCCCAGAGGCCCAGTCACCCCCTGCTATCCCTAAGGCAAGGATGAGCAGGCTAGGAGTGGCTGTGGGTCTTGGAGGACAGGTTGGTGGGGCTTGGGGCAGCCTCACACCATCGCTGCTGCAGCCACACCCCTTTGCTACTGAAGCATACCCCCTTACCATTGCAGCCCCACCTCCTTAGTACTGAATAGAATGAGCAGCTTTCCCAGGCTCAGACTGAAACTCAGTGCAGGGGGCCAATGTCCACCTGTGGGTGGTGGGCATCCAGGCCCTGCTCTACAACCTCACTCAGTATCCCAAAGATCAGCGATGCATCACTTAGGTTCTAGGTGACAAGGTTCCCAGGCCTGGGAGAGCTTTACCCCTCTGGGAGCAGGAGGAGGTGGGAAGGCCCTATCTCGCTGTCCCCAGCAGCCAACTCGGGCATGTCCACTCCACACTGAAGCCTTGTCTCTGCCACTCAGCTCCTCCCATCCATGGCTTCTGCCTTCACTGCTGCAGCGTCCCCCACTGCTGCAGCGTCCCCCACTGCTGCAGCCCCCCCTGCCACTGCTGCAGCCCTGGTCTTCGATCTCTAGGACCTGTGGGATCCAGCACCTGGAGCGGGCAGGTGGGAACTTGAACCTGCTGACTTCCTTCTACTTCTGCATTGTCACATTCTCAACTGTGGGCTTTGGTGATGTGACACCCAAGATCTGGCCATCCCAGCTCCTGGTGGTCATCCTGATCTGTGTGACCCTTGTGGTGCTCCCACTGCAGGTGAGTCCCCATGCTCCACACAGGGACAGTCAGGCACTGCGTGTGGAATGACATAAGGGCAGGAGGGATCCATGGGATTGTGAACACATGTTGGAAGGTCATTCCCGGGAGCGCACTGGAGCCTGAGAAGGTGCCCCTATTCTGTGGTGGGTCCCTTGACTCTGCTGAACAGTGAATTAGTGTTCTGTCCAACAGCAACAATGGAGCACGGGCTTTTCCTTCCAGGGGGTCTTAGTTGCCCAAGTGACCCACTCAAGAATTTATACAGAGACAGATTGTGGGGGGGGGACTTCACTCTTTCCCAATCACAGCTAAGCAACTTTTAGGGCTATGGGGTGGGGGGCAACTGGAAGTGCCATTGCTGACCCTGAGTTGTGACCTTGGGCTAGTCCCATCTCTGACATTGCAGCACTGAGCCCCAAGCCTAGCAGGCACCCCCTTACTTCTGCCAGAGAGCTGTCTGCCTCTCCACTGCCCCTGTCCTGAGTGTGCTGCACTGAAAGGCTAGCATGTGATAGCCTTTCACCCATCACTGTCCTTTCAGGCAGTTCTCCCCATCTATTAGCTTTTCTGTGTCCAGAGCCAGTCCTAGAGCACCTGCTTGTAGCTGCTGGTCAATGACCTCCTGCCTTGTCTTGTTCAAGGGTCCTGCCCCTTTACAGGCAGTTGGGGTTTTAACAACATCTAATACACCGACCTTTCTCCTAACATTTTCCTCTTAAAAGGGCCATTCCCTTCCCCAAGTGAAAGTCTGTTTTCTTACAAAAGTTTAAGATTAGCTCCTCACATAGAGGGCCAGCACCCCCCCCCCAGAACAGAGTGTGTATGGCAGGATGGGGATGGACCTAACTCAGCCCCATGAACAGCCCTCCATCCCTCCAACACCACCTCCATTCCTGAGGCTCTTACAGAGTACTCCAGAAGTTGTCTCCAACCCTCTCTCCTCCCATTCAGAAGCTTCTCAGATCCTTGTTAGTCTGTGTAAGATTTCTAATCCCAGGCCAGGCCTCTGGTACCCACCTGTAATCTCGGTCTTAAACAGGTTCAAGACCAACTCCCATGTAAAGATTTTTATGAGAACCACATTGACAACACGTGACAAGGGCCAGGTTTGGCTTATTAAGGGCTTTGCATTTTCTAGCAAGTCTGGCGCTTTGCAAAGCTTTCTTTTTCTCTTTTTCTTTCTTTTTTTTTTTGGGGGGGGGGAAGAGAGGGATTTTGAAACAGCATCTCTCTATGTAGTCAAAAGACAGATTGTGACCTCAAATTCAGAGATCCTCCTGCCTCTGCCTCAGGAATGTTGAGATCAAAGGCATTTGTCACACCTTGTTCAAAAAACCTGACATTTTTGTTTTGCTTTGTTTTATTCAAGGTGTTTCCTCAGACCACATAGCATTTTTGTCCTATGTAGACATTGCATTTCTACTTCTGTGCTCTGCTAGTGCCTATGTGTGGTATATATCTAGCAAGCTTTGCTGGTCACTGGTCAGCTTGCACGGATTGTCCCTGAGTGACACTTCCTCTCCAGTGCTTGAGCCTCTGGGCTTTGTTGATGGTCCTCTGACAACCTGCTGAGTTTGTTGAGGAGATGCCCTTCCTCTACTTAAAGACCTTCTTTCTCCTCCCAGTTTGCTGAGACCAGAATGTTTTTTTATGATTTATTCCAAAACTGGTTATTTGTCTAAATGTGTGAGGGAACCAGATCCCTGGAACTGGAGTTAGACATTTGTGAACTGCCATGTGGGTGCTGGGAATTGAACCCAGATCCTCTGGAAGGGTAGCCAGTGCTCTCAACTCCAGTCCATAGAATCTTTTTAATTACATTATTTCTATCAGTCCAACTGTTGGGTTCTGCTAGTTAACCTTGCATCTGAGCTGAGACCCTGCTTCTCTGTGTGTCACCATCACCACACCCAGGATGGCTCTGCTTTGGTCCCTCTGTGCCTCAGAATCCCTGGGGCTGGAGTCACCAAAGATTCCTGAGAGGGGGCTGCACACTATGGAGCAGCACCTGTCCACCAGTTATGAAGGCCACAGGTTCAAAATCTGGGGTCAGTGGCCATGGTTCTCAGAGGGCTCTAAAGGCATGGAGTTAGCCCTGGCTCGTCTACCGATTAGCTGTCACCACTCCTGGTGGTCATCCTGATTAAGGTCATCTCGGGTTTCTGACACAGAGGCCGCGCCCTGATCTGTACAAAAAGCCCCCTCTTATTTTTCCAAATGAAGTCACATTGCTAGGTTCCAGGAGGACATATCTTTTGGGAACCCCCTCCATCCACTATGGGTCCTACCCTCACGATACTGCCCCATCCCCTCTGCAAAGCCACCAGGGTCCATCCTGGCTTCTCGTCTTGTAGCTCCACCAGCTCTTCGGTGGCATCTATGGTACCCTGACCCAGCAGAAGTTGAAGACAATGCCAAGGACGGGGCCATGCACAGGCAGCCCCAATCAGGCCATAACTCTCAGCCTCCAGTTTCTATCTAGACTGTCTGGATACCCCAGGCCCTTTGCCAAGTGATGGTGAGCCCCTGCCCCAGCAGCCCCAGAGTCAACTTTGAGATGGAGTGGGAACCCTTCTTCGTCTTAGAGACTCTGAGACCCTGAGGCCCATGCTCCTCCATGGGGGCTTAGGTGTCCTAAGTTGAATGTTTAAGTCTCGGTGTCCAAACACTTGAAAGCAGGTGTTCTGGAGGCCAGCATGAAGCTGTGGTGGGGCTATGGCAGCCCTTGGAGTGCCCAAGGCCATTATCTGGTAGTTCTTAGTTATGGTGGCCCCTGAGCACATCCTCTACCTTACGCCCATCTCCATATGACTTGTGGCCCTTACTCCACATACAAGGATCCCATGGGTATTAGATATCGGAGTCACCATAATCCATGATGGCCTCAAGTCAGAAAATTAGTCACAACCCCTCTCCTTTTCCAAATCAGCTCCTATCTCAAGATTCTGAGCAGACATACACTTTAGGGGTCACTGTAAATCCTTCATGAGCTCTCTTAAACCCCCCAACCATAGCCTGCAAGACAGGGACTTAAACTTTCCAAGTGAGGAATCTGAGGCCCATGGACCACCTGCAGGGAGTCCTGTGTTCTTGAAGACTGTGAGGGAGGACACAGCAGCCAGGGCCTACTGCCACAGTCCATTCAGACATGGGCTAAAGCCATGTGCAGCCCTGATGCTCAAACGGGAACAGGCAGTGGGCACGTGACCTCAGAGCCTTGGGCAGAGTGAGGCTTCGGGGAGAGCCAGGGCTGTGTAGTTCACGTGACCCAGGCAGATGTGAACTTGGCAGTCCTCATAACTTCCCGCCCAGTCTGAGAGGACTCCACCGGCAAGGACTAAATGCGACTTCCATATCATGATAACCTGATCTGGTCACTGTTGCTAGAGAGAACTCCCTAACTTCAATGCTGCGGATTTCCCAATACCGTCAGGAAAGCGGATAGGCAGAGCCAAGACTCTCATGTCTGTCCAGATGTCCAGAGTACAGACTCTGGCACCCACTACTGGTCACGTAGCTTCTGAGGCTACCAGCTGAACTTCCCATGACCTGAGTCACACACCACTGTTTCTGACACTGCTTTGTACATGCCACCTTCTGGCCCTGCTCTGGTCTCTGTTAAGGTCACCATCCCCATCACTCCTACACCCTGCCAGCCCAGCAGGCCTGCTCTTACTCTGTCCTCAGGACCTGCCATTTCCACCCTGGACAGCCCCCCTGCCCCGCCTGCTGCTCCACAGCCTGCCCACCCTTTGTCCCCCACTGTATGCCTGTGCTCATTTCTCCCTCTCCTCAGTTTGAAGAGCTTGTCTACCTCTGGATGGAGCGACAGAAGTCGGGGGGCAACTATAGCCGCCACCGAGCACAGACGGAAAAGCATGTGGTCCTATGTGTGAGTTCCCTCAAGATTGACCTCCTCATGGATTTCCTGAATGAGTTCTATGCTCACCCCCGGCTCCAGGTAAGGCTGTGGGCACCCCTGAGGAGCCTGAGTTCTCCCCCCAACCCCCACCCCCACTGTGCAAGACTGCCACATGCTTGGGCAAGGTTCCTGAGCCCCCTAGATCCTGGTTATTGAATCCAGTGTGTGTGGGGGGGTGGGGGGTCTGTGACAGTTCCATAAAGCCCTGGGAATGACACCACCCAGGAGACCATACCGGCTGGTGTGTGTGTGGGGGGGGAGACAGGATCCTGCTCAGAGGCACTGACATACAGCCTGGCCAGCAGGACTACTACGTGGTCATCCTGTGTCCCTCCGAAATGGATATCCAGGTGCGCAGGGTACTGCAGATTCCCCTGTGGTCCCAGCGGGTCATCTACCTCCAGGGCTCTGCCCTCAAGGACCAGGACCTCATGCGAGCCAAGTGAGTGCCAGCCAGGATAGCGCAGCCAGATTTAGGCCTGAGGCCACCGGAAGCCCCCCCCCAGGTAGAGGTAGGGCCATGACAGGCTTGGTACAGGCCTCTGAGGCAGGCAGGGGTCCCAGGTGGAGGCAGGGCCAGGGTGGGTGGAATGGACAGGGTCTAGGCCCAGACAAGTGGGACCCTAGAGTCTAGCTCCGTCTCTAGTGCTAGTCACTGCCAGGCAGCCCAACAGGCACACCTGTGCTCATGTGCTGTGGGTCTTGCCTTTGGGCACCTTCCCCTCTCTTGCTCTGAGTCTGGGGATTTTCTCTGTCAGATTTCAGGGAGCTTAAAATAGATCAGGGGTGGAAAGTACCGGCTGCTGCGAGTCAATGGTGAAGACACGAGGGCTGAGGGTGGCTCTTGACTTAAAGACAAGTTGACAGAATGACTTGAGGTGACAGGAGTGTGCTGTTAACGTGTAACTGGAATGTGCTACTGCACCATCTGGGACTCTTCCCCCAAAGCCTCCCATGCCACATTTTTTATCCCAGAAAGCTCCTGCACCCTTTGTTGTGTGGCACAGGTGATGCAGGGCCAAGGGCAATCAGGACAATGGCCCAGGTCCCTCATCCCCAGAACCCTCAGCTGGGGCTCCCATGGATGCTGCCTGTTTGGGGATCCTGCCCATTTCCCATGAGACTCTAGCTGCCTGTGTCCAGCTCTGGGCTGGCAGACAGAAGAGGAAGTGGCGGCCAGTCAGGGAGGCACTCAGCTTTCGTGTGAGGTGTGAGGCTTTACTGCCCTGCTTGTGAGGTAAAATTTTCTCCAACTGGCTCTCAGCAGGGCTGAGTTATTTCTGTAACCAGGCTCCTGGAAACCTAGAAGGAGTTGAAATGACCACCCGAGTCCAGGCTGCCGAGTGGTCAAGCAGAAGAGGGGACAGGCTCTGTGCTCCAACACAGGGTGGATGGGAGCCCAGGAGATGGGCCAGATGCTAGACAGTGCCCCATGTAAAGCCAGGACCCACTCTTTTAACCCTAAGCCTCTAAGAGCTGCAAGCAGAGGCCAGAGTATGGGCAGATGTGGCATAATGTGGCTCAGAGTCCCATCCCAGGCACCATTGTGCCACAGTTTGGAGACCCTGGACAGTCCCTCCCTGGCCAATGAGTGTCTCCAGGGCAGGCTTGGCTCACAGGCTTTTTTCAGCATCTGAACTTGGACTCTGTTGTGAGTGTCCGGGCATACTGACCTGCCTGGAATGTTCTAGAAGAATCTGGGGAGGCAGGGAGGCCTGGGATGCACTGCAGGGTTCTATGCTGAGCCACCCTCCTTCTCCCTTCACACACCCGGTCCCTCCTGACCTCCTCCCGGGGAGGCCCTCTGGGTCCATAGCCTCACTCAGCAGCTGGTGCTCTGCAGGATGGACAATGGAGAGGCCTGCTTTATCCTCAGCAGCAGGAACGAGGTGGACCGAACAGCTGCGGTGAGTTCAGGCACACTACCCGCCCCAAGCCTGCACTCTCTGCCTACCCTTAGCACTGGCTCTCCAACACCAACCACACCTCCCCCCCCCCCAGGATCACCAGACCATCCTTCGAGCCTGGGCTGTGAAGGACTTTGCCCCCAACTGTCCCCTCTACGTCCAGATCCTCAAGCCTGAAAACAAATTTCACGTCAAATTTGCTGGTGTGTATGGGGCCCAGTGACCTAAGGGTGTGCAGGCTGCAAGGGTGTAAGTGGGGATGAAGTATTCCTCTCAGAGGTTCAAGGAGGGTTCACCCTTGGGATAACATGCCCTCCAGACCTCTGTATCAGAGAACAGGGCTAGCCTTGGCAGATGATCTGGCCTCCACCTGGGGCCGAGATCTGTGGGAGCAGGAGCCAGAGTTGGTATGGAAGGCAAGGGCACTATCTGATCAGAATGCCTATGGACAGGGCCCATGATGGGCATCTGGGGGACAGGTAAGGGCACCAGGGTAGAGCTGTGGTGACCCCAGAAATGCAGGTGCAGCTCAGAGGTGTGGGACTCATGCCAAGTAGGAGTTGGCTGTTCAAGCAGGGCTTCCAGGGACGCCACACAGGAACGTCTTCACACATTCAGAAAGACATGGGTGCTGTGGGGAGGGGCCACAGACAGCAGGGGTGGTGGGCCCTGACCCTGCAGTCCCCACAGACCACGTGGTATGTGAAGAGGAGTGCAAGTACGCCATGCTGGCCCTGAACTGCATCTGCCCGGCCACCTCCACCCTCATCACCCTGCTGGTGCACACGTCCCGTGGCCAGTGAGTGCCCTGTGCCAGAACGACTACCACGCCCTGGCCGTCCCGATCAACCCCACAAGGCAGGGCGGGCTCCCTGGAGGAGGAGGGCATGTAGTGGGCAGAGGTCTGGCACAGGAAGGGGTCCAGGGGGGTGCAGGGTGCATTTAACCAATTGGATAAGAGGGGCAGCTCTGTGTGAGGGTGACAGCCCTCTTATCCCGCTCTTCTGGTAGGGAAGGGCAGGAGTCTCCAGAGCAGTGGCAGCGCATGTATGGGCGCTGCTCAGGCAACGAGGTGTACCATATTCGCATGGGTGACAGCAAATTCTTCCGGGAGTATGAGGGCAAGAGCTTCACCTACGCAGCCTTCCACGCACATAAGAAGTACGCGGGACTGGATACGGGACTCGGGACTGGATACGGGTTTGGAGCCTGCTGTTCTGGCCACCACTGGGCTGCTCCCCCCTCCCCACCCAGAACCAGGTCAGCATGGGTGGGGCCCTGGGGCAGGATGCTGCAGAGTCTTGGCTCTGCCCACCTGGTGAGGATGGCCAGGTCAGGGCATCCCAGAAGAAGGCTCATATAAGTACCTGCCACAAAGCCTCTGCCCTCTGGATCTTCTCCTGAGGCTGGCCTGGGGTCCTCAAGTCCCCAACACCCAAGCGGTGGGCTTGTCCAAGAGGTCCATCTGGGGTCCCTGGAAGGAGAATGAGTTGTTCAGGAGGACAGCCTGAGCCACAGGGTGCTGAGTGTCCCTGAGCTCCTGGTCATGTCTACTCAGGTATGGTGTGTGCCTCATCGGGCTGAAGCGTGAGGAGGACAAGAGCATCCTGCTGAACCCAGGGCCCCGACACATCCTGGCTGCCTCTGACACCTGCTTCTACATCAACATCACCAAGGAGGAGAACTCAGCCTTCATCTTCAAGCAGGAGGAGAAGCAGAAGAGGCGGGGTCTTGCAGGACAGGCTCTGTATGAGGGACCATCCCGGCTGCCTGTGCACAGCATCATTGCCTCTATGGGTGAGCTGGTGCAGCTTGCAGGTGGTAGATGGGTGGCTTCCAAGGGTGTGTGCCACACTCTACCTGCCACTGGGTGGGAGACCCCTGACCCCTGAGATTCAGCTCACTCTTGGACATTATGAGCCTTTCCAGGCCTCAAGTTGTGGATCTGTCCAATTGAGGTACCCCCACCTATCAGAGTTTTGGTGAGCATCAGTTACCTGGGTAGCTGACAGCCTGGGAGGCCCTATGGTACAGAAACTACTAACCAGAGACCTGTGTAGTTCTCTCGGCCCAGAGCATCCCTTGACTAGATGAAGGCCCTGGCATCCACTAGGTGTAGATTGTCTGAAGTTAGCAACAGCTTAGCTTCAGGGCTCTTCCCAGGGACTTCTCTCTTCCCTTATCTGGTCCAAGTGACCTCCTGAGCAAGGCTGAGCCAAGATTCAGAAGGTAATATCTATGGCATGTATCACCCCCTACCAGCCCTTCAGAGGACAGTGGGGAACAGGAACAGGTCATTTAGCCTGTCAGGCCACAGACCCACAGGTTATCCAGGGCAAAGACCTACTTATGTGGTGCTAGCCCTAAGCTGTGACCCACAAAACCAATAAGCACCCACTGCGTGCCCAGCCTGAGTGGTCTCTAGGGACCATGTGCTTTGACTCTGTGGTACACATTGTCAGCCACAGGTGACGTGTCAGCAGCTGCCTGACTCTGAAGTTGCTGCCCCTGCAGTAACGGTTTGCCCTGGTGGTCAGGCCTAAGGAAGAGCTTGGGGTTGAGGCTGCTGATGCCCAGCCCAACCTCCACTATTGCTTGCTGTTTGCTCCCCTGCCCATGCCTGAGACAGTGACTCAGGAAGCGCTTCCACCCACTTCTCAGGTCTGGCCCACAGAGGCTATGGGTAGCATCCTTAAGCCAACCACCAACCCAAAGCTAGCAATCTTGGGCTAAGGTGAACAACAGAGACCAGCAGGTGAAAATAGGCCTCGCTGCTCCTGTTTCTGTGTGACAGCCCTCCCTAGCCCAACCCTTAAAGCAGATCAACCAGTTTCCCATGAGCACCAAGGGCCCTCACCCTCAGGAAGTCAGTCAGTCATAGTAATCAGTTTGGATGGGGCCCTGGAACTTGACATCACCACCACTCAGGGGCCTCCCTTGTCCTGAAGGGGTAACAAAGCCTCGGGGACATCCTAAAATACTTAGGGCCACACAGCTGGCCTAGAGAGTGGTGTGGGAAGGGCTGCTGGTCAGGTTCAACCCCTCTGTCCAGGGACAGTGGCCATGGACCTGCAGAATACAGATTGCCGGCCCTCCCAGGGTGGCAGCGGTGGGGGCAGCGGCAGCAAGCTGACTCTGCCCACGGAGAATGGCTCTGGTAGTCGGCGCCCCAGCATTGCACCTGTTCTGGAGCTGGCAGACAGCTCAGCGCTGTTGCCCTGTGACCTGCTGAGTGACCAGTCAGAGGACGAGGTGACACCTTCAGACGACGAGGGGCTCTCTGTGGTTGAGTGAGTGCTGAGTGGAGCTCAGCTTTCAGTGGGAGGGAAACGTCCCCAGGGCTGGGCATAGTGGCAATCCCTGCTTTGCAAATGGGGTCTTCTGGGTGGGGCACCAAAACACAGGGAATCAGAGCAGAGGTCCTCTACCTCACCCCAAGCCTAGTCCTGAGAGAGCACTTGAGAGCATGCTGGCAGGGGTGTACTAGGCTGGTACCCTTCCCTTGGCCTTAGCTGGAATCAGATATAATGGGGCTCACAGACCCAGAGTGGGTGATAGGGTAGCATAGCCCCATACCTGCTCAACCACTGAGCTGTCTGCCCTTGGTTACTCCATGAGTTGGTATAGAGCCAGGTAGTGACCCACAGACATTCCTGAGCTGGGTCAGCTCTTCTTGGTACTGTGAGGTGTGGCCCACCTCATACCAGGTGGGCATTGTTGGGGAAGGGTCTGCAGAAGTCACCAGCAGGTGATTTGGCAAGGCCTTGTCTAGAACCAGAGACTACAAGCCTACCTCAAGAGGCCATCCTAGCTAGGGTCTGAGGGCAAATCTTCTGGTTGAGACCAAGGACATTAGTTAAGTCCTCAGCAGTTTAGCTACCTTAACCTCAGTCACAGAATCCTCCTTTTGAGAACTGTTCTAAAGTTGAGGGCTCCCAGATCCTGCAAGTAGAAAGGACATGGGTCTCTGTGGCTGTGTCCTTTAAAGCACATGGAAACAGAAATAGAGGGTTGTGGCCAGGGCCCAGTGTCAAAGCATGGCATGGTGTGAATTGGGCACTGTAGGGTGGGGAGGAGGAGAGGCAGCCTTCTGAGAGGCTAGTCTGGAAGCACAGACCTGAGTACCTGTCTGTTACCTGGGGTGCCATGGGCATCACTCTGGAGACTGGTGATTACAGCCCTAGTGTTCTCAGCTTCCAGGCTCCAGAGAAAGACAGACACAGACATACAGAGAAAGAATATGAATGTATGTTTGTGTGTGTGTGGGTATGTATGTGCATGTGGTATGTGTATGTACATGTGTGGAAGTGGGTGGGAATTGCTTGTGTGTCCATGTGTGTTTGTGTGCATGTGTGTAGGTGCACATACACATATATCTGTGCATGTAAGATGTTCCTGGGCTTTCTTCCATGTGTATGTATATAAATGTCTGCACTGAATATATTTGTGGAATTTTTCTCTGGGGACATAAAGTGCCCCATGGGGTATAAGCTAGCCTCCTGACCCCCATCTGAGTAGCTTAGGGCTAACTGTTGGGAGGACACTCCCAGGCTTCCTCGGATGCTGCAGAGGGGAGCAGCCACAAGTGGCCCTTCTGCACCCCACCTTAGCCTCAGATACTCTAGGACCTTGGGGTACCTGTTCCAGCCCTAGCCTAGGAAGCAGGGACAGGTCCCTGAGGTCTCATTTCATTGGCTGTCCCAGGTAGGTGTAAGAATCAGGAGATGGGAAGCCTGTTAGTACCAGGTGACTCCATGAATATTCTAGAAAAGGGAGGGTAATTTTGAAGTGGCCAGGCCAGCTTGCCATGGTGCCATGCTGTGGTCCCTGTCTTCACCCAGGTATGTGAAGGGCTATCCCCCCAACTCACCATACATTGGCAGCTCCCCGACCTTATGCCACCTCCTGCCTGTGAAAGCCCCCTTCTGCTGCCTGCGGCTGGACAAGGTAAGGCTGAGTCTCCACAGCTGTGGCTACCGGCCATCCCACTGTGGTGGCTACCGGCCATCCCACTGTGGTGGCCACCGGCCATCCCACTGTGGTGGCCACCGGCCATCCCACTGTGGTGGCCACCGGCCATCCCACTGTGGTGGCCACCGGCCATCCCACTGTGGTGGCCACCGGCCATCCCACTGTGGTGGCCACCGGCCATCCCACTGTGGTGGCCACCGGCCATCCCACTGTGGTGGCCACCGGCCATCCCACTGTGGTGGCCACCGGCCATCCCACTGTGGTGGCCACCGGCCATCCCACTGTGGTGGCCTGTCTCACCCCACCTGCCTGCTCTGATCTCACTACAGCCTTTTCTGAACAGGTTGAAAGCAGATCAGGACCACTGAGCCCCAGTCCCCCAAACACCTTGCATGCTCCCAGATGAGGACTACTCTCCTCATATAACCGGTCACCAGAGTCAGGCAGAGCCAGGGTCTCCTGTCGAGGGAACTCAGGACTCCAAAGGCCTTGTCCTATCACTTCCCCTTCCTACCTTCCTTGGGACCCCTTGTTGACTTTGAAGAGCTTGGATCCCATGGTTAGTGTGACAGAACTCACTCCATGATAGAGCCAGCCCATGCATCTGGTCTAGCACCCAGAGGCAGGGCGGGGCACAGTTGGCCACATCTCTGGCTATACTGTCCTACTGTGAAAGTGACTGTTTCTATGGTGCAGTCACTGCAGAGATAAGGGCAGGATAGCTGCTAACCTGTCCATTCGGAATCGGCTTCCTTAATTCTAGATCCCTATATTCTCCTTAGCATGTTACCAAGAAGAAATCATGCTTTGCATTCATTGGTGGAGGCATGTGGCCTCTTGTTTTACTCGGGGCCCATACTGTTTCATGTTGCCCTGGGATCTGAACCCTTTGATGCTTGCCAGCCTCTCACACTTCCTCACTGTGCATGCCCAGCTGTAGAGATCTCACTCCATTTAGGGAAAGGGGCTTTAGACAACAGGGTCAGATGCTGCCTGTGACTCTGGTGGGCAGAGCTAAGCAGTGCATGTGTGTGAATATGGCATACACACATGTGCACATGTGACTTGGCCCTCTGCATTTCTGTAGCTAAATGCAGCGTTGGCTGGCTTCCACCAAGCTTTGTGGGACACTGACTTTAGGGCAGCCAGATGGGTTAGCCCTGGTGGCTGGTGGCCCCGTATCCCCCCAGGGCTCCCATGTGCTGCACGTTGCATGTCCCTGCTGTTGTTGGCCCACCAGCTTCTCCCACAGCCAGGGTGGTGCCCAGCTTGGGTTCCCCCACATCCCCAGGGCTGCAAACACAACAGCTATGAAGATGCCAAAGCCTATGGGTTCAAGAACAAGCTGATTATCGTCTCTGCTGAGACAGCAGGCAATGGGCTCTACAACTTCATCGTACCTCTGCGCGCCTACTATCGGTCCCGCCGGGAACTCAACCCCATTGTGCTGCTGCTGGACAACAAGTGAGACAGTGTGCAATCCCCATGATGCCTTGCTTTCTGTGCTGCTGGTCCATTTCCTGTTGTCTTCTGTGGCTGTCCCTCCTTTATCTTGCTGGCCTTAACAGCTTCCTCCTCTAGTTTCTCCTGTGACCTCTTTATATCATGTCCCCACAACTGAGAGTCACAGGTAACAGGACCACAGGATTGCCAAAACCATAGCTCTCTTCACCTAAGGACCCCAGAAGCATGGCTGCCAGAGCCCAATGTCCAGTCTTGGCTGTATAACCTCAGCAAGTCCAGGGCCTCAGTTTCCCCTGAGTTGAATAGGTGGCAGGGCTTTTGGCCTTAAATCCCCCCAGTCCCATGTTTTTGGGGCCCTAAGAGTGTGGGGAGGATAAACCATAGAGTAGGTGACACTTCCAGGCTCTGCTGTCCCCACAGGCCTGACCACCACTTCCTGGAGGCCATCTGCTGCTTCCCCATGGTCTACTACATGGAGGGCTCTGTGGACAAGTAAGATGAGAACAGCCATGGCCTGAATGCCTGCTGTCCCTCCACCATCCTTCCCCAGAGCTCCACAAATGAGCAGCTGGCCCAGACCCAGGGGAAAGGGGGAAGGAGGTTGAGAGGGCTTGGTGGGGTGGGGATCCTATGGCCATACTCCTTGCCCCGTGCAGCCTGGACAGCCTGTTGCAATGTGGCATCATCTATGCTGACAACCTGGTGGTAGTGGACAAGGAGAGCACCATGAGTGCTGAAGAGGACTATATGGCAGACGCCAAGACCATTGTCAATGTGCAGACCATGTTTCGGTGAGCACCCAACCCATGGGAGCCAGGCCTCACACAAATGGATATGGAGTCACTGTGAAAATCCATAGCCCCGACCAAAGGGCCCACCAACACCCAGAGACCTGACCATGGAACCCAACACAGCCCTCACAGCCCTCACCATGGGACCTACAAGAGACCCCACAGTCATGACCATAGGACCCACCAAGGTTCACAGACCTCACCACAGAGCCCACAAGAGACTACACTTCTATGACTACAGGATCCAACACAGACCCCACAGCCCTGACCACAAGATCTGCCAGAGACCAACACCCACAGTTGTAACAATGAGACCCACAAGAGGCCACCCAATCATGACCCACAGGACTCACCATAAACCCCACAGCACTGACCAGAGCCATAAGACCCACCACAGACTCCCACAGGTTGGGACCTACTCAGACCCCCGGCACTGACTGGAGAACACTGCCTATCGTCCCTCCCCCAGGCTCTTCCCCAGCCTGAGCATCACTACAGAACTCACACACCCTTCCAACATGCGCTTCATGCAGTTCCGTGCCAAGGACAGCTATTCTCTGGCGCTTTCCAAACTGGAAAAGGTAAGTGGGCCCCTTCTGGTGGGCTGTCCTTTGCCAAAGAGCCCAGAGACCAGAGGCAAGGGGAGAGAGCAGGGCTGTGGGAGCTTGGGCTTCTGTCTTGCTTGAGCTAAGGAGATAGGCTCAGCAGATGCAAGGCTTTCCTTGTGGGGCTGCTTCCCTGAGCACCTGCAGGTCCGTCCTAATCCCCTATGGAATCACCCAGAACTGGTAACAAATAACCTACAGCTCACCAAGTACCAGACACTGCCTCTGTCCTGGACATGGAGGATCAGAGAGTGGGGAAAACCTCTCACATTTCTGACCTTGGAGTTCCGTGGGGAGTGTCAGCTCCATGGAGGGTATCGGTTGGGCCAAATATGGAACTCAGGGACACAGAGACTCAGTAAGGCATTAGAGACACACTAAGGACCCAGAAACCCAGTAGGGGAATGGGGAGTTTCCGGGGTATGAGGGACAGGTCACTGTCTGTGTTGCTCTGGTGTATGGCCGACTGTGGCCCTACCTCCTATCCACACAAGGAATGGCCACCTGGGGTAAGGGCAGTGGAGGTCAGGTGTGGACGAGGAAGCCACAGCTGCTGATGTTTGCTGTTCTGTGTGAGTCCCAAGTTCAGCCCAGGCCAGTGTGCTTGTGGAGAGCTGTCAGAGGCCAGCATGGCAAATGGAAAAGACCTAGGAATTGTCTGGGCTAAGCCTGACTCCAGATATCAGGCAGAACAGACCAGCTCTAGGGTTTCTTACTGCGCATGAGCACAGCAGTGACCTGAAGCTAAGTTGAAGTGGAAGTGGTCCATGGGAGCCTGTGGTCTGGCTGAGCCAGAGAAACATGAGGGAGGCAGAGCCCTGAACAAGTGTGGCTCCTGCTGTCGAGCCTACCCACAACCCTGGGCCTGCCTAGCATCTGAGTCCATACTGGGAAGGGTCAAGGAATGTCTACATGGTCAAAGGTACCGGTATTATGTGAATGGGCACTCAGACCACTGCCCCACATCTCATGAGAGCCCTCATGGTGTGACTGAGTAGACCAGGCTGGTGTCCAGGCATGGAGCCATGATGGAGCCTGTGTCCCTTTACACAGTCACACCTGGGGCCAACCCTGCTCCTCACAGGCCTCAAGGCAGCCTGAAAATGGGTGAAGGCAGCATACACAGCAGTAACTGGCTCACGCGCCCTCTATGTCAGCAGTACAGGGTGAGGCTTTCATCCCCTCCCTGTAGCATGGACCTGGTGACTGGCACCTCCGTCTCAAGGCAGTGAATGGTCCTGGGCCCATTGTGTGGCTTTGTGACCGTAGGGATGACAAGGGCAAGCTGAGGAAGGCAGGGCACCGAGGTAGTGAATTCATGGATGCTGAGGGGTTGGGATCCACAATGAATGAATGTCCTGGGCAGACAAGGTAAGGAAGAAGATGAGGCAGGTTGCTGGTGCTGTGGCTTCCTGGGGATGGTAGAACCAACCCCCAGTCACATCCACTGTTAAGGTCTGTGTATCACTGATGTGGGATTGTCCACATCAAAGACAAATGTCTGAATGTCTCCTTGTCTGAAACAGAAGGGAATGTTTTGGAAAGAAACTAACATTTGAAACCTTCCCTTTCCTTCTAGTCTCTTGGGACCAATAGGGTGATCACTTCTGTCTAGTAGTGTTCTTAGGAAAGCCAGTGGGATGCTTGAGTTACCACAGTGGCTTATCTTCACAAGGTGCACGCCCCAGTGGGAAGGCAGTGGCCATGGCTGCAGAATTGTCAGGTGGGACAACCATGTGTCGTAGCTCAGATATACTTGGTTCTTCGCAGGCCAGTAAAGCCCACATCCTAGACCCTGTTTCCCTCTGACCCAGCTCTTCCCACTGTGGGAAGGACAGTGCAAGGACAGACAAAATGAGAGGCACCTTTGCTACCTTGTCTGTGCGCTTCCTTCTGTCGCTGGAAGATGTGACTGGTAGAGGGTTCGCTGGTGGAAAGGCCACCTGTAACTAGTTATTCCTGATGGCCTCTAGGACTGTGTGCCTTCCACTGAAGCAAATTCCTTATGCATAAGGGATGTGTCCTCAGATGCCAGTGTGGGCTGACTTGGCCATGGGTGTCTACACTCATCTGACTCCCTTGTGGGAGCTTCCTGGAAGAGGGGCCTGGAAGAAAGCTTGCCCTCATTCCTAAGTCCACGAATAGCCCCTTCCAGGCACAGGGACTTGGCAGATAGGACCATGCTAAGGAACTTGAGATGGGAAATGGTCCTCAATGCTGACAGTGGCCCCACATAATCAGAAGGGGACATGACAGGCAGGACATCAGAGACAGGAAGAGGCCACAGGCCAAGGACTCTGGGCGTCCCTGGGAGCTGGATACGGTGGGGGAAATGATTCTGCAGAGCCTCCAAAGGGCACAAGGCCCAGCTGACCCTAACTTCAGCCACTGAGAGCCCACATTAGACTTCAGACTTCAGAGCCTTGAAACAAAGTTCTGAGCCACTATATCTGTGATGGTGTATCCCAAAAAACTCACACTGTGAGCCATCAGATCCAATGCCTGAAGCTTCGTGCCTGTGAAAAGGGCAGTGAGCAGCAACATGCATGCTTATCCCTCCGCTAACATGCTCCAGTGCCAGAATCACAAAATGTGATTCAAGATCAAATCGTTCAGATTATTGACAATCCCACGCTAAGGGTGTGGCTCAGTATAGCATGCCTGCCCAGTGTGTGCAAGGCCCTAAGTTCCAAATCCAGGAACGTATCTCACAGGTCCTGGGTCCCACTTTCCTCTCAGAGCCCCAAACTCTCCCTAGGCTCTGGCCCTGAGTGTCTCTGGGGAGATGCAGCTGGATATTCAGGCCTACTGGCCAAAAGTCTGTTGGTGTATGCACAAACACACATCCATGTACACATACCATGTACATATTACACACATGCACATAAAATGCTTGCATCCACATACCACACATACATGTACATAGATACGCATATACATACCACACGTGGACACACCCTACGTACATATCTTTTCTTATGGCCACCCACGATCCCATGTGCCATCTGAGGATCCCTTTTCTGCAGCGAGAACGGGAGAATGGCTCCAACCTGGCTTTCATGTTCCGCCTGCCATTTGCTGCTGGCCGAGTGTTTAGTATCAGCATGTTGGATACACTCCTCTACCAGGTCAGCTGGGATGTGGAGGGAGGTGGGTGGGGTCTGAGATCTGGTCCCATTGCTCTGGACAGCCCTCCCCAGATTCCCTGAGACCCAACCCTGCTGGAGCAGCAGGTCTCACTGTCCTCAGGGATACCCTGGTACCACTCTGGGGGTCTTGGGTCCTGGTCCTTTTTAGACCTCACGTGCTGGGCTGGCAGGCAGGTGGCTTCTGAGTGTGCTGAGGCTGGAGCATCTGCCTCACGTGGCCCTGCTGCCCCACAGTCCTTCGTGAAGGACTACATGATCACCATCACCAGGCTGCTGTTGGGCCTAGACACCACACCAGGCTCTGGCTACCTCTGTGCTGTAAGTGAAAGCCAAGTATATGACACAAGCTGGCATCCTGCTTGGGTCACTGCAGTTCTGGGGCTCTGGGCACTGCCTGCAGCCCTTCTCAGCTTAGGGCTTCCCTCTTATTGCAGATGAAGGTAACCGAGGATGACCTGTGGATCCGTACTTATGGCCGCCTCTTCCAGAAACTCTGCTCCTCCAGTGCTGAGATCCCCATTGGCATCTACAGGACCGAGTGCCATGTCTTCTCCTCTGAGGTACATCCCCGTTGCTGTATTAAGCCTTACTTACAGTTGGCTCTGGGGATCTGTATGTGCCTGATGTTTGCTAGAGGCTCCTTCCAGGCAGGTTCAGTGTCCAAAACACATGCCTCCAATGAGGGCAACTGCTACTCTGGGGAGAACGGTGACCTTGGGTAGCATCCCAGACCTCCAGGGGACTTTGTAGAGAGGGTATCAGGGGCGGCCTGGTGCAGCTAGTCTATCCGTGTGGGTGGCATATCCACCTACCATCCTGCCCCCTGCATGCTCTGTGTGAACTTACAGGCTAAGATGCACTGGGTAGGGGCAAACACACCCACGGGTCCCACATAGCTCTTGGTTTCCTTTACAGCCCCATGACCTCAGAGCCCAGGTGAGCACCCCCCAGGCCCCAAGTGGAGTTTCTGCTTCACCTGTGCCTCATGGAGATTTCCCCTACCTTGGTCATGCCCGTGGGAAGCGTGCAGGAAATGAAAAGGTGTTGACCCACTGGGCTTTGGGGGAGGGGGTTGGCTCTCATCAGTTACCATTCTCCTATAAATGGGGAAACTGAGGCAGGTGGAAATTGCCCATGGGTTTACCCACATCATGTGTACCCCTCATTCCAGCCCAGCTCCATGCGCCATCAGCAAGTCCCACTGTAGCCTCCAGAGTGGCAGGTCCCCTATGGGCTGGTCTGACCCCACACCCTCATTATCCCCTCAGTCTCTCTAAGGTATTGCCTAATGGGGTCCCCACATTTTCCCCAGCACCTCACATGCCCACTCACTGACTCCCAGGTTTGTTTGATGGGGGGCCCTGCCCCACCTGTATATGGGGAAACTGGTATAGACAAGGGCCCCAATGCTAGCGCAGAGCCAGGATATGCCAGGCCAGAGGGACCAACCAGACCAGATGCGATGGCCTGGAGAGGCTAAGGATCCTCTTCCTGGGGACACTGGCTCCATCCCGGATCAGACTTTGAACAGGTCTAGGAGGCCAGGCAGACTGGGGTACATGTGGGAATGCAGGACCCCGTAGTCCTTCTGGCCTGGAGAAGGGTGGCATTCACACTGTGGGTCCAGAGCCCATATCCTTCCTGACACCTCAAGGCACAAGGGGCCCCAGCCCACAGCCCCTCCTGCCTGCCCAGTCCCAGATCTCGGTGAACATGGAGGACTGCGAGGACACTCGGGAGGCCAAGGGGCCCTGGGGCACACGGGCTGCCCCTGGCAGTGGCAGCACCCATGGCCGACACGGGGGCAGCACGGACCCAGCGGAGCACCCACTACTGCGCCGCAAGAGCCTGCAGTGGGCCCGCAAGTTGAGTCGCAAGAGCAACAAGCAGGCGGGGAAGGCGTCTGCAGCCACTGAGTGGATCACACAGCAGCGGCTCAGCCTCTACCGGCGCTCTGAGCGCCAGGAGCTCTCAGAGCTGGTCAAGAACCGGATGAAGCACCTGGGACTGCCCACCACTGGCTATGGTAAGGGCAGGCAGTGAGGCAGGACAGGTTGGGTCACAGTAGAGCAGCTGAGGGGAATCTCAGCAGGCATGGGCACAATGGTCACTCAGGCCTGCTCAGAGGACTGAGGAGTGTCTTACACCCACCCAGAATGGACAAGATGCCGAATAACCCACAAACTGGCTCACCTCTGCCACTCTGGAGCCTCAATTTTCCCAGCAGAAAGTAAGGGACTGGACCTAGAGAAAGAGTAGCGTGGAGAGCCAAGCCAGCTCCCCCAAAGCTCATGGCCTTCATTAGGGGTACAAGTCCAGTCTTCCTGTTTCATGAGAGACGTGAGAGACAAGGAGCTGGCAGCTCCCTGCCAGGGATAAGGTAGGGCACAGTCATCGGGAACAAGAATGCCTACACATTCCTCTGTCCATCCCACTGCCCTCCCCAAGACCATCACCACATTCTAATGCTTTAGACTCCATCCTAGGGGAACATCCATGCCAAGAGTCTTCTGGAACCACCCTCTCTTTGTGCCATTTTTGGGTAGCATCTGTGACTTCAACCAGGCTGCCTCTGCTGATGAGGCCAAAGGTCAAAGGCCAAGATCTCTATTCTGGCCTGTGCCTCCCCACCACTCTTTTAGCGTCTCAATACTTAGCCATTGCTGAGGCCCAGCCTACATTGTGATGTCTGCCATCACCTGAGATGGGGCCCTAAAGACTTCCCCAAGTAGAGGAGCTGCCCAGCGGTCACTGGGGCTGGGCCGTGTGCTGGCCATGCATATTGGGTGTTCTGGGCATATTCACAAGGCAGAGCTACTCTTTACTAAGGGGTAGGCCCAGGGAAGACTGAGACCAGGATTTTGAGAATAGCATGACCATCCCAGAGCCTTTCCCAGCCGTGTGCACACAATTCCTTATATTTAATGATCCCCTCAGTAGCCCTGCCTGGGTAACCCACTGTTCCAGGGACGTAGCCACCGAAGCTCAGCATGAGCCATGGCAAATACGAGTAGAGGCAAAGTTCAGCCCATGTGACCAAGCTTAGAACTGGCACCTTCCCTGTGTGTCCCTCAGCCTCTGCAAACCCCCTACATGCCAGTGCTTGACAGAAGGATCAGGTTCCCTTTGGCAATTGACTTGCTTCTGAGGCGGCTGGTGCTGGCCACCACTGTCCAGCATGGACGGTGTCTGCGTGCAGCCGGCCGCTGCCCTGCACCCATTCTGCTGTGCCAGCGTGCCCACCCCGCCACTGCTTGCTGACCTGTCTCTCTCTCTGTTTCTGTCTGTGCCTCTCCTATGTGTTCCATAGAGGACGTAGCAAATTTAACAGCCAGTGATGTGATGAATCGGGTAAACCTGGGATATTTGCAAGGTAATTCTGCTCCAGTGGGTACCGGCCACCACACAGGGGATGTGCCAACCCTTTGTCACCTTGGCTGGGCCAGACAATGACCAGGAGAGAGGAGAGGGCTTTGTGTGTCCACAGAGGGTTGGTTCTCAGACCTTCTGTCTTCCTCCTTGGTTTATTCTGGGAACCCAGATGATGGTGTCCACCCTGGCTCCAGGGCTTAACCCCAAATATTTCACCCACCTCTGTTGTTAGGATGTGCCATGCCACCTAACTTTGCCCTGAGTAGGCAACAGGCCATTCCAGCAACAGCTGGCCTCTCGGGCTAGTCCCATGAGATGCCCAAAGTCCCTGTGTGTCTTAATGAGCCTCCTGCCAGGCAAGAGGATAGAAATTAGGGTTGTACTCTGTGCCAAGGCATAGGCAGGTGTGGACTACCCAAGCCAAGTAGACTCAGGGCTTCCAGAGAAGGCTTTTTCTCCATGCCCGAGATAAAGCTGACCTAGTAGTCACTTCTCATCTGCTTTAAAGCTGCTGAGCACCTCCTCCAAGGAGCTACCACATACGGAGACCTGTCAAAGCAGAGCAAAGGCTACGCCACAGCCTTCAGTGCCTCCCCCTCCAAACAGGTCTTCTGGGAGCTTTAGGGGTGTTTGGGCCCAAGTAGATGTCAATTTAGCTGGGTCCTTTTTTGCAAGGATGGCATGGGCAGCCACAGAAGCGAAGTGTTGGCATCTCCTGGGCTGTGGTTTTCCTCATCCTGCCACTCATAATAGCAGTCATGGAAGCTGGGCCCTCTGCTGGCCACTTGAGGTTCTGAACTGGGCCTGGAGACTTCCACGAACCAAGCATACCCTGCACCCAGCTACATCTGCTTCCTGTGTGGCTCCTAGGCAAAGGTGGGCAGGTGAGGGCTTGGGCAGCTCCTGCAGGATCACGGGGTGCTGTTATGTGCTCACTGAGCATCACCTGTGTGCTCACTGGGGAAAATATGCTGGAACTTGGCAACCAGGACTCACAGTACCCTACATGCAGCATGGAGTGGTGTCAGGATGTGTGGCCAGAGTGTCACAACCTGCTCATAAAGGGCATCACCCAGTGTGGGACTGTACCCGGGGGCTCGGTGTGCATAGGAGACAGGAGAAAGAGCACAGCCCTGTTGTTCTGGTTCTGAGTTGAGCAAGCTGAGGCTCAGGTTAGGAAGCTCTGGCTACATAGGGAAATGGGCGTAGCTGCCCAGGGCTTAGGTCCGGGAGGTACTCAGCTGGGGGAGGTGAGAGAAGGTGAGGGAAGGCAGAGCTGCTACAGAGGCCTAACCTGTTGAGTTTCCATTCTAGAAGTGCATTCAAGTCAACTTGCCCATGTCCCTATTCCTGTCCCTGCTCTCTACCTTTACCAAGCATGTGGATGCCAAGGCTACCTCAAGGCAGCTGGCTTGCTCTCCCGGGCCAAGCAGTTGGAGACAGTACCGCAAAACTGACCCTAGCCCCAATCCGGCATGGTAGCTGGAATTTGGCATGGTCTCCTCAGCTTAGCAACACAGAAGCACAAAGCAAGGCTTAGTCTTGCCCACCCCCACCATAGGCTTTGGTCATCTCAGACATTCCCAGATCTGCCCTGGGAGAAGGACAACAGTAGCCCAGGATCCAGGAGCTTCCTTTCACAACCAGGACTTCTGGCCCGACCACCTGGTGGCCCTGACAGATACATACCCGTAGCTATGGTCTGGAGTGTTGTGAGCATGACTGGATACCCCTGCTCCTGCACACTCCCTGCTGTCCCTGCACTGCCCATCCCAGCCAGAGATGCATGAGGGACTTGGTCCCAGAATAACACCCCTTCCACTTGGCTTCCAGCATGAGCCACACCATGGGAAAAAAGCACAAACTGATGCTCATGGGGCATATATGAAGAGTGGCCCACCATCCTGCCCTGCAAAAGTAGACAGAGGTATTGGCTCCATTTGAGCTACCCCAGGTGCAGACTGTTTGAGGTACAGGCACCCCCACTTCACAGAAGCATTCCATGCCATATTCCCTCATCTTGGGGCTACAGCTCTGAGAGACAAGGCATGCCCTACCCTGGCCCGGTTGGCTGCTTGGCAGCTTCCTCAGTTTTATAGAGGAGTCACCTATGTCTAGCATGACAAAGGATAGACACAAATGGAAGGGGCCGGGTAGAAGGATGCCCCGCCCCAAGTCACCTTCATTTTGTGTCCTTGGAGTCCAGAGGTACCTCTAAACCTGAAGCAGGTAAACTGAGGCCAGCAAGTTCAAGGCCATTGCCAGCACTGTAGGTCACCATGGTGCCCTGCTGGTCAAACAGCTATCAATGATATAACTGGCTACTTCTCCAGAAGCACCCACAGTCCCACGGGTCGCATTCCATGGTCACACTGGGGCCACCACTGGTCTCCCTGGAGGAACAGTAACACACAGCCCTGCAAGCAGGAGGGAATGACACTGTTCTCAGGTCAGATCAGTGAGTACAAGGTATAGGGATTAGCGGTGGCCTGTCCAGTCCCAGGGCCAGTGCACCTGCAGAGCCCTTCAGGAGGGTGAGGTATGTAGGTATGGGGCAGGTGGTGTGTGTGGAGTTGTATGGCTGTGCATGTGGGTATTATAGGAATGTGGATGTGTCATATGTGCAGGTGACCAGTAGTGTTTATGGGTACACACAGATGTATGTGCAGGTGCACATACGTAGGGGTATGCACAGGTGACTGCAAATGTGGGTATATATAGGTGTATGTATAAGTGTACACAGTTATGTACGCAGTAAAGGCATGCACAGTTGCGCACAAGTACACACAGGTGTTGTGCAGGTATGTGTACACCTGGCCATACAGATTTGTAGGAAGCAGGCATGCACAGGTGTGCTCATGCCTCTGCTCAGTCAACACCCCTACCTCCCCACTGGTGAGATGTCGTCTATGGTTGGCTGTCTGCTGAGCAATCTGCCCAATCTGTCCTGGAGAGTGGGAGCCAGTGTTCTGCTGTTCCCTTTGGCTGAGCCCTGTCCAGTGCAGGCAGGAGTTGAGGACAGGTATCAGGAAGGACCAGTCAGTATATGGCCAGAATTAGCTCCCTTAGCTCCCTGGGGCCCAGCAGAGCTGTGCAGGGTGGGGTTGGGTAATGCCTGCATTATGTCCTTTGCAGATGAGATGAACGATCATCACCAGAACACCCTTTCCTATGTGCTTATCAACCCCCCACCAGACACGAGGCTGGAGCCCAACGACATTGTGTGAGTACAAAGTACTGGCCCTCCCGGCATCGGGCATCGGGCTCCAGGTCCCACAGTTGGCACAGGTCTGGTGTGGCTGGCTACCTGGCTTGTCATTCCAGAACCTTCCTTGGTATCTTCTTCTGCAGGTACCTCATCCGCTCCGACCCCCTGGCCCATGTGAGCAGCAGCTCCCAGAGTCGGAAGAGCAGCTGCAGCAACAAGCTCTCATCCTGTAATCCTGAGACCCGTGATGAGACACAGCTCTGAGCAGATGACACACATCTGCTGGGATGGACAGACAGACACATAACACGGAGGGAGCATTGTCACACACTGGCCTGGACTGAGCAGGCTGCACTATGACTATACAGTGGCTGCAACACTTGCCCCCAGAAAGGAAATCCTCTCAATGGGGCCAGTTATGAGACCACTGGACCACTCTGGAAGCTGACAGAAGGCACTTTTTAACCTGTTTTTACAAATACGTGTGACTTGCATCTCTTTACATAACTGTACCACAACTCGTGACTTGGGTCTGGCCAAGCTAGCAGCAGAGAAGGATCAGAGCAGGGACTGGACACTACCCTGGCTCCCACCATCTTGCATGGCTTCACTCAGAAATTTCTGAAGGGGTGCTGGGGTGTGCGAGAAGGAAAGACCTGGAACTGGGGAGTCCCATATGGACCGGGGGGACTTCCTCTGCATGGAAGCCAGCTGTGTTCTCTAGCCACCCATGTGCTGTTCTGATCAGAGCTTCAGCATGGTGCATGGCTCTGAGGCTACACCAGGGCCTATGGGTTGCCTCTCCCTAGAACCAGACAAAGGGCCAACCAGTAAAGGTGCTGTGCCCTTTAGGAGGAGAGCAGAAGAGGGGCTGCCAATGGATCCCCTAGGAGTCCTGCAGAGGGTCATAGCTGTGCAGGGAGTTCTGCAGTTGTGGCTATGGAGGTCAGATGCTGTTTCCAACTCTCACACTTGAGCTTCCCAGCCATGGCAGTTGGGGACACAGTATTGACAAACAATGTGTCTCCATGGACCATTTCACACACTCAAAGCAGTCTTGTCTCTGAACACCTGATCTGAGAAGCACAATTAGCTCTGGGCTCTGGCCATGCCTCAGGTCTCCAGAGATTGCTCCACGCAGCTGACTTCATTCTTGTTTATGGTTTGTATGGTCAGAACTGGGACCGTCTGTTAAAACGGATATATCCTGCAGGCATGCATGGGTCTGGAAGATATTGAGGCTCACCTGTTTTAGGGTTAGACCTGCCTCATGTACTTCTCTCCCCAGACTTCACAGACTCATGACCTCATGGCCAGCATGACCTTCTCAAAACAGGAATAAATCCTCTGTGGCTATGGGTGGCTGGGTCTGGGCAGCTGCCCCAATGTGTATGAGTAAGAGGGTGATGCCCAGAAGAGGACATCCTGGCGAGCTGACAACCAGCCTCCCCTATGGTCCAGCATGCCCCTGAGGTAGAAACAACTCAACCTAAGGCCCCAAACTCCTGGAAATCCATCCTCGCCCCACTCTGGGGAGGAAGGTGCCCTTAATGTGAGTATGCAAACCTCTCTGTGCTTTTTGGGTGTCCTGAAAGGCTGGGGCGAAGGGATGGACCAAAGAGCCCAGGCAGAGCAGATGGAAGCTTGGGCAGGTGGTAAGGGGTGAGGCAGCTGCTGTAACCTGCCTGATAGGATGCCCAAGACTAAGCCTCCCCTTCCCCGGGGCCTGCCTGCAAACCCAGCCTTACCTGTTTGGGACCTGCCTCTTACCCCCACTGCTTGCCTGGCTGAGACCCACTTGCTCAGAAAGTATGCATGAGTTTTGGTGAGGTGTTATGGAACAGAGTTAGCTGTAAAGACTCAGGGATGAAGTTCTGGTGCCTAGGTAGAGAAGCAGGTGGTTTACCCTAGGCTAGGGTCTATCAGTGGCCATCACTCTGTAGCAGGAGACACAGGAGAGTCATGCTGGTCTTCCTCTGGATGGGGCTATGGTCTTCAAGCCCATGCAGGAAGAGCTGCCACCTGACCCACACTTAGGTCGGGTTCACTCTCCTGTGCACCTGAACCATGGAAACACATTTCCAGTCTCTCCGTGTGTGTGGCGGGGGGATTGTCTTCCTACAGCTATAGGCAGATACTTTAGCCCAGCCTTAAGCTAGCTCCTAAAGATGCTAGCCCTGGGACTGGCACTTGGTCCAGGAGGATTTGTGTGCTGTGAGATATCAGACACCAGCTCAATAAAAAAGCCACCTGCACACCTGGAACCTTCCATAGCTTCTGTTGCCTTCATCTCCAGGCTTGGATGACATTCTGTCTTTGCAGGAACCCTGTCCCCAGTCATCCTTGGATCCCATCAATTCTCCCAGCCCTCACACCCTGCTGGCCTTAAAGGCTCTCATGAAACACTTGTTCCAAATGGAAAGCATCTATCTCGGCCCAGGAACTAGAATAAACATTGCACCAGAATTTTCAAAGTATACAAAATTAGCAAGAAGCCTTTTCTTGTCTTCATTCCTAACCAAAAACTGCTCAGAATAGTAAAGTACCAAGTGCCTCAGGTACTGTAGCCTATGGTTAAGTAAAGCAGTAACAGCAGTGCTGTGAGGGGCCGGGGCTGGCAGCAGTTCCACGGTGAGGGGGTTGAGCTGGGAGCCTGTGCAATGCATAAGTGTTTGCTGCAGGTTCTAGGTCGTCTCAGCAGCATCTATTTAAAGATGTGCAGTGACAGGCATAGGAAGGGATAAGTCATTGCCTAAGCGCTTAGTACAGAAGAGGAGGAGGGGCAGAGATGGAGACTTAGGCAAGGATAAAACAGTTGCACGTGGGGGTAACACCAATCCAACTATACATCTGCCACACTGAGGGTAGCTTTAGCCGGCCAATGACAAGACAGGTCCACAATGGACAGAAAGCAAGACGGAGGCATGAAAGCATGACATGACACATCTCCCAGGTCCCTTACTCTGCCCACCCCACATACTCCTGCTGTGAGGCATCTCAAGACAGGTTCCTGAGGGTGTGTGACTCTCTCTCTCTGCCAGAACACCCACACCATACTGAGCCCCATCATGCTCTTACCCCACCATTCTGACCCCTCACCTCACTGGCACCATGGAGTCACATCTTAATGACCTCAAAGGTCATTTTTTTTGTCACAGTTGGAGGGAAGGGGGTACAAGTGGTTTCTCTGTATAACCCTGATCATCCTGGCACTCACTCTGTAGACCAGGCTGGCCTCAAACTCATAGATATCTGCCTGCCTCTGCCTCCCGAGTGCACCATCATGCCCAGTGAGTCTTGTACATCTTCAGAGTTTCAGTACTTTTCAAATAACCAGGCCAGTGAGAAAGAGGTGGTTGTAGGTGCAGTGTTCTGGAAGGTGCTATACAGTGGCAGGTATGTAGGGAACCCGATAGAACTGCAGGCTGTGCTCACACTGGAGTCCAAGGCCTCAGTCCCTAGCCTTACCACACACAGGACCTGGGACCTAGGGGGCTCAATTAGAACCCTGGGGTTGGAACAGCAGCAGTCTAAACTCAAACACAGTCAGAAGTTGTGCAGCCCTAGGCTGGGAGGTTCTAAGCATTGCTTATATCCTAGCGCAGTCCCTCCAGCCTGGGCCTGTGTCTGCAGAAGCAGGTGCCTGTCTGCTCCGGGCCCTGCAGTGTAGCTTCCCAAAGCAACTGCAGCTCACACGGAATCCGCAATGCTCTAGCCTTGAGCTGCGGGTGAAACCTGCCTTCTAGACAAATAGCTTCAACCCTGGCCCAGAGCCCTAGGGAGAGTCATTGTCCATGCCATGAAGCTTTTCGAGGGCAACTCTGGCTATGCCTAAAAGGTGCCTGCCAGGGGTGCGCAGTTGTACACACAGCAAGCCACACCCCTATCTTTTGTTCAGATCCCTTGCAACCAGACACACCCCCATGCTTCCCTGGCCTAGGGCCTGCTTTTCCTTCAAGTGGGAGCATCCAGCTCTACACACCTTCATGATTCAATAGACATGTCCTAAACAGTTGGCAGTGGTCCAGGAGACAGCAGGCACTGGAGCTGCTGTCCATTCCCAGCCTCAGCCTGAAGCACAAGTCCACTAAGTGGGATGCAAAACAGGACCATGGCCTTGTCTTTTGCATGGGTGAAGGCACTCTTACCTCAGACTCGGGGAAGCTCTCAAAGACTGTGGGGCAAGTGAGCAGTCCTTTACCAGGGAAACAGGCACAGGCCCATGATAAGAGCTCAGCAGCAAGGCACAAGCCTGGACTTTGAAAGTAAACTTCTTAGAACTTCCATCATCCCACCAGGTTAGACTGCTAGGGTAATGATACCTCTGGGTGGCACCTACACTGACTCTCCATCTTGAAGATAAAGGACAGCCCTCCGCCCTACCCCTCCCCACAAAGCAGCATTTGTAGTCCCTGCTCTGCCCACTCTCCTCAGGTGGAATCCTAGCAACCAAGAGAGGCCTAGCCAGGGCCCTGGACCCAACACAATCAGCACATAGCATTGGCACAAGCAAATGGTGCACTGGTAACCTGTAGAAGCTGGCTCAGCCGTTCTCAGGGGGCCTTACTTAGCTGGAGGCACTGCCCTATCTCCCTACAAACACTTCACCTGAAAAACATTTAAGTTTCCCAAGTATGTGAGAAGATGGAATCTTACCCACTATGGCACAATGAAGACACAAGCCAGTTATAGTGGCATATACCTTTGACCCCAGGATTCAAGAAAGAGAGGTCAGCCTGGTATACACAGCAAGTACCAGACCATCATGGACTACATTAGACCATGTAAAGAAAGAAGGGGGTGAGGTGGGGTGGGTGGAGGAAGGTTGCCTGAAGATCCAGGTTTGGTCATAGTACCTACCCGGCAGTTCACATCCATCTACAACTCCAGTTCCAGAAGATACAATGCCCTCTTTGACCTCTGTGGGTATGTGTTGCAATCTACACATGCAGCAAACTTTCATAAACATAAAACATAACTCCACAGAAATCCCCACCCTAGCACACACTGGGGTTGAAGCATGAGACATTCAGGGGCAGTCAGGAATGCCAGCCCCGCTTCTGTCCCTAGACATTGGTGTTCTTCAGCACTTTGAAGCCCAGTGAGTCCTGTTGTGCCAGTGTCCAGACATCAAATAAGGGCTGCCTTCCAATAGTCCTCAACTGAGGACTGCATCCTCCCACACTGGTTTAACATAGAGAATTCTGATTCCTGTTGTCCTCTGCAGTTAGTAAATCTGCTTCATATATCTGATCTTGACACTTCATCTTATCAGGCCCAGACTAGTAGGTAACTGGACAGTCAACAAGCTTTGTGATCCCTGTGTTATGCATGAACCACTGAAGTATAATAGGGCAATCACCAACCCAGGTAGCTGTCATTTTGGACCAAGCTCTCTGCTCCTGTAGGAGCCAACATCTTGTCTATCACCTGCTCTGCCTGCAACCACAGGGGCCTCCCTGGTTGCTCACCTATACACCTCAGGGTCACAATATGTAGCCCAGGCTGGCTGTGAACTTATCACCTGCCTTAGTCTCCAGAGTGCTCACGTCGTGAAGCTGTGTTTTATATCTAATGCATACTACTGTGTTCTTTGGGCAGTTTCCAGTATTTCACCATACAAAAATGGGATGAAAATCATGTGAGGTCAACTCTTCAAGTAGAAGTCTTGCTGAGATGGCATCTACCATGGTAAAACATACCCCAAACTCCTATTTCAGACCCAAGCCCCAGAACTTTAGAATATGACTTGGTTTGGTGTTAAGATTTTAAGAGGGTCCCCAAGGTCATGGGGCCCAAACCCATGTCACTGATGGCTCTAGGTAGTCGACAGATACAGAGGGACGCAGCATAGAAACTGTCTGCAAGCTAAGGAAAGTGGCCATAGGAGCTGGTCCTGACACCCCTACTTATCTCAGGCCTCTAGCCTTCAGGGCTGTGCAACGCCAACTCTGCTATAAGGTGTGTGTTGGGGAGGTGGGGGGGGTAGGAGGGGGGTGTTGTGCAGGAATGCAAGTGCTAGAAGAAGCCTGAGATCAAATGCTCCTGGAGCTGCAGTTACAGAACTCAGCTCGCTCTCAGCATAAATGTTACAAAAAGTCTGCAAACCAGATCTGATGATGGGTAGAAAGGATAGAACTGGGTTCATTCATGCTAGGAAAACAGGATTGCCTAAACACTAGGAAGAAGGAAAGTAAGAAAAGACTCACCAGCAGTTCAGTGGGAGAAAATGTATCCTGTAAAAAAACCTAACCTAACTCTTTGATGATCCCCCATGGAAGGCCTCACTCTCCCTGGGTAGTGGATGTGGGTGGGATGGGGGTTCAGTGGGGTCATGGGAGGGAGAAGGAACTGGGATTGATATGTAAAATAAGATTGTTTCTAAATTAAATAAACTTAGCCTAACTCTGGCCCACTAAGAGAGGAACACCCCGACAGATGGAGAAGGATGTCCAGCACCTCTGCCAGGCAGCTGCGGGTAGGAGCTACACCTGGCAAAGACAACCAAAGCCCCGAGGACTGTAGAACAGGGACAAAAAATAACAAGAAAAATTCCTTTCACCAAATGTTAACAGAGTTCAACTACATCTATCAACTGCAAGAATTAGAGTTGAGCAAGATTGCTCATGACAAGTTAGACAGGCAAGTGTTTTGCATTTGTATGATGCCTACATCGGATGCTATTAACGGGAGACAGGGATTACAGATAAGATCC
This sequence comes from Phodopus roborovskii, assembly GCF_943737965.1. Lineage (NCBI taxonomy): Eukaryota > Metazoa > Chordata > Mammalia > Rodentia > Cricetidae > Phodopus > Phodopus roborovskii. The sequence goes on from NW_026126418.1 coordinate 66,725,336, forward strand.
CCAGCACTCTCACAGTAAGCCCAGCTGAAGGCGCTGGCCCTGCTTGCCTGGAAGACTCAGGCACCATCATCTTACAGCCTTCTGAAGAGCTTCATTACCTCCGGGCTTCAATTCCTCTGTACCAAGCATAACGCTCTGGATGGGGTCCTCACCCATCTACCCACAGACGAAGGGCCCAGGGGAAGAGGAACAAAGTCACAGAGCAGCAAACAGACAGACTCTTACACTGTCCCCAGCCCAAAGCCAACCCCAGGTGTATGACAGGCAAGAAACCAACAAACCAAAAGCAAGAATGCTTAGAGATCACTTTAAAAGTCCCCATGATCCTAGAGCAGAGAGGAAAGGTTGCCCACCACCACCACCACCCCAGACAGGGTTTCTCTATAACAGCCTTGGCTGTCCTGAAACTCACTCTGTAGACCAGGCTGGCCTCAAACTCACAGAGATCCACCTGCCCCTGCCTCCCAAGTGCTGGGATTAAAGGCGTACACCACCACTGCCAGACAGTAGGGGATTCTCAACACTAATAACAAAAAGTTATTAATGTGGCCCTAGAAATCTTAAGAATTATTTATCACAAGACCACATGAAAAGGGAAAAGCCAAATCAATTAGCAAAAAATAATGAAATAGGCAAAAACTTGTATAGACAGCTTACAAGACAAAAAAAAAAAAGTACAACTAACAAATGAAGAGATAGAAATATGGTCAATTTCACGTGGCCAGAAATGCCTGTCAAGGGCCGAAGACCATGTGGCCATCAAACAATAGACAGTTTGGGATAAACCAATGGATAAAAGCATTTGCTGTGTAAGATTGGTGATGAGAGTTTGGTTTTGAGAGTTCTACTCTCATAAAAGTAGAACTCACTTTGTAAAACAGGCCAGCTTCAAACTCACAAAGATCCACCTGTCTCTGCCTCCTGAGTGCTGAGATTAAAGGTGTGTGTCACCACCACTCGACTGACACATTATTGTGGTGGTGCATGCCTTTAACCCTAACACAAAAAGGCAGGTCTGTTCTTTTGAAGCCATCTGGTGTACACTGTGAGTTTCAGGTCAGGAAGAGCCTTATATTGAGACCTCATCTAAAAGTTTCTAGAAAGTCACAGCTTGCCCTATCTGCAGTGCATACAATGGACAGCTCCTGCCTCTGCCCTCTGAAGAACTCCTTTGAGTCAGTAAGAACTACCTGATAAAAACTGAGTGAAAAAGCACCAAGGAAACTGGAATCTCACAGGAGAGGAGCAGTCTTGATGAACACATGGCTGAACAAATGACAGCTCTCCATGATGGTCCAAAGCCTGAACCCTCCAGGACTCCTAGGAGCCCACTGTGAACCAGCACGGTCAGCTAGGCCCATAGGCCCATGCAGCAGGAACAGAACTTGTGAGACCCTCCTGTGAAATCTCTAGGTTTTTCTCACCAGGAAGCCAGAGGGCAATGGCTCCTCCCTTCCTGCTTCCCCAGGAGCCTCCCTGGGTCTGAGAAGCACCCTCTCCTCTCTACTATACCACCTGAAGGACTGCACATCAGGCCTCAAATCTCTCAGAATTTCATTTTGGGGTATCCACCATATATCTCCACCCTACCCATAGGCAGGGTTTGGCTGTGAAGTGCCAACTTAGTGCTGGTGCATAGTGGCAAAGCTTGCTCACGTGGCATCCTGGGTGGCATCAGAGACAGTCCAAGGAAGAATACCAACTGAGGAAGGCAGAGGTGAAGGGTTCAGCTTTCACCTACGTGCTCTGGCCTGTGCCTATAACATTCAACAAATGCCATTCCTTAAAGTAAACCCCAGGGGCTGGTGAGAGAAATAAGAGGTCGCTGGTCTTCCAAAGGACCCGACACTGTCAGGTGACTCATAACTACCACCTGGAAATTGGGCTGGTCATTCAATAGTTGCTGTTACGATCTGGGTGGGGCAAGGAAAATCACTCCAAAAAAAGAAGGTGCCCTGCAGTGTTTCTGAAAGGGTGGGCACCCATGAGAACAGGTGGGCCTAGATGGCACCAAGACCACCTGGTTCAAGGGGACTCTCCTTTGCCCCCAGATACCCAGAGGTGGACCTCCTAACTACTTCTGTAGCTCTAGGCAAAATATGCCAGACACATGAATAGGACTGCAGCTGTGGGGAAGGAGACAGAACAGACAGCTGTGCATGAGCTTGGGCAGAGGGCAGACTATCCTGGAAGGGCCCCTCCAGTCCTACACATGCATACACACAAGCTCACACACACACACACACACACACACACACACACACACACACACCATGCACATGCACACTTGCACACACTCATGCATGCTCTCGAGCACACACATGCATTCACTCACATGTACACATTCATATGCAAAATGCACACACTTGCACCCACTCCCATTCACACGTGAGCACTCACACCCACAAACACTGTGACGTCAGTCCACTAGCTCTGGGATCTCTGCAGGAAGGATATTTCTACAGACTGCCGGTCCCATAGAGCAGAGCTACCATCCCAGTGAGAGCCCCATACCCATGTCCACACCACAGCAGGTCCACAAATGGCATTAGTAAAGTACTCTCTGTGACTTCACTGTTCCCATAATGCCTGGTATTTGAAGCCGCTGAGGGCATGCTTTCTGCTCTCCCAGGAGATGCGTGATGTTGAAACCTATAGCCTCCCTGAAGGACCCCTGTACCCAGTACAGAGGCAAGCAGCTGGGACTGTTCATGTTTTAAAGTTGAGCTGAGTGATGACCACCAGGTACAGGGGATGGATGGGACAATCCCAGAGCAGTAGCAAATGGCACCCTCATCTGATGCCAAGCCTAGAACCATGAATCCCAGAATAGGGACAGGACCCACATTAGCCAGCAGAGACTATGTCTGCCCAGAGTACTGTTCCTGCCAGGGTCTGCTCTCCTGGGACAAGAAACAGGAAACAGGCATGCTCGTGAGCCAAACAATCACTTGCCTTGAAGAAACACGAAGGGAAAAAAATGGCTTAAGTGTCAAGTGTCACTGTGAAACAGCAGCACCTAACCATTCCCGGCACCACAAACTTTTATCACAACCTCAGAACTGCGCCAATGGCAGGGAAGGAGACCGGTGTGAGTGGGCAGTTAGGCACCTAAGCCTGAATACAACTTTTACTACTGAACATAACCCAGGAGTAAGGTAAAGGGGAACCCTGGTGACAAAGGTGAGGGTTCCAGAGAGCACCTCGTGAGAATGCACACAGCATTGCCAAGGGCTCCACTCCCTTTAGAAAGGTCTACCACGAACTACAGGCCCAGAATAGAGAGCAAAATCAACATGTCTTTTGAAAACAATGGCTGTGTCAGTTCAACTGAAAATAACCACACAGAATGCCAAGCTCTAGACACTGGAGCTTGGCTGACCCCTGACCCCACACAACATCAAACACAGGGCCACATTCTCAGGGCCAGCTTTGTGGCCTTCTAGAACTAGTGCCAGTGGCTGCACAGAACTCCCACAGGTTCATATAATGCAAGAAACCTCAACAAACGCTGTGCTGCTTACAGCATAATAGTTTCATTCTCCCTATACCCTATGTAAACAAGACAGGATCATTTCCAGCCAGGAGGACACAAACCTGGGATACTATACATCTTGTCTTAGTGTGGGGACAGGTACCTGACTCTGAATCTTGCATGTGAACAGGACCTTTCCTTGGGCAACAGCTTTCAGAACAAGGCTGACTTGGGTCTCCCTTCTCACGGGAAAGATGTACCATACTGCTGCTAGGTTTGTACTACCCATCTTAACTGTGAAGAAACACTACTCTGGTGTGCGCCATTAGCGGAGCACAGCCTGGGCTCACACACTCATCTCCATCACTCAGGCTTTGCTATGTAGCTCCTTACTACTCAGGGAGTGATTAGGGAAAGCAAACAACACTCAGAGACCTTGGATGGGTAAAGATCCTGGTTGCTAGCTATTGCCAACGCTTTCCCAGGCCACAACCTGGCAAACAGTATGAGGATGAGGGACCAGGGGAGGAACCTATCATCCACACACTAAGATACATTAGGGAGCCCAAGGTTTTTGTCACGGAAGCTTTTGTCACAGCTCTGAAATTCCTAACCATGCCCATAACACAGCCTTCAAATGGACACACAGTGGCACCAGAAGATACCGGGAACACACAGTGTGTGTGTTGTCACAGTTTTTGCCAACATAAAACTAGAAATAACCTGGGAGGAGAAAATCCCCACTGAGGAACTGCCTCCATCAGACTGGCCTGTGGACACATCTGTGTGGCACTTTCTCGCCTGCTAACTGATGTAGGAGCGCCCCCCCCCCCCCCCGTGTAAGAAGGGCAGCAGAACAAGCTAGTAAGGAGTGTTACCCCATCGTCCCTGCTTCAGTTCCTGCCTTGGCATCCTCAATGGTGGGCTGTAATCTGTAAGCCAAATAAACCCTTTCTTCCCCAAGTTGTATTTGGTTGTGGTTTTTATTTATCATGATTTTCATTTATCACAGCAACACAAAGCATAGAACATCAACAATACTAGATACAGAAATGCCCCAGAGTGCACCCCAGATACCAGGAAAGACCCTGTGCCTGCAAGGTACAAACTTATTGCAAAGGAATCAGTGAGAAATGAGAGGATACTGGGTATGGCTGCTTCCCAGCTAGGGCTGTTACCTTGGCCACAGCCACAACACTGGAGACAGCGCTAGCTTTCCACACATGGTATAGAACATAGGTAACCAACCATAAAATGAAACCACAGATAGGCTCAGGTCGCCAAGACCTCTGTAAAGGTGCACCCAAGTTTATTAACTTTCAACAGAAAAAAAAATTTATTTTAATACTTTCTTCTTCCAAATAAAAATCATAGTTCCAAACAATCCAGAAGTAAATTTTATGTTATGTCACTTTTTAATATTGCCTGAAGAAGTCTAGGCCTGAAAAATCTGACTAGAGATTACATTACAGGAATACACTTAGACCATCAGGTCAAAAGGTCACACTAGAAATAGTAATCTTTGGCATGCATACACACATGTAGACATGTGTATACACAAGCCACCTACACACACCTATGTGCACATACTCCCATATCCACATACAGGTATGTCCCATGTCCACACACACGGATGCCTGCAATTGCTTGTGTGCACACATGTACACATTCACAGGCCCCTCACCTCTCCATGTGTCTGCACATCTATTTCTGAGAAGCTTTTTTTAATACCAACCATCCTGTGCTCCTCAGATCTGTCGTTTCCAAGGAATGCGCCACATGAGTCATCATGGACTTAATCACCTGACACTTTCTGCACAAAGTCCCATTATAAACCAGGAGAGCATCTTGTCTTCATGCTGCTGGAGACCTGAGAGGCTATGTAATGTGGGTAGCCTTCCCAGCACAGCTGGTCAGGCACGGTCCCCACACACGGAAGGACTCAGTGCAGTGTGTATAAACACAGCAGGCTGCGGCCAGGAGGCCCCAGATCACCACCACGAAGTCCTGGACCTGAACCATCCTAATAAAAACCACTGCTGTGCCATGGCACTCAGAAGGCAGGGTTCCCCTTAACTGTCAAGTCACACAGCCTAGACAGCAACTGCCAGGTCTTCCAACTCTTCATGAAAAATAATCAAATCCCAAGGCAACACGGAAGTCATATGCAGCTGCTCAGAAGCCAGGAGCTAGCTGGGGACACTGTCAGCAGACGGAGTTGTGACAACCACACACACAGTTAACAGAAAGCCAGCTCATTACTTTATTACATTTTAGTGCTTTCTTAAAATAAATATGGTAACATCAAGTGCACAGTGAGAAATGAAGACACGGAGGGGGGAGGGGCGGGGGGCGGCGGACACACAGCTGGTGGCAGGCAGTCACAGACTTTAATGCTCATACAGCACAGTACCACGCCTGACTGGACACACGGTCGCAAGGGAAGAGGAAGCTGTCAACCTCACACCCTCTACTTTCCATCCCATGCTCCTCTTTTCCTCTGTCTACCTGGCACTGCCAGTGTTAACACTTGTCTAAGTTTCCTCTATTACCTTCAGTTCTCTCCTACAGTTCAGACAGATTCAAGTAACACTCTCAAAAAAGAAATGTGCAAAACTAAAAGAGGCTCCAGGGTCTTCCCACACTGATCTATGGCTGGGCATGTCTGCTCTGATGGAGTCAGCCACCACAGGGACACGGGAAAAGGGCCTGAAGCAGCTACACCATTCTGAAATAAATGCAAATAACCACCAAGTTTTGAAAGAGGCAACAAAAAAGAATTAGCAACCTCACCTGAGAGTGCACACCCCACAGAGCATGCTGTTCCTCCAGAAGCAAGAACTCTGGTAGGCAAACCAGGACATCACAACACCACGAAGGAACCGGCGGCCAAAGCGTGGAAAGTACGCTACTATACCAAAATCTGCTTTTATTAAAGTGAACAAATCAGCATATTCCCCAGACCTAACCAGTGGCGGCTACAGCCGGCTTAGGCTGCCTGCTTCCAGCGAGGCCACCATCAGCTAGCAGTACCCCACAACCCTCCCAACTGTGTGGCAGAAATAATCACTCCAAATATGTAAACGTCATTTTAGCAGAGGACAAACTTTGCTGATTTCAGTGCTTTTAGTGAACTGGCATTTTCAGTAAACTTTTTCTGAGCAGCAAGGAACAGGATATTTTTTTTTTTTTTTCAGAAATCTTAGAACTGGATATAAAGGTTGGCAGTAGACACAGTCAATAAATATCATACAATTTCTAAAATGAAAAAGATTTCCCATACGAACTCCTTTTATGAAGACATTCAAACACCCTGACCCGAGAGTGAGCCTCGGCCCTATATCACGCACAATTACAGCTGGCCAACGTGGGGCATCAGGCAATGTGCAAAGGGGTGGGTGAGGGGAGGCCAGAGAGCAGATCACATTTAACTTATCCTGAAGAACTTCAAGTGAGGGGGTCCACAGCCCAGGCCTCACTCCATGATGTCCCTTATTCTGGGGATGTCAGGGGTCAGCAGGGCCACAGTAGCCGTGCCCAGGAAAGCACAGCACTCATTCCTGTATGCTCCGTGCCCAGCGTCCATGTGTGCAGGGGTGAGAGGGTCTGCTCTGTTCTGTAGGAACCTCTGTAAACACTGTCCGTGGCTCCTCACACTTCGTACCAAAGGGATGGAAATAATAAATAAGGATCCTGCCAGCACATCCTCTCAGTCCTGGCTGCCATAGTCACTTACGAGTCTGGGTCTTCTTTGGCACTGTGGGCCTCTTGGGCTGCCACAAGTGGTTATGGATTGTGAGTGCATCCACGCTGACAGACATGGTCTTGGCTGGGATCAAGTTAAACTGCTTTCGGTCTGAGCTGTATTTATACAGTTTGTCAATCATCTTCTTGGTGATGCTCTTTGGCCCAGTGCCAGTGAGTTTGTAGATTTCTTCAGTGTCAGGCTGGTAGCAGTAAAGCGCCCTGAACTGGCATCCAGCATCTCGGAACAGAATGATGTAGTGGTTGGCATCACACTTCTCCAGCTCCTGGGGAGTGGGGAGAGATAAGAAACACTGAATGACACTCTTATAGCCCAGGTCACCATAATTGTCCAATGGGTAGGTATTATTCCAAAGCAGTAAGTGTCCAATAGCACACACTTCTAAATAGGTCCAGCACAGCCTCTATACTTTAAAAAGTATGGTTGGCAACTTGATAGAGCATCGGTTGCTGACGACATTTTACCAGTCTAAGCAAGCAAGGAGAACAAGCTGCTGAGGCAAACTAAAGAATTACAACAGAAGATGCTTCACAGCATTACACTGGAGAAATGCAAATCAAAACCAAGAGAGCATCACTTCCTGCCCTCTAGAATGTCTAAAATAAAAGACTGTAAGGGCAGGTGTGCAATGCTGTAGTCCGCAAGGAAGGATTCCAGCTATTCTACACACTGTGGACACAGAGTTTTCATATGGCCCAGTGATTCCTATTGGCTGTGTATGTGTGTGTACGTGTGTACGTGTGTGTGTGCGAGCATGTTACACTTGTGAAGGTCAGAGTCAGAGTACACCTTTCAGGAGTCTCTTCTTTCCTTTGACCATGGAATCTGCAAATCAATCTCAGATCACCTGGTTTGCACACCAAGTGCTTTTACCTACTGAGCCATTTCACTAGTCCCCAAAAGCCAAATATTCTACGACTATATGCAAAGTCCAGAACAGGGGAATCCAAGGAGACAGGATGCAGATCAGTAGTTGCACTGTTCCACTCAATATACTAAAACCCACCGAGTTATGGTTTTCAAAGGGTGGATTTTGTGATCTGAAACCTGGCTTTTTTGCACCCCCCCCCCCAAGACAGGGTTTCTCATGTATCCCTGACTGTCCTGTAGACCAGCCTGGCCTTGAACTCAGAGATCCACCTGCATCCCAAGTGTTGGAATTAAAGGTGTGCACCACCACAACCATTGTGGAACAGCAAAAGAACCACCACCACATAATGAATGATGATATTGATACCAGGCTTGCTGAACAATGTGTGCGAATAGATGTTCACACCTGTGAACATGGATGCAATCTTCCAGTAAAACTTTCTATGCTAACAGTCTGGCTGGGCTCCTGAACTCTTACTGGGAGCTTTGCAGTCTCAGCCAGCTGTCTGCTGTGTGGATATTGGTGAACAGTGTGCAGTGGCCCAGGGAGAACAGGTACAGTGAGTTGGCTCCTATCCAAGGAAGAATAACCAACGATGGAGTCCATGACAGCCCTGTGAGTCAATCAAGAAGACAGCCACAGACTTGAAAGGTGAGTGTGAAGGTCTGATTCCCATCAGACATGGATTCCACACTCTGTAAGCATTCACTGTGCAGATGTGGGCCCTCCCTCTCACCACCCAGACTGAAGCATGTCAAACCCTAAGTCTGACCCTCACTTTCTCACTACCTTCTGGATCCTTGTATTTGTTAAGGCTACTAACTTGTTCATTTGTTAAGACAAAGCCTAATACTACTGTCCAGGATAGCCTCAAAATCACAGTAACCCTTCTGGCTCAGGCTCTTAAGTGCTGAGGTTATAGGCCTGAGCTACTATATATAGACACAGAAGCCTCAGGGAAGGTGACAACCAACACAGTAAAGACAAGCCATATCTCACCTGACCCAACTTTTAAGTTATACTTGTTCTTCATTTAAAAGCATCTCATCTACTCTAGAGTGAAGGGTGTGCTTAATAGCAGGGTATGTGTTGACTATGCAAGCATAAGGCTCTGGTTTCCACTGCTAGGGTCAAAAACAACAACGACAGCAAAAAAGTCCCACCACAAACAACATACCCATACATTCCCCCACAGGAATGTGGGCACTGGACCCTCGTCCTGGCTCTCTCATGGCCCACACACAGAAGTGTCCTCTTCCCCAACTGGAAAGCCTTACATTTAGCTTTGTCCCACATGAAACCATGAATTGACTTTTTAATGAATTAAAGCTCCACCTCTCTCCACCTTTCAAAATTCCTTCCTCTGTAAGGGTCCCCAAGCCCTGTCCCTATAGGAACTCTGTGTTCAGGCCTCAGGACACACCCTTTACTCCCTGGTAATCAGGAGGAAAAGACTCCATGGATACTCAGTATCAGGGTAGTTTAAATAACAGAAAGAGAACATACCTTGCTCTGAGCAAACACCAAGGGCTAATAGACTGTATAATCTACAAGCACCTTTCAATTTGACACTTGCCTCCAATATTGAATTCTTGTGAGGTTCATTCACTTTTCCAGCCAGACAGCAATGGGAGATGGCATTGTGAATAATTGGTTTGTTTGATTTGCTACTGGGCTCCTTAAAGAGTTTAGGACCTAAGAAAACCGGACCAAGATTTGCAAAATTAGTAACAAAGGCCAAATACACACAGAAGAGAACACTTTTCTCAAAAGTAAATACAGAAAGCTGCAATCATGGACAGTTAAACATTTTTTTTTTTTTTTTTTTTTTTTTTTTAAGACAGACCATACGGACCTCTTCAAATCTATTCAAAAGAATTTGCAGTTATAAATTTAAAAGAAAGAAAGAAAGAAAGAAAGAAAGAAAGAAAGAAAGAAAGATTAAAGTTACTATAGCTACTTTCTGACTTGAGTGTCTTTACTAGATAAATTACAAACCCAGAAACCTGAAAATCTAAGGTTCCAAGTGTCTAGGATGTGCGATCCTGCTTAGCTCTGCTCTCAAAATAGCAGGGAGTTGGCATTATCTGTTGCCCATGGGACAAACGTGAGGACAGGTCAGGGACTCTACTGTGGACACCCAGGAGTTGGATATAGCTCTGACCCTGTATAAATACTTATTTTTAAAAAAGACCTCTTGGCCAGAATAAAAATGTACTTTAAGGAGCGTTATACCTGGTGCCCCTGTGGGCAATATACCCTAAAGAGGTAGATACCTGTGTACTCAGCCACAGAAGCCAAAGAAGAAGCTGCCGATGCAGTCTCCCAGTCTCGGTCTGTGCTCCTGCTGGGGTTGCGGCTCAGGATGGGTAAGGCTTCCAGCGATTCCACTCTGCAGGCAGAAAGACGAGGTGCTCTAGCTGCACCGCTCTTCCACCATGGCCACCCATACCACCAGGGCAAAAAGCATGCCCACTGCTGCAAGGTGGAGGACATTGGCCGGTGCAAGGAGTGAGTGATGCAGACTCAGGAACAGAGGACAAAGGACAGGTGACTAACAGCTGTCAAACGGTGAGGACACCCGGGGAAGGAAGGGCCACAGTGGGGCTAGTATGTAAACCATGCCTCAGATACTCTTGAGTCCTGGCAGGTCTGGACTACACATGTAGGGACTCAGTGCCATCAACAGTAAACAACAAGGCTGAAGACTGGGAAAACTGCTTACAAGGTAGGCTGATGCTCTCTAGGCAGGCTCACAGGACTTAGAATTTAGCTGAGTTACCAACTTCCAGAACAGAACTAAAGCACCATGCAAGGTTCCCCAGCAGTCCTCCACAAAGTCTTGGACACATAAAGCCACTAGACACTGAGGAGGCAGGAAAATGCCTCTTCACAGACAACACCATTCACATGAACCTGGCTACAACAAGAAGTCAAAACACGAAGGGGTTCCTAAACCTACAGTAAAAATTCACTGATGCCTGGACAGGTACCCATAGCACCTGTAAAATTACTTCATAATGCAAAGGTAAGTTTTAACAGTTGGTGGAAAATGGAAAACACCATTTTAAATGATCCAAATAACCCAAAAGCATTGGCCCCTGCCTGACTCACAGCCTGAGAAAGATATTTACATTTCAGGTTGTCCCAGCTGAGAGTGTGACTCCATTAACTGGCAGTCTGCAGAACTGTCAGGATCAGAATCGATGGAGAACAGTCCTGAATTAATAGCATTTCAAAATATCCAGTCTGGGCAACTGACATCAGGGGTATTAGTTATGGGGACAACAGATAACAGATGACTAGACAGACTGGGAATCAGAAAAAATGATGGTGCTGATGGTACCATGCGCCTTTAATCCCAACACTCGGGAGGCAGAGGAAGGCAGATCTCCACGAGTTCAAGGCCAGCCTGGTCTACAGAGTAAGTGCCAGGGTAAGTTCCAAAACTATACAGAGAAACCCCATCTGGAAAAATAAAGGAAGAAAGGAGGGAGGGAGGGAGGGAGGAAAAATGATGGTTTGACAAGTATGATGTTATGAGTTACGTACTACAGTATGTGGGTGATGGGACTGTCACCCACTTCTATGCAACAAGAAGTGCACACATTTGACAAGAGAAAGAATGAGGAAGGGTGTCACAAAAGCTACTGAGCTCTGGTGAAGGTAGGCTGGGTTTCTTCCTAAACACCGTGGAACTGGTTACAAAACATCTTTCCTTCTGCTTTGATCTGGAAGGGTCTCTCTCTTAGCAAGTGCACTGAGATGCCCCAGGCTGCTGCTCCCAAGGCTGCTTGGCCTCCTTACCGGTGAGAAGGTGTACCCCCTGAATGAGCACTCTCAGCTTCTGTGGTTGCCGCAGACGCCAAGGACAGGCTGGAGCCAGAGTGAGTGCGGCTCAAGTTATCAGCTGCAGGGACAGGAAATCAACAACCTGTGAAGAGCTCTACCAGGTCCATCCCTGCTGCCCTAACTCACTGTGACACAGAGTGTCCCTCTGCCAAACACAGCCAACTCTCTGGCCCAAACCCTGCATGCCCCTTGCCATCTCAAAGCATCACATTTTGGTCTTAATTTCTCAAGCCTGTTTAAAGGGATAATTTCCCATTAACGCCACCAGCCTCACATAGGTCTTGAAAATTACAATGAGATAAAGAAGCTGAGCACTAAATAGCAAGTGCAGCATGGGTGCTGGATGAGGCTGCTTACGGGTGGAGGAGCACTTGGTTCCAGAGTCACTACAGGACTCTTCCCGGTGAACTGACTTTGGCCGAGGCTTTTTAGGCTTTGATTTAGGTTTGCCAAGTCCTTGCTCCTCCAAGGCCTGCTGCTGCTTCCTCCGCAAGTACTCCTGTTTAATAAGCTCTCGACGAGCCTTCTCCTCCTCCTTCCGTAGCCGATCCTCCTCAGCCTTACGCCTGAGAGCAAAATGGATTCACAAGAGACTGGGTCAGAGGCATTCTTCCTAGGGATAAATCTACCAGACTCATGTCTTGTAGCCCTCCCCAGGGTGGCTCTCTCTGCAGATTTCTATGGAAGTATAGGAGCAAAAGGCAGTGGTGAAATGGGCAGGTTGGAACTGAATCACACGGCAAACTTTCTGCAAAGTGCTGGGATCACAGACAACTTATTTCCTGTGCTACATTACATACTGGCAGCCTCATCATTCAAACGAGGAGTGAATGCATAGGACTCATAGGGCTGCTATGAAAATTAAGGATCGCCCAAGGGAAGTGTCTGACATGAGAGCTGCACAGATGTGTACTGTTGGCTAGTAAGTGGTAAGCAGCAACAGCAGGAATGAGGGATGAGTGAAGTGGCTATGAAACACTAACGGGGGGGGGGGGGTGCCAGCTTAGCCCTGTCTACCATCTACATGAATGGCTATGCTGTCCCACTGGGCACAGCTGGAGGCTGCTGAGGAAGAGGTTACCGGGCTTCATCTCGCTTGAGCTCCACTTCAGCCTCCAGCTGCTGCTTGCGTGCACGAGCCTCTTCAGCCTTGCGCTGCTGCTTCAGAAGGAAGGCTGCCCTCTTCTTAGCCAGCTCATCTTCTGCTTTCTGTTCATCCTACAAAACCCATCACTTTATAGTCAGTGACAGTAGATGAAACGCCTTAAACTATCCAACCTAGGCTTACCTTGATCAAGTATAAACTTTAACACACACTTTAAAAAAAAAAAAAAAAATCTTGGTAGAGAGGATGAGACAGGGTCTATGTAGCCCTGGCTATCCTATGCAGACCAAGCTGGCATCAGACTCAGAAATCTGTCTGCCTCTGCTTGCCAAAGGCATGTACCACCATGCCCAGCTCTGACCCTTTAATTAATGAATGAGCTCATCATATGTAAACTGTGACACAATACAAAGAAGTCTATGCCATCAAAATAGCCTCAGTTAGATGACCTTCCCATGACCAGCACCAAATTGTTTCCCTGCAAAACCACACATTTCTCCACAAACTGAGCTAAGATCAATGTGACTCCACTCATACCATACAAAGCACAAATGGGAATAAGGAGATGGCTCAGCAGAGAAAATGTTTGCTGGACAGGCATGAGGACCTGAGTTCAGATCCTCAGAACCCACAAAAAAGCCAGACAGGAAAGACAGCCTACCTATAATCCCACTACATGAGAAGCAGAGACAGAGAATCTGTGGAGCAAACTAGCTAGTCAGGCTAACTGAAATGGTAAGCTCTGGGTTTTGTAAGACACCTTGCCTCAGTATTTAAGGGGCTATGGCCGTATCACACTGAACTCATCCAATATCATCTAGAATGTTAAGGTGGAAGGCAATAAAGGAAGACATCCAATGTCAACCTCAAGCACATGCACGTGCACACACGCACACGTACAACACGTGTACACACACACACACACACACACACACACAAACACAGACCAATAAAACGTGCATCTTATAAGGCTGAGACTATGCCACGTGGTAAGAAAACAGACATGATCAAGACAGGAGAGAAACCCCAGAGTCCATACTTCTCTTCATCTCTGAGAAAGTGCAGGATCAGAAAGATATTTCTAAAGCTTCTCTGTGACCAGGTTTCCGTATCAGGGTTGGGTGAGCAAACTGCAGCACACAGGTCATGTCTGGCCTGGATGTCTTCAAGTTCAGAGCACTTTCTACATTTTTAAATGACCAAAAAGTCATCCAAAAAGCAAGTATGTCATGACTTGTGAAAATTATCAGGTTCTATGATTTGCTGCCTGTGACTACATCTGACTGGGTCTACCCTCCTCCACCTTCAGGCTTCTGTAGCTCATGAAGTTGAACGTTTCTCCCCTGACTTTTTATGGACTCCACTTAGAACAGAAGTTCTTGAAACATCCTCACAGCTAAGGCGATGTGAACACATCTCAAGACCACATCACACACTACCACCTCACTCACCTTGAAGAAGAAGCCAACCCCAGGTTTCTGGTCACCATCTCCGCCAAGCTCCACTGAGCTCTCATTGCCAACAACCTCTCCATCCTCGTCAGGGGCCTTCAGGTCAGACAGGTCCACCTCAATGAGGCTGGCCTTGCTCCTCAGCGGCTCTTCCACCGGCATCTGCATGTGTTCTTTGCCTGTGATGGCAGAGGAGCTCAGCCCTGCCCCTTTCACACTTGCATCCAGACCCTCTTTAAAGTTCATCTGTTCTGATACAATGTTTGCATCTTTGCAAGAGGACAGAACAAATGCCCGATGGTTGCTCTCATCATGGAGCCTATAACTGTCAAAGAGACACTTCTCAGGGGGTTCCCCACCTGGATCGGAGGGTGACCGTGGATGGGTGCTTGGGGGCAAAGACCGAGGATGTGGGAGTGTTTCCATACTGGGTGTTGGGGTTTTGCTCCGGGAACAACCCTGCTGTCTGTCTTTTGGAACCTTCAGTTCAGCTGGCCTTCCCGGACGGGAGTTCCGGCCCTGGCCAAGCCGTGGGGGTTTGCGGTGGCCAGGCACACCAGTTGGAGAGAGTGGCTCAACAAAGTGGACTGGGGCCTTTACCTTTTGGTCCTGGCAGTTATTTTTAGCGCCTGGTGTTGGCACTGTGGGGGACTTCATGAGAAGCTGTTCCTGCTGCTGGGAGATCTTCAGTATAGCCTGTTGCAGTGTACTGATGGTCTCATTCAGCTTTTCAATAGACAGGTCACACTCATTCACATCTACCTCACCAACACTGTCCTCTAGGAGAGCAGCGGAAATCACTCTGTGCTTCTCTCCATCATGCAGAGAGGCCGGGTCCCTTGGTTTATGTAGCTGTACAAATGCCACATCCTGAGACTCACTGAGCTCTCTCTGATCTTCCTTGACAAGGAACCCTTCAGTTTTACAAGTGCCATCATCCAAATCCTCCCCATTGTGCTGTGTGAATTCCTTAGTGAAGTGTTCCGGCCTCAGTGGCTGTGGAACACCATCAGCCTTCCCTTTCTTCACCACATGCAGAAAGGCTGCCTTGCCCAGTTTCAGACGCTGCCGTGCAGACAGCGCCTCCATCTTTTTCTTCTGGGCTTCAATAGCCCTGCGCTTTTCCTCCAGCTGCATGTGCAGCTGCACCAGCTCAGAAGCCAGCAGACTGGCAGGGTCCTTGCTGTGCCTTCCAGGGCTCTGTTCCCTCTTCTGGCGCCATGTTGTCAGAGGAGCTGGGCAGCTTTCAGACGCATCTGGGGTGGTCTTCTGGGAGCTGCTGGTGCTGGACTTGGTTTCACAGCTGTTGAGCCTCTGGAGCTTCCTTTCAGCAAAGCTGGTCATCTTCACACTCCCACTTGCCATGGACATGCTGCTGAGCTGAGAGGTCGTGCTCAGACATGGGCTTGAGCGGCCACTGGCATCATCCTTGTCTTCATGTTCCTTTACCTTCATATCCTCTTGTAGTTTGGCTGATTCCTCTTCACCAGCGTATCTGGGAATAACCATAGGATGGTCCTCGCCGATGAAATCCTGCTCTACATCCTCTACGTCTACCACGTCAGAGTCAGAGTCCTGCCTCAGGATAGTCCAGGGCTCTGAGTCGTGGGAACTGGGGCTCTGTGAACCAACACACCACCTCCCCTCATCTTCCTCAGTCCTGCCTACATGGAGGAAGAAGCCATCAGCAGCCTGCCCCTGAGGATCGAATCTACCCACGGCCGGAGGCTGTGCTTCTCCTGCAGCTTCGGCTGACTGTGGTCCTACGTCTGCAGGATCAATGCTTGCGGCAAAATCTGAACAAGGAATTGGGGTGAAAGTTCTGTTCAGGTCATGACTGCCATGGCTACCACTCACTTTCTTCCGTAGCAGAGGCTGGGAGCCCTCACTAGGCCTCTTGGACATGGTGGTCCTTGACCTCCCTTCTCCACGCTCATCTTCCTTAGTGATAATCTGCTTCTCTTTGGCTGGCCGAAGTACCGCTGGCATCAGGGGCTCTAAGAAAAAACTGTCAGGCTTACTCTCCAAAGTGTCTACCTGTCTCTGGGGAGACTTGACACTTGCCATCAGGCCTGGGGCCTGAGGTGAGGTCCTGGGGATCTCTGGGGAATGAGGAGACATATCTGTCCTGATGATGGCCACAAGTTCTTCCTCCTCATCCTCAATGTTGACATTATTCAGGAGGCTTTTCCCATTGGTCTTTCCAGCTGAAGGGTGGGGTTGGTTCTGTGGGGTCAGGTGGATAATGTTGGACGCCAAGCTGTCTTTGCTGATAGAGCGGGCCAAACTGACACTGTCACCAGAGCTAGGGTCCACATCACAACTGGCAGCATGATGGAGAGCAAAGGGTGTTGGCTGGGACACAGGCCTGAAACAAGAGGGAAAACTCACTGTTTAAAAACATGAGCAACAGGACTTCAATGTATGGAAAAAGGGAAAGAGAGAATGAGAGAGGAGGGAAGAAGAGAGAGGGAGGAAGGGAGAAAGGGAGGGAGGAAGGGAGGGAGGGAAAGAATCTTTCATGTAGAAGCTTTATATCAATGCTCTAGGGCAATAGAGCACCAGAGGCAACTTTAGATGAATGACAAAATCACTTTGCTCCCAGGATTCCTTCATATGCCCTTTAAAGTAACCAAGGCCCCACGAGCCTTAGTTTACTATATTTAGCCCACTACAAATGAAAACTCAAACATATTTGAAACCCTAAGTATCATAAGAAACATGAAAAATAATTATATACATATACACTATATATATATACATACACACACACACACATATATATATATACACACACACACATACATACATATATATCAAAAACCAAAGCGCCTATAGTGTAGGTGACAGTACTGCTATCACAGACCTCTCTGACATCTGGTAGACCCTCACATCTCCCTCTATTGCTGCAACACCACAAATCACACAAGCACTTGGCAAGTACATAGTGGCTCACATGAGAGGATGAGCATAGAAGACAGCAAGCATAAGCTGGCACGCTGTGAAAACACTGGCTGCCAGCTCCCTGAAGCACAAGGGTCCCTGGAACATATCTGGAGAAATGTTGTTTAATCTAATGAGCACTTAAATAGAAACAGTTCCAAGTTACTCACCTGTTTTTTTTATCTGGCCATGCTACTGCTGCACCTCGTGGCTGACCATCAACCCGAGTTAAAGAATTCGATCTATGTCTCTGATCTACAGTTTGGAGGAAACATGCACATTCAATGTTAACTAACCAACTCTGTACCACTTGAAGTTCTTTCAATGTAACAGCCATTTCTCTGGGTAATGACTCCTAACTCAACCCACAACACCACCCAGGAACACAAATAACCGGAAGAGTACAACTCCCAGTAGCTCCAACATATGAAGCACAGTGTAGTCAGGGCAGAATGCTTGGGACACCTGCCATTCTATGCACGCTGCACAGAACTTATCATATTTGAAATGACATTTATAACACAAGACTGTAAATTCTGAGCTGTATCAATACAAATTAAAATTTATCCTGCTAGGGCTGGAGAGATGGCTCAGAGGTTAAGAGCATTGGCTGTTTGGATTCCCATCAACCACATGATGGCTCACAACCATCTATAACGTGATCTGGTGCCCTGTTCTGGCAAAGCACTCATATATAAAATAAATAAATGTCTAAAAAATAGATAAATAGATACCAGAAAAGAATATTTTGCAATCCTTAACTAAAACGGGTACATTAGATTAAGATCATTCAATTTTGAGTAATATTATATTACTAAACTATGTAAAGAAAAAGTAACAAAAATGAAAAGAGAAGAGAATCATGCTCTCACCAGGGATGTCCTCTGCCTGCGACACTTTTTGCTGTTTCTGCCTCAGTGGCAACAAGGGATGGGATGGACTAAATGTGGAAGCGCCTTTCCCACTAAATAAAAATAATTCAGAGAAAATAACGAGTTTATCAGACTTTAAGTTCAAAAGCAAAGGCAGAGGATGGCGAGATAGCTCAGCAGAGAAGGGCACCAGCAGAGAAAACTTGACAGCCTAAATTCTATATCGCTGGGTCCCATTTAATAGAAAGAACTTACTCCTACAAGCTGTCCTGACTTACCACATGGACGATAACCATAAACACACACACACACACACACACACACACTGCATACACAAACAACCAATCAATGTACAAATAAAATGCAAAGGCATAGAAGTAACAGAAAACATTATAAACTTGTACCACGCAGGTTTCTCTGGGGAAATAGTTTCCATAAAACAGAACCAAAAGAAGAACAAAGTTTTGAATTTGAGGTAAAAATCTCAAAATTGGACTGAGGAGATAGCACAGTCAGTAAAGTGTTTGCCATACAAACATGAGGAGGACCTGAGTTGATTACCAGCACCCACATAAAAAAGCCAGGTAGAACAACATATTATCTATAATCCTTACACTGGAGAGGCTTGCTGACCATCCAGTCTAGGCAAATCGGTGAGCTCTGGGTTCAGTGAGAGACCTTATCCCAAAAGATAAGGTGGAGTGTGAGCTGGCCTCCACACACAGGTGCATATATGTGCACAAACACTCACAAATCCCAAAGCTGCAAACAGGGATTGCACAACTTCTAATTGTAGCATATGACACAAAAATTCAAGCAACTACCACAAAAGGGACAGCAAGGGGGGGGAGGGGGGAGGGGAGTAAGAATAATGCATGACATGTATGTATGAAAATGCCGGCAGTAGTGGCACACACCTTTAATCCCAACACTTGGGAGACAGAGGCAGTCAGATCTCTGAGTTCAAGGCCAGCCTGATCTACACAGCAAGTTCCAGGCTATCCAAGGCTATATATGAGACCCTGTCTCAAAAAACACAAAAATAAAAAGCTTAAAAGTCCACAAAGATGATTCCACTACATCAAATTGACTGATAATAACCTGAGCATGAAGCCCACATGGACAAGTAGGGCGCTCCCACAAAGCCAGTAGAGTAAACTCTCTCACTTTACAGGATAGTATGGAAGCAGACACAAAAAATCCACAATTATTCACACCTTTCTACTTCTTCAATCATAGCTTGAGTAAAAGAGGCCATGTGGCCTCATGTGACCGGCCATGAGGACACTTACTCACATGAGACCAAAGGGTGCATGCAAGCACTGACCAGGTGAGCGCTGTGGGGGTTGCTAGCTTGCCCAACAGGAAGCACATTTACACTGCAGGACAGCTATTTTGCTATTTCACAGAACTTGGCAGAGGGACGGTAATAAAGTGTGGACAGGAATCACAGAGGCATTCGGATACCCTGGGCTGTAGCTACCTACTATGGTTAAGCCCAAAGGGACAAAGACAGTGAAAGGCCCTTCAGAGACAGAGGAGACACAAGGAAGAAAGGGAGACAAAAGGGGTAAAGCTGCACAGAAAGGATGGAAGGCACAGGGAACCCGGAGGAGCCCAGCAGAGGTCAGGGGAAGACTTCCACCAGTTTAGCAGGAGGTAAAGGAACAAAACTACAGCTCCCCCACCCCCCAGCACAAGGACCAGCGAAAATCAAACAGAATAGAGTCAGAATGTGAAGCAGAGCACAGCGACTGAAGGGAACCGTCTGATGAGTGAGAAAACCTTCACAGTCCCTGTGAACATGTGCACATGTGATATCAATGCTCCTTTAGCCAACTTCCATGCACACATACACACTGCATGTACTGGATCTGACCATAAAGATCCAGTACAGGGACTGGATGTGAGGACTGCAGCAAGAATGCTCACATACCCACACAAGGAGACAGGCTGTGTGGCTCTGCCCTTGAGATTCTATCACACCTCAGCCACCATCTGTATCCATGGGCTCTGAGCCATACACAGCGTTCCATTTCTGCTCCAAGGATCTGATCCTGTCAGTGAGTCTCAGCCCTTAAACACTTGCAGCACCACCTGGCATGATTCGTGGCCCTCTAAACACTCTCTTCCTGGCCCAACCCTGTAGCATCCTTAGTGTCAATCTGAGAAAGCTGAGGTCCTTACCAACATACCTTTAAACAGCCACTCAGCTGCATGTGCTATTCAAAATCACTTCTCAGTACTGTTCTAACCTTAAATCTCAATTCACTCTCCACATTTTAAAACTATGCTTCCATTTTAAAATATTCTCTCAGATGAGCCAGACGCAGGCCTCCTCCCACACAGGAGACTCAAACCCCCTCCGGGAAGCGCTCTCTCCTCCTCATCCCACATGCCCACTGACCTGGTTGTAGCACATCAACCTGGATCCAGTCAGCTGAATTCTAGGTCTTAATGACTAAAATCAGTTCTCAAAAGACACTCAAGAGTTCCATTTACTGTCTCATTATTAAATCCATTGATCACTGAAGCAAATGAATTACTATTGCTTACAGGTGAGCATCCTTCATTCTTAAACTCCATACTATATTTCAGAGCAAAGTTGTACTGTTGTTCAGTCTCCTCATTAGACTGCTTGTAAAGCTGTACTGAAGAGATAATAGCGAATCTTCTTTCTATATTACAGTTTGATGTATTTAAATTGTATTGATTAATTATATTACATAAATACTCCTATTTAAAAACCTTGCAGCTAAGAGGCTTCCAGACTCCTGGCCAGAACAGCTGGGAAGACAGACAGCTGCAGAGGCTACTCAGGTACTTTCTGCATTACCTACTTGATACAGTTTTGATTTCTCAGGCTACCATGTAAAAAGGAAACAGGATGGTAAACTGATCCCAAAAGCGGTATGACAGACTCACAGACACTCAGGCTCTTCCAAGTGGAGGTGGTACCGATGGCTGCCTTCTGTCAGAGGCTGAGTGGGTGGTGGCAGGTCAGCGGGGCTCATGGCAGCAGGGCTACCCAAGAAACTGCGTTTGGTTGCGTTGGAAATTGGGACAGGAGGTCGGCTGCTCTTCTGCTGTAACACTGTTTTAGCTATAGAAATAGCAATTTTACAGAAATATATAGTTATAATATCAGCAAGAAACAGAGAACCTATAGTTTTTTAATTATTTGCTTATTATATATACACAGTGTTCTGTCTGCATGTATCCCTGTAGGTCAGAAGAGGGCACCAGATCTCACCACAGACGGCTGTGAACCATCATGTGAACCAAAGTTTTCATAACTATATGAAAACAACTCAACTTTTACTTGAAACCAAACTTCCCAAAATTAGTTTTAACAGGCTGACCCTCAAAGACTGTTACAAATACCAAATTTAAAAATAACACAGACTAGAACATGGACAGAAAAGCTTGGGTTTTTGGTCTTCCCAAGCACTGACAGACAGGACACCTTGGTCTTTTTAGATATATGAGCTTTTAGATATATTGAGCTTCCTCAATCCTTTGGGCTTTCAAGAAAAAAAAGATTATTCAGTTGTCACTCACCATCCTTCAGCTCTTGAATATCTCGGGGCTGAACGAAATCTGGTTTAACATTCTCAAACCACCAGAAGAGCTCAGCGATAAAGACCATAACGTTCGGCTAAAACAAAACACACAACAACCCAGGCACAGTAAGTACCTGCTCAAAGGCAGCTGGCCATAAGTACATGTCTGATGGCGGTTTTACCTTCAGCACTAGGGGAGCGTACAGCATATCCTCCAGGGTGAGATAGAAACATTTGTTCAGGTGTTCGTTGGAAAACTCCCTCAGAAGCCGGATGTTATATAGGCTGTCAGCCATCGACGGCACCTCCTTCAGGCAAATATCTAGTAGATACAGTCAGGTAGACTGTGTTATGATATGCATACTCTGCTCACAAGGGAATGTGTAGATACATAATTCTGAACTGAAACTATGTGGAAGGGGTGGTGATAAAATAGGCAAGATTAAGGGATTTTAAAAGACAGTAAATTTGACAGGTGACATTAAATACAGAAAGAAAATACAAAAAGTCTCCAGCATCTGCAGTTATAACATAAATCATATGAGAGTTCAAGATTGGATTCTTAAAATGAAGCAGCTAGAGTTTAGCAGTAGAGCAGTTGCCTGACATGTGTAAGGTACTGGGTTTCATGCCCAGCACGAGAAAAGCAACAGATGAACAATGGAAATCGCCTTTTAAAGATCTGTGTTTTGAGGTCCACAAGATGGCTCGACAGGTAAAGGCTCTTGCCCAGCAAGCCTGACAACCTGAGTTGAATCTTCAGGACTCACATAAAGGCAGGAGAAAACCAATTCTTCAAAGATGCTCTTTACCTCCACATTCCTGCCTTGGCACCAACGCCCACATACATACATAATATTAAAACAATTTCAAGGAAACGTTTGCACTGCCTTCAGCAAGCAGAAACCTCTGCCTGAGGTTAATTTTATATTTGCAAAGGATGGGGGCTGGGATATACACAAAACTACAGTTGTCAAGCAAGATCTCTAATTCTCCAAATCAAGGTACACACAGCACAAGGCTCCTCCATGAAGAAGTGAGGATCTTTCCAACCTCTCAGGTGGGAAAATCCAGGACAGCAGACCCTCCATTGGGAAATGTGGTAGAGGCAGCCAATAAGGACCCCTGAAAGGGCTCCAGTGTTTGTCTAGGTGCTCCTTAGTAGAAGCCAGTGAAGAACAGTTAAAGATCATGAGACAAATGCACCAAGGCTTTGCCTATATGTGCCACCTTAAAAAAAAAAAAAAATAGCTGGGCAGTGGTGGTATAGGCCTTTAATCCCAGCTCTTAGAAAGCAGAGGCAGGAGGATCTTTGTGAATTCAAGGCCAGGCTGTTCTACAGAGCTCATTCCAGGACAGCCAGGGCTGTTACACAGAGAAACCCTGCCTCAAAAAACAAACAAAAATAAATAGATAAATAAATAATAAAATCAATTTAAAAGGAGGGAAGAAGGCAGAGGAGTCCAGCATACTCAAGTACAAAAATAAGGAAAAACAAATTTTTTCAAAGATCTCAAATGCTGTTTTCCAGTCTAGGTCATTAGTCCAAGAACAGGGTGTGTCCACATCAAGCAGGGTAGTGTCACCTGCTCATGAAACACTGCTTGCCACCACTCCTGACTGCCCAGTCCTCCCTGCCCTCTAAGCTATGTGGACTCAACACACAGCTCTCTACCGAACACTTCTTTCCTGTGATTTGTGTTCTGTTCCATGCTCCAAGTGCCTCTCCTGGGCCAGTGCCACAGTCCCAGCCAGTGTAAAGTCAAACAAAATATAACATTTGCAGGACACGGACCCCATGTTCTCATTCTTCAAAACTAATGCGGCTAAACTCTGTGAAAACATAAGCAACATGTATGATGAGGGAAATGGAATCTAACACGGGTTATTAGGAGATGAGACTGTGTTATCAGAGTTCCGTCCAGGAATCAACAAACAAATGTGCTGGCAGGGAGAAGACAAAGCTCTCCCTGCAGAATGCCAGCTAGGAAACAAGGATCGGGAAATGAGGTTGGAAACTCAGTGGTCAAAGTCAGAGGAGGAAGACGACAAATGAAGACCCAGAATCCAAAGGTCTCCCCCACAAAAGAGCCTGCTCATTATGAAGCACGACTCACTTCTTGAGGGGTCTTGAGGTCAGCACACACCATCTTGACCAAGATCACAGTGGGCATATAGATGCCAGAGATGTACACTGTAGTCTGAGGCAGATACATCATAAGGAAACATCGAACCAACCAACCAACCAAGGGACAATAGACCAACTCAACAGCCTGAGAATCAAGAAAGGCAAAGCTGGCCACTGTGGCTTCAGGGAGACTGTGAGGCTTGACCACTGAAAACACTGAGTACTAGGTGAAAAGACATCAGACACGGTCTCAGGTAGTGTGTTTCAGGATGCCCCTGAGTTGTGAACACACCAGCACTGCCAGGAAAGCTTCTGTTCCCTAAGCTACTCCAAACATAACAAGCAGCATCCTGGAAAGGCTGGATTTTAAAAAATTCCTTGAGCCATCTGCTGCATATTAAATTTATGCCAAAATAAAATATTACAACTTTTCCCCTGTGTTGCCTTACCAATTCTGGTTTAAAAAAAAAAAAAAAAAAAGTATGTATAGATTGGCAATATAAGTACAGAACAGTTAGAAATGATGATAATTTTTAGAATACTGCCTCTCCACATCTGAGAAAGTATAGCCTCCTCCAAGAACTACAGAAAAGTTTAGGACTTACTGGGCTATCACCAGGGTCCCTCCTCCTGGGCTCCTATCCCAGTCAGCCTACAGGACACAAGGAACTATTCCTACTCAGCCTGGGAAATACAGCCACTACCAGGTAAATTACATCACTGGAGGCCAGGAAACGCACCAACTAAGCCAGATGTATAAAAGTAGGTATAAAGGTTAGAGTCTTATCTTCCAACAATGTACACAGGATGGTCAATCTGTGCTAACAGAACAAGCCAGTCTTAACTGTCTTCTGGGGGGGGGGTCTCTTCCCTCTGTGTCAGGGATAATCCTCTTAATACAAAGACCAAGAGCTTCCCATCTTCCCTATTCTTTGACACAATTTGTAAACCATAGAAACTGTCAATTCCTTAAAAGTTTGGTAAATGCCCCAGCAAAAAGTTCCCACAAAGAGTCAGCCCACAAGGATGTACCTCTTAATGTCTAAGTCCATCTATCTTGTAGTTATGGATCTCTAGCTCTTCCATTCCTTTTTCTCAACAACAGAATTGTCTATGTCACATGACACTGTGAATACACACAGCACAGAAATACTCTTCATATTTTTATTTGATATCTACTAGACCTGAATTTATGTCATTTTGTTTTCTGCATTCTTTATTTTGTCCTGTTTTATTGACAAATCAGTCTGGAAAATTATCTATTTTAATAATCTGTCAAAAGAACAGCTTTTAGTTTTACACAATTTCTCTTTAAAACATTTAAAATGTTTCTACTTTATTATTTTATTACTAAATTTACTTCATAATTTTTATTTCAACATAATACAAGGTCTTTAAAAGTCTACAAAAATAATGAAGTGGGGCTGAAGAGATGGCTGCTCTTCCAAAGGTCCTGAGTTCAATTCCCAGCACCAACATGTATGTATGTGTATACACATACATACACATACATACATACACAGGCAGAACACTCATATATTAAGTAAATAAATCTTAAAAAAAAAAACGGAACAAAAAATAATGTAGTGTTTTTATGTAGCCTCTCTCCAGCAACCTGGAGTGCAGAGGCAAGGGGGTTAGAAGGAGCAGGCTGTGCTGCTTCAAGACTTGGCTGAGGGATCTGTTACTGTTATATAGTTCCCCAGTCTCTGTAACCTGCTTTGTCTTCCCACAAAGCTACTTGGGCCCTTCCTAGTATGTACACCACAGTCCTTCAACTAGACACATTCAATGGAGTCTTGAAATTTGCCTATGCTCAACCCCAGGAGCATCTACACTTCTCTTGGCTAAATCCTCTCTATTCTCTGTTATCTCCTCCTATATTGATCTCATTTTTACGCCCATGCCTTTGCTTTTGTTGCTATTGTTCTATTTTCTGGAGGATTTTTTTTTCTTCTCAGCCACCTAACTGTTTAGTAGACTCTTATACTTCAAGTACCAAAAATGTACACTTCCTCTGAGTTCTACGGACCCTAATGTAGACATACCATATGACAGTCTTCTAGCTGTCCCTTCCCAGTTCTCATTCTTGACAACCAGATCCTCAGCCTCTTATGCTGCATACTCTGAAATATACCTGCAGTCAGGAGATTTCCTCAGATGTCAGGGGAAATCTGCACTCACCCTTTTACTGTTAGAGAGAGACATTAGGAAGTGGGCTTTGCTGCAGGTGACTGAAGAAAGAAGCCAGCTGATGCCAAGCCTCAGTCACTGTGGGTCTTGTCCTTAAAATCAGTTTCTGGAGAGATGACTCCTTCCCTGAGTTGCACATGGAGCAAATAAACCATATGGAATCCAGCAAGGAAGTGAGGCTTACTGGTACAGGTGACTGGAGAAAGCTCTGGTCACCTCATTCCTGCCAACCCCATACTGGAGTTTGTCTAGCTCAGTCTCTCCCAAGTGTGTTCATATACCCAGCCTTTGGACATGAAAGATGTTGCTGGAAAGTGGGACCCAAGCTCTCACTGTTCTTCAGACTGACTTTTTTTTTTCCCCCATGTGCACTGGTGTGAAGGTGTCGGATCCCCTGGAACTGGAGTTAGAGACATTTGTGAGCTGCCATGTAGGTGCTAGGAGTTGAACCCAGGTTCTCTGGAAGAGTGGTCAGTGCTCTTAACTCCTGATCCATCTCTCCAGTGCCCAGACTGACTTTTAACACCCTTAGGCATGGCTGCTAGCCAAAGTCCTTCCCCCTACCTGTAGCAGCTCCAGAATTCTAGCTGGTGAATTGTTTTGCTTCTCTAACTTGACCTCCTCTGTACTCTATTTTACTTCTTGGCTAGCCAGCTCATTAGAGCCTGGAACTTACAATTCAGTTGCTCACTCTACAATCAAAAAACTTCATTTTTCTTCCCTTTTCTCCAAGATTGTCTCAGTTTTTTAAGCTGCTGCAATGGACCTGTTTCACAAATTACCAAGCTCCTTGCTTTCAGACATATACATGTACAGCATTCGTCTTCCCTACTGTACACTTCAGACTGTGCCCTATAGACCTAGAAGTTATTCACTTGTTCAATACCTAGTCCACATCTGTTTGTCCTAGACATTTACTTATTTTTTAAAATTATTTTATGTGCATCGGAATGACAGTGTCAGATCCCCTGGAACTGGAGTTACAGACAATTATGAGCTGCCTTATGGCACTAGGAATTGAACCTGGGTCCTCTGAAAGAGCAGTCTGCTCTTAACTGCTGAGCCACCTCTCCAGCCCCAATGTTTTTTGAAATGGTTATGACATATCAGTGAAGACAAAATGCTCCCATTTTTGCAGCTCTTACCTACCAGTTCTGACTTCTCTTACCCATAGAGCATTTACACATAGTGTCCCTGGTCTGCAAGTATTACAGACATTAGGAAAGCTACTGATTTCTAATGCTCTCAACTAATGGGAACATAGGCTTTGGAATCAGGTGCACTTTCTTTTGTGGCTTTGACCAAGTTGTTTCTGTTTTGTTTTTTTTCAGACATGGTCTCAACTATGTAGCCCTGACCAGCCTGGACCTGGACCTTGCTTTGTAAACCAGGCTGTCCTTGACCTTAGAGTTTGCTTCCTGAGTGTGTGTGTGTTGGGGGGTGGGGGGATAACACTAAATAAAGGTGTGTGCCACCATACCTGGCCCAAGGTCATTTTTTTGCAAACATCTGTGTATGTGGAGACCAGTGGACAACTTGCAGGAATCAGTTCTGTTCTTCTACCCTGTTCTTCTACCCACAGAACCCTGTGGATTCTGGAGCTGAATTCAGGTCACTGGGCTTGAAAGGGGGCTGGACCCCCTGGCCCAGCTGTGACCATTTACTTTTATTCAGTGTACCACAGTATCTGGTACAATAAATGCAGCCTGCCAAATTTGTACTCAAGTCTTCTATGGCCTTACCAAATTTCTGTTTAGGCTAGAGGTGTGGCTTATCAGCTTCTTTGTGTAATTCTGTTATTTTGTTTCCAATAGTGATGTTAGCCCCAATAGTACTTTCTACCTTAAGATCCTCAAAAGACAGGTTAGAAAGCAGGCTACAAGCCCCGCATGATGGTGCATTTCTTTAATCCTAGCACTGACTAGGACGAAGCAGGAGGATCTCTGTGAGCCTGAGGTTAGCCTGATCTACATACTGAGTTCCAGGACAGTTGGGGCTATGTACAGACCTTGTCTCAAAAACAAGCAAACAAACAAAGCAGACAACTGGAGGAGATGTAGAGGGAGCGAGGAGCTGGCAAAGCACAACGGGCAGTGGTGCACATATCTCTAATCTCCTTACTCAGGAGGCTGAGGCAGGAGGAACTGTTCAAGGGCAGTCTAGACACCCAGGGCTTCAGGTTGGCTGGAGCTACACAGTGAAAAAGGAGAAAGCCCCAAAAATGAGATGAAGTGCCCACCCTACCCTCTTTCTTACAGCGTCTAGTTCTTCCTTTATGGCTGCCCTTCCATACTTTAGGCATTCTAGGCTCTCTTCCACTTGTCTTGGCCTTAAACCAGCTGTGACATTTAAGGGCTCCACGGAGGCACGTTTCCTTTTTCTGGAAATGTTCCCACCAGCAGAGCTCTGGAGTTCCTACAGGGCCAGTGGGTCACTAGCACTAGGCCAGTGTTACTTTTCAGTGTTGGGGAAGAAACCGAGTACCCTTGCATGCTAGACAAGCATCCAATTACTGAGCTATATCCTCAGACATACACATTACTCCTTTTCTGTGTGATACTGGAGACAGAACTCAGTCATATACTAAGCAAGTATCTACCACTGAATCTTCCCCAGAACTGCTTTTTATTTTCTTTTGTCTTCCTCTTAGTCCTCAGAGACACAGGTACTTGAAACACCTCCTCACATTTTCCTGGATGAGAGACAGAGCTTTTCCAATACTCTTCCTCAAAAAGTCTTAGTCACAGGATCAAGGCCAGCTAGATATGAGGGAGCCCATTTGTCCACTTCAGGGTTTTATCCTCCTGGAAAACAAGGCTAGCCCTACCTTTCTTTTTTCTTTTCTTTCTTTTTTTTTTTTTTTTTAACTTTTTTAAAATTTTTATGTGCATTAGTGTTTTGCCATGGGTATCCAGTCCGCTGGAACCGGAGTTACAGACAATTGTGAGCTGCCATATGGGTGCTGGGAATTGAACCCCAGTCCTCTGGAAGAACAGCCAGTGCTATTAATTGCTGAGCCATCTCTCCAGCCTCTTTTCCTGTCTTTCAAATCACCTCTGTGTCTGTAAAAAAAAAATGTATTATATGCACTTCCATATGTGGAGCAGGCATAACACCAGCCTAAGCTGTCCAGGGCTAAAATCCGAGACAAGGTCCCAGTATAGGCACTGGTCAGATCCCTGGCCTTCTACCTGCCCACTCCAAACAAAAGACACTTGGACTTCAAGCCGTTGACAACTTGTGCTTCCACAGCACCCTGGCAGGTAGGTCTGGGCCATGGCCTTCACCACCATTCACTTTCCACTGCTGCAGGTTACAAGCACCTAGACACAAGTGCTTGCATCAGAATAGGCCATGAGGAGACACTGAATCTAGCATTCATTCTCATGTCTTCACAAAGTTCTACAGTTATTTGGTTTTGGTTTTTGACAAGGGTCTCCTTTATGCAGACTAGACTGATCTTGATCCTAACTCAGCCTACCAAATGCCAGGATTATAGGTGTGTGCCACCCTTTCTGGCTTAGGGTCTAAATGTTTCGATAAGGAAAGATTTTAAACCTCACTCACTCTGAAACAGAGGTAAACTCACAAAAAGAACAATATCTATTATCCAAATACTCAATGGGTAATTTCCACATCACATAAGATGCAGATTATGAGTATGTATTTGGTCTCTTGGCATTTCAAGGTATGTGATAGTATCCCACTGACACAGGAATTCCATGCTAATTCCTTGGGTTTTTCTTGCATGTTAAATGCACACTGTTCCCTCTCAGGTCTGTTCAGGGGAAGAGTTCTCCACTCACCATCCAGTTTCATCTGCTCTGGGCAATAATAGTGAACCACTGCTAAGAGAGCAGCGCCATCACTGCCGTCTCTCATCAAGTCCTCCAACAACGGGAAGTAGGGTGACTGCCTAGCGGAAAGGTGCTCTCGCCGATATCGGACCTGCAGTTAATAAAAGGAAAATGGTCTCTGCGTATGAGATCGCTTCAACCTATGTTTGTTACAGGCATTCTGCTAGAGCAAGATTTATACCAAGCCTACAGCAACATAAAGACCAACTGTTATTGCCTGGAAAAGTTCAGACTGTGTGGATGATATCCTCTGTCCAGAACAAACAAGTCAGATCCCATGGGGTCAATGGGTACACTGGATGGCAGAGGTCCACTGCTAACACCACCAGGGCCAGTCTAACTCTAAACTGACTCTGGCAGTGGGCACACATGGGAAGGAGACAAAACACACATCTATACTATCATAAGCCAATGCATTATAAACTAATGAGAAACAAGTTAAACAGTGAGCATTCAGAGCTTGAAAGACACAAACTACAGGCACTTTTCTAAGTAGTATCAATATCAGCATTGGTCATTAAGAATTACAAAATAGCATTTATTAATAGTTTGAGAAATTTCAGAAACCAAGTTAAACAAAATTTCTCACACTACTATACCAGCCACCAAGAACTGCAAGAGAAATGGCTGGGCTAAAACCCACAAGATCATCCAGCAAATGCCAGGTCAAGGCTCCCTTATGTGCACACCTGAGGAGACCACCCATCAGTATTCTAAGCACTACAGCCCAAGCCTCTCTGCCCATAGTCAGAGAGAGCTTGGCAGAGAGGAGGCTGCTCAGTGCAGAGACAATTCCCCAAGAGCTGCAGTGTACTGCTCTTGTCTGCTTCAGTGCCCAGGCAAGATACCCACCAGCCTCATAATCTCCAGAGAGGGCACATACACAACAGAAACTAAAAAGAAGAAAGCCAGCACCTGCCCAGAACAAGAACTGTCGGTTTCTGAGAGTTCTGCAAGTGAATCCAAATCAAAAAAAAAATCATCTTGGAATCTAGCCTTCAAGCCGATGCCTCCACAGGTAATTGACATAACCAGTAGTGATGCATTCCCTTAGATTTAGCAAGAGGCTTGTTTCCTGTTGACTATATGTTCCAAAACATATTTTAACTTGTTTCTCGGAATCCATGATACAGACTACCACAGGGAACCCGCCTCATACTGTACCACACGTGCAAAGTCCACAGGTTCCAGCATGCAGTGCATCACAGCATGCTCCAGGCCAGGCTTCCACAGAGAGAGCAGACAGGGAGTGAGCAGGCATGCAGTAAAGCAAATGGTTTCTTGAGTAAAGATGGATGGCATGTGTAAAAATTAGGCTGACACTGAACTTCCAGGGCCTGATAGGCTCACATTACTACTTTGGTCACCCACATCTTCAAACTTCTATCTGTGACATGTTCAGATAAGACCCACAACCTGCCAATTTTTACCCCACTTTTTCTGGTTGTTCTATTTATGGAACAACACTGTAGGACACCCATAGCCTCTCTAACAAAGGAAAGTTAAGGGAGATTGTTTTTGTTATATTTCTCTTTTTTCATGAAATTTATCTGAAACCAAACCTCTCTGACAACTGGGTGTGTGAGCCCTTGGCTAGGAATCAAATTATTGTCAAGCATGCCTTCCTCCTCCTTCTCACTAACACACCATCAGGAAGTACAGTTTAAGCTCACATGGGCTTTTTGTAGCCCACAGCCATGGAGCTCTCAGCTGGGAACCCAAAGGACAATCTGGACCAAATAACAAAGCTACAGGACCCAAGCAATCAGAGGGCACATTCAAAAGCATCTACAAAGAGATCCGGGCCCAAAAGTTCACAGGAAAAGGCACCAACTGGCACCAGGCATTTCCTATAAGGGCAATGGCAAAATGGTCCACTTCCAGAATTGCTCACCAGTTAGGTACTGCTAGAATTACTAAACCAAATCCTGGTTTCTAAACTTTGTGTGAAAATTCATGATTTCAGAAGCCTTGCATCTGAAACTGACCTAACTAAGACTGTAGAATCTGAACTGACTTCCATATAGGCCTGAGGGATGACAGCAAAGAGACCAATCAAGATGCACCAGCAAGACCCTCTTTGCAGCCCACCTGTGCCCAACCTGACAGCCTAGAATACAGGTACTAGGAAAGGTCATGGTAGCTACTACCCCTCAGGCAAAGTAACAGCAGAAAAAAAAAGGTTAAGGATTAATGCCACCCACTGGGTCACCATCTTGGTGTCTACTTGAAAGGCAGTGTCCTGTCAGCTATGCTACAATGGTCACTTAGAGAACACTTAAACCTGGGGGAAATGGACATGGCATTCCAAAGTGCCACATAACAAAGCCCATCGGAGTGGCCAGCAGGGCTCATGCTAGAAAAGATGTAACACAACCCCCAGGTGGACATTTAAACAAACAAACAAAAACCCAGTTTTGGGCACGAGCAATTTTAATGGAAGCGCATGATGGCAACAAGATGGCTTTGCAAATTGCGGCTGGTGGCCTGGGTCACTTACGGGTACTAACTTCCAATACCACTTGGAGGGAGACTGCTCAGGAAGCGGGAAGGAAGGTGGAAAGGAATGTCAGCACTGTAGGTCCAGGTGTGGCCATGACACACACTCACACGGAAGAGGTGGAGAAAGCCTCTGGTAAGCAAAGGCCTTCCAGTGTGCATGACCTCAGTGATCACAATACCAGGCAATTCAATTGGAAGATAACTTGTCCCCTTCACAACTCTATCCTTTACAAAGAATAGTTCCAAAAGGGAGAAAGTCAGGGGACCAGGATAGCGGCCTGTTCCCTTTGTCTATGCCCATGTGTGTCTGTCCCATCCAAGGATTAGGGAGGCACTCCACCCAACTGACTACAGCTGGCCAGTATACAGGGGGAAAAAAAAAAAAAACACAAGGGGAGAAGACATGTTGCTCACAGCAGTAAAACTATGTCAACAGTCAGGCACTCCTGTGTATATGCCACTGACTGTGACACATGGCCTTAGCAAAAGAGAAAACAGCCAGGGATGAGGTCAAAGCCAGAATATAGAATGAATGCATCCATCTACACCCGTCCTAAGGTACACACTTTCCACTGGATCTAGGCACTGGACTTCAGACCTCCCACTGGCCTCATGGTACCTAACAGGACAGCTCAAGAATTTGCCAGGGCAGAGCTACTACAGAGCGTTCTCTGCTCAATCTCTTACCTTCAGAAGTTCACTCCAGCTCAGGCTACATTGCTTCCATCTCTGAACCTCCCAATTCCCCCAGAATACCCCTGCCCAATAAACCATGAGCCCTTTTTGGGGGTGGGGGATAGAAGGCAGGTTGCCTAATTGAAGCACTGAGAATCAGCCATCAGGAGAATCTAAGAGGCTGGCTTGTTTGGGATGATAAAAATATAGAATGAGCAAATAGAAACAGACATAATTCTTTAAAACTACTAACATTAATTCAGTGTGATCTGAAGAAATTAAATTTACCCTTTACCTTTTGGTGGGCAGGACTTTCCAGGGGCTGCTGTTTTAATTTAACTTCTTTCTCTGTTATCTCTCTCATTTTAAGATTTACCTAAGGCAGAAGAAAAATGCATTAAGGAGGCCACTGCTCCCCCATGCCATCCCCTTTATCTCCATTTCATCACCAGGAGATCCAACAGCACCTGCTGTTAACTCAAGACACAGGTACCATCAGGCCAATTACAAAGTTGCAGAACAGTTGGATTCTCTTGCCATGAGTCACAGGGTCAGCCTATTCCTGCAAAGAAACCACTGTGCTTCAAATACTAGTGCGTGTGAAATCATGAAAGCAAGACCCCATGAACACTATGTACAAAGTTGTCTGCTGACAACCCAGAACAATCTACTTAATCGTGGGTCACATCTCCTCTGACCACAGAAAGTCAACACAAAGTAAAAAAAGTAAAATTCAGTTATAAAACCCAAGCTGTAAATCCACCCCACAAAAAAAAGAGAGATTCAAGTAATATCTCTTGAAATTAAGATCATATCAAATTTTTATTTATACTGAGCTAGTGAGCTAGTTCATCAGATAAAGCACTTAGGAGGCAAAGGCAGGCAGATCTCTGTGAGTTTGAAATTTGCCTACTTTCAGAGTATCCCAGAACAGCCAGGGTTATAAGAGAGAGACCCTGGGATGGATGGATGGATGGGCAAACAAACAAATAAATAAATGAACAAGCAAACAGGCAAACAAACCTAAAGTAAATATACACACACACACAAGCTGGAGAAATGGCTCAGTGAGTCCCAGTGTTAAAAGAGGGGGAAATGGAAGCTGGTTGGCAAGAAGGTTCAGTGAGTAAAGATACTTGGTACAAAGCCTACAATCTAAGTTCAATCTCTGAGGCCCACATAGTAGAATTAGAGAATCAACTTCTACAAGTTGTCCTCTGACCTCCACATGGCACAAATAATAAAAACCCAGAGACAGATATTAGGGTTAAAGCTAAAGATCAGAGAAGCAAAGCAGCCACTAGAGAGTTGTCACCTCTACCAATACTAAGACTGAAGGGACTATCCACCAAACCTCAGACTGCTCTGCTCTCCATCAAACTTCAGAATGCCATGCACTGAGCTCCTGTCTTATATTCCTCTCTGGTGCTGAGATTAAAGGCATGTTATCCCAAGTGCTGGGATCAAAGGTGTAGCTCTGTTTCTTTTAGACTGA
Source organism: Phodopus roborovskii (assembly GCF_943737965.1). Lineage (NCBI taxonomy): Eukaryota > Metazoa > Chordata > Mammalia > Rodentia > Cricetidae > Phodopus > Phodopus roborovskii. Next base: position 66,760,084 of record NW_026126418.1, read on the forward strand.
TTCATTCTCATGTAGCCTAGAGTGGCCTTCAACTCACAGAGATCCAACTGCCTCTGTCTCCTGAGTGTAGAATTAAAGGTGTAGCCATCACTGCCTGTCCTCTATGGATAACTAGTACCTTAGGTATGTAGCTAACTACTAGTAGTTTGGTGTGTGACTAGTGGTTTGGCTCCTAACTAGGTATGTGGCTAACTAGTGGCTTAACTCTGCACGCTGATCTTTAGGCAAGCTTTATTTGTTAGATTACAAACACAATGTCACTACTCAGTCAGACAAAGTATAATTTTTTTTTTTTTTTTTAAAGCTGAGCATGACCACATAAACCTACAACCCTAACGCTGTGGGTGGGGAAAAAAAAAAAAAAAAAAAAAAAAGACTTTAAAAAAGACTTTTAGTGTAGGCCAGCCAGTCTAGCCAAAAAAAAAAAAAAAAAAAAAAAAAAAAAATGCTGAATTCTAGGAAACCCTGTGTTCTGGGGATGAGGCAAAAAGAGAAGAGACAACAAACACAGACATCTTCTTCTGGTCTCATTGTGTACCTGTACTTATAACACACACATGACCCCTGCAACCCCAAGCACACACACAAATGTCCTTTAAAAAAAAAAATGTGTCCTTAAAATATCAAAAATTTCCAAAAATCTCTCTCTTATCCTTCTGCTGCATGGCCACTATGAAATGCTGGTCCTTCACAATCAAAGACCAGAAAGAATTGGCCAGCACCAGACTCCACAGCAACAACCACAGCTAGTACAAAATAACCAAAAAACAAAATAAACAAATGACTGTTGAAAGTCAACAATGACAAAGTCCTAGGAGAAAAGTATATTTCCTGTTACTGTGAATACATCACTCTGGTCACAGTTACCCCTGGCAACCTAACAATGTACGTCATAACCTACAGAAACCCTTATGAAATACTGGAGAACTACAAGTAACCCAAAGAAAGGAAGGAAGGAAGGTTTAAAAAAAAAAAAAAAAGATGAGATAACCAGATTTGAGGCCAGATGGTAAAATTCAGCCACATGGATAATCACACTAATCTAACTGGTCTAAACACTCTAATGACAAGGCAGAGGCTATCAAATGAATAGATGAGGATGGCAAACAACAGTGTGCTAAGAATCCACTAACAAAGGAAAAGACAGTAGCAGAGTAAAAGGGCTGGGTATGGTAGTGCATACCTTTAATACCAGCAGCATTCAGGAGACAGAGAGAGGCAGATAGATACTATGTGTTCTAGGCAAGCCAGGTTTTACACTTACACACACACACACACACACACAAAGAAGGAAAAAAATACAGCTTAGGCATACCAATACTGCTCACAAGGCAGCTATAAAAATCCTGGGTTCTAAACACAGAAGCCTCTGGGACCAAGGACTATTTATCACTAGTAATGGACACAGAGTAAGGACTAGGGGTTTATTTGTACAAATGTACAAACCCTGATAATAGACTGTGAACCTACGGAAAGCAGAGCTGACAGAATGAGGCAATGCTGCAGTTCCTGTGCCCCTAAAGAACAGCTTTCACAGCCAGCAGTGGTGGCCCACACCATTAGTCCCAGCACTCAAGAGGCTGTGAGCTGAAGGCCAGTCTGGTCTACAGAGCAAGTTCCAGGACAGCCAGGGCTATATACAAAGCCCTGTCTCAAAAACAAACAAATATGGAATAAAATCATAAAGACAGTAAAATAAATAGAATAGACAATAAGACAAAAGGAAAAATAAATATTATATAGTAGAGGCAAGTAATGTTCTGAAGGTGATTAAGAAAGTTGGTTAACCAGAAAAGACAAGGAAGAAAGGTCATGATGAGTATCAGAAAACAAATACACGATCACTACCGACTGCAGATATATATATATTTATTCAAAAGGTTAAATTAAAAAAAAAATCAAAACTTCACACTAATAAATTCAACAACTAAAATGAACTCTGTGAAAGTCACAAATTACCAAAACTGACATAAAACTAGACAGAAAAATCTAAATAGCTTCAAGTATACATAGAAGTTTTCACAACTAAACCCATATACAACTCCAGGCCCAGATGGCTTCACCAGCAAGTCCAAAGGTTTCAGGATGGAAATGAAATCAATCGTATTCAATTTACTGCACAGAATAAGAAAAGGAAAACATCCCATTATCTCCTTTGAGCCCGCATCATCCTAATATCAAAACAAGGGGGAAATGCATTAGAAGAAAAAAATTGCAGACCACTATCTGGGTCCCAAGGATTAGAGACAAACAAAATGACTCCTACCACTTCTTCTTTTTTGTTGTTTGTTTGTTTTCAAGACAGGGTTTCTCTGTGTAGTTCTGGCTGTCCTGGAACTCACTCTGTAGACCAGGCTGTCCTCAAACTCACAGAGATCCACCCTGCCTCCCAAGTGCTGGGATCAATGGCATGCACCACCATTGCCTGGCTCTTCTACCACTTCTACTCCGTATTCTACAACCGGTCCTAGTCAACTCCATAAGAGGAAAGGGCTTTTTTAAATTTAATTGTTTCTGTAGATGAGCAACAAGCAACTGGAAATGGAACTAAGAAACACCACTTACAACACAACTCAGAACACTGAAATTCTGGGAATAAATTTCATGAAAGTATGTATGACAATGGACTGCATTCTTCAACAGGGTTATACATCCAAGCCCCTCAAACTGATCTAGATTTAATGTATTCACAATCAAAACCCCTACAAGTGTTTTTCTCAGAAACCAACAAGTTGATTCTAAAAAGTCATGAGGACATGCAGACAACCTACTAGAGCTAAACACAATTCTTTCTTTAATAAAAAATGATCCAGTTCAAAGACATGTATTGTCCAAACTCAAGTTATTATTATAGACTACTGTTTGTATAAGGTACACTCACCTCAAGTTGCCATGAAACTGGTCACACAGTTCAATGGAGAAGGAACATCTAGAGACAGACTCACATGAGCAGCTCAATTAGGACCCAACAGAGCCACTGCCACAGTAGCATGCAGAGGAAAGAAAAAAATCTCTACTATGGGGAGTCTTTAACTGCTCTCTGTGCAAAAAGCAGATAGATTTCATCCCTTCCCTGCCTCTTGCACAGTGAATAAACTCAAGGTGTATCAGAAAGCTCAAGACAAGAACAAGACCCACCAAACCACTATGAGGAAGTAAGGGAGCAAATCCCTGAATCTTGTGTAAACTGGGCTTCAAAATCCCAGAAACCTTTGATTTGGGACAGCCATTACAAAGAAATAAATGGTAAGAATACATGACTGAGAGAAGACAATCACAGCACATATTCCTAACAAGGTACATATATTCTTGCAACTAGATTAAGACAAAGAACCCAATTAAAAATTGTTTTGTTTGATTGATTGGTTGATTGGTTTTCGAGACAGGGTTTCTCTGTGTAGCTTTGAAGCCTGTAGAGCAGGCTGGCCTAGAACTCACAGATCCTCCTGACTCTGCCTCCCAAGTGCTGAGATTAAAGGTGTGCACCACCACAGCCCAGCTAAAAACTGGTTTAAACCAAGAATGGTATCAACATTCAAGAGATTGATGCAAGAAAACCAGGAGTTCAAGGCTAGCTTAGGCTTCAGAGTTCCAAGCCAGCTTCAGCTACAAAATAAGACCTTATCTCAAACACACACACACACACACACACACACACACAAATAAATAAATGAAAGTTATGTAAAATAGTCAAACAAGGACTTGCAAAAAATACAGACATGAGGGAAACACAAAAGAATTTGCTAAACAGCCAGATAAATGGCCCCAAATCAAAGACCAGCTGATCAAGTACTGATTAACAGTTAGAACCAAATTCCAACCCTGTCCCTGAATATAAAAAGGTGTTCACTTAGAAAATATTCTATCCGTTTTTTTCTAATGACTCAACTAAATGCTGGGTGTAGAATAGGTCTTTAGTACCAGTACTAGGCAGTTACTGAGACTGAGGCCAGCCTGATCTACACAGTAAGACACTATCAAAGCAAAACAAAACAATAAGTATGTTAAAACACACTTATCTGATCCGGCAATGCTACTAAGTACTCACTCAAAACAACAGTATCAGCACACAGAGACACACATCCAAGTGCCCCAGCAGCTTTATTCAAAATAGATAAAAACTGGAAAGCACCCAGATGTCCCTCAGCAGGAGGATGGCAGACAACTTATGACAAAGTCATATAAAGAAATTCTACAAGGCATAAACAGAACCAAACTACTTACAGATACATTTGGTGCACTGAAAGGAGCCAAGTACAAGAACATTTTAAGCAAGACTAATCCCATTAAGAAAGCACCCATATGACAGCTCACAACCATCTATAACTTCAGTTCCAGTTAACCCAACACTCACATAGACATACACACAGGCAAACACCAATGCACCTAAAATATAGATGGACAGATAGACAGACAGGACAGATAAGAGCAGATGGGTATGAGCCTGTGCCTGCGTAAGCAACTGACTGCAAAGGAGCCCAAGGCAGCATTGTGAGAATGGCAGAAAAGCTGCCTTGACTGTGGTGGCTTTTAAAAGATATCATCATTTGTTAAAATGCAAGGAACCATGTTCATGTGTGGCATGTAAGTTATGTGTCAGTAGAATGAGTTTTAAACCACAAACATCAGTAAAATCTTGGAGATAACTACTCAGGAGGTAAAATGTTTGTTGTGCAAGCATGAAGACCTGAGTTCAGATTCCCAGTATACGCCAATAAATAAATAAACAAATCTCAACACCTGAGATGGAGATAGGATTACTTAGGACTAATAGTCATGCACTCTAGCCAATTAGGGAGCAGGTCATTCAGTGTGAGCCCCTAGTTTAAAAAAAAAAAAAAAAACTTGGGTGGTAAGATATTTACAACTTTTGACCTCTTGCTTCCACATGTACTCATTGCAATGCACATATACACATATATACACATGCAAACACATATACACACATATGTACATGCAAACACATAGATGCATATAACACACACCAAAAACAAGTTAAATGAGCCCCAGAAAGATGGGCCATGGTACAACCAAGAACACATAGGAGATAAGGAGACCACAAGATAAGTGACCACAAGAAATGATAAGGGTCACCTTCAGCACAGAGAACCAGAATGATACCACCTGCTCAGCTGTAATCCTGTGCCAGACTTTCCACCCAGGATGCTCAATCACTGCAGGGGTGGGGCTCTGCAAAAGCACTGTATCAACTACACCTCAAGCTAGGAGGAGAAAAGGAGTCCAGGATGGCAGAAATGCAAGCAGACTAGGCTTCCACTCTCTAAGCTAGGGGAAGACAGAATCCCAGAGGGATGCCACAAGGAAAGAAACACAATATGCCATGCAGACCTAAATGCTGAAGAGCTTGTGAGGTCTCTGTGAAGTTGTATAGAGGACTCTTAAGAACACACAAGTGTAATGAAGGATGCAAGGGAGAGCTCCATCTTGCTGGATGCTGGGCAATTTACCCTGGATGCAGGGTGGGGAGAACATTTAGCCAGAAGTACACAATGCATCTGATGACTCTGACCAAGGAAAAAAAAACCTATAATCTAGCAACCACCAGAGAAGCCACACTAGGGAAAACAAGTAAATAAAGACTATAAGTTGCAGTGGAAATACTAAAGAAACAGAATAGAAAACCATAAAATACAAATATTAGGTAGGAAAGAAAGAATTGTTTAAGAAAACTTAAGCAAAAAAAAAAAAAAAAGGGTGGTCCTAGAACAGATATATGTTTGTATAAGCAGATACGATACCAAGAATTTAAAGCCTAACAGTGAAGTGCCAATGTGTCTGTGACCCAAGACCAAGGGACAGGGATGGAGGGCTATATGGCAGTGAGTATAATTTTCATAATTCCATGTATTGCAGGGGACAAATCAGAAGACAAAAATGCAATGTATTTACTTGAAATATGGATGAAGCCTGACATGATGGTATATGTCTGTATGTTTTCCCTAGGACCTGGGAGGCTGGAGAATCAGAATTCAAGGTCATCCTCAGCTACATAGCAAGTTCAAGGCCAACCTGGATTTCCTTTTTCCAAAAAGCAAGGGGGGAGGGGTTGGAATAGTCTGGATGTAATTGGCTCCCATAAGTTCATAGGAAGTAGCGCTATTAGGAGGTGTGGCTTTGTTGGAATAGGTATGGCCTTGTTGGAGGAAGTATGTCACTGTGGAGGTGGGCTTTGAGGTCTCATATGCTCAAGCCACACCCAGTGTCTCAGACCACTTCCTATTGCCTGTGAGTCAAGATGTACAACACTCAGCTACTTCTCCAACACCATGTCTACCTGCACACCACCATGCTGCACCATGCCATAATGATCTAAATCTCTGAAACTGTAAGCCACCCCAATTAAATGTTTTTCCTTTTTTTTTTTTTTTTTTTTTTTTGGTTTTTCAAGACAGGATTTATCTGTATAACAGCTCTGGCTGTCCTGGAACTAGATCTGTAGACCACAGAACTCACAGATATTTGCCTGCCTCTACCTCCTGAGTGCTAAGATTTAAGGTGTGTGCCACCACTGCCCAGCATGTTTTCCTTTGTAATAGTTGCTATAGTTATGATGTCTCTTCACAGCAATAAAAACCATAACTAAGACAAGGGAGCTCAGTAGGTAGGTAAAATACTTGCTAAGCAATCATGAAGAACAAAATCAAATCCCCCAAAACCATGTGTTTTAGTTACAGTTTAGTTACAGTTTAATAAAACACCATGATCTAAAGCAACTTGAGAAGGAAAGTATTTCATCTTCCAGGTAAACAGTACATCACTGAAGGAAGTCAGGGCAAGAACCTGGAGGCAAGAACTAAAGCTACTGGCTAGCTCTCCTTGGCTTGCTCAGCCTGCTTTCTTATAGCACCAAAAACCACCAGCACAGGCTGAGCCCTCCCACATCAATCAAGGTTGCCCACAGGCCAACCTAGTGGGGCTATTTTTTCAAATGAGGTCTCTTCTTCCAAAATGTCTCTAGCTTGGACCAAGATGCCCTAAAACCAGTCAGCACAGCATGTAACCCCAACCACAGTAGCAAGCATTTGAAATCTCAGTGTTCCTACAGCAAAATGGGAGGTGAAAAGCCAAAGACTTTGTCTCAAACAAAGTAGAAGACAAGAACCAACACCTGAGGTTTTCTTCCACAGGCATGCCAAGGCGTGTGGGACAGCTGTACTCCCACATGAATACATGTGTACACGCATGTATACACTGATAAATAAAATCAACCAATGACTCAAACACAGGAATACACAAGAGACTTGACTCCTCCCCAATAATTATTGGCAAAGATCATGAACAAGTACAATATGCAACTTCCTCACATAAAAATGAAACCTCATTAACTACACACATATGTGCATTTCCACACACAAATCCACCTTGCTCTGCTCTTAAGTGACCAGGCGTAAGGACTGTCTGCTAATCTACTGGACGCCTAGCTGGATACAGTATCATGCAGTCCTAAATGACAAACTCAAGTGGCTAAGTCCCAGCATGGGGAACAAGACGGGCAGTTACTTACCTTATTGATCCAGAATACCATGGCATCCTCGAGGTCATACGGAAGTTCTTTTGAGGCACTGAATGTAGAAAATCGCTTGACACTGGCCACTACCTTCTCAATGCTGATCATCTCCACAGTATAGGCCATCATCAGGGCATCCACCATTGCCATGTGGGCACTCTGGAGACAGAAGCAACACTTAGTACCCTAAACTTCTTGCAGGTCCCAATGCAAGAAAACTTTCTGCCTTGGCTTCCCTGCATAGGACAACACTGGCTGGGGCATGTTCATCCTGGACAACAAAGGCCACGCACTGTTCCAGACTGCAGTAGTGGTCCAGGGGCCTCATCTCTTACCAGCAGGCTATAAGCCTCTTCTGTAGCCCTAGAAAAGCTGTGGGAAGAGGCTGCATCTTCTTTCTGCCTCCTAAGGCTCTATGATGCCAACAGGATCCTCCTCTGTACCACACCCTACCTTCAGTCTCTTCAGAACTTTCTCTTCACCCACAACATGTCACCCTTAAACAGAGTGAAAAAAAGCCATGGCATGCAAAATGCCAGGGAACAAGTTAACAAAAGCAATGCAAGGACATAGTGGTCTAGGTGCCAGGCTGATCTGAAGAGGCACAGCCTCTGAGGACAGGGCAACTGATTCTGGCTAGTGCCGCCATCCAACAGGAAGGCTCTGCAGCAGTGTGCCCACCACACTTACATCTTCACACTTCATTGCATCATCACAGTGAGAAGAAGAACCACAAGCAAGCTGCTCTTTCCAGAATGATGACATTCTTTAAAATACAGGCACGTCACCACTAAGGACCACCAATACACATGGACAGACCTTACCATCATCTGTCACCTAACAGCAGGGCACTGAGTCTTGCCTGCTCAGCCAAAGGAACAGAAGGAATGGCTTACCATCTTAATAGGTGCCTGGCTGAGGTCAGCATCTGTCACGGGGGTATCATCACTCTCCATCACATAGATGCCCTTCCGGGACAGGGCCTGGATGACAGACTGGTGTCCTTGTAAGGTTGCCACCTGGTCCCCTTTTAGGATGAGGCTGCAGACACGGCAATACAGCTCACTTGATAGGAGAAGCTTGATGACGGGTGGCTTAATGTGCTCCTGCTCATACTGGTCGATGTAAAAAGGGTCTCTGAGGTCCTCAGGGATGTTGTCTATGGCAGGAGAGAGCACTGGGTGAGCAGACATGCACAATCCATTCTGGAGCATCACAAGATGGCTGAGAACACACAGAAGAGCACCTTCCAGCACAAGGATAGTCAAGGTGCAGCCCACTGATCATCACACAAGGGTCCAGGGAAAACTGACAGTCTCATTAGAATCTGGACTACAGAGGGAATATGAGGCATTTTGGAACCACCATCACCTGAATGATGATAGGACACAAGCACAAAAGTCCTGGGGTCTTTGTGGACTCAAAGGAAATCAAGATGCCATGGGGCTAGGATGATGTAGCATCTGGTAACCCCAAATAGGAGGTTGTGAGCACGGTGGCATTAATTCTGGAGAGGGGGCTCTGCATGGCTTCTTCCCAACCAAAGTCAAGATTAAGGTAACAGCAGAGACTCAACAGCCTCCTCTTTAGGAAGTGAGACAAATCTGGTGCCACTGTAACCACAACAGAACAATAACAACCAGCTTTCGCCCATACTTGGTTCAGGTGGCACATTATTTAAACACAAGTCTACCGATCAGGACTAATGACTAATGTGCCCACATTACAGAAAGAAAACTGAGGCACAGATAAAAGATGTGACGTGTTCAATGTCACAAGAGACAGGAACCAACTGCAATCTGGTTTCTCATACACTCAATGCCTACAGCAGACACATCACCAAGGACCCAAATGCGCTACCACTGATTCTGTACCCTCTTTGTACCACCCTGACCTTGAGAGATATCAATAGCTATCCTATGTAGAAAGCACAAAGTCTTGAAGAAGAATCTCATTCCTTTACCCAGGGTCCAAGACCTTTAGATCTCTGTATCCCCAACTGCAGAGAATGGAGAGTCCAGTCTTCTCACACATCCCTACCTCTGGGAGAGTTTAGAAAGCTGCCATCACCAAGAAAGATATTCAAACAAATGGGCAGAAGCATATTAGAGGATGCTATCCCACCTCACAATCAGAGGACATTTGTGCTAGCTGATTCTATGTTAACTGACAGAAGTGAAAGTCATCTGAGAGGAAGGACTCTCAATTGAGAAAATGCCTCCATCAGATCAGGCTGCAGGCAAGCTTCTAGGGATTTTCTTTTCTCCACCCCACCCCCACCCCTTCCCTTTTGAGACAAAGTCTCACTATGTTGCCCCTGCTGTCCCTTAACTCACTAGTAGACCACGATGGCCTCAACTCACAGAAATCTGCCATCTGCCTCTCCCTCCCAAGTGCTGGGATAAAGGTGTGTGTGCCACTCTATGCCTGGCCCATTCTCTTAATTAGTGATTGATTAGCCCATTGTGGGCAGTGCTACCCCTGAGCAGGTGGTCCTGGGTTCTATAAGAAAGCAGGCTGAGCAAGACATAAAGAGCAAACTAATAAGCCTCTGCATCAGCTCCTGCCTCCAGGTTCCTGTCCTGTTTGAGTTTCTGGCCTGACTTCCTCCAATGATGAACAGTGACATGGAAGTGTAAGACAAATAAACCCTTTCTTCCCCAACTTGCTTTTGGTCATGGTGCTTCATTGGAGCAATAGTAATCCTAACTAGGAAAACATCCAAACTCCTCTAGCCCTGCGCCAGGTCTAGACACCACGGGCTACTTCCCCCACCCCAGCATCCTCTTTCTCTGTTCTCTTCTCTGTGTTTCTGATAGGTGCTATTTTCTGTGGCCCAAGTCTCTGAATCCTTGTTATTGTTCCACAATCATTGTTAAATTTTACTTATTATTGTATATACATATGAGGTGACACATATATACCACTGCATGAATGTGAAAAGGCCAGGATAACCTGGTGGAGTTAGTTGGTTCTCCCCTTTAGCACTCATGCTGTTAGGCTTATATGATAAGCACCACTGAGCAAACTTGCCAGCCCTGTCCCACAATCCCCAGACTTCTTTTTTATTCTTATTTCTTAACAACATGCCCGAGTTTACATAGCACTTTAGTTCTGAAGTACTGTTATGCAGATAGGATTTGGTCACTACGGCAACCAAACCAATGAACAGGACTGACACTAGAGCCCACATGGAAGGCTGTAAGCACTCTGCCCAGACTTAGCGGATGTCAAGTCCCACACTTGATGACTACTTTGGGTAGCCTCCTATTTTGAAGCCGTCGACAGTTCTAATGTTAAACAAAACGTGGTGGTCATAAAAGAATGTGACCTGGGCATCCCACGTGGAAAGGGCTCTGCTTGCCTTGTCAGATGAGGAGAAAGGCTACAGTACATGTGAGCAGTACAAAAAGAGAAGAGGAGGCACGCCATACTCACCAGTGTGCCGTAGAACAGAGCTGAAAGGCACAGATCACACCAGCAGAAACTGTGGGGTCGGGTTCTGAGCTGGTATAATCAAGCAAGGTTCTAAGCTAGGGAGTCCAAATCCCAAGTTTGTACTACCAGAAAAAAGACAAGTGTCACCTTGGGCTGGCACCATGAGTGCCTAGTAGCAGCACCTCACCACCAGGGCTCCCAGCAAGAGCTACTACCCTTTACCTAACTTCTAGCCCATACCTTCTTGCATGTTCTAAACACATGTCCAAAAACACATCTGACTTCACCCCTGGGGGACTTTACCCACCTTGAGACTTGAAAAACCATGGATGTGTATCTATCCCAACATGTCCCAGCCACCGCCTCTGAATCACCTATATGACATCCATGTTATATCTGGGTTATATATGTATAAATTTATATATAGTGATGGGTCCAAGCCCCTCTCCCCGCTCCCTTGGATAGCTGGTAAAGTTCCTCTCTGAGAGAAGAAATAGCACAGCTTAGGACGAACCCCACAGCCTCACTCTGTTGCCGTGAAGGAAATGATGGAATACCACAGAAGCACAACCAAGAGCTAGCCTTTGACAGACACAAGGAAGACCTAGGAAGGATCTGAAGCTCACAACCACAGTATAAAGACATAAGCAGCCTGAGCTTGGAAGCTAGCAAGACAGGGAAAAGCAGCCAGGCCAATGTCCAAGTTTCCCTGGGCCACTTGCAAACATCAGCCAGAAGTGGTTCGTGTCATCAGCACACTGGATCCTGTATAAACAGTAATCATTCCTGCACACTTGAGGTTCATGACAGGAACCAAAGCAATTATGCAGGTAGACAGCAATCCCAGATCAGTAGCCTTCACCACAACATGTGAGTTCCCTCCAATCCAGCCATAGGGTGCTACAGCCCACTCAGCAACTGAACTTCCTCTTCCCGGCTCTTCAACTTAGGCAAACGAGAAAAAAGCAAAAACAAACATACATGACAAAGACTCTCATCAGACAATTTTAAGAAACAACACAGTTCAGAATAGCGTAGGGGTTCTGTGCCTTCAGTGGAACTGTCAGGGCACTGAGTAGGCTTATATGCTCTGGAATCACAGAAAAGGATAAACTAGAACAGACTGTATTAGGAGATAATGGAAGGAAGAGAACAAGGAAATAGTGTTCACTGCTATTTCCTACAGAGAGTAGAAAACAAGCCTAGACACCTGCCAGGCACAGGACAGGACCTGTTACTAAAGCAGGAACTATAGCCCAGAAGATGATCATAGCAGAAAGAGGAGCTCCATAATGGACACATGGCTAAAAGAGGGGAGGGGACACTCTGAAAAGGCTGACATGTGGGGAACAGAAGTACAAATGAAAGATAGCACTTATGAATGATATGTATGGACACAAAACGGCAAGGGTCAGTGGGGACTGAGTCACCCAGAAAGAGGGTACAGTGAGAATGGAAGCTGGGCAGGACAGACTGGGGCTCACCCTGTGGGAGGGAGGCAAGGAAGACAAGCCAAAGGAACTAATTGGTGGTCAGGAGAGATCAGTAATTGTAAGGCCACCCCCTTTCCACCCAAACACACCAGGAAGAGCCACCAAAACCAACATGCCTCAGCAGCATCAGGGACAGGCACACCAAAGGAAAGAAGGTCCCACAACCTCTCTGTACAATATAGCCCAGGCTGGGCTTCCAGTCAGAGGCTAGGAGGGGGACCTCAAGAGTGTGGAGGGATTCCAAAACAGAAGGGAAGGACAACAGGTGTTGTGGAATATTACTTTAACTATGCAAGGATGTGTTACATTTGTGTATGCTGCATTTGTTTAATTATGTAAAGATGTGTTCTGTTTCACCTTGCCTGCCTAAGGCATCTGACTGATCTAATAAAAAGCTGAACAGCCAATAGTTAGGCAGTCGGAGGATAAGTGGGGCTTACAAGCAGAAATAGTAAGTAGAAGAGGGAGGAGGGAGAAGGAGAAGATGCCCGGGGCCAGCCAGCCACCAGACAGAGAGGAAGCAGTGAGAGGACATACAGAATGAAAGAAAGTTAAAAAGTGCTGAGGCAAAATGCAGACGAATAGAAACAGGTTAAATTAAGTTTTAAGAGCTGGTAGGACCCAGGTGGTGGTGGCACACACCTTTAATCTCTCAGCACTTGGGAGACAGAGGCAGGCGGATCTCTGTGAGCTGGAGGCCAGCTTGATCTACAGAGCGAGTGCCAGAATAGGCCCCAAAGCTACACAGAGAAACCCAGTCTCTTGGGGGAGTGGGGATTAGACACTTGGAGATGAAGATGAAGAGGAATAAACAGTAAGTATCCATAATGAAGAACAATTAAGACAATGAGGAGAAGGCAGGGAAGGCAAGTGGCAAAGGCTGTCAGACCACAGAAAGAATTGCAGGCCCAGAAGGGAGAAGGAATATGGCAGAAGAGGCAGACAGTACAGAGAATTTTCCAATACTTGTAAAATGTATGAAAGTACTAAAAATACCAGCAAGACTCAATAAGGAAATCCATATCCAAAAGGCCCTACAGTCACATCAACAGAATCTAAAGACAAAAATACTTTTTTAATATGTTAGAGGGAGTTCCTGTCAAGCCAGGCCAGCAGACCAACCCTGTTTGCCCCTTTGTGTAGAAGGCAGCTACAAACCCTGAAACACATCAAGGACAAAACGAGAACTAGAATGTGGAGAGGATGCCAGCTTGGACCTCACACTGCAGGGCAGCCCCACCAGGGGCACACCTGAAGCTTGCTGACTCCCAGTGCAACAGGCAAAACAGGCAAGGCAACTGGTTTCTGGGACATGGAAGAGGGGGGATCAAAAGGAGGCCACAATAAAAATAAAGCAGGAGGGGACATGGGGACACGTGGGGGAAAGGTGCTCTGCTTCCCTACCCAGCCTGAGATACCTTTCCCTAAAGCCTCAGCCATCATGAATCTCACCAAAAGCACCTGGCAGAGAAGATACCCTCCATCTCCACTGGTCATGAAATTCTTCTACCCACGCAGCTGGGAATTCCAGGAAAGGAAATCATCTCATTACCAGAGGTTTTGAGGTATAATTCTGGTCCCTGGCATCCCCAGCAAGCTAGGCTTAGCCACCTGTCCTCAATACAGCAATTAATGAGATAAGTGATGATGAGAAACAGAAAAAAAAAAAAAAGCAATTTATTCAGTTATCACACTGGGAAGAACAAAGTCCATCTTTAGGGTACTGACATGAGATTTAGGCTTTAAAAAGGGGCAGGCATAATTAAGCAGTCCTGGTCAAGGAGTGGTCCTGCCCATCCCTGGCCAGTCACAGCTCTGACCTATAAAATGGGTTAAGTTGTCAGAACTTAGTGAAATCTCTTCCTGGGAGACAGAGATGCCCAACCACAAACCAGCAGAGTCCCACCTACCCAGCCTGGAAAGTTGCTTTTGTCCTTAAGCAACAGCAGCAAGGAGCCCGATGAGTGGACTGAACCAGGAGCACAGGGCTGGGGCACAGGACTTACTAGAACCACAGCCAACAACGAAGCTCAAGGCTGCAGACAAACTCAACAGGAGACTGACTGCTAAAACAAGAGTCTGAGGACCCTGGCTCCTCATGTAGTAATCAAGATGATCAGGAATCACCTGAAATCGCCACTCGAGGAAGATGAGCGACTGACACACACCAATATGCACCAAGTGTTGAAACATCTCTGACATTTGAAAGCAGCCAGCACAAAATGATCACAGGAGTGACAGACTCTGAAGCAAACTCGAAACGTTCAGCAAAGAAAGTTTTCTAAAGCACTAAATATAGAAATGAAAAGTAGAGCAAAGACATTTAGAAACTCACTGGACAGGCTGAACAGCAGGGTGACAATGACAGAACTGATTTTCTGACTGAGGTTAAATCAGTGGCATCCATCCAATCTGAACCACAGGCAGAAGAAGGAAGGAGACTAGAACTGGGGAAGAAGAAGACAAAGGCAGGGAGTGATGAGAGGCGCTGCGCCCCAGAGTCCCAGGGAAGAAGATAGCAAGGAGAGTGCAGAGCACATTAATGGCTGAAAACAGACCAAATACAGTGAAAGACACCAACCTATTTTAAGACATTGAACAAACCACGAATCAGGAAAACCCAAAGGAATCTGAGCCAAGACATATATTCAAACTTCTAAAGCTAAAAAGGAAATTCTGAAGCAGAAGACATGCATACTTGTAGAGGGAATTCCCATTCCAATGACAGTAGGACTCTCATCTGAAGCTGTGGTGTCAATATGCAAAGGGGTTTGCAGCCAAGCCTGGTGGTGGGGTTCCATTCCCAGAACCCACCAATTTAAAAGGAGAGACTGACTCCTGTAAGTTGTCTCTGACCTCCACACATATACAGTGGCAAACACAAACACACATCCCCTCACACACATCTCTTATCTCTTACACACACAAACAAATAACTAGGGACTGGAGAGATGGCTCAGCAGTTAAAAGCAAAGGACATTTTTGCAGAGTACCTGAGTCCCAGAAGCCACATGGTGGCTCACAACCACGTGTAACTCTGGTTTCAGAGGATCTGACACCTTCTTCTGGCCTCCCTGTACACGAAGTAGGGGAATGGTACACAGACATACATGCAATCAAAAAACAACCATGTGCTTGAATAATAGTAAAATATATATAACTGTCTGTTTTTCAAGACAGGGTTTCTCTGTGAAACAGTCCTGGCTGGCCTCGAACTCACTACGTAGACCAGGCTGGCCTCAAACTCACAGAGATCCACCTGCCTCTCTGCCTCCCATAATAAGATATTTTTTAAAGATAAGTAAATTTTAAAAATGACTATGAGAATAGCTAAAGTAAGTTTTCCAAAGAGAAAGAAAATGAAGCGTCAAGAAAAATCAAGAGTAATGCAGTAAGAAAAATGAGTAATGCAGTAACTTAGCAGACTGTCCTTTGGAGTTTTCATTGATACATGGTACAAAGCTACCACATCAGAACCAAGCCTGGTGGTACACACCTTTAATCCCAGTGCTAAGGAGGCAGAAGCAGACAGAGCTCTGTGAGTTTGAGGCCACCCTGCTCTACATAATTTGTTCCAGACCAGCCAAGACTAAATAATAGAGAGGCCCTGTCTCAAACAACAACAAAAGCAGCACAGCAATATGCTGTTCACAAGAAATTCACGTCTAATTCAGCCAGATAAACCGGTTTGCATCAAGACCTAGCTTCAAGGAGAAAGAGGAAGGGAAGGAGTGTCAGAGGGAAGGACAGAAGGAGGGGATAATGGATAGAAAAACAAATTAAAAAATAAAATAGAAACAGATACACTATGACTAGGAATACAGCCCAGAGACAGAGCAGAAAAAATATATAAAATATGCAAACAGTATTCAATAAGAAGATGGTGTTAGCAGAATCTGAAGTCCACTGCTGGTTTTTCTACCAAAAAAACTGAGACAGGAACTGGTCAATGAAAATGTAAATTTTATATGGAACTAAGGAAAGGAAAATAACTGTTTCTCTCAGACTTCCCTTTAGCCACATTACAGTTTATTAAAAAAAAGAGAGAAAGAATAGCCAGGAACTAGGCAGTGCAGGATTATCTGTAAGTATCAGGTAAATTATCAGAGCTGTAAAATTAACTCTTTCCAGGACACCTTCTTTCCTCCGGTATGGGATTTCCTGAAGAAATCTTTAAATTGTTTAAGTAGCTGTTACATTATCAGAAATGATTACAGTACCCTCTATCCTTTTCTACCAGGATTGGTTTCCAAACACCCATGGACATCTGAAACTGGAGTAGTGCCAAACCCTATTCCTGTTCTCTATACAGACATAACTGATGAAGTTCAGCTTTCAATAAAGCAACTGTAAGATCCCAGGAAGGACAGTATGTGATTAATATCATGCCACTCCAACAGGCTGAGACCCCTTTGGGGTCACATTATCAAGTATCCTGCATATCAGATATTCACATTACAACCCATAACAGTAGCAAAATTATAGTTACAAAACAGTTACCCAAGTAATTTTATGGTCACCACAACATGAGGAACTACATTAAAGGGTCACAGCATTAGAAAGGTTAAGAACCAGTGCACTACTCAAAATGCCGTGCAATTTAAAACTTGGGAATTGCTTCTGGGATTTTTCCATTAAGTATTTCCAAACTACAGTTGACCATAGTAGCACACTGCACAAGTGAAAAACAGCTAAATGGGGACTACAGGACAATGAAGGCTAATAAGGAGGGAGAAGGCCAGGGAGGCAGTGGTGGCACACACCTTTAATTCCAGCACTGGGGAAGCAGAGGCAAGTAGATCTCTGTAAGTTTGAGGCAGGCCCAGACTATAGAGCTAGTTCCAGGATGGCCATCGATATACAGAGAAACCCTGTCTTGAAAAACAAACTAACAAACAAAAAAGTAGAAAGGAAACTACTGAAGACGAGTAAAATCCTCAGTGTTAGTACTAACTAGACTCAAAATACATGGAACTCTGACAGAGCTAAGAAAACAGACAAATCCACTAGCATGAAAACTGACACTTCATCAGCAACTGACAAGGCTACCAGACATAGTAGCCAGCAAAGACACCAACAGCCAGCCCACTCTACCTGTACACAAAGCCCAAGCGGCTACTGACAGAATGACAGAATCTAGGTCCGCATGACTCTACAGAAGCCCAGAAGCCAAGCTGGTGGAAAGAAGCTGGCTGTAGGGAATTTAGAAACGTGAGGGGTACAGAGTAACATCAGGTAGAAAATCCCTAGGCTGGAGAAGGTTTTTCTTCCCCCTCTTCCTGAAAGTCATCCGGATCTGGGAACTCCTGGGCATTTTATTCTTAAATAAACCTGTTAATATGAACAAAAGGAGAGGAGGGAAGTACCACTGAAAAGGATTAATGGTAAGACAATACAGAAAGGACTGGAAAACTAAAGCCCTCAATTTATCACCACACTACAGTTCTCTTCCCCCAAAATAACTGGCTTAATTGGTTTCTTATTCTGATATTCTTCTACCCATTCATGCTCAAGGTATGAATAGCGTTTCCACCTGCACCGTTCTATCCCCAGGGTCTGTGAGCAACACACCCAGTTCTGGCTGTGTCCTTCCTGATGAATGGGACAGGACTGGGGATTTTGAAATGGCAAGTGTTGCTATAATGTAGTGCATGAGGTCCAGACAGGAGCTGCACATGGATCTGGACCTCCTGCAAGGTCAGCAAAGCCTTAAGGAAAGGTCTATTTAGCCAAACAGAACAGAAGGAGTAGAAGACAAGAAAGGGGAGCAAGAAGCTGTTTTAAATCATCTCTGCTATATGCCCAAACATTAACCAAAAGAAATTATATTCTAGGCTACAGCTCCTTACACTGTAGGTATTGAGCCCATATGGGACTACATAACTGGATGTGGGAGCTGGAGAAGTAATAGTAAAAGGTTTCCAAACACACAACAACCAAAAGTCAATTCAAAATCAAATGTACCACGGATCCCAGATGTTTCTGCCAGTGCTCACTCAAGTTTTACCAAGAAACTTCACTGCAGCTCAGTTCTGAACACACAGCACACACACTGTACATGCCATCACTCCACACAATGCCAACAAATACAACCTGAAGCACCACACCTTAGATTCAAGGCTTCTGTATGTCATGAAAGGAAATGTGTTTTTACTATACACACAATGTTTTCTGCCCCTACAGAAACATATAACTTATTACAGAAGAATATTTCCCATCATCATTCCTCAGCATGTATGTACCAAACTGGTATGTCCAGATTGCACTGTGTCAGAAGGTTTAAATGGGTGGGGAGAGAGGCAGATCTCATGCAGTTCTGGTCGGCCTTCAATTTGCTGTATATAAGGATGATCTTACTCCTGATCCTCCTGCCTCTGCTTGAATTACAAGCATGTGCACAACACCGTTTTACAGGTGGTGGGTATGGAATGTGGGCCAGAGCCTTATCACACGCAGGATCTGCTGCTGCACTTAACTTGGACTTCCAAGTCCCAGAACTGTTAAACAATATCTTTATCATTTCTGAATTACCTAGACTATAGTGTTTTACATAGCAATCCAAATGAAACAAAAGCAAGCACCAAAGGAAACCTTTCAAACAGAAATGGGTGAATGTGAAAATATAAATCCAGCATGATGACACATACTTGTCATCTCAGGGGTTTGAGGAGGTAAAAGTAGGAAGATCGGGAGTTCAAGGTCATCCCTAGCTACATAGTAAACTTAAGCTATGCCTGGCCTACATAAACATTCATGTCAAAACAAACAAAGAAGCAAAATATAAATTATCAACACATGTGAGCTGCAGGGAAGGTAGTACTGTTGCACTGTTTATATGAGCAGTGAAGTCAGCAGACTAAATCCAGTCAAAACTGAAAGGAAAGGCAACAACAGCCACAGACAAGGCATACAGCCATAAAAGTGTGACAGGAGGTTCTAAGGGGAAGGAAGGTTGTAATTTTCTAATAGATTTTTAAGTTATAGGGGAGAGTGCTGGAGAGATGGCTCAGCAGTTATGAGCACTAGCTGCTCTTCCAGAGGACCCAGGTTCAATTTGCAGCACCCACAACTCCAGCTCACAACGGTCTGTAACTCCAGTTCCAGAGGATCCTGACACCCTCACACAGACATACATGCAGGCAGAACACCAATGCACATAAAATAAAAATAAATAATATTTTAAAAAAATAATTTAATTTTTCTTATATTGTTCAAGATATTATTACATGGGAAGATATTAAAATGCACAAAAGGTATATTTTAAAAGGCTCCTCTTCATTAGTCATCAGGGAAATGCACACTACACCACAGTAGAGTGGCACAATCCACCCACCTGACTGGCTAAAAGTATAAAGACCAACAACACCAAGTGCTGACATGAAGGCAGAGCAACTGGAATTCCCATACAGTGCTCATGGGAAATAATGACTCAGCCACTCTGGAAAACTTCGTACCTTCTTAAAAATGCATTATCTCATGATCCACTAATCCTACACCTATTTATGATGAATAAAAATATCTGCCCACACAAATGAATGCTCACAGCAGCTTTTTCACAATATCCCGAAACGAGAAACTATCCCAACAATATTCATCAACAGACAAATGGGCTAAGTTACAGTGGAATACTATTACTAAGCAAAGACCTGTACACCATGAGATACATGGATGAATCTCAAAGATATTATGTGGAGTAAATGATTGTGCTCAAATGATTGGAAATTCCAGGCAGGAAAGAGGCATAGGAAGGCCAGAATGGAACTTAGAGGGATCTGGAGGAGACACACCACCAAAACCTAATCTAACTGTATGCTTACATGTACTTTTCTGTATATAAACTGTTCACCAAGAAAGGTCCAAAACAAGTATCCACTTGGTAAGCAGTGAGCAGCACCCACTGTGACCTGCTAAAAAACCCAGATCTCTTTCCTCCTCAGAAACTGTCTATAAGTACAGTCCGTAAGCAGACCCCTGCAAGGCTTTACCAATTTGTCATTTAAAACATCCCAAGATCTGAAACTCAGCCTTCTGTCCCGGCTAATCTCAGCTTCTATATTCCACTTGCCTGGGCTTGTACTTGAGCAAGCTGCACCCACACTTGCCTCCATTCCCCTTCCCTGTCCTTGCCTTGATGACATTCTTCTTTATGGAGCATTCCAGATCCCCTCAAAGGAGTCCCTCTTCTTCCTCACCAGTGGCACCTGTCCTTCTGTAAACGAACCACCACCCAAGATTCTCTTTGTAGGTCTTTGCATGTGTGGTCTTCAAAGCTCCATTCAGTTCCCACAGGTTATAAGACAATGTTCACCTGGACTGATACACCTAATTCTGACTGGTTGAAACTGCAGCAACTGGGGAATATCTGCTCAAAGCACATTCCCAGGCTCTCAGCAAACCATCTCCTATTCAAAAGTGTTCCCAGGCTCATACAAAGAAATCCCCAATGACACCAGCATCACTGTAAACAACCTGGCCCCAGACTATTTCCAATCTAATCACCTACTACGTCAGTCTTTACACCTCTGCCTCAGCACATTTAATCTACTCAATGCACAAGATCACTTGGCTGCTATAGATATCCATCCTCTGCTCTCAGGGGCTATTCAGGCCTTCACCACCTTTCGCCTTCACTTTTGTTCTCTGACACATGTTCTAGCCCTGACCTGGAGCCTAAAAGTAGGCCAGGCTGGCTTGTCAGAGAACCTATTTCTACCTCCCCAGCATGGGATTACAAGCATATACCACCATGCCTGGCTTCTTTTAATACTTAAAAGTTACTGTATGCCAGGTAGCACTCTGCATCCAGCACTCTGGGGGCAGAGGCAGGCAGATTAAGATCTTAGTTCAAGGCCATCATGGTCTACACAGTGAGTTCTAGAACAGCCAGAGCTATAAAGAGAACCGTCTCAAAAACAATAACAACAACAATAATAATATTCATTCATTCATATGTGTGTATGTATACCTGTACATGCCAGAGCATGTGAAGAGGTCAGAGGACAACCTGTAGCAGTCAGTTCCCCTTTCCATTATGTAGGTCCTAGGGACCAAACTCAGGTTATCAGTCTTGGCAGTAAGCACCTTTTATCTGCTGAGCCATCTCACCAGTTCCACACCTTGCTTTTTAAATCTGGGTTCTAGGACTCCAACTCAGGTCTTCGTGCTTGTTTAACATTCACTTTAGCAATGTGAGCCATCTCCCCAGCCCCATGCCTAGCAAGCACTTTATTGTCTGAGCTGTCTCCTCAGTTCCATGTGGTCATCTTCAACCCTTCCTCTATTCCTACTTCCTCCATGAATGTCTGTGTTCATTAAGGATTTTGATCAATAAAGTACTTGGCACCATGTGTCTTCTCCCTTTATATTTCCTATACTGCAAAAAAAAAAAAAAAAAAAAAATAGTTAAGCACACAATAGCCATTGAATGAAAGTAATCTTGGCTCCATGCTGTTCATGCTGGTCATCCTCAGACAGATGAAAATGGCAGCCATCCAAGTTATAATCAGTGCAACTTTGAGATGGAGGGGGCACTAGCAAACCTAAAGTTTTTAGGACTATCTTGAAACAAAAATCAACACAAGAAACATGACACATTTGTTCCAGGCCAGCCTTGGCTACAGAGTTAAGCCATCTCAATCACTCCCCCCTTAAAAAGGAAGGAAGGAGGAAGGGAGGGAGGGAGGGAGGGAGGGAAGGAGAGAGGGAATATTAAAAGTATTAAAAGCCATTTGAATGTACAGCCAAAATTAACATTCTGAAACACAATAGCAGCTAACCCTTTGGAGGGTCAAACAAAGGATTAGCTAAGAGATTAAAGACAGATTTTCATTCTCTGATTAGTATTTAACTCCTGGCATCAGGCCAGGAAGGAGAACATGTATAAGCACAACTCTAAAAACATAAATTCTCCCCACAGAACATAACAAGCACCTGAGTATTCTGCAGGTGGGTACAATATAAGAGCCAGGACTCTCAATCTTACAGAGATACCAAAGCCAGAAGACATGAGGCTCTCTAGATGACCTGTAGGTAAAGGGTCATGGCAACTACTGCCAGCCAGCAGACCTACAGCATCATGGTCTGCAAATAGTTGAGGCTCCTGGACCCTCCCACCAAGAAACATCCAACTCACTTGCCAAGAATAACAAAAGGCTATTTAAAAACAACAGTCTAAGAGCTGAGAGATTGCTCAGCACTTAAGAACACTGGCTTTTCTTTCAAGGACTGGGGTTCAATTCCCACCACCTACAAGGAGCTCACAAACATATGTTAATTCCAGTCCAGGGGACCTGATGGCCTCTTCTAGCCTCTGTGGGCACCAGGTGCAGATATGGTGCCCAGACATACATGCAGACAATGTACCCGATACTTGAAATAAAAATAAATAAAACCACAATCTGAACTCATGAACCAGTAGTCTGAACAAACTGTGCCCTAGAACAAGTTGGTAGCACTCCTGAACTGGGCCCAGGCAGTAGACTGCTCCCAAGGAAATCTGCCCAGTCCAGGAAAAGAAAGGAGCAGTGAGCAGTCCCAGCCAGCTCTGGAGCTATGGGAAGGGGTTCCAAGTAGTGGATTCCTTTTTGTCACTAAACCAAACAATACCATGACTCTGGCAATATGGTGACTCCTAGAGTTAGGAGAGGGCTCTGCTCCTAACACTGATTTGCTAGGTCAACCAGGTTCAAAGCACTTTGTTGCCAGCAGTGGTTCTAGCACAGATTTCCTAGGAACTGGGATGCATGGGCCACAGATCTGCATATGACTTCTTACTCTACAATGTGCTTTTCAAATTAATAGTCTGAAAGACTCTGGTGAGCATGGAAGAATAGGTGGGCAGGAAAAGGGATAGGGAGCAGCATTCCTGATTAGTAGACCTAACCTTCCAGCCAGGCCACCACCCCTCTCGAACCCAGCCTACTGCTGCTGGTAAGGTGAAAAGATGAGCTCCTGACTGGGCCTAGGATTCAGGACGGCTCAGCTCTGGGGCAAAAGGACAAATCAGTTTCTGCTGAGCCACAGAGCAATCTCCTTGCAAACAGTTGAGAGTCTTCTCATCCGGTCCCTGTGTGTTCCACTGTCCTTGAGAGATAAAAACTATTCCCTGAAACCAAAGCCTAGATACCTCTGAGCTTGCTAATGGCACAAATACAAAGCAAATGGACCAAGAACAAAAGCCAGGGGACTGCTGCAGTCCTAGTCTAGCACAGTATCCTGTGAAATAGATGGTCCTTCAAATCACCCCTTTGAACTTCTTTATCAATTTATTGCAGGTTTCACATAAATGCTACCACTCTTGTAGCTAAGCAGATTTCACTCCTTTTTGCAGACACATTTAAGTGAACAATTTTCAGTATGCCTAATAAGTTACTCCTAAAAAATAAAAGACTGTCTGTCAATGTAATGCCTGAGTTGCCAGAAAAAGAAGACAAGGAACCTAAAATTAGAAGTACAGGACAACCCCCAAATCTTGGTTGTGGCACGAGAGCAGAATAAATTTGGGGAAAATGTTTCTTCATAACCATAAGTCCAAGGCCTAGGGTGAACTCCAAAGATTGCGACTCATTATATAGCCACCTGGTACAGAGACACAGAATCCCAAGTGCAAGTGACAACGGAGTCTCCAGCAGCTAGCCCTACAGATCCACCACTCTTTCCACTCCTACATAGAAGGAAAACTGGTTTCACTTCGTGACTTAACCAAAAAGTGCATAACACATAAAACATAAGACCCTTACCCTATGACCACCTTCCCAAACAAAGTTGTCATTGAATTGTCCAAAAGGACAGCAGCATGACCAGTGAACAGTAGCCTAAGCTGAGAGGTACATGGAGGTTGCCAAAGATAAAGATTCACCCCTGGAATAGGATTGGAGTTTCATGGGGGTGGGGTCCCTTTGTATTGTGCCAAAAACCCCTCCCCACTCTTGATTCCTGAAAGTTACTCCAGGCTGGTAAAAGTAAACGAACACTATAAGCATCTCTCCAACTAAGCCAGCATGGTCATATAAATTGGCACCTCCCAAATGCCAAAGCATGGTCATATAAATTGGCACCTCCCAAATGCCAAAGCTGAGTATAGAATGGAAACCTTCACATTTACAACAATGAATGGAAGGGAACTAGACCTCCTAACACCCATATGATGTGCACTCTACTAGCAGAGGCCCTGTCTCAGGTCACAGGGTCCCCTAGGCTCAGGCCTACACTGGAGGTCCTCAATCCTGCTCTTCCTCCCAGTCCCCAAATAAGCATTCTTAATAATCCTAAAACTACCAGGCATGGTGACAAGTTTTCAAAAGTGGTTACCTAACCCCTTCCTGAAAGGGTTATCCCAGCAACCCAGTCTGTCAGTAACGTTTAGCCAGAACAAGGGCAATTTATGCTTCAAATTAGGGGGATTCACAAGTACTTAACCCTTAGTTTTGTGCCTGAGACAAGGCTCTTGTCACTAATACTACAGCCTCCCAGTCAACTTATTACCAGCACTATTTGGCCTGCAAAGTTCCCAGAGCACCAAACCAGAGCGCCTTAATCCACTAAGCATATTAGGCCTCATAAATGGGGTTTCATCACAAGGTTACCTTGTTCTTCACAATAGGAATTAACCAATGGAGATCAAGATGGTTTTTGCACAAAATTTATCGCTGGAGTATCCAACAGCTCATGATCTGGTTAAGTATCAAAATTCATAATATATAAACCAGAATGACCGGAACTCTGGGTTTATCCCCTTGGTCTGAGCCTCAAACTACTCAAACTAAGCTTTCTGGCCATCAGGAGATGTCTAAGCAGGTTATTCACACAAGAGAGTCCTTCTTGGACTCAAAGGGCCAGAGAATAACACTGCACCAGATAGACATCCTCCGCCCCATCCGAGACTAGAGTATAGGTGACACGCGAGTGAAGTCCCGTGCCAGTACCGACACCGGGCGACCTCGGTGCTCGCTCACCTGGGCCACTGCCAGGACAGCAAGTCTTGAACCGACACCACACGAAGGCGCGCCCTGGCCCTGACACCCAACCTTGGTCCAGTCTCCGGACCTTATCCCGTATGTCCCATTCCCCAGACCCATCGGATCCTCTCTGGTCCTACTCCCCTGCCTAGTTCGTTCAGCTTTCGACCCTTTCTAGTCTCATCCCCCGGTGTGTCAGTCCCCTTTCTGAACCCTCTGGTGTCATACCTGGTCCAATCCGTTCCCCATCTGTCTCCCTCTGGTCCCATTCTAACAGCTATCACATCCCCCTTTGATCCCATCCCCCGCCCCAGTCCGACCCCGGTCCGTCTCCCTCTGTCCCATCATCCCCCGGCTCCCGCAGACGACCGACATCTCCCGGTCGCTTCCGACACCAGTCTACGCCCCGTCGGATCCCCTCTAAGACCAACCCGGAACCCGATTAGTTCCCCGTTCGTTCCCCTGTAATCCCATCCCCCGACCCCGGACCCCGCCGCGCCCGCCCACCTAGGCCATAGGCCTTCGCACAGATCCACTGCAGGTTGGCTGCGATCTTGGCCCGCGCCGCGTCGTAGCGGTCCAGCGGCACCAGGTCAGCGCCCTCCGGCGGCGCCTCCATCCTCCTCCAGCCTTCGGCGACGGAGCGGCCGCCCGCGTCCATCTGCAGACAAAGGCCGCGGCGGCCCGGCCGCAACAAAGACGCCGCCGCCCTCCCGCGCCGCCCGCCCGGGAGCACGGCACTTGCTTCACGGCCGCCGCCGCCACCCAGGCTGCTGCTGCATGCTGCGGGCGCCGAGCCGAGGCCGAGAAGGCGCCGAGCTGGCCGGGGAGGCGGCGGCAGGCAAGCGCCAGGCAAGACAGGCGCGGGGCAGGCGCGGTACGGGCACGGGCCGGGGGCGGCGGCGGCGCGTGCGCGGCCCCGGAGAAGCGGCAGCTGAGGCGGCGACCAACGGGTAGAAGCTAACGCGCCGCCGCCGCGTCACGCAGGCGCACTTGGCACCTCCCGCAGCCCCACCTTTCTCCGCAGGCGCAGTAGGCACCGCCCATGCCCCCGATCGCCCCGCCCTCAAGCTCAGTACCTGTCTCCTTCAGGCGCTCTAGACACACCCTCGGCCCCGCCCCAGCCCTCCTTCTCTGCTAGTACAGTGGGTACCGCCCCCCTAACCTAGCCCAGTCCGGGTCCTCAGTAGCCGTGGACACGCCCTCGGCCCCGCCTCTACTTCATCCTCAAACGCAGTAGACACGCCGGTCCAGCCTCGCCCCCTTCTGCCACGGTGGACACGCCCCCGTCCCCGCCCCCAGCCCGGGTCCTGCGCAGGCGCAGTAAACTCTCCTGGGGACTCCCGTTTCCCAGCGACCTGGGGGAGTTACGTCAGTCGGCGCTGGTTGATGGAGCTTCACTTCTGCACTCGGGATCTGGTTGTCTCTACCTCTGGCAAGGCCGACTCCCTGAGAACCGAACACCTTTGGGGTCTTCACGGGCGCTGCGCCTGCCGATGAAGACCCCAATACGTTGCTGCCAGGGAAGGCAGAATGCTCGCGGCTTGGTAATAGCTCCTGAGAACAAACCGAGGAACAACCCCAGCAAGCCATCGGAGTCCGGAGCAACTGCGAGCCGCCCCTCCCCATCCCAGATGGGCACTGGCATGATCTCCCACTCAGGTTCGGCGCCTAGGGGGAATGGATGCTTAAGACCAACGCCGCGTGTGGCCTGCATTTTAGTGCTTGAAAGAAACAAGAATATTTTGTTAAGCTTGGGTGCTCAATGCGGAAGATGTCACTGGAGAACCGATGATGTATGCACCAGCCCCTGGGAAGCAGCAGGAGCCCAGTGCCCCGGGTATGGGTGGCAGAACTGACCCCCATCTGTAAACTGTGGGGTAACTTCTGTCATTGTCAGAATCTTCCTTACCCACAAAAAAAGGCAGGTAGACTAGATGCTGTACCGTTACCCATACTTGGGGTACCGAGAGGAAAGTGCATGCAATCATATCAAGAGGTGGATGAGGCTGAGCATGTTATCACATGCTTGTAATCCCGGCACTGGGGAGGTGGAGGCAGGAGAAGATGAAATTCAAGGCTGACTTCTGTTATTAGAGATGAGACCCTGTCTCAAAAAAACAAAACAAAAAAGTGGATAGAGGCCTGGTGTGGCGCACACCTTGACTCCTAGCACTTAGAAGGCAGAGGCAAGTGGATGTCTGTGACTTCAGGGCAACCTGTTTATTTTTCTTTTTTTGGGGGGGGTGTTTTTTCTAGACATGGTGTCTCTGTGTAGCTTTGTAGCCTGTCCTGGAACTCACTTTGTAGATCAGGCGCTCTCTGTCTCTTTGTCTCTCTCTGTCTCTCTCTTTCTTGTTGGTACAGCCATCTGTTCTAACAACTCCAAGTCAGCCAAAACTACATAATAGGACCCTGTCTCAAAAATAAAATAAAGTTTGTTAAGGCTGGGTAGCCGGGGAGAGGCGAGAGGGGGACATTTGGGCAGAAAGGGGCAAGAAGTTAGCTTGGTGTGAGTCTGCCTGGGAAGCAGTAGACTGGGGTTGCTATAGTAAGCAGATCTAAACCCCAGTGTAGAAGAAACAGCAAGGCCACAGAGTCCAGAGCCCCAGGAGCAAAAGAGCCTAGGACCAAAGGGGTTGGAACAGCAGCACTTGGCCTGACTCAGACGTGGGGTGATACCGGGCAAGTAGCAGGACAAAGCTGACAAGCGGGAGAGAGGTGAAAGGGGTCATGGATAATGCTCTAGTGTGTTGGCCCCATATTTTGCAGCTCTGCAGCATCTGCAGTTTAGATGGGTTCTTGATAGGTTCTCTAGATGTCCTAAATATAGACATGTTCTCTGTGGGTAGAGAGCCAGCCTTACCTCCTCCTTTCCCACCTGGGTGCCTTTTCATTCTTGCCCTCCTGGCTGCTTGTCAAGAGCCTTCAGTGCCCTGTGGAGTAGCAAGGAAAAGCAGATTCCTTGTCTTACTCTGATCCAGAGGAAGCATCCAGTTTTCACTAGCTATGAGTATGGGTTTTGGTAGGTGTTCCTTATCAAGCTCAGGAAACCCATCTATTCCAGATCTGTGCAGTATTTTTCCTTGTGGAACTGGGGGGAGCGTGTTTTGTTTGTTGTTTTTTCTGCATAGCCCTGGTTGTCCTGGAACTCCACCTCCCTCTGCCTCCTGAGTGCTGGGGTTAAAAGCATTCAGTTTGGAAACTGGGTTTTCAGATGTACCTACCTTTGTTCACTGCTATCTGTTGAGTGTCAGTGGCAGATTCTAGTCTTCAGTCTGCTTGTGGTATCTATGAGTGGTTTTAGTACCAGATTGCTACTGGCCAAATAAAGTAAGTTGGGAGTGTTTCTTTTATGTTCTTGTTTCGACTTGGTTTAATTATTTGAAGCAAGGCCTTACTGGCTACTATGATCTGAAACTCATTCTGGATGCCAGGCTGGCTTCTAACTCATGGTAATCCTGCTCAGCCTCCCAAAGTGTTAAGATATGGATGTGAGCCACTATACCTGGCCCCTCTTATAGTTTTGGGAGAGCTGGTCTGAACTTTCTAAGTATCTCATATACCTATCTTGGTCTTGTCTTAATGGGTGCTTTGTGGTGAGGAGGGTTATTCGATTGCATGCACCATGGTGCATTGGTGGCAGCAGAGGATGGCTACCAGGGTCAGCTCTCTTCTTCCACAGTGGGTTCCAGGGACCAAAATCAGGTCATCAGGCTGTGTAACAAGCCTGATTGTCAACAGATGGCTTCTCATGACAAACTTCCTTCCTTGCTGTAGGTCTGTCAGATCACCTGTTTCTTTCAGTCAAGTTCCATGCTTTGTGTCTTTCTAGGAATTTGTTCATTTATCCAAGTCCAGGGGTTTGGGCCTAAGCATTGTCTCAGCCAAGATGGGATAGGCAAGGGAGGAGAGGGAAGATGATTCAGAAGTCCAGAGAGTGACTTGGTTTCGGTGGTGTCTTACTGTCCCTGACAGGCACTTTTGCGAAACAAAGAACAAACATCCTCACAATACAGAATATTCACATTCTGTATTAGTTATTTTTGTTTTTAATGCCATGAACAAATACTAACAAGTAGCAACTTAGTTTGAGGGTAGAATCCATCATGGCAGGGAGGGCACAGCAGGAGCATGAAATGGCTAAAATGAATGCTAGGCTCAGCTTGTGTCCTCATTATTATACAGTCTGAATTACCACCCCACAGAATGGTACCACACACATTCAAGGCAGGTCGTATAGATGAGTTAAATCTCTCTGGAAATGTCCTTACTGAATGTGTGGAGGAATTTGTTTCCTAGATTCTAAATTCACTCAAGTTAACCAAAGTTAACCCCTTTTGGGAATTCTTAAGTAAAGGTTAACAGAAGAGTAGGGAAGACAGGGGTTGTTGTAAAGAACAGAAGCCTGAGGAAGCACAGGATGCAGTTGCTGTAACAGAGACCAGGTCCCAGAAGGCATAGGGTATAGTTCAGTAAGGGAGAGCAGGCACAGCTTGCTGTCATACAGTGCTGCCCTCTGAGCATAACAACTGCAGGGTTCATCAGATCAGCTGTGGAAGGAGAGTCAAGAAGGGTCATTGAACCCTTACCCGAGAGTCCAGCTGCACCCTCCAGCCATTTGAATGCACTAATGCTCTAATTGCATGCGGCCTAGTATGGGTGCTGGAGTATACAGGCTGGAGCCGGTTAACTGAAGGTGGAGAGCTTCTCTGCAGCCGGAGGGAAGTCATTTGCAGCTAATGGAAAGCCATCTGTAAAGTCTTTCTGATACAAAGTCCAAAATCAGGTGTGGTGTCTCATACTATTACTCCCAGAACTCTATGAGTTAGGAGCAAGCCTGGTCTACAGAGCAAGTTCCAATACTACCAAAAAAAAAAAAAAAAAAAAAGATGCAGCTGCTTTAGGGTCTCGTGCTTTTTTTTTTTTTTTTTTTTTTTTTTTTTTGAGATGGGGTTTTTCTATGTATCTCTGGCTGTCCTGAAACTCGATCTGTAGGTCAGGCTGGATTCAAACTCAAAAAGATCCAAAGATCCACCAGCCTCTGCCTCACAAGTGTTGGGATTAAAGGCATGTGCCGCCAACACCACCACCATCAGGCTCAGTCCCACACTTTTTTAAGTAGCACTATACCTATATTCTATAAGTAAGCCCAATAAATGAAGTGAACTTTGGTTTGTCTTTGGGGACTTATCCTTTTGAGGAAAGGGAAATTTTTTTCTCCCCAGGGAAAGAATTCTCACAAGAGGTGCAGTTTCAGGAGGGGAGCTGGGACTGGGAGACTGTAGAAGGTACAGATAGCCAAGTCTGTTTTATGATTGGCAAGATTACATCCTTGGGATGCCCATGGGCATATTGCAGTAGTAGGAAGTTCTAGTGCTGGACAGGAGGGCAGAGTGCTGGCATCATACAGTCAGACCAAACCTAGCAGGCAGAGCCTTGCTTTTCCTCCTTTAACAGAAGAGGAGAAAGCAGATGTGGGGACAGGAAGATTGACTGGAGTGGGTACCAGCTAGTTCTGTACTGAGAAGAGCAGAGCAGAGATTAAACTAAAAACTACCTGGGACAGTTGTGTGGGCTGCAGAGACAGAACATGATGCCAGCTGCATTCCTGGCTCCCTTGGGAGGCATCCTACAAGTGGACAGGAGGCTAGAACATGGGGGAAGGCTTAAGCAGAGCTACTGAATTTGACCAGGATAGAACCATCAAAGGATGTGCTTGAGTCATTGGTGACACTGGGTCACACGGTTAACAACCAGAGCCAGCAACACAAGGTGCTCTAGGCTCAAGGAATAGCCTGAGGTCCCTTGAGCTCCAGCAGCAGGCTGCAAAGAAGTATGGACTTGAGCTAGAGGAACAGTAGCCACACTTGGCTGGTTAGAGCTGTGTATTTAATCTGATTTCTGAGAGATTAGCCCTTGTCTAGGTGCTGGGCTTGTTTTCAATTTTAGGGATCTTCCCTCAAAGCCATTGGCCCAGGCTTCTGCACAGTGCTCATGTCTAACATGGAAAGGAAAAGCTCTGGCCCAGCACCTAGTACAAACTCACTCTGGGAGATAAGAAGGGTGGCTTATCAGAGAGGGTAGCAGGCTCTAAGGAGGCACAAGGAACAGCTTCTCCTTCTGGCTATCCTTGAATCCTCAATCAGGATACAACGTAAGTGCCAATCACAGTGGGCAATAGCTCACCCACACACCCACACCTGCTTGCAAACAGCAGGAGGAAGCAACCCTGTCCTGCACCCTCCCAGAGTCTGCCTGGCAAGCCAGGGCCTGCTCCCCTGACCTGTCTTCTCACAAATTCTGGTTCAAGCTGGTCCTCCACCCCCATCCAGACACCCAACATGTATGAACCCGTATGGCATAAGTCACTACTGTTGGACACAGGCTCATCACAGATGCCCAGGAAAAAGTGGTGCACCGTGCCTCTGAGGCTCATTCCTGTTCTGCAGCAATGGTGAGTATGGCCCACGTCCCCAAAGGGAATACAGCCACAGAAGGCTTGATGTGCATAACCTGCTCAAACACAACATTTACTCCTCTCTTCCTGGTCCTTGCATCAGAATTGTGTGCAGACAGCAGAGAAATCAGAAGCACCCTGGCCCAGCATGAATACTGGGAAGACCCCTGACCATACCAACCCGGTCAACAGGAAGCCCTGAAAAAGTGTTAAAACAGCACCACAGGAAGCTGGGAAGAGGCCACCTGGAGAGGCTCTTGCACCTGAAGGCAATGAACAGGGAGGCCTTTATAACAGTTTGCCTATAACTAGGACAGCTGTCTATCTGTATCCCAGGAGCTGGGAGTCTAAGGTGTTTGCAGGCGTTCCCTCCATAGACACACAACTCTAGCATCACCCAGCTTGAAGTACAGTAGGAGCTCCTGCTAGTAACAGGCTGTGAGGCCCATTGAGAGCAGACTCCCCTACCCCTTCCTGGGCTCATTCCTTTTAAAACTGGGCAGAGCTGAGAGGTGAATAGGGAGGGAAGTTGCTACAGAACCCAGTGCAGACCCCTCTGAGGTCTCCAACCAAAACATTACCCATTACCCCTTCATGACAAGTCTGTGTACAAAACCAGATAGAAGCTGGATGTGGTGGTGCAACCTGTGATCTTAGCACTTAGGAGGCTGAGGCAGGAGGATGGCACATTCAAGGCTAGCCTCTGCTGCAGAGCCCCACCCCCCCAAAAAAAGAAAGAAAAATCAAGAAGACACCAGCTTGAACACTATCTGTCACTTAAAGATAGAAGGACTAAAGAGATGACTCAGTGGTTGAGAGCTACACTGGCTTAGTTTTATGTCAACTTGACACAAGCCAGTGTCATCTGAGAGATGGGAACCTAAATTGAAAAACTTCCATTTTTTCCTGTATGTCATTTTCTTAATTAGTGATCAACAGGGGAGGGCACAGCCCATTGTGGGTGGTGCCATCCCTGGGCTGGTGGTCCTGGGTTCTATGAAAAAGCAGGCTAAGCAAGTCACAGGGAGCAAGCCAGTAAACAGTATCCCTCTGTGGCCTCTGCATCAGCTCCTGCACCCAGGATTCT
Source organism: Phodopus roborovskii (assembly GCF_943737965.1). NCBI lineage: Eukaryota > Metazoa > Chordata > Mammalia > Rodentia > Cricetidae > Phodopus > Phodopus roborovskii. Next base: position 66,793,046 of record NW_026126418.1, read on the forward strand.
GTCCTATTTGAGTTCCTGTCCTGTCTTCCTTCAGTGATGAACAGTGATGTGGAAGCACAAGTAAAATAAACCCTTTCTTGCCCCAACCTGCTTTTGGTCAAGTTGTTTTGTCACCACAACTGTAACACAAGTAAGACAAGAGCAATGGCTTAAGTGACCCGGATTCAATTTCCCAGTACCCACATAGTAGCTCACAACTGTCTTTGACTCCAGTTCCAGGGAATCCAATGCCCTCTTCTGGCTTCCACAGGCACCAGGAACACATACATACATACATACATACATACATACATACATACATACATACATGAAGAACACCTGTACACATAAATGTAGTATTTTTTTTTTAAATAAGGTGAAGAACGACTAAGGAAGACACCCAACATTGATCTCTGGCCTTGTGCTTGTATATATACATGCAGTGACAAAAAATGAGATAGTAGCACATTTTTATGTGCTATTTTGACTTTTTTGTTTGTTTGTTTTGAGGCAGGGTCTCTATATCAAGGCTGACATTAAACTCAGAGCTCCATCTGCCTCTGTCTCCCAAGTACTGAGATTAAAGGTGTATACCACCACACCAGGCCCTATTTTAACAGTTCTTTTGTTTTGTTTTAATGTGGGGCTGGCATAGGCTAGTAATATTGGTCAGTAGTTAAAAGCACTTATTGCTCCTACAGAGGACCCAGGTCAGTTCCCAGAACCCACATAACAGCTCAAAACCACCTCTACCTCCAGTTCCTGGAGACTCAACTGCATCAGTCTCCTGCACATATATACACTCAGACAGCTCATGCACACACACAAATAAATATTTAGAAAAACAGTGCTATCCAGGTGGTGGTGGTGCACACCTTTAATCCCAGGACTCCAGAGGCAGAGGCAGGTGGATCTCTGTGAGTTTGAGGCCAGCCTGGTCTACAGATCAAGTTCTGGGACAACCAGAGATACACAGAGAAACCCTGTCTTGAAAAACCAAATAAATACATGGAAAAGAAAAAGAAAAACAGGGCTAGGGATATGACTCAGTGTAGTGCACTTGCCTAACGTGTAAGTCTCTAAATACCATCTCTATCGTGGCAAAGGAAAAGAAAAAATTTAAAACAGTGAACTGTCTTTCAATTTGCTAGGTGTAGTGACATATACCTGTAATCCCAGCACTACTGGATAGACTGAGGCTGAAGGATTCAGAGTTTAAGGCCAGCCTGTGCCATATAGCATGACCCTGTGTCAAAACAGGGGAGTGGCATTCTCTCAGAAGAAGTCCGGGTTTTACCAGATTATCCAAAGGGTACATGGCACAGAAAGGACTAGATGTGGTCACCTGTGTCTAGTAGGAATGTGGAAGGGACATCAAACAAAAATGGGCACCCACACACCAGCATCATTATTCCCTGCAACCAAGAGACAATAAAATCAGGTGTCCATCAATGGATGAAGGATAAACACTGAGGTCCAGCTGCCCAATGGCCTATGACACAAAGGCATCAGCTTAGTGAAAAACCACTGAACTCTAGGGAACAAAACACTGGCCCATGCTAAGTGAAAGAATCCAGAGCAGAAAATGTACTTTGACTCAGCAGCTCCAGAGCAGCCAAAGTGCTGCAACCTGGTGGGCAAGGAGTGGGAATGCCATGAGCTAGATGTGCAAAACATGCTAAAGACACCGAATCACACACTTCAAGAGTGAATTACGTGACACAATAGTATGCCTCTAACATGTTTGGTTTTTTTAAATTTTGGGTATGAGGATGTACATGTACCACAATGTACATGTGGAGACTAGAGGATAGCTTGCAAACATCATTTTCCTCCTTCCACCCTGTGGGGTCTGGGGACTGAACTCAGGTCATACGGCTTAGTGCAAGCACCATCTTGCTGACCCTATTTCAAGGTTCTTTTTAGAAAACATACATCAATCATGCATCAACCAAACAGGACTGACCAAGAGACCCAACAGACTTGAGAACGATGCCTTCAACATAATGCAGCCCATTCCCAGGACAGATCTTAGGGTTCTGGGTTGAGTACTGTGTGTTAATAATCTAATGAGGTCCTGCAGCAGGCCAGCTTCATTTATTCAGGAAAAATTCTCCATGTTTTGGATGCCTAGGAGTTTTTCCCAGGGCCATGGCTGACCCAATGGTTCTGGCCCCAGAGATAGGAGACACAAGTCCATGGTAATGAGACTGTGGTTTCAGAAGCTGCTGCTGCTGGCTTCCAAATAGCTCCAGAAAGCCCCAGCCTAGTTTCTGCATAAAGACCAACTCTTCAGAAGGAAAGGTTTTCATTATCTGCCACTCTCCCTCTATCATTCCTGCAATGGATGTGACTGAAGACAAACTGCTTCAGATGCTGGAGGGAGACTAGGCTGGCTTCCAAATCCACATGAGCCTGGGAAAGCACACAGTGGGCTGGATATAAAAGACCACCAGAGTTGTGCTGCCCATGACGTTGCTGTCAATAGCAACTTCTACCCAAGAATGCAGAACAGCCAATTCAGGGGGGATGCTGGTGGTCACCATTGCCAGGGAAGGCCTGAGCTCAATCCAGCTCAGTCCAGCTCATCTGTTCCTGGCTGTGCCCTCAGACCCAAGAGCTGGGGACCCTGGATGTACATGACTCACTACAACCCCCATCAAGGTCCATACTGGCCTCACTGGAACCTTTTGTTGGAAGCCCCTGCCCTCTTCTTGGCTTAAGCTGACCTCCACAAACTGAACAGAGCCCATAGGCCAATATAGGAGAGAACTGCCTGGTGATAGGAAGCCCCCAGCAACCATGTCACCTCCATGTCTCCATTCCTCTGCTGATCAACACTGAGGCAAGCAGGGCTGCTTTCTGCCACAGGAGAAAGCAACTGATGATGTCCATGCCCCTCTTGTCAGTGACTGCTTGACCAGAGTCCCCTTGTATTTCCAGATGTGGAGATGTTGGTGAGTCCTCTAAAAGTGAAATAATTTTTTTCCAGTTTAAAAAAAAAAAAAACCAGAGGTGCTGAAGGGAGAGATGGTGTTGGAGCCATGTCTGGGTGGACAGCAGCTACTGGGGCCATGCAGAAGACTTCTGTGCTAAGTAAATCCTGCACATAGTAAGATGCACAGCTTTGGAAGCAAATTCAAGCTGTTTTGACCATAGCAGGTTTGGAATCAAAGGTTTACAATTTTATGGCCATCCATCCTGACTCCCAAATGAGGATGGCCCCTCAGAATTAATTCCTAGGGTGACACGATTTTCATTTTATTCACTGTCGGGGAAGAAATGGAGTTGGTCCTGTTTATAGCCCTGGTATCCTCAACCCAGCATAAGGGGACAACTAAGGTAAACACCAGAATGTCATTTCTCAGCAGTAAAGGACCCAGTGCATGCACACAGAAAACCCATCAGCTGTTTACTCTAAACACAGACCACTTCTATATGTACTTCCAAAAAGAAAAAGAGGAACTAGATTTTAAATATACTTAGAAGTTAAGGGAATTATTTCCTCAACACAAACATTTTAAAAATTCAGTTTTTGGATTTTGCTCTTTGAGACTGGGTCTTACCATTTCTGTATGAGATTTGATCTGTAAGCTGGAGTACTGACTACAAAACAACAAGCAAGCTTCTAGAGGTGGCATTCAGCTGATGGTTCGAGGTGACAGACCTTGCACTTTAGACCACGGCTCAATTTATCAGTAACCTCTCTGAGGAGGCCCTAGCACTGGAAACTTAAAGCCATGACTGGCCACATTTTGGTAGTATACCGATACTGACCTAATTCTCCTAACTCCTGCTCCCTATAGCTATAGATTGGGGGAAAAAATCCAAGTGCTAAAACTGGTAGCTCCAACAGTTAACAGTTAAGGAAGATGTGCTGAATGGTTTGTTGGCCAGTGAAATGTGGCTGTGATTATATTGGAGAGATAGTAGGGTCATGGCTATAACATCTGGATTTATTTGGGTTCATGTTTAAATATTCTTGACCACATATGATGAGACTGCTATTCAAATAAGAGCTAGGAATAAAAAACAAAACCCTAAAAAATCAGCACCCCCACCCAGCTTCACTTGATGTGTGGAGTCTCATCTGAGTGATTGAGGAATGCTTTACTGAATAGAGAATGGGACTCTATAATGGAACATGTATGGAAGGAGCCAGAGCATCTCTACCTTGGCCTCTCACCCAGCACAGTGTACCAGCAGAGCCCAGTGAGCATGGGCACAAAGCTGCCTCTCTGTTCCCCCAAAGAGAAAACACTATTTAAACTTAGCAAACTAATCATTAAAGTCAAGTTACCACTCTCAGAGACTAAACAGTAAGAGTGCTTGTTAGTTGGGTAAGACTGAGCTCTGGAAGGTCATAAACCACAAAGCAGCTAAGATTTCTGAGTCACCCAGAGTTCCAAGCTTGTGTCCAGCCTCAACTTCCTTAGGGTAACCATCTGTTTCTAAATCCTGCAGGATGCAGCCCACAAGCTCCAGGGGATGCCCAGTTGTCCTCTGCTTAGATGTCAGCTACCCTTACTGACTAAAGCCCCTTGTATAGCCATTAGGCCTCCAGAGACAAGCAAGCCTGCCCTGGCTTTTGTGCATCTGGGGTTATAATTCCTGAGCTCCTGAGGCAGCATGGCCCTATCCCACCTCTGGGTCTACTGTGAAGCCCCTGGCATGTCTGCCCTCCTGGAACATATCTCTGTCCCCTACCGGACCCCCACCCAGTAGGCACAGTGCTACCAGCATCTGCACAATGGACTGAGTGGCCTGGATGCTGTCCCCATATAAGTCAGCTATCTGTGAACCACAGTGCAAACCAAGGATGTAGCAGTGTTTTCACCCATGGCAGCCCAGGATTCCAGCCTTGTGGTGAATGAGAACACTGGTCTAGGCAGTGGCGAGTAGAAAAACTCCATGTTACCCCAAGTCCAAGTCTGTGGTCTCCCAAGCCCACAGTCAAGTGCCTCTGTGTTGTCTCCTTCTGTGGCACTGACCACACCCATTGGGGGTGGAGTCAGGGGTGGAAGTGAACTGGGGAGCTAGGTCTGAGGAGGCGCTGGAGAGTGCTCTCTTGCAAGCTGCACAGGGACCACAGGGACCAGAGGACTTCCAGGAGGACTTCTGGAGGAATTCTTGGAAGCAGGAACCTGTTGGTGTTCACCTGTCTATGTTGTGAGTTATTTCTCCCTGAATAAACATCTATTCGGCCTAATTGTTTATCCTGATCCTTATTAAACCGAGATACCTCTGGCCAGACCACTCCACTCCTGAGTGGTCTTCAAGCCAAACTGCTTCTGGGACAAAAGCACTGTTTACCTGTTGTCATCTTTGGATCTTCTGAATTCTGGAGACAGGGTAAATGCTGAAGAACGTGACCCAGGCTTGACTTTGTTCAGCCCTGGTGCAATTGTATCTCTGCACACTGGAGACATGCTCACATTTCTTTGGAACCCACATTAAAACTAGGTGTGAAGAGGCAGGACAATGGTGGCACACACCTCTAATCACAGCACTCTGGAGGCAGACACAGGTGAATCTCTGTGAGTTTGAGGCCAGCTTTTGTCTACAGAGTTCGTTCCAGGATAGCCAGAGCTACACAGAGAAACCCTCAAAAAAAAAAAAAAAAAAAAAAAAAAAAAAAACAGAGGTAAAATACAATAAAATAAAATAAAATAGGTGGGAAGGAAAATGGCACTCATCCGAGCAGAGACCCAGGTCTGAGCAGGTACCCATGAGCAGTTTCCAAACTCCTGTCCATGTAAAGAAACTGAGGCATAGCCTCAAGTTAGTGAGGACAAAGTCCTCATACACAGCCCCGTTGGTTCCAAAAGACTTCCAAACCAAATGTTAAGGCCAGCCGTGGTAGCACATGCCTTTAATCCCAGCACTTGGAAAGCAGAGAGGCAGAGGCAGGCGGATCTCTGAGTTTGAAGCCAGCCTGGTCTACAGAGTGAGTTCCAGGATAGCCAGAGCTTACACTTACACAGAGAAACCCTGTCTCAAAACAAACAAACAAACAAACAAAAACCAAATCAAACAAAACCAATCAACAACAACAAAAAAGATCACGCCTGCAAAGAGGCTCTGAGCAGTCAGGGAGACAGCTGTTGTGATCAAGGGTCTTGTCTTGTCTAGGCTTGTCTAGGAACAGTAAAGTCCATGGGGTAGAGGGGCTCCCTAGGAAAAAACTAGTTCTTATCTGTCTTTTCATGGCCAATAGTGAGGGTGGGAGACCTTACACATGACATCACACTTAACTGGAAAACCTACCCACAAGGGACAAAGGCCAGGGCACCAGGACATATCAGGACCAAGATGTGCCCCAAAGCCAGGACGCAACAGGGCAAGCCACAGCCCTGTGTGGATAACGGCACCTGGCAGACCTGGCTGCTGTCATCCAGAAGCTGGCTGGCCAGAAGCAAAAAATGTAACAAAAAGAACTGAATCCAAGGAGCTGCACAAGCCATACACCACCACCACCATGGCCTTCTTGGCTTGTTTCTTAAAAGCTAACCAGAGACTAGCCACTAGGGGTAGAGATGTAAAGGGACTCCAGCAAGTCAGTATGACTCAAGTCAGCAAGTCAGGGCCTCTCAGCTGGTAGGGACCTTTGGAATCCAAACGAACCCTCCCTTAGGATGGGACCAGAAGCCTAGCAGCAAGTCTGTAGCCTAACCCCTGTAAGTGTATAGGAGCTTCTTCCCCTCTCCAGGGATCTGAGAGACTATGACAGCTCCTGTGAAGCAGAGGATGGAAAGGATGGGTGAGGATGGTTCTGTGAGTTCCGTCTAGGCTTCTGAGCCTGCATCACAACTCCTTCTAAGGTGCTTTTCCTCAGTTCTCAGCATGGATGCCAGTCACACATACTCCCTCTCTAGGGGGTGGGGATTCTACATCTAGGTATCTTTCAATGAATAGCACAGCATCACCCATCTTGGTGTCTCTTCCATCTATCCTGACAGGCTGACCTGAACTGACACCATTCTTGTCCCCAGGGAGAACTACTAGACTGCAGAGTGCTGGGTCACCTAGTTTGGCCAGAAAGAAGCTAGAAAGAGGGACAGGCAACCTGTGCAAGGAAGGTTGTCCCCAGAAACACCCTAAGCTAGGCCTCTGCTTCTTCTTGCCAAGCATCACTAAAAGACGTATCTTTACATTCTTTCATCCCCAGGCCTAAGTGGTTTGGGGTTGGCTGTCGACTTCATGGTGACAATGACGTCTAGGGCATTAAACACATTCACACCACAGCCATCACCATCATGCTTTTCTGAAGCCGTCCCTTTGAAACACACTGCTCCACTTCCTGTCCTGATTTTGTGAGCTCTGGAAACCTGTGTCTGGCTCCTGTCACTCAATCCCCATTGTATAAGGGGATTTCTCTCCTGTTAAGGCTGAGTAGCACCCCATGTGATGAACCACATGCTGCTAACCCAGGATGCCCACTGGGTTGTCCCACCTCTGGGCTATGTGGCAGCTTCTGTGTGAACACAGGTGTAGGACCTGCTGGAAAGCCTTCTTTTACATCTTTTGGGTATTTGGAATTGTTGGATCATACACCAGTTTATATCTGGTGTTTTGATAAACAGCTGCCAGTGGAGCTATGCTTGGAAAACATGCAGAAGCTGGGATGAAGGTACAACACCCTCCAGAGTTATCCTATGCTTGGCAGCCAAGCCTTCTGGTGTTTTCAAGGTCCCTTCCCTGTCTGTGACCTACATCTGCTATTGTCCTTCAGGGCATTTTGTTTGTTTGGTTGGTTTATTTTTGAGACAGGTTTTCTCTGTATTGCTTTGGAGTCTGTCCTGGAACTCACTCTGTAGAGCAGGCTGGCCTCGAACTCAGAGATCTGCCTGCCTCTGCATCCCAAGTGCTGGGATAAAAGGCGTGTGCACCACCACCTGACCTTCAGGCCCTTTTCTTTGGCACAGAACTCTATCCCCATGACCTTCCTATCCATCTCCCTCCCTGTTCCCTTCTTCTGCAAATTGCCAATCCTCTGCTCAAGATCTTCACCTTTCACAACTTGCAATGGTTCTCTACCTGCCACTCCCTGCCTTCATCTACCTGCACAGCTCTGCAGCTGAGGGGCACCTCCCAGTTGGGCTCCCATGGCACCCTGCTGACAGGAACATGTAGGTACTGCAGGCCTTATACAACCAAGCAGGGGACAAAATCCCAAAGGACTAATCTCAACATCACCATGTTGAGCTAACCTAGAACTCACAAAGATCCATCTGCCTCTGCTTCCCAAGTGCTGGGATTAAAGATGTGCACTACCACCACTCAGCTGTACCTGGGAGCCTTAAAGGCCTAATTAGAAACATCCATTCAGGCAGGTCTCTGTGAGTTACAGAGAAACTCTGTCTGAAAGGGATAAAAAAAGTAAGGAAGGAACGAAGGAAGATGCCATTAAATACAATATTTTACAACGAAACACTGGTTTCCTAAGCCATCTGTTCACAATAGTACTTCGAGCCCAGTGTGGAAATATGGTAAGCAAATTCCGGGAACAGCTGGCTGAGATGCCACATGCTTGAAACTACCTCCTACCAATCCCATTATTTATTTATTTGTTTGTTTATTGCTTGTTGCTGCCATAGCCTGCCAGGCCTGAACCTGGGATTTCAGCACAGGTCCTGCTCTCAAGAAGGTTGTGGGCCATATACCCCAAGTCCTTCTCTATATCCAATTCCTCCACTACAGTTCCCGTGTGCATCCCCCCACCTTAACTAGTGTCACCATGGATCTGCACAGAGACCCATTCTACAAGTTCCCTAAGGTGCACAACTGCGCAGAAGCTGAAACAGCACAATTGCCCTGTGTTCAATACAATGAATGTCCTACCTAGGCCAACTATGCAAGTGTCAAGCCTCAGTGTCACTAGACCTATGTTCATACCTCATCAGTAATGGCTACAACACAGAGCCACAAAACCCACCCCAAATGGCTGAAGTCACTTAGCCATCAACAGTTTAAACATAAGCTGAGCTTAAAGCCAGCTCAAGGCACAGATGTTTTTCTTCTCTCTGGGTCCCAGCTTTCAAGTATACATATAGAATGACAAATTCCATGCTTTGCCAGCCATGCATCACCATCCCTAAACAATGACTACCCAACAATGTCCACCCAAAGGCTCCACAAGAGGCTGTGTATCAAGTAGCAGGCAGCACAATGATGCCTTGTGCACTCACCAGAGGCCAAAGCAGGAGTGGAAATCTGGCAGTAGGATAATTACTCTCTGAGGCCCCAGGGCAGCCAGTGGTTACCATCATTGTGGGTCTTTCAGGAACTCCACAGTGTATTGAAACTACCACCCAGAGCTGGGGGGGGGGGTTCAGCAAGTAAAATCTTTGCAGGTGGACTTGATGACTTGGGTTAAATACCTGAAACTCATGTAAGGGTGAAGAAGAAAATGGACTCCACTAAGTATCCTCTGACCTTCATACATGCACGGTGGCTTACAGACATGCTCTCACACACATCATTAACAATTCAACATTCTTTTTAACATGTAAAAACTACAACCCAGTAGAGACACTGTTCTAGGCATACCAGAGGTTGGGATTAAAGAAAGTACATTTGCAACCTCAGGCCTTGGGCTAACAGTGGGCCACATAAGACAACACTAGCAGAAAAAACAGCCATATCAGTTGGAGGTGGCACATGCCTTTAATCCTAGCATTCAGGAGGCAGAGTCCAGGCAGAGTTTGAGGCCAACCTGGTCTACAGAGTGAGTTCCAGGACAGCCAGGGCTACACAGAGAAATCTTGTCTCTTAAAAAAAACAAGCAAACAGAAAATCAACTCTTTCCAAGTGAAGACCCCTTTGCAGAGCTTCTCAAGCTGTCACATGGGCACAGCTGCTTGTCTACTTGGTCACTCTGAGGACACTAGCATTGTGGAAAACAGAGAGAGCACTAGGACCTATCCCCAAGTACAGGACACTCCCATGGCCTCCACAGCCCCTTTATATTTGGGTGTGTGCACAGAGGCTAGAAGAGGGACCCAGATCTCCTGGAGCTGGGGTTGGAGTCTGGAGCTACCCAGAATAAATGCTGGGAATTAAACTTGAGTTCCCTGCCAGAACAGCAAGTGCTCTTAGGCACTGGGTCATCTCTCCACCCTCCCTTCTCCCTCACAGTCCCTGATGCCTGACTTGACTCTTCGGCTCACACTAGGCAGACAGGAAGGTCCCCTGTCCCCCTGGCATGGAACTGGCAGCAGTGCAGTCTTCGCTGTGTATCTTCCTCTATCACTTTCCATCTTGTTGTTAGCCTCCAGGATCAAAACTCCACTTACCCTCCCCAGACACTGGGATCACAGGCATGGCATGTGCCACCACGCTTGGCTTTTTACATGGGTGCTAGGCATTCAAATCCAGGTCCTCACGCTTATATAGCAAGCACTTCACCCACCGAGCTACTTCCCCAGCACCTAGAAACAAGGTGAGTGCCAAGGCTGTGGCTATGTGTACCTGGGAGGTGGAGGTCTGGCAGGTGCAGCTGTCTCATAGACGCTTAAACACACTAGACAGTTTTCCAAAGTGACACTGAGCGGGGACTCCTTCATCGCCAGCAAGGTGAGTCAGAAGGTATTAAAAAATAAAAAGTGATTGCTGCACAAGCACGACACCTGAGCTTGATCCTTGGGACCACAGTGGAAGGAAAGAACCAATTCCTGTATAGGTTTGATCTCTACATATGCGCTGTGACACAAGGCGCATGTGCAGACACACGAACCCATGAGTATACACACACACACACACACACACATTTGAATTTTTAAAAATAAAAATATAATATTTAAGAAAAGAGAGAAAAGAGTGGCATAAGGAGACTTCCCTGTTCTACCAGCTGTACCTAGGGGAAAAGGCCTGGTTCCAGCAATGTCATCGTCCCCAAACTCAATCTGAGCTAGGCCGGCCCAGAAGATCAAGATTCCCAATGTAAACAAGTGGCAATGAAAGCTGGGGTGGAGGTGGGGGGCACACCTTTAAACCCAGCACTCTGAGTGGCAGAGGCAAGAGGATCTCTGAGTTCTAGGCCAGCCTGCTCTACAGAGCAAGTTTTAGGACAGCCAGGGATACACAGAGAAACCCTGTCTTGAAAAGAAAAAAGTGGTTATGACACCTGCTCTGGACAAAGGCGGCATGCAAACAGCTTAGGGGAATACATGTGATGTCTTTGCTGCTGTGGGGTAACACAACCAAAAATAGGAAAAGGGTTTATTTATTAAAGTCATCTGTGAGTCACTCTGGTTAAATTAGCACACTTGACATAACGCTTTGGATCAGAACATGCCTTCTTTAAAATACAGTGGGCTCCATAAGCAATCATCTAAGGGTCAATTCAAGTAGCACTTCAGGAGCCCAGCAGAGCATCTGGAGGGGATGGGGCAGCAATCCTTCACCTTCCCAGTGCAACAGCCACTTCCTGTAAACACCTGGCAGAAGCTAGGACTGAGGCTTTCAAACCACGTGGCAGAAGTTGATAAGCAGTAAGGTCAAGGAAGGAGAGTCACTGCAGCTGTGATCCAGGCAAGATCCCGGCTGGGCCCTGTGCCCACTGCCTCGGAAGCTGCTTAGGCTGCACAGCCAAGGAACACAGTGGGCACCACCTACGTGCGATTCAGTGTCTGGAAGATTCTAGAGATCTGCAGCATGACAGGGCCCGTCTCTGGGTCATTCATCCACTGTGTGCTGTTAAGTGGGTTCTCCAGCATGTCTTCAAATGCTGTGGAAAGACAGCAGAGCTGAGTGGCAGCACCCAAACACCGATGAGCACACTGAGCCCTTCCCAAATGAGCACACTGAGCCCTTCCCAAATGAGCACACTGAGCCCTTCCCAAATGAGCACACTGAGCCCTTCCCAGTGGCCCTGTAATGAGAGGCGGCAGGGACAAAAAGTGCTCACTGCTGACCCTGGCACTCACCCTTAAGAGCCAACCATAGTGCCTGAGCCATTGACTAAATACAGAATAAAAGACCTCAGGGGCCATCAGAAGGGAGGTAAATGAGATCATAGCAGCCCCAACCTACGGCTCATCAGCAGGGTGGTCAGCTGCCCTTGCTTGCACCTTTGACAAAGCCATGGACTGCCAGTGTGCTCACAGGACTCCAACTCACAGACCATCAGTGGGGCAGTCAACAGCCTAGTTTCATAGCACCTCAATTCTGGAAAGCCACCAGCAACCCTCCTTTCCAGACACCACAGGAAACGGCCACGTGTATAACCCTTTGAACATATATACTCCAGCAGACTTAACACCATCAACTTGGAAAAACCTACATGCTCAAGCATAATGAACACTTCATGGAAGGCTGGAGTACAGCTCAACAGTAATCATTTGCTCAGCACACAGGCCCTGGGTCCATCACTAGACCACAAAAATAAAAATGTCACAAAGCATTTCCTCAAAATGAAAAATTATTTTCTTCCTTCTTTCCTTCCTTCCTTCCTTCCTTCCTTCCTTCCTTCCTTCCTTCCTTCCTTCCTTCCTTCCTTCCTTTTTTTGCTCCTGATTTTTCAAGACAGGGTTTTTCTGTGTAGTCCTGGCTGTCCTGGAACTCACAGAAATCCGCCTGCCTCTGTCTTCCAGAGCGCTGGGATTAAAGGTGTATATCACCACACCCAGCAAACTCTGATTTTCTAAAGTCTCACAAAATTAGGACTGGAGAGATGGCTCAGTGGATAAAAGCACTTGCCATGCAAGCACGAGGACCTGATTTAATCACCAGTATCCATATAAAAAGTAGGCCACAAGAGCACACACTTGCAATCCCAGTACTGGGGAGGTGGAGACAGGAGGATCCTGGGGTTTACTGCCTAGCCAGCCAAACCTACTCAGCAATTTCCATGAAAGACCTTGTCTCAAAAGAAAAAAAAAAAAAAAGAAAAAGAAAAAAGAAAAAAAGAAAAAGGGGGTGGGGGGAGCTAGCAAAATGGCTTAGCAGGTGAAGGGTTCTGCTCCCTGCTCCTAAGTCTGATGACCTGAGTTCAATTCCAAGGATGTACAAGGTGGAGGGGAAAAACCAACTCCTGAAAACTATCCTCTAACCTCCACATGTCCATGCATGCCTTCCCCACACACACATAAACAATGTAATAAACATGTTGGGCAGCCAAGGAATGACACCCAAGGTTCACCTCTAGCATCACAGGCGCAGACACATGTTCATCTGCACATATAGGAATACATATACATGTAAAAGATGTCTAATACCCAGGGACAATACATAAAAGAAGTGATGCAGGGGCTGGAGAGATGGCTCAGAGGTTAAGAGCACTGAGGACCTGAGTTCAATTCCCAGCAAACACATGGTAGCTCACAACCATCTATAATGGGATCTGATGCCCTCTTCTGATATGCAGGTGTACATGTTGGCAGAACATTGTATACATAATAAATAAATCTTTTAAAAAAAGTAACAGAGCTAAATAGCTATGCATATGCCACTCGTGTCCGTTCTAGTGGCCATGCCTATAATCTTAACACTTGTAAGGCAGAGGCAGAATTGGGAGGTCAAGGCCAGCCTGGGGCATATTGCAAGACCCTGTTGAAACCTCTTCCCACACAGCAGTCATCATTAGTGTCCACAGTACTGATTCCAGGGAGTGTGTAGATACTCAGGTCTTTCATACTGGAGCATAGAAACTGATGTGGCTTACACCTGCAGTCCCAGAGAGGAACAGAGAGTTCCAGGCCAGCCTGAGCTAAGAATGAGACTATGCCAACAGAGTGGTTGTGATTCTGAATTGTTCAGGGATGATGGCAAGAAAAGTCTATCTGTGTTTGTGTACATGCACATTTTTTTTCTTGAATGTTTTTGTAGACAGGCCCTGGCTAAGTAGTCTCCTGAATCAAGGTGGGCCTTTCCTCAGAATTTTAGACCTGTAACTGCAGAGAGCTGACCCATCTAGTTCCTACTTCCTCTGAGCCTTCACATGCTATTCCCATACATCACCCATCCTCTTGCATTCAAGAGTGGCAATGACCCTGAGGACCTGTCCTTCCTTGGCTTTCCTGTAGGGTTTGGCCATTCTCATATTCTGTCATTTGTCCCAACCTTAATAATGTGGCATCACTTTTTAGGCTACTTCTGTGAGGTACACTATTCTGTGGGCCAGAGATGACTGTGTTCTGCTGTGTGGTGGTACGTAGGTTATTTCCTTGCATTTAAGAAGCTTGTTGCTGTCCCTCAGTGCACATGGGCTCCTGTGGGTGGGGCTCCCAGGGCTAGGGCTGAGCACAGAGAAAGCATAGCTGCCTGGGCCTAATGTGTCTCTGTGCTCTCTGGTCTCAGGTGGAGTTCAGCAGCAGTGTGTGATATCACAGATTCCATGTGTCTTCGTGTCTCTTCCTTCTAGGTTTGTCTTTTCCTCATTGTTGAGGAAGTTCTTCACATTCTGAACACAGGTGCTTCCTAGCTTATTGTGTGTATTGTCCCATTTCTGGTTTCCTATCAAATGGCTTTTGGGAACAGAAGACTTCTGTTCCTTGAACTTGAAAGATGCCTCTTAGGTTGTTGGAGAGTTTTAAATTTCTTTTTCTTTTCTCTGTGGTTTTCTCGGTGGTTTTGGAGCCTATCCTGGAACTAGCTCTTATAGACCAAGCTGGTCTCCAACTCACAGAGATCCGCCTGCCTCTGCCTCCCGAGTGCTGGGATTAAAAGTTGTGCACCACCACAACCTGGCAAGTTAGTTTCTTTAAGTCCATCATTTAGCTGGGGGAGGGGGGAAGAGAGAGAGAGAGAGAGGGAGACAGAGAAAGAGAGAGAGTGTGTGTGTGTGTGTGTTACAAAGTTTACCCTTACTTGTGTATTTGTGGCTGTGTCTTTGGTGTTACCATTGTCACTAGTCCTCTCACTGAAAGCATCACTCTACCAACCCTTGCCAGGCTGTTTGTAGATCTTAAGAAATTAATAAGTGCTATCTTGGGATCTGACCAGAGGATTTTCTTTAATTTTTTTTTTCATTTTATTTTACATATCGATCCCAGTTGACCAGAGGATGTTTTATGTGTGTGCTGGGGATCCAGGGCCTGGCATGCATGCTAAGTACACACTCTATGACTGAGCTTTCTTTTCATGTGTTACTATGGATCATACTGTGTGGAGGTTAGTGTGTTTTAAGGTACATTTGAGTACATTTAAGGTACATTTGGTGAGGCAAAAGAAGCAATCCCTTCATTTTTGACACTGGGTGTTTAGTCTTGTCTTTTTTAGACTATCACATATGTATTTAGCTAGTGTCATCCCTTTCCTCCTCTTCTGAAATAAAGCTCCCAGAGCGAGCACCGTAGTCTATATCTCGTGGGGTCTGGGCCAGTAGGACAGGACCCAGATCCGTAGGCTGCTCTCACAGCTGCAGCCTGTTCATAGGGCAGGGCAGCAGCACCCTGCGTAACAGTACTGAGTGGCCTGCAGCCGTGGCAAATGGCTCTCGGCCACATCTGCAATGCAGGCTGGTGCCATCAATGCAGTATTCCTGTGAAGGTCCACAACAGCCAGGATGACCTGCCTGTGCCATCCACTGCAGGGATCACACACCTCTCTCAAGCTCTAATTAGATGTTTTTAATAGTGTTTAATAATAAAATTAAAACAACTACCTTGGGCTGGCATAATGGCTCAGTGAATAAAGATCCTTGCCACCAAATCTGACAGCTTGAGGCCAATCCCCAGAATTCAGAGTAGGAGAGAACCAGCTTCTTCCAGTTGCCCTCTGACCTCCCTGCACACTGAGGCCTGCCCTCCCAATAGATAAATTAATTTTAAATGTTAAGAAATCCCCAAACCCATGATCTTTATGTTTTCCAAAAATATGTTTATTTCAGAAAATTTGTAAGTAGAAGTCACTCTGACCCCCTTGTGGTGTGTGTCATTGTGCTGCTATTTTTCAGGTTTTGCTGGTCTGCTTGCTATGAAGCTTAGGCTGGCCCCAAACCTGTACTGCCAACCCACCTCAGTCTCCATGTGCTAGGTGTGTGCCACTGTGTCTGGCTTCGGGCATTTGGGTGTCTGTGCTAGTGGGATAGTACTGCTTGTGTGACTGTCACTAACACATCACACTGTTCTTTTTCTACGGTCCTTACCATTTGTGGAGACACTGTGTTATTGACAACACGGTTCCCTGTTTCTGGTCACTTAAGTTGCTTTCTGTCTGGCTATTGTCGGGCCTGCAATGGCAGCAAGCTTTTCTTGTGCCCTATACTTGGTGCAGCTTGTATTTCCCAAGGATGAGCAGCACAGATGACCAATCAGAAGCTGAGCATCTGAGCTCTTGCTTGTCTTGCCTGCCTGTTCTCCTTGCTACCGTTGCCACAAACCATGAAAACACCTACTTCCTCCATTGTCCAAGGTCTGATTGCTTAACCATCTAAGAACTGTGTCTAGCATTGAGGAATAGTTTCTGTTGGCATCACTCCCCCCCCTCCCCGAAATGGGGTTTCTATGTGCAACAGCCCTAGCTGTCCTGATACTAGCTTTGCAGATCAGGCTGGCCTGGAACTCACAGAAATCCAACTGCCTCTGCCTCCCGAGAGCTGGGATTAAAGATGTGCACCACCACCACCCAGCATGCATCACTTTTTAAACAAAAATTTATTTATTATGTTACAATGTTCTACCTGCATGTACTCCTGCACTGCAGGCCAGAAGAGGGCAACAGATCCCATCATAGATGGTTGTGAGCCACCATGTGGTTTCTAGGAATTGAACTTAGGACCTCTGGAAAAACAGCCAGTGCTCTTAACCTCTGAGCCATCTCTCCAGCCCCTGCATCCCATTAAGACAGAACCCAACTTCCAAGAACCAGGCTCTCAGAAGCATAGCTAAAACGCCTTGCAGAATCCAACCTGCATGGCCCATTAGCAGTGCCCAAACCATCTCACTAGCCCCCTGTGTCTTATGGTAGAGAACCCATCCACCACGTGTCCCCTACCCAAGCTGGCCTAAGTAGACACACGTACCTAGCAGTGTCTTAGGGTTTGTCAAACCCAGCTGCACCACTGGGTTGTCCAGGATGGCCTGAAAGAGAGGGCTATTGGGATCAATGCCCTGATCCAACTCCTCAGGGGATGGCTTCCGGTCTCCTAGCAGCCATTCACACTAAAAACCCAAAAAACATTAGAGCAGCTGTTAGTTCCTTCTCAAAGTACCTGAGGCTTCCCTGTCCCTTTCTGTGGTTCTCCACAAGCTCCACTGCTGCAATGTCAGGAAGGGGCCCTAACGTGAACAAACCTGGGCCACATTCAGCCAGGATAGAAACAGATGGAAGCATCAACATGTTTTGTTTTGTTTTGTTTTTAGCAGACCTGGCATTGCAATTCAATCTGATCACTGACATGTGACAATCTGATCACAACACAGTCCCTAACACTGGCTTTACTTGAGAGAACCCCAGTATGACAGTATCTCCCCAAAGCCAGTGAGCCTGGAACGTCTGGATCCAGAACTGTCTTGGTTATCTGAGCCTCAACTCCACACACAAGTGATGAGGTTACAGACCCTGGATAGAGAGCCTGGCAGCAGTTCCTATGTGTTCATGGCATGGTATTCAATCTTTTCTGTTTGTTTGTTTGGTTTCTTTGCGACAAGGTTTCTCTGTACAGCCCTGGCTGGCCCTGAACTCAGAGACCCGCCTGCCTCTGCCTCCCAAGTGCTGAGATTGAAGGTGTGCGCCACCTCTCCCATCTTATGGAATTCCATCTTGAAAGTTAAAAACCCACACAAAAGGCATTGTGGGTCCAGGATTTTCTCAGTTTCTGTTTGAAACATCTGCCCTAGTATTTCACATAAAAAGTGCCATCACCAACTGTGTGTAGAAATCCCAACACAAGAAGATATTCCCACTGCATGCCACATGAGGTAAAGGCGACAGTAGATGCTCAGAATGCAATTGGCTGGCACTCACAGCAGCATTCTGTTGGTTGTTATTCACCCGGAGTGCATCAATCACTTCCTTCTCATCAAAGCCCATCTCCATCAGTGAAATGACAGCCTACGAGGGAAGAACAATCTGGTCAGCACCTCACCAGAGGACACTGCTCACCAAGGAGCAGTATCACACACAGCACAGGTTTCAGTCAGTCACAGGCAATGGATAACACTTGACACATATGAGGTAGGAAAGGACACTGGGAGCCTTGCTTAAAGCAAGAGCAAAGCACAGAAATGTTTTATCTTTACAGTCAAGGGTAGAAGTTAGCCTTGGAAGTACAGTTGGTACTGTAAATGACTATACCAGGACAAGTGACTAAATACAGGTCCCAGCTGACAGTTTTCCTCAGTCCTGCAGAAGGAAAGTCCCATTTATCTCTAGAATCTCTCCACCTGGCCAATGGAATGCTAAGGAAAATACAAGTCACAGATGACGCCCTGAGAAAACCATTTATTCAACATGACAAAATCTGGAGAGCAAATAACATGAGCCCTGAGTGGGCAGAACTATAACCCGAAAGAAAGTGAAAGGCCAAAGGAAGAATTACAACTCCAGCAAAGAGCAGGAGAGGAAATAAAGAACACAAAGACAAGAAAGTATCAGCCTGTGGTAATGATGAGGTGGGGCCATAAGTGTGCATTTGTGGCAACTAGGGAGGGGGGCGGTAGACAAGTATCCTGGATCCTGGGTCCTTTTCCCATAGCACCCCCACTCCCTTGCCAGCCCACAAGATGTTCCTCCAACTCTCTGGAAACCGCCCATCCAGCCCAAAGGCCACAGCAACAGGTGCAGGAGCACACTTGTGGCAGACAGAAGCTTGCACACTCGGCTTTTCAGGAGATGTCACTGAGCAGAAAGAAGTCAACTGAACTGGACCCAAACATGAATTACATATAATAAATATATGAGGATTCAAGTCTGCCCACAAACTTAAATGGGAACTCCCAGCCAGACTCCTGGCCTCCCAGCTTCCTTGCAAAACACATCCACATTGCCAACCTCATGCTGAGGTCCCCATCACCTACCCGAGCATCGGCTCGGAATTCCCTTTTCCTGCGGATCTTCTTGAAGATTTCTGTGAGCTCATCCCGGACCTCCTCATCTCCAGCACTAGTTCCCACAGCAGCTTCAGGGGAGGTGGAGGTGGCAGCTGCAGCACCTGCCCCTGCTTGAGGGGCATGGCCTGGAAGAGGTGTGTCAATAGCTGGATCTTCCGAGTGTTCAATTAACCACTCCATGGCCTGAGGCACTGACATGCTGAAAGGGTACGAGAGATTCTTCTCAGCTCCCCCAGGATAGTCATTAGAGACTCTCCTATCCCCTGTGCTCAACATGCTTCAACAGAGACAGCAAGAACAGTGGCAGCAACTGTAGCAGATGATCTCTTGGGATGGAAACCTCCACACAGCCCTTGCTTTAAACTTCTAAGACCTAACAAAGCAAGCACAGACATGTGCCCAAAACAAAGGGACAAAGGAATTGAGGTCCTAGGTCCACAGCACAAAGAACATAGCCATTAACCAGCTGGTCTACAGCATTCATATGGGATTTGAGTAAGTAACTAAAATCAGAAGTACAAGAAGACTATGAAAGAACTCCTGTCCAGACCAGGGGCAAGTCTGGCTTATAGCTCTCCTAATTAGAGGGTACAGGGTACATTTATGGACTGATTTTCAAACCTCTTAACAGCCAGGGATTGTGGTTCACACCTTCAGGCCCAGCTACTCAGGAGCCTGAGGCAAAAGGATTGCATGAATCCAGGAGTTCAAGACCAGTATAGGTAACAGAGACCCTCAAACCACATACGCACGCACGCACACTTAAAATAATAATATTAATAATAAAAAAGTATGACTCCATCAGAGTTTGGGAGGGGGGAAATCACAGGGAAGCCCAGGCCAAGCTCCAGAAAGGGAAGAAAGAGCATACTGGTTCAGCCGAAGGGCCTTTGAGGCTCTGCTCTCAGGAAAGCCCATTTCTGTGAGTTGCCGTAAGGCAGTCTCATCCACTCGTTCATCCTCATCTTCATCCAGCATAGCTGAGAAAAAAGAGAAGACTGTCATGAGAGAGTTCCTAAGACCTTTGAAACAAAGGCTCTCAGCAATCACTGGCGCCACAGAAAACTCGGGCTCTAACATCAGCTCTTACACACACTAGGAATGCACTCAACAGGCCAGGAGCCACACACCCCCACCCCTATCAACTGAGAGCAGAACCTGCTTTCAATGTGAGGGCGGGGGACACATTCTGAGGCTTTGGCAGACAGTTGGCAGGTGCAGGCTAGGACCCACTCATACCATTTGCCTTCTTAAACAATTCAACTGCATCAGGGTTCAGTGCTAACAGCTTCTGTGCCACCTCAATGAGAGACACCAAGATCTTCCGGAGTTCGGTCTGGAACTGCAGTAGAATGAAGAAAGAGATCATGCCTGGCACAGTGATGTACACCTGTAATCCCTGCTCTTGCAAGGCTGAGGCAGGAAGATTGCTGGGAGTTTGAGGCCACCCTAAGCTATACGGTGAAACCCTGTCTCAAAAAGAAAGAAAAAAAAAAAAAAAAAAAAAAAGATCATTTCTCTGAATGTCCAACAAACAACTTGATCAGATCTGCAACTCTATCCCTGGACATAGCCCTCCAAATCTATGAGGGCATTTAGCCCTCACCTTTAATCCCAGCACCTGGATGGCAGAGGCAGACAGATCTTTGTGAATTCAAGACCAGCCTGATTCTGTCTCAATAACAAACAAAAACCCTAATCTGGTGACATCAGAGACCCCCCACTCCTCCCCCTGACACCAGCCCCCTGCCTGGTACTGGGTCTAGAGACCGGCATGGGACATTACAAACTTAAAGCCTCCTGAGAGCCTACCCAGGGTTGAAACCACAGAAACCAGGGAGGGACACATGTGCCGGTCACTACAGAAGAATTACAAAGCTCTTATCAAATGGAACTCTTCAAAAAAGACCCCAGAGAGGTGTGGCTCTCAGTAGTACCAGTATGGATCTAGAACTGATAAAGTTAAATGCTGGTACTTTCCCCCAGTCTTACACACACAAGCATACTTTATCATGGACTAGCCCAGGTAAGCACGTTGTAGGCTTCTGACTTTAACTTAGTTTTCTTGTCCAAAGTAACTGGAGAGCTCAGACTCCTCCCTGAAAGCTTTATTGAAGAATTCAGAGCAAAGTCACTGCATTTCCCTACAGCATCTGTCTGTCCAATGCTATAGATATCTTTGTAGTTTGGGGGGGGGGGAGAATGTAATTTATAGAATAGTTCAAAAGTAGTAAAGAGTTCCTGAACATTGTTTCAGATTCTTTTTGTTTTGGTGGGGGAGGGTTGGGGAGATTACTATAACATCCATGTTAGCCTCAAACATGAGCTCAAGCCATCCTCCTGCCTCAGCGACCTGAATGCCAGTCACCACACCAACCCCAAGCACTTTCAAAGTGCTTTCTTGTTGCCCCACAGGGCATGTCCCAAGTTCCACACCAGGCTGGTACTCACATCTCTCATGGTGGTCTGGACTGCAGTCCGGTCTGTGCTACAGGCAGGAAGATTGGCTGTCGCCCTGAGGATAGCATCTTTGTCTGGAGCCTTTTGCTCTTGTTTCTTCTGAAGAGAAAAATGATTCAAATCAGAAAGGAAGAACCCAAGAACATGAGGAATATGACAATGAACTTGGACCAACAGCCCACAGAGAAAACAGTAACCTCCTAAGATTTAGTTGTGATGCCCTTAAGCTAAAACATTCTGGAAAGTTTTAGGCACAGCACTGGAAGCAGAAACCTAACAGGGTGCTTAGGACATGATAACACCTGCTATAAACAATATGCAGGTGAAGACAGAGAGGTTGGGGCTGCAGAGTAGCCGTCCTGTAGTACTTTGGTGGGGCTGAGGCAGAGGCCTCTCAAGCCTCCATGAATAAAAAGTAAAGGACGAAGGTGGCAGAAGAGAGAAAATCAAACCAGCAGAAGCAGCAGCACTTAGCAAGTTCAGATGGGAAGGCACACAAAGGGTGGGTTGGGGCCATAGTTAATGCCAAGAGCCCACAGGATACAACCAATAAGCCACACCAACCTACTGAAGGACATTGGAATACTGGTGCCAGGAAAGACAGGCCTGAGATCCAAGAGCCAGAATGACACTTCTACCTATTGGCCTTGGCCAACAACAGTCTGGTGAAACCTGAGAGCTCAGAGTGGGAGGCTGTGCTGGAGAGGGAGGGAAAGCGGGGAAGGGAAGAACCTTCCTGCATCCTGCTACTGCTTTCCTTCTTGTTCACCCCAGCCACTCACAAAACCATCAAACCAACCAGAACAGGTGAGACTGAGGAGTAGGAAAGGTGCAAAAAAATTTTCTACCCCAGAGAGCTAAGCAGCTGGCACAAGCCATCTAGGCACAAAGTGCCAACAAGCTTCCAGGGCTCTCAGAGGCTAGGGGTGTAAAGAAGTAGTGAGGAGGAGCAAGGGGGGAGGAGGAGAGAAACAGTTAAGGGAGGTGGGCACCTCACTACCCACAAACTGAAGCCACACCAACCCAGCTTGTGCACACCAGGCAAGAGCCAAAACCGTAAGGTAAGGGCTACAGAATGGTTAGAAGATATGGTCAAGGAAATCCACAGGATACAAACATGCCAGGCCAGCCAACAATAGCTGCAGAGAAAGAAAGAAAGAATCAAGAGCAATCAGAAAAAAAACAGGTGTGGTGGCACACATCAGTATTACCAGCACTTGGGGGCTGGAGTAGGAAGACCTCCAATAGTTCAAAGCCAGCCAGCCTAGTCTACATAGAAGTACAAGCTAGCAAGAGCTCTACAGCAAGGCTCTGTCTCAAAATATACAAAAGATCCAGAGGTAAATATCTAGATTTCAAACATCTGAATCTCCAGAACCCAGGAAAAGTCCACTTCAGAGTGCAGAATGAGGTTCCACAATTCCCTAGGGCACGGGGATCCCAGGATTCAGTCAGACAGAGCAGGGAAAGGAGGTGCTTACAGAAGGCCAAGAGTAAACTATCAGTTCAGGTCAGATGTGGAATGCCAAGCCTGAAGACCAAGATCAAGTCGCATTTCACCTACCCCTATGAAATGGTTAATCTTCACTGTCAACTGTGGCTTGAAAAAAGTTAGTAAAGCATACCTGTGGTATGTCTGAGCGGGTGTTTCCAACGAGAATTAGCTCTTGAGGGCTGTGACCTAACCAATGATTTAATACATTGATGGATTCAAAGTGTAAGTAGGGAGATGGCAGAACTGTGGAAGTCAAGGCCTGGTTAGAGGAAGTGAGTAGCTGAAGATGTATCTTTTTTTTTTTTGTTTTGCTTTGTTTTTTGATAAAGGGTTTACCTGCATAGCCCTGGCTGTCCTGAAACTCACTTTGTAGACCAGGATGACCTTGAACTCAGAAATCTGCCTGCCTCTGCCTCCTGAGTACTGGGATTGAAGGCATGAGCCACCATTGCCCAGCTCAAGATGTATTTTGTCCTGACCCCTTCCTGTCATTCTTTACTTCCTGCCTACCATGCAGTGACTAGCTTTTGTCTGCCATGTCTTCCTCCATGTTTCTGCACTGTTATAGCCTAAAAGCAATGAAGGCGGCTGATCCAAAACTTCTAAAAAGTTAAGCCAAAATAACTCTAGCATGTTTCCTGAAGTGTTATGCCATAGTGATATCAAGTCTGACACACCAAAGGAGCAGGACAAGAAAATACTCAACTATGCAGAAGAGAACTCAGACAGCCCTATGATCCCTGCTAACAGTCCCCAAGTCTGAAAGACACTAAGATGTAAGCAGGAGTGATCAGCCCTGGGCTTGGGTTTTATCACATGGCACAGCTGAATGCAGAAAAAGCACATGGTTTTTCCACCCTAGCTACTAGAGCCCTTACAAAGAATATCACTCTTTCCAGCAAGGGGGTTCAACCTTCTTTGGTGAATTCTCTGCTTCTCTGGTAAAGATGGAAGGCCATGCAAACTGCCCCCAGAAACTGAAGGTAGCTCCCAGATGACAGTAGTGTCAGAATCCTGTCAAATGCATGAAAGCACATCTCCCACAACCTCAGAAATGAAAGCACAAGGGTCAGCTGAGCCTTCTGCCTCACAAGCCTTAGTACTAAGTTCAGAAGGCAGGCAATAAGAGGCAACAGGAATCCAACATACAGCACAGGAAGCAGAGAGACCTGGCTGCACAGTGGGAAGCAATTCATACAACACACAAGGCCTTGGACACAACAAGACAAGTGCTCAACACTAAGCCACATCCCTAGCCCCAAGACAAAAAGCCTTTCCCTACCCCTGACTCTGGCTGTTTTAGAACTCACTCTGTAGATCAGGCTGGCCTCGAACTCAGAGATCCACCTGCCTGCTTCATCAGTGCTGGGATTAAAAAGGCATGTGCCACACCAAACCAAAAAAATCTTAATACACTGTGCTCCTGGCAGAAAAGAATACTTCCATGACAATAGTAAGTGTGGTGGTTTGAAAGAAAATGGTCCCCAAAGGGAATGGTACTATTAGAATGTGGCTTGTTGAAGTAGGTGTGGCCTTGTTGGAAGAAGTATGTCACTGTGGGGGTGGGCTTTGAGGTCTCTTTTGCTCAAGCTTCCCTCAGTGTAACTGTGAGTTGACTTCCTGTTGCCTGCAAAATGTAATACTCTCAGGTCCAGCACCTTGTCTGCATGCCATGCTCCCCATCATAACGATAATGGACCGAACCTCTGAAACTGTAAGCAAGTCTCCCCAATTGTTTCTTTTTATAAGAGTTGCCGTGGTCATGCTGTCTCTTAACAGTCATAAAAACTAAGACAGAAGCTGGTACCAGGGACTGGAGCATTGCTGTGACAGGCCTGACCATGTGTTTGTTTGAAGGATTTGAACTTTGGTTCTTTGGGTTTGGAAAGTAGTGGACTCTGAGCACTGATTAATGGGCCATATTAGTAGGAACATGGAAGACAGTGGTGCTAAGAATTATATGAACTTTGGAAGGCTCACGCCATAGGTTTCAGAGAAGAATTTTAGGATGTTGCCTAAAGATATTCTCATATTTTGGTGAAGGAAATGGCTGCCTTTTGCCCTTGTCCAAAGAGTATACCTGGGGCTAAAGTGAAGAGTTTTGGATTAATTCACTGCCAGAAGAAATCTCAAAACAACCTAGTACAGACTCTGTCATGTGGATATTAGCAGTAATTCTAATGAAGATTTATAATGAAAAGGTGCAAGCTGACTAAGGAAAAATATCTGAAGAGAAAAGGGCACCAGAAAGTGGAATGGAGCTAAATCCTGTGTTCAAGGAGGTAAATGGATTATGAAATGGAATAAAGGGAGTGGTGACATCAGGGCAAGATCCCATCCAACTAAATTTCCAATTTGTAAAAAGAAACTGAAGAAAAGCTTAGAGTGGTGAGGCACACCTTGAATCCCAGTACTGGGAAGGCAGAGGCTGGGGACAGGAGGGGCTCTGAGTTTGAGGCCATCCTGGTCTATAGGGCATTCAAAGACATAAAACTGGGGAAGATAAAATTGGACAAGGGGGGCCATGTTCCAGCCCCAGTAAGCAGCAGAACTTGGCAGTTTTGGCTACATGGTTCTGGCTTTAGAATTAAGGATAGAAGAAATGGGTTATGGAATAAAGCCACTGATGCCAGGCATGTGTCGGGGTGTCCCTGAATGGAGACCTAGTAGAGAGGCCATTGGATGAAGCTGTGAAGTGGAAGCCTGTATTGCCTTTAAAAAACCCAAGATGTCAGAGATGCCAGAGTTGTGGGATACCTGCCAAAGAGAGCTGCTAATGAGGAGTGGAACCAGCCCAAGAAAAAGAAGTTTGCTGCGGTAAACAAAGCTGAACAAAGTTGGATATGTGAAGAGCATTTGGACATCAAACATGGAGCTACAGAGTTTGTGGAGTTTGCCCAGCTGGTTTTTGGTCTTGCTTTTGTCTAGTATTTCCTCATTATGCTCCCTTCCCTGCATTTTAGAATGGTGATGTATATCCTGTGTCATTATATGTTGGAAATATGTGATCTGCTTTTTTGAATGTGATTTTTACAGGAGGATTATATTTAAAGAGATTGCCATGTAATCAGAAAAGACTTTGGACTTCGAAACAAGTTTGAGACTGTTATAGACTGTGGGGACTTTTGAAGTTGGACTGAATATAGTTTTTGCATTATGCTATGACTATAAGCCTTTGGGGACCAAGGAAGTGAAATGTGGTAGCTTGAAAGAAAATGGCCCCCAAAGGGAGTGGCACTGTTAGAATGTGGCTTTTGAAATATGTCACTATGGGGGCAGGCTTTGAGGTCTCTTTTGCTCAAGCTTCCCTCAGGGTGACAGTCAGCTGACTTCCTGTTGCTTGTAAGATGTAGCACTCAGCTCCATCACATCTACCTGCACGGTACCATCTCCCCATCATGATGATAATGGACTAAACATCTGAAACTATAAGCAAGCCACCCCAATTAAGTTTTATTTATAAGAGTTGTCATGGTCATGGTATCTCTTCACAGCAATAAAAACACAAACTAGAACAGTAAGGAAACACTAAACAGACTTCACCCAACCTTCTATTATCACTGGAGCCACAATCTAACATTGGTAATGGCAGAAAGAGAATGAATGCAGAGTATCTAGGAAGCAGAGAGAGAACTGCAAAGGGTAACAGCTGGAAGACTAGAGGTGGGCTGGAGTGGGTTTCAGTGGACACGCAGAAGACAGCCAGATCTGTCCCCAACACTTATAAACAGTTATGAATGACTTCCTTTAGGAAATGTGAGTCCAGTAGGGTTTTTTTTGTTTTGTTTTGTTTTGTTAGATTTGTAGTACTCCTTGACTCTTAATCATTGCATTGCTTTTACTTAGAATTTTCAATAATGCTTGGTGTTTCAATTTGCAATTATGTACTGTGTTGCATCAAGGCAGCTCTAGAAAGCTACTAGCTAGGTACCCTGAGTAAGTACCCTAAGCAAGCAGCAGGCCACACAGTTTGTGGTCAGAACTATGTTCTTAATAGTTACAGAGACGTCAAGTCTAAACACTCAGAACTGTAATCTGAGCTCTGCCATCAGTTCTGGAAAGCAGGGGGTGGCCCGGGATCTGTCTTGTGAAGATGGATGGAGCAGCTTGCCCATTTGCTGCCTGACTGTACCACACCCACACCACCATGGCCAGGTGGCCAAAGATAAGGAGGGCGTGAAGCCCAGGCGCTCTCCTATATCCTTGGCCCCAGAAGAGACTCCAAAATAGCTCATCTGCTAAGAGGTCATGGATCCAGCCCAAGAGTTTGCTTGATCCTTCCCTGATATCAACACTCTCCCTGGCATTTCAAAGCACAAATTAGAAAGTCCAGACCCCTGAAACAGGAAAAAGTGTTAAACAAAGGTAATTTCCCTTAAAAAAAAAAAAAAAAATAATCCTGGGCCTGGAGAGATGGCTCAGCAGTTAAGAGTGCTTGCTGCTCTTCCACAGGACCTATGTCCAGTTCCCAACACCCACTTCAGGAGGCTCACAACCATCTGTAACTCTAGCTCTTTGGCATCAGATATCCTGTCTGGCCTCTGCAGGCATAGAAACACAGACTCCCACAAATACACAAATAAAAATTAAAAAAATTAATCTTTAAAATATCCTTCCTGCCCACCAGGTGTGTGATCTGGTACTGAGACAGGCACCTCGTAAAAGAGGTGGATGGGCTCTGGAGCAGCCACTACACAAGTAACAAAGTGGGTAGTTTTCTTAAGGTCCCAGATAAAAGAAGGTGCGAGCCACAGATCACCTTCTAACATGGACTCCAGGACATCGACCTCGACGTCACTGCAAGAACACACACAGGCCTATCCAGGTGCACAGCTGCTTGTCACTTCTCTGCAGACACCTAGCTACAGCTGCCTATACTATCCTTCTGGGAGAAGGGGAAAGACAGGGGCACAGGAGTCACACTGGAGAGTAGCACAGGAGGAAGCACCCACTAAGGACAATGCCCTCACTCTCCTCTTCCGTCACCAGACACCAATCACGAACACACTCAAAGCGGGAACAGGCTTGGCCATGATGAAGGATCCCTTAGGGCACACATGTTGTGGAGGGGCTATATGGGACCAGGAAATAAATCAAGCACTTTGAAGTCTGAAGCACAAAAAAAAAAAAAAAAAAAACACCTACCAGTGAAGAGGAGTGCTAGTTCCAAACTTTGAAGCTTACCTTTTCTTCTGCTGAGACATCAGCCATCTTAGGAAGTGGAGAAGGAGCACGCTTTTTTATCAATAACAAGACATCTAGAAAAAAATTTAACAGTTATCTCTGAAGTCAGTTATCCTTTCATAGCTATAAATGACACAAAAGGTATCGGGTAGCAGTTAAGGGGGATAGCTCGGTGATTTAAGGGTTTTCTATACAAGAGTGATGACTGGAGTTCAGATCCCCAGGACCACATAAATGACAGGAGAGCATGGCAGCCTATCCATAACTGTAGTACTTAGGAGGTAGACACAAAATCCCCAAAGCAAACTGGCTAGCCAGAATAGCCATATAGACAAGTTCCAGACCTCCACATGCATATTTATACATGTATACACATCTTTGCATGCGCACACACAGGTACACACCACAAGAATAGTGCTAGATGCTTAATGTCAGAAAGCAGGGGTTTCCTCTGGGTCCCTCCTAAGCCAAGCCAGCTCTCCCTCTTCAGTTTTGAAGTGGTGGTGGGTCACCACAGATAACCTGTGGCTTCAGAGGTAGGCACAGCATGTCCCTGAAAACCATACAGAGCACTGGTGGACATCTCCCACAAGGACTCAGTTCTAAAAACCAGTGAGGTTAACCTAAACCTGAACACCCTGAACTATAGCCAATCCATAGCTCACCTTGGGGGTGGATGGGGGAGGGTCACCTCCTGCTCCATTTTGAGCTTTGGTCATAGATCATCATTAATGACATCATTAAGCATGCATACAGAAAATAAACTTCCTCCCAGAACCAAGCATGATTGAAGAGGGTATGCAGAACAGAAGTATCTCACTCAGACCCTGAAATGGCCACTGTGATGAGTGCTTCCAATACTAAAATAAAGCCACCAAAGCTTCAGAGTCTGCTTTTGTTTTAAAACAGGATTAAACATAACACTTTCATTTGGCTTCTCAGATGTCTGTCAGGTTTCTGCTATTTTTCACAAGTACACCAAAACCCATACTTCTTTTAATAATAAATAAACAAAACCAGAGTCAACCTGGTTCTCCTGCTCTTGTCTAAATCCAGAAAAGCACCATGTGTGTCACTGGTACGTAGGCTCCACGCTCTAGATACTATCTCTCAAGGCCTTCTTACCTTGGTCCTGGATGTTTTCTTCCAAGATAGTTTTGGTGTCACTCAGCACCCGCTCTGACGCTGCATGTATTAACTTATGGTGAGTCACACTCTTGGGGTCTTCTACACTCCCATGAGCACCCTGGGGGAAGAATTAGGCCACAGACGTATAGACAGGAATTTAATTGTGATATGAATAACAGAGCCTAACACCTCAAGCCACACCTAGAATTATCAAGGCTTCTTCTCTGTATCTATGTGTGTCTCTCCCTCTGTGTGTGTATAGTTTATATGTATAGTGTATGTATGTTTTCATGTGGTTATCTATATGTGTATCCATAAGCATATGACAGTCAGAGACTAAAAAAGCTGAGTGAAATGTCAGCAAGTATTGATCCCTTCAATAAGCCTTCAAGCTTATCACCAGCTCACAGTAGACTCCTGGGATGGCTACGACTTTGGGAATACAAGATCCTACTGATAAGCACTTGCAACCCAAATCACTTCAGTTTGAAAAGATCTGGAAAATGACTTTTAGATGAAAATATGTCTGTGATCTCTTCAGAATCTGAAGATACAGTTGCTTTATGCATTTGCTTTTTCTTCTTCAGCAGACACAGGAAAATCAGAGGAACTGCACAGAAAGAAAACTGCTTTCCAGAAGCAAGGAGGTGACTCCTACCCAAGTAATACCACAAATTCCTCAGCAGAGCATAGTGCACAACTGGCCTCAGGTTTGCCTTGGGCCTAAGTAATAACCATACTCCAGATGCAGCTTACAGTAGACCAGGGGACTCACAGAACTAGAAAGCAAACTACCAGTAGTACTGAGGAAGACAGCATCTCCAAAAGCACCCTGCAGGTGACTAGAGCAGCTACCTAAGTAGAGACTTGTGCAACCCTTCTAGTCTTCCACCACTGACTGTAGGCAGAGGCCTGGCAAACATATCTCATGATCTTAGCCAGGCTCCAGAACTCACCCATACAGACTGCAAACACACAATCTCCAACGATAGAGTTCTGCTTGCCATACCGTCATCTACCTGACTGTCAAGTAGACAGAGCAAGAACACACTGCCAGTACCACATATCAAAGACGGGGATCCACTTTGCCTATGTGTTCAACACCAGGTATATTTACATGAGTTTGTACAAGTTTTCACAAGTTCACCACTGCCCAGCATCATAGTCTTCCCCGGCCCAGGTACCACATCATACTAAGTCATCTGCAGGCCCCTCTCCAAACTCAGAACAAGGCCAAGGGCTATAACTGTTTCTTGATGCTATAGGTCACTTAGTGTTATAGTAAGAAAGGAAGAAGCCCAAGAAAACCAATGAGATGGCTCACTAGTGCTTTGGCCCATACATTTGGGACATAGTATAGGCCCTTCCTGAATGTTCTGGAAGGCATCTTTGATACCATGACACATACACTCAACAAAGAGCCTCTATACATATGGTTGCTAACCAGAAAAGAAGAAAACACTGAAGCATGTGTTTCCCCCTAGATCCTAGAATTTTAGAACACTAGAATCTTCCATAAGTCTCAGACTGGAAACAGTCCGTGTCTGTGCCTGTCCCCGTCCCCCTCAAGACAGGGTTTCTCTGTGTAACAGCCCTAGCTATCCTGGAACTAGCTAGCTCTGTAGGCCAAGCTGGCCTCAAACTCACAGAGATCTGCCTGCTTCTGCCTCCCAAGTGCTGGGATTAAAGGCATGTACCAACTGGCTGAAAACAATTTTGAAAAAATGGACCATGACACACAAACAAAGTTGTTAAGACTAAGAGGCATGTAAGATGGAACCCACCTTACAGCAACCTACATATTCACCACTGTGAAAAAGCAGAGAATGCCAACTTCCCTTGATCTTAGAAATGGCTATTTAATCATTCATGTCAATGTTTGAATTAAGAAATGCCTAAGGCTAGTTGGGTGGTGGTGGTGGTGCATGCTTTTAATCCCAGTGCTCGGGAGGCAGAGGCAGGAGGATCTTTGTGAGTTCAAGGACAGCCTGGTTTACAAAGCTATACAGAGACACCCTGTCTCAAAAAATCTGGAAGGAACGAAGGAACGAAGGAAGGAAGGAAGGAAGGAAGGAAGGAAGGGAAAGGAAAGGAAAGGAAAGGAAAGGGGGAGGGAGGGAGAGGGAGGAAGGAAGGAAGGAAGGAAGGAAGGA
The DNA here is from genome assembly GCF_943737965.1 of Phodopus roborovskii. Lineage (NCBI taxonomy): Eukaryota > Metazoa > Chordata > Mammalia > Rodentia > Cricetidae > Phodopus > Phodopus roborovskii. The sequence continues at coordinate 66,824,437 of NW_026126418.1, forward strand.
AGGAAGGAAAAGAAAGATGCCTAAGGCATTAATAAGGTACACTTCTGGGTGACTTTGAAGGCTTTTCCACAGAAAATTACGTGAGGGGGTTAGAAAACCAATCCTGAATGTGATGGCACCAACAGATAGTCTGGGGTCCCAGACTGAATAAAAAGAAGGCAGCCAACTAAGGGTCAGCATTGTCCTCTCTGTACTTCATGATCCAAAGATAAGTGAGCAAGCAGTCTCAAGCTCCCACTGCCATAGAGCCATCTTCCCCACCATAAATAACTGTATCCCTTCAGACATTAACCAAAATAAACTCATCCCTTAAGATGCTTTTATATGGTACCTGTTACAGCAACTAAGAGTGTAATACCCATTCTGCCTCCAGAAATACTAAGTGCACTGCTTGAAATTCTAAAATCTGTAGCTAATCCTGGTGGACTTGTCAGGTTCAGAATATGGTCTGAAACACAATTTTAAAAATAAAATAAAACAAGACATAAGCGCAGATCATCACACTATACACCACTACAAACCTTATGTTCACATACACATATCCCAGAGGTATCTGGCATTAGCTCCTGTTCATGTCTGATACTATGTATCAAAGAAAGATGACAGGGCCTGAATCTTCACAGGACCTGGGACAGTTTAGACTTTGGAGAAGTTCTGTGCTTCATCCAGGTGCTTTACACTACAGAAAAGTTCCTCCATACTACAGCTCTATCATACCATACCACCACTAACCCCTTTAGGAAAGAGGGTTTGCTGGGTTCCTTCCCAAGACTTAGGCAATGGGAGTTATGGAATACCATGGTGAATTCACTTTGGATAAAACAAAAGGAAAGGCAAAAAAACAAATACATTTCCTTAAGAATTGTAATACTAAGCCCCTCCTTGATACAGCAGTAGACTCCCAGGAGTGCTATAGGAGAAAATTTTAAAAGACTATATCTCACCTCTCAGGTAGAGAGGAAAGAACAAATAATAATAGTAATAGTAATAACAACCCCAGTATGAGTGTGCACAGGAGGATAAGGAAAAAGGAAGTCAAGTTAAGACAGCAGTTGTAGAAAACCCTCTCTTCTAATGAATGCTTTGTGACTCCTAGGGATGATGGGACCTGGAGGAGGGTCAGTTCTGATGGCTCAGCTCTCTAGTCTTCTTATTTAATTATGCTGTATCCCTTTGTGCTTCAATCCTCATACCTGGAGAGTGCAGAGTAGAATAAAACCTCAATTTAAAGAAGGATAATCATACACACACAAAATTCAAAATGATACAACTACAATACCAACTGGAATATTAAATATCACAAATAATTAACATCATATCAAAATCAGCTGCCTAATTTACCCCATTGCTCCTGAAACTTATTAGCAAGCATTTGTGAATCATTTCTTATCCCTATATAAAATATTGCCACACCGATTATGTAAATCCACATCATTAGTGGGTTAAGCAAAATGCCACACCAATGGAGGGGACATCCCATGTTGATGTGGTCTGGGATTGACAACACATTTTCATTGACTATCTCAATCCTTACACTGGCTTTGGAGTTACTCCAAGCTTAGCCCTGCGGAACCCAAACAGGCAGCAGAGGACACAGCACATTACTAAACAAACATAAATGCTAGGATACAGTCTAGATGCCCAAGGAGTCCCCAACCTTTCAGCTTGTGCTAAGCCTGTGGATCTTCTACATAGCAAGACTTGTTCAGAAGAAAAACAAGAAAGCGGTCTAAATACATTTTGCCCTTGACCATGTGAGCCTCCTTGAGGTGAACCACAGAAGCAAAAACCCATGGTTACTCAACATCTAGTGTGTTGTAAAAGGGGCTTGAATCAGATCTCCTCGTGCCCTCTGACATTACAGACTGACTCCACAAAGGAGATGTTAAACTGCCCTTTCCAAGGAGCTGCTACGAAAACTTGAAGACTGTCTTTAGAAGCATCACAGTGCTGCTTCCAGAGTCCCCACTAAAGAGCTGTGGCCACCTTTAACATAAATAACATAAATTTTTAGCAGTAATCATGTCAGGTATGGCATTTCCATAGGCCACCGGGATCAAAAAGGCATCTGTATCACCTTTACTGATAGTGGTTTAGAGACAGAAAAGTTTCAAGAATTAGTTCCAAGACTTAACTACTTAGAACTAAAAAGCTAACTATAGTACAAAGCTCACAGCATGTAAGTAAACTTTACAAATATCACTTGCTGATGAGGAGATCCTAGTCTTGGACCTTGCCACTCAATCAACTGTTGCCCCAGCAGAAAACAGAAGCCCAGGGACTTGTCCCAGAGTGAGACTATTTTAAGTGACTACAGCTAAGAGTAAAGCACAGGCCAGGGGATTCTAGCAGGTGGCTCTCGGGCAAGGAGCGAACCCTCTTAACGAAGGGATCTAGTTACTTCTTAGCTTCTAGGGAAAGCTAATGTAAAACAAAAACCTCATCCCAACATCAAACAAGCCCTAATACTAGAAAACCATGAGTCCTTGATTTCTCTCTTCCAGTCTCCGTTCACTCACTGCCTTCACTACCTAAGGATATTGCAGAAGTTAAATAAAGCTCGCCCATTAGTCGGGCCGGACTCTATCCTAGCTTTGTGGCTCGCTCCGAAAAGGAGCGGGAGGCGCTACCGGGACCCAGAGGAGCGACGGCTGGGTGCTGCAGGTTGCACGGCGGGTAAGGTCCCAGGTGGAAGCGAAGGTCTGGTGTCTAGGTGGAGATGGGACTCTCGGGCGGAATCCGGGACAGGAGTCTAGGTTTCTGGTTTCCAGGAAGGAGGCAAGGGTAGAACTAGGTCGTAAGAAGATCGGCCTTACGTGCTTGAGGCAACTCTCCTTGAGCTTCTCCACCGATGTGTCCTCGGTCGCCTCCTCCAGCCACTCGGCGCCGTCAGCTGCGCAGATGTGCAGTCGAAGCACCTTGCCCGCGAAGATCTTCTCCTCCTGCACGAACATCGCGCCGCCGCCCGAGCCTGCGCTCGCCGCCCGAACCCGTGAAGGTCACCGGGGCTGGCGGGAGGACCAGGGGCGGGGCCGGGCCGCCGCGCGCTCCTTCGCTGGCCGCCGCCGCCCCGCCCCAGCTCCTGTCGGCTTGGCCGCCCGTCACTGAAGAGGCCGGAGCCGGCCCTCGCTACTGCTGCCGTCGTCGCAGTAGCCGCCGGGGGCGCGCTATCGCAGCCGCGCCGGAAGTGCGTAATGTATGCCCGTGTGTATGCCGGGAAATGTGGTTTTTTTAGTAAGTATTCCTCAGCGGCAGCAGCCGCGCCGGAAATACGTAACTGTACCGAGCATGCCGGGAGCTGTAGTTCCCAGAAAGACTCCCGGCCCCTTTACCAGAAGTGTGTGAAAAGGGTCAGGGGCCTACCGGGAGTTGTAGTTCCCCATTGCCTCTTTCCTTCAACACTACCTGTTGTGCTGGCCTGTCAAGCACACACGATCTCAGAATTAGCGGGGTAAAAAATATGAAACGTCTCGGTCAGGACACTAGGAATGTATTACAGATAGTAAGTGCTTGTCTGGCATGCACTTACTATCTGTAAGTCCTGGGTTTGATCCCCGGCACGGCATAAACCTGACACGTGTTTATAATCCTAGCACTTAGGCAGAAGGACCAGAAAGGTCATCCTTGACTACATAAAGAGTTCAGGGCCACCCTGGAATACATGAAAGCTTGCATTAAAAAGCATGCGTGTGCGCACGCACGTACACACACACACACACACACACACACACACACACACACACACCGGCTGGAGAGATGGCTCAGTGCTCAAGAGCACTTGCTATTCTTGTAGAGAGGTTCCAGGTTTGGTTCTCTGAACCCACATGGTAGCTCACAACCATCCTGGAAATCGGATGCCCTCTTCTGATTTCCAAAGACTCACCTGTAATGTCAATACATATATGCAAGCAAATCACTCACAAAAAAAAAAAAATTAATTAGAAAACAAACAAACAATAAACAACTATAACTGAGCCAGGAATGGTGGTGTAGAAGTAAGAGTAGAAGGATCAGAAAGACAAGTTCATAGTTATCTTTGGGTACGTGAGATCCTGTCATGAGCAATATTTCTGCTTACTTTAGACAGCCCCAGAAGGGTTTGTAGGACTTATTTCTAGCTGAGTACCACCCTGGGGTCTCCTGTCCACAAGGCCATGCAGGTAAGGGCTCTTGCCACAGATCTGAGTCTTGGCAGATGGTCTCAGAACTGAGCAATGGGGATTGTGAGCAATGGATCTGAGGCCCCTCTAGCTGGTCTTCAGCTGGGCCTCTCCCCCAACCAACCCCTTGCTCTTTTTCCAATGCCCAGACAATCAGCTCATTCTTCAGACCCTAGGGCACTTTTCTCCTGGAAGCCTGTCATGGCTGTGTTCCCTGGGCTACCCACTTGTAAACTGAGAGTGATGGAAAAATGTTTCTACAGAACCAAAAGTCAGTATGAGCACCCTGCCACTGGAGATGCTGAAGGGAATACCCAAAGGGACATGGGAAAAGTCCCTTCCATGTGCTAGATCTGACTCTTTAGGAACCCCCCGGGTGGGGAGGACTGTAAGCAAGAGAAATTGTGGAGACAGTGATCTTTGCAATGCATGCTTATTATCTCTCCCCAGTGGGCAACAACAAGTTCTCTCCTCCAACAGTCCCAGACTTTCATGTAGACAGAGATGTACCACTCAGCCCTCTGAGGAAGAATGGGCTTCCCAGCCTTGCTACTGAAGCTCAGAGGTCACAGATCTCTTGGTATGTCTAAGCCATGTAGATGCTCCTGTAGTATTCAAGGAAGCACCCACTTGGTCCTCCCCCTCCTCATCAGCATGGCTCAGGCATGGGGTTTGCATGGAGAATCCCCTGCCTAGTGCCATTCTGCATCTTGCTCAGTCTCAGTCTCTGCTTCAGCAAACATGCTGCCCCTCCCCGCCAACCCATAGAAAGGCATGCATTTATCGAGTACCTGCTATTTATGCCAGGAGTACAACAGGGGAAGATAGTGGAGCTCCTGGTTAGTAGATCCTGTGTTCCTAGGATGGGCCAGAGAAGCCTCTGAAGTCTCTTGATTAAAGCAATTGAAGTCACTTTAACCACTTCAGAGAGGAAAAGAATCTACGGAGGGGTTCCTGGACTCTCTCAGAACCTCCATTAGCTAAAAGGACCAGGTTAAAGTCCCAAAATCACATTATACAGGCCTTCCTAGGCATAGCCACTACTACCTTCACACTGGACCCCTTACCCCAAACCCCAGCCCACAAAACTTGATGAGTAGGATCCGAGTAACCTGCAGCTTGCAATACTTATACTTAGGGACAAGCTCTTACCCATATGGTTTTCAAGGAGAGAATAAGCCAGAGGGGTACTCTCAGAGTCTACCAGCTCCCTACTTCAGTTGGTTTGAGTGTAGCAGGCCCCAGGGCCCAGCTGGGAGTCAGAGAGGGCTGTGATCAGGAAAGAGCTAGTCCTGGCCAGAGACCCGTGGTAAGATGGCTGCCACAACCAAGTACTGGCTTCTGCCCCAGCACCAAGAATTCACTGGAGGAGGTTGGCATCCCTGAATGGTGGCTGACAGGAACATGGCCCTCCTTCCCCTGAGCTCTCCATCCCCGACCTTGGCAAGCACCCTGGAGAGACTAAGGCCTGTGTGGTGTCAATGTACATATTCTGTTGGCATTAGATATGCTGGACAATCTGGGAAGGTTCTCCCTGCAAAAAGGCATCAAGTCTGACCCAGATGCTCTTGCCAGCCATGAACAGTCCCCAGGGTGCAAATTTTACAGAAAGGGGGATATTGTAGTATCCAGAGCAGGCCACTAGACGGCGCAGGTAAACCGTTGTCCAGCTCAGAGCAGGTATTTTTGAGTTGGCTGGGTGTATGGACTGAGTGTGCACACTGTGCAAGCATGTATATGGATGTATACATGTGTATATGTTTGTGCACATGTGTATATGGATGAATTTATATGGGAATATGCCTGTGTGCATGTTTGTGTCTGTAAACATGACAGTAATCATGGGTGTGAATGTGGTGGACATAAGTACACCCGGGACCCCAACTCTTGGCATGGCCACTTCTAATCTACTAATACTCTGCAGGCCCCAGAGCTGGAGCTGTGCAGGAACAGTGTCACATTGCAGCAGCGGGAATATACAGAGTCCCGAGGGAGGAGCCAGCACCTCCAGAGGAGGGTGCTGGGAATGGGCTATGAAGGATGACTGTTTTCCAGGCAACAAGTGAAGGGAATAGAAGGGCAGACTTTTTAACTTCCATGCTCCCTCAGGGTGCACCAAGGGGATCCAGTTTGAGAAGTACATCTCTGGTTCAACCCTTTACAATGGGAGACTCGGATCTTGAGAGAGGAGAAAACTGGTGTTCACTCAGTTGTCCTGCTCACTGCAAAAGCCAGCACCAGGTCCTCTGATCCAACACCTAAAGAGTTCCTGTTCTTCCCCCTAAGGCCTCCCTGAGCTGGCCTAGACACTGGCCACCATGGTCAACCATTGTTAGCGTGTCCTGGGGTAGCTACAGCTCCGCCAGGGAGTATGTGGCTCAAAACACCAGAAATTCCTTCTTACCTGTGCTGGAGGTCAGTCGTCAACATCAAGTTCCCAATAGGACTGGGCATCCCAGTGCCTCCCAGCTTCCTGTGGCTCTCTCAGTCCTAGGTATCCTTAACCTTGATTCAAACCACTGGCCTCTTCCCTCTGACTTTTTGTTCCCTCCTCTTTTGGATGTAGAGGCACCCAAACTCCAGAGCAAGGACATCTGCAGTCCTAAACCAATATACCTACAAAGACCTTCTCCTCCAAAGCCACATCCTAGAGTTCCAAGTGGATATGACTTCGGGGACCCTCAATTTGCAGCACCTGAGGGAGAGCCCATGGGCATTTACTAGCACATAATTGTGTTCCTGTCCCCTGTCCTGCCTATGCCACCCCATCCTACACACACAAGCCCTCTCTCACTGAGATTTGGGCTCAATTGTGACCTCTCAGCACCTCAGGAGGTCAATTCCAAGGACAGAGTGCCCAGGGTGGACAGGAATCAGGCAAAAGAGGCTGCCTCCCCTCACTGCCAGCAGCAGCATCAGGAGCTGTGAAATGTGAGTGATCCCCAAGGTTAATTAATTATTACATTAAAATGCACCCGTTAAGGGGCCGCAAACAGGAAGTATTAATCACCATCTCCTCAGACTGACAGGCACATTTCCCTAAGTTCTGCTGCTGCTGACTTAACCAAATGATAATCTCCCGGCGGCTGCCATTTCCCATGAAGTCACAGCTCATGAATATTCCGACATCGCAATTTGCTTTTTAAAAGGACAGACTTATTATTTCATTTTTAAGTTTACTGTCATGAATAGTAATTTCCCAGCTCCCAAAATAATGAGATGAGAGCCACCATTCCGGTCATCTGGGAGTGGGGTCCTCAACTGTGCAGCAGGGCCCTGTCCCTTCCTCAAAGGACCATAGGGACACCAGGTCATCTTGCATCTCTTTTCAGCTTAGAGGACAGGGGGTGCTGTCCACTCTTTGGTTCCTGGACCTTGGCAGCCACTCTATGTCTCTCTGTGATTAGAGTGACAGGAAGGGAAGCTTGACCCAGACCAGCACAAACATTGAATTCAGATCTTAACTCTGGTGCAGTCTAGTCCTATGTAACCTTAACCTCCACAGACCTTTCCGTCTGGCCCAGGACTGAACACCAAGGTGGGCTTTGTGCATCTCCTCTGTGTCTCCAAAATGGAAAGGAAGAGCAGGGGCCTGGCCCAATGTCAATCTTCTGTTTTGCGCTGGTAGAAACGGTGGTACTCTGGAGTTGGATGAAGTAGAGTCTCCTGGGCCTGCCTGCAGCGGCTTCCCAGGACTGTTCCTGCTGTTTAAGGCAATTATAGGCTGGCCCAAGTGCCCAGTAAACTATAGCAATTCACTAAATTCACAGTAAGTGAAAAATCAGATTTCACGATGTCCTTCCCTGATTGTTCTTGTGGGAAGGGACGCTTTCCAAGATGCCTCCTTTCAAGAAGGGTGACAGAGTACAGGAGGGCCGTCCAGACCCCTCTCCTGGTGCTATCTTCATGACTGCTGCTTTGTCCCAGCCTGTCGGGGAAAACCTCTTTTCCCAACCAGGTTCCATTTGCTGCCTGATTGGGGGGGGGGCTCCCTCCCTCTGCACCCAGGCTGTTCTCTCTCTCCTGGCCCTGTACTCACCCAGGGCCATATCTATAAAGGAGCCCACAGGCTCAGAATTAAGCCCTACCACCTTCCCAGACCCCACCCCATGGGATCCCATGTAGCCTGCCCCCTCCGGGTCCCACTGTGCCCTCCCCATCCCCAGTGTGCCTGTGAGCCAGTGGATGGCCACGTTTGCTCTTGGCTATTTAAAAGAGCAGAGGAAGAGCTGGGGATTTAGCTCAGGGGTAAAAAGCTTTCCTAGCAAGAACAAGACTCTGAGTTTGGTCCTCTCGACTCTGGAGAAAGAAAGAATATGAGAGTCCTAGAGATGGCCATGAAATAGACCAACTCTGCACAGGAGTGGATCCAAGAGAACAGCTCCCTATGGAATGTATCAGGACAATGGCACAGAGGTTGTATAAATAACAAGGTTCCCACCTGGCGGTGACTTTTGATCACCCTGAGTTCCAGGTCAGCCTGGTTCTACAAAGTGAGTTCCAGGACAGACAGAGCTACACAGAGAAACCCTGTCTCAGGAGACAACAACTAAAGATTCTTACCTAGGCATGCTGAGAGGCCTGTAATCCCAACATTTGGGAGTCAGAAACATGAAGATTGCTGCAATTTCCAGGGAGTCAGAAATTGGGGATTACCACAATTTCCAGCCAGCCTGGGCCATATAGTAAATTCCAGACTAGCTGGGGCCACATATCAAGACCCCCGTCTCAAAAGGAAAGAAACAAGTGGAGGAGAAGGAAAAAGAAATGAGTGGGAGAACTGAAGAAGTGGGGTATAACCAATGAGCCCACGTTCCCCCGATGGTAATCAGAGTTTGACCCAACAGGCCTGAGACAGCGTCTGGTCAGCCCCAGAGATGCCCAACAACAAGCAGCTCTGTCTGTGCACCTAAGTGAGCTGCGCCCATGGATGGAAATCATTGAATTGGGACTAAGGTTTTTACCATAACTAGTGTCTTTAACCATCGCTGGAATCGTGTTACTGGGAATCTGAGAACCCGGGGCCTCCAGAGGCTTGGTTTATGGGAAGGCTCCATGCTGTTCACTGAAATGGGCTTTGTAGGACTTGTGGTGGTTTTTTTCATGGCAGCACCATGGATAGAGCATCCTTTATGGGGTGAGTTTTTTGCACAGGCAGTGGTCTTTAGTTCCTGAATCCTGGGCATTGATATCCATCAGTGGACACTAATCTTCAGTATCATCCTTGGCCTCCCTTTGACAAGCATCACAAGCTTCCCCAGGTGGGAAGTCTTGGGTCATGTATACACAAGCAAAGGAACAGGAGGAGCCAGAGTTCCCCTCCTTCCTACCCCAGCATCATAGGGCCCTTCCTGCCCTGGCCAGGCTTTGAAGGCCCAGGAAACTTCTGAAAACATGGACAGAATCAAGAAACCCAAAGATGACTGTCAGCCTTCTCCAGGATACTGTGGTACACCAGAAGATGAGACTCAGAGCTCCTGCGGCCCCGCTGGGGACTTCCTGTCCTGCAAGGCCACTTCGCTTATGTCCTTATTTATTTATTTATTTATTTATTTATTTATTTATTTATATTTTATGTGAATTGGTGTTCTGCCTACATATATGTCTGTGAGCCTGTCAGATGTTGGACTTACAGACAGTTGTGAGTGGCCATGCAGGTACTGGGGATTGAACCGGGGTCCTCAGTCACTGCTCTTAACCATTCAGCCATCTATCCATCCCTTTCATGCCACCCTCTTTTTAAAAGATATTTATTTTTTTTATTTTTTTAATCTAGGAGTATTTTGCTTGTGTACATGCATGTGTCCATCCACTATGTATGTGCCTGGTGTCCGTGGAGGCCAGATGAAGGTATCCTGGAACTGTACTTACACACATTTATTTATTTGGTTTTTCAAGACAGGGTTTCTCTTTGGCTTTGGAAGCTGGTTAAGTAAGTTTATAAATGCTGGGTGGTGGTGGCACATGTCTTTAATCCCAGCACCTGGGAGGCAGAGGCATGAGTTCAAGGCCACCTGGGTCTACAAAGCAAGATCCAGGACAGCCAGGATTATTACACAGAGAAACCCTGTCTCAAAAAAAGAGTGTTTATAAGCAGCCATGTGGGTGCTGGGAATTGAACCCAGGTCCTCTGGAAGAGCAACCAATGCTCTCAACAGCTGGCTCATTCCGCAGCCTGGTGGCTGCCTTTCTAACCATTCTCAGACAAGGATATGCTTCGATGGACTGATCCAGGGGATTTCTGGTGAGGCAAATCTAAGTGACTCTAAGTGACACATGGGGGAAAAATAGTCACAGCCCCCCACAACACCTTCCCACTCCTGCTAGGTGAGCCAGGGCGCAGAGGCCACTGCCTGTGGTATGAGCTATGGTTTCCAGTTCAGCACTAATGTGGAGGAAGACGTTCAGTAGCTGGTGTTTGGCGCCCGGATGCAGGAAGAACCCAGCGCCACTTCTGGGAACACAAGACATTTTAGTGACTTCCTTGATGAATATTTCATGATTTACATTAATGGCTTTCTGGTGTTTTTCATAACAAAACTCTCCACATTATGATGGGTTAAATGTGGTTATTCCGGCCACTCTCGCTCTCTCTAAAGTCCTTCCCAGAGAAAGCAACAGTGCCCCTCAGCCCTCTGCCAGGCTCTCCCCCAGACTCCCCTTCTGTGGGGAATGGTGCTATGTACATCACAGCTGGGACATACGACAGGACAGCTGTAATAGCTCTGTGCCACATAGATGGCCAGGGCCAGAGATATGACTCAGGACAGCCAGGATCTGTCCACATGTCCCAGCCAGTGAAGTGTGTGGCTTATCCAAAGTCACATTATACCCCAGAACCACTGTCCCAGGAATCTAGTCTTTTTTTAATAACTGAAGCTCCATCCAGGTTTGCTGTTTTTACTTGCACTTGCTGTCCCACTCTGTCCTAGAACACCACGTGTTGTACCGGTGACCCCCCTCCCTCCCCCGGGGTTCCACTTGGTTGGAAACATCCTTTCCTTTGGTGGCTTGCTGGTGCAGAGTCCATCTGGGCAGGTGTTTTGTCTCCCTTTGGCTGGGCTCTACCTTCATGGCTATGGTGTTGTCCCACCCTGCCAGTGCAGACTGTCACCACTGTTCTCAGCCCTGATGGCCTGGCAGACCCTGTGCTAGGCTACCACCCTATTCCTGGCCCTAGCAAAAGAGATCATTGTGCCCCCATCATGTGCGGAGTGAGTAATCGAGTGCCTAAATGGCTTGGAATTTCTTCTGTGTGACGGATTTGTCTCGGATCCCCTGCTCACCTCCCCACTCACTCCATTTAGCAGGGATATGAAGTACTGATGCCCTCTAGTTACACCCAGCTATTCAGTTACTCTGGCTCCACCTGCTGACTCTTGGTCTTTCTGGTGGATTTTTGTGCCCATTTGACACAGACATAACTGCCCCCCCCCGAATTTCCTAGATACTTTGTTAGTTTTAATTGCAGCTATGCAACACACACACACACACACACACACACACACACACACACACACACACACAATAGCAATATTTGTTCTTGTGACTGGCTGTAAAAGGTCCTCAGAGTTCATCAATGTTGTGCAAGGCATGAGAATGCCTTCCTTCACAAGGCTGACAATCCCCAGGAATCCCCCAAAACTATAGTAAGATACATGCATTTGGCCTTTCTTACTGGTTCCAGACACAAATTCCTCAAAAACAAGCAATGCTGCAGAGGTAAGAATGACTTTGGGAGGGTTGAGGAGGTGCCTGTGGTTCGGGGACTCTCCTTCAGAGGGAGTGGTCTAAGAAGAAGGCTACTTATTGGAGAGTTGGGACTGCCATCTTCTTGAGTTCAATCCCCAGGACCCATACACGACTCCCACAAGGTGTCCACTGAACTCCGTTTATGTGCCATGGCACAGCATGAATGTACCCACACATACACATTAGGGTACCTGTGAGCGAAGCCCTGCAAACAGGGTATGTGGGCACAACAGACTTAGGAAGGGCCCTTCTCTGTGACCCTACCTACAGCCGCACAGAAGGAGTCAGGGGTGATCGGGTGGCTTGTTGTTGCCTGGGTGAGAGCCTGCCAAAGCCCCCATCTCTGCCCCTGGACAAGGTCCTGTCCTTTCTTCCACCAAAATGCTTGCAAAAGTCACAACTGCCACAAAGACAGCACTCAGTCGCTGGAATGAGAGTACAACATAGTCACTGTACATGACTCTAGGTTTGAGTTGAGCTTCAGGGATAGACAGAAACCTTGGGCTTCTCATTAGTGAATCTTGGGGGATGGCAGGGATCTGCCCCTAACTATAGGTAGCAGTAACCTATTCTACCCAGAGGCCACATGAACACGCCTGCTCTTCCCCTGGAACACCCAGAGGCTTAGTTTCTAGAAATGTCTCTGCTGGGCAAGGGGTCAGGTCCTCCCACTGGAACACTCAAGGGTCCATCACCTTCTTGGTGTCCAAACTGCCCCCTCCTTGGCCAAAACCCCAGCTGGATATCAGGTGTCACCATCTTTACCATCCCCACGGTCTTTGTGCTGAGGTGGACAGGACTAATTCACAGGGACCGGTTTCCATCTTCAACTGACCACATATGCCTCCCATACCCTGTGTGCTCTTGGAGAGCTCATGGGGCACCTGAAGCAAGTGTGTGGGTACTACCAGTGTGGCCCAGCACCCAGGCTCTTGGCTCCCACAATGGTCCCTGTGAGACAGTCTCTAGCCTGGGCAACAGAAGTATGGTTATCCAGTAGAGCCACACTCTCTCCTGTGAGGTAGGAAACCGAGGCAAAGAAAGTGTAGGATTTGGTGTGTGTGTGTGGAGGGGGTGATGTTGGCGAATGCCTTAAATCCCAGCAGAGACAGGTGGATCTCTGTTCTAGGCCAGCCTGGTGGACAGAGCAAGTTCCAGGACAGTCAAGGCTGTTACACAGAAAGACCATGTCTCAAAAAACAAGCAAACAAAATGTATAAGGAAGAGGTAGGATTGTTTGCCTGGGTAGTCCCAGATATTCATTCCTCCACCAACCCCAGCCACCTTAGTCTTCCAGCAAAACTAGAACTTTTGATCAGCTGGCCCTGCCCAGCTGGCCCTGCCTCAGATGGGATGGCCTAAGCCTGGTGGCCAAGCTGGAGTCACCAGCCTCTGCCCCTTGGGCAGGCCAGGACACATGAGCTGCATTCATGCTCCCTGCTGAGAAGGTAGCAGGGACTCAGTGTCCTCCTGGTGCCCAGCCAGACAGCATCCCTGTCCCTTCCAAACTCAGGTATTGAGTCTCGGGAACTGCTCGTCTCCCAGATACACACAGCTCACAGCCCAAGCCCCAGGGACACCTTGATTTGAAAGGAGATTTATGCAAGTAGAGGACCTCCAGGCTTGAAAGAGGCAATCAGAGGCCCCGTGTGGTAGAGCCAGGCCAACACTGGCCCTGGCCTAGGCAGCGGGAAAATGGGAACCTGAGCACCTTCCACCCCCACAGGTTGTCATAGAGACATGCAGCTCCGAATTCTTTTCCTGAGCACTGTGACTGTAACCAAGGCTTCTCTGGAAATGTCCCCTGGATACCCTCACTGCTGGGCCCCACAGAGCTGTGGGCATTCACCTTCCTTCTGAGGGGTCACTCTGGGAGATATTACCAAGTCTGTCCTCTTCCAGCATCTTCCATCTGCCTTTCCCACTGCACCATCCTCTCCCATTCTTCTGCCTTACCCTGCCCTTGCCTGTCCTCCCTGGCCCATCTCTTGTGGTCCCTTTAACAGACACTCCATTTAATGGGGCCTTCCACAGAGGCCCAGCCTCTACCATCGCCTGAGGGAAACATGCCAAGGGTATCCTTCAGGTCCAGGTCCACAGATTAAGAAAGTAAAGTTAGATGTGTATGGACAGTCTATTCTTGAGTTGGAAGATATGTTTTAGACATGAGATAAGGCTTTTCTGGGCCACCAGGCCCAGGATAGCATAGTCAGAGTTGACACAAGTCTTGACAGCTGTCCACTATGGAATCAGCAGCCTTGCCTTATGTTCAGGGAGGGGGAGTACATCCCAAAGTGGGCAAATTTTGTCATTCAAGAGGCAGACTAGGACTAGCAAATGTCAAGGCCATGGGACCTCATGAGTAGTGGCATTCCAGAGGTCACAGCACCTTGACACCTACACACACACACACACCACATACACCATTCTAGCCTTTAATAATGAGTAAATTCCACACCATGCCCCATTGAAACCAAGAGACGCTTGGAATTCTTTTTATTTTTTAACTCCAGGCCCAGCCAAATGCCTAGCTACTGAGGACAGCCTTTCTCCCACTAGTTAGATACCCCACCCAAAAGCAGATACATTCAGACTCCCCAATTAGCAATAACCCTCACACCTAGGAGGAGGTTACCCCAGAGAGGTCTCCTCTGTGCAGTCATCTCAGAACTGAGTGGTACCAACCAGCTTCCCTAGGGATCAAGACAACCAGGGAAAAGAGGAGGAAGGATGCTGATGAAAGAGACCCCATGCCTACAGCTGTGACGAGCTCTGAAATGGGTTTATAGTGCAGTCTGCAAAGAAAATGTTCCAGCAAGAAACTGCCCTCTAATGATCCTAACCGATTTCTCTCACTGCATGTCTCCACCATGGGAAGGGAAAATAAACAGGGGTGTGGTGAGGAGCCAGTCAGCTAAGACTGACTGCATCATCATCCTTGCCCACCCTCAGTTGTCACTGACCCTCCCCTGCCAAGACCAGGGCCACTGCTACAGTATGAACCTGGGCATAGCCCCCGAATACACCTAGGCCCTGCCCTGTGGTTGCCTCTCTCTAAGGTCCTGGGGGACCCCTTCTTTCCTAAGCCTGGCTGGGGTGGGACATTTCCCAAGCTGGCACAGAGGGAAACCAAGAGTAATTTCTAATTAAATAGAGCACAAACCAGGGGATTGTAAAGCGATTTCCCAAACCAGTTGGATCTTGAAGAACAAATATCCCGTTACTGTCAGTTCTGCCAAATGTCCACATCTACGAAGCAGGGCAGACAGGAGCCGTGATGAAGCTGGGCCTTTCCGGGCACTGTGCTTTGCCGAGGCCGCTTTATGGAGCTCCTACCGGCAGAGGGAAATGACTGCTGCCAGCCTGATTTATTTGCCCCGACACTTTGCAGCACTTCAGATTAATAAAAATATTTAATAAAGAATCAAGATGGTTTATCTGTAATGCAAAGAGAATCA
Source organism: Phodopus roborovskii (assembly GCF_943737965.1). Lineage (NCBI taxonomy): Eukaryota > Metazoa > Chordata > Mammalia > Rodentia > Cricetidae > Phodopus > Phodopus roborovskii. The sequence continues at coordinate 66,839,807 of NW_026126418.1, forward strand.
CATTGCCCATATTTTTATTACTGAAAAATTGGAAGCAGGAAGAAATAATGATATAAGCTACTGTGTAAATGACAAAAAGACCCATTCTAGTGGCGCGCTTTGCACAGCAGCCTCGCTCTGCCCTGTAAACATAATGTATGGGTCGTCTCTTCCCATGGATTCCACAGCCTGCTCACTGTGGAGTTAATATCGCCCTGCTCTCTGCAGCGCAGGGAAGTGATTAAATAAGAAATAAATTTGGCTGTCATTGCATTTAAAATCAAATCAAGGATCATTTGTTACCCCAAATGAAGCTGTTCTCCTTCCCTGCCCGTGAGTAGGCTGCTGTTTGCCGAACCACTTAGAAATGTGTGTACAGTAAACTGGCGCATAATGGCTTGTACTATAACATGATCTTTATGGGGCTGCCACACCAGGCTGCAGCTGGAGCCCAGAACAGAACATGGCTTTTTAAATTTAAAGTTATAGGTGTGAGACCCGGAAGGCTCATTTCAGATACATCTGAGTCTTGTTGGCAGACGTCTCAGGCAAGATGGCAAGAGGGCTACTGTCCCAGTACCTCTGTCCTTCTCCCCTTTATCTGCTAATTGAGGTTCTAACTGGCCCTACAAGGTGGGAGGAAGGCTCACCTCCTGGAGCAAGAGCCAGGACAGTGGCATGAGTAGCAAAGAAGTCCCAGAACTCAAGTGTCTACCTGGCGCCTTGTGGGAACTAAGCAGCACATCACTGCAGAGTCTGGGAGTCCTAGGTAGGCCCCTCCGGAACCTCTCCAGACTCTCACACAGTGGGAAGGGTAGTTCCCATCCTGCTTTCCTTAGTTCCCAACGAGAATAATTGGACTAGCTTTAGCATACAGAAGGGTCAAGCACATGAGGAAATGTGCTGAGCCTATTCCTTGGGCTTACCTATCTCCAGCTGACAGTGCTGGGTGAGAGTCAGAAAAGCAGACTCTAAGACAGGTCCAAGACCTCACCCCCAGGTCCTCAGAAAGTGCTTTATCTGGGTTAAGTTGTTGGGAATATAATTAATTAGTTGAAGTCCAGCCACACTGAGTATAGAGGACCTTGACTCTGCTGTGACCAGTGTTCTCAGGATACTACCACACAGAGACAGGGAAGCCAATTCTGGGTAACAACAGCTCAGGCAGGAGGTTGAGAACACAGGGGTCACCAATGCCACAAGGAGCTGGATGAAGAGGAAATGTTTCCTCTAGTGCCTTCTGTAAGGGAGGAGCTCTCAGCAATGGCGTTTGACCCAGGTAGCACAAGCCTCTGGACATTAGATGTCCCATGCTGCCATCCAGGCCTGTCTGGCTCAGGCCTTGAGAATCCATTGAAGGAGCAAGTGAGTGACGACTGTCTGAATGAATTAGTGAATGCATTAGTGAGTGAATGATTTAGTGGGTGAGTGAATGAATTAGTGAGTAAATCTTCTTTTTTCCAGCCCTTTGCCCTCATTTCCTCCATGAAGCTACCTCTTCTTGTCCAGCCATGAAGTATATAGATACAGGTTCCTGCCTGGGACAGGCAGCAGGGACAAGGGACAGGACTCAGCTGAGCTGGAAGCCAGCTCTGACACTCAGGGTCTGATGTACTGCTAGGCACCCTTGCTGTGGTCTCTGTTGCTTTATTTAGATGGAGGGAGTCTTAGGGTGAGCCTACCTTTGCTGAGCTCTGTCCCCATACAGCCAGCCACACAGCTTTCATCCCCACACCAGAATCATACAAATTGGGGTTGGGGGGTGCTTTGCTGGGTGGCCAGGCTAGAAAAGCTTCCTGGAGGTAAGAGCCAGCCCATTCCCTAGCTGACAGCAGAAAGGACCCCATCACTGGCCCCTAGTCTCACCTAGCCTTTCCAGTCCCTCCAATCTTTGTATCTCCTAGATCTCATGTCCTTACCTTCTCCAAAGTTGTCACCTTTGCTCAGTGGAACACAAGTGTGGTCCATCTCCACATCTCCATGCTCCAAGTTCCTCCCTCTGTTTGAGACCTGGTTGACATCTGAGTTGGAACCTGAGGGCAAGCCTCGTAACAAGGAAAAGATACAGTGCTGGTCTGGTTCCCTGGCTTGTCCTACCCATGCCTGCTCCTGGAAACCCTCCTGCCTAGTCTCTGCCAGTTACTCCAGGACCAAGCACAGTCCACACCTCCTTGCCAGCCACTCCCAGCTGCAATCTTGGCTAAAAGCCTATGAAGACCAGAAGGAGCAGAAGTAGGCTTGTACCTTGCCTTAGCCAAGTCCCCAGCTAGCCTCACCATTGTGTTCCCTGGCGTGGTGTGGCTCCTCCAAGTAGTCTGAATGGCCAGTGTGGACTTGGCTACTCAAGCCAGTTCAAGAGCCTTCTCTTTCTGCATCTTGTGTCCTGGCCAAAGATTCTCCCCACCTACCATGTCCACCTCTGCCCCCTCCGTGTTCAGGAGATGACCCCAGGGCCTCCCTTGTGCAAATACTAGGTAAGGGCTCCACCCTGGAGCCCCAGTCCTGCCTGGGATGCTTCCCCCAGTTGTCTAGACCCCCAGGGAGGGTCTCTACTGGTGCAGAGTCTGCAGAGGGCACCCTGTAGGTGAGGTGCGGCCAGTGGCAACAGCAGGGATGTGCCAGGGTTTGGGTGGCTTCACTGACTCTGGAGTCACAGCAGGCAGGAATGCCAGCCCTACCTCGTGCAGAATTGATAAAAACAGATTTCCCCCCTGCACTGAAACTTTTCCTGGAAAGTGGGAGCCACCTGGCATCCATTCTGAGGAGCTTGTGTGAGGAAATTCTCAGGCCATGGGGGGACATGTCTCTGCCCTCTGCCCCTAGCTGAAGACTGAGCTCTGATCTCTGATCCCAACCCACACCGGAGTCTCAGGGCTCACTGGACCCTCGCCAGCATCCATGAAGGTATTTATTTACCTTAAGGGAGAGTCCAAGCAGTGCTGTCTACCAAAAGTGTCCTGGCCTTTTCCCTTGGGGTAGATAGCATCCACTGCCACCAGTCTGGTGGACCTGGCTAGTGGCCTTTCCATTGGCTGGGGAAGAGGGGTGAAACCCCTCAGCCCTGGCCTGTTGGATGTCCTGAGTCTGTGCAGCTCAGGAGCCTGTCCAGCCAATGTCCACAGCTGTCTTTGCCAAGTACATTAAGGTTAATGTTGCCATCTTGTTAATGGCCTGCTGTGTTATAATGTGTAACATAAACTTAAAAATTAATTGCCTCACCTTCTGAAGTGACTCTAACTGCTCCTGAAAGGAAGTATGGCTAATAACCGTAATTTTAACATCGATTCTTATTGGGACATTATGTTTGACCAAATATCCTTTGTTAATTCATGATTTTACATTTTCTCTTCCCTCAAGCGGGGAGGGGTGGGAGTGAAATTTTACTATGTATGTTTTAACCCTAACTTGAAAAAAGCTCCAAGTAAAATAAATCCTTCTGTGTGTACTCATTGTGAATTACAGCTACGGGTGCCATGCGTCATTACGGAATGCCTGAATCACACTGAGACGTGAGTGTTTCTACTGTCCAGCTGAGTGTTGACACTTGCCTCATAAGAAGAGATAATGGTAAGTTCCAGATGGGCAGGTGCTATCCTTCATTACATGGAGCACATGGGACACTGTTGGCACCTGTCAGCTAGAGTAGAGTCTGTGGGGATGGGAAAGAGTGGCCACCAGCCAGGCGATGGTGGTACACAACTTTAACACCAGCACTGGGGAGACAGAGGGGCAGATCTCTATGAGTTTGAGACCAACCTGGTCTACAAGAGCTAGTTCTAGGACAGGTTCCAAAGCCACAGAGAAACCCTGGTGGGGGGGGGGAGAGTGATCACCAGGTAACCACTGTGGCTAGCAGCTGCTCCAACTGGGCTTGTGTTCACAGGCAGCTGTTCTTTTCCCACCTTTCAGATCCAGGGGAGCACAGGATCTCGAGCCAGGTGAGGTTCCTGGTCCTGCAGGGCCTGAGCCACTGGGGTTGCTCCCAGTGACCTCTCTGACAAGCCAGCACCAGAGAAGGCAACAGTACCTGCTTGTCATGACAGAACATGGCCCGAACATGGCAGGGGAGGATTGCTGGTCCAGAGTACCTTCGGGTCCACTGGATGGAGTAGGGGCAGGTACAGGCTACAGGCTGGGTGCTTCATAGTTCTACCATATCTCAGTAGAGTCCCACTTCTCAGAAGTGGGGGAGGACATGGATCTGTCCCGCATCATCATGATGGAGATGATGAAGCAGGGGAGAGAAGAGCTGAGAACAGAGGCCAAAGACCGAGTCCTGGAGAGATACAGGTGTGTGTGTATGTCTGTGTCTGTGTCTGTATGAGCACGTGCACGAACATGTGACCCAGTGCCTCTGCGATCATCCACATTGCCTTACAGCATCTCTACTCCCTGAGGTTGTCCAATGGGGTCTGCTAAATCATAAGCCCAGAGGCAGGCCTTCTGCAGCCCTAGCTTCAGGCAGCTCCTGAGATCAGTAAAGAAGTCCCAAGGGTAACTCTAAGCCACAGAATGTTTGGAAAGCTAAGGCAAGGGAGCCCTGGTCCCCGAGGTGGGCAGCCCATCCCTTGCCTCTGGCAGTCACCTGAAGATGGGGTGCCAGCCTCCCTCAGTAATTCTAGCAGAGCTGCCTGCAGCCCCTGCCCCACCCCACCCCCGCCTTAGCAGGTGGACTTTTATTGCCCAGAGAACAACAAATCATTCTGATGATAATGGGGATGAATAAGCACTTAATTATGAGGCCATGAGACAGCATGATTATTAATCTTAAAGGATGCAGTCCTAAGGCCAGGCTTGGTGTTTCCTGGCCTTGGGGAACCCTGGACCTGTGGCATCGGCCTCAGTAAACCAGGTGAAATAGAGCTGGCTGAGCTCAGGGGAGCATGGTGTGTTGAAACTGGAGTCCCTGAGACTGCCAGGACTGGGAGGCTGCTGGGGCCTCTAACATCTTTATCTCTCAGCAGGAAGCTGCCAATATAGGTCTGGGATGACAGGACATCAGTAGGGCCAGAGTTCTCGTGTTAAGGATTGTATCTAATAAGAGCCCATCAACTGCCAATGCTTCTCCCAGTGATGGTCCACCACCCCATACATGCCTAGGGCCAGGAAGTTCATGGTGAGGAGAGTTCAGATCTATGGCAATCTTCTAGCCAGCCTGAGCATTGATATCCAGGGTCTGCAGGGTTAGGAAGGAGATATCTCAGGGCTGCTGAATGTGCTTGTAACTGATTGACCATCATCACCTAATAAGGAGACCCATAGGCAGTCATGTCCCCAGCCCCAGGTGGCCCACAGAGCCAATTCAGAGGATGCCAGCTCTTGCCTAGACACAAAGTATCACACAGGTGGTCCACACCCAAGTCTCGGTGACACTGTATATCCCTTACTAGGGTCCTGAGGGATTCTAGGGTTACCATCTCCCCGAGTTCTTCACTCATGCCTGAGGTGTCACTGAACCCTGGAATCTCCCATTTCCTCCTGGGTCTAGGGGTGCTTAGAGACTGCAGCAAGGGTGGCTGGAGAAAAGCAGCCATTGGCAGATGAGGACACTAAGGGATGACACCCTGGGGATGCTGCCAGCTCCTGGGGGAGGCCGGCTAACAGCCTGGTGCCAGGCCGGGCAGCTTGTGTGAACCGCCTGCGAAGCAAGCTGGCGGCTGGCGGCGCTTGGCAGGCAGTGTTGGGGGCTGTTTGCAGACTGCCGCCGACAGCTTCGCAGCTGAAATCACCCTGGGTAAACACAGGAGTGGATCATGCCCACAGAAACTAGGAGGCAGGGAACAGGAGATGGAGGGGCTGTTCTAGGTGGCTGGAGCCTTCTGTGGCCTCCTTAGCATCTGCAGGCCCTACCGCACCTGGCTTGGGCTCTGAGTCCTGGGTCTAAGACTGGCACCCAGAAACCCAGCTTCCCATTTCAAAGCTGTGTGCCCAGGAAGGCTGCTGGGGCTAAGGTGGCCTATCACCCTCCCCTTTGTATTTTAGGGCAATTGCTTTCCTGTCCATCACACTTTTATCTAGGCTCTCTTTGAGGAGCCATTGGCCTTATCACACTGACCAGTGGGAATCGGTCCCCCATCCTCCTCAAGGAAGGGACCTGCATGCTTTAGTTCCCATGTGTTTGAATTGACATGTATGTACTCTTCTGGGTATCACCCCATGTTCTATGCCCTAGGGCCCAGGGAGCCCATTTTAGGAGCTCTGCCAAGAAAGGAAGTCAGGAGAGGAACAGAGAAAGCAGAAAGGAAAACCCTGATACAGAGGACAACAGGGAGAGGAGGGGATAGAGATGCCCTGGGCTATGTCTAAGCCTTGGGACCTCCTTGGCAGCCTACCTGGAACATAGTCCACACTCCCATAAGGACTGCCTGCAAGATCTCAGCTCCAGAGATTGGGGTCCCCTGACCCGGAAGGCTCTCAGAGGAGCCCTGGGACCCCTAGGGCTATGTAAGCACAGGCAGGGCATGTTATTGAAATGATAGCACCATAACCATTGCAGTTATGATTTTCCTGCAGTGATGGGAATGAAACCCAGGCATGCCAGAGAACTGTTCTATTTAGGTGCATGAAAGACGTAAGGACCACACCTTGCACACGTGAACCTTGGCCTTCCTAACCCCTCCAAGTGGCAGTTCCCAGCCTTGGGATCAGGCTATCCCACCACATCCTGCAACCCAGAATGCTGCCTTCAAATAGAGGACTCATCTTAGCTGGTAGGGCTTTCATCCAGGCCAGGGATGTATGTGGCTTTGCTGGCCATGCACAGAGAAGACACTAACTCTCAGGGCCACCAGTACCACAGACTTACAGGGCCCAGCCACCTGCCAACCCCTGTGGAAGCCACTAGTTACCCCAGAAAGAGGTGATAAATGTCTGGCCAGGTTGCTCATTAATAGCACAAATGCCCGTTACAGGAAGTGTGGTGGGAACACAGCTGCCCTGTGGGGAGAGCTGATGTTTGTCCAGCCCAGAGACTGAGGCTCCTCCTTTTCCTGGAGGGACAGAATGATTAGATTTATTGCGGGCATAAGATCACCCAAGCACTTAGCGGCCTCCTGGCCTGATGCGAAGGGAAGTGGAGGAGAGGCTGAGGTGGGCTGCTCATTGGGCAGTGGTGGCAGCTCCAGGAATCACCCCCCTCCACCTCCCCACCCCACCCTGCCGGGCTTGTGGGAAGGAAGAGTGCAGGAGGGCAGCACAAGAACACATAAGGGTAGACACACAGAAGCACTCTTACACCCTGCTTGGGGAAGACTTTCACCCATCCTTAAGACCTGGTATCCAGGGAGACCCCAAGCTCCTCATCCTAGGCTGATGCTCCCTCAGTGTGAGCTACCCAGACAGGTCCCACCCTGACCCCTACCACTCTGGCCAAATGATTTCTCTCTCAGCTTCCGTTTTCCCTTCCTGCTAAATAGACAAGGGAGAAAAGAGCAGTTTCATTAGAATCTGATGATGTGAGCCAGGCTAGCAGGACCTGACCATATGAAGCTACTATGACTGGCCTCTGCCCCTGAGTGCAGGATGGAGGGGAGAAGGGGAAGGGGGGAGGAGAGAGAAGGAGGAGAACGTATGGAGGACCGAAGGGCAGAGCAAGCTGGCCCTGGGGGCTGGGAGGAGGCTCTCTATCCATTTGGTATGTGCAGCACCCCCGGGTGGGTGTTGGGTGCTTGATGCAACCAACATCAGTTTGTAGCTGTCAGACATCAATATTCACAAATAATCAAGGAGTCTTTAATTTCCATACGATGACTATCATATTAAATCTTAATTTAATGTTTGTGTAGACTCCTGAGTTGGTGTCTCTCCACAGGCAGTGGTGGTGCACACCTTTAATCCTAGTACTTAGGAGGCACAGGCAAGTGGATCTCTATGAGTTCAAGACCAGCTTGATCTATGGAGGGAGCTGCAGGACTGCCAAGGCTACATAGAGAAACCTGTCCCTAGAAGAAGAAGAAAAAAAGTGTCTCTGCATGGCTATCTGCTCAGTGGCTCTACTTTAAATACAAATGCAGTAAGCATGTTCCTCAGAGTGTGGTTCCGTCACCTCAGCACCTGCATCTGGTACAGCTCCAAGATGGCTGCTTCTATGGGGAGACATTGAAGGGCAACTCTAGGATGGCTGCTTCTGTGGGAAGGGCTTGATTGGAAATCACCAGGCTTGTGGGTGGAGTTAATACCTGATATGATATCTGAGTGTCTTAGGGACCCTGGGGACATAAGGCCATGCCCACAGCACCAAGTGGTGGGCCACCAGAGCGTCTGAAGTACAGTGGGGAGGGAGGTCACAACCCCAGAGTGCTCTGAGTCTCAGCTTGTGCCTCTTCCCACCCATGACTGCCTGGCTAGCTTGGATTGGTGCTGCTAGTGGACACGAGGAGGCCACTGAGAACCCACTACCAGTATGCTGTGCATTGCAGTACCCACTAAATCCTGAATGACCATAGAACCATCACACCCCAGTCAGGTCACCACTGTGACTCTTCTACAAAATCTCAGAGAGCTCACACCACTCCAAAGGTCCCCTACCCAGATGATGGAGCTGGGGCCCCACCACCAGCAGCTCTGGCTTCTGAGCGTTGCAGTACACATATGTGAATGTGGCTCACGGCACAAAGACACCTGGCTGAAGCAACAACAGGAGCACTCCATAATCTCTCTTATTTCTCTGCTTCATCATGAGCCAGGTACGCTCAGACATCTCGTTGTGATTCCTACAGAGTGAGGAACAGGCTGTGGACACCACAGTATGCCACCTCAGAGCTTTGAAGATGGACGACAAAGGAGAAGAGTGGAGGCCAGAGAAGGACCTGAAGCCCTAACCAAGGCTTATGAGAGAGAAGGCGGCATAGAGTGGTGTTAGCTCCCTTGTGGGACAGAGGATTCAGACCCCCTGCATTCCAGCTCCCAACAGAAGAGAAACAGACAAGGAGGCCTCGGGGACTCTGCAACAGCTTTGCTCCTTCCTTGACCACCTGAGGGAGGTGTTATTGCTAGTTTATAGAGGAAGAGTTTGAGGGTCAAAGTGGCCAGAGTCATAAACCAAAGATCCTTCCCCTTCCAGGCAGGCAGGCATCTGTGGCTGGACCCAGCTTTCCCTCAATTCATGTACAGAATCATCCTGAAATTCTTTTGTAACATTTGTTTTTTATTACATGAGCCTTTGCCTGCGTGTGTGTGTGTGTGTGTGTGTGTGTGTGTGTGTGTGTATGCACTACCTGCATACCTGATATCCATGGAAGTCAGAAGAAGGCATCACATCTCTCTGGAACTAGAGTTTCAGATGGTTGTGAGCCACCACATGGGTGCTAAGGATCAAACTCAGGTCCTCTGCAAGATCAACGGGGTGGTCGGGGTCCTTTGGAGCCCTGGTATTGGGCAACTGACCTTTGGCCCAGTCTTGCCAACACATTTACCAAGTACTTATTACTCAACAGGCACTGATGAGCACTTTGCAAAAATTGCCACTTATGCCTCCAACACCCTCACAGTGGCCATGGGTGTCACCTCATCTAACTGAACTGGAGCCAAGCACAAGTGGAAAAGGAGTGGCTGGGATACTTCTACACCTCTCAGTCTGTGCTAGAGCTGTGGACGTTCCCAGGGAGCCTTGGGTCTGGTACTCCTCCCCTAGGCGGGCCATTCCTCTGAAAGTTTTACACATTTTTTTTTTTTTTTCAGAGCTGGTTCTCTGCCCAGATCATAGCCATGGTCTCCACGGTAATTGACTACTCTCTAATCAAATTGATTTTCATTCCAGAGAGTCCTGCTGTCCGCCTCCGTTCCAGGAATGGTATTTTGAGCAGTCGGCACTTGGTACAGATGTAGAATCCAATGGCAAGAAGCAGAGGGCATCGTGGGCCTCTGCCAATCTAGTGAAACCTAAATGGCCTGAGCTTTCAGGCCTAATAATTTATGTTTCCCACTCGGGAAGGATCACTTGCCAGCCTATCTGCCGTGGGAAGAGACGGTTCTATATTATCTATAGGGTGGCTCCAGAGCTCGCTTACTGTCCAGCCTGGCTGCCAGGCATCCCTCGTTCCTCCCCGCTCTGAAAGGCCTCAAAGATGAGCAGTCCACACCCACAGTGCAAGCCCTTTGCAGAGGCCTAGCACGGATCTGAGCGTGTCTTCTCTGTAAATCTGGAACTCTTCTAGAATCTTAGCCTAGGCAAACCTAAGGCTATCCCAGTCCTGGATTCTTGTCCTCTGATCCCTCTGACCCAAAGGCTAAAGGCCTCCCAGTCCTGAGGCCTGAGCATGGAGGACACATGTTCCCTCCACAGGACCAAGGACTCTTTTTGTTTTGTTTATTTTTCAAGACAGGGTTTCTCTGTGGCTTTGGAGCCTGTCCTGGAAGTAGCTCTTGTAGACCAGGCTGACCTCAAACTCACAGAGGTCCTCGTGCCTCTGCCTCCCAAGTGCTGGGATTAAAGGCGTGCACCACCAGCACCCAGCTCCAGGGCCTCTTTAGTCAGGGTTTTAAGCCCAAGGTCTCTCAGACATCCCAAGTTCTTCCAACATGTTTCCTGTAGTGATCTCTGTCCTGAACCCAGTTCCTTGCCCCCAGGCCTATCAGAGCCAGCGTCCACTATACTTCATTCTTTCCATGGTTCTAGGTAGAAATGAGAGGGACAGGCAGTCTTAGGCCCTGATCCCCTGCCAACCCTCCCTGCACCCCTTGGCCCTGGATCCCTGGAGACTGGACACCTGCCAACATCACAAGGGCTTCCCAGGCTTTGTTGGGAGCAGAGCAAGGGCCCCCTTCGTGCTTCTGTTGCTTCCTGGCTGGGTGAAAGCTACCATTCTTTCTAGGCTTCAGTTGCAGCCTCCATGTGGTGGGAGAGATGGCAACAGAAGAGACTTCATTGTAAGGCTGGGTCCAGGTGATTTGGGTGACCTCCTAAGACTACCCAGGTCCTCTTGGGAACTGCCTTTACAAGCCCAGTGATAGACTTCATCTCTCTATTCCCTGAACCTTCAGGGGGTCTCGGGGTTCATAAAATTGATCCTTAAGGCTCCCACAGCCTGGGGCTCCAGGGACTGGGGGCACATATCCTGCTCTCCTGGAAACATGGAGCCTAGGACTCAAAGGGAATGAGGGACTCATCCAAGACCCTGGGGCCCAATACCAGATGGTCTCATGCCCATCTTCTCTCTAGCTCCAGAATCCTGGCTTTAGCAGAGCAGAACAGCCACTGGTTTGACCAAGAAGAGATGATGTGCCTGGGTGTTCTAGTTATGGTTATAATTGCTGTGATGAAACACCAGGACCAAAGAAACTTGGGGAGGAAAGGGTTTGTTTGGCTTACACACCCCATTACTGCTCGTGATCAGAGGAATCAGGACAAGAACTCAAACAGAGTAGGAATCTGAAGACAGGAGCTGATGCAGAGGCTGCTTTACTAGTTTGCTACCCCTGGCTTGCTCAGCCTGCTTTCTCATAGAACCTAGGACCACCAGCCCAGGGATGGCATTTCCAAAAGTGGGCTCTCCCCCATCAATCACTAAGAAAGCATCCTGCAGCTGGATCTTATGGGGGCAATCCTTTCAGATGATACTAGCTTGTGTCAAGTTGACATAAAACTGTCCAGGACACTGGGCCTCCTGCCTGTGTCGGTGCACCTGGTGGCAGACTATCTCTGGGTACAGTTCACAGGTTAGATGAGACCCCATCCAGAAGCCAGGTCCTCCCAGGTCATTCTTTTGAGACTGGCTGTGGCTTGTCAGGAGTCATAGCTTCAAGATCCTGATCCCAGAAATCCAGGCTAGAGGCATTGTGGTTGTAACCAGCCTGTCCTTAGAGCAGATGGCTCACCCTCCTACGCTAGGGACTTACTTACACAAGCTCTGTGAGTTTGAAGCCAGCCCAGTCTATGTAGTGAGCTTCAACCTAGCCAAGGTTACATAGTGAGACCCTGTCTTGATTAACTAACTAATTAAAATAAAAGAAAGAAGTGTTTTTCAGGGCACATAACTAAGGCACTGAAGTACAGAAATGCTTCCAGGTTCCTTTTCAGATTCAGGAGCAAACTGCTCCATGGCCAGAACTGAGCAGGGGAGATTCTAGGGCCCAGCATATCCTCTAGACCCAGTCCCAGGCCAGGTGTGATCACATCAGGAACTTGGAGAAAAGTGAAGCCCATGTTTCCAAGGTAGAAAAGGGCAACACAGGCCAATGCCCACCCTACAGCAAAGCAAAGGTCACAAAAACAGAGAGGCCCATAGGACAGGCCCACAGCCTATTACCAAAGGCTCTGTGAGTATGTGAGGACAGAGATGAATGTCCAAATAGAAACCAGAGGACAGGAGGTGATGATGGTCTATGATTTTAATCCTAGCACTTGGGAAGCAGAGGCAGGCAGATCTCTGTGAGTTCAAGGCCAGTCTGGTCTACAGAGTGAGTTCCAGGACAGGCTCCAAAGCTACACAGAGAAACCCTGTCTCAAAAAACAAAAAAAAAAAAAAAAAAAAAAAAAAAAAAAAAAAGAAAGGAAGGAAGGAAAGAAATCAGAGGACATTCCAGGGTGCTTAACAAATGTAAAGTGATAAGTAGCCTGTAGACCTGCCAGTTGGCCAGTGAATGGAGAGCTTTTAGAAAACAAATGAGGGATAGGAGTGTGGCTTAATAGAGATCTTGTCTAGCATGAATGAGGCCTTGGGTCCCATCCCTAATACCATAGGCAGGGGAAGAAAAAAAAAAACATGTAATTTGTGGGGGTGGGGAGAGTTTTGAAGTGGAACCTATGTGATTTGGGGGTAGGGGGGGTATATGCTATGGCTCACAAGTGCAAGTCAGAGAACAACTTGTGGGAGTTAGTGCTCTCCTACTATGTGAATCTGGAGTTTCCCACTCAGGTTGTCCGTCAGCCTTAGTGGGAAGTGCCTTTACCTGCTGAACCATCATCACACGGCCAGTGATTGACTTTTCCCCTGTAATATAGGTCACGGAAAAGCACCCTGGTGCTGGTGAGAAAACGAAACAGGTGGGAACAGAGGACTCCAGGGGCCTGAGGTCTTTCCTCTGCTGGGCTCTTGTGAGTCCCTCAAAAGAGCTAAGCAGAAGTGTGTCGTTTATTCACATCAGGTCCACTCCTGCAGGGGCTCAGTGACTAATGATGGTACACCGCGGTGAACTATGAAGAACAGCAGGATGGATTCACAAAGGTGAATGCCAGGGTGGTCGTGACCCCAGAGTTCTGCCTCCATCCCTGGTATCATCTGTATCCTCAGCCCACCTACACTCCACAAGGGAGACAAAGCCAAATCCACCAGAAAGTAGGGTTACCCTCTCTCTGCCAAGAGAGTAATACATCATATGCAACATGGTCCTGACCAAGACTTTTCCACTTCTAGGACATCCCCTGAGTGCTGAGTCCCCCAAGTGGCCCACATAGACCTACAGAGCCAAAACTGCATTTTAACAAGCACGGGTATAGAAAGCAACCTTGCCCACACAACCTGGGGAAACTGAGGTACAAAGAGCTGGCACATGCGGGTACTCTAGCATTCAGTTAGTGTGCCACTACTTCACTGAGTCATTTCCCACCAACTTGGGGGCACGGCTGCTTGGTAAGCAAAGCTTAGCAGAAAGAGGGACAGAAGAAATGCCCCATAGGGGAAGGGACAGGGTTCTAAGGACACTGACCAATCAGGGCAGGTGGAGAAAAATGACCAAAGTCTCCAGCATATGGGCTCACTGCCTTGGGGGCGGGACAGGACTTAGCTCTCCCAAGTTGTTTCTAAGACAAGCAGGGTTCTAGAAAGGGAGGGACCTGGAGTATCCACAGCTACTCTGTGCCTAGCCCAACCTTATGGTCTTGCCCTGTCTGTCTTCCATACTGGTGCTTGAAGCAGGATGCCTTGGCCATCTGGACAGACACTGCCCACTCTAGTGTAGGGCTAGCTCCTCTACTGTTCTATGGTGTCTTTGGGGCTGTCCCCTGGGCAATGGGATATGCAACTTCCTCTTGTTTGTGAAGACAATAAGTGACCTCAGCTGACAGGAAAGGGTCTCCCTCTACAGTCTACCTGTTTACCTTGATAGTAAGCCGAAAGGCTAGAAACTGGGGCAATGCCACCACCTGGGGTGCTGAGATGCCCAACAAGTGTGTGTTCAGTATGTGCTGGCCCACTAGTCCTCCGGGCAGCATGGGCGTTCCTTTTTATCTCTTCCACTCTTGGATTACATGTGTACTGCCATGAGTTGAGAACATCTTATCAATTTTTGGTCACATGTGTGGCTCTGACTGCTGAGGTCACAATGCCATAGGCTCTTGGTTTGTGTTCCTACCATGGCACGTTTTGTTCCCAATGCACCTTTTGTTCTCAGAATATATTCCATCATTAAGTACTGCTTATTTTGTGTTTTGAGACAGGGTCTCTCTATGTAGCTATGACTGTCCTGGAACTCGCTCTGTGGGCCAGGCTGGTTTTGAACTAAGAGATCCACTGCCTCTGCCTCCTGAGTGCTAGGATGAAAGATGTACATCACCACTGCCCAGCCTGCAATGCATATTTTAGTAAGATATAATGGCATAAAATTTACCATTTTAACCATGGTGTGTGTGTGTGTGTGTGTGTGTGTGTGTGTGTGTGTGTATGATGTGGGGACACATGTGCCATAGTGTACATGTGTATTCATGCATGTGTGCATGTGTGTGCATGTGCGTGCATGTGAGCCTTCCACCTTGTTTCATCAGGCTAGGCTAGCTGCCCTGCAAGCTTCTGAGAATTCTGTCTTTAACCTCCCATCTTGCCATAGGAGCAATGGGAGTAAGATGTGTGCTACCATGTCCAGCTTGATATGGCTTATGGAGATCTACGTTCTGGTCCTCAGGCTTACACTGCAAGCTAGCTGAACCTTCTCCACAGCCCCCATTGTCACCACTTTTAAGTTTGGTGTATCATGCAGCCACACATCTGTGCAGTCACTGCCACCACCCATCGAGAGAACTCTCATCTTCCCAAACACACCCTAACTTCCCACTAACACTGACTTCTCAGCCAGCCCAGACATCATTTCAGTGAAGTCCCCTAGGACATGTCCTCCCATGACTGACTCACTTCCCAGCACTTTTAGGCTCTGTCCCTGTGATGGAAGATGGCAGACTTCCTAAGTGGTGTTGTATGGTATGGTATGACCCCAGCAGGTTAGTCCTCAACAAGGATGGACACTGGGCCCTTCTTTGCTGTTGGAAAGATGCCCTGAGAGTTCATGCAACAAAATCTCTTCAGGTCTGTACCCTTGCTGCTCCCTGGGAACTCGGATTCACCAAAGTTCCTTCTGCCTAGGTTTATCCTGCAGGAACTCTCATTGACAGCACCCAGCCTCCTCTTACAGGGAGGCTTTGGGAGATTATAATGAACCAGGCTACCTGACTCAGATCTGCCAATTCCAAGAAAGGGTCTCCTGAGTGCCTTACCCCTCTACTAGGTGTCCAAGGCTCAACCAGAGATACACCGACTGTCATCACTGTCCACTTCCATGTCTCAATCTCCAAGGAATAGGGCACATAGCTTATTCTTTCAATCCTTGGTGAAAGGTTAGAGAAATTCCCTTGTGTTGGGGGGTGTGTGGCCTATCCATGCTGGGTTGACCAGCAAGGGAATGCATAGGTGGCCGCACAGAGGCAGGCGCCAGAGAAAGATACCAACCCCAGAGCCCCAGTCATCAAGCCATCTGCATAGAAAGGCCTATATGGAAAGTCTGGACCCTCCAACACCTCCTACTCCCACATCAGACCCTGAACCAGGTCCTAGCTAACTGACAATCAGGGGCCAGAAACCTGACCCAGGTGGCCAAATTAACCTCTCAGTGGAATTCCCTGTGACTGCCCTTCCCATTCGGGGATCATGGCTGTGTCCTTAGGAGAGCCCTGTCCCTTATTTGCATCCCAGGATAAGAAGTCATCAAGGCAAGGGTGAGGCCATGGCTGCCTCCTCCTCAGGGAGCATAGTCAGAAGCAGGGATTGTCTCTGGGTATGCCAGGGGCTATCTAGGGCTTCTGTCAAGAGGGACAGATCCTGCCCTCAAGAGGAGACCAGATGGTCAAAGTGCTGAGAAAAAAGAGAGAGAGTTGAATGCTCTAAATAGGACATCTGTATCATCCGCCAGCCCCCTACCTTGCCTAGCTCAGGAACATCACAAAAGCAGAACCTATCCTGGAGTAAGGGATGGAGCATTGTGGAATACTGTCTTCTGGGTATGACGTGGTGTTGTACGCCCTATTAACTCATAGCACCTATGATTGCCTGCATAAAACCTGGATTGAGGGGAGGCCCTAAATCTCTGAATGATGTTCCTACACACACCACCCATGTGTGTGTGTAAGCATGCATGTGCTGTACACACACATGAATATAAGGCCTATCAACATTCTGTCTAGAGGGGGAAGGGTTCACAAGGCCCTATCTCCCCCTTAGGATCTGTAGGTGGTTAATGAATGCTGGGGGAAAAAGAGAGACATTATCTTCAGTGGTGTAGCCACTCGTAAGTTACCTATGCTCCTGTAAATAGCCTTTCACCCATGTCTCCATTGTTTTGTTTTATTTTTTAACCTTTATTTTTATTTTGCAGGTATGGATGTTTTGTCTGCATGTGTATCTGTGTTCCACATGTGTACAGTGCATGCAGAGGCCGGAAGAGGACACTGGATCCTTTGGAAACTGAATGGATGTGAGCTGACTTGGGTGTGAGAACCAAACACAGATCCTCTGGAAAAGCAGCCAGTGCTCTTAACTGCCATCTTTCCTGCCTCTTTACCTATGTCTGTGTAAGCAACCCAATGAAACTCAGCAGGTCACATACACACAAAAGGCATAGAGTAGCAGGGGACTACTTGGAAAGAAGAAGGATATCTGTGGGAGTATGACAAGAGAGGGTGATGGGTGAATCAGAATACATGATGTACATTATGAAAATGCCATGAAACTCATTATTATATGTAATTCATACATGCTAATAAAAAAGATCACAGGGTCATGGCTGGCTGCTTCTGGGATGACTTGTATTCTTGGGGTGATAGCTTTTTTTTTCAAGGCAGGGTTTCTCTGTGTAGCTTTGAAGCCTGTCCTGGAACTTGCACTATAGGCTGGCCTTGATCATAGAGATCTGCCCGCCTCTGCCTCCTGAGTGCTGGGATTAAAGGTGTCTGCTACCACCTCTGGCTGTGATATATTTTTAATTACATTTCTTGAGGGAGAAAGAGAGAATGGCATGGTGTGTGTGGAGTCAGGGTAACCCGCAGGTGTCAGGTCTCTACTTCCACTAAGTGCAGTCCAGGGATTGAATTTAGGGCACGGGCTTGGAACCAGCACCTTTACCCATTCACTGACCCTCCTGAGATAATTCCTGTTCCTGGGATACTCCAGGGTAGAACCACATACCCACTGGAGACACCCCACATAGAAATCCTGCCTCCCTGCCCCCCACCCTGCTCTGCCCCAACCCTACCCAGACAGCCACCCTGGTCCCAGAGGAGGCAGTCTGTTTTGCTGGAATTCTGTCTTCCTCCTGTCCAGGAAGGATCTGGGAAGAGGTAACAGCTCTGAGGGCAGGGGCAGGGAACAGTCTGGCTCAGTGCTCCTGCTGGCTCTGAGTGAATCCCCAAACTCCCAAGTCACCTGGCCACTGAGCCCCAGCAAGGGGCTTGCTCCATATCTTTCTCAGCCTGGTCTCTTTGGTCCCCTTCTAGCCCTAGCACCCCCCCACTCCCCAGGAGAGGTATTAAAGGTCCAAGGGCAATGTGGTAGCTTTGTACTTCTGTAGGGGCATAACCAGGCTCTCCAAGACCCCCTGCTGCCAGCCCAAGTCCTTGAATCTACTTCCTCCCCTTAGCCCTTCAACAGAAGCCTGTGGGGATCCAGGTGACCTTTGCCGGTTGGTGGCTCGCATCTTTAGGGCAGAGTGGACCAGGCAGCATGTCCCTCGAGCTGCTGCGGCACTCTACCCTAGCTCTGAGGCTCCTATGTCCTAACTGGGGAGGGAAAGGGGGAAGGTCCTGCTGCAACATGGTTCTCGTTGCTTCCGTCTCCTTTGTGCAGGTCCCTTGACAAGTGAGCCATGACCTTCCACAGGTGGAGTTGGGATGACCAAGTGAGCCATGACCTTCCACAGGTGGAGTTGGGATGACCAAATACTTCCTCCTTGGTGGGGCCAGCTGTCTAAAGCCACCTTCAAAGCCCCTCTTAGAGAGGCAGGGAGGGGGCTGGTCCTCCTGAGACCAATGCAGGAGTATGTGGCTTAAAAGAGTCTACCATGTCCCCCACCATGGCCACCCTCTGCAGGCCCTTGTGGGCCAGCAGCAGCTTCCTGTGGGGCTGTGCTCAAATGCAAGATGCTGACACACATTTTCTGAGCATAGCTAGATTTTGTCAGAGGCTTCAAAGTCACAGAGTCATGACAGGGCAGGTTGGAGATGATGTATCTCTGGTGGCAACTTCACAGCTTTCTCAGAAAGCCAGGAGGATTCTGGCACTTGGCATGCAGTGGCCAATTCCTAAATTCCCAATAAGACAAAACCTGTCTCACACCAATACTCCCTGACCCTCCATGAGGTCATCTAGCGATTGGGGACCTTGGCATCCCTTCTGAGTGGGGCTCTTGGGGTCTATGCAGCCAACAGCCGCTTCTAGTTCCTTGACAGCAAGGGTGCATGACTAAGAATCCACCAGCCTAAGTGGATGACGGTTAGGTGGTGGTCATGACAGCAGGGGTGGGGATTTTGGAGCCTGAGGGGAAAGTGTCTCTAGCAGTCCCCTCCTAGAAGGTGGGCATGGACCCACTGACCTCAGTCCGACCTGGGTTTGACAGTAGAATGTGAAAGGGTCAGTGCTCACCTCTTATACCCGTGACCTTGTTCCCTGAGCATTTTGATGAAGACAGGGTGTGGCATTATGGTTTCCATAGAAGATGAGTCTGGATGACCCTACCTCAATCCCTCTGGACCACTGTCTATCCTCTTTTTTGGGAGGGGGGGTTGAAACAGGGTTTTCTGTGGCTGGCCTTGAACTCAGAGATCTGCCTGCTTCTGCTTCCTAAATGCTGGGATTAAAAGTGTATGCCACCACTGTCCAGCTGCTGTCCATCTTTTTTGTTTGTTTTGTTCTTCAAGATAGGATTTCACTGTGTAACAGCCCTGGCTGTCCTAGAACTCAATTTGTAGATTAGGCTAGCCTCAAACTCACAGAGATCTGCCTGCCTCTGCCTCCCGAGTGTTGGGATTAAAGGTGTGCACCACCACTGCCTAGCTAGCTGGTGGTATTAAAGCCTATGCAAAGGGAGCCACAGGCCGGGTGTTGGTACATGCCTTTAATTCCAGCACTTGGGAGACAGAGGCAGGTGGATCTCTGTGAGTTCAAGTCCAGTTTGGTCTACAGAGCTAGTTCCAGGACAAAGCTACACAGAGAAACCCTATCTCAGTCCCCCCCCCAAAGGAACAGGGGACTGGGATGGTTTCTGTCAGGTGACTAGAAGTGGCCCTAGAGAAACCCTCACAGGCTGTAAAAACATGGAACCTGCCATGAAGGCATGAGGTTTGGGGGTGGCCATCTTTTTGTTTGTTTTCCGAGACAAGCTGTCCTGGAACTAGCTCTGTAGACCAAGCTGGCCTCTAACTCACAGAGATCCACCTGCTTCTGCCTCCTAAGTGCTGGGATTAAAGACATGCACAGACACTGCCCATCAGGAGTGGTCATCTTTTTAGAGAGGGATGCACATAGCCAGGGTTCAAGGTAAGACCTGGAGGTTGCTTCCAGTACCCTCCCTCTTCAGGTCACATTAAAGCCAGATGCCTGCTCACCCCTCAGAGCTCAGCAGGTACTTGAAGATAAGGCAGTGAGAAACAGGGGAGACCAGCTGCCAGGCCCAAACCCCAGAACCCCAGCTCAGCCTAGATAAGCTCCACCCACATGCAGTTGCCCCTCTGCCCACTTGGGGGCAGGCCTGGCCAAGGGGAAAGGACAGAAAGAGCCATACATCCAGAAGAGAACAGGTGGGCTAGGTGAAGAGAAAAGTCACTTTGTTGACAGTAAGTTGAATAAAACCATGACTCAGGGTAGGCAGTGGCACAATCCCATAATCACTTAAACAGGAACTTTTGGGGCCAGGTAGTGCCATGTTCTTCCACAGCCAAACCTCTGCTTGGCTTACCCCCAGGACCCTCACCCCAATCCCACTGGTCAAGCAACGTTCAGGAAAGCTGGGTTTGAATTGACTTTATTATTCTGTAAATGTGAATTTTACAAAGCGCTTTACAATTAATGATGACATCCTTTTGTTTGTCATGGACTTCCACCTCTGAAACAGCTCTGAGCACAGGGCTCATAGCTCTTGGGTTTCCCTGGTCAGCTTGCCCACAATTGCCGTGGTTTTAGTTATTGATACAATGTTGTCAGCCATGGCTACAAAGTAACAGTCTTGTCACTACAGGGTCACAGCACAGAAAGAGAGGAGGATGCTGGAGGGACAAAATAAAGGCCTCCTCCTCCCCAAAACAAAAGAAAGCCAAGATGTGGCATCTGCTCTAGCTCAGTGGTTCTGTGAAGCCCTCCTTAGAGGTAGGGGAGCAACTGATTTTATTAACTTATTTTCTAACAGTCACAAGTTATGATACTACTTTAACCCCTAGACAGTGCCTTCAATACAACCCTCTCTTGGGTCCTTTTCTCCAAACATCCCACTAAAGGGACGGATGTTCTCCTTGCACCCAGAGCCACCCAGAACATTCAAGTCAAAAATATTTATACATTTTATACTTTTTTTTGTCTGCTAAAAATAGTATTGCAAATTTTGGCTTCTTTTGACATAAAAATCACAATTGTGTGCAAAATGCTTGCAACGAGGCGACTGATGGGACATAAGCAGAGGCTACTCAATCAGAATGTTTTAGATCCTGCATCCTTTTCCTTTTCTAGGAAAACGAAACAAACAGAAGCAAACACCTTTGCCATTCTTGAAACACTTTGTAACAAGCCCTTCTTCCAGCAGCACAGGCTGGGCTGGCTGACATCATGCAGAACACATAGCAGCACCATTCGAAGGAAGCTGTGGTTAAAGCTGAGATGTCACATGCTCACCATTCCAATTTGGGATCCACAGCAAGCGGATTCTAAGTTTTCAGCTGGTTGGTGGGCCATCTGCCCTTACTACTTCAGCGAGGAATGACCACCTTTGGGGAACCCAAGCAGGGCACAATGGGGTGGGGTGGGACGGGGCAGAACAGGGGTAGCACTGGACATAGGAGGTTCCTGCTGTTGAACCAGGTAGCACCAGGCACCCCACAGTCCCTGGAGGGGACAGGCCCTGCCAGCTTGCCAGTCCCTCACAGGCCCTTCCTTCTACCATCCTCTCGGCTCTAAACGTGTAGTTATCCTGGAGGCCCAGACCTGCAGTCATACCATGTGGGACCCTCAGGGTCTTGCCTCGATTGCCTTTCACACACCGTTGCATCCACATTCAAGGGCAAAATAAGACACTAAATCAGATACTAGCTGAAACAACTGGTATAGAAAACAAAACAGAATTCAAGTACTGAGACAGCCAGCCAGGCAGGCAGCCCCTCCAAGCTCACAGTATCAGCCCTGTCTCTGGTCCCTTGCCCTGGACCTGCTGTACTTGGTCCTGGCTGCCTCCAGGATGGTTGTTTGCTTGGGGAGGGCAGAAGAGTGGTGGCTCGATCCAGCCCTGCCCAAGCAGCTCCAACACAATCCAGTCCCAACTGTCCTCATGGCAAAGATGCTGATGTAGCAATAGTTTCTACAATAGACTCTACATAGTATATGCATATTGCTAGTAGTCAAGCTAGGAACAGAGGTGCAGACATCCGACGAATACAGAGAGGATCTCATTTAGAGGGTCTGGACAAGTCAGGGTCACGTGGCAGGACAAGACAGCCCCGATTCTGGAATTAGTCATCTTGTAAACAAAGGAGGGGGAGTCTGGTTTTTTAATTGGTTTTCCTTGGAAAAAATAATCAAAAGATGCTAAGGCACTCTGGAAGGCCCCTCGGAGCCCAGGCCTGCCACCCTCCTGCCTTGCAGTACATTCAGGTTGCAGAGGGAGTGCCCCCCCAGCAGGTACAGTCATTGGCCATGCATGTCTGCAAACGCTCCCCACCACGTCCACCACGGGACACATTAGTGCAAAACGCTCTGCCTGGCCCACCCGGGGCACAGGGAGAGCTCAGAATCCATTCACATTTAATTAATATTATTGAAGTTTCACCTATAGCTCTTGCCTTCCTTACCTAGAACGAAACAGATGGCAATTATAAACATTAAGGGACAGAGGTTGAGGACATTGTGCTAGCCCGAGCAATGGTCAGGCATTCCGTGAGGCCAGCGGCACCCTCCCTATGCTGGCCCAGGGTGGGGACCATGCCCATCTTGGAGCGGAGGGATGAGAGAGAGCCCTTCTGCCACCAGCCAAAACAGGTGGGTCTGTCTCCCAAAGGTCCCCAGGGATGGTCAAATTAAAGTGCAAATTTGGATGGGAAAAGCAGATGAAGGAATATTCCAGAGGGGAAGGGCACAGCCCCCCAGCCCCCCAATCCTGCCATACCTTCCACAGTTCTATGGTCTTCTCCCAGCACCCGGAGGGTTTGGTCCAAGTCACTAAAGCCTGGCTGGGGCTGCAACCTACCTAGGACTAAGATGGGAATGGGAGAGGTGAGAGATCCATCTCTGGGTGGCTAGTTCCAGAGTTGGATACTAGCCAGCCTCTGCACTTGCCCCAGGAATGCAAGCCTTGGGTTACCAAGGAGCAGGGAGAGGGGCTCAGGCCAGTTCCCACAGTGCCTGCCATGATGCCCCTTTCCCTCACCACAGGTCTTTCAGAAGAAGGGAAGACTTGTACTTATAGTCAGCACAGTATGGGGACTACCCGTGAGGCCACTCCAAGGCAGAGCAGTGCCAGCAAAACAATGGGGGAAGCACAGAAGGAATCTAAACTGCACCTCAGGCTCTCATACCATGGCCCTCCACTCCAGATGGGGAAGGACTGCCCAGCCTGTGGGCACATGGGGATGGGGGATGGGGGGACTGAGGGGGGTGGGGAATTGGAGGAAGAATTGTAGGGCAGCAAATTCAAGATGTATAAAGGGATAGGGAACATTAGACCTTTCAAGTTCAGAATCATGGGTGTCCTTGGGCACTTCGGGAGCTGCTAGGCTTTGCAGGTGAGCAGGCAGTCCCTGGACAAGAGTCCAAGAAGAGACACTTGGGTAATTGGCCTCAGGAGCATATCCCACATGGCTTCAAGCCAGCCAGCTGTCCTCAAAGCCCCTCCTTCAGGCACCACCCCCATGATTTTCTAACTTTCTGGTCCCCACTGAGATCCACACCTGCCTACTACCCCAGCCCAGGCTTGTGCCTGCTGCCAACTACACAGGTACCCACAGTAAGCAATAAGCCCACCACAGGCAGCAGAGTTCTGCTAGCTAGGCCCACACGTGCCACACATGGCTACATATGGCTAGCTGTTCTTTCCTGGGCCCCTTCTGCCTCCAATGGAAGCCAAGCTGGGGGTCCATAGGCATGTATTCACCCAAATCTGTGGTAGCCTGGGGACAGGGACATTAGTCCCTCTCTCATTTTTGTCTTTTCCCTCTTTGGGGTCTGAAAGTTTCCAAACCACAAACAAAATAGATCTGAACTAAACAGAAACAGCAAACAAGCAAAATCCCAGAGTGGCTAGGGAGGCAGAGGTTGGTGAGGACAGCTATGGCCAAGGGGCATGGAGACCCTGGGGGGTCAGCAGGCCAGCCGCTGGGGGTCTGGGTGGAACAGAGCGAGGACATGGGTATGGGGGGAGAACATCTTGTCCTTCCCCCATCCCCAGGTGACAGGTGACCAGCCACAGCCAGTGCTGCAGAGCCATCACTGGTCTCTGCACACACAGACATGCGCACACATTCACTCTATCATTCTCTCTCTCTCTCTCTCTCTCTCTCTCTCACACACACACACACACACACACACACACACACACACACACACAGAGGTGGCTTCTTGGGAGGAAGGAAAACAAGAGAAATCTGGCCTGGGGGGGCCCAGCATTGCCCCACTGGGGTCCTTAAATGGTAAGAAATGGAGTGTCACATCTGCCTCTCCACCCATAGGCCACTACTACCCCAGCTTCCACTTTCAGAGCAGGAGGAATAGGAAGGGTAGATGAGGCAGGGTTGGGGCCGGACACCAAGGACTTGGTGGCCTCTTCTACCTCCCCAAGAAGGGGGAGGGGAGCACTACCATGGGAGACTGAGCTGAGGAATATCAAAAAGTTGCCCTGGGACCTTCCACCCAGAGTGTGGCCAGCGGCCTAAATGTTTACAGTATAATGAATGCGTTTGTTTCCTTCATCCATTTTAAATACAGGCAGAATAAAAATCACATTTTTGTCAGGCAGCAGTAGCAGTTCAGTAGGTAAGTGGCTTGATCACATTTGTTTGTATTAGTAACGCATGCAAGCAGCTTTAGTACTCGGTCCCTTGTGAGTCGGCCTTGCCGGCCCCTTACAAGGTCCCTGCATAGGTGCCCTCTGGCCTTCTTGTTGCTGTGGCCACTGGTGTCTGAGGCCTGCTGGAGCTGGTGTTGCCCTGCTCAAAGGCCTGAGGGGAGCTCTGGCCATCAGCAGGCAGTGGCTCAGGGGCAGCCACCTCCTGGATAACCGAGCCTGCCCCATCCACCTCCTCACTAGCCTCAAAGGCAGGGTTGGCTGAGGTGCTCAGATCGACGTTCACAGCATCAGTTCTCAGAGCCACAATGGTGGCCGCGTCACTTCGTCGCTCGGCATAGATGCGCTGCTCGAAAACCTGTGAAGCAGCAGGTGGGAACTCAGGGTCCAGGGGCAGGCTGGAGGCTGAGGCACCCATGACGGTACGGTACATCTCCACACCCTCTGGCAGCATGGACTTGATCTTGGGGAGCCAGCGCTTGCGGACACGGCGAGCGTTGGTACACATGTCTGCAGCGATCACGTTCATCTCACTCTCCTTGAAGCTGGGAGCGAAGTTCTGACAGTACACTGCAGTGAGAAGCAGAAGGAGGGGGTGTAAGAGCAGCCTGGCCCCTCACTGCTTGGCCCACTGCTGACCAAGTGTCTACAGAATCGAGACAGTCCAGGGCTGGACTGTCTGCAATCTTGGTTCTCACTGAGCTCCTCTGATTTAAACTATCAGTCCAGAAGTCACTTTCTCCATCCTCGGACCAGGATACCCATGTGACTCTTTGGGATGGTGCCTATGACAGCAAGATTAGTCAGCTAGGGTGCCCATCAGGTTTGGACCTGTGTTTAACTTCTCTGACTTTCCCACCTCCACTTGCAAACTGGGACAGGTAGAGGGTCCTCCCCAGGTAGAGGGTCCTCCCCACATGAGGAACTGCCTTCCTGACACCCTCTTTGGTTTCAGCAAACAAGGAAGATGGTGTCATCATCAACCAAACAAAACAAAAACCTACCAGAAGCTGGAGACCAAGGTCAGGCCCAGGTCCCCACTGAGCAGAAACAGTTCCCTAAGAGCCCATTTTCACTACCTTCTAGTATCTCTGGGTCCTACTGTCACTCCGTTCCGCAGGACTACAATTACGTACTGCTAAGACCCTTCTTCTATAAAACAGAGTTAGTATCATAAAGGGAATTTCTAAGCAAGACATTTCTTCCACAGGCGGCTGTGCTCTGGACCAGTCTGTATGTTGGGTGGCACAGCTTCTTCTGTATCTGAGGGTACAGGGCTGGGCGGTGGCTTGCCACAGAGATGGACTGGGCTCCGCCCCACCACGCAGGAGCGGGAGGCAGAAGCCGGCCGAACAGATGGCAAAGGCTCAAAATAACCTCAACATGTAAATAAGGGGTTTTGTTCAAAAAGGAAAATTAGATCTATTTCACATATTAAAATAGTTTCGCAGCTGAATTCATCACACTTGGAAACCTACCAAGGACGTTAACACCTCGAGACGGTTTTGCTTGCTGCTCTTTTCTCCCTCCTGGTCCTAGTGCTACAGGCCAAAGCAAGCACTCAGGACAGGAGCCAGTGGCCCAGAATAACCCTGGGGCTAACTGCTGGGATCTCAATTCCAGATGGGATTCCTACGATTTCCCAAACCAGGTGATCCCACACCACCCACTCACACTTCACAGCGTTCAGGACTCGACTGTCCAGTGGCTTTCGGCTGGGGTCACTGGTAGACGAGCGAATACCGGTGCCACAGCTATTGGCCAGTGTGTTCCTGGAGGAGGGATAGAAAGGAGATGGGTTGGTCCAGAGGTGACCTAAGGAATGGGGCTCCCCACCCACCCACCAGGTGAAATAACCCAAATCACCACACCCACCCTGTGTCTCGGTGAGTCATAGCCAATGTGGGGAGAAGGTCCAGGCTTTTCTAAGAGACAGCACTCCCAGTTGAGTGACCACCTCAGGCACTGTCCATGGGAAACCCTGAGCCACCTGAATGAGTTGCTCTTCCTTGGGGAAGGGGCTGTTGACCCATGCACATAGAGGTGTACACGTGGCTTTTCACTTTTGGAGGGGAGGGAGACACAGCCAGTTTTCTCTAGACTGAGCCCTGGAATAAGAGGATGTGCTATCTTTCTGGAGCCTTTCCAGGGCATCTCCAGGCCAAATGTCCACATTAGTGTCAGGAAAAAGCTCAACCCTTTGTTGACCAGACAGCTCACAGGTAGAGGAAACTCTAGGATCTTCTGCTGTCCCCTACACACCTACCTGTCAAAGAAGGTAGCTAGGAGCCTCCGCAGCAGGACCTTGTGCTTCACCCCTGCACACAGGTGGCAGTTCATGAGCTGGCCACGTGTGATGTAGACCCCGGAGCCTAAAGCCAGCAAACATCGATGTATGAGGTATTTAACCTTATAAACCAAGCCTGCTAATGCCCTCTAAGGGGATGCCAGGGTCACAAAAGACTGCAGGGGAGCCTGGAGAAGGGTGGAAGGTGAAGTGGGGTCTCTAGGACAAAAACAACCTCAGTTCTCATCTGCTGGAAGATGCTAGGGCTGGAGGATGCTAAGGCCAAGCCCTTCCCATCACACTACCATCCTCAATTGAAACCCAGCAGGATTGGGGGATGCTGTGACAAATCCCACACCTTCAATGTCTCCTAAACCCCCAGCTTTCTCTTTTACCCCAAGATAGGGTTTCTCTGTGTAATGGCTCTGGCTGTTCTGGAACTCGATTTGTAGATCAGACTGGCTTCAGACTCACACAGATCCACTTGCCTCTGCCTCCGAAGTGCTGGGATTAAAGGTGTGCACCAACACCACCCAGCTCTCCAGCATCCTTTATTGTGGGCAAAATGAGAGAGACCGCCTCAGCCCTCGCCACTTCCTTAGAAACTCTGGGACTGGCTCTGGCTTTGCCTTTCTACCCTGTCCCTTTCCAAATGCCAAAGAGCCTTGAGCAAAAATTGGGAGAGATGGGATGGTGGTCTGCAGAGTCTAACAGGCTTCTACAGGCTCAGCACCGGCCTCTCTACCTCATGTGTCCAAGGAAGATCTAGTGCAGGTCTGAACAGGGAGGCCACTCTCAGCCATACACCCTGAAGAAAGATGGCAATGTCTCAGGAGGCCTTAGGGTGTGGGTGAGAAGAGAACCCATGGGGACCAGAGGAGCAAATCAGGGAGGCCCTTGTTTACATGGCATTGCCACAGGGGAAGAGCCCATCCTTTGACTTTAGAGGACAGCACAGGTGAAACCTATGGGGGTGTCACACCCAAATGGTGTATCTAGTAATACACTCCCACTCATGTGGGTCTCCCTCACCTGGCTTTGTTGTTGTTGTTTTTCAATACAGGGTTTCTCTGTGTGGCCCTGGCAGTCTTAGACTAGTTCTGTAGATCAGGCTGGCCTGGAACTCCAGGGATCTGCCTGCCTCCGCCTTCTAAGTTCTGGTATTAAAGGCATGCACCACCATGCCTGGTTCATCTTTCTTTCTACCCCCCCATCCCAAGACAGAGTTTCTCTGTACAGCTATGGCTGCTCTGGAACTCACTTTGTAGACCAGACTGGCCTTGAACTGAAGAGATCTACCTGCCTCTGCCTTCCGAGTACTGGCACTAAAGGAGTGTGCCACCACATCTGGCTGTTCAACTTATTTCTGATGAAGCATAAGCTAAGCCTTTTAAAGACAAGCCCTTATTATATAGTCTAGGCTGTCTTCTAATTCTTAATTCCCCTTCCTCAGCCTCTAAAGCACTTGGTTACAGGTGTTCATACCACACCTCATTCCTAGATCTTCCGTCAGCCCTGTCTATTAGGGCTTAGCAGAAAGAAGGGCCTAGGTGAGACAGAAACTCGCTCTTGCCTAAGGAACTATTCTGCCCTCTTAAAGGGCATCACAGCAGTCTGAGAGACTGTCTCTAGCTCCCAGGGACTCTATCCTGCCCCAGAACAGGGCTGGAGCAGCCCCACCCACACCACTCTGGAAACAACACTCCCACTGCCTACTGTAGTGCTGGTGATGGAGTCTCTAAGGAAGCGGTTTCCAGGAGAGGGCGGCAATTGGACAGACTATGGAGTTCCTGTTCCATTGAGAGAGTGGACTTCAAGATGCTGCCCAAGACAGGGCAGCAGAGGGTATCTGGTAGAAACAGGAGAGGCTGGCTCAGGGAGGCAAGGCTTAGATGCAGGACTGAGAAACCTGTCCTACTTGCTTGGGACTCCCCAAGCAAACAGAAAGAGCAATTAAGCCAGGCGGTGGTGGCACACGCCTTTAATCCCAACACTCAGGAGACAGAGGCATGTGGATCTCTGTGAGTTCAAGAGCAGCCTGGTCTACAAGAGCTAGTCCAGGACAGCCTCCAAAGCCACAGAGAAACTCTGTTACAAGAAAGGGGAAAAAAGAAAGAAAGAAAAAGAAAGAACAATTAAAGACCAGACATAGTGGCTTACATCTTTAATCACTCTGGAGACAGAGGCAAGAGGATCTCTATGAGTTTGATGCCAGTCTGGTCTATATAGAGAGACTTGTCTCAAACAAAAAAGCAATTAAATCAAACAGTATGGCACCAATGGTGTGCCACCCACTTGGATCTTGTTGAATATTGCCTTACAACATGCAAGGACACCAACACTAAAGGATGCTGTTTCTGAAAAGGTACTGGCCTTGAGGGCTTCCGAACTCCACCTTGGACTGTGAGCTGCCATTCAGACATTACACCTGGACAGTGCGATAGGACGGACACTGATAAACTACGTGACTCGATACTATCTGTGACCTAAATTAAAATGCATCAGGTATATAGCCCCTGCCAATCAGGAGCCTGGCCAGCTCAGCTCATTGGACTCAATTAAAATGCTAAATTAATTCAATTGAATAACTCCTCTTAATGACACATTCTTCTAAAAGGAAATTAGAGGAAATTTAAGATGTTCTTTTTTTTCTTTCTTTTTGACTGATTGGTGATGAGTGCATTGTTCATAGCTCTGGAAAATAATGGATAGGACATTTGCATACAGTGATGATGATAGGTGGGGCTGTCTCACCTGCTACAAGCTCCAGTTTCTCTCCAGGATCACCTTCTGAGTAGAGCTTTGGGTGGCAGCGGTACCCAATCTGGCTGATGAGGCTGGCAGGTAGTGCCACCAGGTCTCGACGGATGAGGACACAGGAGCGGCTTTCCAGGGGCACAGGCTCTGGCTTCTCTTGCACTAAGGCAAAGAACTAATCCAATTAGGTGGGAGTCTGTGGGTGAACCTGGGCAGCTCTATGCCTGCCCACTGCATTCCCTAAGGCCCAGGTTAGAAGCATTCTGCATCAGTCTAAGGCTAACCTGAACCCATGCCAGCCAGCCCCTCCACACTATATATGCAGTGTGTCCACCTCCAGCCCTGATGGCATGAATAAAACCACTTCTGGAACAGGTAGCTGGGCCCAAGAGTTCCTCTGTACCTGCAGCTCTGAGGTTGTACCCATGATGCTGGTTCACAGGTATGAGTGTGCTCCACAGAATGCAGGACACAAGTTAGCCAGCATCAGCATCCAACCAATAAGAACAGCTGCTTACAAGTCACAGAGGGCTTGGGCCAAGGCTTCTTAATAAGGACTACCTGCTGGGTACCCTATGCACTACAAGGCCAATGAAGACCTGTGGTCCTAACCCCAATCCTGCAGTCTTTTCTCAGTCCCTCCATTCACCCACTGCTTCTACAGCTCCCTTTCCCAGGAGGCCTCGCACTTGGGCTAGCCTTTTAGCTAGTCCTTAGTCCATGCTCTCATAAGCTACAGAAATTGTTAGTAACACATAAAGCCACCCTGCTCAGACAGAAGCCACAAATGTCATAACACTCTCTCCTGTGTTTCCAGCACACAGGTTAGGTCCTGAGAGCATGACCTGTCACCAGCAAGCTGTCCCCTGATGTTGTGTTTCTATGTTTGTGTGTGTGTGTGTGTGTTTATGCATGTGTGTTTGCTTGTTTGTGTCTATATCTGTGTGGTACAGGTAGGACTTGGCTCTAAGACAGCTAGAACCTACTGGCCCCATAGACTTAAAGAGTCTGGCAGGCTCAATGCAGGTGGCTCAGACTAAGGTCTTGCTCTGAGGCAATTCCTAGATCTGACACAGGTGCACCTGGTTGTTCCAGATGGGCTAGCTTCCCATCCCTCCTCACAATGACTACACAGTAGGGACTCAAAGCACCTTTCAGCAGGGGGCCACTGAGTAGCATCCACATGAGGGCAGATGGCAAGAGAGGGTCCTGCATAGGAAGGATTTGCAAGTCATCTTGACACCCTGCTCCTGAGGGAGATGTCGGGGCACCCATCCCTAAAGGCCAACATGTGTGTTCTAAAGTGACTACCCACACCCTGAGGGGCAGTGAATCACTACTGAAGTGTGCAGGAGAGGTGTCCCCAGTGTCTGTCTGGAGTCCCAGGGCAGGGTCTCCAGGGTGCCTCAGGCTCATTACTGTTGCTGCAGCTCGGGATAAGCACAACCCCACCTGCATCTGAGGGGTCTCAGAGCCTGAACACATTCAGTGAAGACAGAGCCAGAAAAGTGGAAGCTGAAAAGATGCAAACCCCTGCCTGGTACCAACTGGTGGTCAGGCTGGCCAGGTGGCATTCCACAACCAACGGGGCAATGAAGATTCATTTCAGCCCGGAATTACCCAGAGACTGAGGGAACACATCAAACAATCCGGATGGTATTTTAAAACATAATTATCCGCCCCCCGCCCCCCCTGCCCCGCCTGCTGTGATTACACATGCAAACGAGCAGCGCCAACGCTGTGCGCAGTGCGTGGCATTTACATAAAGAGTGTTCACCAACAGAAATAATTCTCCATCCGCAGCCAGCACTCTCTTGAGATGTTTTTCTCAACAGCACAAGTTGTTTGCGCTCCACATGCACACCCCTCCCCAGCCTGGCTCCCCAAGAGCCGGAGACTGTCAGCCCAGAGCCCCAAAAAACCTCTTCTATTTCTGCCCTGCCAAGTGCTGGATGCTGCGGCGGCTAAAAATACCCTAAACTGAGCCTGAGCTCATAGGCAGAGGTGCTCTGAACTCCTTCGGGTGCCTCGCCCCTTCTCCAGGTACCCTTGGGGTGGCTCTGGTCACCACCCAGGCTACAGCAGCTAGGTGTCAAGGGAAACTCCAGAGGCTCACTCCCTAAGGAGATAGGACATTCTTCCCCAGGGGACCTCAACAGGCCTCTAGTCAGGACTGGTGCTTGTTCCAGGTGTACTGGGAGTTCAGTTGTTCTTGCCAATCCCCACCCCCACTCGGAGGCCCGTGAACTGAGGAGAGATCCTGTGATCACATGAAGTTCCCTGCATCCCCGGCTCTGGTCTCAGGTACCAGGAGACTTCAGTCATCCAGAACTGGTCCCAGTGGTATCAATGTTACTTTTACATTCCCCAGACCAGGTGACAAGACTCTGGTTTCTAGGACTGAGCATCCTAGGGAGAGAGCATGTGAGACATAGACAGCTGTCTCTGTGAAGAGCTGACTAACCACTCACTGAAGTATAGTCACTTCCTAGACATAGCAGAAAGATCTGTTATAGTGGTGCCCCTAGACATCAGGCGCTGCTCCTCTCTCCAGGATCAGTAATCCATCCTCTTTAGGTTACACCAGGGAAGCAAACTGGATACTGGTGGACACATGATATGTGGGTTTCATTCCAGGGCTCTTAGCATGGTCTTCCAGGAGGACAGCTAAGCCTGAGGCCCAGCCGTACCAACCAAGTCTGGGTGGTAGACACACAGGGACCCAACTCTCACTGAAGGGCTCCGTGCTGAGTGAAATAAGTCAAGTACAGAAAGCCAAACTTGTACGATTTCACGTTTGCAAGCGTCCTGGGTGTCAAACCCTATGCAAACAAGAGGTAAAATGTGGATATCGTTAAGTGGGGGATCTGTGTCAGTTTGGGAAGATCTTAGGAAGTTCTGTGGATAGGATGATAGTGATGGCTGAATAATGTGAATAGCACACTGAAAATGACTGCAAAATATTATCTCATACTCCAGGTACAAGCACATTTAAAAGGAGGAAGAGGCCGAGCATGATGGCTCATGCCTATAATCTAGTACTTGGCAGACAGGAGGGTCAGAAGTTCAAGGTCGTGCTCAGCTAAATAGCAAGTTTGAGGTGGGCCTCATAAGGCCCTGTTTTAAATACAAAAATAAAGCTGGGCAGTGGTGGTGCACACTTTTAATCCCAGCACTCAGGAGGCAGAGGCAGGCAGATCTCTGAGTTCGAGGACAGCCTCCTCTACGAAGCTACACAGAGAAACCCTGTCTCTAAAAACCAAAACCAAACCAAAAATAAAACTAAAAAAACAAACAACAACAATAAGCATTTGGGTGTAGTTTTAGTAGTAAAGCATGTTAGGCTGAGATGAGGTCCTGCAAAAAGCAAGGGAGAGTAGGAGAGAGGGAAGGGCAGATCTCACAGCCTGTTTTGTCTCCCACAGGATCTGCCCCCAGGAGGCTGCCCAGTAGGAATTCCCCTCTCCCCAGCATCTCCCACCCTGGTCCACAATGTCCTTGGGATTCACCCTCAGAAGCATCATGACAACCCCACTGTTGGGAACCCCATCAAGAAATACCATGCTGATATGAACAGCTGGGCAAGTGGCCACTCAGATCAGAGTTGCACCGAGGCCTGGGGAAGGAGATTCCAACCTCCTTCACAGAATAGATGTACACACCCCCTCAACATACAGAATCAGAACACTAGTTCCTAATTGTGAGCAGGAAAACATGAGCCCAAGATTTAAGAAAAATGCCAGTTCTTTCTGGAAGACTCATTAACAATGCAATCATCAAGACCACATGGTACAGACAGACAGACAGCAGACCAGCTCATCCCAGAGCTGCCACAGACATCTACACACGTGTACTCTGCTGGGTTACACCAGTGGGAGCCGGCCAGCCGATTCCCCAAACCAAAGCCAGGGCCATTTTCATTCAGACACTCATTCCTCATACAGAAGTGACTCAGGAGACTTCTGGAAGCAACAGTAGGAAAAGCCTGTTCTTGGGTTTGGCTCAGAGCTTGGACATGATCCCCAAAACAACCAGAAATGTCAGTTCTTCAAAATGAAAAACAAAGACAAGCAAACAAAAACTTACATGAAAGAGTAACAAAACAGGGTGGCTACAGATGGGAAGAAAAAAAACTCTGAAAACTCAACATTTAAAAACAGCAACAACAAAACAAGGGCTGAGGAGGTGGCTCATTGAGAGATAGCTGTTCTAAAGGTCCCGAGTTCAATTCCCAGCACACACACATGGAAGCTCACCACAACAGGCCATAACTGTAGTCCCATGAATTCCAGTGCCCCTTCTCGTGTGGGCATGCAGACAAAAGTACTCATGTGCATGAATACTTAAATAAATAAATCTTTAAAAACAAAACAAACGAGCCTCACAAAATGTAGAAATGTAGAAAGATAAATGATGAGAATCTGCACCGGTAAAGTGCTTGCTCAATACTCAGTCAAGAAATGAAACTAACCCCACAATAGAATACTATCCTGTTCTGTGAAGTCAGGACCTAGCATACAAGGGCTAGCGAGGGTAGAACATGGAATCCTTGTGCCATCAAAATGAGAGCTACCTTAAAAAGCAGCCCCGTGGATCCTCAAAGCAGGAGACCAGGAGAAACCATTGCCCACCTCTGTAGGCACCAGCTCGGCAGAGAACCAGAGTCTGGCAGTGAAAGGGTCATACTCATAAAGGACACCCACGGAACACAGTGATCTTGGGTCTTAGGAACAGATTTACAGGGATGCAGAGCAGGAAACCTGGAAGAGAGGCCTCACAGTGGTGAGGTGAATAGGCTGCAACAGACACCAGGCCTTGGTGATTGATGGCTGGAAGCCAGGGTATGGGAGGTACTACCTGTACACTCAGGCAAAGGGAACCCCACACGTCCTGATCTTCCACAGAGGACTGTGCTCCCACTCCCACCAAACACACACTTCCTGCCTAACACCAGCCAGGCCTGGGCCACTAGCAGTTCTAAATCAGGGACACTCAGTGTGGTTCTCTTTCCTCTGGGTACCACCTCTTCTCCCAGTGTTAAGGGTGGGTTCTATGGTTCAGCTGGCTTTCTGTCAGCTGGGCCAGCCAGCTGCATGCTTAACATGACCTGGGAGTCAGTGGCCTGTCATCCAATAAGGGCCTAATACAACTTAGGCTTCACCAATAAAGGTACTTCCTGAAGCACTGTCCTTCCCACAGCTTCCAGAGCCCTGCAAAAAGAGAGCAAATATACTCCAATTGCCAGGAGGGACTCTCTGTGACAAAGGTCAGACATACCACCAACATCACCTGGGACATGCCCATTTCACAGATGCCAAAATGTGGGACAAATCCATCTCTGATCCAAGGTAATGTGGCAAGTTGGATACACAAGAATACAAGTTAGGAATGGAAAATCCAGAGAGGACAGTAGATGTGGGACCAAGGGATGTATACATATCCATGGCTGATACGGGGTCCCAGGTACAGAATAGAGGTGTATGTGGTCTCTAGACTTACTATGTTCAGCTACCAGAGAAGACTTAGGCAATGAGGATACACAGTCAACTGCCCCCACAAAGGGCCCATGTCAGACCCAGTGACCAGGCTTCTGGATCTAAGTGGCTTCCTGGGCTTTCAGGACCCTTGTGGCTTCCATGAGTGACCTGTGGCCTGCCTTGCAGGCGCGTGTGCACACACACACACACACCCATGTTTCTTGGGTGGCTAGACTAACATGGCTGGTACAGCCTTTATACCCATGGTTCCAGCCAACATTTCTCCCGAAAGCCAAGCTTGCCCATCCCTAGTAGGTGGGGTGGCTTTATCCCCAAGAGTCTGACACCAGAGTCCAGCTGAGATGGATCTCTGTCTCTCTGTGGGCTACACTGGTAAGTGTCCTCATTGCCAAGCCTCCTTCTTGCTCTCTAGCCTTCCATTATTTTTTTTCT
Source organism: Phodopus roborovskii (assembly GCF_943737965.1). Taxonomy (NCBI): domain Eukaryota; kingdom Metazoa; phylum Chordata; class Mammalia; order Rodentia; family Cricetidae; genus Phodopus; species Phodopus roborovskii. The sequence continues at coordinate 66,875,210 of NW_026126418.1, forward strand.
ATTTTGTTCAATGACACCCCAAAGACACACAACACTTTTGTACAGGACAGGATGTGGCTTCTCTGACAAGTGGCACAGAGAACAGGCCATGATCACCCAAAGTGATCAAAGCAAAGATTTCTGTGTGTGGAGGTAACCCCAGGACACTTAATGAGTCAAAGCCAGGCACAGGGCTTAGCTAATACTTCACACTTACATACACATACACACATACATTTTGGGCTTGGAAAAACACCTAGAATGTGGTACCTATGGGTGCCCCAGGGACCTTACTTCAGCTATGGAGTCACCAGGGCAAGAACTTCTATGTGGAGAATGATGATAAGAATTGTGGATTTTGGGGGGGGGGGATTCAGTGGCTAGGATTAACAGGATTAGGGACTAAGGCCCTAAAGAGAGGAAGGACAGACCACGATGGGGGCATTAGGCACAGGGCAAAAGACCTGGAGGAGGCACAGGACTCAGGGATGGCATTCTGAGCACCATTCTTCACCACCCGTGGTGTCTCTGTAGAATACTAAATAGCAAGGATGCCGGACAAGACTCCAAAAAACAAGAGCCAAGACACAGCTTGGTGGTTTCTGTCCTGGGAGGCAGACTAGATCTCAGAGCCTGCCAGGGCAGTTCTGGCTTCCAGCTGCAACCCAGAACAGCCATGGCTGAGCCTGGGGCTCAGAACACAGCCTGTACTGGCCCATCCAGGGCCTCTCACGGCAGCCTGGGAGGACCAGTGCCCAGGCCCTCCTTGGAACAGCTGCTCAGGCTTCTAAAATGTTTTTAAGTAATGCCCAGCTATCAAGAAAACAATACCAGTAAGACCAAAAAGCAGCAGCAAATGTATTAAACACAGACTGAATTATTTAAAAAAAACTAAATCAACTTACAAAAAGACATTAGACCTGACAATCTGCAGATGTGGACTTTAAGATCTGTGCTGGGCATGAGGAAGGGAGAGAGGAATAAAACTGGGAGCCTCAAAAGAAACCAGAATCAATAAGGGACTAAAAGCCAGCAATAACTAAAATCATGATCCTGAATGCTGCAGATACGACTTGTGAACTAGAAAAGAATTCAATACGAAATACTCAGATGTAGGGGAGAAAAGAAAAAAGAAACAAGTGACAGAGAACAGGGCTGGAGAGATGACTCAGGAGTCAAGAGTCCTGGGTGTTCATGCAGAGGGTACTGGTTCAATTTTCACACCCACATGACAGCACATAACCCTCTGTAACTCCATTCCAGGAGCACCCCCTTCTGGCCTCCATGGGCACTGCAAACACGTGCTGCACAGACATACATGCAGGCCAAACACTCAAACATATAAGAACAATTTTTAATCTTAAAAAAAAAAAAAAAAGACAGAAAACAGAATAGAAGACATATGGAGGGGGCCGGGCCTCGGCAGCAGCCTGGCACTACTGGCAATGGTGATCCTGAGGAAAGATGCACAGGGAGACACAAGAAAGCCACTTCTAAAACAACAAGCTGAATGGAGTTTAAACTGCTCACAGAATATTAAGACACACCAGGGCAGCCACAGAGCAACAGGTATGGGAGGCTCCCAGGCAGAAATGCTTTGTGGTACGAGGTGGGTGGTAAAGACCCCAAGTCTGTAAAATCCTAATGCAAGGGTGCTGAAATCATTTGCCCTTGGGAGATCATAAAAACTCACAAGGCTTATTCAAAGAAAACAGGACACTTGATTAACTCAAGGGAAGAGGTCTGTATGAATTAAACAGGAAATGGAAACCTAGGAGCTGGGGTAGTGACTGGCACCGTGGGTCAGAGCAACCCAGGAGATAGAAGGGAAAGGACGGCAGGTTTAGGTATCCCGGGCCTGCCTGTGCAACACAGTGAAACCCTGTCACAAGATAAAGACAGCTTGAAAGCAAGAGACAGAAAAGATAGCCCAGGTACACAGTATATAGAGGAGAGCTGGGTGCAATGCAAACGTCAGGCCAGGGGGCATCAATGTAAGGAAACATTGTCCATCTTAACAGGTTTATTTCTAACAGGAAAACAAGCCTGGGATTAACATGCACCCAGCACAGCCAGCAAGACAGCAGCAGGAACTCAAGAATCACACACTGCCTCTGTGTCTGCCCAAGACCAGGCCAACCTGGAAGAACTCCCAGCTCTGCCTTGAGCCTGGGTGCAGCTTATAAGGCAGCCCATGCAACCTCCTCTTAGCACATTTGGGACTAAGTAGGGCAGGCAGCAAGCAAGTCTCCACAAACTCCAGAGAGGGAGGAGGGCTGAGTGTACTCCAGGACCACACAGGATTCACCTCGCTAAGACGAGCCTAATTCTGAACCTGTGTGGAAATTCAGCAATGCCATAAACCCAAGGGCCATGGAAGGGTATACATCAGATAAGATGTTCATGTGGATGATAATAAAGACAATAGGGCACAACATAATATGCCTGGCACCATGTGGAGCCCCACCTGGCATTTAGGGTAGGGTGGGAAAACCGGGCTCCATCCCAAAGCAGCATAGCTCACAGGCTTAACAGTCTGGAGCTAATTCAAATTTTTTTGTTTTATGTGTATGCATGTTTTGTTTTGTTTTGGTTTTTGGTTTTTTTGAGACAGGGTTTCTCTGTGTAGCTTTGGAGTCTGTCCTGGAACTCATTCTGTAGACCAGGTTGGTCTTGAACTCACAGAGATTCACCTGCCTCTGCCTCCCAAGTGCTTGGATTAAAGGCATGTGCCACCACCGCCCATCGTGTATGTGTGTTTTGCCTACATCTATGTCAGTGCACCATGTACATGCCTAGACCCCTGAAACTAGAATTACTGATAGTTGTGAGCCACCATGTGGGTTTTGAAAATTGAACCTGGATCCTCTAGAAAAGTAGCCTATGCTTAACTATTGAGCCATCTCTCTAGCCCCCAATTTTTGGTTTCATGAACTGAAATTAAAACTTATGTAATATAGCAAGCCAGGCATAGAAGTACATGCCTTTAGTCTCAATAGGCAAATGGATCTTTGTGAGTTCCAGGTCAGTCTGATTAACACAGTGAGTTCCAGATAAGCCAAAGCTATAAGGTGAGATCCTATCTTAAAAATAAACAAACAAACAAACACATCTAGGGCCAAGAGATGGCTCCCTGAGTAAAGGAGCCTGCTGCCAAGCTGGACAACCCAAGTTTGATCCCCAGAAAAGAACCACTTCTCTATATATGAGCCACATTCATACACTCATGGCTACATAGTGAGACCCTGTCTTAAAAAAAACAACAAAATAAAAACAACAAAAAGTAAATAAAATTAACAAAACACAAAAGGAAACTATGTAAAGATGCCTTTAAAAACGGAAGCTGCACACAGGACAGCAGTGCCTTAAGATCACACTACTCAGCAACATGGCTCAACCTTCATTTTCAATGTGCCCTCTAGGATGCTCACACATGGTGAGGTTACCCAGTGCACCCCAACATTAAGCAGTGCCATGACTTGAATGAGACTTCCCCACAGGGAACAGTCTTCAGCTGGTAGTACTGTTTGCTGGGTGTCATGGGGGGTGTGGAAGGGGGGGGTGTTGCTGGAGGAAATACATCACTGAAGGCAGACTTTAAGGGTTTATAGCCTTGCCATACTTCAGTGTGCTCTTTCAGTTTCTTCAGGGTTAGGGTTGAAGACGTGAACTCTGTATTTCCTGTCCCAGTGGCCACCTGCTGCCATGCCTCATCCGAAACCCCTGCTATAATGGAGTTTCCTTTGGGAACCCTAAATCCAAACAAACTCTTCTATCTATAAGCTATCTTGGTCATGGTGTCTTATCATAGCAATAGAACACTAACTAATACAAGTGGCATGTGGCTATAGTTAGAGGAAAAAAAAAAAGCCTTTTCAAACTTCAAGTTATTTATGAGGAAAAATATCTTAATCAAGGGGGGGAAAAAGAAAAATATCCTTAATTTGATCAAAACAAAACAAAACAAGGAAACCCCATCACAACAGACCTAGAGTGGTGCTGCATGTGAGTCTGAGGTATCAAAAGCTTTTCCTGAACTGGAGAATGAGAAGGATACAAGAAATCCCAGCTAATGCCATGAGGCAGGAAAAGGAATACAAAGGTTAACATTACAAATAAAATCATGGAGCTGGGCATTGGTGGCGCATGCCTTTAATCCCAGTGCTCGGGAGGCAGAGGCAGGCGGATCTCTGAGTTCAAGGCCAGCCTGGTCTACATTGCTATTCCAGGACAGGCTCTAAAGCAATACAGAGAAACCTTGTCTCAAACTCCCCCACCCCCGCAAAAAAAAATCATGGGCTGGAGCTGGGGTTCAGTTAGCTGAAGGCTTGCTTAGTATGCACAAAGCCCTGAACTCAGCCTCTGTCACCACATAACTCAGGTGTGATGGTGCACACCTGAAATACCAGCTATTAGGAGGAGGAGAATCACAAGTTCAAGGTCAACCTCAGCTTCATTGTGAATTCAGGGTTACACTGTGGGGGAAAGACAAAAAGAAGCAACAAGGACAAGAGCAAGCTAAATGTGCACACCTGTAATTACCATCTTTGGGAGGCTGAGGCAGGAGGATCACAAGTTCAAGGCTACCTGGGATACATACTGAATACTTGTCTTTTGAAAATTTTAAAGTATATAAACAAGTAAATTTGTGTGTGGCTCAGTGATGGTGTACTCGCCTAACACTCCTGAGGCCCTGGGTTGGAAGGAGAAGAAGGAAGAGGGAGGGAGAGGGGGAAGGAAATGAGTTAGGGTTAGCAGAGGACACCAGATTATATACAGACAACCCAAAAGAAACTGCAGGTAAACCAGAAGAGTAAATCAGAAAATGTGTCATCCAATTTGCTTCTATATTATTATCAACACCAACACACAACTACAGGGAAACTTAAACATCATGTGATTAACACAAGAAATGGATTTCCAGGAATGAATGTAAAGAAGGATTGCATAGCACTACGAGAAAAACTGGGACATCAGAGGGCCAAAGCTGGATTGAAGGAGTCCACATGACCTCAGAGCCCAAATTACTCTTATGAGAGGCAGTTGGTACCTCGATTCTCAACAGTACTTGAAAATGAGGTCAAGGTCAGGCCAAGGGCGAACAAAAGCCTGAACAATTTACAAGGCAGAGAAATGAAGCTGCACCCAGGCCTTGGGATAAACAAATCAATAGGTAGCAAAGCTTGAATTAAGTTCTTACAGTTTACAGATACCTTACCAGGTACTAACAAAGGGGACACTGGAATGGGGTAGTGTGTAAAATGCCCTCTCAATAATGGGTGACAAAGTGGCAGGGCAAGTATGAACCTGGAACCTAGGGTCAGTCACACTCAGACAAGAGTGTACCTTTAAGAGGTAGCTTGGAACCCAGGCTTAGTGGCCTTTAAATTCCAGCACTCAGGAGGTAGAAGCAGGTGGATTTCTGTGTGTTTGAGGTCTACATAGTGAGTTCAAGGAGAGAGAGCAAACCCCATCATTAAGGGATGTGACAGACAGACAGCTTTGGAGACAACAGCTCTAATTCATGAGTTCACTGCTCATCTCCCACCCCTCCCCCAGGGCCTCACTATATTCCCAGGCTGGTCTAATTGCTAAAAGGAGATAGAGAGAGAGAACACTATTGAGCAAGCTCAGCAGTAATGAATAAATCCAGCCCCGAGATCTTCATTTCTAAACACCCTTAAGCACGCCTCAGTGGCATACCACTTAAGGGTTCTAAGGAAAGACAGGAGGAAGGGGAGAGGGGAGGGAGGGAGAAAGAAAAGAGGGGAAGAAAAACAGGGAGAAAAGAGAAAAGTAAGAAGGGAAGAGGGTGGAAGAAAGGACAATTGGTCCCCACTGAAAGTAAAACTAATTCTGGGGTAGCCATCGGGAATGGTAAAATAAACATGGAATGCTCTTCCTGAATAAGACAGTAAGAAAATGTTTTTTAAAATAGTAAGATAAGTAGCCTGGTGTGGTGGTGCACATCTTTAGTCCCAGCACTCACTTGGAAGGCAGAGAGAGGTGGATCTCCAGGTCAGCCTAGTCTATAGAGTGAATTTCGGGATAGTCGGGAATACAAACCCTGTCTCAAAATGCCCCCTCCAAATTATATATGTATATGGTAAATAAATCACAACAACAGATGAAGGGAGAGAATAAATCAGCAGGCAGTGTCAGTGGGGAACTCTACTATACTGGCTGCTAGCTGCAAGTGTAGGAGTTGTGGTGCTGGCAGTCTCTCCTGCAACAATGAATAGCAATTCGTCCCTACACCACCACAAAAGGGAGGCTGCCTATACATGGGGCAGCTGCTGTGCCCTCAGGAGGGGACAGTGACTTCTAGCAGAGCCCCTCTCACAGTCAATAGGACTGTGCCAAATTGGTGTTCAAATGCTCTACTCACCAAGACAGATGTGAAGGCTCTGTGGGACTGCAGAAGTGCTGGCCCCACCCTGAAGGAAGGGCAAAGGAATTGAGCTGCCTCTCCAAGGCTATCAGTGCCTGGTAGGCAGAATGTGAAGACAGCCTGACTGGAGTGAATAACCCAGTGATGCTGATACCCTGGGACCCCAAATACCAGACCACAGAGCTGGAGGACAGAAAACTTGATGAGCACGGTGACTCTGTAAGGAAATATACTGCTTTAGAAAAACTACAACTCTAGTGAGAGGAACGAAGGTACAAACATGGTGGCTGCAACTAACTGTGCAAAGAGCATAAGGACGCAGCTTTGAACTGGTCTTACCTTTTAGGTGAGTTTAAAATAATCAAATTGAAGTGGTTTTATTCTTTACAAACATGAGAGTAGTAACCTTATCGTAACCTTTACAAACATCATCGTAGTAACCTTAAGTCAGCAAAGATGCTAGGTCTGCAAAACATGCTGGTCTGTGCCCTCCATTCAAGTAGAAGCAAGTAGATCTCTGTGAGTTAGAGGCTAGCCTGGTCTACCTAGCAAGTTCCAGGCCAGTTAGAGCTACATGGTGAGATCCCCATCTAAAAAAAGAAAAAAGAAAGAAAAGAAAAGAAAGAAATAAAGAAAAGAAAAGCTAACTCAGAGGAAAATGCTTTGGGAAATGGATGAAAACCAGGTAAGTCATTCCACCGGAAAAAAGGACAAGCTGGACACACAGCAGCTCATGCCTGTTACATAGCACTTAAAAAGGCTGGAGCGTCTGAGCTCTATCTAGGTCAACCTGGAGTGAGATTCTATCTCAACAACAATAAAAATGAGACAAAATATCTAAATATCCATTTCACAAGGACAATGTCTGAAACTATGTCTGACTGTTGAAAATGTGACACCACTCAAGAGACCCAGACAGCATACTGTAGATTCTCAACATCTACAATGTCTAGCATCGACTTAAAAATTAAGAGGTAGCTAGCACTTGGGAGGCAGAGGCAGGTGAGTTTGAGGCCAGCCTGGTGAGGTAGTTCCGGGACAGCCTGGGCTACATAGTGAAACCCTGTCTCCAAAACACAAAACAAAACAATAAATAAAAGACATGGAGAACCACAGAAAGGAGAAAAATCAACCAAAAGAGCTGAGCCAGGAGTGGCAAGATGATGACATTCGCAGACACGGGTTTAACTGCTTGAGATAAGCATGAGCAGAGTGCTAGAAACAAAAGAGGGAGGTATTCCAGGGGACAAGATGGAGTGCAGAAAGGAGGACCCATGGGCACCAGTAACTTATCCTACCTAAAGGCTAGAAAAGGGAAAAGCAAAAGCCAAATAGTTAATAAATAAGCAAACAGGGCTTGTGGGACCATCACGGCTGTCACTGGAGTACAGTGGACATGCAGAAAGTAGGCTAGAAAGACAAGCGGAGCAGAATGGATAAGAACCACCACATTTCTGTACAATACCAAAGCGCATCTCTACAGTACTAAACCCTGGTATGACCAACCTAGGATATCACCTCTAGCAAAAGCAGCCCTTGAAAACAAAGGCAAGGACAAACTACACAGAAAAAATATTTAAAGACTATAAATTATACCTCAGTAAGGTATGGTTTCCAATTTATTTATTTATTTTGAGACTGGTGTCTTGCTCTATAACCCTGGCTACTCTGGAAGTCATCATGTAGACCAGGCTGGCCATCAACTCAGAGAACTTCCTACCATGCAAGATAATCTAATTTCTAATTTTCAGAATTCATCACTGGCTGAACTCTGAGAGCCACTGAGAGCAATCTTCCATCAGAAAGAATGTCATGCCTGATGGAAACTCTAATCTTTCTTTCCCAAGGATGAGTATGGGCGGGAACACCCATGCAAAACCAAAACCTGACTCCTTAGCACTAAAATCCTAATGTAATTTATGGGGCAGTGTACACATGACCAAAGGACTTGCTGAAATGGGATGACACTTGCTTAGCCATAAAAAGAACAAACCTTTAACATACATCATGTGATCGAACCTCAAATAGGTATGGTTCTAAGGGCACAAGCTGCACCACTAACACACACCATTTGACTGAACATCAGCTGAGTAATACTTTAAAGGTACAAGCTGCTTAGAGCTCCCATTTATATGACACAAAACAGGCCCGTGGTTGCCAAGAGACGAAAGGAAAGAGGTGCCTTTGAGGGGCATGAGCTGGGCGAGAAGGGACATCGGCCAGCATCTCCACTGTGAGATTCCACTGCGAATGGGCTCCCAGGACTCCTGGTATCTGCTTAGCCTCAGAGAACTATATCCCAGAGAGTAGCTTTTACTTGTATAAATGTCAAAAGTTACTAAAGAAAGGAAGGATAAATCATAACCAGCCATGTAAGGTAAAAATAATAACCTATTTCAAGACCCAATGCTCAGAGAAAGGAAAGGCTATGTGACCACAGCAGAGGCACAAACGGGGATGCAGGGAAGAGGGGAGGAGGGGAGCTGTGCAGGAGGGCAGAGTACAAGACAAGACACAGATGCCAGCTCAGAGCTGCAGAAACAGTCAGAGCCAAGAGGGGACAGGAAGGAATGCCAGAGAATGTCCAGAGAGGAGGGTGGGGAGCACAAGACAGGCAAGAGCAAACGGAGCAGCACGATGGCGGGCTGAACCCAGCACCTCCAACTACACAAGGCAAGGTGTCACACAGGTGACAATTAAAACTGTATACCCAGCCATCCACCATCCACAATAAGTGTTCTTCAACCGGGTGAGTTGGGGGGAGATGAGCCAACAGTGGGCCATTAACTAAGACAGATGGAGCTACAGGTGTGTGGGCTCAGCGGCGGAGCATTTGCTTAGTATGAGTGAGGCCTTGGACTCTGTTCCTAGGGGAAGAGGAGGAGGGAGAAGAAATGAGGGAGACAAAGAGGGAGGCTGGAGTAGATCTATTAACACCAAATTAGACTTTGGAGATGGATAAATTCCATGAAATACACAAATTAGCATGACAGGAACAAGATGAAAGGGAAAAATTTGAATGGTTCTATATCTAAAGTAATATTGGTAATTAAAGGAAATTGTAATTGGTAATATACTGGCAATTAAAATAAATTGGGAATTTAAATCCTTCCCACAATTAAGAGCAATAAACGCCAGGCTTGAGTGGGCTCACCAGTGACACAATCCTATCCACACTTTAAGCAGAAAGTGCCATTAAACTTATATGAACTCTCTCCAAATAAATAAATAAATAAATAAATAAATAAATAAATAAATAAATAAATAAGTGAGGGGGCAGAAAGATGTCTCAGAAGTCAAGAGTGTTTATGGCTGTGGGGCTGGAGAGATGGCTCAGTGGTTAAGAACGCTGGCTCCTCTTCCAGAGGATGGATGGCAGCTCTCAACTATCTATGACTCTAAGATCTGACACCATCACACAAACATACATAAAGGCAAAACATCAATGCACATAAAATAAAAATAAATTATACATGTACATATATATATGTACACACATATATGTACATACATACTTTTTTATTTTTATTTTTTAAGGAGTGCTTATTGCTCTTTTACAACACCTGAGTCTAGTTCCCAGCACTCACGTTACTTACAGGGTCACAGCTACCTGTAACTCCAACTCCAGGGGATATAACACCTCTGACCTCCAAAGGTCATCTGCACTCAAACACACACACACACACACACACACACACACACACACACACAAGTAAATCACCAGGTGTGGTGACGCATGCCTTTAATCCCAGCATTTGGAAGGCAGAAGCAGGTAGATCTCTGAGTTCGAGGACAACTTGATCTACAAAGAGAGTTCCAGATCAGCCAGGGCTAAACAGAGAAACCCTGTCTTGAAAAATAAATAATAAAATAAATAAAGTAAACCTTAGGGGGGAAAAAAAATTGCATGCCCTAAGTCTAACACTTGGGAAGCAGAGGCAGGGGAGCTCTGTGATTTCAAGGCTAACATGGTCTACCTAAGGAATTCCAGGAGAGTTGGAGCTACAAAGTGAGATCCTGTCTCAAAAAATAAAAATTAGTAAAGAAACAAAATTAAAAAGCAATGGAGAAAAGAAGCATTCCCAGCTTCTGAGTCAGGCCAGGTGACACATGATGTAATCCCGGCTCTTTGTGAGTGCGAGGCCAGCCTGATCTACATAGTGAGTTGCAGGCCAGGCAGGGCTACGAGGCCCTGTCTCAGACAATCAAACAGACAAACAGATAAAAACACAAAGGAAACATAGATCAACAGCTTTCATGAACACATGTGAACTTTGTTCAGAAAAGTTAGCAAACTGAACCTAGAACTGTGTAGTCATTGTATCATGTTACAATAAGGCAGTTAATACCCAGAACACAAGGATGGGTCACCTCGGGAACGGCCACTAACAGAAAACAGCATGGAGATCTGTCTGAGGAAGGAGGCAAAGGGGAAGGTTTGTCCTCAAGGCCTATACTCTCACCATCTTATCCAGCCTGGAGAGCCAGAAGTGAAAAGACCCTTGAGGTTGGAAAAGAAGCAGTGAATGCTGTCCCCACACAGCAGGCAGGGTATGTGACATTCCAGGGAACCTCTGGACAGCCTGGGACTTGGAACACAAGGTGGTAGGTGCAAGACTAACATACAAGGCTGGCTTTGTTTCTGAGTATTAAGGAAAATAAAAGCATAAGCAGGGTAACTCACAAAAGCAGCGAATTAAACCATTCCTTAGGCCTGGAGCCAAACACAGGAGGACACAAGCCTCCTTGGGCTGCTGCACACACTTCTACTCACAGCTTCTGTGAACTAACATTAAACATCCATGAACTCATTCTCAACCTTCAGGGAAAGCATGGTATATCCTTAGAGTAGAATTTTAACTCCGCAAGGAAAAAAAAAATGTGAAGTATCTATCTGTCTTTGAGTACTACTAATGGCTCTTGATATCAAATGTAGGAAGCTGGTCACTAAAGGCTTGACACTGAAATGCTGTGGGTCTGAAATGCCCAGACAACACCAGTACATAGACTGGGGGGGGGGGGGTAGACTGTTACATGGAATGGTGTTTTTCTAAAGAGAACCATGTTCTAAAACTGACTGCAGTGATGGCTGCAGCACCATTGGGAACAACCCAAAACCACTGAGCGGCAATAATTTCAGGAGCCATGGCTGTGGCCCACAGGCTCTGCCTCAGCAAAACTGCTATGTGCATGAATGACGGGTGACCAGAAGCCATGGGGAGGAGCAACAGAATGCAGGAGGCGTGGGGACCAGGGGGCCATGTTACATAGGCCTTCCTAGAGCTGAGCCCTACAGACACCAATAAAGGCTAGGATAGTAACGGTTTCAAACAGGAAAACACAAAGGGTTTTACAGCCTTATGGAGAATTTATTTAAAACTATGGTTATTCAGCCAGCAGGGAATTTGGCTTCAGAACAGGTCCTCTCAAAGGTGTGAATTCGGTACAGTTCCAAACATCCCATATGGAAAAAAACAAACTCTCTGCTTACCTTATATCCCACACAAAAGGGAACCAGGGACCTGAATGTGAAGAGTAAATACATACAAGCTCTGGGTCAGGAAGATAAAAACTTAGCAAGCAAGACTCAGGCTTGAAATCCTAGCGTGTGAGAGGCAGAAGCAAGACTGCGACAAATCCAAGGCCAACCTTGGATACACTGAGAGACCGTCTCAAAAAATCAAATCAAATCTGAGGTGCCTTGTGGTGTATATCGTTAGTCCTAGGACCCAGGAGGCAGAGGCAGGCAGATCTCTGTGAGTTCAAAGCCAGCCTCATTTTCATGGGTTCCAAGTTAGCCAGAGATGTATAATGAGACCTAGTCTCAAAATAAATAAATAAATAATAAATAAATAAATAAAATCTTTAGTTAACCATAAATATAAACTGGTCTTGTTGGACATAGCTCATGCTTTGAGTACCAGCACTCAGGGAGCAGAGGCAGGCAGAACTCTAAATTTGAGGCCAGTTTGGTCTCAAAAAAGTAAGTAAACATGGGTCTCCAACAAAACTTTATACTCCTGTCTTTGCAATACACATCATAATAAAGATACACTGGGCTACAGAAAACATTTTCATACATATATATTTGACAGAGAACTTGTTCACAAATTAGAGCACCCTTTTTTATTTATGATTGTGAGCCTAGCCTTTAATGGCTGAGCTATCCCTCCAGCCCAAAACACCCTTTTTTAAAAATGGACAAGGGGCTGGAGAAATGGCTCTGTGGTTAAGGGCACTGGCTGCTCTCAAAGAAGACCTGGGTTCAACTCCCAGCACCCACATGGTAGCTCACAACCATCCTTAACTTCACTTCCAGGGCCTCCAACACCCCCTTCTGACTTCTGTGGATACCAGGCATGCACTGGTATACAAACATACTCTCAAGCAAAGCACTCATACACGCAAGATAAATCTAAAAGTTAAAAAAAGAGGCAGAAAAAGCAATGATGACACAAAACAAAAACTGACACCATATTATTGAGAGCCCAGCATAGCGCAGACCCCCCCCCCCACATGCAAAACAACAACTTACCAAGAAAACCAAGAGTATACCACCCAGGGACACCTGCAGAGGGACTGAGATTCCAGGGGACAGCGCTGTGCTCCAGGGAAACAGTGGTACCACCATTGAATTCAAATCATGTGTTACCATAGGTAACATGCCTCAAAACTGGCTTAATGGGCTTATAGGTGTGTGTGTGTGTGTGTGTGTGTGTGTGTGTGTGTGTGTGTGTGTGTGTACAGGACTCAAACCCCATTTCAGGACAATCACAGCTGCCTGTAACTCGAGCTCCATGGTGACTGGATGCCTCTGGCCTCTTTATGTTCATACACACACAGAGAGGCACACAGATACACATAATTTAAAAAAAAAAATAAAGCTTGAAAGGAAATAATAAAAACTGGTTTAGGTGGTAGACATGGTAGTTTATATCTATAATCCCAATACTTGGGAGACTGAGGAAGGAGGCATAGGCCAGCCAGGGTTATATAGTGAGGCCCTGTCTCAACAAAACCAAACAACTGCCTAAAGTGGAAATCTCTGGATTCAAGGATTTAAGCAAGGAAGCTGTGGGGAAGATCTCTGCCAAGGCCAGGGCTAGGACAACCCAGGAGGCCACCGCAGAATGTGTCCAAAGACCCTCAGAGCAGCCATCTTGTTGGGACAGTCATGTGGACCGGCACAGCCTTCACTTAACCCCAACTGCAAGGTATTACCCTTTAAATGGGAAGGAGATCCCCTTGCAGCAGTCAGCAGGACCCCTACCTATGTTGACTTTTCTTCTTAGGCTCTATCTACCCTGTCCAAACCAGGTATAAAAGCACCCCTGTTGGGTCTCTGTGGGCCAAGCTGGACTGCATGTCCTTGCCCAGGCCAAGTGTGATCAGTGGGGGCATCTGCAGACTTGGCACCCTAATCCAGCCCCTCTCCCTTCTCTTGGGGAGCTGCGGCACCATGCCAGCTGGCCATGCAAGAGAGTCTTTCAGTAAACTGTATCATGCTAGGAAAACTGGGAGGCTGTAAGCAAGACTACCCAGAGCCCTCCTTATCACTTGGGCTCTGTGCAGGCCTGGGCAGAACAGCCAGCTCAGGTATGGGATTGTTGAAGTCCCAAATGACCACACGGGTCTCACTGTGTTCTACATGCTACTGTTCCCCTTTCAAACCAAGCATCACCTTGTGGGTCTCTTTTGGTGGGCAGAATCAGGATAATCATGCCTCTATATGCTAGGACAACTCCCAAATGGTATCCATCGTGTCAAGGAGTAGGGATAGTGGAGACAGTGAGTGAGGGCTCTGTGAGTGGCCCCAACTTCCTCTAAATTTAGGCAGCCCTCACATGGTGGCCCACAGAGCTGGACAACAATTCCCCTGTCTCAAAGAACAGTCAGGAGAATGGGCAGGACCCAGTAGTGGGTGCCCTCAGAGGGAAGATGGCATAAACACCAGGCTTAGACTTCTAGAAAGCAGCAGCTGACAGCAACAACTAAGCATTTTCCAGGGCAGAGAGGAGCTGGCCTTGCCATCAATGCCTACTGAAGGGTTGGGGGAAGGCAGAGCATGGGAAGATCGGTAGCCTGGGTCAGGGTTTCCCATGGGACAGGACAAGGAGGCCTGCTAGTCCTGGTCACTGCCATGCTCTCTTACCTACTCACCCTCATCCTGCCTGTCATGAGAACCTCCTTAAGTTGACATGACCTTGACCCCAACCACAGCTCAGTAACTACTCATGGTCCCCAGAAAGTGGAGCAGCAGCCAGTCTGTCTGCCACTAAGGGAGTTGAGGGGGTCAGATTTGCCCCCTGAAAGCTAAGAACAGAAGGCCTTGGGAATAGAATCTGACTGAGCACAACCAGGGCCCTTGGTCTCCCCAGGCCAGATCCCACACCGCCCTACTGGGCCTGCAGATGTGACTAAGGCAGCTTCTCATAGGCTATTTGTGTGTAGACAACAGGACCCAGCCGGAGCCCTGAGAGCTCAGATAAGCTTCCTGTGCCAGGGAAGGGTAGGGTCGGGGGAGGGAGGAGAAGGGAAGTGGCTTGGGCTGTGGCTCTGTGTGTATCCTTCACTATGTGGGATGCAGGACTGGGTGCATCTACTCCTGCTCTTGAAGTACTGGCCACTGACACACTGGGGGCAGACAACTGACGATCTCTCTCGCCAGGGGAGCAGAGGCTCCAGAGTATACAAATGTGTGTGCTTCACTCCTAGAGAGGGCTTATGAGCAGCCCAAGCAGAGTGACACTGGACATCCACCTGTTCTCTCTTGCTCTCCCCCTATGCCAGCATGTTATATCACAAGCGTCCATTGCCAGCACAGCAGGGCCGGGAGCAAGCTCCCCTGCCCGCCACCCTGCTACAGAAGTCCTGGGCACTAGAAGGGCTACCCTGTGTAGGCTGAGATAAGTGGGGTAGGCAGGAAGAAGAGGAGGGTATCCTGCTGAGTAAACTGAGACAGCCAAGCCTCAGAGGGTAGAGCTCTGTCCTACCACAGAGCTTCTCAGTGACCTTACTTCTTTCTAACAAGCAATGCCCGACAACTAAGATCAGAATAGGAGTCAAAGGGAGGGGACAAAAATGGCTCAATGGCACAGCAGGGCTGGGTTACAAGGGTGCCGCATTATTTAGGGAGGAGGTTAAGACAGGGTCTAATGTGTCCCAGGCTGGCCTCAAACTCCCTGTGTACCCGATAACCTTGAAGTTCTGAATGTCCTGCCTCCACCTCCTGGTGCTAGAATTACAGGGTGGATCATTATGCCTGATTTTAGAGGGTGCTGTTTTGTGCAGCACAGCAAGGCACACTGAGAACAGCTGCTAAAGAACAAGGTAGCAAGCAAAGGGATCCAAACAGCCATTACAGTACAGGGCACCCAGTGGACAGCAGACTGCAGGTCCCTGAGTGGCACTGGCCAGCCCCTTACTTGGGGAACTGAAGCCAAAAAGACTCTTTGTAGGAACACCTGAGAAGAGTCTGGAGTCTAGCAGCTCAGACTAGCATGTTGCCTAAGCAAGGAACAATGGATGACCAGCCCCAGGTGGTGGACATGAGGCTATTCCCAGACAAAGCCAGACCCAGGGAACCTGCAGCTCCATGGTCAGGGCCAGGTCTTCCCTACCTGCTCATCCCATGGCTCCTTTCCCAGGGTAGCAACGTCACCACAATAACCTAGATTTTAACCAAGAAATTGCACACCCCCTTCTCTGCCCCACTTACAGGCCTGCTGAAGAGAAAGACACAAGGAAACCTAGACTGTGCACAGGGGCCAACAGAGCAGGGCCAGCCCCACAGCCTGTCTGTCTTCTAATACACCCATCACCACAAATATGTCAGGCAGGATTCTCTCCTAATTCCCAAGGCCCCACAGAACAGCCTTGGTGAGATCCTTGTCCCATAGCCACTAAAACTGGGGACTACCTATAAACCAAGAGTGCTGAAGTGTTCACCTGGCCTGGCCAAGGGTGGCTGAGCGCTGGCAAGCCTCTTGTCCCCACCCTACACATGTCAGCTCTGCAAAACCTTCCAAGGCCACTGTCCAACTGGCTCCACAGAAAACCTGTTGAAGTAACTGGGCTGTTCCTGTGCAAGCAAGGTTAAGGAGTCTGACTGGCCAAGCATCAAAGAGCAGGTTCAACACTCGGGATACTGAATATACTTTGTTCTGTTCCCACTATCACAACAAGCCACAGCCAAAGTAAACCTGGAGAGGCAGGGGCTGTGCAAGAATGGTCCTGAGAGATCAGTAGGGATCGGATCCTTTACTGGCTCTGCGGAGTTCAGTGAGCATCCTCTGCCCTAGGCCCACATGGATTCTGCCCTGACCCCATGGCAGAGTTGTGTCAGCCATCAATACGATGTGGAAAGGAGCCTAGTCACAGCCCCTACACTACAAAAACCTCTAAGCCTTGAAGTCCGGGGAACAAAGGGTCTTCGGTCCTTCCCTGACCTCCTAACCAGTGGTCAGAAGGGGTGGTAGACCCTATACACCAGTAGATTCCCTGCACACTGGTGGATTCCATGGAGTGGGCCTGCCTACCCTCACCAATTCAGTGGTTAGCATGTATCTTGCTATCAGGAGAAAACCAGCTACAGTCTTCCCCATGAAAAGGAAACAGAAGCTATCTACACAGACCCAGGAGGGCCAGAGCCCCATTCTGAAGTACTTATACAACACTGCAAGATTCATTAAATCCTAAGGAGACTCCTAGGCCAGAGACCTTCAGCTCCATCATTTGTTTAGTGTCAGGCAGAAACTCATTGCAGACTATGCTACAACTCTGGCAGACTAGTGCCCATCACCTCATGCAGAGTCTGAGCTCCTGCCCAACTCTTCTAGCCCACACACCTTGCCTGAAGCATGGTGACCTTCTATACCAGGCTGAAATCATACAGGTCCACTATGCAACATGCCCTCTGTAGGCTGTTTGTAAGGATGGCATAGTGCCAGGCCTTGCCATGTGTTGTTACCTGCATAGTTTCCTGTGGCCTTAATGTACATCTGGCCGTACTGCTCCTCCACCATGGTATCATAGGCTTCGTCGTCCTCCTCATCCTCCTCATTGTGGTAGGAGGTTGGGCTGTCAGTGGTGGGCAGGCTGCTGGCCCCAGGACTGGTCCGCTCCCCCTGGGGATAGGGTACCTGCTGGATGCTAGGGATCAGAGTGGCCAGGCTCGGCACACCATAGTAGGAGACTCGAGGCAGCTTCAGAGGGGCTGTGCCAGGTGTCCCTGCAGCACCTGTAGCTACTGCCACACCATCTCGAGGGCCTGTCTCCAGTGGGCGCTTAGAAGCCAGGCCTGGGCCAGTGGCAGGTGGCATCTCCATGGCTTCATGCTTTACACGGGTCAGAAGTGGGATGGGCACAGAAGGGGATGCGACATAGGCAGCAGTGGCCGGTTGCAGCTGGTTGCAGGGACTCTGGGGCTCTGAGCTGGCATCTTCAATCATGGCGGTCTGCGAGTCACAGTGGGGTGAGCTCACCTTGAACATGAGGTCTGTGCCCCGCTCTACAATGTGCTGGATCTGCAGGAAGCCTGCCGTGTACATGACCACAAGCTGCTCACTGGCCGCCATGGTGAGCTTGCCTGTGTAGCAGAAGGACAGAATCTGCTGGAAGCAGGCAGGCGGCACAGTGCCTGGCAGCTCGAATGCACTCTTGCTATTACCACTGAAGAGGTCTCGGAAATAGAGGCTGCTGGCGGCCAGGACTGCACGGTGGGCCTTGAAGGCCTGGCCCTTGACCACAATGGACACATCACAGTAGAGGCCCAGGAGGCGCTGCTCATTCAGACAGCCAAGCACTGTGTTCCCAAAGTTGGGGATCTCGATGTGCAGCATCTGAGACATGGCGGGTGTCGTGGTGGGTGGGCTTCAGACTCAATGTGGGACAGACTGGATGAGGCACATCTGTGGAGGGGACATTGTGGTCAATTAACTGCCAGATGCCCCCACCCCATCTAGAAACTGCTCCCAGCCTCTGACAAGGCAAAGGACAGTGCCCTGCTTAGGCACTCCCCTTAGCTAGAAGCCTCCTCCCCTCCCACCACCACCAGGGGCTTTAGGGGTGGAATGTTCAGAATCCAGATCCTGGCTTGGAAGCAGGACAGAGTGATCCCGAGCCCCTACAGTCAAGAAGCCCTCTGTCACCTACCCCATCCATGACACCCATGGACTGCTCCCAACAATTCTGAGGGTAGGGTTTCGTTCTCCCATCTCTGCAGAGGACACAGTTCAGAAGCCTGAAGCCTCCAGAGAACAAGAAAGGAGTGAACTAGACGGACAAGTCACCCACTGGTTAGGATGGGAGGGGTAAGAACAGAGCCCAAGAGCGATCTCAGGGACTCTTCTCTAGAGGGGAAAAAGTTCCCTGAGCCAAGAAGCCCCTCACTGTGCAGCCTACCCTGGGAAGGACGTCCCAGAGCAGGAAGGGCTTTAGTTTCAGGTTTGTTTTTTTCTTTGCCGGCTGAGCAGCCTGCGGAGGGCACTCTGAGGAACTGCAGAGCAACTGTCCCCCTCCCATATCCCTTGCTCAGCTTCAAGCTTCCTCTGACGGACAAGGAGGGATGAAGAGCATTAGGAAGGTAGACTAAGGCCGGGAGAACTCTGTGGACTCCTTCCTCCACTCCTCCCTTGGGGACAGACCTCTATCTGCCGTTTGGGAGGGCTATGGATGCACTCTGTGCTTCCTGGCAGCTCCCAGCTCCCCAAACCCGGACCCAGGTCCTGAGCGCCCTCAGGGATGCAAAAGGAGTTAGAGCTTGTCGCAGAGCAGCCTCGAGCCTGTGCGCACTCCCTCCGCCCCACTTCTAAAACTGGCCAATCCCTGCTGGCTTGGTCCCAGCCCAGGTAACTAGAAGGGTCTCAGGACTAAACCCGCCAGGGGGCAGGGGTGGGGGCAGGCCACCACTGTTTATCAGCACAGGACTCTGCCAATGGCGGGTGGGGGTGGCCGGAGAAGGCGCAGGCCCTGGCCCAACTCTGCAGAGCCGCACAAAGGGCCGCTGTGTCCCGCGGAGGAAAGTGCGGGGCGGCCGCAGAGGCGCCGGGTGGCTGGAGAGGAGGGCGGAGCCACCCTGCGCCAGGAGTTGGGCAGGTGGGCGCAGCTCTGGGGCGTCCCGCAGTGCCCCCGCTGCAGAGAAGTTGCTGGGCTGGCCGGCAGGCACCAGCCGAAGAGGAAAGACCTACCTTTAGCGGCTGTGGCCGGCGGCAGACACTGCCCGCTCAGCCTGGCAGCAGGCTCCCGCACGCCGGCCCGCCAGCTGCTCGGGGAATGCAGCAAGGAACCCTGAGGTGGGGAGGGTGTGAGGAGCCCTGCAGGAGGGGTGGGGGTGGCAGTGAGCTGGGCGCTGGGCTCGCGGCCGCAGCTCAGCTGCACCCAGGCCGGCTCTCCCGGGCAGCGCGCAGCATCTCAATGAAGCAGCCGGATGCAGACGAACATCCAGGCAGCTCTTGGGAATGAATAGCCGCCTTTGATTTGGGAGCTGAAGTAAATGCCAGCTCCCAGCCCCAGCTTTAAAAACAGTGGCGCGTTGGTGCCAGAGGAATGCACGGCTCCGGGTGTTGGTGCAAGACAGACTTTTGATGACTCACTGCAATGCAAACAAAGATGGCAGAAATACTGTACTGTACGTGGAGAAATGCTTCGTGGTGCCACGGCAACTGAGACAGCTTGGAAATTTATAGTGCAGTTTTGCATATGAATTACCCAGTAAACTGCCTCTCTGCCATCCTGTACAGACCCAGTGTCAAAGCATTTAAACTATTCCAAACAGTCTGCAGAGCTGGCAGAGCATCTAGCTTAACTCTTCCTGGGTAGCAAGAGGCTGGGCAGGAGGCAGGGCAGGGGGCCTAGGGAGCAAGGAAAGATGGCAGCACCAGGGTAGGGAAGGGGTTCAGGCACATCCAAGAGAGGGGGGAACAGGAAAGAGGATGCCAGAGGGATCCTAAAGAGGCACAGACCAGGAAAGGAAAGGACCCCTACTTCTCCTCAGGGCGTCAGAGCCATGTACCTGGGTTCCCTGATGGGCCACAAGTAGGTCCAGAACCCTGCCCCCATGCCACCCCATCTTCTTATCCCTGACTGGTTCTTTAAGAAAGGAGCAACTCTGAGGACAGGAAGACCCCTACAGAGGTGAAAGGTACCTGCTTTTTGGTCACTTCTTGGAGACCAGCTGTGCAGCCTGTCTACAGTGTCTCCCATGCCCTTTGGGAGATCTTTTTTTGGGAAGGAGCAGGCATGTTCTGCTTGTGCAAACCTTCCAGGTTTAAACCATTTCCTTATTTGTAAGGGCCTCAGGGAGAGCTGTTTGTTAGACAGCCTACCTCAGTTTCCCTCACCTGTCCCTAACTGTGCTCCCAGAAATATATATATTCTATTTGCACGGCTGGACAGGGTCAGGGCTGGCAATGGTGATGTCTACCGAGCAGCAGTACTATCAAGGTGACACAGGCTGGAAGGAAGTGGTGGCATTAATGGTCCCTCATTCCCAGTGTACCCTCCAAGGCACCAAGAGAACAAAAAAAGAGCCATCTGGCGCCTCCCTATTTACACACTGTGGGCTCCAGACAAAAAGTGGCTGAACAGGGATGGGAGGAAATCCAGGTGTGGAAGCTGCCAGCAAGCCTAGCTTGCAAAGCCCTCCAAGCCTTTGTCCTAAAGGAGGTAATGAAGACCCTCAGGGTGGCCCTGAGGCTTACTGGGACTTGGCTACAAACTAGTGCTCCATCCTGCTGAAGGGCTGTTCTCCAGAAGCCAGAAGACCCAGGCCTTTGCAGGGCACCTCTGGACTGGACCCTACCTAGAACAAACCCTCCATTTTCCTACCTGGTGGCTGCTTTCTTCCAGAAATCTAACAATTAGGCCTCACAAGCCCATCTTGGGCAGGACTAGGTGTGCTCAAGACTGTATGGGCCACTGACTGACTGCTGGGTCTGGCTAGAGTGGGACTGTGCCACTCTGAGACACACAGCATGTAAGAGACAAAAAGGCTCCATTCCCAGATCTACAGCGCCCTTCACAAGCAACCCCAACAAACCAGAGGATCTCCTGAAGCCTGGCCAGGGGGACAGAAGCCAGCAAAGCTGCAGTATGACCCAGCTCCTGTAGGGTCCCAATACCTGGGGCTAAGCTGATGAGTAACCAGGTAAGAAGAATCAGAGGGCAGAGAAAGGTCCTGCGACCAGCACCTTCTAACAGTGGGCCCTGGCTTGTGGGCCAAGTTGAAATTCTATGTCATACTAGCATCAGCCATTGCCTATGACCTGCAGTCTCAGGTATCAGTTGTGTACTGGGGGGAGGGGGCAGGGTAGACCCTAGGAAAGTTACTGAGCATAGAACCAACAGGATCTATAAAGCCCACAAGCTTGGGTCTGCTAGTGCGTACATTGATGATGTCTACTAGGTATTTGTGTCCATACCTCAGGGGCTGGTGCCCAGGATCTGAGCCAGCCAGTTCAGCTCATGCAGAAAGGGGGCCATTATTCTCCCAGAAGGTGATGAGGCTGACTTGGTCCCCAGGGACTGGGGACAACTGGCTCATTTGCTACCTTGTCCTCAGGCCACCTGTGCTGGCAAGGGTGATGCCTGCACCCAGCCTGCGAGAGCCGGACGGGAGCTGGTTTTAGGTTGCTTTCTTAGAAGCCTTGGCTGGGGCAAAAACAAAGCTGAACTTTAGGAGAAAAGAATCAAATAAAGGCTTGGCTTACACTCCAGAACCATGAAAGTAAGACTAGCCAGGGCTGACCCTGGGGCTGCAGCTGGGGGATGAGGGAGCCTTGCACCTAAGTGGGCCAAAGGGCAGCCGTGGGAAGAACAGAGCCTGACTCCAGCAAGGCCTGCTCACAGCTCTCTGCACTAACTAACCCTCCATAGCAGTGTCCAGATGTGCTCTGCAACTTCCCAGTTCTGTAACCCAATTTCTCTGTTTCTCTCCTTGCCCAGCAGGGCTCCTCTTTACGGTGAGCTCTGCTATATTCATTTTCTTATGGAAATTTCTAGAGTCAAGTAGTAAATTGGCAGTCTCTGCCTTTGCTTACCCCATCCATCCTCACAGCATCTGCCCTGAAAAATGGTCTCTTCATAACAGCCTTCTGGATGGACCTGACTTTAGGAGGCCCATGAAAACATCCCAAAGCCAAGTACAATCCCTACTGCTATTCTTATCTTTGGTACCCTTGCCCCACATAGCAGAGGTTCTTGGGAGTTCCCAGACATCTCCAGAGTAGGAGATGGGTAAGGCTAGAGTCCTAACAGTCCCTTGAAAACACCAAAGCCAAAAGGTAGATGTGGAAAGCACACTGATGAGGCGGGTATTAGAATGGAGGTGAAGGTTCTAAAGCTGCATCCAGATACACCTGTACATGGGGGCCAGGCAGTGTCACAGCAGAGTTCAGCACCCAAGCAGAAGGGGTTCACTTCCCAGGAAGGATTCAAATGAGAACACAGATTTCAGCCACACGGCACTCCAGGTATACCCGGGTCTTAGAACCACACCTCTGGGAAGCAAAGGCACAAAACCACTTCAAAATTGGACAGGGCAAGCTCACCAATAAGCAGAAACCAACCTTCCCATCATCCCCAAGCCAGTCTCAACTCCAGGGCCTGTGGGTCCTGTCTGGAATCTGGCAGAGATGCCTCTATCCCACCAACAACTCTAGGAACTTGCTAAACAGTGGCACAGCATTGGGAAAGATGGTGCTTCGTATCTGCATGATGACTACCAGCAAGGAAAGGAAGGAGAGAGAAATTAAATTATTTTGCAGGATTTAATTCTGTCAATTTAATAAGAAGTTCTGGACCTCAACATACATACATGTACCACCACACAGTTGCCAAGGAAGGAAGAAGGCACTGCAAGGGAGCCCCGCCCCAGGCAGACTCACCATCCCCAGTCAGGCCAGAAGCACCAGGAGGTTTGTACAAGGCATCAACCCTAGGAGGGACTGCAGACAGAGGCTGACAGAAGACACATAGGCAGGAGCATGTGGGGTTCCAGGAACACAGCCTGGCATGAGCTCAGTAAAGACAGCAAAGAAAACCCTTTCTGTCACAGTGTAGGCTAGGGGAGAGGGTCTGCTTCCTTCCCAACAGCTGACTAGGCATGCCACCACCAGGGGACAGTGGGGGTGGGCACCACAGCCCTGGGTTAACCCTCCCAGGGTCCTGGCTACTGGCTTGGGAGTGCTTAGGTTTCCAAGAGCTGGGTGAGGCACCAGGTTGGCCCTGAGGTTTGCATTAAACTTTTAAAATGCCATCAGGCGGAGCTGGGTTGCCCAGGCCTTGCTGCTAATGGAATCTTCAGTATCTCACACAAGGCAAGTAGAAGCAGTGGTTTCAGAACGTGGTCTTGGCTGACAATGCCCCTTTCCACAGTGTTCATGTTAACTATATATGCTGCTTGCCTGCCCATCTGAACCACTCTAGATAGGACAAATAAGACTGGGATATCACACACCTGGGAGCTGCAGGCCCAGAGCCTGAGTCCTGAACACCTGATTATCAAATTCCATGACTTCTTACTTTTGACATCCAGGGTCATGGGAGTCTTCGTTCAACAAATGACAAGAGCAAGAAGGTGAGGTCTGGCCCTGGTCAACTGACTGGATCTTGGGTACCAAAGCTAGCACTGCCCAGGGTTCTGCCACAAGAAGAGAATATATGTCAGCCCCCATACTTGGAGAAAGAGAAGAGGCACAGGGACATCCCCAGCTCTAGGCCACAGAAGAGGCAGTTCCCCAACATGACAGGTCCCTTTAGAGAAAGGGGGAGGAACCACATAAGACCCTGCAGATGAGGCTCTTTCCTTCAACAAGCCATGAGCATCCTCCACCCGACCACAGGCTTGGTCTAGCATCAGCCATAAAAGCCTGTTTTAATTGAACAACCCAATGTTTGCTTGGAAGCTTTTTTCTTTTCTCCACCCCCCAGAATGAAAAAGGAGGCAAGTTAATTTAAAAGTTGTCTTGTCAATCTTTTCCCCCATGCTGTTCTTTGCCGGTCCCCACACAGAGAGGACAAAACCAAAATGTGTGTGTGTGTGTGTGTGTGTGTGTGGTGTGACCAGAGCTATGACTACCCAGCATAAATTGTCCACAGGTTGTGCTTCTCTTCCTCATGATGGTCAGCCTTGTATCTGACAGCACTGGGCCTCGAGGGATTAGTATAGCCCAGTGGAACCTTATGTCCACAGGGACAGCACAAGCAGGTGACATCCACAGCTCACCTAGTAGCTCACCTAGTAACCACCTGCCCCATTAGACTGTGGCCTTCTTTATTGAGGGGTGGGGGTGGGTATTGAGACAGAATTTCTCTGTAAAACAGTCCTGTCTGTCCTGGAACTCACTCTGTAGACGAGACTGGCCTCGAACTCAGAGATATCCTCCTGCCTCTGCTTCCTGAGTGCTGGGATTTAAAGCAGGCACTACTGACAACAGGCTAATCTCCTTATAAGCCAGCATTTCACAGACTGTACATCTCAACCCCTTTGGGGTCCCACAGCAGATTATCCTGCATATCAGATATTTATAGTATGATTTATAACAGTAGCAGAATTACGGATATGAAGTAGCCATGAAATAATTATATGGCTGGGGTCACTACAACCTGAGGAACTGTATTAAAGTAAAGGGTCATGGCTTTAGGGAAGATTGAGAACACTGCTCTAAGCACTGGGGCTTTTACGTGACAGAGGCTGGGGCAAACAAAACACTGCATGTCCTGTGAAGTAGGTAAATCACTCAGAGATGGGGGTGCAGTGCAACAGGAATGCCCCCACACAAGCCTCACACCCTCCCTGTTGTATCTGACCCCTGGCTTCCCAGGTCTTCAGACCAAATGCAAAACTCTCATGAGCCACAGGCTGATTCCAGGTTTCCAAAGAGTGAAGCAGTGTTTTGAGAAGCACCGACAATCTTCCCTACTCGTATTTGTAATTTAAATAACGTAAGCTTGAAGAGTGTCTCCCTTGGGCATAGCTTAATAACTTAAAAAGCCAGTGCCAGCTCGGCACGCACCTGCCCTCTCGGCCCTGCCTGAGAAGCAGACTCCCTGCTCCTGGCCCACCAGGGGCACTCCACAGCCGACAGCAGGGGCAGCTCTCACTGCTCACCCCTTTCACCTGTGGGCCTGCCCACAGTAGCCTGTGACCTTGACCCTCCCCACCAGGGCACCAGGGGAGGGTCACCTGGCTCTCAGGAGCTGTGAGGGAGCTGGGCAGGGAGTGGCATAGATGCATGCTGGGCTGTGGGTCACCCAATCAGTACAGACAGCCACTTCCCAGCACACCCCATTTTTAATATTCATAGCTCTCCTCATCTGCATATCATGCCATAAATAGTCAGAGGCGAGGTAAGACACAAAGATCCCCTGCATTTCTAATTATGCTTAAAAAGCTAATGTAAATCAGAGACACACAGAAGCATTAAATCAGCTGGGAGGACACAGTCTAGGAGTCCCCCACCTCCATGCCCAAGGTAGCTGCTAGTAACAGAGGCCCAAAGGATCCAGTCAACCAACCTCACCTGGGTGTGTCCCCAAAATAGGACCACAGGCATCCTTCCATTTCCTCCCCTATCTGGCCCAACACAACAGCTGTCCAGCCTCCACTTCTCACTGAAAGCAGCAGACACTGGGCAGAAGAAATGCTCTTGAGGGCTGCTGTTGGCCCTGAATACCACATGTAACTGGCTAGACACACCTATCAGAGCTTCCGACAGCCCTGTGTGGGAGCTGATTTCTGGGGAGAAACAGAAATTTGACAAGAGTGCTAGGCAGAGTACTAAGCCAATGAAGAGTCCCAGGGCTTGAACCCATCCCCACCCCAAATGACAGCACTCTCCCTTGAAGGTTCCAGCCCTGCACAGGAAGATGAGGTACAACTCCCCTACCTTAAGGGAGAAGAGCATGAAGACCTACAGGAGAGAAAGTTCTGGGCCAGAGGTAGGGGGGCCAATGAGCATGGGCCAACCTGGGAACCCATACTACTGCATGGGGCACTAACCTGAGGGTGGCATTTAAACGGATGACAAAATTCTAAGAACAGTGGTATTGTTGGGACCCTGTCAAGGGTACCCCGATGTGCCAAGACTCAGACAAAGGACAGTTCGCAGTGCTTAGCCATTTCCAGGATGATCAGACTGGACCAGGGCCCCAGACAAGGGTAACTCCCTGTGCTGAGAACAGAAGACAAGCTCAGGGCACTTCTGGCCACCAGGTTAGAGCAACACAAGGCAGGGGCTGGATGAAGGGCAACAACCACTCTTAGCCAGGCCTGTCTCAGCAGGACATGCCAAGTCTGTGCCACAGAGAACCAAGGAACATGGGCCGTTCAAAAGCTTTGTATCTTGACAAAACTAAGAAGAACAGAGAGGAGTGGCCTGCAGATATCAGGCTTGAGAGCCAGACTCAAGTGCCCCCTGACCTTATTTGTCATTTGGGTGTAGCTCAGAGATGCTAGTGCAGAGGTTTGCTGGAACCTGGTAGACATTGAGTAAGATACATCTCAGGTCTCTCAGCAAAGTACCAGGGGTCAGTCAGCAGTCCCAGCTACCAACCCAATCAGACAGAACTGATTCTTTCTCCCCACCACACACACACACACACACACACACACACACACACACACACACACACACACACTTCACAATTCCCCCCTGACTGAAGGCCCCCAGTCAAGACTCAACCTGACCTCCTAACCAGGAATGGGATGCTGCACCCTTCCCCTCTAGGAGTGTACTGGGGAAGACCAACTTGGAGGGCCTGCTGGAGGCACAGACCCAAAAGACACCAGGGTTACCCTGCTCACTGTTGGTAAAATGACTGCCGCCCGCATCTGCCCTGGCAGTAGGCCCAGAACTATTTTTAAGCCCATTTACTAGAAATCCCACAAATTAAAGGAAATATGGATAATGCAGCAGGAATCCTGGGGGGCAAATTAAGGCTGCACAGAGCTGTGTTCATGTTCCACAACGGAGTCTTAACTGGGAAACCTGTCTGCTGTACTCATGCATAGCACCCATTGAGTCCCATAGGAGGGCTTGGGGACTTACACTGGCCTCAGGGACTACACAGAAAACATCCAAGTGCCCAGGCTGCTGCCATACACCAGGCCATAAAAGGTAATCGCTGACATGAAAAACCTAAGTGCCCAGCTCACAGGAGTTCTCAGACAGGGAATTCCAACAGCAAACAGCAGCAGTCACTTTTTCCAGAAGTGAGGTGTCTCTCTTGGCTCTAAGAGGCTCAGGCCCCAAGACTCCCCACCTGTCCACCCCTGTTGATGAGGTTCAGGAACCCCCATAGTCACATCCTACTCCAGTAAACAGCAAAAGCCTTTGGGAAGGAAGGCTGTAGATGATGCTCTCATTGGCCACTCCTTGTGGCTCTCAAAAGCTGGAGGATCAAGCTGTTACTTCCAGACTTTACAGAAAGTGGAGTCCAGAAAGTAGGTGGGAGATAATACCAGGAATGGCCCAGGCTACCAGGACAAACATCTACTGGGTTGTGAAAAGACCTGGAGTATGTTGCCCCAAGCTATGTGTGGTGGTGTGTGCCTTTAATCCCAGCATTCATGAGGCAGAAGCAGGTGGATCTCTGTGAGTTCCAGGATAGCCTAGTCTACACAGTGAGTTCCAGGACAGCCTGGGTTATGTACCAAACAAATAAAAACAAGAATTAGACCCAAATCTGACAGGCTTCAGAGGCAGTCACCAAGGCTGGATACCTGAGAGGGACCCTGTTCTGCCACCAGATGTCCAGCACTACCAGGTCTAAAAGGTGCAAATTAGGGCAAGACATAAAGGACAACATGGGGAGCTGAAGGGATGGCTCAGTGGTTAAGAGCACTGGCTGCTCTTCCAGAGGACCTAGATTCAGTTCCAAGCACCTACATGGAAGCTCACAACAGTAACTCCAGTCCTAGGGAATCTAGGACTGGATAGACCATAGACCATACCTGCAGGCAAAATACCAACGCACATGAAATAAAGATAAATCTTAAGAAAGAGAGAGGGAGGGAGGAAGGAGGGAGGGAGAGGAGGGAAGAAAGGAAGGAAGGACACCACAGGCATTGTACTGTCACTGACACAAGAGGTAGGCTAGCCAGCCCTTCTCCTCCCTGCAGCCATAAGGCAGCTTGAGGCAGAGTGGCAAACACACTGTCCTAGGCCGGAGAAGGGGAGGAAGGGACATGTCTGGGCAGGTGGGTGTTGATCACAGGAGGCCACACCACACCTGCATCCTGGGTCTGGCAGTCTCCTCTGATGATGAGTCTGCTGGGTTTACAAGCAAAGAATGCAGCAATGGAACCTGAACCATGTAACATCAACCCAGGTGTTAACAGACTAAGAAAAACTATCAAAAACTTTGCGACTGACCAGGCCCTACACTCTCATAATCTCAGATCAGCAAGAGGGACAAGCAAGATTATCAGTTCAAAACAAACCTAGGTTACTTAATGAGACCCTGTCACAAAACAAAACCCTAGGGACAAAAGTGAGTCGAGCCATCCAGGGATGAGCCTTGTCCAGGGAAAGTCTCTCTGGCTTGCTGTGTATCTGCACAGCCACCTACCCCGCCCCCACAGAGCCCCAAAGCCCACTGCTGAACCTGCAGCTATCTCAGACCCTAAATTAAAAAGCATGACTTTCCCCTTCCTAGCTCCTTCCTTCGGGCAGCTGCCAAGGGTATAGCTTACCTGCCTCTGTTGGTTTTCTCTCAAATAAAATTGTCCTCAAGCTTCCTTTTTTAGAGCATTTTAATTTTTAGTTTTTGTTTTTAGAGACAGGGTTTCTCTGAACAGCCATGGCTGTCCTGGAACTCATTCTGTAGACCAGGCTGGCCTCTAATTCAGAGATCTGCCTGCCTCTGCCTCCTGGATGCTGTGATTAGAAGTATATGCCAGCTTTTAAAATTCTTTTACTATCAAGATTAAGAATTTCAAAAAGGAGCCAGATGTGATATCACACACCTTTAATCCTAGCACTGGGAAGCAGAGGCAGGTGGGGGTCAGAATTCAAGGTCATCCTCAGCTACAAGTGGCCAGTATGGGCTGCAGGAGACTGCCTCCAAACAAGACAGAAAGACAGAGCTGGGCCCTCACTGGCTCACAGATTGAACAAACTTTTTTAATATCTACTATCATATGCCTGGGTTTTGGTAGTGCACACCTTTAATCCTAGCACTTGGGAATCAGAGGTAGCTGAGCTGGAAGTCAGCCTGGTCTACATAATGAGCACAGTGAGTCTCAGGGCAGCCAGAGATGCACAGTGAGACCCAGTCTCAAAACAAACACAAACTCCCACTCGATAGTAGTTTAGATTGTGTGGTACTGATTTTAAAAAAAAGTGTAGATCAATGCAATAGATATCTTTAAATGACTTCATATGTGCATAGCCAACTGATTTAATTAAGATGCTAAGACCTTTCAAGGGAGGAAGAACTTTCTCTTCAAAATGTGGCTCTGGAACACGGGGATAAGCACACATGTAAGGATGAAGGCAGACCGTTACCTCATACCACAGACAAACATGAACTCAGGGAATCAAAGGTCTAAGTAAGGGCTGGGGAGATGGCTAAAGTACTTGCTACGCAGGCATGAGGACATGTGTAGATCATGAAAAGCCAGGCCATTGTGGCATGTGCCTGTAATTGGAGGCATGGAGATAGGTGGATCCCTGGGGCTTTCTGGCCAGCCAGTCTAGCCAAAACAGAGCCCTAGGTTCAGTGCGAGACAGTGTCTTAAAAAACTATGATAGAGAATGACTAAGGAAGACACTAGGGACCCCTAGCCACCACATACACATACCTGTACACACACATATGGACACATTACCCATCTGCCCACCAGCAAACACACAGCAGGAAGAAATTTGTTAAGGAATACCTGCTAGTAATATTTATGAGATGTCATATATATATATATATATATATATATATATATATTTACATATGTGATATAATATATATAATATATACATATGTGATATAATATATATAATATATATGATATATAATATAATATGATACATGTGATATATAATATATAATATATATAACATATGTGATATATATAATATATATATATACTATATAAAATATGCAAAGCATCTAAAGAGACTTTCCACCAAAGGATAGGCACAAATGTCCAATATGCATGTAAAACTCAGTATCATTAGCCAGCAAAGACACTGAAGTGGGAACCACAGTGAGGAGCTGCAGAGGCAGCTGGGGGTACAATGTGTGTTTAAACATTTAACCAGGCTTCCATGCCCAGCATCAGTGTGGGGACATGGTGGGATGTGAAACATTGCAACCACTACAGTCTTCCAAAAGTTAAACTGTATTTCTGCATGACCTAGAAATTCCACTTCTAGGAGTGCAGGCAAGAGAAAACACATTATCTACACAAAAGTTTGCAAAGCAGACTCCTAGAAGCATTGGTTACAACAGCCAAGACGTGGAAACAGCCCAAATACCTATCAACCAACGAAAGTTAAATGAAAACTGGAAAATCAGATGGTACAATATGATTTACAGTAAAGGGGAAAGAGTCTAATACCATGTCACAGATGACTCTAGAATGTCAGTAAGTGAGAAAAGCCAGTCACTCGAGACCACATTGTCTGTCTGTACAAAATGTCTAGAACAGGTAACTGATAGACAGGGGAGATTAGAGGTTGCCCAGGGCTGGAGCTGGGGCCAGGGCTGGGGCATGCCTGCTAAAGAGTTTGGTTGTTTTTGTTTTTTTTTTTTCAGACAGGGTTTCTCTGTGTAACAGCTCCTAGAACTTGCTTTGTAAACCAGGCTGGCCTTGAACTCACAGAGATCTGCCTGTTGCTGCCTTCCCACTGGTATCTGCCACAACACCCCACCTGGTTTTCATGAAGGTTACACAACTCTGATCATACTGTTAACCTGGTTCATGAATTATGACCATATGGGCAAATTTTGTAGTACATGAATAAAGATGTTTCAAAACGGAAAAAACACTGAGTGTGGTGGCATGTGCCTTTAGTCCCAGTGCCTGGAAGACAGAGGCAAGCAGATCTGTAAGTTTAAGGCTGTCCTGGTTTATACAGCAAGTTCCAGGTCAGCCAGGGCTACATAGTGAGTTTAAGGAGAGCCATGAAGAAGTGGGCCTCCATGACAGCAGAGACATGAAGAAGGGGGCCTCCATGACAGCAGAGCCATGAAGAAGGGGGCATGCATGACAGCAGAGCCAGGAAGAAGGGGGCCTCCATGACAGCAGAGCCAGGAAGAAGGGGGCCTCCATGACAGCAGAGCCAGGAAGAAGTGGGCATGCATGACAGCAGAGCCAGGAAGAAGAGGGCATGCATGACACTAAACAGAAAAAGAATGGGGGAGGGGCATCAGTAAAATAAAATATACTCTGTTGTTGCTATTACTTTGTTTTGTTTTTATGCCTTTTTAAATCAGAGAACCTGAAAGTTCTCTGGCAGAATTAACAAAGAAAAAGGAGACATACGAGAACTGGTGAGATGCAGCTGAGCCTAAGGACCTGAGTTTTGTCCCTGGGGGAAGTAGAGAAGTTGTTCTTTGACCCCACATATGAGCTGGGGCAAGCACACATACCCCCAACCCCAACCCCACTGCCACATACATACCATAAACGAATGAATGCAAAAACATTCTTAAAAGAGACTACCAGTCTCAAAAACAGAACAAGACATTACCTCAATCCAACAATACCAGAGCCTAATGTGAAGGTAACACATAGCACTACCCACACATGACAACCCATGTGAGCTACACACCAGCCCCCAACTTATTTTATACAATTAATATCATTCTAGTGAAAAACTGGTATTAAAAGTGAAAATTCGCCAGGCAGTGGTGGCTCACACCTTTAGACCCAGCACTCTGTGAGTTCGAGGTCAGCCTGGTCTACAAAATGAGTTCTAGGACAGGCTCCAAAGCTACACGGAGAAACCCTGTCTCAAAAAAAAAAAAAAAAAAAAAAAAAAAAAACCATGCTTGGTGGGTTGGTGGGTAAACTGCATTCAGTCTCTAACACCCATGTGAAGGCAGAAGGCAAGAACTATACAAAGTTGTCCTCTGATCTCCACATCCTGTGCACCATCTCCAAAAACATACACACACAGTAATAAATTATAAATAAAATCAAAACTTTTTAAATAGTGAAAAAGAAGAGTCTCTCTAGAATAGACATCAAAAAAGCCTTTCACAAACATTAACAAATAGAAGTCAGTAACATTTGCACACTCACACACTTTAATTTTCTTCCTTGAGACACCAAAAAAGCCTTTCACAAACATTAACAAATAGAAGTCAGTAACATTTGCACACTCACACACATACACACTTTTAATTTTCTTCCTTGAGACGGGGTCTTACCATGTAACTCTGACCTGGCACTTGCTATATGGCCCCAAACGTACAGAAATATGTCTTCCTCTTGAGTGCTGGTACAGCCATCATACCTGGCTTCATACTTTTTCATCCTAATATTAGGATTGCACACAGAATCTCATCCTGGTTCCCCTCCTTAGCAACAGAGAAAACAGTGGAAGTGGGTACCAGGCATGCACTGAGGCACTCGCCCCTACGGCCCAAGAGCAGCCCCATCCTGCAATATGTCCTGTGCCCAGCCCTGTCACCCTACATTCCTGAGATTCCAGAATTCCAAATGCCAGGCTCTCCAAACCCAGCACCCACAGCCTGTGAAGGGACAGCACCTGTGAGCAGAGCCTGAATGACTCTATTCCATC
The DNA here is from genome assembly GCF_943737965.1 of Phodopus roborovskii. NCBI lineage: Eukaryota > Metazoa > Chordata > Mammalia > Rodentia > Cricetidae > Phodopus > Phodopus roborovskii. The sequence continues at coordinate 66,908,327 of NW_026126418.1, forward strand.
CAGGTGACATAAAGGCCAAACAGCCTTAACAACTTAGAAATGCACAGGAGAGATGCAACGTTCCTATCTCTTTGAGGGGAACTGAGGCTGGGCCATGCTGTCTGCCCCAGATAGGACTGGGGTAAAGAGCCCCTGGACTACAGTGAGCTGAAGTTGTCAGAGTCAGAGTGCAAGACATGAAAGACTCATGTCATGGGGAGGGTGGGGAGGTGGGAACTTAGTCACTTTTTAATTGACATACTAAGACACCATTACCAAGACAACTTATAAAACCACGTGTTTAATGGGAGCTGATGGTTTAAGAGAGTGAGTCCACTACCATCGTGGAAGGAAGCATGTTGGTTGTCAGACAGGCCTGAGAGCCAACATGCCCCATAAGTAGACAGGGCTAAGTGCTAATGGCATGGGCTTTTTGAAACCCCAAAGCCCACCCCTGGTGACACATCTCCAACAAGGCCACACCTCCTACTTCTTCCTAAACAGCCTAACAACTGGGGACCAACCATTCACACATATGAGCCTATGGAGTCCATTCTCAATGAAACCACCACCCTGAGTCAGGCCCTACTGGGGCTAACATACGAGGCAAGGCCAAGGCTTGAGCAGAGTGGCCCTCAGGAGGCACTAGCATAGTGGGGTGTCGGGTAACAGCCAGCAGTCTCAGCCACCCCTCATAGCCCCAGCCAGGGGCTAGTCCCTCACCTAGTCCAGGGAACCCTACAAGCAGGCAGGAAGCCATGGAGAGGTTCAAGCACCTGTCCCCTGAGAGCTGACATCCACGTCACTGTCACAAGTGCGATGCAGCCGCTGCACCTCTCAGATTCTCTAACGGTTCCCACGGGAGCACTGAAGGTAAATATGTTAATTTGACTTCAATCATGACTAAAAAAAAAAAAAAATAACCACACACTATATTCGTTTAAAGCACAGATCCTAAAACCACTCAGACACATGCATGTGTTGCTTACTCAGCAAATGGAAGTCTGTGCTCCTGTTTCGGGGGCCAGAAGACAAGATGTTCCCCCAAAGTGAGCAGTGAGACCTCTTGGGTGAATGAGGAGACCAGGGAGAAGTAGGTGTCTACCCAGAGTGCCATGGTGTGGTAGGATAAGACAGGATCCTTACTTGGCCTGGCTGGCACACTACCACCCCTGCTGGCCAGAGCAGACGGTACCATCTTTGTGTTCTAAGCAAGGGGCACTTTCTCTAAGCACAAGGCTCAACCACTGAACCTACTATGCCAGCTCTGGGAGCCATCCAGACCAAGCTAACAACCCAGGGTTCCTGGAAATCCTCTGCAGGGACTGGGGGACACTCAGACACCCAGCTCTCAAATGGATGACAGGGACACTGTCACAGTACACTCTAAAGCCAGCTGAGGGGACCCTATGGTCCAGTAGAAAGGGCATGGCGGTATAGATCCACTCAATTGAGAATAGAAAAGCTGCCTAGCCCTCAGAGTAGGAAGGTGGGGCCAGGCCCGAAGTCACCTGGAGCTGGGGGCCCTCTATCTCCTTCCATTGGTCTCAGGAGCTCCAATCCCAGCCTATGCTAGATGCTGATGTGCTCACTAAAGTCTGGAAATGGCGGCACCAGCAAAGAAGAGTGGGTCTGAGGCCTCCCCCCAACTGCATATTTTATGCCTAAGAACAGGAAGTTTCTAAAATCTGGATGCTTATAAAATCCAGGGAAGCCTCTAAAACTCAGCAAAATCCCTAAACTTCACACTGTGGATTGAACAGCCAGTCCCTTGTGCCCCATTGTTCTGGGAATGTCCTGCAAGCTACTCAGTGTAGTCAGCTGTGGAGATGGGAACCCTGCTACACAGCTACAAACAACCATTCCAAAGCTGAGTCTAAACTGATCCTGTAACACAGGCCACCAAGATCAGCCACGCCCACCCTGGCACAGAACCACATACACCCAGGCAGGACAGCTAAATTCTGTACAGACCCGGTAACTGGACCATGAGCCTCTCTTCCCCTTCCCAGTGCAGCCTCTCTATACCCACTCTTCTCTGAGTGTGAGCCCTCTCGCTGCCTCCACCTGGGGTGACCTCCTCTAGAAGCATCCAGAATCCAATCTAGGTTCTGTGAAACACAAAAGTGCACTGCCAAGTAGAGTCATAGAACTTACCTGCATCTCAGAGTGCCAATGCCCAACCCTGAAGACAGAAGGATTTAGCCCACAGAGGACACTCATGGGGTTCTTCAGTTTGGGAGTGGTGCTATGTAGGCCAGAGGAAAAAAATGGGACCACCTCAGAGCTGGCCAACCAGACCTGGCAAAACCACTTGTGTGCAAACGTGATGGGGACACGGCCCTAGGACACATCCAGGACAGCAGCCCCTCCACATCCTCTACCTCAAGGGCACAGGAAACTTTCCCATGAACACCTGGGCTTATGACCAAGGAGTTAAACAGCCCTGGGGAAAAGAAACAGGGTGTTTCTATATCCCAGAACCAATGAAGACACAGGAAACAATCTAGAGGAGAGATCTCTGGCCAAATGGGGCCCTTGAGGCCAGTTCAGGACTCTCTACTCCTCAGGCTTCTTTCTGTAACCCAAGCAACCACTGGCTCTCTCAGGCTGGGAGGCAATGGAGTTGGGGCTGCTTGTTGGCACATGGTCGGCAGAGTTAAATGTACCAGCCTATACACTCTACTCCCCAAGTGACCCAGGGACAGGCCACGGGCTATTTCTGTTCTTCTGCACACCCAGGGACTCAGAAGAGTCAGTACCACTCGGCCTTAATCAGAATCACAAGTGAGGGGCACCTGAAGCCTTAGGGAAACCCTGGACGCACAGAAGGATGAGGGCTGTTGCAGGCCGGCCATTGCTCCCCACCCCTCAAGCCAGGGCACAGACCCCTGCCCTGCTTTATTTACCCTTCCTGGATCACCTGGCTCAGGTGACAAGCAGATGAAGGTGCAGGAGGACCCAGAGGTGGTCAGAGGCCACACTGATGCTCCATGGGCTCCTGATGTCTTTGTATCACCTGCTCCAGCTAGAGGTCCACAGTAACTAGACTCCAAGACATCTGCAGAACCCTAAGAAAATGCCAGGACACAGGTCCCAGCTCCTCTGTGACAGCTCTGCCATCTGACCACAGGGTCACTGCATCTCTCATGTTCTCCTCTATGAGATGGGCACAGGAGTCACACTCCTCCCCAAAGTCACTCCATCCTGAAGTACCAAGCACCAGTATCCCAGAACTCCCCACAGTGTGTGGACAGGATGCAAGTAAATACCCCTGCCTTGGTGCAGAGTGGAGGATCTTTGTCCTCCAAGCCCAAATGGTAGCTCTGCCCATCTGCTTGGTTTCCTTGAGCCAGAGGCTTGGCCTCTGGAGGCTAAGGTTTACCTGGGTCCTCCCTGCAAGGGAGGGACAAGTGTGGGTATGCACTGGGCAGGCCAACTGATGTACCTAGGAGGGTTGTGGGCCACAGCACCGGGCCAGCTGTGTCCTACCAAACACAAGAGGAAAGAGAGGGTCTCCACTGCCCCTCTACCAGTATCTCTCCGCAGATCATACCTGTGGCCTCTGTACCCATTGGGACACTGTTCAGATATCTGAGCACACGAGAGGGACACCTACCCAAGGCAGTGCCATCAAACACTGCACAATCAATACAACTCCCAAGTTCACTTTCTTCTCCCCTCAAGAACAACCAGGCCTGTCTCCTGTAAGCAACTAAGTTTTTTATTACTTTCCCATCACAGACAGCCTACCTCAAACCAAGATCTCCTACTGTCCTTCTCAGACCCATCTAATTACAGAGCTCAAGGGAACACACAGGTGGCTCATGGCTGTTCGACTAGAGTAGACATGTGCTAAGGACACAATATGGTCAATTTTCTGAATAGGACTGAGAAGTTTGTAAAGAGCTTTTCTGACCCTGTGCTGGTCCTCACTTCCAGAAACATTACTACCTCTGGAATGAAGGCCAAAGTGTCCTTCTGGACCACCTCAAGTCCCAGAGAGGAACAAGTGGCCAAGAATACAGGGCTGGAGGGGCAGGGACCACTGGGAACTGTTCTTGGAGGGTCAGGATTGGGTTTCCAATGTTGATGGTTTTTATTTTTAAAGGCAGGTTCTCATTCTGCAGCCCTAGCTGACCTGGCACTCACTCTATAACCCAGGCTGGCCTGGAAATCTTGGCAAAAGTCCTAACTTGGCCTCTCAAATTCTAGGACTATAGGCATGAGCTACCACATCCCATTTCATTTGTTTTATTGTGTTGTTTTGTTTTTTAAATCTCATTGTATTACCCTGGCTGGTCTCAAACCTCTAGACCTAAGCAATTCCCTGCCTTAGTCTCCCAAGCAGCTGGTACAACAGGTACACAACACCTAGCCTGTTAGGCAAAGAATTCAGGGTCAGCTGGGCATGGTGGTACACCCCTTTAATCCTAGCACTCAGGAAGCAGAGACAGGCAGATCTCTGAGTTCGAGGCCAGCCTGGTCTACAAAGTGAGTGCTAGGATAGCCAGGGCTACACAGAGAAACCCTGTCTCAAAAAACAAATTAGATCTAGGATAAATCCTAATCCAGAGGGCAATGCAGCGAGATAGGACCCTGGGAATGGAGCTTGAGTCATAAGGGAGAACTTCAAGAATGGGTTTGCCATGGCTGAAGAAATGGCTCAGAAGTTCAGAACACTGTCTCTAACTCCAGGTCAGGGGCTCTGTGCCTTCTTTGGCATCACTGGGCACCCTGTTCGTGTAGTACACATACATACACGGTCACACACTCAAACACAAAAAGCATGGATTCCCATCCCATTATGCGAGTTCCCAATCTGAGTCAGGTTAGCTATGGGAGGGGGTCACAATGCAGCCTGAGGTACAGGCCCACTCGTCCTTCTATTTCCCATGAAAGCTAGGGGTGACATTAGCCCCACCCACCCACCCAGAAGATATGAAGAGTAGGTACCAGTGCCAGGCTCTTGGGACTTCCCAACCTCCAGACCTGTGAACCCAAATGGCCCTCCATTCTTTGTAACCACCCAGTCTCCGGTATCCTGTTACAACAACAGAAAGCAGACTGAGACAAAGACTGAGTGACAATGGGGGCCAAACTGGACTGATGTGAACCTAAGCCAAAGAAGACCAGAGGCTGCTGCTATTCCTGCAGGCTGACCAGGACAAGAAGAACTCTCTCCACAGCCTGAGCAGGAAGAGGGCAACTTTGCAAAGTCTCAACTATCCACTCTCAGTTTCCAGTCGTAGTCCTTCACAATGGTGGTCCCAACACATACACTAGCCTGTCCTGAGCACACTGCCTGTCACAGTTTTAAAGGGCCCCTGCTAGTGTCAATTAAGAAGACCTAAGCACTTTAGGGTCAGGAGGGGAACAGGGCTTGCAGGCTTGCCACCATCGGGAGTGGGGATGCCAGGCTTGGGCACCCCTTTTTGCCCCTGCAGCCCCACAATCTAAGGAAGAACTGGGGACAGATAGCAGGACTGCTCAGTACTGCTCTAAGCTTCTCTACATGGATACACCACCCACCCATAGGCTCCAAGGACCGCAGAGGGATGTGCTGCCCACAGATGAGCATTGCCTCTTGATAGAGCTCTGTGAGTTCAAGGCCAGCCTGTTCTACACATAGAGTCCCAGGTTTGACAGGGCTACATAGTGAGACTGTGTCTCAAAAAGAAGGAAGTGGAGGGGGGGAGGAACCTGCCTCTCCAGAAACAGCATTGGTTGGGACATGCCTCTAACATTCCTCACCACTCTGTAGTTCTACAGCTTCTTGCTTCTTCCAAAGACTCAAGTCCTTCACACACACTCAAGATCATGTGCCTGACCCTTCCCTCACCATGATCACACATTCCTCAACCAAGGCCAGTCTTAAGAGACTCTGGCAACAAGCCAAGTGTGGCAACTCATGCCTAAAATCCCAGAACACAGGAGACTGAAGCAGGAGGATTACCATGACTTCAAGGCCAATATGAGCTGCATGGTGAGTTTTAGGCCATTTTGAGCTATAGTGAGACACTGTCTCAAACAACAGATAGGCATGCCCCCCAAGTGACTAGGAACTCAGCTCTGAGCATGCCACCATTTCTGGCTATAGAGGTGACATCAGAGGACACAGTGGTGCATGTGTGATGTTCCTGCCTAAGACATAACAAGTATGAGTCAGGGAAAACACAGGCAGACCCAAACTGGGGGCATTCTTCCAACTGGCTTGGCTTCTGGGTCAGGATTATAAGAACTGAGAGGAGACAATGGAACATTCCAGGTTCTCTGGAACAAATACTTGCTAACTCCATTCACAGCAGCATCACATTTACCAGGAACACCAGGGTCCTCCAGCCATCAGGTTTTAACAGGTGTTAATTCCAGGCACTTGCCAGCACCTGCCACAAAACAGGTGAACTTGGAAGATGTTAGCATAATCAGTCACCTACAAAAGAACAATCCAGGCTGGGATCTTCTCATTGGAAACCTCAGAGCTTCCTGAATGCCATTCTGGCACTAGGAGCAGAAAAAGCCAAAGAGATGGGTTAAGGTCACACCACAAGGGAACCAGGCTTGATAGCACACACCTGTAATCCTAGGAAGAGAGAAGCTGGAGCAGGAGGATCAAGCTGGAGGCCAGCCTGGGCAACACAGTGGGGCCTGTTCTTAAGAAAACAAAAACAGGCCAGGCAGTGGTGGTGCACACCTTTAATCCCAACACTCTGGTGGCAGAGGCAGACAGATCTCTGTGAGTTCAAGGCCAGCCCGATCTACAGAGTAAGTTCCAGAACAGACTCCAAACCTACAGAGAAACCCTGTCTTAAAAAACCAAAACAAAACCCACCGATACAAACAGGGCTAGTGAGAGATAGCTCAGTGGGATGAAGGAACAAATTCTTCTATAAATTGCCCTTTGACCTCCACACTGTATAATCTGTGTTAAAAACAATTAAAAACCAACCAGGGTAGTGGTGGTACACACCTTTAATTCCAGCATTCAGGAGTTCAAGGTCAGCCTAGTCTACAAAACAAGTTCCAGAACAGCCAGGGCTACACAGAGAAACCCTGCCTCCCCACAGAGAGAGGGGGGGGGGGAAAGAGAGAGAGGGGAGAGGGGAAAAGGGAGAGGAAGGAAGGAATAAAATCTTGAATAGGGAAGGCTGGCTAATGATCCAGTGCTCCTCTGTGTAAAAAATTATTAAAGATAAATACATTATTAAAATGTCTGTGGGAAGGCAGATGGTGGTGGCACCTGCCTTTATTCCCAGCACTTGGGAGGCAAAGGCAGGCAGATCTCTGTGAGTTCTAGGCCAGCCTGGTCTACAGAGCTAGTTCTAGGACAGCCAGGGATACACAAAGAAACCCTGTCTTGAAAACAAAACAAAACAAACAAACAAACAAAATACCATGACCAGCAGGGTGGCAGCGGCCTTTAATTCCAGCACTCCAGAGTTCAAGGCCAACCTGGTCTATAGTGAGTTCCAGGCTAGGGATACACAGAGAAACCTTGTCTCAAGAAATAAAAAAGTAAACAAAATACAGGAAGCAGAATTCTAGTTATTTCCTAGCCACTGCTACTATTGCAGTGTAGTCAATAAACTATTCTTCAAAATAAATAGGTAAACAAATAAATAAATCCCTCAGATTCACTGAAAACATAAAATTACCTTCAGGTCGCACAAAAATTTAAGATGTAACAAATAACAGGAACATTGCCTCCATACCAGATGTCTCACTATAAAGGATGTCCCTGGGTGATAGCTAGTGAGTAACTCTTTGCAGCATGCAGGGCTGTGGAGGTCACGGCCTGTGCTGGCACAGGCAAGAGGCTCTGGGAAGAGTTCTTTAAACAGTACATGTAAGTCCTAAATTTGATTATCTTCAAGCTTTTCCTCACATTTCTGAAGCATATTCTCACCCGCCACACAAAGTATCAATAGAGGCAGGTGTGCTCAGGGGCAAGGATGGACAGACATCAGTCTCAGTCTGGAAAGGCAGGGTACCTGCCACAATTCCTGGCCTCAGACTGGAGGAGACTACGTCACCTCATCGGACCCCAAAGAAGGGGATCAGGTCTGCCACATGTTCTGTCACCCCTCAGAAGCACCACACAGAACACAGTCAAGGTCTTACAAGCAACAAAGGTAATACCAGCCCTCCCAGAGACCCCTGCCAGTTAGCAGAGATGAGCCAGAGGGGCAGCTCCAAATCCTGAGGTGTCCCATACAGTGTTGGGGGTGGGCAATTCTCAAGGATGCTTTGAGGTTCTCCCATCTTCCTGTGTCATAAAGAACCTGGTCAATGGTCTGGGGCTAAACCCCAGAGCAGCCTCCAGTGACCTTGGGACCCTCAGGCTCTATCTTCCACACAGATGGTCACATAAAAAGACAAATCACCTGGAAGCCTGCTGCGTGCTAGGAGAGAAGCCAAGGCTGTCACTCTGTACAAGCCCCCTTGACACCAACGTCAGACAGGTTTGGCACTCAGGTGTCAGAGACAAGGATGCAACATCATTGATGCAGGCAAGGTCAAGTGTGCCTAGAACTGTTCAGCCATACTTCCCTGCAGTGCGGCTGGTTTGGACCCCAAGGATATCTCTACAGATATCCTTTAAGCCTCTCTACAGCTGCAGCTGGTGTGCACCCTACACTGTCTGTCCCTGTGCCAGCCATGTCACCCCAGGACTTCACTGTGACCCACGTGCTTCGGTTTCCAGGCCACTTCATGTGACACAGACTCACCGCTAAACTGGGTTACAATAATTAACACAATGCCTGTCTCTCCTATCCCAAAGCTTATGTAAGCCTCGGCCCCATTTCCCTCCTTCGGCCCCCTCTCTTTCGCTCTTTCAAACATCTCTAGCTGGACTGCTACTCGCACATCCTCTGAGAAGCAGTGGACAGTGTCTGAGGCCCACCCTGCTGGCAAGTACTGCAAGAGCCACCAAGGACAAAGGTTTTCTGTCCTAGACCAAAACTTCATTTTTCCCCTCCCCAAAACCTCCAACAGGGTCTTATTCACAAACAGGGCATTGACTGGTTAAGGAGCTGAGCTGAGCTCATCCAGAGTTAGAAGGAAGAGGCTGGGACAAGGAGGCAGCAGCTAGAATGGTGCAGACAAGGTCAAGTGTGTCTAGAACTGTGGAGCCATGAGAAGGTGAGAGGGGCTGGAGAGGGTCTCAGCATACAGATTACCTACCTGTATTCCTGGGTTCAGCCTGGATGTCTGCTGTTGTTGTTTTCAACATTTATTTTTGGTAGGGACAGAAGAGATTGCTTAGTAGCTAAAAGCACTTGCTGCTCTTCCAAAGGACCCAGGTTCCATTCTCAGCATCCACATGGCAACTAATAAAGATCTGTAACTCCCATTTTCAATAGATCCAATGCCCTGTCCTGGCCTTCAGACACCAGGAACACAAATGGTGCACATACATATATTCAGGCAAAACCCCAGGACATACAAAACCTTTTTCTAATTTCCAATCATTTTTTTTTAAAGATTTATTTAATATGTATGCGTATTTTGCCTGCATTTATGCATAGGCACATGTGTGTAGTACTCATGGAGGCCAGAAGAGGGCTCTGAACCACCTGGACCTGGACATGGTTGGTGCCACCATGCATGTGCTGGGAGCCAAACCCATATCCTCTGCAAGATCAGCCAGTGATCTAATTTGCTGAGCTATCTCTCTAGTCCTGAATTTCTGCCGTCTTTGTTTTTTGTTTACACCTATCTGCCTTTAGTACTTTTTAGGTCAGCCCAAAGCTATCCTTTAAAACAATGCCCCCTCCTGCAGACCACAGGTACAAGTACTTTTCAGCAGACACTCCACACCCCAAATCCTACAGCAGCCATAGTGGGAAGGGTGGGAGCACAAAGAGGTAGCTGGCTATGTCATGAAGAAGACAGCTCTTTGGGACACTCTTGGATATGGCACAGATCTCCCCAGAGCTGACTGTGGATCAGCCCTGGCCAATGACCCTAATGACTAAAGTGGGGTGCTGTATGCTATTTAGAGTTCATGATCAGCATCCCTCATTTCACAGCAAGGAGATTTGGTGACACCCAATGGGCTTCAGTTTCACCAGACTAGAGGGGGCATCTTTGGGGAACCAACTACTGGGCTTTCACTGGTACCAGGTGACACTGTTTCTAGGAACCCCTCAAACAGGCCTTTCCACTGTTTAGGGTCAGGGACATTGCTCTATGGGGCTTTGTTACAGTGGAACAGTGTTTGAAAGAAGTGTTATCCTAGCCAGACCATGCCATGCCCATGAGGATAAACCAGGAGGGTAGACATGGCAGAACACTTCCTCCTTGTAAAGATATAGCTGCCATCAGACCCCCAAAGACCAGCACAGCAGGACATACCCGTGCCAGAGCACACCCTTTCTCAGGTTCTGTCCCTGTGCCCCCTGGAAGAAGCCCAAAGCCAGCATGACAACTGCCTAACCTTGAACATGTCAATTCCTAGGGGCTGCTGAGTCACAGAAGCTGAGTGCCTGTGTCAAGGCCCAGACACAGTCACCATCACAGCACTGTCACCCCAGATAGATGCTACTCCACACCACAGCATGCCTGCCGAGAGGCTACCAGTTTCCTATCACTGTAGCAAAGTGGACTGAAGGATGTGGGTGGGGCTCCACAGACCTAAGGCTCTGGGATGCTGCTAGGACACAGGGACCATGAGGAGAGAAGCCTGGGTATACAGGGTGAGGAGAATGGAAGAAAAAGTCTCAGGCCAAGGACAAGGGCCCAAGTTCCAGGGAAGCTGGACTGCGCCCTCCCCCTCCCCGCCAGGATTCCCAAAGCGCAGGCAATTTGCATAATACTCTTTGCAAGTTAATATCAGACTGATAATGATCTCCCTCACAGCAGAGTGGCTGAGGTGCTGTTACAACACTAAGTAATCATATTTTAAATTATGTTTCCCTTTATAGAAAGGTGTTGCAGAAACACAGACATGAAATCTGTCTGTTGCAGCCCACTGCCAACCACCTGACCAGCTTGGGCACTGCCAGGTGCCCACAGTCCCAGGGACAGCGAGGGGCTGCTGGCCATGGGCCATGTGAGCACATGAGCTCACATATACACAAATATGCATATGTATACCTGTGCACACACACCCGACCTGCCTGCCCAGAAGACCTGGGGATTCCCAGCTTGCCAATAGCTCAGAACCCTAGCCAGAAACATCGGTGTTCCCTTAAACAGTCATAAGCAAAATGGAGTGGTGGGATAGAGGAACTATCACCCCCCAGCACCTCACTCTCCCCAGGGAGATAATAATACCACCTACCCCAACCTGGCCCTCGGGCCACACCCTCATTCCTCTTGCAAAGCCACACCCCAAATATATATCTTATAGCCAAGCAGGGGATGGGCCCTGAGCCTTCCCCCAGTGAAAGAGCCAAGATTTCCCATTTTCTACTCTCTTCATTTCGGAACCAGGACTGGCCACTCAACCTCTATTTTCTTAAAAGCTTCCCCCCCTTTTTTTATATAAAAAAAATCCAATTATAGCACAAATCTCTCAGCAGGGGTCAGTGTGGAATAAGAATAGCCAAAGTTAATGGACATGACACAGGCAAGATAAATGCCTGAAGGGTTTCAAAAGTTGTATGATGCGGATTTCATTAACATTTTAATTGTAATGTATCTTTTTAATCTTCTCTCACCCTAATGGCTTTATATCCAAAAAAAAAAAAAAAAAAGGAAGAAAGAAAAAACTGCTGACAACAACAAAAAGTAACAATATACAAAATTTAACAAAGGCGCTTAGCATCGCAATAGTAACTAGATTAAATGCGCAAAAACTGTGTTAACATTGTGATTTTTTAAGAGGAGAGTCAAGAGTGGAGATGGCAGAGGAGGAGAGGAGGGAGGCCGAGGACACAGGATGCAACCCCGGGAAAAGGGGGGATGGGGCAGTACTGGGGTGCCTCAGAAGTCAGCAACAGGACAGGATAGCAGGCCACCTCACCAACCCCCTCCCCTCCCCCCGGCCCAGCAACACAGGAGACAGAAGGGAGAGATCCTACAAACAACAGAGGGTGAAGCAGGAGCCTCTCCTCATGCCCCCAACAGGGTAGACGATAAGAAGGGACTCTCAGCTGCTGGCATAGAAAGGGTTCTGGGATTTCATATTGGAAAGACTACCTCGCCAGTAGGACTAGACCCTAGTATCCAGTCAGGAACCTCAGCCCACTCTTGACTATGGACATACTATATTACCTCTGACTTTTAACAAATGGTGGTTTTCAAAAGTATTCTTGGCTCTGATTACAGAGGAATTGGGAAATTTTTATTTTCAATCAACAAACATTCTTTGGGGGCTGGCTTTGCCAGACCCAATGTACTCTACCCAGATCCTCCTGCCTTTCGGCCTGTCACCCCTCCCCACTGGAATGCCAGGGGGCATTGGCCACCCCAGGGCCAGACAGCTCAAAGGCGGGACTCCCTGCTCGCCCCCAGTGACTATATATGGGCACTTTCAGGCCCCGTAGATCCCGCCCCACCCCACCCCTGCCTGCTTCCCAGACACCAGTGAGGGGCGGGCCTGGAGCTGGAGGCCCATCTGTGGCCGGATGCCCTCCTGGATGCCAGGCTTGATGCAGGGAGGAGGGGCAAGATTCCTAAGAGCCCCAGCCAGCTCTTCCCCGGGGACCTGGAAACAACTCCAGAGAAAAAGCCTTCTTCTCCCTGGGACTGAACCAGCCTCCCCTTAAAGGGCCAGCAGCATTCCCACCAAGGGTCTCACCATCCCAATGGCAGCAGGCCAGGCAGAGCCAGCTTGGAGACCTGAAGTAGGGGCTCAAACCGAGAGGGTCACACAGCCTGGGGAGGGGGCAAAATCTCCAATAATCTGACCTCAGGTTCCTAATCAAGCAGCTTCCCAGAACCTAGGCCCAGCACCGTAGACTCCAGGGCAAGCAGGGCCCTGGATCAGAGTCCACTCAATGCTCCAAAGTGAGGACACAGAGACAATTCTATGTTCATGGGCCTGTATCATCGGAGGACCAGGCACCCAAACTTCCAACCTCAAAGACAAGCCTGGGCACCTGCAGCAGAGGCAACACTTGCTCTAGGAAACTGAGGGCTGCAGGTGATGCCAACAGGAGGCAGGCCTGGGGAAGAGTGAGAATTTGCTAAACCAGCAAAAGAGGTTGCCAGGATCCTTGCATTGGAGAACAGGCCAGAGTAGCTACCTCAGGCCAGATCACAGGCTGCTTCCCAGTAGTGGGGGCCCAGGCAGGGGTGGGGTGGGATGGGGTGGTATAAGGCTCAAAGGAAAAGGAAACCCAAGAGGCAGCAGCAAGAGAGGCTGTGAGAAGGGCTACCCACCATCTGAGAAACCAGGTAGAGACTATGTTAGCTAAGCTTTCCCCACCACCGAGTGATAAGCTGCTCACACTGCCTTAGAGATGAAGTATGAGTTAGTCCAGGATAGCCCAGAGTCTTCAGGCAGGAGCTGTGGGGTGAGGGGAGCAGCAAGCCAGTCCTAAACAGGGTCTAGTACCCCTTCATCACCTGACCACACCCAGGTAGAGCAGACTCTACAAGCTCCCTCACAGAGCCAGAGCAGCTAAAGCCACTATCCCAGGAGCTGGTGGTACCTGTCCCCTGCATCATTGAGGTGTTCCCTGCATTACCACAGGGCTCTCCTCCCTTCTCCAAAAGGCCAGGCCTGGAGCAAAGTGTAAGGACACATATCTGTTGTCCCAGGTTTTAGGAGGCTGGAGGATCAGGGCTCCAAGGTCATCCTCAGCTACATATAGAGTTCAAGGCTAGCCTGAACTACATAAGACTGTCTCCAAAATTAAAAAAAAAAAAAAAAAAAAATCAAAGCAAAAACAGGCTCAAAGTCCACAAAGGTTTCCTCAGCCCAGAGTGACTTCTTGGGACAAAGCCATGGGTACCAGCATCCATTCCCATTCCAAGCAGCCAATACTCCTCAGAGCCAGAAAGCAGCCTTTGCCATCCTAAGAACCCAGGTCCAGTAGGAGGCCAGCATGGGCCAGACACACATAAATAGTTATCAAGGCAAGGGTGTGGATACCAGCAGGGAAAGCAGCACACACTGGGCGGGGGATGGGGTGGGAGGGGTGGTGTCACAGTCACTTTCTCAAATATGCTCCTTACATTTGGGGTTTATGACCCTGCAGCAGATGAAGGCAAGGGGCTGAGGTCTGACAGTGGTTCATAGTCACTGGACCCAACAAACAGCACAGCCTTAGCAGCTTGGGAGGTGTTTATCCCATCCCTACACCCAAGCTGACTTCAATCCACCGAAAGCTCTCTAGAGAACTCCCTGGAAGTCACCAGGCTGAAGAAGCAGAGCCCACAAGATAGGGGATAGGGTGACTTCATGGACTAGGACATGCAGAAAATAGGCCTGGGGCAGGACACATGGACAGCCAGAGCTGGCAGCCACTGGGTGCCACACGCATTCTAGGATCAAGGATGTCAGAGGCACAGACCTCAGAGGCAGGGACTCACATCTTGTGGAGGTAATCACAGCTCTCAGTTTCTGCCCCATCAGTGCTGGACTCCTACGCCAAGACCAGACAAGACCCTTAAGATCACACTGCCCCCATGCAAATCAGACAGGAAGGACCTCTTGTGGCACACCAGCTTACCACCTGAAACTACTAGTCTGACAGGACAATGTAGTGTCAAGAACTAGTCTTGAGAAAGGCCTGGTGAGGCTATCAATGCCATGTACAAGGCCCGTCTCCCAGGAAGAGGCACTCTGGGCACCCCACACACAATGCCAGCAGTCCATAATGCAGACCGATGGTGGACGAACAGCTCAGGAGCAGCCTGGCACTCCACTCTTGCAGCACAAGCGTTTCTCTCTGATAGTGTTTCCCAGCACTCTAAATGGCTGCGAGCTCCCGGAATCAGCAGGGTTCAGATGCCAGGCTGCACAGTCTTCATCTAGCACCATCCTGACATGGGTGTGACTGCTGAGAAAAGACCCCTGGCCATTGAGAAGGGACAAGTGATACCTCATTCTATTTGGGCTAATTCCAACCACCTGACCCAAAAACTGGGGACAGCTGCCCTGGCTCTCACCCCTTTTCTTTCCCTCATCTGGGCTCCAGCTGGGGTGCCACCCAATAAGGAAGTGCCACAGAGCATCCTTGAAGGAATGAAGAGTGAAGGGCACTGGTGGACGGACTGGGTGGCTTCATGTGCCCGGATAAGATTGTTGGAGGTTGGGACTAGAATCCATCCCCTAGCTGAACAAGCCTTGACCCCTCAACTGTGAAATGAAAAAATCACAGCCAACTCTCCCAGGACATCATGAGGTTTAAAGACCACACAGAGTGTAGAGCCCCACAGGACATCCTGCCCTCATCTTTGGTCAAAATGGAAAACAGACGGGAATAGCAGTCAAGAACTTGTAGGAGAAAGAGGACAGAAAAGAGAACCAGGAGAGCAGGGCCTGAGTAATGTATCAGGGAGGACCAGGGCGTGAATGTGCACATGAATTGCTCAGAAGGCAGAGCTTTACTGGACCAAGAGCCCCGCCAGGCCAGCAAGGATCATGACCCAGCCCTCTCCACCCCTAGATAGGCTCAGCTGCAACACTTCCCAGAGCTACACCTGAAGGCTAGTAGTATAGAGGACCCAAAAACATCTCCATCCCGAAGCTCCAATGGCATGGAGCAAGGGGCAGTCCGAGCTGCCCGGTGAGGTCAGCTCCAGGGAGAAGAATGGGGGAGCCCTAGGGTTCAAACAGCAGGATATCAGCAGTCAGCAGCGCTGAACGGATCTGCCCAGGAAAAAGAATCCAGAGAAGGGCTGAAGCGACCCCGCAGATTCCCACAACATATGCACAGGAGAAGCAGGTACCGAGTCCCAGCCTAGGGTAAGAAGCCATTGAGACACCCAATCTCACTTCCCCCAGCCCCAAACATCCGTAAGTTTTCTTGGAGAAGAGTCCGGAGACCTTAACAACTTTGCGGAGATGCAGAAACAGGGACAATCCAATAGCCCCCTCCCACCTCAGCGAACCCCAGTGCCTCCCAAGGTTGGAGTTGGCACCAGAGAGAAAAGGAGGCAGTGACGACCCCAGCCCACCAACTGGTCCACCTAGCAAGGGAGGGCGGGCGCGGGCCGAGTGTGAGGCGCAGACGCGCTGCCTCTGACCTGTCCGGCCAGGAGGGGTGTGTCCCCTGTGCCCTGGCCAGGTGCCAGTGTCATCAGGGTTTCCCCTCCCGTCCGGGGCGGACCCGGGGTCTCCCGTGGCCAGAAGACCCCGGCGGGAAAGGTAGGCGCTAGCGCTCCGGGAGCCCCAGCTTTGGAGGGGCCGGGGCCGGGTCTGGGCCGGGACACCTCTGCGAGCCGGCCTCTCCACCCCGGGGCCCACGCGCAGCTCCAGCGCGGCCCGCGCCCCAGTCGGCCGCGCCCCGGGCGCGCGGCGAGCACTGCGGCAGGCGACGGGTGCGCAAGTTGGGCGGCCGCGCCGCGGAGTTTGCGGGAAGTGCGGGCGGGACGACTGGCCCGCGGCGGAAACGGCGCGGCGCGCGCCAAGTTGGCCGTACCTGCGGGCACCCGGCCCGGTCCGGCCTGGGCAGCTGCGGCGCCGCCCGCGGCAGGAAGTGCTCCGGCGTCCCCAAGCTCCGGCGCCCGCGGACTTTCTCCGACCTCGCCCAGCACCGGCGGCCGCACCGCGGCGGGGGCGGGGCGCGGGGGAGGCGCCCGCGGGCTGTTTAAAGGGACAGAGCGCCGACCGCACGCGCGCGCGCTCTCGTCGCCAGGTGGGCGCGGGAGAGGGAAGCTCAGGGGGCTCTGGTGAGAGATCCCAACGCAGAGAGTAGCTGCACCGGCCCTCCCGACCTCTTAGCGTTTGAGACTGATTGAGGAACCGGAGGGGCTGGGATCAGCGTACGTACAGGGGAAGAACCAGGGGTCCCCGGGCCCCAACCTCTTAATTCGCATCGGCCGTGCTTACAAACCCACCAACCTTGGATAGGAAATAGCATGACCTAGCAACCTTGGAGCAAGTACCTCTGGGCACTGGCACCGCCTGCCCACCTACTTACAGCAGTCTGGAGGAGGCTCTTGTATTCAAGCCCGGTGGGATCAAGGAGTGTAACACAGTCTCCAGTCACTGTCAACAGGGCTCTCTGTTTGTCCAAGGCCATGCTCTAGTGAACAGAGATCTGGTTTTTAAGTCAAGTGTCTAGAAATAAAACCCAACCACACTCGTCAAGTAACCAGGAGTCCCCTTGTTTGCCCCTCCCAACCTGAGTCGCTTTGTGTCCTCAGGCACAAGTGCCCTTTGAGGGTCATAGCCATCCTTCTCGACCCCATGACCACACAAGGATCCTTACAGGAATAGCACCAGGAAAGAGGTCGTGAGCAAGGTCACTGGGAGGAAGGGCACTAAGTGAACAAAAGTTGGCCTATCCCTCCCCAAGACCTTGGCTGCTGGCTAAGGTCATTGCTAGGCACTACCTTACAGGTGCATCCTGGCCTCAAGTTTAGTCCTTGCCTTGGTCATAACCGACTTTTGGCCTGAAGTTGGCTTCAGTTCTGCTTCTAGAAAACATCTGTACTTCCCAACCCCCACCCACTAGCTCATTCCCCTGCCTGCCCACCGGGACCATGGCTATGGAACCTCAACCCTGTGTTTTCCCTGGAACCCCACTTAGCACTATCTAAATTTGGACCCAATCTAAAGAGGAGCCCCACGTTGTCACCGGATTGAGAGCGGTCTGCTGTATTCAGAGAAGCTGGGAGTAGGGGGCAAGAGTCTGCTGTTGAAGACCTCTCAACCACACCTGGCTGAGCTGGAGGTAGCTTGGGCATATGGACCTGGCCTGTGATCACAGGAACTTATGCATTGCAGCCACCTGCTCCACACAGGTGGGAGTGGAAGGCTTGAGCTCTCAAATGCGGAGCAAGGCTTGGAGCAAGCCTGAGGCCCCGGCAGGAAACAGCAAGCACAGAGGATTCCTTCAGGCTCCTAACCACAAATATCAGCTCCAGTGCCTTTAATCCCAGCACTTGGGAGGCAGAGGCAAGAAGGTCTCTGTGAGTTTGAGGCCAGCCTAGTTTACACAAGGAGCTCCAGGATAGCCACAGCTACATAGATCCTGTCTCCACAAACAAAATTAAAAAAAAAAAAAAAAAAGACAAAAACCCTCATCTCTAGAACACCAGCACTAGTCACTGAACACTAGTCACTGAAGTCCTCTAGTCACCAAGGCTGGGTCACTGTGTACAGAAAGGACCAATAGGTGGAGATGGTGCCAGGCACCCTTTCACACTCCCCTAGTGAGATGAGAGCCTTTTAGCTAGCACCTTGCAGTCTACATGTTTGTTGCACACTTTTAATTTGTAAATTACATTGTTATTAACATTAATATTTGGTAAAGCTAGAAACGAAATCTAAAACCCAGGGCTTCTTTGTGGATAGGAGCATTGCTCCCAGCCCAAAAATACTTTTTATGTGCATTGATGTTTTGCCTGCATTTATGTCTGTGTAAGGATGTCAGATCCTTACCAACACCTGTGAGCCACCATGTTGATGCTGGGAATTGAAGCCGGGTCCTTTGGAAGAAGAAGAGCCAGTGCCATCTCTCCAGCCCCCAAAACATTTTCTTTAATGATATATTAGGAAAACACCAGAAGATGTGTTAGTGGATAAAGCACACACTATGCAAACAAGACGACGATCAGGGTACAAAAACCCTGGACTCACATAAAAGCCAAGCAGGCATGACTGGTGAGCTCTGGGTTCAGCTAAAAATTCTACCTCAGTAAATAAAGTGGAGAGCAATCCAGAAAGCCACCTAACATTGTCCTCTGGCTTCCACATGTATGCGCACATATAGCCTGCACATGTGTGCCTACACACATGCAAGCATACAAACATGTGAAGAAAAGGCAACAGATAGCAGTTATTCATGTATACACAAGCATTTGCTTGCCTCCCCACACACTTTCAGTGCAACATGGAATATTTACAAATCCTGGCCTGTGTCTGTGCTCAGAACATGAGCACATTGCCTAATTCAATGTTGACAACAACCCTATGAGGTAAGCTCTCCCAATTCCTGTTTAATACATGAGAAGAATTCAGTTTAGGGGGAAGATGCAGGCTAGCTCAAGGATCACTTAGTTGAAGCTTGGCAGTGGAGACTCTGCAGAATGAAGACTTAGCAGAGTGTGACCTCTGAAGTGCATCCCCCGAACTTGCTCATTGTGGAGAAAGACTCCCAGCATAAGGCAGTGGAATGCAGTTTGGTGGCAGAGAGCTTTTGCCAAGTCAATCTGCCTCACAAACAATAACTTCACTGAAGGGCAGGTTGAGCCCTCAGGGTCTTCCCCCTTTTATCTGGAAAACAACAGACTGGGGTAGAACATAAATACTTCCCTAGTGGGGTGGGGCTTCTGAACCTTTCATCCCAGCACTCAAGAGGCAGAGGCAGGCAGATCTCTGTGAATTCAGGGACAGCCTGATTTACAAAGTGAGGTCCAGGCAGCCAGGACTATTGAACAAAGAAACCCTGTCTCAAAAAAGCAAAAAACAACAAAAATCTCCAAACAAAGTCACAGAGGTGAGGCCCTAAGCATTTACATGATTGAAACCATATCACACAAAATTCTTGTTTTCCTGGAAATCCTGAGAGTTTAGGAGTTCCTACCCTGAGGACTAAAATCCCCAGAGGCCTGTGGGTGGACTCCAAGAGTATATGCAGAGTGAGGTATGGGTCTGAACACTCAGGCCTAGGGTGAGCCTGCTTCCTTCCATCTAGGACTTGTATTAAGGCTGTTTCTTCCACCCTTGACGTTACAACATTGATGGAGACCCATATCCCCCCAGAATGGCTCTTGCTGTCTTCTGCACTATTATAGCAAGTGTTGACTCATCTGACTCATCTGCTGTACTTCCTGTCACCCATCTCACAATCCAGGTGCTCTGTGTCAGTCACGAGTCTGGTCATCTTATTCCCCTCCACCTCTACCTTTGAGCCCTGCATACCCCACTCTCCTCCAGATAAGAGCAGGCCTTCCACCCTCCCAGGCCCTCCACAGATTCCATGTCACTGTGGCCAGATAGCTGACAAGAACATTTAGGGAACTGAGTATAGTGGCTGGGACACATGTTTAATCCCAGCACTGGGGAAGCAGAGGCAGGTGAATCTCTGTAGTCTATGTAGTGAGTCCCAGGACTGGCAGAGCGACATAGCAACACTCAGTCTCTCAAAAAAACAAAAACAACCCAGGGAAGGAAGGATTTATTTCACTTACAGTTCAGGGATACTGAACATGACAGGGAAAGCATGGTAGCAGGAGGTCCCTTGCTCACATCTCTATGGGTCAGGAAGCAGCCTGGGGAATGTTCCCACCCCCTCATAGCATACTCTAACTCCATGCTTGCCTAATACCAGCACCACCCACCTTGGAAATTCTGTGCCACTTTGTTTTAAGATTTATTTGTTTATTTATTTGTATTATGCACACATTTTCTGTCTGCATATATGCCTGCACACCACAAGAGGGCACCAGATCTCATTACAGAGAGTTGTGAGCCATCATGTGGTTGCTGGGAATTGAACTCAGGACCTCTGGAAGAACAACCAGTGCTTTTAACCACTGAGCCATCTCTCTAGTCACCCACTGGGTTTTATATGGAATGTTTTCCACAATGCTGAGACCACGCCTGTGCCCCAGCACCTTTATTCCTGTTGTCATAAGAATTAGCTATGCCTAGCTACCCATTGCCCAATACAACAAAGAGACAAGTAGCTGGGCACATTTACAAACTGCCAATAACCTTAGCACTCTGCATGTAGATTCAGAAGTATCAGAAATTCAAGGTCATCTTCAGCTACATAGTAAATTCAAGGCAAGACTGGTATACATTGGTTTATGCCTTTAATCCCAGAACACGGACAGATTAAAGAGGGGAGACAAAGGCAGGTAGGTGGATCTCTGTGAGGTAAAGGTCAGCCTGGTCTACATAGTGAGTTCAGGCCGGCCAGGACAATATAATGAGGTCCTATCTCAAAACACACACACCAAGTAATACAAGAAAAACAAAGGAAACATATTTAATATGTCTACATTAGAGAGACCAAATGCAGGGTGTTGATGGTACACACTTTTAGTCCCAGCACTCAGGAGGCAGAGCAGGCAGATCTCTGTGAGTTAGAAGCCAGCCTGGTCTACAGAATGAGTTCCAGTACAGGCTCCAAAGCTACAGAGAAATCCTGTCTGGAAAAACAAAGAGAGAGACCAAAAGGGGATCCAGTGAGTTCCAAGACTGTCTTCAGGGTGCCAACAGGTTCAGGATTAAACAGAGGGCCAAAGGTATGCAGAGTTCAGGATTTCTGGCCTAGTGTTCTGGCTCATCAGTGGCCTATCATAGTTTCTGCTCTGGTCTATCTTGCAAGTCAGTATAAGTTCTTAAGTTGCTAATGTGTTCATTATCTTTTGAACCTAGGGTTTCACATGTGCTAAGCAAATGCTCCACCATGAACTATATATTCCCAGCCCTAATTTGCTCATTGTCTTTACCTGGGGGGGTAATCTTCCTGTGGGGCTTTGGGACCCAAGAACTCCTCCTCCTTCTCCTTCCTGTGTTTTGGGTAACCCAGTTAGACCTTGAGCTCACTGTGTAGTGAAAAATGACCTTGAGCAGGGCTTTGGTGGCGCACTCCTTTAATTCCAGCACTCGAGAGGCAGGTGGATCTCTGTGAGTTTGAGACCAGCCTGGTCTACACAGCTAGTTCCAGGACAGGCTCCAAAGCCACAGAGAAACCCTGTCTCAAAAAAAAAAAAAAAAAAAAAAAAAAATGACCTTGAACTTCTGATCCTGCTACTGCTAACCTCAAAGTTAAAATTACAGGTCAGGTATACACCATCATATCATGATAATTTTGGTGAATTAGAGGTCAGGTGTACACCACTATTCTGGGATTATTTAGGTGTATTACAGGTCAGGTGTATACCACCATTCCAGGATTATTTTGTTGGTGGAGTTCAAACCCAGTTTTTGAATAGCCCAGGTCAGCACTCTTCTGACTGAGTTGTATCCTTAGCCCCCAAAGTGGCTTATAAATGCCTGTTTCCCCTCTGCATGAAAGAAGCACAGGGACTACCTGACATTCGCTGTCCCTGCTTGACCTACATATACAGGTACAGGGCCCCATTTGTCCACTGTCTCTTCTCTGGCGCAGCAGCCCACAGATGTCTGCAACATGAGAGCCGTAGGCTGTCTGTCTCCCTGTCCTGGGAACCTGCCTAGGGGCATGGAGGGAGGTCCACAGGTTGGTGAGGAATAGATCCTTTTGCCCTGCCTGAGTTTGCCCTGCCAGGGTGCCTTACCAGTAAGGCTAGATCTTTCACAGGCCTTTGCCTGAGCTGCTCGGCTGAGAAGGCTGTGCTCCCCAACAGTCCACCTGCCAGAATTCCCTCAAAATGGCTGGCTTATAACTCCCAGAAATGCCAGTGGGCAAAGGCTGTTCTCAGCAAGACTGGTCCCAAGTATAATGAGGGGCCCTCACTCTACCATCTAGCTGGAGATCCACATGGCTCCCTTGCCAGAGCATAATCCTGTTGGTTAACTTTAGCAGCCCACATTTATCTTCCCTCTGGGTCCAGAGCCTGGGTATGCAGCTCACTGGCATAGTATATAAACTGGAGCCACCTGCAGGCCAAAGGAAGATGCCCTGAGGTCTGTGCGTGGAGCCTCTCCTACAAGGCCTCTCACAAAGGGTCTTTCCCTCTTATCCCTTCCCCTGCCTTGGATCTAGTCGCTTGGCAGTTATCCAGTGAATGGGTACGGACCTGGTTTGGAGCCACAGGCCATGTCTCTGGCCCCTGTCCAGGGTCCACTTCATACAGGAAGTCACCATGAGGCTTAGGATGCCTCCATTGGCTGAGATACTGGGGCGTCCAGTACCTTTGAATGTCATTGCTGGGATCACTACTGACTTCAACAAGTCATCCCTGACTCTGAGGTCAGATACCTATTCATATCAGGCATTCATCCCTGTGGCAACAGGAATGGGCTGGCTCAGGAGGCAGGAGGCCAGTGACAGACCCCAGAGTTCTAGCCCTAGTACTCAAGGGCCTAGTGAATGAGGCAGATCTGTGAGAAGGGCTTTAGGTGCCTATGTTTCTGACTGTCCTGCAGACACAGGTGCTAGCATGAGGATGGCATGTGATTGCTGGGAGAGGTGTGTGTGTGTGTGTGTGTTCCTACTCTGTCCCTTCCATGCCTAGTGACTTTCTATCTGGCCACCACCCACCCACTCCCTAGCCTCCACCTGCTAACCATATTGTCCTTAGCAGCCACAGGACCTTTGTACCTGTGACTCCTCTGAGGTGGAACGTGCTGTCTTCCCACTCTGGCACCTGAATTCTAGTGACCTTTCAGGACTGGGGGTGACAGATTGTTGTGTGGCAGTTTCCTTAAGATGGAAACATTTCATCCATTAGGGAAAACTTAAATGACTTAATGCTGCTTGAGGAAGTCCCCGAAACAGACCAGATTCACTAGACCCCCTTCCTCACAAGACTGAACAATAAACACAGCTGAGAGTCCCTCTCAGAGAAGCCACGCTGCAAAGGAGATTTAGACCAGACCAGATGCCTGGAAAAGCAGAAACCAGCTGAGCTGCCAGGAAGAGCTTTAGAACAACCAAGTCATTTGGAAGGGACATTCTCCAACTTGCAGGCTCTGCAGGGTGCTTCAGGTACCCAGCTTTGTGAGCTGTCACCCAGGCTGGGGAGGGCTTTGATGATACATTTCTGTTCCTGTAAGAGACCCCTCACCCATATCCTAGTAAAACTCATTGGTTCATCAAGTTGGACTCTGGTGGTATCTGGACTTTGGTCTGTCATGGGTTCCTTATCTGGGGTGAGAAGGTGTGTGTGTGTTATGTCTCCCCAAAAAATCTTGTCACACAACACAGGTCCTTAGGGAAAGTGTCCTCAGTACCCTAGCCAATACTTAGCAGCTGCAGCAACAGTCAAGTCCCCTTCTTAGGAATGAAGGGTCAGGAGCTGCCACTTACTAAGGAACAAAATCTACTCAGGTTACTTGTCTGTGGGACTTAGATTCTGAATACAAAATAAAGATGACCTGGGCTAGGTGTTGGTGGCACACACCTTTAATCCCAGCACTCAGGAGGCAGAGGCAGGAGGATCTCCGTGAGTTTGAGGCCAGTTTGGTCTACAGAGTGAGTTCTAGTACAGGCTCCAAAGCAATACAGAGAAACCCTGTCTCAAAAATAAATAAGTATGACCTGGAATTCTGCAGGCCATGGCCTTCCTTGCCATCAGGAAGAGATGGTGGGCATCACAGAATGGAGCTATAAGAAAACGGGACTTCTGTGAGGAACTTCACGTGGGAAGACAGACCCGTGAATAGAGTAAGTCAGGGGGCACTGCATACATGTTGGTACAGTGCTTGCCCAACATGCACAAACCCCTGGATTCCATCCTCAGCACTGCACAAACCAGGTATGGTACATACCCACAACACCACCATATGGGAGGTGGAGATATTAGGACCAGAAGTTCATATCATTCTCAACTTCATAATGAGTTCAAAGCCAGCCTCAGCCACATGAGACAGATGTCATACTGCACACATGGTGAGACTCTGTATCACTCTCATTGCAGCAGCTGAAAAGGAAAAAAGGAAACAACCAAGAAGTCAGGACTGATAAAATGTGGAGAATATAGAATCCTGTGGGTGGCCAGGGAAATGTGGCCAGACAGGGCTTGAGAGAAATCACACAGCAAGGCTGGAAAGATGGCTCAATGGTTAAGAACAGTTGCCGTTCTTGCAGAGGACTTGGGTTCAGTTCCCAGCATCCACGTTGTGACACACAACCATCCTTAACTCCAGCTACAGTTCTAGTACCCTCTTCTGGGCTCTGTGTGCATACCATACACATACATACACACAGACAAAACACATACATAAAGTAAAAATGACTCACATTTGAAAAGAAAAACCTGGCAGTGGTGGCACACACCTTTAATCCCAGCACTCAGGAGGCAGAGGCAGGCAGATTTCTGAGAGTTTGAGGCCAGCCTGGTTTACAGACTTAGCTCCAGGACAGGCTCCAAAGCTACACAAAGAAACCTTGTCTCAAAAAAACTCAAAAAAAAAAAAAAAAAAAAAAAAAAAAAAAAGAAAGAAAGAAAAGAAAAAAGAAAGGAAAGCTAGGCAGTAATAGTATGCCTTTAGTGAGTTCGAACCCACAGAGAAACCCTGTCTGGAAAAACCAAAAAAAAAAAAAAAAAACCACCACACACACAAGAAATAAAGAAATCTCCTGGCAGATTCTCCCCACTAATGCACAGAGGATAGGATGACCCTATACAGAGTACCACAATACAGCAGCCTTTCCTCTGCATGAGCACCCAAAAGAGGTGAAAGCAAGGGGTTGGGATGGATAGCAATGGCTATCTCCAACACCACAAATATAAATAATCAGATATAATAATTTAGAATAAATAAATAAAAGCAGGTGTCGATGAGATTATTTGCATACTAGTGTATGCTACAGCATACTAGCCAACAGTAGAGGCAGCAGCAAGCAAAGGGAGACAGTGGGTAAACACCAAGGGGTCCTCCATCCACACAGCAGGGCAGCTGCATCCTCAGCAGGGAAGGGAGGAGGTCTGCCACTTACCGCCACAGGGATAGACTCTGAGGACCGCATGCAGAGAGATGAGCCACTCACAAAAGGTCATATTCTGTGAGCCTCCATTCCTGTGAGGGCCCCAGAGTCCTCAGACCCATGGAAGAGGGTGGTATAAGGGATAAAGTGGGCAGTCACAGTTTGAGTGGAGACAGTTTCCACAGGAATGGGACCTGGTGACTTAGCCTAACACATTGGGCACTCAGAAACCGCTGAGATGGTGCAGTCTTTGGTGGATTTCACCATCACCCCAAAAGTGCCCTGCAGAAACCAAGAGGAAGGGCAGGAGTGGAGCACTTCCGGCTCCCACCCCAGAGGTGGGGCTGGCAGAGAGCACTGATGGGTGCCCTGTGCTGTGGCCTGCCCCAACAAGTCAAGCTCTTCCTGCAATGTGTATGAGCAAGGGTCTTGGAGATGGCTGCTCATGGCAACTGTCTCCCTGTCCTAGATCTAGAGGTATCTCTAATATTTATTTTATTTCAAAAATTTTAAAACAAGGTCTCTGTATGTAGCCCTGGCTGTACTGGAACTTGCTATGTAGTTTACAGTGTCTCAGACTCACAGAGATCCACCTACCCCTGCCTCCCAAGTGTTGGATTATAGATACTTGGTATCTCTCGGTTATAGGTTGAAGGATGGACAGACAGGCAACAGCAGTCTACCACAATGCCATGCACATCCAGCTGTCCTAGACAGCACACACTCCTTGTCTCCCGCTGATTCACCTCTCAGACAGGGGCACAGTGGTCTTGCCCTCAGTTCCTGCTTTATTGGCTTAGCTCCAGAAATTTGCCTCAGAGAACCATAGGGCTCAGAGTCCCTGAGAAGGTAGTATCAGAGTCAGCTGGCCTGCAGGTCACCTCAACCCTGCCTGGGTCTTGTTTCATCTCCTTCACTTTGCATCATTCCATGTACCCCTCAGTTCCACTGGAGGCTGATCCTGGGTAGGCGTGATGGGCCTAGTGCCCCAGTACTTGCGAGCCTGGTGGCCAAGGGTCCCTGGCTGCCTGTCAGCTGGCTGCATGGTAGAACAGGTGAATAGCAGAGTTTGCCCAGTGCTTACTCTCCTACTTTACCAGTGAAATTCTGGGAGCAGAATCAGGTTCCTCTAAGCCTCGGCCTTCTCCTCCATCTCTGCCTTCTGAGTAAAACTATGTAGGACCTTTGTTTAGTAGCTGGATGTAGCTGGAGGCTGAAATAAAAAATGTAGACTTGTTCACCACTGTGTCCCTGTGGCCACCATTGAGACACTCTGGAATGTAGGAGCCTGAGCCATAGTGTAGCACCAATCAGCCAGGGAAATGGAATTGTACCCTGTTCCCCCACTATTTGGTCCAGGCACATGCAATGAGGACTGTGATGAAAGCTGGGACTATTCAGCAGGGTCTCAGACATGCTGACACTGGGACTGTGTCTTCCTGAATGCTGGCTCTTGTTCTGTGGGGGTCTGAATGAGAATGGCCCCTATAGGCTCTTATATTTGAATGCTTAGTCACCAAGGAGTGGCACTACTTAGAAAAATTAGGAGGTGTGGCTTTGTTGGGGTAGACATAGCCTTGTTGGAGGACATGTGTCACTGGGGATAAGCTTTGAGGCATCAGCTCAAGCCAGGCCCAGTGGCTCTCTCTTCCTGCTGGCTGTGGATCTGGTTGGGAAACTCTCAACTATTTATCCAGCAACATATCTGCCATGATGACAATGGACTAAACCTCTGAAACTATAAGCCAGCCTCAATTAAATGCTTCCCTTTGTAAGACTTCTGTGGTCATGGTGTCTCTTCACAGCACTAGAACACTAAGACAGGCTCTGTCCATACACCACATGCGTGCTTGGTTCCACCACTGGGCTGTCATGGAGATGCTCATAGAGTCCCTGTCGAACAAAGAGCAGGACACACACACAGCCCAGGTCCTGAAAAGGTGTAACTGGAAGACACAGGTAGGCTGTCATCATCATTGTCCTCAGGGTGTGGATCTCTCTTTGGGGCAGGAACATGTGTGGGTTCCTAGCCAAGAGAGCTTGGATTCCTTCTGCAAGAGAAAACTGGGTGAGTATTTTGGTTTCTTGTCATTGCTGCAGAGCCCGTGACTCCCTCTGCTCAGGAATTAGGGCAGGACGGTTTTGGTTTCTGAATGCTTCCCCTCCATTTAAATTGGATGCTCTAATCTCCTTCCTCTTTTGTCCTAAATTTCCCTCCACTGCTCTGTGCAGCTGCTTCACAGCTGTTGCCTCCTGCTCTGGAGAAGGCTGAGGGTCGAGCTGGTTGCAGGCACTCATCTCCCAGGAGGGACAACAGAGCCCCAGATATATCCTACCCAGAGAGTATGGCACTTGAGGGGTCAACTGTACCTTTTGCTGGCCCTGGTGGGTACAAGCTGGACATAATGTTTGCAGAGAGAAGTCCAGATGGGGTCAGTAGCAAGGCCTAACACAGTCATTCAGAAAATGAGCAGTGAAGGTCTGTCCTGTGCCAGGCCTGAGGACATGAGAGACAACAATCCATTCATTTGCTTGCTCACTCATTCATTCAACAATTGGCCACTGAGTTCAAGGCCAGTGCTCAGAGAGCAGGTCTGGCAATCTTCGCAGGGTTACTCCTAGAGATACTGGCCCACAGGGTGCAGCCTAAGGGTAAGACTCAGGAATGTTTTTGTGCTACTCAGTTCCTCTGATCCTCCCAGCCTAGCAAGGTACCCTGAGGGCCCCCAAGGAAAAGTGGGCCAGCAGGGTGGACCTGAGATCCCATCCAGGCCTCCACAGAAGGGGGCTATAGGCTCTGGGAGAGCCTTCTGCTCACTTAGGATGCTCCCAACACTGCTTTTCTTCAGCTGAGCCTGAGAGGAGACACCACCTAGGGCTGCAGCTTGAAGCCTTGGTCCTGCCTCCCACTCCCTCCCCTTATTCCACTGGTCCTGGAACAGACAGTGGCTAAGTGTGGGATAACATGGGAAGAACACCTGTTTGCCATCTCTTTACCTTAGACCTTGTCTCTGGCAGGACTGTGGGGCAGGCAGAGACAGCCGTCTGGGATTCTTCTAGCCATCAAAACATCTGGAAGGAGTAGAGAATAGCAAAACCAAAATGAGAAGCAGGACAGTGAAAACACACCAGCATGCTTACCACTCACACTGGCACACCTCTGCACTAACAAACCCATGACAGGCACGCACCTGGCTGCTTGCAGGGATGGGAGTGGGATTGAGGAGTCAGCCTAGGCTGCAGCTGCTGTGGCCGATGCTTCCAGAGATGATGGCATTCAGGGGGCACCTTGTGTTTTATAGAGCCAGCAAAACAGACAGGGTTATCACAGCACAATTCGAAAAACACACAAATAATTCATGTTATTATGATGTCATAGTGCTGTAAATAATGAATTTTCACTAATGCTGGGCTTCCTCACTCCCCAGGCAGGCAGTGGGAGCTGAGCAAAGCCTGCAACAGCTGGGACTGGAGCTCCCATGCTAGTCTCCTCTAAGCAATAACCGAATTCCCCACAGAGGTAAGGAGGGAGAGGCCAACTGGCTGTGCCCACTGGATAGACCTGCAAGCCCATGTCAGCAGGCTGGCCGTGGATAAGAAGTTCCAGGCTCCAACATGCAGCCTAAAGTTACTGGGACTGTCTGGAATACTAGCTTAAGCTACCTAGTGCATCAGACTATACCTTGCTCAGGAACTCTGATGCCTATCTTTCTGGGGATTCATCCTTGCCTGCAAATCTTAGTGTGTGAGCACACAAAGTTCACCACTCAACCATAGCACTCACTCCAAAACCTGAGCAGACTGCTTCAGCCTGGTCCCCAGACTGAGGGTGGCCACAGGGCAGGATGCCATCTGCTTGTTCAGATGGCCAAGGGACCTGCAGGAGTGCAGGGTGCACAGCCACACGCCTGTTGGTGCTCTCTCCATATATCACTAGCTACCTGGTGGGTCCCACCTCTTGGTGAGGACACTGGTGCCACTATCAGAAGCCTGGACTTGATTGATCTCGGCATGAATATTCATGCAGCAGCCAGCAGGGCTGTCATTAATATTCCAAGAAAGGGGAAAGAATACCTGTCCTCATTTAATGGGTGAGGAGTGAGGTCAGTCTGCAGCTTATGACTACTGCTTCTACCTATGGTCTTCCAAGCTTGACAGGGTGTCCATCCTGCCCCCACCCCCACCCAGCCTTCTGACAGGTGACCACTCACAGTTTCTGCCTGCCTTCCTGGCCATGCCCTCCTGACCAACCCAGCTCTGTCTTTCAGCTTCTGGCCAGCCTCACCTGACCCTTTCTACTCTCCTCTGTAGCTACAGCCAAAGCCCTGGCTCTTTCTCACCCTTCCTGAAATGCTTACCTACACCCACAGCCCCAGTAACAGGATACCTACCGAGGGCTGCTATCAACTCATCTGGCTCCTTTACAGGCTGCATTTTCTCAAGTAGCTGGCACAGCCCTGTGCCCAGACCTGGTCAGTGGTTCCCGCAGACTCCTCTGTCCTGCCCAGGGTCCAGAGTTAGATACAACTCCAGGCTGCTGTAAGACCAGCTACAAGCTAGACCTCCGGAGAAGAGGGTATCTGCTTCATTCCTTGCTCTGATTTTGCTGATATGGGAGCCCCCTTGGGCCCCAGCTTCTGTCTTGTGCTAGCTCCCATCCTGGGAGATGGCCCTAACAGTTGGCCTAGCAGAGATGGACAAGAACGCTACCCCAGACCTTGGCTTCTGAGAGACTGGCTGTGTCTCCGGGGTGTGGTGGGGGAGTAGGGGCTGTTTCTTTGGGATGGGATGGGATGAGATTTTCCAAGGCTGACAGTGCCAGAGTCCCCAAAGCACACAGCTCAGCCACACCACAGCCCATGCCTCCAGCTGGGCCCATGGCACCCTCCTATGGCTGCTCTCTGCAGGAGCCTGGAAAAGCACTACGGGGGGGGGGCGGGGCGTGAGGTGGGGGTGGGGGAGCTGGCCAGGCAGGGAGGGTTCACCTGGCAGTCTGTGCCCTTCAGTCTGCCACCCACCCCCAGGCGCAGTGCGGGACACACAACTCTGCCTGAAGCCCCATGTGACACCGCTGCCAACAGGCCCGGGCAAGCTGCCTGGCAGGGCGGGGGAGGGGCACTGGGACCCGGATCGCTGAATCAGCTGCGCTGCACCATCCCTGCCTGGGCAAGGCTGCTGCTGGGGGGCAGTTCCTCCTTT
Source organism: Phodopus roborovskii (assembly GCF_943737965.1). Classification (NCBI taxonomy): domain Eukaryota; kingdom Metazoa; phylum Chordata; class Mammalia; order Rodentia; family Cricetidae; genus Phodopus; species Phodopus roborovskii. The sequence continues at coordinate 66,939,157 of NW_026126418.1, forward strand.
TGGGAACTGTTGGGGAGGCATGCCAGAACGCTGGGATTTCCGGGAAATCGCCCCTGCTTGCTTCAGTCTGGGACTGTTGCTTCCTGGGAGCTAGTGCCTCTAGAGATGGGCAGGTTTCCTAGGAGGGCCGGGCAGATGGGGACCCTTCTTTCCAAACAAGACCAAAAACGGAGAAGAGAAAGGCACCCTGGCTGCTGTGGTACATCTAGCACGGTTCTGTTCTCACAAAACGCTGACTCAGCGTGTGAAGGCGCCGCTGGCTCCCTCCCCCTCACTCGCTGGCAGGGACGGGGCCTTCCCAAGGTCAGGGGACATCAATAACTGTGCAGCTGAGTCTGTGGCAGCACAGAGTTGTGCTCTGGGTTGTCCCTGCCATCCTTGCTGAGTAGGGACCATCTGGCTCCCTTCCTCACACTACCCCGGGAGGTCTCAGGTACTGTGTTTATTTGGGTCTCCACGGGACTGCAGAAGCTGCTGCTTATTACAGGAGCAGCGAATGGGAGCCACTAGTCCACCCCAATCTGGCTTCTAGAAATTACCCAGCCTCTGCACCCTTCTTGTTGTCCCTCGCCCTCTGCTGGCTCCTTGGCTCTGATCCTATTTGTTACTGAGGGAGAATATGCATATATTTTTCTCCCCACGATTTTGGGTAACACAGTGACCCCTTCCCTGTACCTAACATGAGCTAGAAGGAACCTGAGGTATGGATAGACAACACTGGCTTCAGCCTTTCCTCCTGCACTCCTCACACCTGGCTGAGCTTTTCTGCCTCATCCTGCTCACCTCGACTCCTTCCTTGGTCCTGGCTCTGAACCGTCCTGCCCAGGGACCAGCCCCCAGGTCTTCATGGCCACAGTCCACTCTGCCTTTCTCTGTCCCTCCCTCCCTCTCTTCTCCTTTCCTCCCTCCCTTCTCTTTCTTTCTTTCTTTGTTTTGTTTTTCAAGACAGTATAACAGCTCTGGCTGTCTTGGAACTCACTTGAGATCAGGCTGGCCTTAAACTGACTGAGATTCCCCTATCTCTGCTTCCCTAGTGCCAGGACTAAAGGTGTGTGTCACCACCGCCCAGAAAATGTCCCTTTCTTATTGGTGTGGGCCAATTGTGTATTCCCACCCTCCTAGGAGGACCCAGAATGCAGCTCGTTTCTCAAATTAATATCTGGCGGACTGACACTGTTGCCCACGTGTTCTCACTGGGTCCCCTGAGCCAGGCTGGGCAGCTCTGCCAACCTCAGAACAGTCCTAGCAGGTACCCACTGGGTAGCAGACACCCCTAGCCTACCCTTCTTCACAAGACCAGCCTGAAAGCTGTCCCTATTGCCTTTTCTACCTCATGTGCATGTGCCAGGAGCTAAGAAGATGGGTGGCTTTATCAGTGTTGCTCCTGTTTCATACACAGCCACTGAGGACTTCTGTGGGCAGGTACAGCCTATCTGTGTTCAGGTCTGGCCCCTTTGCCACTTCTATCTTTGACTCCTCCTGCCCTGATCTCCAGCAGGCAGGTCATTCCCATTTTTATACTCTGCCTGAAACAAGGCATTTTAGCAGAATGTCTAGGCCTGGGGGGAAGTCCTAAAGTGTCACTCCACCCTGCAGAAGCACAGTTACTACTGGAGTTTCATGGACTATGCCCAATGGATGGGTTCAAAATGCTGCCTTCCCCAGGACCTGGCTTACATGTCTGTCACTAAGAGCAATTACCAGCCTTCTCAGATAGGCTGCAGCCCCAAATACAGCTCAAAATGTCACCTTGGGCCTTAAGGCCAACACACTCTGCCGGGCGGGCAGTAGTGGCATACACACCTTTAATCCCAGCACTTGGGAGGCAGAGGCAGGCGGATCTCTGTGAGTTCGAGGCCAGCCTGGTCTACAAGAGCTAGTTCCAGGACAGCTTTTAAAGCCACAGAGAAACCCTATCTCAAAAAAACAAAATAAAACAAACAAAAAACCTAACACACTCAAAAACAGTGCTAATGTCCAGATATTGTGGCCTGCAGGCTCAGTCCTGCTGATCAAGGAAGCCAGGAGTTACTTCATAACCCCTAAATCCCAGAAAGGCTCTTGGCTATAAAGAGGGGCTGGCTCAACCAGGCTCTTCCAAGGCGTGGCACCCTAGGAAGCCATGGCTTCCAGAGTCTGGAGCAGGTTAATACCCTTATTTTACCAACCTCTGGCCCTCAGCTACCTTGGGTTTGAGCAGCTTGTTCTCAGTATTCATGTTCCCTGTGCTCAGTGGCCCCACTGGCTCAGCCTAGTGGCCCCACTGGATATTGAGAATGAAATCTATTCAAACAAGGCATTTCACTTGATTTTTTGTTCTTCCCAGCAAAGGGACAATGGGGAACACTCCAGGGCTTTGGGTGAGACTAAGTGGAAGCCACTTGCTTATTACATGTTCAGTTCTAGGTTCTATCCCTAGCACTGTAAAATCAACCTCCCACCCACTCCAGATCCACAGAAAACAAAGCAGGCCCAGGGAGGTTCCTGGAAAATATATCTTGTCCACTCTGGTTTGATGAGTGACTTAGAGGGTTACAATCATTGCACCGCTACCCTCACCATGCCTATCTGCTACTGAGTCCAGCTTTGGATACTTAGTATGTACCCGGGCATGAAAGTGTGCCTGGGCAGCCATCTCAGGACTATCCCTCAGCATGGCTTTATCTGGGCCAGAAGTCCCATCCATATCAAGCCCTAGCTCTGGTCTATGAATTTAACTGCCCCCTCCTCGGTCCTGAGCTGTCTTGAGACAAAGGATTTGCAATTTGCTCTTATCAAAGAACTAAAGCTTTCCAGGTGTGGTGCCACACGCCCTTAATCCCAGCACTTGGGAGGTAGAGGCAGGTGGATCTATGTGAGTTCAAGGTCAGCTTGGTCTTTGAAAGAGTTTTGGATAGCCAAGGCTACACTGAGAAACCCTGTCTTGAAAAACCACACACACACATCACACTAAACAAACCAGCCAAACAAACAACCCTAAAACTTGGCAGGTGGTGGGGGTGGGGGCCTTTACTTGGGTGGAGGTCCTACTGCTTTTATACCAGCACTCAGGAGGCAGAAGCAGGTGATTCTCTATGAATTCAAGGCCAACCTGATCTACACAACCCAAGCACATAGTATAGTGAGACCACACACACACACACACACACACACACACACACTCTTTTGGTTTTTTGAGACAGGGATTCTCTGTGTAACAGCCCTGGCTCTCTTGGAAATCACTCTGTAGACCAGGCTAGCCTTGAACTCAAAGACATCGGGCTGCTTCTACCTCCAAAGTGCTGGGATTAAAGGTGAGTGCCACTATTGCCTGGCTGGGACCCTATCTCAAAAACAAAAAAAAATCCCTCAAACAAGACTCAAGTTTGGAGAGATGGCCCATTAGTTAAGAGTGCTAACTGTCTTCCAGAGGTGTTGGGTTTGTTGCCAGCACCACAGTGGCTTAAAACCAACCAGTTCAAGAGTGATCTGTTGCCCTATTCTGGCCTCTGCAGACACCAGGTCACAAATGGTACACAAACAAGCATGCAGGAAAAACACTTATATACATAAAACAAAAATAAACCATCTTTTAAAAACACCTTTAATCCCAGCATTTGGGAGGCAGAGGCAGGCAGATCTCTGTGAGTTCAAGGCCAGCCTGGTCTACAGAGTGAGTGCCAGGAGAGGCTGCAAAGCTACACAGAGAAATCGTCTTGAGAAAACAACACAACACACACACACACAAATCCGACAAGCCTCAAGCTGGATATGGTGACTCATGCTGATAATCAAAGCATTTGGGAGTTTGGAGCCAGCCTGTACAAGTTAGTGAGACCCTACTTCTTATCCCAAAATCCCAGTTAACAGCAAGAGAGGTAGGTTCAGCAGTTAAGAGCACTGGCTGCTCTTCCAGAAGACCTCATTTTGATCTCCAGAAATAATATGGTGGCTCACAACTGCCTAACCCTAGTCCCATGAACTAATATTTCTTCTGGCCTCCATGTGTACCAGACTGACCTACATGCAGGCTATACAACATACATGTGAAACTGAAAACACAAAAAACAAAACAACAATCCAGTAATACATCCCACAAACACAGCTAAAAGAGAAAACTTGATTTCTGCTCTTCCCAGCACCTAGACATTGCATCTCCAAGTGTGCATGGTGCCCACAGGCTCTCCTGTCCTTTCTGGAAAGCACCAGAAATCCAGCCCTCACTTTTTGGTTTTTCGAGATGGGGTATCTCTGTAGCTTTGGAGCATGTTCTGGGACTTGATCTGTGTGACCAGTCTGCCCTCGAACTCACATGAGGATACCTGTCTCCACCTCCTGAGTGCTGGGATCAAAGGCGTGCACGACCACTACCCAGCCCTCACTTTTACTGACCAACTCAATTCAAGGCTCTCGGCACACCACCTGAACCTGGAGAAGCACTGTTTTGAGGAGTCTACACTTGACATTAAAATCAGACACTTTCACCACTCAATCCTGCAGGAAATGGCTTCCATGACATTCTAGACTACATCATTTGAAAAGGAAAAGATTTCTGGCTTGACAGGGACACAGCACTGTCTCAGAGCACTTGCCCAACATGTATAAGGCCCCAGCACAGCAAAACTTAAAGCAATCACTCCATCAACACATTAAAAAAATAGGTTTAATGCAGGTGATTCATCTCATAAAGAATTTAACAGGCACTCAAGACACTGGGTGGCTGGGTGTACAATGGGTGACAAGGTCCTGTCATTCTCTCCCACCATCAGCCCTCTGACACACCCACTGTCACCCAGCAAATGGGGCTTTAGACCGCTCTGAGGAACATGAGCTAATTAATGAAGAACAAAGCTGCTTTGGGGGGAGTGTTATTTAGTGCAAACAATTCTCTGCAGCAAGCAAGCAGCGGGGTCCACTGGGAAGGCATCTCACCTGCTGTCCTGGGAGGCAGACAGACTTCCTCCAGGAGCCCTCCCGCTAGAACAATGGGCACAATTGGCTACAAGGTAAAGAGCTAGGTCAACAGTCCTGCATCTTTGCTTTCCTTGTTTGGGTTTCTTCAAGTTTATCTTCAGTGGAACACAACTGGTTTTCCTGGCAAGGGAGGGTCAAAGGGGCTGCCCCCATGCCCAGGGTGTGGGGTGACAATTTGGGGTGAAGCATGTGTTGGCAGGATCTGCTCTGTGTCCTGCCCTTGGAATTACTACTCAAAGCACTTCCTTTGCCACCCAGGCCTTTGTCACCAGTGAGAGTCACAAACCACTCCTGACAGAAGCCAAAGGTGGTCAGGTACCCCCTTCATTTTTTTTAATCTTGAAAACTAAGATTAACAGCCATGTGAGGAAAGTGCAGCTAGCCCAACATGGTTGCCCACTGGGTCTGGTAAATACCACTGAGGAGTTACAATCTGTTTGCTCCTGTTTTCCACAGGTTTAGCCAAGACTTTGGGAGGCTACTGGAGGCTTCCATCTCTCAGAGACAAAGCTCCTCCCAGTGCTAAGTGGAAGTGGCTTCCTGGGTTCCTCAAGTTTGTGGAGCTCCAGCATGGCCTGACACAGAGACCTGACCAGAGTATGGACAAGCCCCTGCTCTGGAGTCCAAGCCTTGGTGTCTGTGCTCTCTTGTATCAGGGACCAGCCAACGCCATACATGGTGTCCTGCTTGACTGCACCCATGCAAGCCAAGGTGACCCTGAGACCTGACTTGGGGTTCAAGATGGGCATAGCCACTTGGTGACAGCAGGGAGTGGTCCATGGGCTTAGGATCCGAGCTGCTCAGAAGGGGGTACAACTAGTGGTAATAGCATGTCTGCCTGCATAGCCAGATCGGGTCCCTGAGGCTAGAGCCAGAAACAGGGCACATAAAGGGGCTGTGCAGCCCAGAGGCACCCCTTGTGTGTCCCCCTGGTTGGGTCTGATGATGGTGAGAATGTCACACAGAAAGTCTCAAGGTGCAGAAAGGGCAGATGGGCCACCCGCTGGACAACCTGAAAATGTACAGGCAACCAGAGGCAAGAGGCATGTCACATCTAGGAAAGTGCACAGGAAGGATAGCGCAGAAGCCAACAGGAGACTGGTGTCCCCATCACAGAGTAGTCTCAGCCCTTTTCTCTCAGTGGGAGTGTGTGCTTCAGGCCTTACCTTTCGGATGGGGCAAAAAAAAAAAAAAAAAAAAAAAAGGCCCCCTACCAGCCCCACCCTTCACCGAAAGCAACTCGATACGGCACAGTCAAGAGCCCCATAGAGGCTGGGTCCTCACATGTCCACAAAGACCATGAAGCACCAGCCCAGGCCCCCAACTAGCAGCATGGTCACATGGATGCCGTAGATGAGCAACTCGTTCATGAGGCGGAAGTCCACACGCCTGCGACCCAGCAGCAGCAGCAGCACGGACAGCTTGAGCTGGAAGCGCAGGAGCACTCGCACACCCAGGTACTGCAGGCAGAAGAGTGCGGCCAGAGCGCCCCAAAGGGCCGCTGTGAAGAGGCTGCAGCTGAAGTAGAGCAGGAAGCGGATAAAGCCGTAGAGCCAGCGGGTCTTGACATACACATCGAAGTTGTTGTACTTGGTGCGAGCCAGGTGAGAGGTTCTCACTGGCCCACAGGCTGCATGCAGGCAGGTAGTGTGCGGGCCGTGGAAGGAGCGCACCCGCCGCGGGATGGGCATGACCGGCATTGGGCACGGGCGGCAGTGCTACTTTGCAGTGGTAGTGCAGTGTCCAGATGCCTAGCATAGGTGTCATCAGCACCTAGGAGCCCTCAGCTGAGCCTTGGGGGAGGTGTCGGTTGGCCTGCAGGGGGAGGTACAAGGAGAGTACCAAGTCAGACTTCAGCAAGGATGTCTCTGGAAATCAGTTGTACCCTAAGATTGCCCCCTGTGAAAAGCAAAAGTACTATTCTATATCACAGTGCTGCGGAAGGCAAGCGACAGTAATTATGCCCCTCTCTTAGCAGCTGCCAAGGGAGGGCCCCCTGTAAGGGCCATCAGTGATAGAATGAGGACAGGAGTAGACTAGCTATGACCACTCCTTATAGCTTCTTGAAGACCCTATGCATTCCTCTACTGGTTGCATTCCATGGGTCCATTACTCCCCTGTACTTCCATGGTGACTTTATCTGTTAACAAGCTCCTTCAAAGACATCCCATGTAGAACCACAACAGGACCGGAATGAAGACAGGGTGTCCACATTGCTAGACTCTAAGGTTACCTGCTGGACCTGAACTCTGGCAGGTTACCTCACCTCGCACTGCTCTTGTTCTGTAAATGGAGGCAACGAGACCTCTTTCTCGGGGCTGCCTTTACACAGAAACATTGCTGGCTTGTCTAGGCTGGGGATAGGGCCAGAGAACTCCAAACTGGGCCACAAAGAGAGGGGAAATGTTACGTGGTTCCTCCTTTCACCAAGCAAATGTTATTTGCAGCTGCCTGTGTTAATTTGTGGATAAAAAAAAAAAACTGATAACTAAAAGTTCAGACTACACGACATTAGAGACAAAAAGTTGGTAACAGGACAGGGAAACATTGCCAACAGGCTTTTGCGAGTTCGACTCCAGACCAGTTTCCTTCACCGCTATAGGTTCTAAGCAAATGGCTGCCAGTGCAGCTGTGACCAAGGCTCAGTGGGAAGAAACCTGTCCCTAGCCCGAGAATTATAGCTATGCTTTACCCAGCTAGACAGGGAAATGGCCCTCATTCGAGTGTGTCACTGGACACCGCGTAGTAGGGGTTTGCATTCTGCAGCAGGTGTACTCAAGGGGAGGTGCGTGCACTCCAGCGCCCCACAGCCCGCCCTGGCCTGGCACCAAGGTACGAGTCTCCGCGCTCGGGACCCCAGAGCAAGATGCTCCACTCTCGAGAGCCCGGCGCTGGGGATGCGGCCCTCACAAGCCCATAGGCTACTCGCGACCCCGGCCCTCTGCCCGCGTCCTCTGCAGGAGCCACTTCCGGTGTCGGGGCGCCGTTGCCGTGGAGACGGCCCCTGGGTCCACTGCCGGTCCCCGCCCGTCCTCGGCCGCTCACCCGGTGCCCTTTCCGCGGCGGTGCCGGTGTCCGGAACCATGCGGCAGGCCGACGGCGCTAGGGACCGGGGTCGCGGGCGAGCCTGTGCCCCGGGGTTGCGACGCCGGGGCGGGCTCATGCCGCCGAAGATGGGGTCGCTTCGTGCGGCCCTTCAATTGCCCCCGGCTGGCGCTGTCTCGGAAGGGAGGGCGCGCCCGGCCCGGCCGGAGGCGTTTGTCCCAGCGTGGGAGCCGTAGCGTCGTCCCTCGGCGGCCACCGTAGCTCGGTCCTCACGCCCCCTTCGCCTGCGCTGACACTGCAGAGCCTCACAGCGCCCGTCTCGGGCCCGCGCGGAGCGTTCGTGAACTCTATGCTGTCCTAGGGAGCGCGCCCGCGCCCGCGCGCCGTAATTCTTTATGACGTCATGGCCCGCGGCCCGTAGCCGGAGGCATGACCGTCCTACGCAGGCGCAGATGGGGATCTAAGGGAGCGCCGGTGGGTAGATGTCTTATTCGTGCGCGCGCAACAGTGGGCAGGACTAACTTGAGCGTGAGCACCAGCTCCATTCTTGTGAAGCTGCTGAAATTAGTTCTCCTGTGTGCCAACGAGAGCTGCTAGGCACTCAGAAAGCAGAGATGGATGCAGATGAGGCAGGCGATTGCGGGTGTTAGGGGTACCCGCTGTGGAGCAGAGGGGTTCTGGAAGCTCCAGAAAAAGAGGCTGGTTGGCATCACCAGCCTAAATGACCTTGGCTGGTTCCTACAAGTAGGTGTCAAAAGTTTGAACTAAAAGTTGATGTGGTGTGCTCTTGTTGTTAGGGGAAGCATGGGTCAGGCTGTCATCCCGTGGAAGACCAAACATTGGCTGGCCTTTCAGGGTTGTCCCATATTGACCATCCTAAACAGGGGGGGAGTGCCCAGCCCACTCAGGACCAAGAGTGGCTGCAAGCTATGACATGTATACATCCTGCCTCTACCACCCACAAATAAATAAATAGATGTAAGCAAAATAAGTAAATGTGCCCCCTGCGCTCAGGAGGCAGAGGCAGGCAGATCTCTGTGCAGTTCTATGCCAGTCAGGACTACATAGTGAGACCATGTTAAACAAACATCTTGGTCCAATGAGATGATGGCTTAGTGGGTAAAGGCACTTGCCACCAAACTGACTATCAGGATTCCATCCTTGGTACCCACATAATGAAGGAACAGATCAATGCCTTCATGTTGCCCTTGACTTTCATACTTATACCCACACACACATTTTTTCTTTCTGTTTTTGTCTTTTGAGGCTGGTTAGATGGCTCAGTTAAGATGACTTGCTGCTTTTACAGAGGACCAGGGCTTGGTCCCCAGCACCCACATGGTGGCCCACATTCTGTAGCTCTCATTTCAGGAAATCCTGCATTCTCGTCGGGTCTCCATAGGCACTAGGTACCCATGTGATACACATATATACATGCAAGCACACACACAGAACAATTTTTTTAAAAAAGTATTTCATAAAGTTTATATGGTGACTCATGCCTTTAATCCCAACATTAAGGAGTCAGAGACAGGATGATCTCTCTGAGTTTGAGGCCAGGTCTACATATTGAGTAGGACAGCCAGGACTACATAGAGAGACCCTGTATCAACATACAGATTGAATCTTTAAAAACAATGAAGAGTCTTAGAGAAAGATACCTGATGTTGACCTGTGGCCCCCACACATGTGTGCATGTACACATACACAGACAATCTGTGCACACACAGAAGTAATGATTACAATACACCTGGAGCTGGGTAGAGTGGTCCTCATCTGAGATCTCACTTGGTAGCAGGAGGATCAGGACATCAGTACCAGCCTCCGCTACAGAGTGAGCTGGAAGCCCTGGACTAGGTGAGACGTTCTCAAAACAAAAACAAGCAAGCATTCTTGTTCTTCTCTCCCCGGGCGTCCGTTTCTGCCACCGTGGGGTAATGATTTCTATTTTCCTCATCCTCTTCTCCTTAAACTTCCTCCTTGGTCCTATGACCCATTCCTGGGCAAGCTTTGTTCCTTTACTCTTTTTCTGTCACTCTGCTGCCTTTCCACATGTTCAGCCCCTGTTCCTCCTGCAAGACCCCACTGAATGCTCTCCATCTCTGAGAAGACACCTCTGTCATACTCCCTCACCAACTTTGAGGCTCACTCACCTCCTGAGGAAGGGCAGGTAGCTGATGTCGACTGCCCTAGGCCCCCTCCCAACTCAGAGCCTTCTAACCTCAGACCACTCTACACATACTGAAAGCACTCAGGAAGTCCCACTAAAGGATGCTTCCACTACCCCTACTCTGTTGCATTCTGTTACTTGTTAGAAGTGTTGGGTACAACCACTGAACTGATTCTGGGACCCTCTCAGAACTTCAAGCCTGACCACAGCAGGGTCATCCCCCAGAATAGGATGGAGCCCCACCTGTTCTGTTTGCTGCAGGCTTGTCCTGCTACAGATCTACCTGGAGTCTGCATCAGCCCGGCTTCTCTGTGGGCAAGTCTGGACAGTGGCCTGGCGCCACCTGCTGGGATTGTTAATGGCCTAGAGAGACTAGAGAAAATCTAAAGTTATAGTCCAAACTCAGGTATGGGGCCCAGGGGACTGGGCCAGCTCATTTTTGTCTATGGTTGCTTTGGTGCCTTCATTGCAAAGCAGAGTAGCTATGTCGGCCCCAGTGGTCCTCTTGCTGTCTGCACTGTCCAAGAATGGATGTGACCCTCACTTGAAATAAGTTTTTCTCACTTTGAGCTTCTCTCTTCTGTGATTTGAGGGAGAAAGCAGGCCACTTGAATCCTTAAAAAGCACTCCCAGGAGCCAGGCATTGGTGGCACACGCCTGTAATCCCTGCACTCGGGAGACAGAGGCAGGTGGATCTCTATGAGTTCTAGGACAGGCTCCAAAACAATACAGAGAAACCCTGTCATGAAAAACAAACAAAAATGCAGGATGAACCCACCACTTGTCCATGTTTGCTATGTGGCATGTGTGCCCTTCACGCCTACCACACCCCAGATGACATCATGAGTTGGTACAACATGCTGCAGTGGGCGTCACATCCACACTGCACACTATATATAGCTCAGTGTTTATTAGGGTCCCATATAGTGTCCTTGGTGACAGATTTTCAACCTCTTGAGATAGCAATACTTATTTATTTGTTTGTTTTTTGAGACAGGGTTTCTCTGTGTAGCTTTGGAGTCTGTCCTGGAACTCACTGTAGATCAGGCTGGTCTCAAACTCACAGAGATCCACCTGCCTCTGCCTCCTCAGTGCTGGGACTAAAGGTGTTCACTACCAACACCAGGCTGAGATAACAATACTTCTTGATAAAAGACCTGGTCTCTTGCATCCCCACCACAATTGCTCCTTTACCCCAGGAGTCCAGGAATGAATGATGCCTCTCTTCTCAGGCCATAGTCATGGTAGAAATGACAGATGGTTTCCAGATGATGGTGGCACACACCTTTAATACCAGTCCTAGGGAGGCAGAGGCAGCTGGATCTCTGAGTTCAAGGCCAGCCTGGTATGTAGACTGAGTTCCAAGACAGCCAGGGTTGCACAGAGAAACCCTGTCTTGAAGATTAAAAAAGGAAAAGGAAAAAGAAAAGAACTAATGGTTGAGCAGAGGAGCTGGAAGCGGGGCCCCTGACCAGCCTTACTCCCAGCCACCAGTTCTAGCCATGGGTAAAGCCTCAGCCTCTCCAGGGTAAAGCGAGGAAGCAATATACAGGCCCTCACAGGAAGCTGTGGAACTAGGTCCACTGGTCCAGTAAAGCTGGCAGAAAAACAGCCTGGGCCACCAGCAAGGCTCAGCTCTTGCTGCTGCTGCAGAACCAGCCTTCAGGTAACCCTCTGTGGTCCCCTCCATGAGAACTACTCTTCCTCACTGTCCATAGTTGACCAGGTCACTTAGAAGGCCAGGTCACAGAGCTCATTGTAGTATCCTTCCTGCCCTCACAGATCTCTCCCAGGAACTAGAGGGATGGCATAGTAGCTTACAGTTGCCACCTTGAGGCAGAGCAATCAGTCCTGGAGAGGAACTGAAGGCCTCTGGCCAACAGCCAATGCCAGCTTGTTGTCTACAGTGAGCTGACCCAGAAACACTGCCAACCTGGAAACACTGTAAGCCCTTTCTCCAGCAGACAGCTCTAACATTCCTTCTGCAGCTTTAGGAGAGGCTCCAGGACAGGCTTCAGCCCCACCTTGCCACAGCTCCTGGCTTATAGAATTGGGAAGAGATGTCATACCCCAAGATGCTGAATTACATTCCCCAAATCAGTATGTGGAAGCCCTAACCCTTATGGCCTCAGCACATAACTATTTGGAGACTGTGGGCCTTGAAAGAGATCAGTAATATAAAGTAGACTCTGTGTAATGATAGACCCTAATCCAGGGTGACTAGAGATCATGATACAGACACATACAAAGGGATGACCAGATGAAGACCTGGCTAGGAGACAGCATCCATAATCCAAGGAGAATGTCCTTAAATGAGCCAAGCCTGCCATACCTTTGTCTGGGCTTCATCGCCCTGGACTGTAAGGAATATATACCTGTTCTGGAAACTGCCTATCCCTAGGCTTTTGTTACATCAGGAGATGTAGACTAGGTCCCTCCAATCCCCACTCCATTTCTTTTTTGCTGTTGGTGGTGGTGGTAGTGGTGCTAAGGATTCAACCAGAGTTCAGCACACGAGGCCTGTACTCTGTCTGCCATGTTGTATTTCAGTGAAGGCCACCACAGTTTGTATGAAGTCATTGAGATCTGTTATTGATCTCAGGCAAGGAGCACCCTGAGCCATGCAGGCCCATACACTCCAAAGGGCATCCTCTTTTTAGGTAGACTGTAGCACCCACTCTGTTCTCTAAGGTCAAGGGAGGCATATGGCCTCAACACCCTCCTTTGTCCCAAGTCCCTTTACTATCAAGTCCCTCATCATCCAAAGTCCTTGCTCTGCTTGGTATCAGAGCCATTGCCTTGAACCTTAGTTACCCTGTACTTATTCTTCCAGCTAACTTGTTTTTGTCTGCCCAGATGGCAAGCTAGAGGACTCTGGGCCAAGGCTGCCTTTGCTTCCTGCTCTGCCCTGGTATGAACGTGCGTTTCCACTCATTCTTGTTTGTGGTTGCTTTGGTGCTGTCAGAACAGCAGTCAGAGTTGGGTAGCTGTGTTAGGGACCCAGAATCTCGATGTCTATATGTCTGAAAGCAGATGCAACCTTCACTTGAAATAAGTGTTTTTGTCGGGGGTTGATAACACATACCTTTAATCCCAGCACTTGGGAGGCAGAGAGTTTGAGGTCAGCCTGGTCTACAGGGTGAGTTCTAGGACAGCCAGGGCTACAAAGAGAAACCATGTCTCAAAAAAAAAAAAAAAAAAAAAAAAAAAAGAGAGAGAGAGAGAGAGAGAAATGATGTTTTGCTCACTTTGAGCTTCTCTCTTCTGTGACTTGATTGAGAAAACAGGCCACTTGAATCCTTAAAAAGCACTCCAAGAACAACAGCTTAGCCTCCACTTTACTGACAAGGAGAGAGGTTTTTGTTCAAGTCAGATTCGACTCCAAAATGCAGGATGCACCCACCACTTGTAGATGCTTGCTATGTGCCAAGTATGCCCTTCTACACGGTTGCCTTGTGATGAACATTCAAGACAGACATTGGAGGGCAACAGGACTCAGGCGTGCAAGGCCCAAGGGCCTCAAGACCCATTAGCTCACCCAGCTCTAGCCACACAGGAGGCCAGAGGCTGCCATGGATGGTGGGGAGACACCCAGGTGTGCTGCTGGTGGCTTTATGAGAGGCATGACGGACCACTAGATTGAATGGACCACACTGGTCTGAAATATCCCTACTTTCTCCTCCTCCCTAGGTAGTAAGAGGAAGGTATAATATTCTACTTTCCAGAATCTGAGTTGGCAGTCCCTTGCAATGTCCCTTAATGGTTTAATGACAGAGAAACTGTTAGTGGAGGCATACAGCAGAAATAAGTTCTCAGTAAACACTGCCACCAGAAAAGGAGGGGCTACTCCTTTGGCTGTGGAGGTAGAAGACCCCAGCACAGGAAGACAACGGTACCTGGTTTCCTCAAGGCCAGAGGCCTTTGGCTGGTGATAAATGTGCCCTCTAAACAACCTAGCCCTTATACCTCAAAGGTGTCAAAGAGTCCTGGTTCAAAGTTAGTCTTCACTGGGTTTCACTGGAGACTCAACTCAACCACTGTTGATTGGATGGTTTCTTGTCAACGGGAGTGAGGATTTGTGACCGATTTGTGACAGAGCTTATCTTTGCTCCAGAGCGTGGGCGATCTGCTTGGCTCCCAGGGAACAGCACTAGGATATAGTTTATGGCACACAAAAGACAAACACAGGCATTTATATGTCATGTGTTGCAATATAAATACCAACTTGTACTTCTTTCAAAACTTTTAATGACTCGTATCCAGTCCGGAAGATTTATGGGGCAAAGGGGATGGTTCAAAATGTCACTTTGAACATATTTGTCACTTTAGCAACAGCACCAAAAAAAAAAAAATCTGGAAGATACTGCACTCAGAAATAAATCATAAATGGATGCATCTTAAAAGAGGTTTATTTTGGTCGTTAATGGTTGATAGGCCCCCCAGTGCAGGATTTAAAGTTAAATTATGCAAAATCAAAAACAAACCTTATAATACTTAATCAAACATGCATAAAACTGTCAGGCCCAAATAAATTCTCTCAATTAACTTGCTTCAGATTGTGATTGCATTCGCTAATTTAATCAGCCCCAGAGTGATGTGGAGGCTAGGAAAAGATGAATTCCTGAGAACACACCCTAAAGGGGGGGCTTCAGGACCCCAAACTAGGGCAGTAGTCCTGTGCCCATAGGGACCATGGAGAACAGAGTGTGTGTGTGTGTGTGTACGTACTGGGGATGGAACCCAGGACCTTGTGTGTGGCAAGCAAGCACTGTGCTGCTGACCTGCACCCCATTCTACCCTTCTACTTCCTATCTGTCCCTCCTATGAAGAAGATAGACTGTAGCCTGGAGAATGACCCCCACCTCCACTGCTTGGGATCAGGGAGTGAAGAGATCCTGGCTCTCTCTTGTAAGGCCCCACTGGAAGCTCCCAACACATCTCTCACATAAGGACCGGAATGTGCTGTGCTTGGAGAGGTTCCGTCTCCCCAGTGGGGCTTATGTCCTCCATGGGGTGGACAGTATTAGGTACTCACTCCAGAGCTGGACACTGTGCTCTGCTACTGAGCTTGAGGTGAGAGGATCTGGCATGTACACTGTGGGAACAGAGCCAACACAAAGGCATGCCTTGTGCATATCTGAACCCTAACAGCCTGATGCTGCAGACTATGGTCACATCCAAGGTCTCTCTGAACCCAAGCAGACTGCAAGTGCATCCCATTCCTATACATTGTGTGCATTCTACAAACATGGCCGATGTGCAGACATCTTGTTGCTTTTTGTAAAAGCAAATGTGTAGATGGGGGGGGGGGGGGAGGAAGACAGAGACCCAGAGATAAAGAAAGGAAGAGATGCAGAGAGAGGGAGAAGAGGCTTATTCCCATCTGCTACCTGAGTCTGGGATTACCACCTTGTCCCTCCTTAAAAGCCCCTCTTGCCCCTACCCCTACATTTTAGTATGAGGTATTTGGATCCATCAGCAGGGAACCATTGCTGCTCCTACTTCGCCAGTCACCCTGGAGCCCTGAAGTGGATGAAGCCCAGGTCTGGATAGCGCCGATGCTTTGTTTATTTATTTATTTATTTGTTTGTTTGTTTATTTTAATTAGCATAATAGGGAAGTTGGTGAGAACCTGTGTCTTTATCCTGCTGTGGTTCTTGCCTGACCATATATAATGAACATTTATTGTGTCTGTGAACCCCTTTCATAAATTTACATCATATTCAGCATGCAACACCCTCTCACTCCCTGCATCATTCTTCTTTAGCAGGCAGGACATGTGAGCTGGTGCCAATTTTTTGTAATTATAAATAATGTCACAATGAGCATCCTTGTAGTAAATCTGTGGGCATTCATGCTTCCAATAAGTTCCTTGGGATGGATTGACCAGCCAGCTTTGGCTAACTTTTCAAGGGTCTGGGTACCAGACAGGAAAATTCCATGCATGTAAAGATTAGCTGCATGTAAAGATCCCCGCCAACTTTCCAGCATGGGAGTCCAAGCACGCAGTCCTGCTGTCTTGAGACCCATGTTTACCCTGGGAACAGACTTAACTCTCTGGCAAACCAACCATCAGACATCTTCACAGCAAAGGCAAACTGGTATGTGAGGAGCAGGGGCTACCACCTCCTAGCCAGGTGGATGGCTCCACAGCACCCCAGTGAGGCCCTCAGTGGTGGTCACTCCAGGGCCCAAGGTTGCCTGGTAGTTGCTGAACATAAATGGGATGGGGTAGAATAGGATATGGAGTCAGTGTGCACGAGGGAGTTGGGAAGAGAATTCTGTGGCTGGATGGCAGTGAAGGCAGAATAACACTGTAAATTCATGTAAGCTAGAGGCTGGAGTAGAGGCAATGCAGGGACAGGAGGTCCCAGAGAGAGCTGTTGCCATTAGGCACTCCTGACTCCCAGAGTCTCTGGGCGAATTTGTTGGAAACAAACTGGTATGAAAGCCTGGCTGGAGAAAAGGTTTTCAGGTGAGGTTCCCAAGTCTGGGGCAAGAGGAGACCCAGGGGGAGCATTCTGGAGAAGACACTGGCAGCCTGCTTTCTGGATCCGAAGCCAGAAGTTCCAATCAGGCTTAGCACAAGCGCCAGGTGGTGGCGCTGCTGAGCTGACAGGGGAACCCAGGCTGTTCTCCGGGTTCCCAACACTGGTACTCTCTCTTTCAAAAATCCAATTGGTAGCTGTGCCCGGTGCCCAGGCATCTATCCATGCTCCCTCCAGAGGGTTCTTGTCTGTCTATTGACACCAAGGTCAGAGACAAGGAAACAGCTCCTCATAATCACTCCATTCAGTCTTTTTTCTTTTTCTTTTTTTCTTTTTTGGTGTTTGGATAGGATTTCTCTGTTTAACAGCCCTAGCTGTCCTGTAACTCACTCTGTAGACCAGGCTGGCCTCTGGCCTCGAACTCATGGAGATCCGCCTGCCTGCTAGGATGAAAGGCATGTGCCACCTCTGCCTGGCTCATTCAGCCCATCTTGTTTCATTATCTCTTCTACTATTATTCATGTGTATGTCTATGAATCTGTGTGATTGTTGGCCAAGTGTACCAAGGCGCCCTCCCAACAGAGAAGAGTGTTAGACTCCTAGAGCTGGAGCTGCAGGAAGTTGTGAGCTGTCTGATGTAGGGCTGGTCCCCTGTGTAGGCAGACTTTTCTGTCCGATAGCCAGTTCCCCAATAATCACACAGAAACTTATACTAATTATAAACTTTCAGTCAATAACTCAGGCTTGTTATTAACTAGGTTTCATATTTTAAATTAAGCCATGTTTCTTATTTGTTCTATGCCACGTGATGGTAACTTTTTGCAGTCTGGCAAGTTCATCTTGCTTCTCTCCTGTCTCCAGACTCTTGAGGCCACCCTTCCTTTTCCCAGCCTCCTCTTACTGTGGTTCTCCCACTTAACCTTGTCCTACCTAGCTATAGGCCAGCCAGCTTCTCTATTAACCCAATCACAGTCACATATATTCACATGGTGTAAAGGAATATTACACACCCCTGGAAACGCAGTAAACACTTGTAACTGCTGAACCATCTCTCCAGCCCTGTTAACTACATCTGTATCTCTATATCTACAGAGACAAAAAATGTAGTTCATCTTCATGTATGGAACTGAAAATATGTCTTCAAGTGAAACACATCATTGTAGGGTAACCAGAACGATCTCTTTGGGAGAATATCCATACATTCATATATGCAAAGAAAAAAACCATCAAACAAGCCATTGATTTTCTGAATTCTCAAACAGTGGTTTGTTAACAACAGAGGAAACAGAAAGCAGAGCAGTAAGATTTTCCCAAATGCTTACTGTACTTCACCCCATGGCAGCCAGATGCTAGGGTGTTGGGCTGGAGCCCTGAAGTCTGCATATGGGGACTGTTGCTTCTGTACTGTTATTACAGTAATTGAGATGGGGTATCACTGCTGCCAAGATGCCCTTAAATTCCTGGGCTCCCATGATCATTGCACCTCAGCTTCCAAAGGCTGTGGCCACTGGTTAATGCCATCCCAGACTGCATCCTAACACTGTGTGAGGCTGAAGCAGGCAAAAGACACTCACATTGCCTTCCTAGGAATCCTTTTCCTGGGCAAAGGAAAAGGGAAGTGAGGCTCCAAGGACCCTATCTATCTGTCTATCTCTGCCTGCCTCTGCCTCCCAAGTGCTGGGATCAAAAGTGTTTGCCACCATGGCCAGATATCATTACCACTTAAAAATTTTAATTAACTAATTATGGAGACAGGGTTTCACTATGTAGCTCTGACTATCTGGAAACTCAATATGGAAACCAGACTGACCTCGAACTCACAGAGATCCTCCTGCCTCTGCCTCCTGAGTGCTGGGATTAAAAGCATGTGCCACTAAGCCTGGCGTTACCTTTTTTTTTTTTTTAACTAAGAATTTTAGTAGATAGGACTTGTCTATGGTGGAAAATCAAATGATGAAAACCGCAAGAAATCTCATTGTATATGGTCTCCAGTCTCTCCCTAGTACATCACATACAACATAAAATGCATTGTCTTGACCATTTGTAAGCACTCAGTAAGCCTGTTGTAGCAGAACATCACTGCTGTTGTCTAGGAGACAAAAAATACCCATTGCCTCCTTACAGGACTCAAAGACAAACCAAGTCCAATTCCATGAAGGTTCAACCTGCAGAACCACTGAGTCTACTGGGAGAAGAGCTGCTTACGGGAACATGGGTAATACATAAGTAGCCACACCACTAGAAACTCTCAGCACAACATGGACATAATGTCGTCATAGCTGGATAGGTAGAATAATCCCCCTCCAATTAGCCCTCCACAGTCTATACACCCTGTCTGCCACCACTGCCACTGCACTGCCATCACTACCACTAGGCCACATGCAATTAGGACTGAATTACATACAGCTAGCTGGGAGGTGCAGGAGGGAGTGATTGAGCTGTCAGCTGGAAGTCCAGTGAGTGGCCTTCCTCGTACTCTCCGCTATGAGAGAAGGCAGCAGGCACCAGGCCTGATCTCAGGGATGACTTGAAAATGGTCACATAGCTGCTCTGATAAAAATGAGGACTGTCCTGTCACCTCTCATCTTCCCCACCAAACACCCTGTCCCCATGAGCTGCAGTGACTACCTCTGTAGTTCTTTGCCTGCTCCAGGCCTATCCTCTGAGTGGCACTACAGGATCCCTAAATGGCTGACCCATGCACACACACACACACAGGTGCCTGAACTCCAGTGTGCCTTCTGCACAGGCTGGTGAGGATGTCTGCAGAAGGCCTTCCTGGAGTGGGCAGACAGGATGGGTCTGGTGTCCCTGCCAAGGACACATCATCAAGTCTGGATCCCAAATTATATAGATGCCATGTGACCTGGTCCACCTGGCAAACACATACTGTGGCATTCAAGCCTGTCCAGCTGTGATGTGACATGGCTCCCCTCCCTTGATTCCTGAAGGACCTGCAGCTCCTGATAGGAGTTTCTTACAGATAAACCAGACCCACAGGTGGAGCTCCAGCTCCTCCCTTCACCACAGGAGCTCTCCAATCAGCCTGTGACTTCTTAGGGAAATCAAATTCAAACCCAGCTGTTGGAGGTCTCTGGGCCTTGCCCACCAATTCCTCCTCATCCTGGACACTTCCCTGACTTCCTTTTATCCCTCCAAATTTCTATTTTCTGAACCATTTGTGGCTCAGCTCAAGCCTCCTCTTCTAGTATATGGGCTAGTTTTATGTCAGTTGGACACAAGCTACGGTCATGTAGGAAGAAAGAGTGTTAATTGGGAAAATGCTTCTATAAGATGTTTTCTTGATGACTGATGTGGGTGGGCCCAGCCCATTGTGGATGAGGCCACCTCTGGGCTGGGGATCCTGAGTGATGTGAGAAAGCAGGCTGACCAAGCCATGGGAAGCAAGTCAGTAGGCAGCACCCTCCATGGCCTCTGCGTCAGCGCCTGCCTGGAGTTCCTGCCATGACTTTTCAGGATGAATAATAAAAACCCAGAGACAGATACTGAGGTTCAAGCTGAAGATCACAAAAGCAAAGCAACCAGCCACTAGAGAGTTCTTACCTCTACCAATGGTTCAGACTAAAGGGATGATCCTGTGACTGCTGACTGCAATGCTCTCTACCAAATCCCAGACTGTCCTGAGACTGCATTGAGCTCCTGCCTTATATTCTTCTCTGGTGCAGGGATTAAAGGCATGTCATTCCAGGTGCTGAGATCAAAGGTGTGAGCTCTGTTTCTCTTTTAGATCAATTCACTCTCATATAGCACAGGGTGGCCTTGAACTCACAGAGATCCATCTGCCTCTGTTTCCCAAACACTGGGTTTAAAGGCATGGCTACCACTGCCTGTCCTCTATGGTTAACTAGTGGTTTAGCTGTGTGGCTTAGCTCCTAACTAGGTGTGTTGTTAACTAGTGGCTTAGCTCTGTACTCTGATTTCAGGCAAGCTTTATTTGTTAGATTACAAACAAAATATCACTACATGACTTCCCTGGATGATGTGCTACAAACTAAGATGAAATAAACCCTTCCCTCCCCAAGGTGATTTTGGTCATGTTATTTTACCGCAGCAATAGAAACCCTAAGTAAGGCATCCAGAAAGCTCCCTTGATCCCTGGACCAGATCCACTGAGAGCTCCAAGAGGATTGTATGTCTGTGCACCTGCTGTCTGCTGAGTTTTAGGACGCTTTTGGGTGGCTCTGGGTCACCAATAGGGTAACAGACACAGAGGTATTAACTAAGAGAGACTGTTATCACATGACACCACTCAAAACTCAACCCTCAAATCCACCTGCTTTGTTCCTGCCCTGAGCGGTAACAGTTCTCCTTAGTGGCCCATTGCCCATCTCTGGTACAGAAGCTCCCTGGAAGTCGGTCAGGGCAGGAGACATTTCCTGAGGCAGGTCTTCCAATCCATTTGTGGTGTTCACCTGCCTTGAGGTCAGGTTTTACCTGAAGTTCAGGGGAACTCAACCCTACCTATTGACCTTCACCTGAATCTCCCAGCCAGATGTAAACAAAGAGCTTGCAGTCCATGTGGGAGTGGTACAGCCGCTGACCTGCAGAGACCTAGGCCTAGGGGGCTACCCAGGGGACTTGCCCCAGGTCTGGCCAGGGTACAGTCTCAGCCACAAGGGGGCGCACCCTGTCCCTGATAGCACTTGGTCTGAGCTGGGGTTAGCCCCAGGCTGTAGTCTCTGCTGGGTTGGGGCTGGTGGAGGTCTGAGCTCTGCCCATAGCTGTCTCTGGACTGTGTTGTGAGGCCAGCTCATGTACTTCAAGCCGGTTCATCTCACCTGGGGTCACTCTGCTCATCCCAACATACTACCTCCTGTCACCCCAGCACTCGGTTCATCTCCATTTACCTCAATTCACACCAGTTCACCTCCGAGTACCTCAGTTCACTCCCATCACCTAGATCTTTGAGCTTCAGTTTACCCAGGTGGGATATGGACGTCAGCAAGATGGTGGGTTCTGACTGAAGGGCTCTGACTAGAGAAACCCAGGCTTCCTCAGAGACTCAGGGGATGTTTTTTTTTTTTTTTTTTTTTTTTTTTTTTTAAGGAGGGCTTACAGTCCTGTCACAGGTGACGAGAGTGGAGCTGATTGGTGGGCAGGGGTGTGGGAGTGCTGGGTGGCCTATCTCAGGTGCTCTGACCCAGTGGTCAGGGCTGGGTCCTCATCTGACTTCTGGAGGCCGTGTGTGTGTGTGTGTGTGTGTGTGTGTGTGTGTCAGGGGGCGATCCCACCAGAAGGGCTTGCTACTTTTGGAGGAGCCAGTGGAGACTGGAGCAGTTTTCTACTGATGACACTAGGGGGCAGTCTTGTGCTTTCTTCCCACTCGTCTACAGAGGTGCGTTCAAAGCAATGATGGTGGGAATCCTCCTTTTGGTAGGTAGTGACAGTGGGAGGTAACAGAACTCCTCAATGCAGCACCCCCTGTCGTGCAGGGGAGCATCCCCTGCTGCTTCATTCTGAATGGAGGAGATATCTGGTGGGTGGCTACAGGTTTTCTTGCACACCTGCCAAGACCACCTCCAGGTCCCTAACACACACACACACACACACACACACACACACATACACACACACACACACCTTTCCAAGTGAGGAGATGGAGGGCACAGATGTGGAGAAGCTGGTGGCTGGGGTACAGAAGCAAGGCTTACACGTAGCCGTCTGTGGTGGAAACCAGGATGCTCATGGTGCTTCTCCATACTGATGGTGGACATAGAGGATACAGACATTATTAGACCATCTGGGCAGTAAGGTGAGTGTGGCTTGCTCACATAGGCTGCTAGGCTCAGGGGGTCAGTTGCTGTTAATGCAACTGATAAAGCCTGTTGTGATAGATAGGTGAGTTCCCCCAGCACTTTGCAAGACTTCCTGGGTGCTGGTCACTTTTGGAGCAATTGTCATGAGCAGGTGTGGAATGAAATCCCACAGCCCTGTGACTAGCTCGGCTTGTTTTCATCTGGAGGTGTTGTCTATGGCTTGGACCAAGACAGCCATACCCCTGCCCACTTCTATCACCAACCATGCATCTCAGCAAACATCTGTTGGACAAATAGGTCTTCAGGGTAGAGACATCTTGGCAGGCCTCAGGTGTTTCAAGGGTTTTTAGACAGTTCCTTTATGTTTAAACAATTTGCATAGCCTCTTAAACGGAGATAATGGGCCAATAAAAGAGTTGAAGGTGCTGGGTGGTGGCACACACCTTTAATCCCAGCACTCAGGAGGCAGAGACCGGTGGATCTGTGAGTCTGAGGCTAGCCTGGTCTACAAAGTGAGTTCCAGGACAGCCTAGGTTGTTACCCAGAGAAACCCTGTCTCAAAAACAAACAAACAGAACAAACAAAAAGAGTTGAAGTGGGGCTAAGGGGTATAGCTCAGTTGGTAGAGAGTTTGTTTAGCGTGCTGGAAGGTACAAGACCAATCTCCAACATTGCATAAACTGGATGTTGTAGTGCATCTCTGCAATCCCAGCACTCCAGAGGCTGAGGCAGGTGAAGCAAGAGTTCAAAGCAAGCCTGGCCTACAAGGGACCCTGTGTCAAAAAAAAAAAAAAAGCACAATAATGAAAGATGTACCATATCCTTAAAATACAGAGAGGGGCTTCACTTTTCACTTGTGGGGGCAGTTTGGGGGCTACTCTTGCCACCTTATCCCTACCCAAAGTCCACAGTTCCCCAAGGGCCCTCTCGACGTTGTGTAATTGTAGGTTTGACAGGAGAGTATGATGTATGTCTATCATAGAGCTCCATAGCACATGCCACAGCCTTAAGACCCTGTGCCCTCTACTTACCTCTTGTGGCCTTTGCTCCAGGTTTCCCTCTTTTATGTTGTATCTTTTTTTTTTTTTTTTTACACTTTATTTTCAGACAGGGTTTGTCTGTGCAGACCTGGATGACCTGGTACTAGCTCTGTAGAACAAACAGATCTTAAACTCAGAGAGCCGCCTGCCTCTCTAAGTTGTATTCTCTCTGGCCAGGTGGGGGTAGGGCCCACAGTCCATACACAAAACAAGACGCAAAGGACCCACATCTGTGAGTCCAGACAAGCCAAGAGCAGATCACCTCATGTCTTAGCCATGTCCTGTCTGTGACCTGATGGGAAGTGTGTGTGTGTGTGTGTGTGTGTGTGTGTGTGTGTGAGAGAGAGAGAGAGAGAGAGAGAGAGAGAGAGAGAGAGAGAGAGAGAGAGAGAGGGAGGGAGGGAGGGAGAGCCAATGATTCTGATCGTCTTGGCAGAAGTTATTTTGCTCTTGTACAGTGGCAGATTCCAGAGGTCACCGATACAGAATGCTGTCTGGCCAGCTCTTGGTGCTTGGAGAACCAGGGACTGACTCCACGTCAAGTGGGCAAGTCCCAGGTGACTCAGTACATCTCACCATCAGCAAGTGTGACTCCTTTGCATGGAGTCACACCCTCTACATACTTGGTGCCTAGTACGCGTGAGCTAAGTGAGTAAGTAGTCGCCTGAAGTACTTTCTCATGTGAATCGTCCTGTCTTCATGAAGGCAGGACAGGGGGCTGAGCACCTAGCTGTCTGAGCGGCTGGGCAGTAGAGGGCTGGGAGAAGGTGTCTTACTTTCATCCACCCTTACAATCCACTATGGTCATTTATCTCTACATCTCTTCCCTCCACGGGATAGCATTACGCTGGCCTGCCCCTATCCCCTGGCAGAGTGCACTCAGGCAGTACCCTGGTCAGCCCAGGGTTCCATGAGTACTAGTCTGCAGGCAGGTGTAAAGGACCCCTGCCCACTTGCGCTCTTTTGCTCTTTGCTCCCTCTCTTTGCTCTCTTTCAGGCTCTTCTCTTGACTCTCTTCTCTTTCTACTCTCTTCCTGTTCTCCCCGCTCTCCCCTTCCCACTGTTCCCCTGCAGCAGACAGGACTTTTCCTATCCCTCTTCTCTTCTGTCTTCCCTCTGCGTCTCTTTACCTCTTTTCTCTTTCCTTCCCCCTCCCTCCCCTTTCACATAAAACTTCTCACTTAAGCTCTATCTGCCTGGCGTGTTTGTCCCTCCGCCTCGGTCACCCTCACCTGCCATGGAATCTGCCATAGTCCCCCACCCAAAGCCCCCCCTTGAACTTTATCCTAACAATGGCAGCTCAGCAAAATCTCCTATGTGACAGCTTCAGAGCATCACATGGCAAGCTTCAGGAAACCTTCATCCTGAAATGACACTTGTGACTTGATGCAAGCTGGTGGGTAGCCTGTCCCAGATGTGGGTGCACAGAAGCTGGGGTGAGGGACTAGCCTTACAGCAAGGTCCCTAGATTGTTGATATCAGCACTTTGGCATTATTTATGAATTCATCTATTTGCCAGGACAAGCCTCTGTGCATTCTGTTGCCATGGCAACCTTAAACCTGCTATCTTATTAATTCTACATGTTATGAAATAAATATAGATCAGACAATTGCAGTGAAGGTTCTATTTTTTTTTATTATGCATTTGGTTCCCTCGCTTGGGGTGGGATGCTCCTGGCACACGGCTTCCCTCGACAGACATCCATCAGATTGGAGTGCCTGGGCTGACTGGGAAGCTGCACCTGCTCATACACTACAAGGCTGAGGACCGAGAACCAGTGGGGGAAGGGCATAACACAGCTGCATGTCGAGGGTGAGGCTGGCAGATCCCAGATGGATTGTGCAGTCCTCACAATGCAAGGAGCAGGCTTGTGTCCCAGATGCTTCAGTAGCATCATAGGGCACAGTGGACTGGAATGTGTGGACAACAAGCCTGTGAGCCAAAAGTGTCAGGCTGGGGGCTGCTCTGCTGCCCTTGGCACTACCTGGGCCCTAGAGTTCCTCCTGGCACCCAAAGACTACCCACTCGCCCAGGCAAAATGTGATGTCTCATCAGGAAGGAAGTGATTGCTATTGCTGATGTCTGTGGTGTTTCAGTCTGGCTCAGGGAGGCTGGGACAAGAGTTGGGCGTGTGACTCGGTGGGAAGAGTGCTTGCCTAGGGTACACAAAGTCCTGGGTTCCATCCGAGCTCTGTATAAACCACGGAGGCACAAGCTTGAATCCCAGCACTTGGGAGGTGGAGGCAGGGAGATCAGAAGTTCAAGGTCATTTTTGGCTGCACAGTGGGTTCATGGCAGCAGGGGCTACAAGACACCAAGTCTTAGAGAGAGAGGGGGTGGGGAGCAGGGTAAGAGGGCCAGTGGACAGAGGGGACCCTGATGGGCTCTCTGAGTCTGCCTGGATTTTGGGGGCCACTGTGAGTACCATCTGGGCAGGCGTTGGATGGCTTTGGATCAGGGAGGGAGGGCTGTTTCCATCTCCACTTCAGAGAGACATGAAGGGCCTGAGCACATTTTCCTGGTAAGTGGCACTCCGGCCCAGGTTTGGTCACATGTGGCTCCCATGTGGGCCCTGTGCAGACTCTGAAGCAGGGATCCCACTTGTGCCTTAGCTTTCCCCAGCCGCAGAACCCCGTAGGACAACCCCCACCTACCCACCTACTACAGCCACAGCTGAGGTTGCCTGTCAGGGAGCGAGGCTGCCCGGCCTAGGTAACAAGTGCTCCGGGGTCAAGCAGGGGCCGTCCGTACCCAGTACTGGGTAGATAGTGATCATCAGGAAAGCCAGCTTCCTTGGGGATTCCCTGTGCCCTCTGTCAGCGGTGGCTGACCAAGTCAGGCTTTTGCCTTCTCTGATCACAAATGGCTGAGGGAAGAGACCCAGAGGTACAAAACAAGATGGGTGAGGTGTGGCAAAACTATTGGAGGCTTGTTGTCCACCAGGGTCCTGCTGAGAGCTGTCAGGCCCAGATAAACTGTAGAAGCCAGGGTTCCAAAGCTAGACCCTGGAGCCACCTGCAGGGGCCGATGCCACGGGACCTCAGCTGCAGGGCTTCCAGCTTCCTGTGCAACCCTAATGTGTCACCAGTGTCACAGACAGTCCCCCTGTGTCAGGTGGTTGGGGATCTGTAGGGTCTGCTTCTCTGTGGTCATGGGTTCTCCCAGAGTCCGGTGCTTAGGCGCAGGCTGGGATCCCTGGCTGCCCATTACCCGGCCATACTTCCTGTCATAGGGCCAGCTCCTGTGAGCAAATAACCCATCGATCCTCCTGGCCAGCTGCCAGCAACCAGCATGGACCACTCAGCTGCTCCCAGCCCCCAGGGCCCGATCAGGACATCGACAGAGCTGCGCGGTCGCCATTTAATTAAGCTTAGTTTAATTAAAAACCTGGAGTTCTTGATTAGACTGGGTAATTGATTTAATTTTCTGTGGGATTCAAGTGCCAAATACCTCTATAGTGTGAACCCCTGAATCCTGGGGGATGAACACCTCTATGGTGTGAAACCCCAAATCCTGACGATGCAGACGATGATCGGAAAGAAATACTGTCCTAGGTCATCCCTGCTTCTCAGATTTCCCCAGCAGGAAGGACCTGGCCTGTGGACCTCTAGACATAGATACCCTCCACAGGGTCCAGGTCTGAGCTTCTTTGGAGCTGAGGAGAGAGGCACATTCACACTGTGGCCCTCGACAGCAGTAACCATGTCTCGACTATGTGGTTTCTGGTGGTAGAAGAGAGGAATCTGTTTGGTGAGTCATCTCAAGGTATGACCAACCAGGCTGTCCTGAGATCACCCAACAGCAGGGTCATGGACAGGGCACTTCAAATGTCCTCTTGCCAAGGTTTCTGGAGTATAACATGGGGATCCAACAGCTCAAGGATACAGCAGGCACACAAAATCATCTGGTATCTGTAGGCAGAAATATCAGCTCGGATGTGTGTGTGGGTAGAGGTAGAAACACCATCTGTGACCTTTGCGTGCTCAGGGAGGAAGATGCTGTAGAAAAGGACATTCACTTTCTTTGATTGAGATTGCATAATTAAGTAGTTTATTTTGTGTTTCAAGCTGGTTATGTAGTTGAAGAAGACCTTGAACTCTTGACCTCCTGTCCTGGGTGTGCGAGGAACATGCCAAATAAATAAGTACAAGTCCACATGCACCAGCTTGGATAGGGCTATTTATTAGAGATTGACTGTGGGTAACAGCCTGCCAGTCCTTCTAACACAGTGGTCACCTGGATGCAGACCCCATAGAGACCAAAGCTTTCCAGAAAGGTTCATAACAGCATCCTCACGGTGCCCAAATGTGGAGGTGATCTGAGTGTCCCCCAACTGCTAACACATCAATCATTTTTCCTGGGAAGGAACATCATTTGGCCATACAAAATGAATGAAGCTCCAACCAGTAATGGCTCAGCAAGTAAAAGCACTTTGTGTGCCAAGCTGATGGCCTGAGTTTGCTCCTGGGGATCCAGATCAAATCAGTGCTACAAGTTGTCTTCTGACCTCTACATATCTGCTGTCACATGCATTTACTTCCCCACCACAATAAACAAATAAACGTAATTTAAAATGTTTAAAGGGGTGAAATACATTCACACTACGTTGGATGGACTCAGACACTATCATCAGGACAGTCCACCAGACACGGTCTGCTGTTGTGTGATTCTGAGCATGTGAACTGGCCAGCATAGGAAAACCCAGAAAGACAGGAAGTCAGCCAGGCCTTCTTCCTCCTTTTCTCTTCCCCCTTCCTCCTTCTAAAGCATGTAAAAACAAACAAAACCATAAAAAAAAAAATTACCACTTGGGGGCTGGAAATGTAGCTCGGAGAGTAGAGCACGGAGAGCACGATGCTTAAAGTCTGCTCCCCGGTGCCTCATGATTGGGTGTGGTGAGACACGTATATGATCCCGGACTCAGGAAGTGGAGGTGAGAGGGTCAGAAGGTCAAGGTCGCCCTCAGCTACACTTTGAATTAGATGTCAGCGTGCCAGCCTGGATTTTCTATTTGGATTCTGTCTCATGAGTCAAAAAGAAAGAAAAAGACAAAATTATCATTCCTATCAGTCAGGTTTCTCCAGAGAAGAACAATGAAATCAGAACATGAGCTCACAGAGGATTCTAGATCTTACATATAAATTTACAACAGGGCTGGAGAGATGCAATGGTTCTTAGCCTTCCTAAGCTGCAACCCTTTAATGCACTTCCTCATGGGGTGACCTTCAGCCATAAAATTATTTTCATTGCTACGTCATAACTATAATTTTGTTACTGGTCTTGGGTGACCCCTGTGAAAGGGTTGTTAGACCCACAGGTTGAGAACCATTGGCTTGCACATATTTGGCAAGCACCCTGTCATGAAGCTGCATGCCAGCCTGAGAAATATATTCTTCTTCACCTCTTCCTCGTCCTCCTCTTTTTCTGTGTTTTGAGACCAGGCTAGCCTAGAGCTCATTCTGTAGACCAGGCTGGCCTTGAACTCACAGAGATCCTCTTAACCTCTGCCACCACAACTGGCTCTGTGAATTATATCTTAATCAAGTTATACAAAAGCTCAAAGGTTTGGCCCAGGCCTCTTCCTGTCTTCCCATTCCCTGTTTCCTGGCAGTGAGGTATAGGCTTTCCCCAGACCCTGTTGTCTGAGGCACACTCAAGGCCATTGCCCCCTGCCTCCTGCCCTGGGACAGACACTTTAGGAAACACCCGCCTGTGCTGCCCTGGAAGACCCCTCTGCAGCTTCTAGTGCTACCATGAAGGGTTTCTCACCCCAGCTGGAACTTCCCTGAGTTTTCTGGTGCAACAGCTGTGCTCACTAGAGGTTATCTGGGTTCCCAGCCCATGCCATCTGTGAAATAACAAACACACGGGACTCAGGACCCATGCTGCTGCAGGAAGAGGGCTGTGTAGTGATTTCCTCCAAACAGAACTATTCTTCTGGAGGGAAGTTCTCAGAAGTTGTGAAGTCAGTGAAATCCACAAATCTCAGAAAGCTCCAGAAAAAAAAATGATTGCCAGACCCCTCCCCAGCATTTTGTAAGCAGTAACAGTTGTTGAGGAGAAGAAAGCTGTGGTTCAGCCCCATTAAAGATGCCTGCCTGTGAACAGCCTAGCTCACATGCATGCTGCGATGGGCTCACTAGTGATGCAGCTGCCTTTGGGTCCTCCATGCTCTTGTAAGTGACCCCAGTCAAGTTACTGGTCCTGCAAACTAGACTTGGGTAGAAATGCTTCTTTGATGCATTCTCAGTATCCTGAGGTGAACAGACGTTTGTGACTCTCAGGACAAGTCACACTGCAGGGGTAAGAGTAGCACCTCTCCGGTGATACTCTAGATGGCCAGGTGGGTGATACCAGTGGGAGCTGGCCAGGCCTGCTCTAACCAGGGCCTCCCCCTCCCTCCCTCCCTCCCTCCCCACTTGAGATTCTCACTCTGTGAGGGAGGTGGGCAGATGAGAGCTTGCATAGTCAGCCCTCTCCCAGAGCTGCCTACGCTTCTGAGGGAATGCTGAGATCCCGAGGTGCTCTCCTCTCAAGCCTCTGTGCCACATGCCCACCCCTGCCCCTGATGCTTCCACCCACCCACCTCCAGATAACCTGCAGCCATCCCAGGTACTCATTAGCTGCCCTTCCTCCAGGGTGAACTCTCGCCCAGGAGCTGCTCGTCTGTTTTACATGGCAATACAACTGGCTTCGTCTATTGATTTTGCTCTATTTTTCTGGTTTTAACTTAATGACTAGAAACCCCAAACAAATAAAATTTCCTTTAAAAACTCATAGAGACCAATGAGTAAGGACCAGAATCACGATTCTATGAGCCAGAGGGACAGTCCCCAGGGCTACCGGGTGTCATTGCTTATGTCCAGATGAGCCCTGGGGCTCTGAAGATCTTTGGGTGGGATGGGGGCAGGCATGCCTGCGTGCTTAAGCCCCATATTCACTTCCCTCATAAACCGACGCCCCTACCTCTCTGGCTGCTGAGGCCATCTAAAAGCCTGTCTCCAGGTTGTAAAACTGGAAAAATTTAAAACTTATTATTCATCTGCTTCTATGCATGCTGCATGGCCTCTGGGAATGACAAGGCCCTGAGATCAGAGATGTCAGGTTTGGCTGCAGACTATTGGGAGGGGCTAATTGGCATGGGCCTTGCAGTCCTCATAGCAGGAAGAGGGCCTGTTTGGAAGAGAAGTGTATGGCCTCTGGCACTTCAAGGCACACGTTTAAGGCTAGACCTGAGCATGCAGCCTTGGGCCTCCTGTGGGGGGGGGGTGCAGATGCTTAGGTGTGGGATATACACAGCCCTAGAACCCTGAACAACCCATGGTGTCTTCGTTGATGTCTTGGGCCCTGGGCTACAATGGGCCCAGAGAGCCCCTTCTGTTCACTCACTTGGCCTGGAGAATACTCTCATTGCCTGGAGGCTTCCTACAGGCCCAGATGCTTTTGTCCTAAGTGCCTGGAGCACTTAGTAGTAAGGTGCCTGGAGCATCAATCGTTTTATACAGGAGAAACCAGGCAGAGCCCTAGATGGGGATTCTGGCTTTCCTTCTTTTAATGACAGCTGGAAGTATTGAGGCCCAAGGGGTCAGGTTGCTACCAAGTCACAGAAGGGAAGGACAGATACCAACCCAGTCCTGAGACCTACTTCAGAACCTCTCCTGCTGGCCCTTGAGGGGTCATTCCTCAGCATACTGTGGCTCCCCCAACTCCCAGAGTCCCGAGGAAGCTATGCTTAGGTCAAGATCAATAGAGGCAGGTCAGCTAGTCTATGTGTCTGCCAATGGTCATCCTTGAAGTCCCGTAACAGGTCTATTCAGATGCCACAGAGGGTTGCTGTAACGAGAAGACCATTAACTCAGGAACAAGGGCAGAGATGTAAAGTGACCTTTGAGAAGAGCACATTGCAAGAGGCAGAGGTAGCACCCTCACAAGTCCCAGTGACACAGTGACAAGGGACTACTTGTGTGAGATGTTTGTTAGGGTTTGGGTCTGGGATAGTATATTACTTTTTTTTTTTTTTTTTTTTTTTTTTTTTTTTGAGACAGGGTTTTTCTTTAGCTTTGGACCCTGTCCTGGAACTCACTCTGTAAACCAGGCTGGCATCAAACTCACAGAGACCCACCTGCCTCTGCCTCCCAAGTACTGGGATTAAAGGTGTGTACCACCACCACCCAGCCCAGTCTCTGAGTTTTTAAAACTACCCACAATGACATACTTTCTCCCAAACCTCCCTAAACAGGGGCACCAACTGAGAACCAAGCATTCCAAGACCAGGAACTATGGAAGACAATTATCACTCAAACCACTACACAGTTCCAGAGAAACAAGTCCATCGTGGGGGGGGGGGGGAGGGAAGGCAGCTAGAATGGAAGCCAAGGGCTCACATCTTAACAGTTAGCAGGAAGCAGAGAGAGCAAACTGGGAGCGATGCCAGGCTTTTGAAACCTCAAAGCCTGTTGGTGGTGACATACTTCCTCCAGCAGAGCCACATCTCATAGACCTCTCTCTACAAACAGTGCCACCGCCTAGGAACCAAGTGTCCAAAAGCCAGATCCTATGGTAGACAGTGTCTTTCAATCCACCGCAGCCCGTGACAGACAGCCACACTGCCCCTGATGTTTATGCCTTCCCTAGTGATACCCAGGACCCTGGGCTGGAGTGCGTGCCCAGTAATACCTGTCCTCATATCTCTGGTGCTGCCTGCTGGGGGAGGCTGTTCCCTTTTGTCCCTGATGACATGACTTCTAGAGTTAGTCACTGAGGATTCCGGTGCTTCAATTGCTTCTCCTTAACTCACTCCGCAGGTGAGACTCTGGAGCAAATGGCTATTTGGGGGGCATTGTCCAGTGGGGAAGGCAGGAGGGCCCTGCATAGCCAGTTGTCAGACCTCCTGTTACTGCCACATGGGCCGACAGTGACGTGAGCCTGCATGTGGACAGCTGAGTGTGCAGAGCCAGATGTGGGAAGATGAGGGTATGCAGAGCTGAGAGTGGCAGCTGACACTGGCTGAGGACCTGAGCAGCACTGGGCAGGGCGGGCTCTTGCTTATTCGGACCTCAGTCTCCTCAGCTGTATTCTAAGGAGTCAGTGGAAGTGAGGAAGGGCTCAGCTTGTTTAGTTCCCATCAACAACCAGGGGTGAAGGGGCTCCCTGTGTAGTCTCGGGGTGTCAGAGCCCTCAAGCAGGCAAGGGTGTTCTTGGATGAAAGGCCTTCCAGAAGGGTCTCTCAGTGTCTTTCCAAGGCCCTAGGGCCTATCCACCTCCTCTGCCCTTTGCCACTCCGGCCTACAACTGTCCTTCTGTGGTCACCATACCCTTGGGTAGAAAAGAGAGGTTGCTTCAACAATTCAGTATTGGATCCAGGTAGGTGCTGTGTGCCCTGATTTTCCCACCCCCACCTCAGAGGCTAGAGTTAGCTGGAACTTTCCCACCACAGTAGAAAGAGGGTCCCAAGGTCTCTGAGGCCTACAGGACTGAGGTGCACATAGGTGTGATATGTGTACATGTGCAGTGTGTACATGTGTGTGGTGTGCATACGTGTGCATGGTATATTCATGTGTGATATGCACACACTAATATTGCAGTTGGTGTGTATGATGTGTACACATAGAAATATTTGCACACACATATTTACAATATAGCCTGCTATGTGCAAACCTGTATATGTAACATGTATGCTTGTATGTATATGGTGTATTCACCTGTGTCTGTTGTATTGGAAGCACAAACAGTGTGTATATGAGTTCATGTGTGCCATCGGGGAAAACAGCTTTGAGGAGGTCCACCTTGTTAATAGGTCCCTGCTCCGGCAAATCCCCTGAGTGTGGGTGGGGAGGTGCAACCCCACTTCTACCTTCTGCACCCCACCCTCTGCACCCCACCCTCTGCACCCCACCCTCTGCACAGTTGGCTTAATCTAATTCCCGAAGGGGTGAAAAGCCTTCCACCTGCCAGATGTTTCCCAGGTCCAACTGTAGATCCAGTCATCAATTATTTAAGGGGAGGCATCCTTCTTTTCTTAAAAAAGAAACAGAGGGGCAGGTGGCTAGGAGTGGCTCTGGTTACCGATCTAAAGGTTCTAGTGCAAGCACAGACAGCTAAGAAGAGTTGGGAGGGGCCCAGCCTCAGGCCCTTCCATTGTATGAGGGTCAGTGGTCCAGCAGCTGCTCAAGTCTGACAGGCTGGGAGGGAGGGACAGCCTGGGAAGCTCCTTGGCTGGAAGCTCCCCCGACACCCCACTAGAAAGCCTCTTGACCCTGAGCACTACGGAGGGAGGCTGTCTGCCTTCCTACTCTTTCCTCCACTCAAGTGGGCAGCGCTTTAAGTCAGTTAGAGACTATGGATCACTGCGGTTGGGTCCTTGCTGTCATGGCTAGGCTTAGGACCTGTTGGAACACCAGCCCCCTTAGAGCTCAGCTTTACCTGCTGCCTCCATGTGGAGTGGGGGCACTGAGCAGAGAGATCACTTGCAGCGTGCTCCCCCTGCTCCGACTTCCTGGAGGATCACAGGACACAGTCATGATGGCTACAATCAGCATCCTCACTAGGTCGTGTAGGCCATGTGGTGGTGTGAGTCTCAGGAACCACAGACAGAGGACTAACCCTACTTTAGAGTCAGATAATAAGGCCGGACCTGCCTCTTTGGTGTCCTGGGGCAGAGGGTAGAGCCAGGGCCAGAATGGGACTGAGGATCACTCCCAGGTGAACTCCAACTTGGAACTGACCATTATGGCACTGAGTCTCCAGAGGTCACTCACTGGTCAGGCCACACCAGACCCAGGTGCTGCCCTAGGACCTTTTACAGATGAGGAAACTGAGGCCTAGGGTTTGAGGGTGCAGTGAACTCATCATGGCCACATAACAAATCAGTGAAAGAACCGAGACCAAGCCCACCACAACCCCTCCAGCTGCTGTTGACAAATAGGGGCCCCATAGTCCCCCGGTCAGTGTAAGAGACCTCCCATGTAGCTCTTTTCCCAGCCTGTCACCACAGTGAAGAGGGGGCAAAAGGACACGTGTCCTGTACAGCCAGTGTCCAGTGTCATGACATCCGATCAGGCCATTCCAGCTGTCAGAGCCTTGCCGGGGCCTGTCTAAGGTATCTGAATTATGCAGGAGGCCCAGCCACCCAGGCAGCAGATGGCAGTGCACACAGTAACCAGAGCCCTGTCAGCAGGCACCTCCCCTTCTCCTGCTCCTCTCCCAGGGGGCCAAGGGTGCACACAGGGAGCCCCTCCCACCCAGGGATTCCACTGCAAGGAACAAAGAGACTGCATAATTGGGGTCCCAGGAACGGCCCCCTGAGTTGCATAGAGGGATATCCTCTATGTGTCCCAGATGGCCAGATGTCAGGGTTCCTCCAGCCTCCCAGTCACTAGTGCTGTGCCTTGCAGAGGTGATTACTGAAAAGACAGGAAGACGATGTGCCAAAGAGCAGGGATCTGCCTAGACGGCTAGACAGGGAAAGGCAAGCACTGAGCACAGGGTGGGCTGGGGAGGCCTTGGTTTGTAGCAGAGGGGACACAGGCCTGATGGGGGCTTCACACTCAGTCCCAGCTGGCCATGTCTGTTCCCACGGGCAACACCTTCCTTTATAATGCCAAGACTTGCCAGTCCCCCTGCCAGTCCAAGTGGTACATGAAATCATGCCTGGAATGCTGAAGTTTGGCTGTCACTGAAGATGGGCGGCCTTCACTGGACAGACCAAAATGATAAGGGCTGAGAGAAAGAAGCAGAGCCATCTGCAGGGACCTTGGGAGGGAGTAGAGAGCATCTTGGGCCAGGGAGTCAAGGCTCCCCAGTGATGACCCTCATAAGACTGCCTTTCATACCTCCAAAGACATAGGACATGGCTCAGGTGTTCACCAGAGCACAAGGCAGCCCAAGTTCTAGGCTGTGCCTTGGCTTCCTCTAGCCTACACTCTGTGTTCCCTCCATCTATGGTGGGCTGAGCAGAGGACCCCATCACCTGGATCAGGCTAGGGAGGCTTCTGGTCCTTGGGGCAGGACAGGCCTAGATGTGCATTAATCTAAACAGTGATTTCTTTTATAATTAAGTATATTGCATGGAGAACTTTCCAGGGCTGTCCTGCCAACTTGTGCGGGAGATCTGGCTAATTAAATACATTATGTAGCACAGACTCAATTGTTGGGAATGAACCAGTTTAATTACAAGAGAAACACACATCACAATTAACATCCTCATTTTAAATAAAAGATGAGGGAAGGAGCTTCCCGCCACCCACCCTGGCACCAGAGACACAGGACCACACAAGGAAAAAGGCACCAAGACCACCTACACGATACTCTGCTTGGGTGAAGGCTCAGCCTCCATGTACCAACTGCTCTTCAACGAAGCTGCCCCATGGAGTTCCCTCTGTGGAGCTGACTGTCCTGCTATGAAGCTAACTGTCTCCCTATGGAGTCAGCTGTCCCTCTGTGGAGCTGACTGTCCTGCTATGAAGCTAACTGTCTCCCTATGGAGTCAGCTGTCCCTCTGTGGTGCTGACTGGCCCTGTGAGAAGATAAGCATAAACTATGGATGGAAAAACTTTAAAATGAATGTGAAACAGCAGAGGCCAATGGGCTTGTTTATCCAGGCAGAGGCTTTTCAGTTGATTCCTAAGGAA
The DNA here is from genome assembly GCF_943737965.1 of Phodopus roborovskii. Classification (NCBI taxonomy): domain Eukaryota; kingdom Metazoa; phylum Chordata; class Mammalia; order Rodentia; family Cricetidae; genus Phodopus; species Phodopus roborovskii. The sequence continues at coordinate 66,975,260 of NW_026126418.1, forward strand.
CATACAGCCTGGGAGATGCTAATGGCTGAGTCAAGCCCTGGATAGGGGAGTTAGCGAGGGCTCGGCCTGTGCACAGGGCCCTACCCTGTCTAGCCTTACTATCCACTAGGCCACAGTCTCACCTCCAGGCTCAAAAGGTCAGGGCCCCTAGCCTGAAATGGGGGATGGGCAGCACACTAAAGTAGGGTAGCAATAAGTTGTTTCCTTCTTGAAAGTCCTCAGTGTCACCGACTCTGGCCATCCTTGTCCCAGACACATGTTAAAATTCTCATGCTGTTGTTCCCAGGGTGCAGCGTCCTCCAGGCTGTGCCCTTCAGGGATAGCAGGTATCTAGCTTGTCCCCAGTGCCTGGCAGGGGGACCTGGTGAGCCTCAGGCCACAAGCTTGACAACCTTCCCTATTATCTTACCATCTCAGGCTATGGTCAAAGGCCATGAAGACTCCTTCCATCTCAGGGAACCCTGGGAGTGGCTGTCCTGTCTGTGTCCTTGGGAGCCAGGGTCAGTCACTGTAAGGCAGGGAACAGAGTCCAGAGCATTTGGAGTTTAGGGGCTTGTGTGAAAGGATGAGGGGAAGTTAGGCCCTCAGCAATGCCCTACCTGATCCACCTCTGTCTGTGATCCAAGGTCCAGACACCTGTCACCCTCAGCCAGCCTGACTTAAGGGGACCACAAGTGGCAGATCTGGGGGGCCCTGGCTCTCTTGCTGAATGGCAGTTCAGAGGAGGGGGACATGCATGACAGAGGTGGAACCAGCCCCCACCTCCCTGCCCCAGGTCACAAAGGACCAGCTGAGACCAGAAGCAGGTGCCTCCACTTCCCATCTCCTCACAGTCAGCAACAGCCTCACCTGCGTCTCCCACAAGTCCTCAAGGTCAGAACAGGCCCCAGCAGGAAGGGGGTCAGGGGCCAGAGCTGCAGCTGTCCTGAGAATGCCCAAGCAGCTGAAGGGCACAGGCCCTTGGGGAGTGCTCCAGGCAGCCCAATAACTACCCAATTCCATTTTAATTTTATTTCCTGGCTGAAAACAGCAGGATCAATCCCGCTGACCGTTTAGCAAGGTGTCGCCATTTGCATACTTAAAAGCCGCCGCTGCTGAGGGGGATGGGAGGCCAGGCTCCGGTGATTGAAGCGGAGGCTCCTTTCAGCTGAGGGAGTTTAATTTCCAGGTGCAAAGGCAGCACAGATTGCTGCACTGGCGTCGCCACGGCCACGGGTGGGGGAGTCCCTGCAAAGTGTCTTGGGAGAGGCAGTGCCATTTGCTGTCACTTCCTCACAGCGTCTGCCCAGCTACTGGCTTAGCTAGAGTTCTTACTGATTTTTAAACATTGGCAGTGTGTAGAAAGGGAAATTGATTCACATGAGGGTAGGGGGAAGATCACCCCCATGTTTCCAGAATGCCAGGGATGGAAGGCTCTTCCAAATAGGCCGGGAACACAAGGCACTTTCTCCCTTGGGCACTGGGAAAGGAAAGTGGTAGCCACTGTGCACCCTGTGAGGGTCTTCGGAGGGCTATGCATGGTGCCCCCACAGATATCTCAGAATGGGGGTAATGGGCACAGGAGCCTAATCATCAAGGCTCTGAGGGAAGGGCTAAGTGCGACCTCACCTTGACCACCCTAGGAAACCTTGAACCCAGAGGAGATACCTGCCTTCCATCACCAGGGTGAACTGGCAGCCCCCTGGTTTGGGCAGAACCTGCACGGCATCTTCTGCTTCTAGGACCCAGGTCCACTTAGGGGTGAGCACTGGGCTCAGGGCTCAGTGTGGTCAGGGGTGGATGAGCAGGGCAAGGTGGTGGAAGGCAGAAGGGGCCTAGGAAGCTAGGAGGAAGAATGGAATTGGGCAGAAGCCATGAGTGCTGATTAACCCTTTGATCACATTGAGGGGAGCTGAGGAAGAACCCTGGCATGTGGGTGCTGGGAATCAAACCCAGGTCCCTCAAGAGTACAAAGTACTCTTAACCACTGAGCACTTCTGGGTGGCCTTTGGCACCCACTCAGAGATGGGCCACCAAGTCACTGCCCGGATATGCTACAGAGAAGACCACAACATTGACCTTTGACAGCTTCAGGACCCTGGACCGTTTGCTTAAACTTTCTGAGTCAAAGTTTGCTCATGTTTAAAAATGGGGGTGCCTGCAGCTCTTGTGTGGGTGGGATGGGGAGTGGGGTGAGAAAAGCTTAGTGACAGCATATCCCCACAGAACACACGATCCCATGAACAAGAAAGAAGTGGGGTAGCAGCCCCCACCTTGTGTAGGACCAGGAAGTCATAGGTGCCCTTTGGGCCCTGGCAGGCAGCACCTTGTCTGGGGGAAGCTGGAGTCCAGAGGAAGGATGGAGCCTCCATGGAGCCAGGGCACTCACAAAGAGGGAGGGATGGTGAGTCTGGGCGAGTCTGGGTTGAGTGTCTGCCTGGTCTTCATTGGAGATGGCAGGGCCAGATGGCTGCTAAAGCATGTGTGGCACCTCTGGGAGGTTTTGCTCCAGTGCTCTGGGCACTGGCTCCACTCTGCATGGCTCCAGGAATTCCTAGAAAGATCCTCCAGGCAGACAACAGGCCTGCCACTGCACAGAGCAGCTAATGATGCCTGGGAGAGCTTGTGAACCGAGACAACCTCTGCCTTGATTGTGAAGCCACAGCTAGCAAGGCCAGCTAGGAAACCGAATCTACCGAGGAGGAAGTGTGGTGGCATGGAGCCTGGGTGGTCTCAGCCTCCAGGGCCCATGGAAGGGCAAGCTGCGTTTCTCTGGGGCTTTCTGCATTTTAGAGGTCTCAGGCAAGGACTGCATCTGACTTCACCATCAAGGGAACATAGGAAACAGAAAAAGGGACTGACAAGCTGGCAGACACTCAGACTATTCCATCAAATGCAGAGAATTATGACCGAGAAATGTTCCTGCAAGTGACCAGCCCATGGAGAGACGGACACAGGGCCCATGCTAGTGACTTGTTGCTGTGATAGGGTCCTTGACAGAAACAAATTAAGGGAGGAAGGAGGTTCTGCTCCATCATGGGGGTGGGTACAGCATTTCTGAAGCTGTGGGCCTGTGGTGGTGGCAGAAGCCTGAGAAGCAGTTGGCTCACACTTTGTCTTGGAATTTCTATTGTTGTTATTACACTATTGTTGTTAAACACTATGATCAAAATCAAGTTGGAGAGAAAAGGACTTGTTTTATTATTTACTACAAGGAAATGGTCCATGACTGATGGAAGTCAGGGTAGGAACTTGGAGGCAGGAACTGAAGCACCAGCCATTGGGGGACGCTGCTTACTGGCTTGATCAGCTTTGTTTCTTATACACCTCCAAGACCATCAGCTCAAGGGTGACACTGCCCACATGAGCCGCCCACATCAATCATCAACCAAGAAATGCCCCACAGGCTTGCTTGAAAACTAATCTGGAGGGGGCATTTTCTCAGCCGAGGTTCCTTCTTCCCAGATGACTCGAGCTTGTGTCAAGTTGGCATGAAACCAGCCAGCACACAGGTCAGTGGCTCAGGAAACAGAGGCTAAGGTCAGAAGCTGGCTATGGCTCTAGCCCCACAGAACCCTATGCCCCATGGGTGCCAGGGAGGTCCCATCCCTCAAAGGTTCTACGATCCCTCAAAACATTGCCACTGCTCGGGGGCCAGGTGTTAAATGCACGAGGCTATGGGGAGCACCCCACATTGAAACTATAACAGGTCCCCAGCAGTGTTGTGTCCAACCAAAAGTTGGATAGAGCCTAGGTGCCCACTGACAGATGGATGGGTTAACAAAGTACCTTCTGGACTGGGCTTGGTGGAACATACCTGTAACCTTAGCATTGGAAGGTGGTCATCAGTTCAAGGTCATTCTGTCTCAAACAGGAAAAGAAGAGCGTCCATCCGTACAGTGGACATGACACACAGTGTGTCAGGGTGATCCTAGGGATATGAACAGCGAGGCAGCCAAACAAACACAAAAAAATGCATAGCACATGCTTTTGTTTATGAGAGACTCTGAGGCACAGAAATCAGATGGGGTGTTGCCAAGGATGCAGACAAGAGGGAGGTGACCGCTGACAGGCAGAGGGATGGTTTCTAAGGCAATGGAAATGTTTTCTTTATTGGCCTTTGAAACGGAATTTCCCTATGTAGCCCAGGCTGGCTTGGAACCTGTGGTCCTCTTGGCTCAACCTCCTTGGTCTTGCGGTGGAGATGGAGTCCAGGGTCTGGTCCACAGCAGGCCAGTGTTCTACCCTGAGCTGAACCTCAGCTTCACTGTGCTCACCTCCCTGCATCTCCCTTGGTCACCTCACTTTATTTATTGAGACAGGGACTCTAACTGAACCTGACTTCACTAATTCTCACTGGTCTGTATAGGCAGCTTATTCCACATCTCTGCTGCCATACCTTGCCAGCTTTTACGAAGACCATGGGGATTTGAACTCCGATCCTCATGTTTGCCCAGCAAGCACTTTATCCACTGAGCCATGTCCCTAGTCCTCTTCTGTTTTTAAAAAGCAACCACCCTGACCCACAGAGGATAGGTCCCTGTCCTCTTCTGAGAAGAGTACCCTAGGGACAGATGGTACAGCCCTCAGGATATGTCACCCATGTCCTTGTCCCTCCAAGCCCCAGGGCCCCTGGGAGGGGGGAGGCATCACCATAGCCAGTGACAGCAGAAAAGGCAGATTAAAAGCACTGAAGGGACATTGTGGATCAAGGTCAATAAATCTCAGGGTGGCCACTCTGTTCAGCAATCTGTCCGGCTGCCTCTAGCCAGCCCCACTGCTCCCCATTACCTCAGGGGGAGCCACAAATCACCCTGACAGACCAATCAACAGGCCGGGGCTTTTACACACGAGGCCTCCTGAGGGATGATCCACCCTCAGCAATGCAGCGGAATAAATCTCTTCTGGAACTTTTTCCTTCGCCCACCATCCGAGCCCCGGGAGCAGGTGACCCAGCCTATCCCAGGCTCCCAGTTGCTCTCCTCCACACCTTTGTCTCAGCTGGGCACCTCCCTTCTGGGTCCCCGGTGGGTCCTGATTATGGCTGAGTGATGGGGGAATCTTCTCCGACAAAGAAGTCCTTCCTGCCCCTTGCTGGCAGCATGGCCTTCCCCCACTGGGCACCACAGCCCCCACAGGCATGGCCTGATGGTGTCAGGGCCCTCCTGGCAGATCTGGACCACCTCATTTCAGCAGGAGGAAAGAAAGCTTTATAAAATAATTCATAGGAAACTTAAAACACTCAGACACCAAGAAATTGCAAATGGGGAAATATGATGGATTGTGGGTTGAAAGAAGGCGACTTCTACAGGCAAAATTGATCCCTTAGAAAATGTTTTTGTCTGCTATGAAAAATGGGTAATACCTTGCTGGGGCTTCGGAGCTATAATCCCGAAAATAATTTGCTTTTGATTTCCTCTTAGCCTCGGCAGTTCTTTTCACTCCTCTCCCTCCCCAACCCCTGTGTGGGAGGGGAAGCAGCCCCCAGAGTGGCCCTTGCTGGGGTATCTTTGCCCACACCCTGCTGCCCAGCTGCTAAAATAGCTGACCTGGCTGAGTCTGGCTTACTGCCTCCAGCCTACTTCAGTATTTCCCAAGTCACTGTCCCTGGTTGAGCTTTTTTTTTTAAGACTAAACTTAAGAAATTTATTTAACTTTTATTTTATGTTCATTGGTATCAGATGCCCTGGAATTGGAGTTTCAGACAGTTGTGAGCTGCCATGTGGGTACTTAGAATTGAACCTGGGTCCTCTGCAAGAGCAGTTGACTGTTGAGCCATCTGTCCAGCCCCCGGTTTAGCTTTTAGGAAAGTCTTTTTACTCCTAGGCTCCACAGGATAACATGGTTCCCAATAATGATATTGATACAATGGAAACACAGGGAGTCTTGCAAAGTGGGGAAACGGAGTCCAGAGGGAAAGGTGTTCAGAAAAAAACAGAAGGGAAATGTGGGTATAGCCTGGGACTCAAACCAGCAGAGACACTATGACAGACAAAACTGTGAGTCCCCTACCCCCACCCCAGGGCCATAGCCACTCAGCTATTGGCTCCAAGTACCAGATCAGATGAGAGCTTAGAAGCACCTAGATCTCTTTCCAGCCCATTGAGTCAGATACTCGCCTCCCATCCAGGTCACATGCCATTGGTGCACTGACTTCTCTTCAATTATAAGTTACCTTTCATGAAGATTGACATGCAGGGCAAGCCAGGGACACCTCTAGTCCTGCTGCCTGCCCCTCTCTGGGCAGCTGCACTCTGAGCAAAAGCCAGGCACACTTCAGTAACAAACACATCACCCTCCCAGATGATCCTCAGGCAATGGGATCAGAGCTGTGAACCCAGAGCCTGGGGGGCCCTCTGGGGGCTCTGTCTCTGTGGCAGGCCTTCTGTGGGTGTGAAAGTAACAGTCTGGGAGCAGACTGTAGGGGCCAAGATTCTGGGAGGAGGAACTTTGGAGGTGGCTGAACTGGTGCTCAGATCTGTGTCCTGAGAGTCACGGTCTCTGTCCACTGGCATTGTGGTACTAAGGGGACAGACAGTCTGCCTTATTTGTCATAGACAGGATGAGTCCAAATGATGAAAAGGTCTACTGCTGGCTCCGGTCCTGATGGTTATCCATAAGGCTCCTACACCCCAGTAGATACGACATAAAAAGCCCTGCTACTGGTCAGTCCCAAGAGGAGGCTGAACTCCCTGGCAAGGGCATGAAGCATGTGGGGAAGCAGAATCCAGTAGGGCTCAACATGTTTCCCTTTTTGCTTTTGCTATCAGGAAGCAGAGCCATATCCTGCCCTGTTCATTCTGAAATGCAAGCAATTTGGTTTCCTTGGGCTACCCTGCGTGAGCCAAATACCAAAGTATATTCTGGAAAAAGCCCTTTGAAACAAGGTGACTGAACCTTCCAAATCTCACAGGGCACAAGTGTGGCATGGATTGATTGACTGACTTGAAGTTGCCTCAAGTCTTTTCCCAGAACAGCCTAAAGTTTGGGGGACCTCACTCCAGCTATGGGCCTTGCAGAGGATCCTGGCCTTCCTTCTATTCTTTCCCAAGAGTGAACAGTTTACTGTTACTGAAAAATAACTGCAAATGGCCCAGGCTGGCTTGTCACAGTAAAATTCACCTCCTCTGATCTCTTCATCTAGGATGCTTTCATGCATGGGTGGTGAGGATGTGGCCATTTCACTGAGATCTATTCCCCCTGCCTTTTAGATGATGGACAAGGCTGGCCTGTGGTCTTGGTGAAGTTTGTAGCACGTGTTCATTGCACAAGTCTATCTTCCCAAACAATTGATGAATTCAGTAGCCATGCCAGGCTATAGATCACCTTCCTGATGAGCTCAGTGACTCTCCCCATAATGTCCCACAGCAATGTGGGAAACTAGGAAAGCACTCTGGGAAAGACTGATGCAATACCTCCATGAGAACATTGACTAGAACCATTTTTTATGCAACAGAAGGTGATGGAAGCAGCTGAGAAATAGGACCACCATTGAGGAAGGGAGGGGCGTTAAAGGGCTCAAATCTCCTAGGAATCCTTGAGGGGCTCCTGCACTGAGATCCCCAGATGTAGAAGGAAGCTGCTGTCCAGGGCTTTCTGCATCCTTCCCTGGGAGGTGCATAAAGACCAGGAAAACCTGTGGGTAGGGATACTTCAATTGTCAAATACATTTCAAGGAGGTGGTGTGTTTTCCAATCCCTGCTGCCCCATCCCCAGGCAGAGGCCTTAACCCACTTGCCCATGGGGAGAGCTTTGTGTATGGTGCCACAGGGCTTGGCTGACCAACTAGTTAGAACCACAAGGCATGGCGCTTGGGACAATCTGCCTACTTGACTTGTTCAGGTCAACAGCCTCACTCTGGAAGACCAGTTCATATAAATTACAGAAAAGAGCTGGGCATGGTAGCTCAAGCCTACAATCTCATGCCTAGGGAAGCAGAGGCAGAATGATAGTGAGTGTAAGGGTAGCATGGGCTACATAAGTTCAAGGCTATACATGCAGAATGAGGAGCCTGGGCTACATGAAGGCTGTCTGAGTCAGAAGTGGCTGATTATTTTTGGGTCCAGGGCTTGTGCTGGGCAGGGAACATGTCAGGAAAGGAAACACTGTGCAGCCTAGGCAAGTGGTACTAAACAGGGAGCCTTATGCAACGTGGCACTGTGGAGACTGACCAGGAGCTGCAGGATGAGGCTGGGGGGTCAGAGCTGGCAGGAGTCATCCTGCTCTCCACCAGCTGGGCGCTGGGCCTACACACAATATTTAGTTTAGCTGTCTGAATCTGCCTGAAAGGGGAATACCTGAGGAGAGACAAGGAGCTGCAGCCCTGCGTGCTAGAGGACGGCTGCCATGCCTCTAGTGCTGCAGAGGGAACCGGAGGCTCAGTGTCGCTGGGAAGGCCCAGTTCTGATTGTATTAGACAGGCTGCTATCGATCTGGTTCCTGTTTATCCCTGGAGCCTCATTTCAATAAACAGCAGTTTGGAAGAATTAGCAAGGGAGCCCCGCTGACTCCCCGCCCCCTTCTCCCTCTGCCTTGGTTTTCCTTTGGAAGATTTATGAGGATTCCAGTGAGGTTCTAATTTGTTCCTGGGACAGCAAGATCTGGAGTAGAGGTTTGTTTGTTCATGTGTCCTTACATCGGGGAGGGGGGTGGTTGGCCCTTTCTACCCACCTGGTGGCTAAGGGACAGGGTCTTTGGTGTTCATCAGTGCATGGTCTCTGAAGAGTCTCAGGGAGCAAGCAGTCACACAGCTCTAGGATTGGATCAACCCCAAGAGAAGTCATCAAGAGGGAGCCTGCAGGGAAAGAAAGCATCCTATTGGTCATGAGTCAGCTCTAAGCAGATTGCCACATTCCCTGGGTCTCAGCCCCTGACAGGTGTGCATGTATGTGTGTGTGTATTTAGTATGTGCACATAGGTCACATGTATGTGTGGAATGATCACACCATATTTGACAAGTGTGTGTATGGAGAATGTCTGTGTGTGTGTGTGGTATGTGCACATGGGTTATATGTGTGTGCTTTGGAATGATCACATCCTGCCTCATGTTTCGTTTTCCCCATTTTGAGCCCAACACAACAGAGATTCCCCTGAGTTATTCAATTGTCTTTTCAGAAACATGTTTTACATGTCTGTAATATGAGCCCCAGTGACCAGTACTCAGAAGAAAAAAACAAAAAAAAAAAAAAACAAAAACAAAAAACAAAAAGACCAAAACAACAACAACAGACCTAAGCAAATGGAAAGCCTGCAGAGAATTTGCTAAGGTAGGTTCTGGTAGGTTCTTCACTGCCCCTGTGTCCTTCAGGCATCTCAGGGAAGCTGTTTCTTTGCCACCTCAGCCTGCCTGCCTTTGTCTAGCACTGTGGGTTCTCCAGGATCCTTGTGTCCACTCAGAGGCCTCAGCTTTTTTGGAAACAGTCCTCCTCCTCCTCCTCCTCTTTGTTTCCCCCTTCTCTTTCCCCTTCCCTCCCTGTCCTCCTCCTGCCAGTGTTTCTTGTTGTTCCACCACAGTGGCTCCAGGGGGCTGAGATTTATTGCTCAGTGTCCAGGGTCAAGGTCAGGATCAGCACATCAGTGTGTCTCTATGTTGTGCCAGAAATAAACCCCAGAGCCTCGTGCATGCTAAATAGATGCTCTAAAACACCTCCCAAGGCACAACTTCAGGATTTAAAAAGTAGATTTTGATAAGCATTACCTTTAAAAAACACTGCCAACTCTATTTAAATATAAGTATCATACTACATTTCCATTTATTCATTTACTAATGTACTAATACTTGTATATTGTGTTTTTGAGAGGTGGAGCTATGCTGTGCAAGCTGATGTCAGACTTCTGGACTCAAGCTGTACTCCTGAGTAGCTTCCAGTAGCTGGGATGACCCCACCACACTCTTTACCCTGCCAAAATCCCACTATCTAAAACTGTATGGTTTCATGAGTTCTGCCATTTTGTTCATTTGTAAAATTGTAATTAATTCAGGTGGTGGTGGTGCAGATCTTTAATCCCGGCACTCAAAAGGCAGAGGCAGGCTGATCTCTGGAAGTTCAAGACCAGCCTCATCTATAGAGCAAGTTCCAGGACAGCTAAGACTGTTACACAGAGAAACCCTGTCTTACAAAAACAAAAACAAAAAAGATTTTAAAAATTGTGATTAAGACATACATAACAACATAATGGGCTGGAGGAATGGTTTGGTCAGTGTCTTAGTCACTGTTCTATTGATATGCAGAGACACCATGACCACAGCAACTCTTATAAAAGAGAGTATTTAATTGGGGCTGGCTTGTGGTTTCAGAGGTTTAGTCCCTTATCATGGAGGGAAGCATGACAGCATGCAGACAGACATGGTGCTGGAGAAGGAGCTCAGAGTTCTACAACTGGATCTGCAGGAGACCAGACACTGCCTGGTTTGGGCTTTTGAAACCTCAAAGCCCACATCCAGTGACACACTTCTTCCAGCAAGGCCATACCTGCTAATCCCTCTCAAGTAGTGTTACTTCCTACTTGAGAATACATTTGAGTGACTAAGCAATCGAACAGAAGAGCCTATAGGGGCCATTCCTATTCAAATCATCACAGACAGGTGGATCCCTGGGGCTCATTGGTCAGCCATCAGTTAGCATCAGGCCAATGAGAGACCTTGTCTCAAACCGGTCCTGAGGATGGCCTTCCTGAGAATGATAATGAGATTGTTCCCTGGCCTCTACTTACATGAACACCGTATATTTGCCATTTCACCCTAAGTGTAGAATTCAGTTTTGTTTAAAGTTCTCTCAGTGCTGTGCAGGGTGACTGAGTTTTCCACAACTCACTCATCACCCCATACTGTACTATGTCACCTCAAACCACCAAACCCACCCCTCACAGCCCGGCTCTCACTTTGTCCCAGGTCTCTTGTGAGTGATCCTAGGGACCGTCCTTCATGAATGACTTGTGTCACAGAGCACAGCATCCCTAAGCTCCACCCACACTGCAGCAGTGTCCTGGTTTGCTTTCTATTGCTGTGATAAACACCATGACATAAGCCACTTGAGGAGGAGAGGTTTATGATTTCATAAGTCAGGGCAGGAGCTCAAAGCAGAGGTCATGGAGGATGCTTCTAACTGGCTTGCTCTCCATAGCTCGCTCCTCAGCTTGCTGTATGACTTCATTTCTCTGGTTTATGTGGCAACTCTGTTGTGTTTTCAGTGGTTGCATTAGGGGTCAGCGCCTGAGACATAACATAGCCTACGTTAGAGTGAGGTAAGCTACTCCCATTCCCACGTCTATGACACGTCTTCAACCACTGTGCATTATAAACCTCAAAAATCATCATGATAACTTTTTTAGTGTTTTGTTTTGGCTAAGGTCTCACTATACAGCCTCACTAGGCTGGCCCGAAACTCACTATGTAGTCCAAGGTGGCCAGGAACTCATAAAGATCTGCCTGAGTCCTGGGATTAAAGGCATGCACCACCATTGCCCTGTCAATTATTTTTGCAGTGCTGGGGACAGAGCCCAGGCCCCCTGCCTGGGCGACAAACACTCACAGCTAAGCCTTTCCCTGCCCTGCCTCTGAGGTGGGCCTGGCTTGATCTCTAGCCCTGGCTTTGGGATCTTCGACTTTAATGTGATTCAATGTTGCTTTATTTGTATGTCTTCTGCTTGAGGTTTCTGGAGACTCCTGGACTTGGTTTAGAAAGTTCATAAATCTGGACTCTTGGCTCTTGTGCCACCTTATTCTTCACCTCCACGTTTTCAAAGTGGCACAGTAGAGTTCCACTCCAACAATTTGCATGTTAGTCTCTTTCTTATGTCTTCTTGTCTGCAGTGCATGTGCAAACATATACATACATATATAATAAGCACATATGCATTGCACCAGGGTACCTTTTGAAGATTTTGTGTGTATGGTGCTTTCCCTGCATGTAAGCATGAATAGCACATGCATGCCTAGTGCCTGCTGAGGCCTGAAAGGGGTATCAGATCCTCTGGGATTGGATTGACAGACCGTTGTAAGCTGCCCTGTGGGGCTCTGAACTTGGCCAATGCTCTTGACCTCTGCTCCACCCCTCTAGCCCTGTTGCCTGGCCATTGTCACTTTCCCTGTTTCACTGTGGGCAGCTTCTCCCTGGGCCTCAGGTGTGGGGTGAGGGAGGAGCAGGCGTTTTGTTTCCTTGAGTGGATAGGGGCAGCAACGCACCGGAATATGGAAGAGTTGTGGAAACCGAAACATTTCTGGGCTGTGTAGATTTCCTAGGGTGTGTGCAGAGTTGTGGAGGAATCTCGTGGGAGCTTTCGACTCTGCTGCCATACCTCCCACTAGCTGGGACCTCACCAGTCCTTCCTCTGCAGGTGGACAGGGGGATGTGCCACGTCTGAGCCCAGGGCTCCAGCCGTGGGTGGTGGGGAGATAGGGAGCAACTGGAGACAAAGTTGAATAGGGGCAGGGCTAGCTGCTTGCCCTTGCTGATTAGCAATGGCTGCAGCCATTTCATCATCACCATGGTTCCCTGGTCCTATGAAGGTTCTAAGGCCTTGGAGAGTAAGAAGGGGCCTCTGGATGTAGCATCGTGGCTAGAGTATTGAGAGCCTTATGGGCCTATGTCTGTACACTGGCCTCCCTGCTGGGAGGCCTGGATCCTGGGGCAGCACAGTAACCTCTGCAGGTGATGGATCGCAGTGTCTGCCCTGGTGCAGCAGATGTGGGGCTGCACTTGGCCTCAATCACTCCCTAGGGACCCCCGATCGATGGCATCCTGTGCTCAGCCCCGGCAGACTATGATAAATGGCCTGGAATTGATTTCCACTTAATTGACAATTTGGTGAACCTGTTTGCAGAATCCCAGGTTGGGAAAGAAGGGGAATGTCCCAGTTGATGTCCCTGGCCACGGTGTCAGCCAGGGGGCAGCAGAGGCTATCTAGTTATGGGAGGGAACTCCTATTGTGTCACCCTCTGGGAGCTTGGCAATGTCACCCGTCAAATCTAGGACCCCTAGGGAATTGCAGTGAAGAGCTGAGGTGGACCCCAGCTCTGTCACCAGGGTAATGTCTAACCCTCAGTTCCCTTCTCGGACCAGTGCCCACTGAGCAGGTCTCATTGCAAAGACTGCCTGCTTGCCTGCCTGCCTGCCTGCCGGCCTCTGCTCAGCTGAGGCAGCCCCTGGCACTGACCCCATCTGCTCTGTTACTGGCACTGCTACCTCTGCCACCCGGCCAATGGTCCTCACACTTCATTCTCTCCAGGGTGGCTGAAGGATGTGGCCAAACGGTCCCCATCGCAGTCTCTTGCTAGCCTCAGGACCTGTGCTTTGTGGCTGAAATGCCTCTCCCCTGACCTGCACGGGGTTACTCCCACTGGACCATGAAAGTTTTCATTTAAATGCCTCTAAGCCCAGCTTGGAACATGAACTATCATTCCAGTATCTCAGGAAGCTAAGGCAGGAGGACTGCTTGAGCCCAAGAATTTGAAGCCAGCTTGGGCAGCCTAGCAAGTGCCTGACTCTTAAAAAGAAATTAATTGTGGCAATGCATGTCTGTAATCCCAACACTTGGTGGGGAAAGGCAGGAGGATCAGAAGTTCAGGGCCAGCCTGGGCTACATGGGACCCTTTCTGAAAAGAAAGGAGAGAGGGGGGGGCCTTCACCACACACCACATCTGGTGTCTGTAAAGCATGCATTTGCAGGTCTTGCGGCCCTTCTCTGCTGGGCTGCCAGCTTGCAAGCTTGGGGATCCACCTGCGAGCTTGAACCTCCCCAGTCGTCATGTGTGCAGAGAGAGTGGCACCCAGGAAGCCTCTCAGAGTTGGGGGCGGGGCTCATGGGAAAGTTCCCAGGGTTGCACAGAAACAGCCGCTGACTTAGCCTCACCACCTGTCCCCGAGCTCATTAGCAGGGCTGCGGCTCAGGAACTGTAACCAAAGCCCAGGTAATTCCTGCAAGGGGGCTTCCCAGACAAAAGCCCAGATTAAGTCAGCAGGAAGGCAGAATGAGGCCAGCGGCGGCAGTTCCCCCCCCCCCCCCCAGAGAAAACAAAGGTTCTGTCCTTCTCAGATGCTGCTCTTTCAGGTCCGGTTTCCCTGCTGTGCAACCCAACGCCAGCTACCAGAAACTCCTTGGCAGCCTCTTTCCCCCTGCCAGTCCTGGATCAGCGTGGCCCACTCTACTCAGAGCCCCGCCCATCACCAGTACTAACCTTTCCCCTCTCCCCCTCCCCCTCTCCTTTCCCCTCCCCCCTCCCCCACTGCAAAGGAGGTGGGCACCCAGATGAAAGTAGAGGAAGACCCCCTGCCTCTGCACATGGTATGCAGGAGCCTGTGGGCTATGCAGGAGCCTGTGGAATCTACTTCCTGAACCCTTGAACTTGTTTCCCCAGCCTCAGACCTAGTGGGGTCTCTGGGGAGGTGTCAGGGCCCTGTCCCTGTGGCTCCAGCCGTGTGGTTGAACTCCACAACTCTTCCATATTCCGGTGCGTTGCTGCCCCATCCACTCAAGGAAACAAAACGCCTGCTCCTCCCTCACCCCACACCTGAGGCTCAGGGAGAAGCTGCCCACAGTGAAACAGGGAAAGTGACAATGGCCAGGCAACAGGGCTAGAGGGGTGGAGCAGAGGTCAAGATGACCTTTCTGCTTCTATCTCTGGAGTGCTGGGGTCATAGGCAGTGCCAACCACCCATCTGCTGTATTTTGATGTGCCAAAGGCAGAGCCTGGGTAAGAAAGAACACCCACCTGAAGAGGGGTCCAGGGCCATCACGGCACCTGGTGCAAGGCTCTGCAAGACCAAGGCACCTGCTTATGAGAGCAGGCACATGCAGGTACCCACAGCCCATGGCCTACTTGTCCTGGGTCTGCCTGGCTGTAGTGGGAAGAGCCTCAAGTTCCAAAATCTTAGGCCAGAAAGTAATCAGGGTCTCCCAGAGCCTGGGTAGGGCTTCCTGGCTGGTTCTGAAGGGACTTGCTGTTGCTTTAAATGAAGACAGATGTGTCATCTAGGTAGATGGTGGGGTGCACATCCCACAGCCATGTGCTAAACTGTGCCCCAAGATATGTCTAAGTCCTACCCTGCTCCTGTTTAAGAAAGGGTTTCTGCAGAAGAGATTCAGGTTGAGGACTAGCTTCATCTAATGACAGCTGTCTTTAAAGGGGCAGAGGAAGAAAGAGACACACAGGGAGACTGTCATGAGATGACAGAGGTGGAGATTAGGGTGATGTGGCCACAAGCCAAGAGATAGCAGAGCCACAGGGCACTGGGAGAGACAGGGTCTCGATAGAACATGGTCCCACCCACCTAGGCTTCTGACTTCTGGCCTCCAGGGCTAATATTTCCCTTTGTGTTGAGCCACACTGGGGGACAATTGTGGTATTAGCCTCGGGATGCTTCAGTATAGACCTGGTGTATGACCCTGAAACCCAGTGTCTGTTTCTCGATCCCCTCCCACGACCTGGCTCTACCATCTAACCCATGCCAACCTCACTCTGTTCCTCACCCCCATTTCCTGTCCTGGACTTAGGAGGCCTGGGTACCACACACAGACTTGTAGCCCACTTGTGTGATTCCAGTGGGGTGAGCACTGGGGGCAGAGAAGGCTTGGAGATGTGTGGTCTCATAAAAGAGCTCATTTGCTGGGGGGGGGGGCTTGGGCAGGAGCGCATCAGGAAGAGAAGCCGACATTCAGGGGTGGGGTGGGTAGTGGATGGGTGGGGAGCATGCAGAAGAACATTACGGTGTGCTGGAGACTTGCTGCCAGCTGTGAGCCCCCTGCCTATGTAGGTCTGGCCTGATTCTACCTCAGATGGGAAAGATAGCGGGTAAAATCTGTGCTTGTGTAGCTGGGCAGAGACCTTTCCTAGTCTGCCCTCTGTACGTGTCCAGGTGGGATAGCTCAGGTAGTAAGTGGGCAGGGAATGCAACCCTGGCTTTCTGCAGTTTGAGCCCAAAACTCCCTGACCCAAACTCCGTCCTGCTTTGCTATCTCCCTGAGTTAAGCTAGACCGGAGACAAGATGTGTCTTGGTTTTGTCCACTTGAGGATCAATGCTGATATCTTGTATGGCAATTAAGTGTACATTGGCCTCTTCCTCCTTCCCACAGGGACCTTCCTCTAGGCAGGGTGACCTGGCCCAGCCCCTCGATCTTCCACCCAAAAGAGAATAAATAGTCAAGACTTCTAAAGAGGGCTACAGGAGGGGCCGCCCAATGCAATCAGCCAAAGAGGCCCAGAGCTTTGCAAGCGATTTGATTAATCAACGTAATGGTTTTGCAACCTGAGTCCAGGAAGCTGGGGTTAAGGCTTTTGTGTCCGGTGCCAGTGCCTAAGCCCCTACCCATCAAGAATGTGAGCTCCCAGACCCCAGTCGATCCCACCACCTGTAACTGGAGCGCTGGACCCAGCAGTGTTGACTTTGCCTCCTGGACAGGGCCCCAGCTTCCTCAGACTCTGTAAGGCTCTGAACAAAGTGATTTGGGCACTTTCTTTGGGGGTCAAATGTTAACTAGGGCCATAAATCTTTTTGTTCCAAAATGCAGACCTTTTGGTCACTGACACCGATTTAAAGTTTAAGCACAGCTGAGAGCTGGGTTTAAAATCTTTAACGATTTTGTGAAATCTCTATCGCCCCACAGCCCTCGTGGCACCTCCCAGGAAAGGCAGGGAGCTCAGACGGGGCAGGGGGGCCTTCTCTTGGTCTGACAGAGCCCTACTGCTTAGCACCAACCTGTCCTGGGCACTGACACCCACTAGTAAGCCACGGGCTAGCTAGCTGGCAAGAGAGGCTGGGGTTCACTCCTTCTCCATTCCTCTGCCAGTTCCATTCTCTTAGGTACTAACTTTAGGGCAAGTCCCCAAGCACTGACTGCCCTTGAGGCATGGTGCCAGCTCCCTGGGTGGCTACTTCTTTTCACAGATGGAGAACAGAGCCTGGTAGAGTGCCACAGGAAGCTATGGAGAGTGGAACAGAGTGGAACTGCCTGATCGCAGCATCCATCTCCCCTGTGCCTCTGTCTGATTCACACCTGCGGTGCTGGGCAAGGACAGCTTACTTCATCTCTGGGACGGAGTTTGGAATTTTTAGACCAAAATCCAAAATGTCCCCTGGTAGTGAAGATCTAAAGGGTACCACAGACCTGTCGGGGGGGGGGGGGGTCCGTTTGTGTAGAGGACCCAGCTCTGTACAGGAAGTGAATAATTCGTCAGCACCCTTTCCTGGAGAACCCAGAGTAAGCTATTCCCTTCCAGGAGAGCACTGTGTGGGACAGACACACAGATTGGGCACTGTGCCGGCTTCCCAGCCCACTGTCTTCGGACGAATGCCGTGACCTGTATTGAGCCCAGAGCTCCAGCCTTTTCATCGAGAAAGATTTAATTTATTGGGAGCTCAGAGCCACAAATCACAGGCTTGGAGATTTATTGCCTCCGGGGGCAGAATGGACCACGGAGAGGAGGCAGTTTCCCCAGCTCAACCCACTCCTTTAATAAAGTTGAAAATGTAAAATATGCCTGCTCCACCCCGTGCGGTACTGTGGGCAGTGGGCGGGGTTTATGGAAGGAAGTACAAGACAGAGCCCTCATTTCATTACAGCAGAGACTAGACGCAGCCAGTGGCTCCCAGGCCACTGCCGGAGCACTTGTGATTAAAGTGCTACGGGCAGCTTAGAGAGCCCAGTGCTGCATGGGGTGAGGAGGCACTGTTCCCACACCTCAGGGGCTTTGGAGCCTGGGGCTGCAGCTAAAACAGCGGCTGATCACCTATAAACAGGCAGGAAGGAGGTGACATTCCCAGATGCCGGAACCTGCAGCAGGTGGCATTTGGAGGAAGAAGGATAAAAACAGCACTATGGGCGTCAATGTTTTGGGAAGATGTGGGTTGTATTGTGTCCCTTGCAGTCCTGGGACTCAGTTGTTGTCTGGGGCACTCTTCCCAAGTCGCCCCCCTCCCCCACTGTTCTGTTCCTTGCCCTGCTGTCCTGGGTGCCTGCAGGTCACATGGTGAAGCCATCCCTAATCATTGGGCCAGGCTGGGCCAAGGAAGCCTTTGGTGTTATTGTCATAAACGACTCAGATGAACAAAGAGAATGCTGGGAGAAGGGGGCAGAGGTCTCAGTGTGGTGAGAGGTCCACTTTGCAACTGTGGATGCAGATTTCCCCTGCTGGGCAGTTGAAGTGGGCGCCCTGGGGAAGTGGCCAGTTCCCAGCAGGACCAGGGACAAGCTAGGCAACAGTGAATGACCTTTTCTCAAGTTGGAGCTGAGCTGAGGGTGGCTCAAGTTGAGGCTGCTGCCTCCAACACCGGCTTGAACCTCCTGAGCTTCATCTTTCATACTGTTTGTGTTTTCCTATGAAGTATGAGCGCTGGACTTCCCTTTAGTTCCAAGAGTGACACTAACAGAGTAGTTTGAGGCAGAGACAGTAGGTAGGTAAGCAGGCTGGAACTAGGAGTTTGAAGTGGCTCCTGAGTAATGAAGATGGAGAGAATGGACTGTCCTGTGGTACAGATGTGCCCTGGTCCATGCCTGGAGTGTTCCGGTAGATCCAGTTGGGTGGAAGTGTTAATCGTGAAGAGGGTGGGCAGGGACTGTGTGATGGGAAGTAGCCAGGGTGGGTCCTGGATGAGGCCTAGAGATTGCTTGCAGGGCAGACAACTGCTATTCCTATCTCATGCTGGGGAGGCAGAGGTCGGGGACCCACTTTCTCCCAGTTTTCCCAAGAAGCCCCAGACCTATAGGTATACTTCTGGCTGCTTCTACCACTGTCCTTGTCTTCCCTGTCTGTCTGTCTGCCTGTCTGTCTGTCTGTCTCTCCCCTGTGTCTCCCCTGTCTGTTTTGTCTCCCCTGTTTGTCTGTGTATATCTCGTCTGTCTGTCTGTCTGTGTCTCCCCTGTCTGTGGATCTCCTAGCCCTTTAGGTCCTGCCAGAATCCTGCCAGGTTCAGCTATTGTCCATCCCTTTGAAGCATCGCCATTCTGGAGCTTGACACAGACTCTCTAGCATGTGTCCTGCATGGATGTCAAGGAGAGGCTAGAGTCTGAGCTGAGTCCTCAAGAAAGTTCAGAATCTGACATTGGTCCTGGAGTCCTAGACTCTGAGACCAACAGGCACAGAAGGATAGATAGCTAAACCTTTCTAGTTCCATGTGGCAAAACAGCCTCAAAGGTAAGGGCTGTGTTCAAAGCCACAAATAAGTTGGTGATCCACAGAGGTCCCTGGCTAACCCCAACTGGGAAACAGGCTATTGAAGGGACAAGTGTCCTGAAGAGACCACCCTCTGGGACCCTGGACCCGCCTCCCAGGTGCACTTCTCTCCCTTATTCCATTGTGGGTCCCTTCTGTGGGGTGTCAGGCTACAGCGGGATGATGGTCTGGCCTCCATGCTGCTGTCTTGGTAGAGGTCTGCTCCCTTCTGAGGCATCATCCTTGGTGGTATACTCTTTCAGTGGCCTTCAAAATGGTACCTTGTTCCAGAGCCCAGGGCCCTTTCCCAAAAGTTCGTCTGAAAAAGAGCACTGAGTTATCCTTCTGATGGGGCAACATGAGGCCCCTGAGGAGCAGCAGGTAAGTGTTCTGACCCAGAAGAATCTTCATCTGGAAAAAGGGAGTGTATGTGTGTGTGTGTGTGTGTGTGTGTGTGTGTATGTGTCCAACTGAGTGAATGCATGCATGCCTGTGTGTGTATAACTGCATATATGAATGTCTTTTTGTGTACTCTTGTGTATAAGCATGTGCTTGGGTACACACCCAATGTGTGCACATGTCTATGCACATGTGTACATTCAGAACATGAATATACATGAATGTATCTGTGTGCATGCATGTAACTGGACATTCTGTAGCTATGTGCACACACACATACAGGATGAGCAATGACACCTTGAGTGGATATGTGTGTGTGCACACTCACAGATATAACAGCATTGTGTGTGTAAGGATCTCTGCAAGCAGGTTCGCCCTCCGGGGTCTGCTGTGTCAGGCATTCTGGGGTTGGAGTCTTGAGACCCTAGGAAAGAGATACCTGGGCTGCTCTGCCATGCGACCTGCTGCCCCTAGTGCAGTCCAGCTTTCTGAGCCTGCTGTGACCCCATGTCCAGCTGCACAGGTCTTGGCAGAGATGGCCTCCTGGCCCCATGCCCCAGCTAGCACTCACTTTAGCTTTGGACCCACCCACTTGTCCAGCCCCTGCCCCCCACCCAAGCACTCTACTTAATGTCTTTCTCATCAGGAGTTTTAAATTATAAGCCTAAATGAGGTCTATAAATTTAACTTCATAAAATCCTACGCACATCATTCTCCAACAGAAACAGCTCTCTAAGAAATATTTTCCTGTGACCCCCTCCCCCTGTGCAATATAACATTTATTCTAATATTAAAATGGCAGGTGTTCTATAAATCGTGAGTCTTCAGCACTCTTCATTGATTTTTCCCGCAGCCTCCAGCCTGTGGGTAGAAGCCAAGTGTGAATATCAGTCTATTCGATTGAGATTCATACCCTATTTGGGGGTCAGAGAGCGAGACCTTGTGAGCTTGAACTTCTATCAGCCCAACGCTGATCAATATTTGGAGATATATTGGGGGCCATCCGCTCAAACAGATTAAGTAGCTATAAGTACAAGACAAGGGGCCATTGGTGTCTCCTGAGGGTCTACAATCTGGGGGACTATACACCAAGATGCAGGATGAGGCCGACTAAGGAGCTGGGCTCAACCTAGAGTTTCTTCTTGCTCACCTTGTTCAGTCAGGAAGTGTGAGAGCCCAAAGAAATGGGGCCAAGGAAGGCTGAAAGCACCTGGGAGAGGTCAGCCGGGCAGACTGCATCTTACCCACAATGTAGTCTGCGTTGCCGTGCACTTCAGGACCCTTAAATCTACCCTGCGTCCTCCAGGTTGCTTCCTTCCAAGGCCTTGGGTGTCTTCCCACTCGGCCCCCCACCCCATATTCCCTGGGCTGCTGCTTCCCCCAGGCCTCTTCTCATGCTGCCTTGGATCCCACCTCCTTCTGGCTGGCTGGACCTCAGCCCCCTGGGGGCAGACTCCAGGCTTTGCTCCTGGGCTGGGCCCCTTCATTCATTCTGAACACCTACTCTACACAGGCCTGACCAGGAAGTCTGTGGATGCTGGCCACCAATAACTCCTCACAGCCTCTGGGAGCCCCTGCATTCAGCAAGGGGCTGCAGCCACAGCGGCCCACAGGAAGCTGCTATCCCTACCCTATGCTGTGGAGTTAGAGCTCAAGGACTCTTTTCTGAGCAGGTGTCAGGATTGCCACTGCTGCAGCACCCTTGTTCCAACTGCCCTGGTGATGACTCCCACTCCTGCCTCCTCACAGACCGCTGCCAGGGCTGCTTGAGGCCCTGACAGCTGCCGGCCTCTGACACATAATGCTTGTGCTCTGTTAAGTTATTAGGGAGATAAATAACTTGAACTCTGGCTTTTTACCTCTTCCCCCAGTGGGCGGGCCACCCTGAAGCCCACCTCGCCCGCTGAAGAAATAATTTCATTAGGAGCATCGCGCAGCTGGCAGAGGCAACCCCATGAAGCTGCAAGTGGAAATTCTTTATGGAGATGAGAGATAGGAATATGAAAATTTAAGCCAGAGAGGATGTAATTTAACCCTGCATTATTCATCAGGGACACAAATCCTTTGTAATATTGTCGGATTTGGGAGGCCAGAGCAGGGTCATTGGGGCCATGGGGCTTATATCCCACTCCTGTCAGGTTATGAAGAGGCAATGGACTGTTAGGGATTCTGCTGGGCATGGGTGCAGCAAAAGACCCTGCTCAGGCCATGGGGTGGCCCAGCTGCAGGAGGCAGGGGATGGGTTTTCAGGACACAGGGACTTGCAGGCGTCCTCTGCGCCTGTGCTGGCTCCCTGAGAACCTGTTCTGCCTTGATCTCAGTACCTAGTAGGGACCTGCAAAACACGAATGCACATGAAATAAAAACAAATCATATATATATATATGTAAAAACAACACCGAAGAAACAACCTCTAACCACAGTGTGGCATCGCAGACTTGTAAGCCGAAGACTAAGGCAGGACCTAGGATACAGGCCAGGCTGCACCACAAAGGAGACTTGTCACAAAGACAAATGAATTCACCCTTAAGGCTTTAGATTTGAAGAACAATGATAATGTTCTTTTGTAATGCAGCTAAATTTCCTTAGCTGCTTAATATTTGATTGTTTTCTTGTTTGAGACAGGGCTTCATGCTACCACAGGCCTGTTTCAAACTTGCTATGTAGGCAAGCATGGTCCTAAATTCCTGATGTTCCTCTTCTGCCTCCTGAATTCTGGGATTATATATAGGCCAGCCTCCACCCCTGGATGTTATTTCTATTGCCCTGCACCACAACAGAGCCTTATGCCTTTAAGAAACACAACATCGGGCAGCAGGGTGCTTCAGTGCAATTCTATCTGTTGCTGAGCTTGCCCCATCATCTTATTAAACTCCTGAGTGCAACCCCAGGGTAACCTGCTGTTAGTGGACAAGCTCCTTTAACCTAGGCAAAACTATAAAAGAAAAACGTTCAAGGGATGAAGAGGTGGCTCAGTGGCTAAGAACACTTGTTGCTCTTCCAAAGAACCTAAGGTGGATTCCCAGCACCCTCATCCCAACCACCTGCACCTCCATTTCCAGGAGATTCAATGCCTCTGGTCTCTGCAGGCATCTGTACAAATGCACATATGCACACACAGTTAAAATGTCATAAGAATAAGTCTTAAAAAACAAAACATGAGCTGGGTAGTGGTGGCACATGCTTATAATTGATCTCAGCACTCAGGAGGCAGAGGCAGGCAGATTTCTGTGAGTTCAAGGCCAGCCCAGTCTACAGAGTGAGCTCCAGGACAGTTAAGGCTACACAGAGAAACTCTGTCTCTAAAAACAAACAAACAAATAAATAAATAAACAAAATACACATTCTTTTAACCTTAAACTTGTAAATATCCCTGTATGTAATTCCTATTTTTTAATTAATATTTTTGGAGTGTAACTGTACTTAACATTTTCTTAAGGCTTATTTATTTTACATGCATGAGTGTTTTGTCTACATGCATGTGCATGTTCCACATGAATGTGTACTGTTTGTGGAAGCCAGAGGACTGATTTGGGTTCCCTGGGGCTACAAATGATTGCAAACTGCCCTGTAGGCGCTGGGAACCAAATCTGAGTCTTCCACAAGAACAACAAGCATTCTTATTAATTTATTTACTTTTATTTTATGTGCATTGGTGTTTTGCCTGTATGTATGACTGTGTGAGAGTATCAGATCTTGGAGTTGTAGACACCTGTCAGCTGCTATGTGGGTGCTGGGAATTGAACCTGGGTCCTCTGGAAGAGCAGTCAGTGCTCTCAACAGCAGCTCAATCTCTCCAGTCCCAGCAAGCACTCTTAACTGTTGCACCGTCTCTCCAACACCAAGAGCTAAATCACACAGCAATACTGTAAAAGAGCCAACGTGGACTTGTGCTATTTCCCCAAGATACAGGAAGTAGAGCTTCACACTGCTAACCCCCAAGGCAAGGTCCAAGCGACAAAGTCCATCCTTCTTGTCATAGCCTTTTCCTCAGACTGCATAAAGCTTGGACATGCTTAGAGGTGGCAGCCAACCCAGGTGGTAACTTAGCAGGGGACCATGGCCCCCTGAGAGCAAAGAAGGAAGCAGCTGTATCCTTCTATCATCCCTCACAGCTACCTGCTCTCACAGCCTGCCTGAGAGAATACCTTTTGAAAATTCCTCAGTGAGTTTGTTAAGGACCAGGGACAGGAGGCAAGCTGCCAGGCCCAGGGAAGAGTGGCCTGACCCTCCTAGACTAGACCCTTATATGGCGCCCCCACCTCCCACCCCGACACTGTTCACACACAAAGGGACAAATAGAAGGCCAGATGCCGAGTGTGAGGCTCTGGCCTCTAGAGGAATGTGAAGATGGATGGCTGAGAGGTCCGGCCCTTCTGACAGAAGCTGGCTACAACCTGGGGGTCCCAGGATAGGTCCCACCTGCTGTGTAGGTGACCAAGCAAGCCCATCCTTTACAGTCAATTTCCAGGCCATTTGGTGTCACCCAGTAACTTATTGCTTCATGGATGCAATGAAGTCAAGTGCCTGTATCTAGGGTTAAGCAAGCCAATGGTGGATATATGTGGTCCAGAGGTCTGGCTGGCCGGAAACAGCTTGGCACCATCACTGAGTAGCAAGAGTGATGAACAAGACAGCTGTATCTCTTGAGCAGCCTGGAATGTCATCTTTGGATTCCCTCTCAACATCTGGGCCATGCCTGTGGCACATGTGTCTTTAAAAGGCGTCACGAGCCAGGAGGTGGTAGTGCACGCCTTTAATCCCAGCACTCAGGAGGCAGAGGCAGGCGTATCTCTGTGAGTTCAAGGCCATCCTGGAACAGAACAAGTTCCAGGATAACCAGGACTGCTACACAGAGAAAAGCAAACAGACAAATTGCTCTAGCTCAGCCACATTTCTGTTCCTCTGTGGGTGTTCTGCTGTCTTATTCAAAGCCATGTCTAAGGAATGCATTGTCCCCATAATTGTACCAGAGGACCAACAGGGTAGAGCCCTGTGTATGCCCAAATTACAGGGAGGACCATCAGGTTCCTGGAAGAGTCAAGCCCTGCTACCTGGGGTCCTTGACATAGATTCTTTGGAGAGGGTCATCCTCTCCAACTTCTCGTGTTGTCAGTCTTGATGGGAGGTGGGTGGCACACCAACTGTCCACCCACTTCCTCTTTTCTTCTCTTACACCACTGGCCTTTTTAGCCCTAGCTCAGGAGGCCCTTTTAGGGCACCTGCTACCTAACACCAGGAAGTCTCGCCATGGCTTGTGCAGAGCAGCTCTTTGACTCACCTTCCTGCAGAGTCTTTCTGATGCCTGAGGATTTCCCCTTGGTGGCCTCAACTCTACTCTCTATTTCTAGCTAGTCCAGCAGTCCCAAAGCCAGGTGCTGTCAGCCCTCTCTGGAGGGTCACTGAGGACCAGGGATATTGCGGTAAATAAGGGTCAGGATAAACAAATAGGCCGAATAGATGTTTATTCAGGGAGAAATAACTTACAACCTAGACAGATGAACACCAGGAAATTCAACCCGATCCTCTCCTGTCCGAGTCACGCCAGAAAGAGAGCGCCTTCCTGGCCCCCTCCGACCTCCTTCCTCAGGTCACCTCCGCCCATCGCTCCACCCCCCAATGGGCGTGGTCAGTGCTACAGAAGGACTACCTCACTACAATTCCCCTTTTAGTCTAAAGAAAAGATTTAGGCTTAATACAAAACTATATACAAAACAGTGAATAACAAGTGTGCTCTAAGAAAAGGAAAATCGAGAACAAAATGACCTACATATCTAGTCCTAGGGTGAGGGCATAATGGAGTTTACAATAGAGTTGTCCTAAGCTGGAAAACGTAAGTCTAGTACCTAATATATCTAACTAGGAAGAGAGAATAATAGTTGTGATAGTTTAATCTTCAACCTCATCAAGACCTGAGAAGGAAAATAACAATACTAGAGTAGACAGGAAATGTGGATGGACAACTTCCAAAACGGTGCAGCAAGGACAGAAACAGCAAGCCACCTGAACAGTCACCCTAGGTCTCACAGCGACGTTGGTACACCCAGATTTGGCTAAGGCCAAGAGAACTTGACAGACCACAACAACAGCAGGGAAATAGAATGGCTGTCTTACCCTGACTTGGCAAGGTCAAGCAGTCTTCTATATTTGTGTCCTGCAAGCACATAGGACTGCATGTCCAAATCAGTGGTCAAGGTGGGGGCAATTCTATGCCCAACAGGCCATTAGCTGAGGCGAGATTGAACTCCAGCAGGAGCAACAACAGTGTCCAACATATTTTCGGGAAAATGCACGGTGCTGTCAGGAGCAACAGTGTCTCATGTCAAAGGAGTACTAATATTAAAACATTTAAATGCCATGTTTTGCATGTCTATGAAGGATTGAAGATACAGGGATGTGAACATATTGGCTATTTCCCAAGGAAGCAGTTGTCTTTTTTTGTGATTTTTTTTTTTTTTTTTTTTTTTTTTTTTTGTTCCTGGCTGTCCTGGAACTTGTTGTGTAGCTCAGGCTGGCCTTAGATTCATAGATACTGGCTTGCCTCTGCCTCCTGAGTACTAGGATTAAAGGCATGTGACACCATACCCAGGTAGGAGGGCAGTTTTCAAAGCAGAAAATTTTGTAATAAACTGTTCCCCAGGCAAAATACAGACACACACACACACACACACACACACACAGAGAGAGAGAGAGAGAGAGAGAGAGAGAGAGAGAAAGAGACAAAGAGACAGAGAGAGAGAGAGAGACTAGCTCTGAGTACAAGAATTGCACATCTGGGTGGAGAGGACCTTCTGTTTTCCATAGTATCCTGAGGGGATGCCACCTCCTGGGGTCCACAAACACTGAGCCCCAACTGCTTCTTTCTGACCAGGGATTTAGAACTGTAGGGGAGAGAGCTAAATGAAAGTCCTAGGCACAGTGGCCACCAGGCTCGGTGTCCTGAGTCCC
Source organism: Phodopus roborovskii (assembly GCF_943737965.1). Lineage (NCBI taxonomy): Eukaryota > Metazoa > Chordata > Mammalia > Rodentia > Cricetidae > Phodopus > Phodopus roborovskii. Next base: position 67,001,734 of record NW_026126418.1, read on the forward strand.
TAGCAGGTGGGGGGTGACGATGGGGGAACACTACCTACCCCACCCCCTTCTAAATGCCTTGTGGTGTCTAGACTCCATGGCGTTTCTGGGGCAGGGGTAGAAGGTCCTGGACACCAACATCATACCACTTGACAGTCTGTCCAAGAGGTGGCCTAACGCCTTCCTGAAAGTCCTACTAATGTCCTCTGAAGAACATCAATCCTGTTACAACCAATCTAGAAGTAGCCAAGGCCTGGGATGGATGAGAAAGGGGTTGGCCTGCTCATAAAGCTCCCTGCCAGTTCTACACCTCAGACAAGTCTGCTGGCTTTAGTCCGACCCACCCCCCACCCCGCCATCCTCCATTTTAACTAATGGGACACTTAGTTTAATGAGGAGAGTTTGCATAAGAGAAACCTGCTAATTAAATTTTAAACCTTGTCATTCCCAGGATTAGCTAGAGGTCCAAACAAAGCACTGAGGGATAGGAGGGGTGGTCAGTATTCCCCAGAGAAGCTAGGTGGGGGCCCATTCTGTCCCCACCAGACTCAGGGACAGGGCATGGATCTCAGGTGTAAACTCCCATGGAGGACTAGCTTAAACAGAAATATTTGGAAAAATACGGAAGTCCTACATCCCCAAATCCCTGAGGCAGTTTGGGACATGCCTGGCTATAGGTGCTGTAGGAGACAAGATGGTCGGAAGCCTGCTGACCATATCCTCAGCCCTGGATGCCCAGATTCAACAGCAGTGGCTGCTCCATTCCAAGGAGACTGGCCCCTTGCTTTCAGTGCCTTCAGTGAATATTCCATGGTGAGGATCCAGAAAATGCCTGCCCCCTCCCCAGGAGCAGGTGGCTGCCATGCCCACTCCTCCGATGCTTAACCTTCCTTACTGTTCCCTAAGCAAAGAGAGACAATAGGGAGAGAGCCAGAGAAAGAGCATGTGTCCCCGTGTCAGAACTCAACCTCTGACCTTTGAGAGGTCAGACAAGACTAGTGAGCAGGATAGGCCAGCCAGGGAACAATACAGGGGTCAGGAAAGAGCCACTTTATAAATGATCACTAGGCCCTTGGAAGCCAGTGGGTCTCTTGGCTCTCCTCACCAAGAAGGGCACTCCAAGGCAAATCTGTGGGGACTCCAGCCTTCCTTTGTGATATATATATCAATGGCTTAGAGCTCAGACCCAGGATGATGTCAAGCAGGCTGTGGCAAGGAGGGTCGCTGATTTAAAGAACAAGCCCCCTGTCTACTGCCATAAGGCCCAGATCCATAGGGCCATAGGGCTTTAGTTAGAGAGAGTGAACTCTACAGATGACAGTCTGTCCAGTTTGCCCTTCTGTTGGGAGCCAAGATCCCATGGCAAGGAGAGGGAGCCTTCCTTTTTAAAGGAGACAAAAGCCACATAACAGAATTAGATGCTATAAGGTGAGCTAAACACCCTCCCCTGCATTGGGTTCCATGAGATTCCAGTACAGACCCCAGGTCCCTTAGTCTTTTTTCCCTATCCCAAGTTCTACTACCCTGGGAGTCCTCTTCAGACGTTGCATTGATCTTTTGCACATTTCGTGTGGCTGGAGTCAGGTGCCTTTCCTTGTCCTATGTGGACTCTGAGGTGCCACATTCCCTGTGTGTGGCTGGAAACATTCCCTCGGTGATGAGGACCAGGGTTTGATTATGCATTGAATGATTGATGGATATCTGGGCTGCCCGTTTGCCCACAGTGCTGCATCTGCAGGCAAGCATTGGCTTTGGCTCTTTTTCAGTTCTTCAGGTGTGAACCTAAGCGTGGATTAGATGAAAATCATTTGTTTTTAAGGAACTGCTAACCCATTTTCCCTGGTGGCAGCACCATTTTTACTTCATGGTAGTCACGCACAGGGGTTCAGTTTCCCCACATTTGTGGTGGCTTTGTTGTTTGCTTTTGTGGTGTTCAGGACTGTATCCAGGGCACTGAGCTTATTGAAAAAGTGCTACACTGGAGGGTTGGAGAGATGGATCAGTGGTTAAGACCATTGGCTGCTCTTCCAGGGGTCCTGAGTTCAATTCCCAGCAACCACATGGTGGCTCACAGCCATCTGTAATGGGATCTGATGCCCTCTTCTGGTGTGCATGAAGACAGAGTACTCATGTACATAAAATATGTAAACAAATCTTTAGACTGCTACACTTTAGAGTGCTACCCTACACCAATGATGTACAACTCCACAGGTATGGCACCCTGCTGTGTTCTAGTTTGCATTTTCCTGCCCACTGAGGCTATGGGGCTACTGGGCTGGCCCAGTGACTGTTGGGTCTCACAGATGACCAAAAGTAAGCTGAGACCCAGAGTCCCCCATGAACTACTCTCTTCCCTGTTCCAGGACTTCCCCTGATCACACATCTGTATGCCCCCCCACTACACACACAGGGAAAAACCTGTCCCAAGGTCACACCCTGTAGCCTTATGTCCAGCTCTACCAGGTCATCAGTAACAGACCCTTGGGCATGCAGGCAACCCCAGGCAACCCACTCTGCATTCAGCACCCCACCCCACCCCACCCCTCTCGTCCTGCTCCAACTCTGAAATTGCCTGGCTTTTGCAGCCTGGCAAAGGTGCCCCCCATCTCCATGGCAGTGGGGGGAGCTCTACTTGAGGACTCTGGCCGAGAGACATTTGTGGCATCCATCAGGGCAGGTACGCTTCCGCTGCCTCTGTGGGACTGCAGAACCTGTGCTTTCTTTCCTCAGGCAGGTTTCCCAGATACACCAGCTGCTTCCTGGTGTGACACCTACTTTTGAAATGCCAAGAGGGGGATCATAGGTCAGGATGGAATATTTTTATGATAAAAAATGAGCCGCAGTTGCATCTACTTCAGGAGGGTGGGAGCCATCACCTGAGGTCACCCAGGCAGATGGATGAAAACCCCACTTATGAAGTCACTGCTCCCCTATTAATTAGGGGGGAGGGGTCCTCCAACACCGAAGCGGACCTCACCAGTGGCCAAAAGCTTGTCAACATTTTCCATGGAGAATGAAAATGTAAATAGCTTTCAGATCATTCAATGTCACTAAGGTATGGAAGAAGGTGGCCATACTGGGTGTCATTTATCTCGCTGTGGATTTAAAGAGCTTTTTTCTATTAAATTTCCTAAAATTAATGTTTTATGTTGCTCAGAGTAATTTGAACAATTATGGGCTTAAAGAATTGATCATTACAGCCCCTGGGACTCAGCACTCCACACTGGAACCTTTGAAACCCTTCTGATTTATCGAGGTGGCTACTCCGCAGGGCCAGCCCTGGAGCTGGACTCTTCCTGCTACACCCCTTTTGAGCAGCCTGGGGGCTGATCCAGTGGCAGATGGTGGGGAGGGAGGAAGGGGAGGAGTGTGTCCCCAGGTGCCCTAGATTGAAGGGGTCCTAAGCCATGTGAGCCAATATGAATTTTACAATATAAGAGAGAAGCATTTTTATGTGTCTCTTGGTTGAATTAACTGTCCCCACCCCTTTTAGACAGGACTTTCTGGGGCTTAGGCTATCTATCCCCAAACTGATCTGGGTTTGAACTCCTGATTCTTATGCCTCAGCCTCCCAAAGTGCTAGGATTACAGTGTCCCAAACCAGCAGGTAAAAATTGCTGCTTCCTTTTTTTTTTTTTTTTAATCACTTGGATTTCTTCCATTTAAAGATATAATATAGTTGCTAGTTCAAACGTTAACAAGCCCAAGTGAGTGATCTCAGACCGCCCCCCCCCATTCCTTTGAAATTCCCACTCAAAGCCTATGGGACTCCCCTGCTGGCTGATGAGCAGATGGACACAGGGCTGACCCACGCCATCCCTGGGCAGGCGCGTCTCTGCAATCAATCAAGAGATATATTCAAAATGCAGGCAAGGATACACAGGCAGGGGTGTGGGACCATAGACACTCCCTTCTTGGTTTCCTCAGTCCCAGTCTGTAGCATTTCCTCCAGCAGGGTATTTTAAACCCCCTAAAGCCAGAGGCTCCTAGATGCCAAGGCCCTGGGGAGATCCCCTGAGGCGCAGATAGCCTGAATTTCATGAAGGATACCTCACACACTATACCATCCTCAGTGTCCCTGCAGATCTATGCCACCTGGAATCAAGGGGCAGGGCTTTACCTCTTCCTGCCAAGGCTGAAGACAGCTGGTAGCCCAAGTTCTCTATCTCAGGTCTGGAACCTCTCTGGACACCTGCTGGGCTGACAGGGTGAGCTGGGACTTAGTTGTGAGGTCTGAGTCTGCATTCAAATTGCTGCAGCTTGAAGGGGATGGGGTGATGGGGTGGGGAGGGGGTAGCATTTCGGGTCCCAGCTGCTGTGCACTCACTATCTAGCTTCCTGTCCTTTGAGGGCTGCAGAGCATAATTAGATAGCAGTTCTGATAGGGTTGTTCAGGTAGGGTAACTGAGGCAAGGGAGATTACTCAAATGAGCCCACTTAGGACCTGCATAGGTGAACCATATCTTAGTTTGCCCTCAGAACCACCCCCTTTTCCTGCTCCGTTGGTACTAAAGTCCGGCTGGAGAGAGCCAGAGGAGCTCAGCTGACAGACGAAAAGGGCCCCCAAGGGGATACTTAGCACTTCATTAACCTGTCAATGCCTAAAAGGTCCCAAGCGGCCCTGGGGGAGCGGCTGCTGGCTGGCCAGGTGGGCGGGGCTTGAGGGTCTGACTTGAGAACAGCCACATTTATCTATCCTTTCTCCAAATCCTGATTCAGACCTGGGCTTTGAGCTGCTGTCTCTTAAGTGGCCATCATCCTAAAAGAGAATTCAAATTCATCTCTTCTACCTGTCTCAGTTTGCTGCCCTTTGCACAGCACCCTCCTCAGGCCACTACTGTCCCTCTCCCATGCTCTGTAGGATCCCCGGAGAGTGTATCCCCCATCCTAGGACACCTATAGTTCCTCATAAGCCCTTCTTTCAAGCCTGGGGTCCCGGCACACACCCTTAATCCCATCGCTAGGGAGGCGGAGGCAGTGGGATCTCTGAGTTTGAGACCTTCCCAACCTATAGCGAGAGTTCCATGACAACCAGGGATGCACAGAGAAACCCTGCTTCAGGGTGGGGGTGTGATGGATGGAAGCCTTCTTTCTCACATGTTCTGCTGGGTGGCATGGTGATTCATCCTCTCCCAAGTCCCGGGCAGTTCAGGCAAGAGCTACAGTGCCGGCAGTGGAGCTAGACTGAGCTCCCTCTTCCTTCACCACAGCAGGTGCCTCACCAGGGTAAGCCCCTCCTACTCTGGGCCTCAGTGGATCAGTGGGAGGAAGGGTTTGGAGACAGGTTTTTGGAATAAAGACTTCAGGAAGTCAGTAATGAGAGTTCCCAGTCCTGGCTCACTATAGTCTGTGAATGCCAGAAGGCTAGCCCTTTAAGATTCCTCTCAGTCCTTTTGAACCTATTCTATCAGGCCACCCCCATCGCTGTACTTGTCTCTCCCTCCCTTTCCCCAGGTCTGAGAGCCTCCTAGCTCAAAGGGTGCCTGAAAACACCCAATAATGACAACTGATCCTTCAGCTGATGCCTCTTCGAAAGACCCAAGGCTCCAGGGATATCAGGGGTAGCAGAGCCTCGGAGCTAGGGAGAGCAGCTCTGTTGGCTGAATCAAGTACCAATGAAAGGCACCTGCTCATCCCTTATAAAAGCAAACAACCAGGCTTCCTCCTTTAAGAATCAAGGACCTTATCTAGACCCATTTCATCTCAGTCGGACGGTGTGTGCCCACCACTGGTCTCTGTGGAACATAACCTGACAGGCTGGCACACCTGCCTTGATCCTCTATTGAAGAACCCTTTTCAAGAGCTCTGCCATTTCTTTCTTTTCTTCCTTCCTTCTTTTCCTTCCTTCCTTCCCTCCTTCCTCCCTTTCTTTCTTTTTGAGACAGCTTTGAAGCCTGTCCCGGGACTCACTCTGTAGACCAGGCTGGCTTCGAACTCACAGAGACCTACCTTGTCTCTGCCTCCTTAGTGCCAGGATTAAAGGTGTGCCTCACCAATGCCTGGCAGAGCTCTGTCATTTCTATTTAGGGTTCCCAGAAGTCAATTCACTGACCCTATGTTATACTGCAAGTTAGCAGGGCAGTTAGGACCAGAATCCAAACTGAAGAGAACTTGAGTCATTCTGGGGCCTCCGCATGGCACTCCCCACTGTGTTGGGTGGCTCCTTGAACATTACAGCCTGGCCTGGGATGGTAGAGATCCTACTGCCCATCACCAGTCCTTCGGTGAATGGACAGTAAATTCCACGCCTATTTCCAGGGCTTAGGTTTTGGAAAACAAGTGGGGAGAATAGAGGTCAAACCCATACCAAGGGCCTGTCTCAGCGAATCCTAACAGCCCCTCCAGCACTGTCATACTTCAGTTTCAGAAGACATCCTCTACTGCAGCAACACTCAGCTGTACCCTCCAGGTTCACTAGAAACACAGGTCTTCTAGCACTGAAACTGACAAATTTATTGAAGTCTTGGAAAGAGCGGATCACCAGAGAATAAATAAAAGTCGCGGGCTGTTTACAGAACCAACAGGTGGCCAAGAGCCTGGTTTTCAGGAATGATTTTGACTTACACATGGCCAAGCTTTGTGTCTGAGACAGATTCAGAGGACCCCCACTCAGCCTCCTCCAGTGCGAGAGACCACCCAGTCTGGGCTGGCAGAATCACCCCACCCCTGCTCAGGATCACAGTCTGTTTGGCAATGGTGTCTGTCCTTGGTGTACAACTCTGCTCTGTTCCTTCGAGAGGCTGTGCCTTAGGAAATGGGGCTGCTCTCACATTTAAAGATTACACCATGGAGAAGGGACTCCAGAAGCTTCCTCAACGCATTCCAGAACAAAAAGATCTGGAGATTCCAGGGACTGGACGGAGGGCCAGTGGGGGAGAGGTGTGCTCCCAGGTTTTGTCAGTGGCAGGGGAGGACACAGACATGGGCCCCATCAGAAGCAATGAAACAAGATGTTACTGTTATTTTATGCCAGGACTTTAGGGCTAGGGCCTGGGCCTGCAGCCCTGTCTGAAAGATCCGCAAGTGCTCCTTTAACTGGTCAATAAAGGGAGAGAAGTGCTTACAAAACACAGTCAAGAATCATGGCCTCTGGACAGCCACCAGGCAGGCCACCCTTGTGTTCAAGGAAGGGCTATGGAGCTCCCTCAGGCCCAGGGAGGGGCCGGGGAGCCTGGCAGTGGGGCAGTCCCTACTCTCCCACTTGGGAACCCTGTCCTTCCCTCAGAGGTCCGTGGAATGGACAGCATGGGGTGGGGCTAGCTGCCCATCCAGAGGCAGCACCAAGACCCCTGAGTTAGAGCCGGGGATCTGGGGGGCCTCGGTCAGAACTGAGCATGGTCTACCTCATCCAGCCAGGAGGCAGGGCTAGCAGGGAAGTCGGGATAACCACCGCTGCTCTCTGTGGACAGATCCGAGCTGGGTCCATTTCCAGCCAACACCCTCATGGGTGGGGGCCCACCTGGGGGTCCTGAGGGAACGAGGCCCAAGTTGGTGTCTGGGTATACCAGGCTGGAGAGGAGAGGCTGGGGGCCAGGAAGGCTCTGGGGCGCTGCAGGAGATGGAGGGATGCCGTAGGGACTTCCTGGGCGTAGCTCTCGGTACTGTTCTGGACCTGCCAAGCCTCCGTGCTCCAACGCAAAGCTCCCGAGGCCTCCTCCAACCGACCGGCCCAAGGCAGGGGTGGGTTCTCCGAGGCTGCTGTACAGGCCGTTGGCAGGCCCCATGTCAGTCATGGACGGCTCATCTGCAATCGAAAAGGGAGCTCGATGAGAGAGACGCTCACCCCTCGGTCTGAGGTTTCCGCAGTGTCTACCCGTACTGAATAAGGGAGACTGTCCTAAGTACAAGAACGAAGGGGCCAGTAAGTCTCTCAAGCAATCTCGAAATTTAGGACTGCCTTTCACGCCTCCTCTACCCGCTACCAGGAACCCTTTCCGGCTTTGAAATCAGATTAGAGGCTAGCTACTCCAGCCAGAGCGAGCCCAGGATGCCGCAGCCGTGGGAAGAACTCATTTTATAGATAAGACAATTTAGGGCTCCAGAAGCTGTGTTAGTAACCAGAGATCACAATCAGCCCCAAACAGAAGTGAATATTAAGGAATGTGAACAGTGTTTCTGGAGTAAAAAATGGGAAGTTGAGTTCCACAGAGAAGGTTGGAAGCTTCTTTTCTGCTCTCCAAAGTTTCGGTCCCTTGCCCCAAGAACAGCAGGGGATGGGGCTCGAGGGCCAGTGTAAAGCCTCCCTGGGAAGGCAGCCGGGGGTGAGGGTGGGTGTGTGAGAGTCCCGACCTATAGCTAGTTAATGCGTCGGGCTTACCAGTGAAGGAGACTTCAGCGTCGCTGTCCTGTCCCTCCTGGATGCTGTCCTTGTCGGACTTTGAGCTGCCGCGGGAGCGCTTCATATTGCGGAAATACTGTCCCCAGCGCTGCCGGCCCGCGTCTTTCTTCAATCTCTTTTCCTTGGCTCGGCGGTTCTGGAACCACACCTGGGGGGTAGGGATGGTGAGTGGCCGCCCGGCTTCCCTTGGAGCGCGTGACCCTTCTTGCCCGCGGGCCCGGGGGATGCGGCCGACCGCTGACCTGCACCACGCGCATGTCCAGGCCGGTCTCGGAGGAGAGCTGCTCCCGCACGTGGCGCGCCGGCTTGGGCGAAGTGTTGTAGGCGCTCTTCAGTGTCTCCAGCTGCTTGGCGGTGATAGTCGTACGCGGTCGCTTGGCTGTGGCTTCGGCTTCTGCGCGGGACAAACGGTGAGGCCAGCCAGCACTCTCCTGCCGCGCCAGCCTGCTCCCCGCACCTCACCCCAAGAACCCCGCATCGTTCTCCGGATGCCCATGACGCCCTGGCTCCTGGGCAAAGGCTGCCGGTGGCCCCTCGCGCTTCACCGAACGCGGAGTGCCGGCAGATGGGCTCTGAATTAGGAACCCGCTGTGGCGCGCATCGCAGCCAGATATGGTCCTCGACCCCTATTCTAAGAGTTTGTATCAGTCAGCTCTTCGTGGTCAAAGCTACTAATTCTTCATGATCAAAGCTGCTAATTCTTCCAAAGCGGGAAACCTCCTGTTCCCGCGACTGCTACTCAAGCTCCCGGAGCAGCTTACTTAGCGCCAGGGGCTTCAGTTCGCTCCACCTCCCAGCACCAAACCAATTCCCATCCCCAGCCTCCAGATCTGAGCATTTCCCTTATCGGCAGTGAGGGCCATCCCCGCCCACTGACCTCGCTGCTTGGCTGTTTCGTAGTCCGCCTTGCACACCAGCCGGCTGTCTTCCATGAGGTAGAACTCGTCCCCTGTGGCCAGCTGACGCTTGCAAACTACGCAGGCAAAGCAATGCAGGTGGTATACGAAGTCCTGGGCGCGGCGTACCACCTGCGTGGGCGGGATGCCCAGCTGGCATGCGGCGCATTTGGTCCCGAAGCGCCTGCGGGATGCACAGGGTGCGGCTCAGTAGAGCCACAGCAGCTCTTTCGCCCGGAGCGGGTCGCAAAGCAGTGAGCCTGGGGCGCGGTCTGGAAGACTCCTCCATCAGCTCTGCCCCACAGCCTAGGCAGAGCCACAATACCCTCGGTAGCCCAGCCTGTGCCTTGCTGTTGGGGAAGATGGGTAAGAGGGCCACCGCCTTACCTGGGTCCATTCCCTTAGCTTTCGAGCTTCCCACTCCCCAGATATTTATGGAACAAAAACATTTTAAGAGGGAGTAAATCTCATGCAATTCTACAAATTTGGTTTAATTTTTTTTTTTAACCTAATAACTGCTTTCACGATTTACGAAACAAATTACCCCAAAAAGCCATGCTGGGGCTGGAGGTTCGGCTGGGCTGGGTGGTTAAGAGCACTGGCTGTCCTTCCAGAGGCTCTAAGTTCAGTTCCTAGCACCCACATGGCCTCTCACAATCATCTATAATTCCAGTTGCAAGGGATCCGATGCCCTCTTTGATCTTCTGAGGGCACAGGCATGCACATGGTGCATAATCCATACATATGGCCACTTACATATACACATAAAATAAAGATTGTTTTAAAATGTCATGGGGAGCCCCAACCTGAGTTTGGCCAGACCCTCGGGGTGCTCTACCTGGGCAGGGACCTAGTTATTATGATGCTTACTCCCACCTTCTTTTCTGTTAGCCTTGCCCGTGTCCCCTTCACTCTTTCCCTGCTAGAGCAATTTGGCAGCCAGCTTACTTGAAGAAGTCATCTTTGCAGTAGACACTTTCCCCGCGGCTGAAGCATCGTTCAGCCAGAGGTATGTGGCAGTCACTGCACTTGAGACACTTGCTGTGCCAATGTCGGTCCAGAGCCTTAAGGATGAAGCGGTCCAAGATGTGCTGATCACAGCCGGCACACATCGGGATCTCTGTGGATACAAAAATAACCCAGGTTATGGGACACAAAGATGGGTGATGTCTCTTCATTGGCTGGAGCCAGCTGGTAGTCCTGCAGCCTTCAGGGCTGTGTAAGGTTCTGCTTTCCTGCACACCTTCCACTGCTGCCAGGCTCCCCAGAGAGGGCAATGGTCGGATACTGTATCCTGCAGCACCTCTTGGCCTCGATGCAGTCAAAAGAAAGTAAAAAAGGCCTAAAAACGTATCTGCAACAGGAAAGGTGACCAGACTGTACCCCAAGGCCCAAATAATCACTCTACAAGGTGTCCCCAGTGCCAGACAGGGCATGTCCATTCCAAATGAAAATCCTGCCCCTTGGGTGATCTGGAAAACTGGTACAGAAAATAAAGAATATATTCTTACTAGCAAGGGCAAAAGGCCACACATAGGAATTTATTGCCTTTGTGATTTTGCTCAATGAAGCATCTTGGCCTCGCTCCACATAGTTCCAGCAAGTGAGGCTGCTCAGCTCTGGCCCCTGGCTGTAGCATCTAAGGTAAATGGATACTGGTCTCACTTTGAGTGGCTACAGGTATTTGGGAGTGCACTAGCTATGGTTTTATGAGTAGATCTGCTGCTCCTGCCCAGGAGTGAGTTGGAGTGCACAGTAGGTAGCTTCACTTCAAACTAAGTTTCCATCAGTTCGGTTCCCGCCCCCCTCCAGCAGACTGTAGGCCTCAGAGAAGTCGGGTTGGGGAAATCCAAAAGTATCTTTCCAACACCAGGGAAGCACTGAGGGGGCTCTTCTTCGTGTTCATGAGTTGAAGATTCCATGATAATTTAGGAAAGGTTTCTAGAAGAAGGGAAAACCATGTGCAGGACCTAGGACCCACTCATGGTGTCACACCCACACCAGTGTCCTTACCTCTCTGGCTACAGACAGCTAGCTTCGGGCTGGCCTCCAGCTGGTGGGAGGAATTACAAAAGGACGAAATCTGTCCTACCACCCTCCAGCACTGGCCACAAGCCTGGGAAGGATGCTGTCCCGCATTGAGCAAAACAGCATCTCCAAGCGTGGACACGGAGACCGTCTGTAGTTGTACCAGACCACCATCATGGAAGCCATCAAAGGGCAGCAAGGGTACCCAGAAAAGAGTCGGGTGTCAGGCCAGGCTAGACACTGCAGATTCAGCACCCAGACACGGACAGCGCCTTGACCAAGAAACCCACAGGAGGCCCGCTTCCTACAAAAGCCATCGCCCACCGTCAAGTCTCCCAGTGAAGCCACCCTGGACCTCCACTTGCTTACGTTGCATGATGACTCCAGCCTCCGCAAAATTTCCTACACAGTGCTGGCGGGCCCTGTGGAGCCTCGGGAGCTACCAGCGCTCTAGCAAGCCTCCAGGAGCTCCGGAGCCTAGTTTACCAAGCATCCCTCTCCTCCCTTTTCCATTCTCCCCTCCCACATCTTCCTCCCAGTCTCTGCAGTCAACCCCTCCCATAAACTATCGAAAAATAAATAAATAAGCAAGTAGGTCATATCCGACCCTCCAGACTGGATAGAATCTTTTTCCCGCCTGCTCCGACTTTCTGCCAGCTTAATTGCCTCTTTCCCCGTTCTGTATCCCATCAGCCTGGAACCCAGAGACCTCGTTATTAGCCTATTCCCCAGAACCAAAGTCCTGCAAAGAGACTGGTACTATAAGAAACTGGGGGGGGGTCAAGACCCACTTTGCCCTGTAAATAGGTCTTGGCCACCAGCCTAGTTAGTGATAAGCTGTGGGTGCAGCCTCCAAGACCCAAATCAGGGGAGATGTGTGGTTCAGCATGACCCAGCCCTGGTCCCTCTGAAAGGTGGGGAGAGACTGGATGAAGGCAGCTCTCTAAGGAGACACTCTTGCACCCTGATTCTCGAGTCTCTTGAAACAGCTTCACAAGCTCCCTTCAGCTCAAGAGCCTCAGCCAGCGCAGAACTGCATAGGGTTCCCTAAACCGTTTCTGAATCACCAAGGGCTCCCTCCCTCGAGGACCAAATGCCAGGACAACACAGCTTCAGGGGTCCCACACACTTTGGTGGTTGAGGCGCCTTTGACTAGCCGTGTCACAGCCCCTCAGACATACCCTTGCCCCAATACCCTGGCTTCATCCGGCCTCCGTTCACAGGCCAGAAAAAAAAAAAACAAAAAACAAAACAAAACAAAAAACAAACAAACAAACAAAAAACCCGAGGGTATCCGGGCCTGTCCGGTGCAGCTGCTCCGTCGGGCACCCACCTCGGCGCAGGTCGGCCCTCCGTGCCAGCAACGCCAGCAGCAGGTCACCGCTCGCCGATTCCCGGGCAGGGTCTAGCTCCCCTCGAGCCTCCATTGGGCCAAGGGCCTGGTGCCGCCGCCCTCCGACCCTGAACTTCTCTTGGGTGTAGCGAGGCCACCTCTGCAGAGACTCTGAGCTGGCGTCGGAGCGACTCGTGTCGCTGCTGGGCGCTGTGCCCACGGGAGGCCTCGGGGCGCCAAGCCACGGGCCCGCGGAGGGCGGAGCGGCGGGGGGCGGGGCCGCGGGGCGGGGCTGGGCCTGGGGTCGCGGAGACGCTCCAGAAGCCACTGGAGGCTCTGTACTCCTTTGAGCCGGAACCCGAGGGGCCCAGAAGCCGTCCGGCTTGCACTTTCCAAGGATAGAGACAGCGCTGTAACCCAGTCACAGCTTCCCACAGATGCTCGCCCCTGCCCCGAAGGCTCCGGAAGGGCTGAGGTTCTGAGGGACGTGTCGGGAGGGAAACGCGTTCTTATATTGCTCACTTTCAGCCCCTTAGCCCGAGCTGGAAAGCATTGGGACCACACCTGGTCAGCAGAAGGGCAACCCGATAACCACCGCGGGAATGTGGCTGCAAAGAAGCCACAGTCTATAGAGCTGCAAGGAGACCAACTTGATGCCTGCTCTCCACTCTGACACTTCCGGACCCCACCTCTGGAACTGCTGGCTGGAGCTAGTGCAGGGAGAAGGGAGAAGGAATGATTCTTGATTCTTAGAACCTCAGGCCTGGTGTCCTCTGTGGGAACACAGAACCAAGACTGTCTAGGTCGGGAAAAGAGCCGAGGAGGCGTGTAAGCCCTGGGATCCAGCATCACTTCTTAGAACAATCCCTGCACCTGGATTCCCACATCTTGCCCCCATCAGAACAGGTGAGCCCACCAGAACCCATCCTACTCTTCATGGACCCTCACTGAGGGTTCACAGGACCCAGTCAGGAGACAGGCCTGTGCAGTCACTTGCCATAAGAAGGACCCAGCAGAGCGTAGGGCTCTGACAACTGTCTCTGTCCCTTGGACTATGTACTTTCAGAACCCAGGGTGGGAAGGATGAGTGAAAGAACACAGGCTTTTCCACCTGCTCCCTTCATGTTGCTCTGTACTTGTTATTCCAAGAAGGTCAGAGAACACCAGCTTGGAGTGAAATGGGCGCTGGGGTGAGCTGGGATGTGAGCCATTGAGTGTCAGCTGCTACAGAGGCAGTGGGGCGGGGGGGGGGGCCTGTGTAGCTAGACTAGGGAAGGGGCGGCCCCACTGCTGGGCATCTGGCTTGCCTCCAACAATGCCTCCATTATTTTCCAACGTCCATGGCAATGAAATGGCCTATTGGGGATCAGAGTTCAGGCGGGAGACTTGGCTTAGGGACCCCTGCTGTAAACCAGAGCAGTTCTAGAAGCTGGGGCATTTGATCTCTAGGGTCCATTTTGCTCCTTACTCTGCCCCTTCTTGACATCGTCTCAGGCCAGCCCCAGATCTTTGGTCACTCTTGACCCTGTGGCCTCCCTGTACCCCCTACCAGTTATCACTTCATTTCTCTGCAGCCATTCTTATGCTACTCCCTCCTAGTTCCTCCTCTGAATTCTGTCTTTTCTGTCCTTCCTGCCTTGTACAGAGGCCTCTGGGTTGCAATGGCTCTCACCTCGAGCCCTGCTGAAGGTACAGAGGGCAGCAGCTCCTGGAGCACCAGGCCCCTCTCGGTTGCAATCAAGTTCCGCTTCTAGCAGCATGGCAGTCACTACTCCAGTGGTTGGTGCAGGGTGTTCCTTGGAGTGCTGGATTTCTTCCAGGCCTTGGCCCACTCGCTGGACTGGCGCTGTCCGCGGTGCTGAAAGAGGCACTGGCGTGCTGGGGCCCTTCGCCTGCCTGCGCCGCCCCTCCCCTGTCCCCGCCCTTGGTCCCTTCCAGGCCTGGGCAGGCGGAGTCAAACTAGCGTCACTCCAGAGCTGGGTTTGACCAGTTTATGATCTGTGGTAGCCCTTTTCCAGGACTTTCCTTTACCTAACATAGTAGCATAGCAGCTCCAACTTGTTCTTCTCTGGGCTCTGGGTCTTGGCTGGAGATACCATGGTCACAGTATGCAGGTTTGGGAGCCTCAGGGTTATTAGCATGGAACTCTGCTGCCACTGCCACCCCACCCCCACCCCCTTGGGGCATACTCTAGGGCCAAAGGCAGGAACAGGCCAGGGGCCTTCAAATGCTGTTGGTGGCATTTAGAACTCCCCAAACTCAACCACCTATATCCAGTACTCTGCAGGCAGATTTTAGCTCTCCAATCCCTACCTCTGGCAGAGGGTCATGTGTGCAAAACCACCTGCTACTTCAGCACTCCTCACAGAAGCTCCCAGGTCCCTGCAGGGCAATCTGCTATACATACACTGTCCCAGGCTGACAGAGCAGGGACAGAGCAGATGGGAAACTTGATGAGAGCCTCAGCAGCTTGTGGGTTGGTTGGTCTCCCCAGGATCTGACAGCCAGGAGCACCTCTGTGAGTTCAGATCATGGCAAAGGTACACTTGTACTGATCTCTGTGCCTTATTAACAAAGGTACAGGGCCCTATAACTCTCTATCATAGTCCATTCCCATTCTTCACGTTCTGCTTGACCTCTGGGCCATCTTACCCAAAGCCTCTAGTTTATTTACACAAGAAATTCTAGCCGGGGTGGTGGTGGTGGGACGCATCTTTAATCCCAGCAGATGCAGGTGGATCTCTGTGAGTTCAAGGCCAGCGTGGTCTATAGAGTGCCAGGACAAGCTACAAAGCTACACAGAGAAACCCTGTCTTGATAAAACACAAACAAACAAACAAAAATAAATTCTACAACTTCAGAGCTGGGTCCGCAAACTAGAAGGGAACAAAGGGCTTAGAGCATTCCCTGAATCCAGCTTAACATATTGCTTTTTCACATTTCAAAACAAAAACCAAACTGTTAACAACTTTATCAAATGTCAGATTTCTTTATTCTTAAAATGTGCACAGTAGTTTACTTAAATACAAAATGTACCCTTTCTTTGCAGGTAAGAAATTTCATTGGCATTTTCATGCCAATTGGCTTTTTAATCAAAATCTTTGCATTAAAAATAAATAAACATTTAAATTACTGAACTATTATATCCGTTAATTGCAATACATCTCATAATACTTCAGACTTTAGAGGAACAGACCTTACACATTTGGCCTAAAAGTAGGTTCCAGGGCTGAGCAGTATCCTGTAGGAATGCAAGCCTTTTAACTGCAGAATGGACAGTCCAACCAGAGATGTATGTGGCAAGTTTGTCCCCCAGAAGGGATGACCTTGAACTCTACAAGCACAGCTGAAAATAGGCTCTGCCAAGGGTGGACTTCTGCAAGCATCAGCCATGTCAGGCCTTGTGGGGTACTGTGGCAGTCCTGGGGTCACAGTTACAGAAATCTCCTCAGCAATGCTCCTAGAGGCAGTTCAATGTGGGCTCAAAGCATTTCTCTTTGGAGCTGTGTTTAAAGAGGCCTAATTTTCAGGCTGATGCACCAATGGTGTCTCAATAACCTAGACACACAGGCAACAATAAGGACGAACTCATCTTTTTGTTTGTTTTTAAAAAGCACAAGATTCTAGGTTTCCCTTCTGCCACAGGAAAGTGAAGCAGGAGGTTCAAGAGGCTGGGCCCAGGCCATGTCTGTCCCAGCAGGGAGGCCTGACTGAGCCTCCCATGGGACAATAGGAGGGTTAACAACAGACCAAGGAGACAGCTGTCCATTTTTTAAGTGGCAGCAGGAACATTGATAATACAGGGTTTTAAATGATACTCATGTGATCAGCTGTCGTTGGAAAGGATGCAAATATAAAATATAGATTATGCAAAGTGGAATGTATATTTAACTAACCACCATGTCATACCCATGTGAGGACAGAGGTACACATATTCATCACATGTGCGCGCGCGCGCGCGCACACACACACACACACGCACACGCACACACACACAGCTAGCTTGCTTTATCCAAATAAAAAGAAGCTCCTGAGCCATGACGGGTCTCAGTAGAAATGTTTCCATAAATGTAGGCTTAGTCTATGTTTTTTAAAAAAAGTCTTTAGGCACAAGTTTACCATTCAGTGTTTTGGGATTTTACAAATAATATATTTAAACTGTTAAATTTTTGTTTGTTTGTTTGTTTGTTTACCCTCAAGGCCAAGAGGCTTAGTGTGCAGGGGCCATTGCATATGCTCTGAATCCTGTTCCCCTACCAATGCCTTCTGCAGTGAACATGAGACACGATAGGAACTCTAGTGGCTTCCCAGAGACTGCACTCTCCCAACAGACCAGTGCTCACCACTGTTGGGCAAAATCCCACCATAGGGACCAGAACTGCACCACGGCCTGACTGGAATGGCCCTCCTATTTACTGTCATCACCCTTCCCCTTCAGAGTCCTTAAGTGGCTCATTCCCACCATGGGTTATTTCTTAAGACATAGAGAAGCTACAAAACAACTCAGTGGCTTCTAGGCCCTGAACCCCACAAGGTGACCAGACCTCCCTTCTCAACTTCAGAGCACCCTGAGCTCCCATGAGAGCACCTGAGACTTATGCAGGAACAGCTACACAGCACATATCTGTGGCAGGGTGTGTGATATCTAGAGAGGCCTCTGTGCTTTGGCTGCTCATCACTGGACACTGCCCCCAGGGAGCCAGGGTTGGCGGGGCAAGGAGAAGGCAAACATAGATGTGGGGCCTCGTAAGAGTAGCAACATGGATGGCTATGTGCTGGACCTGCCTCCTTCTAGCCTACAAGGGCAAATACACACCAATCTGTCATGGAGGCTGGGAAGGTGAGGACAAGGTGGCAACAAGGCAAAATGTTCCAGTAAAAACAAAACAAAAAACAAAACATGCTCCTCCAGACACCATGCTGGGCACATTTCCAAAATCCCTGATCCCAACATTAAAGCTGCAGGTGTGACTTCAAAGGCTTCCTCTGTGTTGTCAAGGCTGTCCCACATGCTCTACACAGCTGGGTGGTAGAGCCGAACTTTCCATCGCTTGGACCTCACTCGAAAGAAGAAGTACATGATCATCAGGAACAAGGAGGAGGCCACATAGAGCACCACACAGAGGCTCATGTCCAGACTGGAGAAGCCAACCCCAAGGAAGGGCACAGCTGCCTTGGCCTCTTCAACTGCCTGGAGGCCCTTGGGGCTCTGGAGTCTTATGTCTAGTCTGTGGTCCAGGCTCTTGGAAAGATCAGTTCTGGGGCCCAGTATGTGGGGTGGACGGAGACTCTCGGCATCCTGTTGGATCCAGGACTTTCCTGAGGGGTTAAGACCTTCACCTTCTTCCTGTTCCCCGCCCAGAGCTCCCCGGTCACCAGGACTGCCCTGGTCCACAGAGTATGTGTCCACCAGGTTGTCCCTGCTATAGTGATGCTTCAGGAACACAAGCACTTGGTCTTCATTCCAGCTGTCCAGGCCTTTAATTTCCTCGTGGCAGGCTGGGCAGAGGTCTGGAGTGGGCCATGGAACCTTTGGAAATTTGGGATCCTCACTCAAATGGCCTAGGAGGGAGGCAAGAAGAAAACCAGAGAAACCTTTCAGCCATAGGATGCTAGATCTCACCCCACCCATCACTAGCTGTGTCCCTGCCTCCCTCCTTCCCCCACTCAGGGTACCCAGTGTGTGCTCTTTTCTCTCTGGCAAGCCCCAACACCTCCATGTAAAGGAGGGACTCTGAATTCTGGGCTCTACTTGCCACTCAAGCGACTGCACTCTGTTGTAACCCACCTAGACCCTTCCTCTGTCATGGGTCCATGAAGTTCACACCTCTGTGTCTCATCCCACCCCTTTGGTTTTTTAAGACAGGATTTCTCTATATAATAGCCCTGGCTGTCTTGGAACCCAACCCCTAGGCTGGTGGCAGGAATGGAGAGCAGGTAAGGAATCTTATGAATAACATCACACCAGGCTACACAGCCCCTTCCCCCTGTGGCAGTTGGGGACAAATGACAGCAGGGCCCCTGGACTGGTCAGGCCCAGCTGGTGCCTTATTCTGGCTGCCTCAAAGCCAGGCGCCTGGGGTGTGGGGAGGTGAAGAGGTGGGAGGGAGACAGGGAAGGCATTAGGGAGAAATCCCTACACAAGGGCCACTGTCAGCGCCTTGAGACAAAGCAAATCCGCTACACGAACAGCACCGTCTGCTCCTGGTGCCAAGAAAAACCAATTTTCTTTAGTGCTTTAGTTGTAATATGTTTTATAATACAGCGGATTAAACAAAAACCAAGAGTTTAGTGACATTTTCTGTTCATCTCTATTAAATTCATTTCTCAGTAGAATTACTCTTAAGCCTAATTTTAATCTGCCATTGATTTTGGAATAGCAGAAATTACTTAACTCTGACAGACTACATGTGCCCTCTATTTTGTTTTCTTAAAACAAAATCACTTTGTGAGGTTTGCTTAACAATCTGAGATTTGTGTGTACATATTTGTGTGCATGTGTTAGTGTGTACACATTCTGGAAAAGGCCAGAAGTGGACACAGAGGATCTTCCTCAGTTACTCTCTGAGACTCTTACATTCTGAGACAGGGTCTTTCATTGAACCTGGAGTCCAGAATTATAGGTATGTACTGCTACACCCACATTTTTTTTTTTTTTTTTCAAGACAGGGTTTCTCTGTGTAGGCCTGACTATCCTGGAACTTCCCCTGTAGACCAGGTTAGCCTTAAACTCACAGAGATCCTCCTACCCCAGTCTCCTGAGCCCTGGGATTAAAGATGTGCACCACTACCACTAGGCCCAGATTTTTTTAAGAGATCAACTCAAATTGAACTAAATCTCCAGCCCCCAGGAACAGATTTTAAAGACAGTAAAAATGTTTAACAAAATTTCTGTAGGTTGTAGGTTTTTTTTTTTTTTTTTTTTTCTCAGAGTTTTCAGAATTACTGGTGGTAAAGTTGGGGAGGGAGCATTGAAAAGAGATATGGGAGAAACAAGAGCCCCGTCAGTGTCTACAAGGGCCAGGAGCTCCAAAGCCAATGAATGGCCTGTGTGGCCAGTGGCCTGAGACACCCAGAACAATGGCAAGAGGGAACAAACATTACTGTCCCCAAACACACTGACCAGGGCACTCTTGACAGCGTTGAAGTGGGTTGGACCCTCCAAATCCAGGCTCAAGGTGTGTGCTTGATAGTGTCAGGACAGCAAGGAGCATGGGGGCTCTTACCTGCCAGGCGGCTGTTCACCATGTTGTGCTTCTTCCAAAGCCAGAGAACAGCTTGGTCTGGAGTTTTCACAGAATTCATGGATTCCTTAGCCATTTCCTCAAAGTGCTCACCACATTCTTTGCAACCAAAGAATGTGTTAATGTATCTCCTTATGGTCTGTAACACAGCCTGGGGGTCATCTTCAAAACCTGCAAAAGGAAGAAATCTATCAGTGCTGCGAGCCTATGGATCACCAAGCCCTAGACCTGTCAGATGGGTCAAACAGGAAAAGACTCAGGTAGCATCCAAGAGCATGGACTGGCTCCAAGTGTCCCCACAGAGAAGAACCCATGGCATGGGTTCCCCAGATACCATACTGCATCTAGAAGTGGAAGGCTGCTCCCACTGCATGAGGATAGTGGAAACCACACTGAGCACATATCATTAGTATGGGCATTCCATACTAGTATGGCTAGTACCAAGAGGAACAAGCCCCAATAACTCAGATGCCTCGACCCTCATAACCCTTTAAAGGGATGTTCTAACACTCTTCGACCATGCTACTGGTTGTCCTTGTCCTTGACCTCATGATCCATAGGGCAACCTAGTCCTAAAAGGGTATGTTTTCCTTAGGATCTGCCACTCTGCCAGCTGTGTGCACTCTCCTGCTTTGTAACCCCGGAAAGTGTTGCTTGTGGAGACGAGGCTGTCACTCTGAGCCCAGATCCAACCTGCTCCAGAATCCACAGAACCAGGTCCAGGAGCAAATATGGCTGTATACAATCTTCCCTGAGCAGAAGATGGGCAGCAACAGTTACCAGCTGCTGGGGCTCCCTCTTGGAGGATGAACAGGAAGGCAGATTGGCAAAGTCTGCACTCTTTCAACAGGACTGGGCCTCTCCAAATGGTAACAGTTTTATTCTTTTAAACAAACGTTTCAATTTTTGGAAACAGGGTCTTGCTTTGCCACCGTGGCTGGCCTTGCAAAAGAGCTCAGGTTGGCCTTGAATTCAAGGCTATCCTCCTGCTTCAGTCTCCTGAATATTCGAATTATAGGATTATAAAACCACCACATCTAACTGGTGGAGGTTTTTGTTTGTTTTGTTTTGTTTTGTTTTTTTTTTTGAGACAAGGTTTCTCTGTGTTGCCCTGGTTGCTCTGTAGACCAAGCTGGCCTCAAACTCAAGAGATCTGCCTGCTTCTGTCTTCTGAGTGCTGGGATTAAAGGTGTGTGTCACCACTACTGTGCTGGTGGTAATTTTAAAATACAACAGTGAGCATCTAGGGCTACAGTTCACAGTAAAATAGGGGCTTATAGGATAGGAGCAGCAGACATGAAGGGGATACAGCATTTTCAGAAGGCAATCCATCTCAAAGGCAGACGCAAACAGCCAGAGCCAAGCAACCCAACCACACAGGGCTGGGCTGCATCCCAATGCAGATGAACATGCAAGTAGGGGACCAGCACCACAAACAGGCAGCAAAGTGACAGAACAGAAAATGCATTTCTCACTAGGGAGGGAGTCTTTCCATCCAGAGCAGCCTGCATAAGAGTTTGCTTCTCAACAGGCCCTGACCCTGGTGTCTGTCAATAAAAAGATCTTGGGCATGGGAAGTTACACTAGGACCTTTATATCTGGGAGGTAAATTTCTGCTGGCCTTGAGTATGCCCATGGGCAGCTGGGCAATGTCTGGTGAGAGACACTTGCTATTCTTGTGAGCAGCCTGCTTGGCCTCCTCTCCCTACCAGATCTCCAAACATCTGCCTCACATCACAGTAATCCCTCCTCTTGCCCACCAAACCACTGCTCACTCCAGCCCTAATCTTTAAAGTGGACAAGAACCATAAACCACTACCTGGGGGAGGGTTTATAGTCAGCACTTTAGTAGACGGGTTTAAATCAGCAGCGAGAAAAGAAAACCTCAGAGACTTAATCCTGTTCCTGGACTGACCCAATTCCATTCGCAAGAGACTACTCTCCTCAGGGGTGCATCAGGCTGTGTTCATGAGGAGGAGAGAGGGCTGCAGCTGCCTGCCTGAATGTGGTCTGTCATGCAGACATCAAGTGTGTGTCCTGAACTGTCTTTAAGCATCCCCCACCCCCCACTGCACAAATCAGCATGCTGAGGAGCTATAGCACAGCAGGAGCATGGTGAGCCAGCACTTACTTCCTTTTCCACACTACTTTCTCCACAGACAAGGGCCCTCTGGAGTCAGCCTGTTTCAGGAGTAGTCCTGACACTCAGTGCCATAAGGCTGACCTCAGTGTCTGAACGTTTCTGGGTTTCTCCCTGGCGTGTGCTCCTCTTCCTTCTGATTTCCAGGGGAATGTGCCTGTTAAGACTAACCCTCTCCCATCCTAGACACACCCTTGTGCTTCTAGGAAGAGGTGGGTCCACTTCCTTAGCTCCGAGTTCAGTCTGTACAAATGATATGGCTGAAGGACGACCTGCCAAGGGCTACAGGGTCCTTCCTTATCTTGGCACCACCTGGTAGAAAGCTGAGGCTGGCCTGCAGGAATGAGTTAATTTAAGCCGCTCCCAGCCCCCATCCCATCCCACCCTGACGGCCAACTACCAGCAGACACCCACACAAACAAGCCCATGCCTGGGAATAGAAGAATCATGCAGCCTAGCCAGACCCATCCAAACATGAACAAGTAAGATGGTGGGAGTTTGACAACACTACCTAGTTATAAGAATTTTATGATGCTACTGGAAAACATACTTGGTCAACATGAATAGACCAAACAGTCTAAAGCACAAGAGTTGAAAGACAAACAGGCAGCCTCTGGAAATGTCCCTGGTCCTTGCCTCTGAGACTCAAGACTCACAGGTTCTTGTTCCCTTGTGAGTAGAGAGAGATAACAGAAGTGATGGGTGCTGCTCTTCTGCTGGTTCCCAGGATGTGAATGGACCTCAGAGGAGCAGCCAGCAGGCACTAATAAAGCTTGGAAGCAGGTTGAAATGGGTCTTATTAACTTGAAGCTGAGGAGCCAGGGTAGGCCACATTCAGATTCCTGACCCACAGAAACTGTAAGACTATGAAAGAAGGATTTGTTTGTTTGTTTTTAAGATTTATTTGTTTAATGTACACTGGTGTTTTGCCTGTATAAACTCTGTGAGGGTATTGGATCCCCTGGAACTGGAGTTACACACAGCTGTGAGTCATCATGTGAGTGCTGGGAATTGAACCCAGGTCCCCTGGAAGAGTAGCCAGTGCTCTTATCTACTGAGCCACTTCTCCAACTAGAAAGCAGGATGTCTTAAGCTGCTAGAACAAATGACAAATATACCTCACTAAACAGAATTACTTGTCTTATTTTTCCTGAGTAAACCAAGGTGAGTTTTCATTACAAAGATTTCTGGTTTGTCTGTCTTCTCTGTGGCTCCTTTTTAATAAGGCTGTTGTGGCAAAGGGTATGGAACTCTCCCTACTGCCTTCCACATAGAGGCAGATTGTGCTCATGGTGTCTGCATTCTGAAATGCTCACCTCCAGACTTATCATGTCCCCTGTCCCGACATCTAGAAGACTGGCACTTCATAGACAGCAAAACAAAATCTTGTAGGTACTTTCTGTAGCACATGCCACGCACTGGACCTAGACAGTGAATGCAGAAGGCCACTCATGCCAGCTCGGTTAGGCAGATGGTTACCTGTGCCAACCAGTGCTTCTGGATGGGTAGAGGCCTGAACCGTCAAAGTGTGAAACAGTTTCCAGAGGGAGCATGGGTAGCCCCTCAACTCCAATCGGCTTCCTTGACATCCCACCCACTTTATGTGGCTGGTAAGAAAGATTCCAGAAATCTGAGGGGAAAACATCCACAAAAAATACAAGACAAGTGTTAAAATTAACACTAGTTGAGAGATGTCTTAGGCCTTGGTTGGGGAGATGATCATACAAGGGTATGTATTTATCAAAGCTTCTCAATGCCTGCCTATAATCTCAGCACTTAGAAGGCTAAAACTGGAGAGTCTCAAGTTTGAGGCCAGCCTAGACTACATGAGAGACCTACCTATCTCAACAACCAAGTAAAAGGATCAAATAACAATGTAAAAACCAAAAGCCCTGGGTGCTGTGATGTTTGAGGGCAGCTTTCACAGTGTGTTCTTGGCGAGCTGTCCTAAAACTGAAGCCTTCAGTGTAATCTACCAGCATCACTGAGGTAAGGAAATGGGCATGAAGTCATCATAGAAATGTGAACAGCAAAATTTGTGAGGCTTCTTTATCCAGGGACATGGCTTTTCTACCGGGAGAGGGGGTTTCTCTAAGCAGGAAGATGGGACCTGTGCTGTGGGAACCAAGTACTGACAACGAAACCAGGGAGAAACCACAGATGAGTAGATTTACTCTTCCTTTCTGTGGACTTTGGGTCTTGGGCCTGAGCAGGAGGAGGAGACATGCTGGTGAAGAAAAATGGAGGATTTACACTAGACCTGGCCAGGGCTGGGACTCACCCGCATTTTGTTGTTGACTAGGTCTAAGATGGCATTGTACGGAATCTTGTCCAGGGGGAGGTTGGCTAGCCATTCCTGCAGTGTCTCCAGAAGCTTCTTGACTGACGGCCGGCCAGGGAACAGCTAAGAGAGGAAAGAACCCTTTAAGATATTGAGAAAAATTTCCACCGCCTCCCAAGGTCTGAAAGCAGTATGGAAAGTTGCGACCGTGTGGCCGAGTCCACAAGCAGGGTCAAAGCCCCACACCACACACAGTCCTCTAAGGAAATGGATTTAACCTTAGGACCAGCCTAAAATTGGGGGTTCTTCAAGAACTAAGGAATAGCAGATAGCTCTTTTACAATGTCAGACAGGGAGACTACTGAGTATGGTATATCACCAAGTTATCAAGGGCTCAGTGGTCCTTCAGAAGGCACTGCCTGCATACTTATCCAGTCTTTCTGCAATTCTTCAGTTCCAACAGCCTGTCTTATTGTCTCTAACCAACTGCCCTACAAGATGTGTGGGAACAAACACCTATCATAGGCAGGAATGACATGTAGCCTAGTGGCTGACTCACAACACAAGAGCCTGGAGAGCAAGGAGCTAAGAGAACCCTGGTGGTTTTGCTCTCCTTAGGTAGCATATTGTTCTCTTACTACATGTGCAAAAAATAAAGGCTGCTTTGGCTATATTTTTATGCATTGCTTACAAAGTAGCACCATCAGTTAATCAGCATTTAGTTTGTTCTTAAATGTTTAAGTAAATATTACAACAGTAACTTTTTGTCATGATTTAAGGAGCTGTCACCATCATATGACACATCCTCAAATACCAGAGCTAGCTGAAAGAAGGGTAGGAAGGCAATATACAGAGAGGCATACCCGCTGAGAGAAGGTTAATTCCTGCAAGCCAACAATTTTAGCCTGGGTGTGTTTGCTGGCTAGAGGTCATTCCAGGGTGGCAGGTCTAGTGAGACATATAGTTAGTTTAGCTGAACATTTTTTGTTTGGGAGGCGGGGTCTCTCTATGTAGCCCTGGCTGACCTGGAATTCAATAAGTAGAGACTAGGCTATTCTTAAACTTGCATAGATCTGCCTGCCTCTGCCAGCAGAGTGCTGGGATCAAAGGTGTCTGCCACCACATCTGGCTGGACTCACTTTTAAAGAACAAAGTCATCCAGTGCCATCTCAACCTTAACCAGCACAGTGTCTAAAAACTTACCTAGCAGTTTGAAATATCTGACCCATTATTCCTTGAAACATAAAGCTTATTTCCTTTGTTTTTCCAAAGTTACACTATAAATGAAAATATTTACAATCTACCTACCTGGACAAAAGCAATCCTATCAAGGGACTTTCCATTTAGTGAAAGAAGGCATGTAAAATACCTTGCTTCATCCATACACAGTAGGTAAAGTGGGTCTAACACTGCACTGGTGCTAATAGTGGTGGTGGAGTATTCAGCAGGCCCGAAAGCAGGACCAGAGCTAGACCAGATTGGGCTGTTGCAGCCAACAGGAGAGCTCAGGCTCACCCCTGAAGGGCACAGCAACTCCCCCTCTGTAGCTCTGGGCACTGGAGGTGAACACTTGGCAGGAACTAACCCTGACACTTCTTACTCTTACATCAGCTACCAGAGCAGTAGCTTGTACCCTGTACTACATACACATCACCAAGGTGGAGGTGGCCCCAGCCCATCTAGGTCTTCTGAGTATGTCAAGTAAGCTGCTTGGTCTTTTCCTGGACTTCTGCCTGCTCCTTTCCACCCTGCCCAGCATTAGTCCTGTTCTTCAGGAGCCAGCCATCTGAAGCTGTCAGCTTAGGACTTCTCTTCCAACCCCTTGGGAGCCCTATCAGGGCCAGAATGGCCATAGAGCACACACCTGCCACACCTAGTGGCCTTCTTGCATTAGCTTTGTTAGGTATCCCTTCATCTACCGCTTAATTCTGCTCAGCACCTATGCATGGTGCTAATTTCCTCACATGGCTACTAAGAGACTATGGCTATGCTGGCCGGTCTTCTTCAACCTGATTCTGGCATGGAAGGACCTAGGCTGTACTGTGTCATGACTTGGCCTTCCCTTGGACACCTAACTCTCTTGGAACCCCATTCTGACGCTGCATAGAAGCCAGTCCCCACCTTTGATATTTGCACAACCTACCCATTCTTCATGCTTCATCT
This sequence comes from Phodopus roborovskii, assembly GCF_943737965.1. NCBI lineage: Eukaryota > Metazoa > Chordata > Mammalia > Rodentia > Cricetidae > Phodopus > Phodopus roborovskii. Next base: position 67,028,136 of record NW_026126418.1, read on the forward strand.
ACTTTCCCTCAGTCTGCTGAACTGTCCCTAGTTGAAGTGGGGAAATCAGAGCTCAACAGTGCTCTGCTCCTGTTCTCAGCTCCTTTTGCCCTGCCCTCACAGGCAAATATCAGTCAATACCAGCAAATGCCAATTAATACCAAGGGAACTAGACTAGCTAACTACCCGCATCAGCAGACAGATGACCCAAGCCCATACTAAATGGGGCCTAGTATCACAGCCTGAGCAGAGGCACCCGCACCTTGGCAATGACAGTCATGAAGTCCCTAAATGTCTTTAGCTGGGCTCCAGCCAGGGACCTGTGGGCAGCCAGCTCCACTCTCAGCAGGTAGTGAAGTCCTGACTCCAGGTCTGCAGTGTACAGCTTGGCCCTGAGAGGAACAAGGAAGAGTTAGGAAGGATACGTGCTGCCTTCTGTACAAGGCCCCTCTTGTTTCTACCACCATCCCGGATAGGAGGCAGACTGAGGAAGTAGCCTCTCTGCTGCATCCAATCCCATTCATACTTGCCTGTCAAATTCTTTCCAAACCACAACCTCTGAATTTTCTTCTTTGTCGGACTTTTCAGGGAAGGAAAGTGACCTTTTCCTCACATCTGGCAAGGATTTTAAGTAAGAGGAGAAAAACGATCGTAGAGGCTTTGCACTGTGAAAGGAAGGAGGGGATGCTTTTATGGATGTCCTCTGAGATCATGTAGCCTCTCACACACAATTCACCCTGTGCACACACTGACAGAAGTAGTGAAGGACACTCACCTTAGCTCGGCCTCAGGAGCTACCCTGCCATCTGAGATGAGAAGACAGAATACCAAGTCCAGAGAATCATGGACATAGCTACAGTAAGTACCACAGCTCATCCACAATTGCTGGGACAGTAAGATGCTTGTAAAGCCATCTGAGCATCTGCCAAAACTAATTTCATCCCAGCTATGATTCCACCCTCCATACAGCTGAAGGTGTATGGAGGACTAACTGAGACTTTGGGAAGGCTCTCCTGCAGTTTAGAACCTCTGCTAACTTTCACATCTATTTTGCTTTCTAAAGCTTTACTCAAGGTCACTTTATTGACCTGGTGCCTGGTGGCCATGCCCATCTCTCAGTCTAGACAGGGCTTGCCTGCCACAACAGACACAACCAAAAGCCCAGACCTAGCACAGGAGGGGTTGATGGGCACTTGAGGTTTGTGCAGAAACCCATGGAAACAACAAGAGGCAATGACCACTCCAGATCCTGGAGCTTGGAACATGATCACAACAGGTCAGGGAAGGTGGTCAGACATATGGCTTCCTTGCATTTTGAACTCATCTGTTACGTGGATTCTGAGGCTTTATCCAGTATACCCATGAAGCATGAGTTTCCACAGACCTTAGTGAATGTATCTATACAATTATACAAACTAGTACTTACACATTAACCAGTCCATGAGACCCATTTGGGTAAATCAAGTAACAGGAAGGAACTGAAGAAATTCCAAGTGTCCCCAGAAATGCTTTGTCCCTATCCAGTGCTCGGCTCACCACGATGTTGTCATATGGAATCAAATCTAAGATCACCTGCAGAACAAGAAGTCATGTTACCTTCATGCTTTTCTTGGAAAACATCCCAGAGTGTGTATACTCACTAATTCACAGGCCACCCTTCACCTAACCTGTGCTGAACTGTTCAGAGACTAGCACTGTCCACCTGTACCACACAACATGGTAAACCTTGCTCTACTTGCAAACAGCTGGGTGGTGTGACATGCAGTTGCATCCCTCTGCAATCAAAAGCAGCCTGTGTACCTTAATTTTTGCTGACTTTTAAGCAGCTCACAAGTCACATGCCCATTCTCATTTAGCAACTTTCTAGAATATCAAAAGTAACATTTGTTGTTTGTGAGTATGCATTCATGTGTGTTCAGGTACATGTGTGTATGTAGATGCATGTGGAGGTTAGAGGACAACCTATGGTGTCATTACTCAGGTACCATCCATTTTGTTTAATTAGCCTGGAGCTTACCAAGAAGGCAGGCTGGCTGGTCAGCAAACCCCAGAGATACACCTACTCTGTCTACTGCTCACTAAAATTACAAGTGTGTCAATGGGGATGGAATCCTAACGCTTGCAAGGTAAGCATTCTATGCGCTGAAGCATTAAGTAACCCAGCCCCAAAAGTAACAATCTGTTACTAAACTTTTCCTTTCTGAACCAGTTTGTTGGCTATAGAATCTACATGAATTGAGTAAGCACCTTCACCACTCATCAGCTACAACCCTGTTTTCCCAACACACTGGCTATTGTGTGTTCATATTTCTGGGTTAACTGGCAACTCAACATCATTTCAGCTCTGACTCAGAAGGTTTGGGGTGGTTCCTGCAAGTGACTTGTACCCGTTGGGCTTGCTTACACTGAAGGAGCTGTAGTGGGTCTTAGTGACAGAGAAACCATGGCTATGATATCCCAGTGTCTAAAAAAAACCCTCATGCATTTATCACATGGCAAGTGGAGTCTGTTGTTCTCTGCTGCTCTTAGATGTCTATCAAGACAATTACTTCCAGGGATGAAGAACAGACTACATGTGAGGTGGATTTCAGTGAGTGGTTCAAGCTGATCTTAAACCCAGAGATGTGCCACTTGAGTGCTGGGATTAAAGGTGTGTGACACTACATTGGCCACAATGGTTCTCCTTGATACTGACTCTTAGGGCACTCTTGGTTACATGTCCTACTCAGAGGGCCAGGCCTTACTGACCCCAAGGGCTTGATAGATATGCTGGTACTGTGGAGAGAGGATGACTGGCAAGAAAATGGGCCTTCTGTTGTCTTTTCAGGGACAAAGTCCTGTTTTTGGTTTATAAGTGTACAGCCTGGAAGTCCTGGCATGCAGTGCCTCTGGACAGTAGGGAAAGGAGTTGAGCATAAATGAGTTCTGGGTTCTACTGCTTCTCAGTCCTTTGACTGAGAATCCTGCCAATAATGACAAAAGGATAAGATACATCATGGAAACCAAAAGAGAGGGAGTGAGGTCCCAGAGGGCAGCCAGGCACATGTGGTTAACTGTAGCCTGCCTGATACCTTCCATCGAGGGTCCATCAAGGGCAGTGTTATTTCCTCCTTCCTGAGCTACCCAGATAACCTGCAGAACTGTACTAAAGCATCAGGGTCAGTGCTGAATTCCCATGTGGGCCAAGAGGCTTCCGTCTTGTCATTAAGGGACCCTGACATTAGCAACTAGGTCTCTGGCCCCTTGGTTTGATACTTGTTCAACACTGAAAGCTTCTGAACTACCCACTTGACACCAACCTTTCATAAAAGAAACAAGGTCCTACAGACTCCTGAATGTGGTAACATAGAACACAGGAGATCTATAATAATACTGATTGAAGATATAGCTGTGGCTGGACCCTCAAAGCAGTCCTGTCAATCTAGCATTTTCTGCTATATATAAGTCAGTGACTTAGGATCTCTGTAACTAACAATAGCTCAAGGCTCACTGATTGCTGCCATTAATGTACTAACAACAGTCTATCCCAGCCACACTAGCTGCAGCCCCAGAGCACATAAGACACAGTACCTCTCGTCCAACATAAGAACCATTGCTTTCAAACACAACAGCATGGTATTGGCCACTATGGCTGTCCATGAGGGAAAGGATGTCACTGGGCCTGTCAGGAGAAAGCAAAACCCTCAATGCTCTCCATGATAGCAAGCTGTCACAGCATGCCAGTACCTCGGTCACTGTACACACTGAGATTTTTAAAAACCATGCCCAATATGCACCATGCAACTTGGGGAAAGGGATGAACCAGGGCTTCCCATTTGCTGAACTCTACCACCATGATACTCTAGACCCCAGAGGCCACCTTTCAATGGAGCTACTCACTGAACAGGGTCCAGGGGTGGGCACGCAGGAGGCCGAGTGCCCTCCGTATGGTTCTGCAGGAAGTCAATCATCGTCTGCCTGACTGTCCGAAGCTCTCTGTCAGGTCCTACAAAAGCAAATTGTATGGCTGTGGCTGCAGGTATATGTACCTAACCAGCTCCCAAGCCCAGAGCCCAAGGATAGTGAAGGCAGCAGCACCATTCACAAAACCCTAGGTGCACAGCTGCTCACTGACAGGTGTAGTGTGGTCAGCGCAGATGCATACAGTAGGAGAGCACACAGCTGAGAACAAGTGATAGGGTACTAGATACATGGCAAAGGGACAAATCTCATGCACACTGCACACAGTGGTGAGAGGTGGCTAGGTGCACAAACCAACTCCACATACATTGCTAACACTGGCAGAAGCCAGAAATGTCAGGTGTCTCCTTAGGGGGACAAGCCTGTGAAACAGTCATCTGGTCTTCACTAGGGTATTAAACACCTGGCCAGCCTCACACATTAAAATGTATGAGCAGAGCCCTGTATTTGCATATAATCCACTAGATACTTTTTCAATAAAAGTTTGCTACCACATGAAGGTGAGAAAGGGACCTGCAGGTAACAGGGGGTAGGGCTGGAAAGGTGCAGGGTGAGAATGACCAGAATGGAGGAAATACATGTATGAAATAGCCAAAGGACAAGCTTAATAAAAATTACAATAACAAATTTACTACCACATTTCCCAAGAAGGGCAAAGCACAAAATAAAGAATTTTCTGTGGCTGGAAATATGGCTTAAAGGATGTATGTTCTTCCAGAGGACCAAATTCAGTTCCTACAACCTATGTCAGATGGTTCACAACCTCCCGTAATTCCAGTTCCAGGGGAGTCTGACACCTCTGGTCTCCAAGGACAGCCAGCCAGGTGTTTGTACACACACACACACACACACACCACACACACACACATAAAATTAAAAAAAAAAAAAATCTTAGTTGGGCAGTGGTGATTCATGCCTTTAATCCCAGTACTTGGGAGGCAGAGGCAGGTGGGTCTCTGTGAGTTTGAGGCCAGCCTGGTCTAAAGGGTTAGTTCCAGGACAGCCAGGGCTACACAGAGAAACCCTTACTTGAAAAACAACAAAACAAAACAAATCTTATTCCCACAATGTGGGGGTGACTTGCTTTTTCTTTCTGACCTTCAAACAGGCTTTATTTGTACAAGCAAGATATCACCACACCACACAAAGTTTGAATTTTTTTTTAATAGGAAGTCAGGCAGCACCAGAGCAAATATGCTCACTGAAGGGAGGAGGCCTTGGGTCCATCTGCAGAGACCATATCCAGTTTCCCAGGTTGAATGAGTCAGTGTATGGGGTTAGAATAGAATGCTGTGTGTCCTTACCTTTAAAATTTTCTCCAGTTGTAAACTCCTTTGTAAATGCTTTAAAATACTGAAGGAAAAACACACACACAAAATAAGAAACAGCCTGGATGAGTTGTACATATGTTTAATACTTAAACAAGATGACCACTGTCTCAACCAGGAACTCTGGTCAAGTCCCTCCCAAAGTAACACTGACTAGACAAGACATGTTCCATGCCTCCAAGGACACCAGTGTTCCTGCAAATGTGTGGGACATTGTGCTACTGGGTTTTATTATGTCACTTCTAGTCCAACAGGACTAGACAACTCACTAGGGTGGGATCCTTACAAAGGTGGTGTCCCTTGAAGAGCATTTGAGGGCACTGGTTCCAAGCAAAGAGGGGCTACCCAAAGCTTCTGAGAAGACAAGAGCTTCTGACCAGACCTGCCCCACCAGAAGCACATCGATACAGTTGAGGATAAGTAGTGTTCCCAACCAAGCCCAAAAGGAGACCAGTGCTGAGACACACAGGGGACTCCCTGGGACCAAGTGGGGGAAGCAGAAGCACTCAGGAGGAAAGTGGACAGATATATGACAGTCCCATAAGAATAAAGATACAGATGTGCTTGTCACCAGGAAAACAGGGAACACATGCACTTTGCCCTGTACCGTGGGCAGATTTGTCATGTTGTGGGAGGGGCTGGCCCCAGTGGGTCCCTTGGCCTTCCCAGCCAGGGAAACGTGTGTGTGTGTGTGTGTGTGTGTGTGTGTGTGTGTGTGTGTGTGTGCGTGCGCGTGCGTGTGCATGTGTGTGTGGAGGGCCCTCACAGCAATATTGGTCCATGAAATAAAAGTCAGGAGATATCCCAGTACTCAGCAGAAAGGGCCCTCACATTCAATGAGGCATTACTGCACAGTCAAACCCAATGAGCCACAGCAGTGCCCAGCATCATGGGCACATTTTAGTAAAGTCATTTGAAGTATTAGAAAGAAGGCCCAGACATTTACACAGAACACTGTTTAATAGAGGGTATGAAGTTAAAAGCCAAGTAAAAGAGGGACACATGTGACATTATCAGCTCAAGGCTAGAGAACAAGCAACAGGGGCCTGTGAATTCCCTGGGGTTGGTACCACACTGGGAAGCCAGGTGGTCACAGGGTGGCAAAGCTCAATCAATGGACGGGTGGGAAAACACAGGGGACACCACTATGCTGGGTCCTGTCTCTGACAGTGCACAGTACTAGCAGGTCAGAAGTGGAGGCTGGGGTCACAGGCTCTTCAGAAATTATCTCTAAGTTGGGCAGTGGGGGCTCACACCTTTAATCTTAGCACTTGGGAGGCTGAAGCAGGTAGGTCTCTGAGTTCAAGGCTAGCCTAGTCTACAAAGTGAGTTCCAGGAGGGCTACACAGAGAGAAATCCTGTCTCAAAAAAAAAAAAGAAAGAAAGAAAGAAAGAACAGAAAAAGGATTAGGAGGAAGAAGAAAGAAGAGGAGGAGGAAAAGGAGGAAAAGGAAGAAGAGGGTGACACATGGTTTTGGAGATGCCTGTGAGTGTAAGACATTCAAAGGCAAGCACATGGCCACACATTCATGCACATACTAAGCAGTGGGCCTTCCGCAGGGTCGCAGGTAGTATCTCTGCCCTCTAGTGGAAGAAACATCTACAAGTTTGTAGGCAGGGCCAGCTGCAGCCTAGGTTGTGCTGGGGGAGCCACTTTCAACACCGCTGGTGCCTTCTGCCAGTAAGAGGAGACCAAGCAGCATAATACCCCGCGAAGATAGGCAGCCAACAGGCTTTTGTGTGAGCAGGGACTTCATACAGCACCTGGTTCTTGATCAACCTTCTGTGACTCAAGATGAGGAACAAAGGCTGGGTATGCAAATTCCCACAAAGTTTTCAGACTTCAAGCCAGAAATGATAACCTAGGAGTTACTAGTTCTGCCTAAAAAGCCCCTTCTGGAAAAGGCAGGACTGGAGCAGAGGACAAGGTTTTTGGGGGCTCACCCTGAAGGTGGGGTAGAAGTGGATGTCATATGTGCGGCACACGTCCTGGTTCTTTTCTTCTGCACAGTCCAGAGCAGCAACACGGATGGCAGCAGCCCAGTCTACAAGGCAAGAATGGAACCTTGAGCAGAGTTGCCGGCACCAAGCCATACCATCCAAGACAGCATCTGCATGAGCGCCAGCTGCCCCAGTGAAATCCCTGTGCTCCTCCCTTAAGTTGTTCATGAGCTCTGTGCTGAGCTGGGAAAGCAGAGTAACATTTCAACCAAAGCTAGTGGTGTCTTCCACTACTGTTTCTCAGTAGAAAACAGATTTTTGCTGAATTTTCAAATCAGCAGCTTGCTATGCAGCAAGCATCTCCTATTACAAGACAGCTGATGGGTGGAAGTGCAGCAACCTGAAGCATTGTCTGCAAAGATACCAAGTAGAGCATGCAGTGATCAGACAGACCTGGTGGGCCCAGCAACCATTTTCCAAGTCAGGCCAGTGGTCTGCACTGGTAGCACCCTGCCCCCCCCCCCAACTCCATCTCACCCTCAGCTACCCAGGGATGCATGTGCAATTGTTGCAGAACATGAACACTTTTAGATCTCCTTTCCAACAAATGCACACAACACACACACATACATGTACACACACAACCAGAAAAAGTCTAACACTTTGTTTTGGTGTCAGTAATTACCAGCTCTTATGAAAGGTATTAGCCAAATCCCTACCCAGTTCTATAACTCAGGAAGCAACCTCAGATCCAAAACATCAGTCATAAATCTTCCTGTGTTTTTTAGTCCAACACACTGCCATGTCCACAGAAAATGACTTAGGCTCCTAATGCCATTAGGCAACTAGTTGGAACAGCTCCTCCCACCCTGCTCACATCTGACACTTTTCCTAGACCTCCTGTTAAATGGGTATAGGTAGAGTCTTGCTGGGATTAGTTTTAAGAAGTGAAGTGTAAACCAGGTGCAGCTTTAATCCCAGCACTCTAAAGGCACAGGTAAGTAAACCTCCAAGTTTGAGGCTAGCCTAGTCTACAGAGAAAGTTCCAGGACAGCTAGGGCTACAGAGGAAACCTGCCTCAAAATAAACAAACAAAAAAGTGAAGTGTGCTTCTGCAGGAGTAGAAGGGGGGAACTTGGCCCTGCCCTCATCATTATAATAGATACACATTAGGTCAGGGCTCTTCTCTGCCTTGCCCTCTGGTCACTAGCATCAGGTGCACCTTTAGGAAACTGCAGGAGGTCTTTCTAAGAGAGGTGTACCCTTTCTCCAGGGTATTAAAATTACACCATTATGCATACTTCCAAGCATCTGGTCCTGCAGGGATCCTATCTAGGCCCAGGCCCAAGAAGTGCTAGGCTTGCCTGGTGGGCTGCGCATGATCAGCAGCACAGCATAGCTCACAGGCGTACAGTATAGGTAGGGAAACAGGCATGAGAGACAGACGAGCCCCCTGGGCAACTCTGTATATGCTCTATCTGGAAGCCGCTTGATTTCTGGGCAGGAGTGCATACAGGAGGTTACTGGTGATCAGTGTGTTTTGTATTGCTAGTGTTATTCTGTCTTCACCAGCAACCTAGCTAAAAGTCATGTGAAACCATTCCTGTAAGGACAACTAATGTTCAAAAAACCTCAGAGACTATGCATGGGGATCCCTGGACTGAAGGGGCAGTGTCAGAGGACACTTACCAACACCAGGTGCCAGAGTTCAGTGACTGATATTAGGAGTAAGAAACAAGAATAGGTCATTCACAGATAGTAACCAAATACTGTTGGCTATGAAAAGCCAGCTCTGACCCAGGGCCACTTTAAAAGCACAGAAGTAAACTCCAGTATTTCTGAATCAAAGTCATAGCTTCCTGGAGTCTCAGATGGCACAGAACTGAGGAAGAACAGTTAATACTCCATCCAGTTAGGGGCAGATGGCACAGAAGGCACTCCGAGGCTCAAGGTGCTTCAAGGGCAAATTCACGCCCTGCATCTGGCACAGCTGCTCGGTCCTGCCACCCTAATTTGTCTCACAGACCCAACCAATTCACTCTGCTCACTGGGTGTTTCCACCCACAATTTCCTTCCATGTTCTAGAAAAGCACCTTCTGCCTGAAAAGAGTGTAACAGAGAAAACCTCCAAGAGTAAAATGCAGGAACTAGTCTCCCAGTTAGCTGAAATAGCAAACCCACCCAGAACTGGGATGAATGCATCTAGGTTTGCTGGTGGGGTCTGGTTCCATTTTTGTTTTTCAGACTTTTCTTAAGCATGCATACTCAGGAGAACTGAGTGTAGAGGCCGGGCGCTCAGGGCCAGAGTACATCCCCAGGCTGATCCTGGTACTATGGCAGCTGCTTGCTGATACTGGGCACTAGTTTTGTGCTTCTCAGATTCTGGAATCTGAAGCAGAAGGCCACTCCAACACAAGGCATGGGAAAAGAGGGTTCCCCAATGTTGTGGGAGACAGTGCTCAGCAAGACAAACCAGAGCCAGCTTTGTAGTTTGTCGGTTTATTTGTTTTGTTTGCTTATGTCTGAGATAGGCTCTGGCTATGAAACCCAGGCTGGTCTTGAACTTGAAATGCTCCTGCCTCAGCCTCCTGAGTACTAAGATCATAGTCTGGCTGGTTATGGCTCTCTTAATATCCCTGAATATGGCCCAGCACTAGAGACCGAACAGATAAGTCCTCCAGAAATGAATTGACATCTGGAAGACTGAAGACACTGAGAGCCTAGTCTATTAGGAATGCAGAGTAGTGCTCAACGACAACCCTAGCCTGCACCTCCATCAGAGCGGGGCCTCAACACTGATCACAGATTTCACCATGTTCACAGTAGAGCACTGTCCCCAAATACACGAGCAACCTCCTGGCCCTGCAATGTAATCAGCACAGAACACTGCAAAGATTCTTTGATCCACACTGTCCCACCCCAGTGTCTGTGAAATGTCACAGCTCCTACTTTGTACATGAGGACACTGAACTCTAAGTACCCACAAATGAGGGAGGGAGAGGGAACCCCAGAACCAACTGTCCTGACAAGGATACCAACAGAGACAAGGAAGGAGAACATATCGGGGAGCTGATGTTTCTGTGTGCTAATTTACCACCTAGGCTCTGGGAAGTAACAAGGTGCAGTGAGACACGCTATCGAGATGGAAGGAGACTCTTAGCTCAGCTGTGCTCCTGAGAACAAGTTTGTACGACCTCATGTAAACAGAAGCAGGAGCTCACAAAGGGCCTCAACAGAACTCTGTGGCTTCAAATCACAATCTTCACAGGTCCCTATAATCACATGGCACTCCTTCAGATCTCTTATCCTGGGCCTGGACCGGGACCCCACTCTGCTTCTTTGGCTGGGTTCTTGCCTATCTCCCTCCAGGTCTCTGGGGGGGTTACCACTTACAACATCCACCATACTCACTCAGGTGCATGAAGGTGAAGGTGAGGACTGTGAGCTGCACAGCAGTCATCAGCCAGTGAGAGCTGGAAACTGTCCCAGGGTGACAACGTGGTTAGGCCACGGGTAGCAAGGCCCTTTCTAGGGCCACAGAGAAAGGTCTTCTTAATCCATAAGCATCTGTAGAACACTTACTAATGACATTTTTAAAAAATCAACAATGCCCCCTGACCTCAGAGATTCAGAAGAGCAGGCCCAGGAATGCAAATTCGGCCAGACACTGAATGTGCATCACAGATGAGGGCCGGGAGGGGCAATAGGAAGAACTACCTCACTACAATGCCCACTTTGGCCTCTCTGGCCTGGCCCACCCTGAGCCCTGTCTCCATGATGATTGCAGTTGGCTGTCTTAGCATCTCTCCAGAAATGTCCTGTCTTCCTCCTTAGCTTCAAGTGTCTCATATAGGTACAATGGAGACACCACTGGCTCTTACCTTCAGCCTCACAGCAATAATTTCCGTCATATGGGGTCAGCTGCCTTCATTTCACAGGTGGACCCTGCCCTCTGACCTCATATGGAGCAACTGTTGACTTGAAAAGGAGAAAGCCCTGGGTTGCCCACACTGTCCCAGCACTCTGATGTCTCATGAACACTGAGAAGGAGCAATGAGCACAGAGCTTACCTCCTTCAGACACATTTGGTAACATTTGCCAGTGATGGAAACCCTTAACTTTGTAGCATCAAAGCATAATTTCCAAAGAATTAAAAGCAGATTCTCAAGCCAGGTGTGGTAGTGCATACTTGTAATCCCAGCACTGGGAGGCAGAGGCAGGAGAATCTCTGAGGCCAGCCTGGTCTACAGAGCGAGTTCCAGAATAGCCAGGGCTATACAGAGAAATCCTGTCTCAAAGAAACAAACAAAAAAGCAAATTCTCACTGAGGAACCCATGTCACCATGTTAAAATTTTTCTTCAGCAGATCACTGAGGGTACTGGTAAGATGGTGAGGTGGCAGAGGAACACTGGAGGGTCAAACCACAAGACCACTAGGGACAGTGCATGGCTAGGACAAAGCAGTCTTGGTGCTGACCACACCATCTTACTGACTGGGTAAACTGTGAAGTTTACATAACCCAAACCCCCCTAGGTTACCAGTTCCTGTGAACTTAAGTCCTAGTATGAGATGGAAAGGATCCAAGGCCCACAGTGACTGAGGATGAAAGCAGACAGAAGGCGGAAGCTGGCCAGACTGGGAACATGACCATACTCTGGGCTCAAAATCAATGGGTCATGAAGTCTCTTTGTAACAATCAGTCCTTACAGTTGCCTTAGGGTAAGCACTGGCCCAAATCTATCTATGTGGTTGGTTGGGTGAGGTGGTGCACACCACACCTGGAATCCCAGCATCAAAAAGCAGAGATTGCAACTTTGAAGACAAGATTGAGCTTCACAGCAAGACTTTGTCTCAAACAAATCATCCCTCCCTCTATCATGGAAAAAGAGCAAAGGACCCTCCCTCACAGGCCTGAAAAGGCCTGCAAAGCCCCCAAGCTGACCTTAGAAGGTCTTACTTTCTTCTGCTTCCTCACCACCAACCAGGCCCTTGGCTGTGAGGGAAATGACCCTACTGCTCTCTATCCAGAAAGGGTATGGGGTATGGAGTTACTTTGCTTTTCCCAGAGTCCCAGTTTTCCTGGCTTTTACCAGACACTTCTCAGAAGACTGCTCTGCCGTGTAAAACCATTCTTTGGTTTCTTGTCATTTAGGAGTAAGACACTGATTATCAGGTCATGACCCTTGAACTCTTGTTTGTTTGTTTTGTTTGTTTTGCTGTTTGAGACAGGGTTTCTCTGTGTAGCTTTGGAGTCTATCCTGGCACTCAATCTGTAGACCAGGCTGGCCTCGAATTCACAGAGATCCACCTGCCTCTGCCTCCTGAGTGCTGGGATTAAAAGCCTGCACCACCAACATCTGGCTCCTTGAACTCTTTTAACGTTCTCTGGGCATGGGGTCTTGCCTGCCTGAGTTCTCTGCTCTTGCTGTGGCCAGTCACAGGGACAACTCCTAAGAGAGCAACACCAGGCTCTCCCAATTGCCATTCCAGCACCGGTAGGTTAGCCCTACAGTTACCCTCTCCCCTACTACACGTCCCTCTAAGGAACAGGGACCTGCCTGCTTTGCTCACTGCTCCCCTCAACCTAGCAGAACTGGAGGTGTGAGAGTTAACTCAGAGCCCACACTGCCAGCTACCAACTGCTAATGCTGAGAGCAGTCCAGCTTTACCCTTACACAGCACCACTGCCCTGTTGTGAGCCGATAAGGATAAAGTGTCCCTTAACACAGGACATCCAGGGAAAAGGGCATATGTGCTGGCATCTCATGAGGTGAAAACCAGCTGGGCCTATGCACTTTGAGAAAGTGGCAACAGACGGCGTTGACAGTTAGGAACTGAGAGGCCTGAAGCCTGAGGCTGGCAGATGGACAGTATTCACAGCAAACAAAAGGCACAGCATCTACTTTACCAAAAATGGCATTCAGAACCCTGAAAAGGATGGCTTTGGGGTGTGTGCCTCATTCAGCAGTGCCTGCCTTGCCTATCCAGGACAACATATAAAAAAAAAAAAAAAAAAAACTGAATGCAAAATGCTTGTTTGCACCAGCCAGGCTGTCCCTCCACTCTGGGGCAACAGAATCCCCACTGGAGGGCAGAGGTTATGAGGGAAGGGTGACCAAACTACGAGTGACTTCTGCCTTGTACTCAGCTTATCTATTTTAGTACTATAGGCTTAGAAATATCTGTAAAATAATTACAATACACAGTAGACCAAATTATTTCAAATTTGTCAAGTGATTCTATTGCTGAATGAAGATATTCAGCTTTTCCCACTACTTGCTGTATCTCAATGGAGAAGCGGAGGAAATCCTGCTTTGCGGCCAAGCATCATTGGTTCTAGAAAATGATTACAAGTGAATTAGCCTCCAGGCTCCAATACAAGGCAGGACTGTTCTAGCTCTCTTATGGCTTCTTCACCCTTGCAAAATGTTGGGCAACCATGTCTCCAAGCCCACATTCCAGACACCCAGAACCTTCTCTCTGAGGGTACTCCTTCTCCTGGTATAACAAAGGTCTTGAGGGAGTCCAAGCTCCAAGTGTGGGACATGGATCTGGGTAGACAGGAAACCCATTTCCACCAGTGCAGCCCAGCAAATAACACCCCCCCCCCCATCACCCAGTGCCAGTGTGGGAACCAGGCACTCTGCCCCAGCCTCACTGTGAGTGGCTGGGGCCTCAAGGTTTTTCATTCTCAGCACTGGTTTATTTAGTCTTGATAAGCTGAAAAACAATATGTCCCTAAGCATTTAAGGGTGTGCTGGGGTGAGGTTAACAAGATGGTAAAGCACATGCTGGAGAGACAATAAAGGAATTGCTGTGATGACTGGGCCCACTCTACTGCCTGGCACCTGAGTTGCAGTGGTGACAGTCCTCTGGGTGGATGGCTAGCCTTGTTAAGTAAAACAACCCACTTGGCTATTTGAAACGCACAAGCAGCTAAGGTCCCTAACATGCTAACTGCAGCTACATTGGAGAGGCATACTCTCTGGACAGCTAACGACTAGCTCTGGTTAATGGTAAAGTGACCAGATGGCTGTGACATACACCTAAGAGTGGTTGCCCTCTGCAGCTTCCAGAACTCTAGGCCCTGCCACACACCTCAGCAATTATTATCCCCAGTCTCTCTCTCTACTCGTTCTCAGTAAATGGATAACAGGCACCCTCTAAATATTAAGCAGTCATCTTTAAGAGCCTTGTCCTAAGCAAGCAGAAGACACCAGACACCATGGGAATGAGGAAAATAAAGGCTTAGCCACTGCTGGCAGCAGTAACAGAGCACTCAGTCCTCTCCCTGTGGATGGTACACTCTGTGCCTATCTATCTGTCCAACACCTCCCACTCTCAATTCCCAATGTCCTCTATAGGGACACAGGAAGTATGCTGATGGGGCTCTAGAATCACCTGTGCTGGACTTTAGCCCTGGCCTGTCATCTGTGTACCATCACCTGCATTATAGACTACCTCCTGGCCAGAAAGCTCTAGACTCATCCTAGATGCTGAAGTGATGACCTGCCAGGTCTCCTGTTCCTCTTTAAGTCCTTCACCAAGAATTTCAGGGCAAACAACAGATCTGCCCTGCTCTCGGAGGTGTTCTAACGGGGAGAGAAGAGCCCGAGATCACAGAGAGCTCAGGGACAGGGGCTCATCCTTCAGGGCTCTCCTGGCCTTCAGTGCCCGGGAAAGTAAGCACGGGTGTCAACTGACAACCCAGATTGAGCTAAACACAATAGCTTGGGATAAATGATTTCAACAGAGCAGGTTTTGTTCTGGGAAATAATTAAGATGGCATAGGCCTAAGCCAGGGCTATATAAATACTAGAATGACCTTTGGATCCACTGAACAATAGACCTTTTGTTAATCCATCTCTCATAAGGAAAAACACTATTTCCCCCTAAAAGTCAGTGAAAAGCCAAAGAAACACCACCATAAGTTTTTGAGGAAGTGAAAAGTGTCCTGAACCAAAGAGGGGAAGCCCTCCCTCTATAGACCAGCTGTTCACTCCAATTAGACAAGTTGAGGGGCAAGAAGGCAGGCATAGGCCACCTTCTAGCTCTAATTCCCACTCATGGCAACAAACCAGTCCAACAGGAGACTGGGGTGGGAGCTGGGGTGGGGGCAGAAAGAGATACCTGGGGAGAACCCAATACAAGACCTGCATGTCTAACTCAGGCAACTGATTACACCTGTGTGGGTAAGGACCCTCTCTCCTGATGGATGACCAAATGAAGGCCAAGGCAGAGCATCTAGTGCTTCCTATATTCTGCACAGAATTCCATAAGACAAGGGACAGAAGAGGTCCTGAGCTCAATATCTCAATATCCCAGAAGGACAGGGGTGAGAGCCATAACCTTCCTAAGGAAGTTGGAACTGGCAGACATCGCAAGCGATAACATCTCTTATGCAGGTATCTAGCAGTTAGGCAGGATCCCTTACAAGTGATCAAGCATCTTTGGAGCGTGTGCTGACAGGATGTTGGGACCCACCCTGAACCCTAGGCTGGGACCAATAACATGGGTGTCTACCAAATCCCGAGGTGACTTGCTTCACACGAGAACATACTCTGAGGGCCCTGACTCGGGCAGCCTCGCCCTCAGCATCCTTGCTCTCACCAGCTCCTGCCAGTCAGTTCTTTCGCTTTCACCATTCAGTCTCTTCTTGGCAGCCAGCCACTCTTTAAAGGTAACTTCACCTCATTAAGTCAACCACAGCATCAGCGATGGACTTTTACTGTGGACTTTCAGAACGGTCCTTCCTTTCAAGTTCCAGAACAATTTCAGCCCTATCTATTGTTGATTTGGTTACAGAAGAACCCCCCTGATGTGGCTTACAGTGTTTACAATTCAGTTATTAGATTGAAAGCCAGAACCCATGTAAACAAAAAGGCTGCCAACAAGTCTTGCCAGGGTAACCTGCAAGTCCACTGACAAGTATCAAGAACTAAAACGTCAGGGCTGGAGAGATGGCTCAGTGGCCAAGAACATTGGCTACTCTTCTGGAGGACCCAGGGTCAACTTCCAGCACCCACATGGCATCTTAAACTGTCCATAACTCCAATTCCTGATGACATATAGACAAGCAAAACACCAATCAATAAATACATTAAGAACTGAAACGTCCTCTCTACTACTGAGTGGCTTAAAACATAAAGCAAAATAAAAACAAAACCTCTACATAAACTCAGTCTTTTCAATTGCTGGTCTCAGTTTTGGCTAGTGCTTGTTAAGGACTTAAGAAAACCTAAGATGGCCTAGAGACTAAAAGCACATACTGCTTTTAGGGGATTGGGATTTGATTCCCAGCACCTACATCCTACAGCTCCAGCTTCAGGTGATCTGACACCTCTGGCCTCTATGGAAAACTGCACACACCTGTACATACATAATTCAAAAGAAAATAAATATTAGGAAGAAAGAAAAAGGAAACTTAAGACCCAAGAGAACATTCCATTAGTTCGACATAAAAGCCTGGCACTCAAAAAGCAGAGGTCAGTGGATTCAATGGATTCAAGGCCAGCCTGAGCTACAGTATGAAGCGCTCTTTTCAAAGAAAAAAAAAGTGTTCCAGCAATGAGGAAATAGAAGGTTAACATTTTAAAATAGTCATTTGCAATTGTGTACTTGGAAAAAGGTGTATTTGCAAATCTGTTTAAGAAAAACACAGCAGTGTTCAACACCAGACCTAAAGCCAAAGGTGCTGGAAGAAGAGCAACAATTTGTCTTCTTGCCCTGTGAGATCTGTAATTAGAGGTTAGTTCAACAGTAGTAAGCTGGTGAAGCCAAACCTCAGCCAGTGCTGGGAAAGCTACTGCACAGCCACTTAAATCTCATTTACAGGAGCTGCTGGAAGAATGTCTGAAGTCTGCAAAGGTGAGTAACAGCACTAAGAAAGGAAAGATTTCTCAAAAGCTATGGCTAGTGAATGAGGAGCCCAGCAAGAAAATGCTTTGTAAACTTTCTGCAGAACAGTCCCCAGTGTCTGGGTTTCTAAGTTTCTCGGCTCAAAGCCCACCATATGGTCGGCTACCTAGCAAACCAGGTTGGGGCTTGACAGGAATGGAGACCTTCCGGAGTGGAGATGGTAGGCTCTGAAATGCCACTGCTGGGGATGGGGAAGGTCAAGGCTGGTCAGGGAGTGAGTGGCCAGGATAAGAGGCTGGGGGCAGGATGAAGTCGGTGTTCTGAGAGCTGACGACCTCTGGAAAGCCATCCGCCCCTGCTGTGGCTTCGACCCACACAGATGTCGCGCGGGAGGAACGTCGGCCGGCGCGCAGGACTCTCACCTCGCACGTCCGCCGCCAGCGCTCGCCAGGTGGGCGCGTAGCCGATGCAGTGGCCGCACCACGACGAATGGAACTGCACTAGCCACGCGGCCGAGCTGTTGCTCGTGGCCGAGCGCACGCTGCCGCTGTCCAGCAACCACACGGCGTCCTGGCCCTCGCGGTACAGCCGCGCCGCGCCGCCCTCCCGGGGCCCCGCCACCGCCACCAGCAGCAGGAGCAGCCGCGCGGCCCGAAGAGAGGGCGGCCACCGCGCTTCAGCTCCGGGACCGCGCGCCACAGCCCAGGCCGCCGCCATGTTGGGAGTGCCGGCGGCGCGCCGACCTTTCACCCTGGCAACCGCCGTCACGTGCTTGCGCGCGCCGGCCCCTCCCTGTGTCATCTCAAGCACCACCCCCTCGTCCTTCTCGTCCCGCCCCCGCGATTTGGCCCCGCCCCGAGCCCTGGTCATTCCAGGCCGAACCCTGCTTGCTCTTTTTGCCCCGCCCCCGTATACTGGCCCCGCCCCAGAGCACAGGCCCCCGCCTCATTCCCTAGGCCTGCCCCGCCCCCACACGTCTAGCCCCGCCCCTGTTGGCCCTGCCCCAATCTTAGCTCGCTCCGAACCACAAGCACTTCATACCCAGCAGACCGGACCGCATCGCGAGGTCTGGGCCTTGGTAGCCAGATTAGCATGGGAAATAGCCCATGCCAAGTTGAATGTGAAGTTGAGTAAACACTACGCCTGGAGTTTCAGTTTGAAATGCCAATTTAATAGGGCATAATTAGGCTCAGAAACTATTCTCTGTGTACCTGAAATGCATATGTAACATGCATCCTGTGATTTTACCTGTCGACTTCATATGTCCACGATAATCACCTTTACCTTTTTATAGCCTGGAGAATATGGGAGAGCCAGCAACAGGGCAGAGTCAGACAGTTGCCTGCTAAGAGTGAAGTAGACCTGACTCTTCTTTTTTTTAGACAAGGTTCTAAGGCTGGCATGGAACTGGATATATAGCTGACTCTGACCTTGAACTCCTTTTCCTCCTGCCTCCCTAGTCCTAGGATTACACACGTGCACCACGCCTGGCTTCTCCAATCACATACTCTACTTTCCTGTGCTAGTTCTTATTCTGTGCCAAACACTGGAGAGAACATATAATTCAACCCAAGCCCTGGTGCCCAGGGTTGTGTAGAGCAAGTGGTGGGAGCGGTTGTGCATTATAAAAGCATGGCAGCATCTCTTGGAAAGGTACTCAGTTGAGTATAGGATTGAGAGGAACATGTACAAAGTTCCTGAGGTGAATGAATGCTGACGAGCCCTTGGAAAACCTAGGAAGTGAGGAGCTGATTTTGGTTGGAGCGCAACTAGGGCAAGAGCAGAAGTAAGAGAAGTTCCCCCAGTGACACCATGATGAGGGGTGATGGGTGCCTCTGATTGTGGATTGGATGGGTGGGATCCCTGCATATCCTAGTGAGAGGTGGAGCAGGGCTCAGAACTCTGGTACCTACAGACCACATTTAGGGAGGTGAGGGAGCAGGGGGGAATTGCTTGAGACAAAGGGAGACACTGGTTGGGAGACAAATACAAAGAAGCTGTTTGGTGTTTAATGACCCCTAGAGGGTGAGTAAGCAAGACCAGGGACCACAGGGAATGATATGGAAGCTGCCTTGGAAAGCAGGCATGAGAGGACTGGCTGCTTTAGCCTGGACAAGGCCTGCCTGAGGCAGGAGAGACTGAGCTTCAGGTCCCAACTCTGAGGCAAGAAAGTCTGAGGCAGGATAGGATAGGAAAACCCATGGGGATGAAGAAGGGACTCTGGAGTCTGGCTGAAGCCTCTCTCCAGCTGATAGATAATCAAGAATTCCAATACAATTAACATTTGCTGACAGACATTTTCAAATAAGGATGTTAAAGTAGCAACAAGCCACGTTTGAGTCTTTGCAATCTAAACCTGCAAGTTTCTAGGAATCTCACAAGGTACCCTATTTACAAGAAAAGATGTGTCTTAAACCCACTATGGCTCAAGGTTTTATTTTTAACAGATTGCAATACCATCCAAGGTGCCATCAGAACTATCCTATGATCTCAGTTATTGAAAACAGGAAAAGGGAGAATCCCTTAGGAACCTGCTGAGCAAGAAACTCTAACAGCCTCCAAAATCCAACATATGGCTATTGCTAAACCACTTAGGTGAGACTCTCCTTTGAGAAGCCAACACCCAGACTTAGGTGTGCCCTATTCTTTCTCTGAGCATCTCTCTCTTAACCACTATGCTGAAGTTTTTGTTGTTTCCTTCCTCATGAACTCCGACTCTGCTACCATCTGGCTAATCCTGAAATTATCTATGGTGCTACCTGATGGAAATCCTTGAAGGATAGGAGACTCCTCAGGATGCTGGGGACCACATGGGCTGTGTCTACTGCTGCAACTGTGTGTCACTCATGAGTTCACTATACTCCCAGCCCACAGCAGCTACACTCCTGGGGCAGGGCTCAGACAAGAGGCACAATGAAAATACTCTGTGTTCTAGGGAGTATGTATGGCTCTTACCCACTTGTAAAAACCCCTGTGGCCTTTTGGTGTGTTATATGAGTGGCTGTCATGGTGGGGCTAGGCACCAAGCCCTAGGGACTTGGGAAAGCTGTGTGACAGTTTGGCATGTGGAAAGCTGAAAGCACAATTTAAGGGAACTGCTTAGCAAGACACTGACAGAGACAGATCACATGAAAATCAAAGGCACAGGTTAACTGAGAAATAACTATTTTCTATGAAAAATAATGGCTTCTCCTGAGGCTCATGTCAAGATTTATTGGCCCAAGTGGTTACAAAGGATCAGCAGGTAGACTGTGAGACCTTGGGAGGGAGGAACCTTGGGCTGAAGCCTCACCAGGTCAATACATCTGAATGCCAAAGCACCCTGCTCGCACACATGCTAGTGAGATAAAATGTCTAGCACTTTCTGTGGATACACTTTCTCTCCGCCCACAAGAGTAATTTTATGGCTTGGATCCTGCAGCTGTAGCAGTCTTCAGAAAGCCTGGCCTGATTCTCATTAGTTGTTTCCCATCACCAAGCTTCCCTTCAAGGACATCATGCCAAGGCTGAAGCATGCTGCACCTGTTATGTACCTAGGGAAGGTGGCTCTGGGGAGGATCCTGGCTGCACTGTGTGTAGCCCTAATGTGCCTAGGTTTCAGCACCAACCTCCACTAAACTAGACTGGCCAGGAGCAAAGGGGGTGCTGTGGAATTTGAGGCAGATTTGTAAGGTTTTGCTGGGGGAGATTTATTGCCATGCCAAACGTGTGTGTAAAATACATAATTCCCCTCACTCAGTCCCATAAATCCAAAGGGGTTAGCAATAAATAGGGAGAAAAAAGTAAAAAAAAAAAAAAAAAAAAAAAAAAAAAAAAAGACCAATTCATTTTTAAAAAATCCAGAGGGCATTTAATAAGAAACCTATAGGTCAGAAATGTGTCTTAAAATTATGTACACAGAAGAGTGCATGTTCCCTGACCTGACCAAACCTCTTCTGTGCTCTGGCACCAGCTGAGAAACTTGGTGCAGGATCTTAGCTGAAAGATCGCTGGAGCCATGTGTTCAATGGGCCTATTGGACAAAAGGTGGCTTACTGAGCAGCTCATTGAAGCTAAGAGGCTGTGATGGCCCTGAGGCCAGGTTAGCGAGGGACTGTTGGGAAAGGGATCCTACTTCATAGCAGGGGCCCAAAGGAATTATAAATGGCCTAGAAACCAGCACCAAAGCATGCAGCAGAGTCAGGACAAATCTGACAGCTTAGCACCAATGGGCTTTCCCAAAGGCCATAAGCTAGTCAGAGGAAATGATGCCTTACAGTTGGGGATCTTGGGTATGGTGGGAGAGGCCAAGCCCTGGATGGATCAGCCTTGAACTCCAATGTCCCTAAGGCAGGATACTCATCTATCAGGGATCCATACCCACAAGGGCCTTCTCATTCAAGAAGTTGCATTCTTTTGTGACTATACTAATATTCATTAATATGTACATTTAAAAAACAAAACTATGGTATGTGAATTATGTCAACAAAACTTGATTAGAATCCAGGTGGTTGGTTGTATTGTACACTTCTAATCCTAGCACTTCAGGAGCCTGACAGAAGCTGTGGATATACTGCCCAGGGAAATGCAGACAAAGCCAGCCTGTAATGGGCATCTGACCTGACTGTCAGATGCAGGTGAACATTGGGCTTTACAAGCTGAGACAAAGGTGGATCTCTGTGAATTCAAGGCCAGCCTCATCTACAGAGTGAGTTCCAGGACACAGAGAAACCCTGTGTTCAAAAAATTAAAAGCCAACCCCCTCAACAACAACATCAAAAACCCACTTGGTTAGAAGAGTCTGGAAAGATGGCTCAGCAGTTAAGAGTACTTGTTTTATTTAGACAGAAAAGAGGCGATGATGGGGGATGTCCTTCTGTATATATGTTTCTCTTATTGGTTGATGAACAAAACACTGTTTGGCCAATAAAGGCAGGAAGATAGGGGGCAGTAGGAGATGAGAATTCTGGGAAAGGTAGAGAAGGACACACCAGGTGTTCTCTGGTAAGATAAGGCTGTGTAGAAATACATAGATTAGTTATGGGTTAATAATTAAGACAGAGCTAGCCAATAAGAAGCTCTAGCCATCTGTCAACAGTTTAATAATTAAAGTCTTTGTGTGTTTATTTTGGGGCTGAAGTGGCTGTGGGACCTGACAATATAAGAAAACTCCAGCACCTACTTGGTGGCTCACAGGTGGTTGAGATTCCAGTTCCAGGGATTCAACACCCTCTTCTGACCTCTACAGGCACCAGGGCAATCTCATGGTGCACATATATTTGTGCAGACACAACAGGCACACATATAAAATAAAAACTTTTTTTTTTTTTTTTTTTTTTTTTTTTTTTTTAGGATTTGTGTATTATGTAGTGTTCTGCCTGTATATAACCCTGCAGGCCTGAAGAGGGTGCCAGATCTTATTACAGATGGTTGTGAGCCAATATGTGGTTGCTGGGAATTGAACTCAGGACCAACAGCCAGTGTTCTTAACCACTGAGCCACTTCTCCAGCCCCCCAAAATACATCTTTTAAAAAAAGTTTTAAAAGAGATTAGATGAGCTGGGTGGGGAGTGTGGTGGGGGACGGGACTCAGCAGTAGAGCTTCAATGTCGCTAGCATGCACAAGGCCCTATATTGCATCCCCAACATTGGGAAAAAGTGTTAAAAATATATCTGAGCACTGTAATGCAGGCCTGTGCTTTGCAGGAGGCTGAGAAAAGAGGATTGCAAGTTTGAAGGTGCTTGGGCTAGAATGAGTTCAAGGCCAGCCTGGGAACTGCCCCCCACCCCAGGTCTTAGCTTCTCTCTCCAGGTGCTGGTAAAAAGTAAAAGGGGTGTGTTGAGAAGGCTCAGTGGGTGAGGGTGCTTGCTGTCAAGCCTGGTAACCTGAGTTTGATCCACAAAGTCCGTGTAGTAGGTGAGAACTGATTGTTGGTTGTTCTGTGACCACACACTGTGGCACCTATGCACATGCAAGTAAATGAATGCTAAAAATAAGTGAAAAGGGGCTGGGGATATAGTTAACAGCATGTTTTCTGAGTTTGTGCTAAAGCCTTGTTCTGATATTGTGGTATATACAGAAGTATAAAAATAAAAAAAATCATTTTCTGAAGATAATTTCTTCATATTTTAGACTATTTACTCAAGTGCTTTTTTTAATTTTTAAAAACTGATCTATAAAGCAAAAACATACATATTACCTGGCTACCATGTGATGTGTTTAACTGCTTTTTTGTGAGAAATTTCCCATGATTACTGAACTATACAGCAACTCATTGACCAAGCCTTTTCCTGGAGCATAAACCAATGTCATTGACACAGACTACTCACAAGCATAGTTTTTAAGGATTAAAATAAGATGTGAGCAAGACTGAGCGTAAGAAGGGGCATGGGGGAGTGAGGGAGAAAGAACAGGGTGGAGGATTGGCAGACATTGTCTTTATGAGATCCAGCAAGATAGTGGATATACACCAGTAAACAGGAAAATAAAACAGTAAAGGATGGATGATAGATTAGATATGTATACATAAACATGCACACACAGTACACATACATGTACACACATGCTGATTTAAGACATGGAAAGCAACCTCTAGGAGTTCCAACCATGTGAGCCCCATCCCATGAGATCCTGCTCAAGCCTGATTCAGAAAACAGATTCAAAAGCTGCTTCTTCTGGAAGGCTTCTGGGTTGGTATAAAAAACACAAACCTCTGGGGTATGTGGCAGCTCATGTCTATAATTCTAGTACTTGGGAGGCTGAGACAGAGAGATTTACATGAGCTCAAAGCTAACCTGGGTTATAGAGCAAAAGTCAGTCACACACAAACATATACACACAGTGCCACTTCCCCAGGGCACTGAAGACAAGGAGACAAAAAGCTGTACAAGTAAGATGCATTGGGACACTCCCACCTGCATGGGGTATCCAGGCTGAAGACTCTGTGTGGCTTCCAGCACAAGATCCTAGAATTCCTAAAGACAGCCCATCACTCTGGGTCCCAGAAAAGCCTCAGTGTAGCTAAGAAAGCAGAGGCATTTCCATTGTTGTCTGAGACTGTGTGCCAGCCCCCAGTAGCTACAGCTGGGGCAGCACTGTGGCTAAGGGGCAGCTAGGAGGAACACACCAGAAACCACTGGGGGGAGGGGAAGGTGGTGCCTGACCTACGTCACTGCTTTAGTGGGCCTGTCCTCACCCTTACACAGGCCCCCAAGTTGTTCTGTTCTCCTGGGGGACTGACTCTAGGAGCCCGTCCCAGGCCACTCCACCCCTGTAGAGATCCTGTACCCTAGACTCCTGGTGAGTCCAGCCCCCAGCTGGATGAGGCCCCAAACACTGCAAGCTCCTCTCATTCTCATGATTAAGCCACTGGCTTCTTTCCACACAGTAAATTCTGCATGGTTGGAACAACAAGACCTTGGATGTGTGTCCTGAGGGGAAAAGTCATTTTTGTGAAGAATGGTCACTGCTTCCTTATAGGAGAGCCACCTGTGTCACCTGCCCATACTTTCAATAACCACTCTGGTCATTCTGTCCTGGAAGGCCCCCAGGAAATAAAGGAGGCAGACTAGGTCTTTGCCTCATCAGCAAGGCCTACAAGGAACAAGATGTCTTTTTGGGCCCCAGTCACTGTGCTCCTGAGAAAATTAGTGTCCCAGAAAGTTCCATGATAGAAAAAAAATCACAAAACCAGGAAAGACCCCCAGCCCCTGGGGACAAGCCCCAGGCCTTGCTTGTCAAGGATGACCAATTATCGGCTCCACAGACTGAACAAATATCCCTTAGCCACAAAAAAAATCTGTTGGAAATAGGAGACATGGCAAGATCCAGATGGGACTGGAGACATAGCTCAGTTGGTAAAGCACTTGCCCTGCAAGTATGAGAACCTATATTCAGTTCCTAGAATCTATGTTCAAAAGACAAACGAACTAGACACAGATGGCTCAGCCTGTAGAAGCACTAGCCATGCAAGCTTCATGAGCTGAGTTTGATCCCTAGAGTCCACTGCAGAAGGAACCAACTTCCCAAAGTTGTCCTCTAACCTCCACACAAGGACCATGGTGCGCGCGCGCGCGCACACACACACACACACACACACACACACACACACACACACACACACCCCACAATTGCTTAAAAGAACTAGAGAGATGGCTTGGTGGTTAAGTGTGTTTCATGCTCTTCCAGAAGACTTAAGTTCAGTTCCCAGCAACCATACCAGGTGGCTCACAACCACTTGTAACTCCAGTTCCCGGCATTTGTGACAGACAGACAGACACACTCACTCACACACACGGAGTCATACGTCAGATATCTATGAGTTCCTGTCATTTCGGAGCACACTCATAGGGGCTGTCTTCAGGGGCCAGCCCTGAAAGTGCAGCCAGAGAGTCACACAAGATCCTCCTGCTAAGCTGGGTAGACACCATATCCACCAGCCCAGCATCTCCTGTCCCTGAAAAATCAGCACAGACACCAGAGGCAGGGTCAAAAGCCCAGTTTCTCCTACAGAGTGGCTGTCTGTCCAACAACCCCTGGAGCTTGCGTTGGTCCTCTGTCCAGCAGCTCTGGCTTTCTTTCTCACTAGTGTGCTTGAGGGATTCAGCCACCAAGGACACTGGCTGGGGGGATGGGCTTTCAGAGGGTGCAGACCAGGAGGGTGACAATGTGGCTGCCCTTCTGTCTAGGAGGTGTTCTATTCCTTGCTGGTGCCCTGCAGCCTCCAAACACTGCTCTGCTTCCCGGGGTCCACCTTGACTGCCTGGGGCCTCCTCAAGATTCTCTCTGGCTACACAAGCCACTGAGGATGAACTCTGGGGTTGATTTGACAGTCTTAGGGGTGTCTCAGGGGCACTGACTACGTGATTATTCAAGGGAAATGTTGAACTTGAATTATTCAGGCTTCCATCTTGCCCAGATCTTCCCAAGCAGGGCCCTGACTTCTGGGGCCCCAGGGAAAGGGTTTTCTCAAGAGCCCCCTCAGATAGGGAAGACATGTCCTCAGTAGCAATGGACGTATCCTCTCCTAGGGTATCCAGTGAATCACCTGGAAACATGGCCTCCTCAGGTGGGGAAGGGAAGTCTTCTGAGCTGGGGTTGGGCTCATTGATGTCACTCTTTGCTTGGAGAGTAGGAGGTGGTGGAGGGAGGTGAGTGTCCCCATGGATAGAGGATGGAAGGTCCCCACTGCCATAAGATAGCTCCTCATCCACAGGGGACAGTATTTCAGTCAGGAAGCCATCTTCATATAAGGGACTGGCTACCTCTGTGACAAGGGGAGCTCTGTCCTCAGAAGAAGTCTTCAGAGTCATAGGGGCCTTAAGGTTAGGCAAGGCCTGTAGAGGCTTCCTATCCATGGATGCATTGGAATCCTGGGGTTCCTCCTGGTAGCCAGCTGAGGCCTCAGTAGGAGTAGGCATGTTTCCTTTACTTAGACCTGCCCTTTCAGAGGAGGAAGTGTCCAAATGAAAGGGCAGTGGCAGAGTAGAGTCACTGATAGAAGGGACCTGGGGAGGGAAGGTTGTGAAGGTGGTCACAGGGGACATCTGCCTGGTTTTCCCTGTATTCAATGTACCAGACAGGCTCTTACTGGATCTGGGAGCTTCTTGTTCTTCCCCAGGCCCCGGGGAGGGAAGAGTGGTATAGGGCCCTCCACTGCCTTCCATGTCCAATGAACCATTTGCAGGCCAGGAGCTCCCTGAGGGTGGCTCAGCACAAGGGTGAGGTTCTTCAAGACTCTCTTCATTGTTCTCATCCCAAATTTGGCTTGAGGACTCTGACAACTCTGACCCCAATCTTGGAGAAGGAACGTGTGGGAATGACAATGGCCAGCCTGCCTGACGGAAGTTGTCCCCCGGCTCTGAGCTTCCTGCCACAGCTGCCTCCTCAGAGAAGCCACTCAGGAGTCTGGCCCCACCATCTTCCAGTCTCTGCAGGGTCACCTGACCTACATCCCCAGGAACCTCCTCCAGCTGAGGAAGTCCCTGGTGGGGATCCCAGAATGGAGGCAGGCCAGGTTCCTCCCAGGAATCCAGAGCCGAAAGCTCCCTAGACCAACCAGGATCTGCGTGCAGGGTGTCTTCAGCTTCCAAATTAGACAGGGACGTGGAACCGCTAGAAAGCTGGACGAGGGTAGCTGTGGCTCTCTGGAACTCCTGGAGGGATGAACCTGAAAGGTCACTTGATGAGCCCTCTGAGGGGGTGAGGGAGAAGGCGGGGGCTTCCGAGGACCCAGAGCAGCTACTAAAGGCAGACTCAGAACACGCGTCCAAGACGGCAGCAGGCTCGGACGGAGGGCTGTCTGGGTGCCAGGCAGACTGCGCCTCTTCCTCGATGGCCGCAGGAGCTGCTGAGATGGACTGGATTAGGGAGTGGCTAAAAGTTACCACACCCTGCATGGTAGACTATCCCAGAAGCAGTCCCAAACGGAAAAGATGCTCCAACAGAAGACATTAAAAAGGGTGATGGTACCAGTTACAGTTGGTACAGTGTGACAACTCCTAGGTAACTAACTGTTCCAGCCCATTCCCGCCTTGTGGGTCACATGTGACTGTGTGTCTGGACTGAACCTGTGCCACCTCAGCTCTTGTTAGTTCTGGTGGTTGGCTCTATTTATCTTGTTTTGAAGTGTTAGACTCAGCCTGCAGCCCCAGGGAAATGGGTCAGCAGGGTTCCCCCATCTCACCCAAGGCAGTATGGAGGACAGGGCAATGTGCCTTCAGAAGAGCCTCACTTTGATCTAAGAACTGTTTCTGGACAGCCTCTAAGTGAAGACTTATGGTCTTTGAATAGCCTTGCGGTGGGTGAGGGGTGGGAGCCTCACCTGGGGTAGCAGTCTCCCGGTCAGCTTCCAGGTGGGTAGAGGGGTTATCTGGGTTCTCCTGGTGACAAGTTTCTCTCCTGCAAGCACATGATGAAGTCCTGGCTGAGGGAAGGATTCTTGCCTTTCAGTTGCCTTTGCCCCAGGGCTCATAGTCTACTACCCCCATGACCCACTCTTATGAACAGCCCTGCCTATCACCACCATGAGAAGTGACCATTGCTACACAGGGTTACTTGGGATGGGGTGGATGGGGGGTAGGGAGGACATCTGACCACTTGATCAGGTCGCAGATGGAGACACTTCCAGACACCTGTGTACCCCAACTTCATCTTGGCCCTTCAGTGGGCAACAACTTTGATACCAAGATGGAGTCAGAGCCAGTGGCACACAGCTGGGCCCAGTGCAGCACTGAGAGGTCCCAGATACTGACTGAGACTGTCTCCACGCCTCAGTGTCTTCCTTACCCTACCCATGCTCCACACCTTTGCTGCTCTGACTTCCAGTGTGCCTCTTCCTGGGGTTCCTCCTTGGGGCTTCTGGAAACACTTAGTCCTTGACTTGTTCTGTTTCCAGCCTCCTGGAAGAAACACATTGGAAAAGTAAGATATCTATTAGGGCCTCCCCCACCTCCTTGACTAGGCATCAAAGGCTGTGTTTTCAGAGACTCTCCAAGGACCCCAAAAATACCAATCATCAAACACCTCCTTTCACCCTGGGAAGACTTTTTTCTGTCCAAGCGTTGGGTATGAGGTGAAACCCGTGGAGCCTGCAACTTGCAGAACCGTATGAACCGCCTGTAATACCCTCTGAGCCCTCCTCCCATGGCAACCTGGTGTGATGTGCAAGGTAGTCTCTGGAGGCCACACAGCAGGCCAATGCACCCAAAGCCTGCAGATAGCATGTGGCCATAACAACTCACTCTGTCTTCCTTGGGACAAGAACCATCTCCACTTAGGGGCAGCCCACACTGTCCATGCAAGCTCCAAACATGACTGTCTGTAGGCTGTCTCTCCATTGCCCAGGCTGCACTGGGCTTGGTCTGTAGGTGGCCTGTGGGACAAACAGACTATGAATGCTGGTATGTATAGATGCATGTGAGGGGAGGGGTGACTCCAGAAAAGATATCTGAAAATTCAAAATGGATGCAAGACTTGACCGTGGCATTTGATTAGTGTGAGGACCCAAAAGGTGTGATTATGTGTTTCCCAAATTATCCTGTTGGACAGTTCGTGATATGAAGCCCTGGGTAGGGGAGAGCACATGGAAAAATCATTTCAAATTTGTAGCCCTATTGTCAGGTTGGTGGCACACACCTTTAACACAAGCACTTGGGAGGCAGAGGCAGGCGGACCTCTTTGAGCTCAGGCCAACCTGGTTTACATAGTGAGACCCTTGTCTCAGAAAAGAAACACAAACTGTACACTGTTCCCTCCTTTGGGAACCCTTGCCCGAGCTGTTCCTTTCCTTGTCTCAGCACTGTGCTGAGGTCCTCTAGCACTGTGAGGGCCCTGGCACTCAGGCAACGGTAGGCCTTGGACATGGCATGGTCTTCCACAGCAAGCTAAAAGACCAGCCACGTGAGCACAAAGCAGGGCACAGTAGAGGCAGGTTATACCTCCATACTCCTAGGTCTGAGTCCTGCCTGGACCCTGGTAGACTGTTGGGATCCTGAGGCCCAAGGCCACTGGCCTATGGGACCAGAGCTATGGTTACTTAATGGGTCATCCAGAGCCAGAGTTGAAGGCTGAGGTGATAGGGCCACTGCAAGAAGGACCCTGGACTTCTCTAATGGCCACACCGGGGTGCTCCTAAGAACCTAGCAGGAGCAGTTTTCTGATAGGGAGCAGTGAGAACTGGGTCAGATGGGTGCGTCCTGGACCGTCACTAGCAAGCTCCACCATCTTGGTCCAAGTGCTTCAGTTCTCAGGCCCCAGCTTCTTCACCTGCAGGGTGGGTCATGAGCTTGTTTACCACAAGAGACGACAGGGTCCCTGAGTGTGGTATAAGTAAGTACTGGCTGGTTTCAGTATGACAGCTAGTACACAGGGTGTGGTCACAGAGAGTGACATGAATGGTGAGGGGCATCAGGCCTAACAAACATCCACAGAGCCCTGAACAACAGCCAACAGAGGTGGGCCTCCAGCAGAAGGGAAGGCCATGGAAGTGGGCTCTGCCTACCCCCTGCTCACCATCACCTTTGGACCCCTAGGAACCACATTGGTCCCAGCTCTCCTGGGTAATCTTAGTGCATTGGGAAGGCCTTGCTTCTTCCTATCCTGATGGACTTGGAATTCACTCTCTCCAGTCCCAAATGTGGAGGGTGCCTTAATGTCTGACAAGGCTTGGCATCCCTCCTGTTTCTGTGTGTAGATGTTGAACAAGGAGTGCAGGGGTGGAGCTTCTGAACCCAGGGCTGTGACCCAGGGGTGGGGAACTCACAGATGGCATCAACTCACCAAGAGCCAGCCAGGCCATGCCAACCCCTCAATGTCAGTCTTAGAGCAACACAGAGAGTAAGAAGTAGACTCTCCCACCCCCTGAAAACCGGGAGTTTTGTCCTCAGGGAGGCCTCAGAGCCAAGTGCATGGTTCAGAAGAATTTGTTATGTAAAAAACTGTGGTGTCCACTATTGAGGATGTTTCTGGTGGTGCTGATTTCTAAGCTCTTGGAAATGTCTAGATAAACCAAGCTACAGCTGAAACGGACTAGACCAAGTATTGTCTTTAATGTCCCCAGAGGAGCAGCCGAATCATCTCCCACAGGCAATGGAGTCAGCCAGTCTTCTAGCCATAAAGAAGTCTGTAGTCATGGCAGGGGGCCATGAGCATCCATTCTCTTCGACTTTCCATGGGGACCTCCCTGTCCCTGCTTGACCGTTGGATACCAGCCTTGGACAGGGTCCACTGGATGTGGGGAAAGCTCCTGGAAAGATCCAGGGATATTACCTGGAGGAGACGGTTCCTTGGCCTCCTGTGGCTTCAGCTGAGAGCCTGGGCTATCATCTTTCTTCATGACCTGTGTCAACAAGATAGAAGGAGAGATATACCAAAGAGTATAGGAGCCACCTGGAGACAGAACTCCAAAGACTAGGATGATCAAGGGCCACCAGCACCATGGGTACTAGTCCATGGGCACCTAGGAGTCCCGACTAAGATCAAGCTGTAGACTGGCAGAATGGTAGGGAGGGTCCCAAAACCAGCAGGGCTGAGGAGAGGGGCTTCCTAACAGTTGCATACAGGGAAGGCTGGGTGTTTCTGATGTTCAGGATCCAGAGAGCTTCTGTGGAGCAGACCAGGGGGAGAGACACAAGGCTGTTTTCCAGGCCCTGAAAGACACAATTGCTGGGGTCACTCACACTGACCAGCCTGTGTAGAACCTTAGACTTAAGAGGCTTCACACAGTTTTGCTACTTTGGAGGTGAGGCTTCCTACTGCTTTCCCTCTCTAAGGACCACGTAGCCTTGAGCCCCTACTGCTGCTCCCTACACCCTCCCTTCCCCACCTGCCTCATGTTCTGGTCATAATGATGTCTGGTCCTCTGACTCTGTGCCCACACCTTTTCAGCATCCCTGACTGGAGTGCCTGAGAGGGGGCGCAGCTCCACCCTGACTCCCCCAGACTGTGTGCCTAGGTACTCTGGGGTCTAAAGACACTGTGTTCAAGTCATAACTTGCAAACCTTGGAATGAGATCATATTTGTAAGAGGGCCTTTGCAGACATCATGAAAAATCTCTAGACAAGCTCATCTTAGAGTTAGGTAGGTTCTAACTCTAAAAGAGATGGAGAGGAATTGGACACCGAAGAAGAGAGACAGGCACAGGGAGGCAGAGACTGGAGACGGCCTAAGATCTGGGGACATTTGGAGCCAAAAAGAACTAGAAGGGACCTGCCCTGGAGTCCTTGGAAGGAATACAGATTTCCCACTTCTGGTCTTCAGAATGTGAGAGCATACATTTGTTTGAGGCATCCAGTTTTACAGAAGTCTATTGTGTGGCAGCCTCCATAGGGTCAAGACTGAGATAAAGATGGGGAGGAAGATAATGGAGGCAGAATGGGACACAGGCTGAGTGGGCTGGTGAAGGCAGAGAGTGATCTTCCTGGATTCTTCCTTGTGGGACAGAGAGCAAATGTACCAGGCCATGGTGAGATGGGGACAGTCAGGACTCATGTTAGACTGTTTTCTGCTAATGTTTCCATTTGGGGGTTCTGCCCTGAACCAAGAAAGCAGAGTCCCTTTGTGCCAGAGAAGGGCATGTTCAGCCCTAATCCTTGCCTGGCAGCAGGGGGATGTGGCCAGGCTGCTCTGACAGGTTTGTGCTCTGATCTGCCTGTGGACTGAGTGGCAGGTTACATTAGCTCTGAGCAACTGCACCTGCCAGGAACCCTCTGCAGCAGGAAAGCCTGTTTGGGCAGTTCTCTGTGGCACCCCATATTCTGTATCTCCAAGTGCTTCCAGGGGCAGGTCTGCAACTCTGCTGTGACTTAGATGTGCCCAGGGAGGCCTGGGTAGCCCAGGTCACACACTGGCCTGGTGGCCTGGTATATGGGACTGTCTCACCCCAAGCTTAAAGCTGTCCCCACAGAAGGCTGGGGCCAGCTGATTGAGTGGTTGTTTTTGCTGGTCATTGCCACTGCCCTGAACTACCTTGACTGTCAGGTCCGGTCTCCACAGGTAGGCTTCCAGTCCCAGATGTGGCATCTGCCCACTTCACCCACAGAGGCTGCAGGTGTTTGTCTGCAACTGAAGTTGTCTGGGGAGGTATCATTTCCTTCTGCTCAGGGGAAAGGCTGCAGGGAATACACAGGATAGATGTGAATGGACACCAGCTGTTCCACCCAGGGAACCCATCACTAACCGCAACACTCAGCAGGACCTCATCCCTAGAACCTTGAGCTACATACAGGGCCAGCTGTGGCCAGTGGCCAAGCAGCAGACAGGGTCCTGACCCTCTTCACTCAGCAGCTTCCCAAGCAGAGCCTGTGCCTCAGATAGAGCAGTTGCTGTGGAACATGAACGGGGCCTAGAAGCCTTTTATCCTTTACCTTGTTGCCTGGGCCACCACCATGTGGGTACCAGTCTCCCTCCCTCTTAGTACCCTGGGGAAAAACTCTAGAGGTTCAAAAGGCAGGGCTCTGTATGGGGCAGCTTCTGAGTCCTAGACCTTTCACCAGCAGCAAGTGCTCCAGATCAGGCATGTTACCCTGGCCCAGCCTTCACCCTGCTGACAGGCACACAGAGGAGGGCATGGAGGGACCGTTCTTGCCAATGCTGGTGAGAGGTCCCAGAGAAAGCTCTAGAAGATCCCCCTCTCTTGCAGACCAGCCTAAAGCAGGTGATTTATAGAGGTGGGCTCATTCAATCCCTACCCCCCCTCAAGATGTAGGGAGGAGGTCCAGGGCCTGGGTGGTGATAGCCTTGCTGCGCTGGCAGTGGGTGCCTGGGGAAGATGGGACTGCCAGGATGGGAACCACCTCCAGATCATCCCACCGCTAAAGTGCTGCTTGGCAGAGTGGAACTGAGTGGTGTCTGTTGTGGAATATTTCATTAGCCATGTAAAGGTGTGTTGCATTTGTTTATGTGGCATTTGCCTAATGATGTAAAGATGCGTGGCTTTCGTTTATGCTGCATTTGTTAATGTAAAGGTGTGGTGCTTTGCCTGCCTAATAAAAAGCTGAATGGCCAATAGCTAGGCAGTAGAGGGCCTGGAGCCGAGAGAAGACAGAGGGAAGAGAATGGAGGGGGAAAGAGAGACAGACACAAGCCAGGCAGCTGCAGTGAGAGGACATACAGAATGAAAGAAAGGCAAAAAGCCCTGAGGCTAAACACAGATGAAGAGAAACATGTTAAATTAAGTTACAAGAGCTAGAGGGACAAGCATAAGATAAGGCCAAGCATCCACAACTAACAGTAAGTCTCTATGTCATGATTTGGGGGCTGGCGGTCTGAGAAGGCCTGCTACAGTTTCCAGCAAGAGGAAGCCAGGATGGTCCTAATGGGAAAAGCCCTGCTTCTTCTACCAGCCTGTGATCGAGAGACATTCTTCATGCTCCTCATCTAATACGGGGGCGGGACCTTCACCCCCTGTTACTGCAAATGGCCTTAGTGGCCAGGACTCAGAAAGAGCCCAGTTGTTGCTGGCTATAGAAAAAACCCTATAGTAGTCCCAGAGACTGTCATGCTCACACATGTGTTTTCTGCTGCCCTAAGCCAGCCAGTTTGTTGTGCTGTGGCACTCCATACCCCACAGAAGCTCTAGGGAACTCCATGTGCCCACATCCCTCAGCCACAGAGCCAGTAACTGTGACTGCTGTTTGTCCTTCCCTGAAGCTCAGAGCAGCTCTGGTCCTCCCATGCCCTTCTATCCTCCTCCTGGGAGCAACTGAGTGAAATGGAATCACACAGCAGAAAGTGAAGGCATGAAAGGCTTGTTGTATATGGCAAGTGCCAGGCGCAGGTCCCCTCACTCAAACCCTCACCCACTCACTTTGCAACCTCTGAGCTCTCAGAGATTTCCCGGAGGTGGTAGCTTTGGGGGCTTCCAAGTCTGCATCCCTCTGTTTTCTGACTTGTGTCTGAGACCCCGTCCCGGGTGACCTTGGTGCTGGGGCTGGAACTCTAGGAAAAATAGCACAGGGCAAGGCTGGAGTGGTGACATTCAGCTAGTCCCCTCTTCAGAAAAGCGGGAGGCAGGTGCACATGGCAGTGGCCACCACAGCAAAGCTCAGCACTGTAGGCAGCATGCTCCCACACGAGTGGGCAGCAGCTGGAACAAGCTGTCCTGTCCCTTATCAGGCCTATACCCTCTACTGACGGGGTAGCGGACAAAAGACAGAGCTGGTATTTCTGCCCAAAGTTGCCCAGAGGCATGGAGAACTCTAGAGTCAGGCAACCTGAAGGTTGGGCGATGGCAGGTGCTTCAGACAGGCAACCCACCCTTGTCCCTGTCCTTGAGGTGAGGCCACTGTCCTGCTGCTTATAGAGGTAGGGGAAGCTCAGAGTGCCTGACGTTCTCTTGCCCTCACTCACACACCTCTCACTTTCAACTGTGTGAGAGGAACAGGGACTCAGCTCCACAGGCACGGTAGGTGTTTTGTCTGAGTGGCTGGCCTCTCCTGTGCACTCCGGGCCTGCTAGGGGACACAGAGATCCCCACTGCTACTCTTCTACTGCTGGCCCATCTGAGTGGTACCCTGGGCCTCCTCTAGCTAGACCATTACCCTCCGTCCCTCTGCTAGGCTCTCCACCTCCCATAGGGCTTTTCTTTCACCTTTGTTCTGTAATCACTGCCATATCTTGGAAGGCTGGGCCCTCCCCCAGAGTGCCTCTGCGGTGCCCTCCTCCCCCGCCCTGCTCCACCTCACATCCTCTTCTCCCTCAGCACAATCACCCTGTCCCAGACCCTTTCCACCAAGAATGACAGGTGTGACATGAAGGGGCCAGGTGCAGATGCTGGGAGTGCCCACCTGCAGCAGCCGGTTTCGAGCCTGGAGCTCCTTCCGCAAGTGGGCCACAGACCTCTGCACATCAAGGATAGACTGCTGATGCTGCAAGAGCTGCTTCCTGCCATTGTGCAGGGACAAGTACGCCTTCTTCAAGTAATGGATCTCCCTCTGAAGTTCCAGAGAAGAAAAATTCCAGTTAGGACAAGCAGCTTAGCAGGGAGGAGACATCTAGGGGCCTTTGCCTTTCATGATGCTTATCCCTCCTCTTCCCTCCACAGGCCTTTTGCCTGACCCTCCTTGCTCAGCCTCTTAGCTGCTACTTTCCTCTGAATTTGGTCAGGAGGCACCAGATGCAGGAGGGAAGATGGGGTACTTATGTACCAAATGACTTCCATATGGAGTCCCCCCACACACTCCCTCCCCCATCCTTCCTTCCCTCTCTCTCCTTCCCTTCTTCCCTTTCTCTCCTCTCTTCTCTGTCTCTCCCTCCCTCTCTCTTCTCACCTCTCTGTCTCTCATGTATGTGTATGCATGCATGTGTCGTGTGTGTGTGTGTGTGTGTGTGTGTGTGTGTGTTGGCCCCTGCTTCTGTAACATTGCTTTATTATAAAAAGCCCCCCAAGAGCTAGGAAACAGACACTGCTGTTCAGTGGGGACTTGAAGCTCCCAGAGGCTAAGCTACTTGTTGAGGGCCACAGTTAGCAGGAGGCTAAGC
The DNA here is from genome assembly GCF_943737965.1 of Phodopus roborovskii. Classification (NCBI taxonomy): domain Eukaryota; kingdom Metazoa; phylum Chordata; class Mammalia; order Rodentia; family Cricetidae; genus Phodopus; species Phodopus roborovskii. The sequence continues at coordinate 67,064,162 of NW_026126418.1, forward strand.
TTGGCTTTAGTTTACATCTAGGGATGTAGGGCCATGTGCCACCCTAGATTGTAGTCCTCTGACCATGGGCTCTTCCATGCACCATACAGTTCTAAGCATCACTGGAGGGTGGCAAGAGCTCAAGGTTGTTCTGTGGCACAGGGGTATTCTGATCCCCCAACTGGAAGGGCTGCAGGCCTGCTCCTGTGTGACCATTCCTTGCCCAGGCCTACCCGTTCCTTCTTAAGCCTTCTGAGGGCTTGTTGTTGCTTTTCCCACAGAGTAGCCTGTGCTGCTTCATGTCCCATAAGCCCCAGGCACCTAGGGGAGGGGGGAAAAACACAGTCTTGAGAGCAGGACCAGGACATCTCCAGCAGCCAGGTATACCTAGACATCTCCCAGACACAGAGCAGAGCCTGGGGGCCCCAAGGGGGGGCCTGGGCTGCCACTCTTCCCTCCCACCATGCTTATGATTTCTTATGGTCTAGGGCGTGAAGGCAGAGTCTCCTGCCTGCAAACTGCATCCAGGCAAGGGTTCTCCACTGACACCAAGGACTAATCCACTCTCAGCATCCCGTGCCCAGGGTGGAATTCGACTGTGAATAGAGGAACCCGTGGAGGCCAGCCTCAGCTGTCTCACTGGCGTGGAAGTCCTATGTCTAAGAAATCACTCTAAGGAAAGTTTCTCAATGTTCATAATAGCAAAAAGCTGGACACACACTAAAGGTCTATAATCGGGGACAAGCCAAGGGAGTGTTGGTGACCCGCACTGCCCATGTGTTGGCAGTTACAGTGTGATGTGAGGCTTTGTTACAGGCAGCAGCATGTGAGGCATAAGCCCCCAGCAACACCACAGGACACACTGGGCATACGGCAGGCATCACAGAGACTGGGGCAATGGCTGGGGTTTTTTGTTTGTTTGTTTGTTTTTGTTTTTGTTTGGGACACTTTACTATCTTGCCTCAATTTATACAAATGCCTATCACTGCCTAGATCACTAGAGCCATCGTTCTCCGTCTGTGTTCGGGTGTGGTGGGTGGGGGAGGGGCACACCGACAGGGGCGGAGCAGAACCAGCCGGCAAGCAGGGAGCTCACCCTATCTGATGCTCCAGGCGGGTCAGCTCCGCCCGGGCTTTTTCCTCCAGTGCCAACTCACGCAGTCGCAGCACTGCAGCCTGATGCTGTGCGCGCAGCTCTTCGTCTCTTAGACTCTGCTGCAGCATTGCAATAGTGAAGCGGTGGAAGGTTCTGGACCTTTCCGTTCCTGGCTCTGGTCTCCTTATGCCCCACTGCAGAGAGGCAGACCCACCCGGTCTTGTCACCCCTGGATCCTCTCAAGCAGTCCCAGCTCTCAGGAAGATGCCACAGACTCTAAGAAGTCCTCTTTAAATGCCCACCAGTTTATCCCCCTTTCGGTGCTCCCTCTTGGTAAGGCACCCTTCCTGACTGTAAGCTCCCAGAGGGCAGGCAGGGTCCTCATCATCCTGGACTCACGCCTGCCCCAAGCTAGGCAGGACACTTGTTTATGTCCTGCAGAAATTTTGCAAGGCAGGCTGGACTGTGCATTACCCTGCCCAAAGCTCCCTGTTGTCATCCAGACCCTCAGCTATCACCCAGGGTGGGAGGAACTAGCTGGGGTAGCCAGCTGCAAGGATGAACAATGGGATGGCAGAGTGACCCTCCCAAGACCAGGGTCACTGGGGACCCGCTACCCACCACCAGTATCATGTAGTCTTAAACCATGCTGCGTTCTTTGTACCTTGTAGGTGGGTCTGTCTGAAGGATAGAACTTGGCTAGAGCCAGCTGGGAGCGGACTGGATTCTGCTGCACTGGCTCTGAGAGAGAAAGCAGGCCTTAGTTGGGTCCTGAGGGAACCAGTGACATGTGCTTAGGGCCTTTCCTACACGAGGGCCTCACAAATGGTGTATGACTGAGGCAGGAAAGGCTCACACTTGACCTCAAACACACAGCTTCATACCAGATCTCAAGACAATGTTGGAAGGGACTGGTGGCTTCTTGTTTCCTAAACTGAGGCTGTGAAAGGGGACCCATAGTTGTACCCAGGACCAGGGCAAACACAAGGTGCTCAGGATAACAGCCCTTGCTCTTGAAGAAGGAGATGCTGAGGCCAGATGGGGTCAGGATGTCCTGAGTCCGGCACCAAGCAGGAATAGGGACACTGCAGAGCCCAGACTCCCTGCTAACCTAGCTCCCTTGCTGCTGACCCCTATCCACCACCTTGATATGGTGGGTTTCATAGGGTAGGCTCCCCCCACCCTAGACAGGGTTTTTCTGTGTAATAGCCCTGGCTGTCCTAGAACTCACTTTGTTCAAGGCTGGCCTTGAACTCAAAAAATCTGCCTACCTCTACCTCTCAAGTGCTGGGATTAAAGGCATATGCCACCACATCTGGCTCAAGAAGGCTTTCTAGTTAAAAATAATTAAAAATAATTAAAAGGTATTTTTGACATCCCACCAAGAAAGGACAAAAGGAACTAGACTCACCATCATATATGAAAATATATGTTTTACACAGACATACATACATTTTCACACATATGAAAGAACATTTTTTAGATATCAACAGCCTAGCGCAGTGCTAGACAGAAACAAAGGAGGTAAGACCAACAATGACAACATCCCCAGGGACCTAGGCTTCAGCACAGGGAGGACAAACTAAGGTAGGCACACCCCCAGCAGAGGAGACAGAACGAGTCTGGGGAGACAACCAGGGTTGATGGAATGGTATATTAGAGAAGAAACCACAAAGAGAACCCCATGATTCTATGCTTCTAGTACTCAATATCTCTGATTTTCAAGTGAGAACTGACTGGTTTAGTGTAGGTTAAAAGCATCCACTGGGCTGGAGAGATGGCTCAGTGGTTAAGAGCACTGGCTGTTCTTCAGAGGTCCTGAGTTCAATTCCCAGCACCCATATGGTGGTTCACAACCATCTGTAATGAGATCTGGTGTCCTCCTCTGGTGTGCAGACATACATGCAGACAAAACAGTGTGAACATAATAAGTAAATAGATAGATAAATCTTTAAATAAACAAATAAAAATAAAAGGCATACAGGAGGCTGAGGGTTATGTGCCTCGTGACTCATGGATCACTGGGTAGCACACACACACCATCCTGCCTTGTTTGGGAGGTTTCACAGGCCTCAGCTTTAGTAGTAGTGATCTGGGTCCAACTAGCCAGGTACAGAAAAAAGACCCAAAAGAATCAGAACAAGTCCAGTAACTACATCCGAGGACCAAGCTTAAGATGTGTATACAGAGACTGCAGACTGCTTAGTTCTAAATGGAACAGCTCACAAAAGAGGGGCAGGATGAATCCAAAATCCAAGAGCCAGCGGTGGTAGATCACCACGGGAACCAGTGTTTGCTGGATACAACAAGGCAGCTGCACAAATGAGCTCATAGCAATTGAGATCTGTGCAAGCTCAAGCCACACAAAATTCTCCAATAATGGTAGGAGAGGTGGGCAGGAAGTGTAATCATTAGCTGAGTGGCCCTGGACAGTTGATAGCTGCTGAGAAAGGAAGAACTGATTTTCTTTAAAGGTGTGACCCCTGGCAGGCTCACAAGCTCCAAGGAAGGCTTCACACCCAGGAGTATTTGGGGAACACAAATTAGACTCTGTGTGTGTGTGTGTGTGTGTGTGTGTGTGTGTGTGTGTGTGTGTGTGTGAGAGAGAGAGAGAGAGAGAGAGAGAGAGAGAGGTGAGGGAGAGGAGGGGAGGGAATGGAGAATATGAAACTGTGAGAGTGAGTTGGGTGGTTAGGGTAGGTCTGGGTGACTTAGGGGGCTTGAATATGATCAAAAGTAGTTGGAAATTATCAAAGAATTAATAAAATACTATTTTCTTTAAATAATCATGTATAGAAACAAACTATCTTCCACCGAGTAAAGTCCACTACACTCAGCAGTTAGCACAACAGCAGGGAGTCATCAACTAAAACCAGCCCAGAGATGCACACCTCAAGTTTTCATAACTGGCAAGATGGCTCAGCCGATACAGAAGCTGTCACCAAGCCTGACAATCTGAGTTCAATATCCAGGACTCCAATGGTGGGAAGAGGGGACCATTCCTGCTTGCTGTCTCCTGACCTCCACATGCATGCCCTGCTACACAAACCCCTCAATAAATAAACAAATATAAAATTTTAAACAGAAAGCAACTTTTCAGGCAGTGATAGCACATGCACTTAGGAGGCAGAAGAAGGTGGATCTCAGTGAGTTCTAGGCCAGCGTGGTCTACAAAATGAGTTCCAGGACAGCCAGGACTGCTACACAGAGAAATCCTTTCTCAAAAACAAAAAAACAAAACAAAACAAAAAAAATAGTTTAACTGTATTTTTATGTTTAAAAGGCTAAGTACTCTTTGCTGGAGAAATAGCTTGGTGTTAAGAGCACTGGCTGCTCTTTTAGAAGACTTGGGTTGTATCCCCAGAATCTACAAGGCAGCTCATAACAGTCTGTAATTCCAGTTCCAGGAAATCTGATGCCTCCTTTTGGCCTCTGTAGATACCACGTAGTGCACACAAGTGGTACACAAACATACATGTAGGCATGTAGACACCCATACACATAAAATAACAATAAATAAATAAATAAATAAATAAATAAATGAGTAAGTACAACTATAGTGGAAACAATCAAAAGTCTACAAATATATTTTATGGCCACCAGAAGTGGACAGAGGGGCCAAGCTTTCCAGGCAAGTGGCTGTGTCAGGATGGGGGTGAAGCTGTAGGCTAGTGTGACTAGCTCCTTGAAGCTAAAAACTCATCTGGGAATCTTTACAGCACTGCCTTTACCCTTGTTCTATCCCTAACCTGCCAGCACATCACACGGGGCACTCACCTGCAGAAAATGCCCTTGCTTCCTCAGGACGCTTCAAGGACCCCATGTTGTCTCTCTGCAGGGTGGGTGGTGATCTGAAACCACCAGAGACCACTGTCATTGCCAGCACCTGACACCTGAACTTAAGCCTGCCCTCCTCTACCCTGTGGGGTGGCATCTGGTCCAAGCCTTGGCCTCACCTGGATCTGGCTGTCATTGTGTTAAGAGGGAGTGTGCTTGACTTTAGGTCACTGCACGTCTGCTGCTGTCCCAGCCTCAAAACCTTTTCTGGCTTTTGCTGGGCTGCAGATTTCTCCATCTGCTGCTGTGAGGAAACAGTCTGATGTTGCAGAAAGCAGGAGAGGAGATTTCACGGCCAGCCAGGCCAGGCTGGACCTCAGGATCATGCAAGAGAGACATACTGGGGTTTATATATCTCACATCCCACAGGTCATAAGCTCTGGGCTCCAACAGAGATCCTGCTGCTCAATGCCTTATAGGCCACAGACTGGGATGAGTCTAAGGTAAAGACCCCTATCAGTGACCCAGCTCTGGGACCAGCCATGGGCACCCCAGAACATAAGAGGCCAAAGCATCCAATCCCTTCAAAAAAGTCCACGGCCCCCAGTTCATGTGGCTCTGTGCTCCCTCTTAGACTGGTGACGTCTCTCTGTATCCATGGGGTATTACCCACTTTAGAAGGACCTCAGGCTGGGTGGGCTGGAAGGGACACTGGGCAGGGGTGGCACACCAGTTAACGCCTTAGAAGGGGTATCCCGCTGACCTTCAGCTGGTGTTTGAAGAGAAGTTCATCCAATGCCATCTGCGTCTCCCATACCTCCTGCTCTGCCCGCTGCCGCAGAAGGGCCAGCGCCTGCTCCTGCTTCTGCTGGTCCAGCTGTCATGAGAGCCCATACCCCAGGGTTCACCTGTGTCTTGCTGGCAACAGGCTATGAGGATCACCCTGGTAGATCCCATGCCTGGGCAGGGCCTGTTCCTTTTAGCAACCAACTACTCTTTCTACCTGGGACTTCCCTATCCAGGTTGAGGAACAGGGGTGAGGGCTGCCTCTTAACCCTCAGTTCTGTGTTTTGGAGACTTCTATTCAGCATTGGGGGCAAGGGCTTCTCACAGCTAATTTCCAAACAGAAGCCTAAAGGGGACACAGCTGTCACTGGCCTACATAGGGCAGGACATACCTTCAGTGACTTGACAAAGCTCAAGGATTTCATCTGGAAATTGGTCAGGTGCCCTCCATGCAGGCCTCCAGAATGTGGCCCCTTGGGCTCCTGCTGACCTGCAGACCACGGAGGAGGGCACCTGAGTGGCAGGTATGCTCTGAGCCTCTCTCCTGGTTGAGCCTCAGCGCTCACAGCTTCTTGGCCTGCAAGGAAACTGAGGCCAGCGGCCGGGAGGGAAGGCCCACAACGCAAGCACTGTGCCGGTACCCAGCACTTCAAGAAGGTCCCCTTCCCTGCAGCCCTTTGGGAGAGCACGGCTGCCATGTGTCTGTCTTCCCTCCCTCAAGTTCGTTGTTCTCTCTCTGGCCACCATTCATTCCAGAAGCAAAAATCAGGTTAGCAAAGGTGACAGGAGCCACCAGAAGGACCCAGGTCCCAGTATCAGCTCTGGCCTACACTTTCTAGATGACCCTGAACAAATTGCTGGCCAACCAGAGCCTCTGGGGGAAGCACCACAGTTGTTGCCAATGGTGTTCAGGTGGGTATGTGCTACAGAGAGGTGAGTTGAGGTGCTCCATGTAATTCTGGGGTGCTCCCCCTTAGGTTACAAAATCCCTGAGCGTAGCTGAGGGGCTTCTTTTCTTTCTGATGCTTCCCCAGAGTCAAGGCTCTGCACACTGTTGGTGTTCCCTGCCCTGTGGGGAAGAGCTGAGTCTAAGGCTTGGCTGTGTCCCCTCCTGACCCAGCCTTAACCTCAGCCTCATTTTTTCTATGAGTTAGCTGTTAGGGGAGGGCTCAGGATGTTTGGCTTGAACCCTCTGGCCTGAACGAGAGGGCCTTCCTGATGGTCTTGGATAACTGTCAGCCACTGGCTGGTCATGATACAGAATGCCAGTCCTCTGCCCAAGGAGAACCATCTTCCCTGGCAGACTGCATAGACAGAGAAGCTCAGGGACTTGGAGTGGAAGCATACGTAAAGCTGTGAACAGAAGCTACATAGTCCATGGGCATTACCAATGGAAAAAAAAAAACAACAACAACAACAACAAAAAGACCAGGGGTTAGCAGGATGCATCCGCAGGACATACAGAGCAATCGGGTACTCCTGGAGTGTCCCATATAATTGGGCACAACTCTTGGGCTAACTGTGCTCCTTTGCAGGAGATGAGGCTTCACTACTGTGTCCAAGCCCACGAGGAGACTGAGGATGAAGCAGGTCCTCGTACTCTGCCACCCTTCCACAGCCTCTAAATATTGCAGCCCAAAGCCTCTGACCCATGCGTCTGAGGGGATAGCTCCTGGTCCTCTAGGCCATGTCAGCACCCCCAAAGATCACAGGCTGCATGTCCCTGAGCACTGATCTGTAACCCAAAAGAAAACTAGATCAGCCCCCAACTGGGATCACCACACACAGTGAATGACCCTGTCTTAATCCCTAACTCCTTTCAAAAGATAGTTAGGGAGGAGCCCCCAGAATTCAGCACCCCATAGCCAGTGCTGTGGGCCCCAGGGTGATGGCCTCATGAGGGCCCAGCGGCTACAGCCTGCAGGTTGATGAAGGAAGGGTGATGACTTAGGCTGTGCTTAGGCTGTGTGGTTCCTCTGCCCCCAGGGCAGACCTGCTAAGACAGAGAGTACAGCTTCGCTTCCAGAAAAGCAGCAAAGGGCACACTTGGTACATTTAGAAGAGAAAAATGGGAACCCAAGTCTGACCTCAAAACCCTTGTATTAAAAAAGAAAAATCCTGGGTGTGGTGGCATGCCCATGTAATCCCAGTGTTGCAGAGATGAAGAAAGGCAAAGCCTGGGCTCACCAGACAGCCAACCTAGCCTGTGTATTGAGTTCCAGCCAGTGAGAGACTCTGTCTCAAAAAGCAAGGTAGGGGTATCTGAGGAATATTACTCAAGGTTGTCTTCTGGCCTCTAAACATGTATGCTCACATGTGAGCGTGAACACACACATGCACACACACACTCTGCAAAAATGTTACATCTTCTGTTCCCACTTCATCACAGCCCCAGGTCTTGACAGTCACATATGTCTGACAGCTACCACATATCCCTCATTAACAAACATTCCACTGAGTAGGGACGTCTAGGTGTTGAAGTCCAGAAAGTTTCACTGGACAGTGCTGCTCGTATATGCTAGTGGCTAGAAATGGAGGCTTCCCTCTCACTGCTGTTCCTGTGACCTACCTACCAGCACTTCTGCTCAGGGAATGGTGAATGAGGCTGAGGGATAAGACAGGGTGCCCCCGCCACACACACGTGTAAGGGAAGGACCACACCCTTGGAGGAGATGGCCATCTTGTGATCAGGAATTGCTCTTGACTCTCACACAACAGCAGACCTGCCCAGCCAGGGATGGGCAGAGCCCAGGGCATTCTGGGAGTCTCACTGACTCTCTCTGGAGTACACTTTCTGTGGAGAGATGGGGCTTTCCTCTGGTTTAAATGCCCCTTCTCAAATTCATGTAGACATTTAGTAGCCATGGTAACAGGGCTAGGAGGTAAAGCTTCTGAACGGTGAAGACTTATCTCTAGAGTGGTAAAGCCTTACCGCTAAAGCCAGGAATGGGCTTATTATAAAGGGCGGGGGGGCTTGTGTGTGAGGGTAGTGCATTAGATGTTTGCCTTGGGTTCTTCTCTAGTACCCTATAAACAGGGTCTGGTGGCACAAACCTGTAATCCCATCTCTTGGGAAAGAGGCAGGAGAGTCAGAAGTTCAAGGCCATCTTTGTCTACATAGTGGGTTAAATAAAGTCTACACTGTCTCAGAAAAGAAATGAACACCAATGGGAGGGTTTGGCTCTGTGGCCTTCTGCTGTAATGGGGTAACAGAAGGCTGGGCAGTGCTGCTAACTTCCCACCTTCTGAACTGTGAGCCCACACCTTCCTGTGTGCTGCTATCAGCAGCCGCTCAGGGACAGGCTGGAGACCCACCTAATACTGTCAACTTGGCAGGCTCTGGAGTCATCCAGGAGACAAGCCTCTGGGCAAATCTGTGGGGTTTCTCCAGAGTAGACTAACTGAGGTGAGAAGACCCACCTTGACTGTGAGTCACAATATCCCATGGGCTGAGGTTCTGCACGGAGCACCAGCATCCGATACTTTCTGCTTCCTCCCTGCTGATGCTATGTGACCTGCTGCCTCGAGCTCCTGCTGCCTGGCTCTCCACTATGATAGTCTCTCCCTTTGATACCCTTATCTCCCTTGGGTTTAATTCTAGTCCAGGTGAGTAACTAAAAAACCAGCCAGGGCCTTCGCTGGCTGAGGATCTCCACGAATGCCCCTCATCTCCTGGTGCCCCTAAAATGTAGATTTTGCTGGGATAGAGACTCGAGCTCTGATGACTGTCAAGTATGATGTCATGCTTAGTCAATGTGGCAGGAGTAATAGGTCCATGGACAACTGAGATGTTGTTGTAGCCCTGGAGCCTAGGAGAGTTGGCAGCTGTTGCCTGAAACCCCCAGATAGCCTACTCTAAGGGAGAGTGTCCCCCGAGTCAGAGGCCAGGAACCCCCATGTGCTGGTTCTCACATAGCACAGTTGGTGGCCCCTCAACTCTCTCTCTTCTCTCTCTCTCTCTCAGCTCACACCTACCAGGTACGTGCATGGCTCTGAGCCCAGTCGGACATTCCCACCCACCTGGCTGGCTCTATCCTGGAGGGAAAAGCCTGGGCCTTTCTGAGGCCTTGATGCCTATCCTGGGCTACTCTGTCTGGTTGAGGGATCTGAGCAGAGCTAAGGGTCACATTTGCTCTAATGTTTCTCCAAACCAGGCGTATCACTTTATTGCTGTTTGGTTTGGTTTCATTGTGCAGTATTAGGGGTGAACCCATAGTCTCATACGTGCTAAGCAAGCACTATGCTTGAGCTATATCCCCAGCACTGTTTCCGAATTGCGTGTGTGTGTTTATTATTGTCTTTGCTTTGTTGTTATTTATTTGTCTCACTGTGTATCCCAGGCAGCCCTGGAACTTTGTATTTCCCAGGCTGGCCTTAAATTTGTGACCCTCTTCCCTTAGCCTCCTAAGTGCTGGCCTTACATACAGAATACCTTTCTACCATATTCAAAACCTGTTTTCTGAGGAAAATAAGCAAATAGTAATGAAACAGTGAACAGAGTCCCAGGCTTGTTCAAACCTGGTACCTATCTCCTTGCCATGCTGGGCAGGAAGCCTCCCCCCCCCCTGCAGCCTATAGATCACTAGTGAGATGTACCCCGAGGGCAGGCAGCCTCCCCCAGAGATTCTGTGACTTCTGGGGTCAGCAAGAGCATGCCTCATACCCCCTCCAGGTGCCGGCTCTTCAGCCCTGAGTGTCCTTAGCTGAAACCTAGGAACAAGGACACTTAAGTACCAAAGAAAAGGTAGAAACTGGGCTGACAGAAATAAGGATGGAAAGAAGGGTGACACTACTGGGCGGCAGGAGTGAGGCTATTCTGGAGACCAGCGATGAATATATCACAACAGGCACAACAGGAGCAGAGTAGGCAGTAGGGGCTGGAGAGCCTCAAAACACTTTAATACTGGCATGTGGCTGCCGTCCACATAGATAAAGGCCTCTACCCTGCAAGACCAAGCTCAAGCTAGGCAGTGGAAGAGGCCCATGGGAGGTCCCCCTGGCCACCCGACCAGCCAGCCCAGGGCCTATCTGCAGGCTCGCCCTTACCGCAGCTATGGGTGGTCCAGGGCGTTACCAAGCCTGCCTTTTTGGCTTCTGGTATCTCCTCCTGCCAAAGGGAGCCACAGGTGGGGTCTGGGGCAGCTGGCACCCCAAGTGAGCTAGAAGACAATGAGTATATGATGAGTGAAGTCAGGATCAGGATCGGGATAAAGGAGGAGTGGAAGTACTCTAACTCAGCAGGAATCTGGGCTCACATGGCCCCCAGTAGCCCTAAGACCCAGGCAGTGTGATTAGAGACAGACCTGAGGGCTTAAGGTCTGGTCACAATGCGTGTGTGTGTGTGTGTGTGTGTGTGTGTGTGTGTGTGTGTGTGTGTATAGCAGCCCAGCTAGCGCAGTGTTAGCTCCAGCACCACCAGCCCCGTGTGCCAATGCAACTATCCTCGGTCATCCCTGTTGACTGATAAGGACACCACCCACAAGGCTATGTGGAATGAGGTGACACCTCACAATCCCACCTCATGGCTCTGCATTATAGCTGTGTGTGTGATGTAGCGCTGGGCCGCCAGGGAGAGGTACAGCCACACAAAGGACCCTAATTCTTTATGGTCTCAGGCAGCTGCCTCCCTTGGACAGGAAGGGCTGTGGCCTTCACCCAGGTCAAAGCAGCCACAGTGGGCAGCAAGCTGCCTGGTCCAGGTGGGTATGCAGCAGCTGCAGGGATTAGAAGGCTTTGAAGCTCCACTGAGGATGAGTATGTAAATTAGTCGGTGTGGGCGGTGAACACAGCCTCAGCTCATTCTACCTTTTCCCCGGGGCACCATCTGTCCCTGGCACAGAGTGACCTGGACTCCACCTGAATCACCAAATAAGTCACCCATGCCTGGGTCCAGCAGCCCTGGAAGCCCACAGGTCTCTGTCTCCATCCTTCTTCAGGTTAGGTGCTGTGCAAGGCTAGGCTATAATATGACCACACCCAACCCCTGCCTGGATGGAGTAAAAGTCTTTCTGAACATACGAACATATGTTAAGGCTGTGAGGCATCATGGGAACACAGACGTAGAAAGAGTTTCCAGAAAGCAGGAGCAATGGGGGTAGAGTTAAATATGGGGCCAAATCCCATGAATAGCTGGCTAGAACCTGAACCCCTAGTGTCCTTAACTGTGAGTGGAGGAGAGGATCCTGCCCAGACTCAGCCTGAGAGGTCCAGGCCCTGGATGGTGCATCTGAGGGGAATAGATGGAAAACCACAGGCCTGGAGAAGGAAGGCTAACTTTGATATTCAAAAGTAAACTGGCAAGTGGCTGTGGCCTACCACCTAGAGAGACCAGCAAGCCTCCTCCCTCATTAGCTGAGAAAAATCTCAGAGCAATGCTGCCCCCTACTGGCCATTATGAGTCAATGACGACACAGGCCTTACCACCCAGGAAACATCAAATCCATCAAAAAGTTCATTAGAGGAGGAATGGGTTTCCTTGTGAGGTGGCAGGGGAGGCGTCTGGAAAGAAGTGTCCCAGCTCCAGGAGGAGCAAAGGTAGGGGACTGAGGAGGTTACATAGCCTTCTCCTGTAGCTGAATGCACTTGGCAGCCCTCTGCTGGGGAGGAGAGGAAGTATGAGCTTGCTCAAGATAAACAGACCTAAGATTTGACATAAATCCTGCTGTCCCGGCCCCCCTGCCCCTGCTCAGGGTTGGGCCAGAAGTGGAGAAGCATCCACCCTTTGGCTTGCATGACATGGCTACCTTAACCACAGCCCCTTCACAGTCTGTTCTCCCTGCTCTGAGTAAGTGGCGTCTGCTCTCACGCCTGGCCATGCACCGCCTCTCCTCCTACGAGAGGGGCTGTCCTCTAAGATAACTAACCAGCTGCCAATTGGAAGACAGCTCAGGCTGTGGTTAGCAGGATAACCTGTGCCTGGGGACCAAGCTGAGGTCCGAGGTTATTCTAGTGAACTCTGTCAGGTGTAGACACAGGGCCTTGTGGTAGGGGCCTCCCAGCCTACTCCAGAACGTGCACCCTCTGTCCCTTCCAGCCACGACTCCACAGAGAGGCTGTACAGGCTGCAATTACCTGCCTAGGGTGCTGCAATCTAAGGGCAGCAAAGTGAGAAGGACATGGGTTGGTCCCTCTGGGGGAGGTCACATGGCACAAAGAGTTACAAGAAAGAGGCCTGGGGAAGGGGTCTTGGGAACCCCAGAGCTTCTAATGCTGGAGGAGGCCCAGGTGAGAGAACAGTAGGCAGGTGAGGGGAGGTGTCTGGGAGGCAGAGGAAATTTTCAGGAGAGGTGACCAAGCATACTTCCAAGTTCTGGAAAGGACAGAAACCATAGCTGCAGATACAGGAAGCCATTAGCTTTCTGGTGGGCAATTGCTGAGAGTGAGATGAAGAGTCCCTACAGGACAAAAGCCTCCTGGGTGGGGATCACTAAGGGCTGAGTGTGATGGGGGCAGAATGGGCCTTCTGTGAACAGGAAGGAAGCGGGATGAGATGGATGTGAGGGTCATGAAAACTACAGAAGGGACATCATAAGCTCCTGTGTGGACTGCACAGAGAAAAGGCTGGGGCCAGGGCTAGGGACAAAGGCCAGAAGAAGGTACAGGCACAAGTCCTGAGAGCTCCTGGGTCAGTGAACCCAGACAGGCTGACGAACCCTGTGTCAATGTCCTCAGACAGTCAGCCTACAGGCATCAATGACGAAAAGCTAAGACGAAAGCATCTCCCATGGACTACGGGCCACTGGTGAGTGTGTCTCTCTGACCAGTGAGCAGCTGAGGTCAGAGGTAAATCAGATGTGTGAGGTGGACCAGTGTCAGAGTCAGCACAACCCATGTCACTCTCCACCTGGCCTGATGCACCCAGATTCCTAGCGGTGGGCCCCGGGCTAACACGAGGACCCTCCACAGGGGACGTGACAGGCACACATAATGGCCACAGCACAACAAACTAGACTCACCTCCTCATGCAGGCACCGAGGGCCTGGAGGGTAGCCATCTCTCTCTGTAGCTTCTTCTCCAGCTCCCAGTGTCTCTCCTCTGTGGCACCTTTGGAAAGGGCACCATGACTTGATGAGCCAGCAGGGCAAGGTTGAGTATGAGGGATGACCTGAGACACTGAGGCAGGGGTACCGTATACAGAACCTGCAGAGTGTGGAGGCCTTGCTGGCCTTCTTGCCCCTAGGGAAGGTAGGGCAGGTAGGCAGCAGGCTTTGGGAAGAACCTCACCCCTACCCCAACATGGGATGAGACAACTATGTCCTGTGCTATATGTCACTCAGGGAACTTCAGCTATTGTCACTACTCTCATTAGCAACTCCCATCCTGCTCTCCAGACAGGAAAAGGAATGGAGCCCTGTTGTTCCCAGCCCAAGGATCACCCAGCAGGCATGACACCCACTGCCCAGCCCCACCTTGGGGCTGGTTCTCACTGTGGGTCCCCAGGTTCAAGCTCTGTGGCTCCCGGCTGGGTCTCCATGGTAGCATCTCACCGTCCTGGAAGTAGGTCCTGGGGAGAAGGGGCTTGCACTGCATGTCTGCCCAGTCCTGGGAAGTTCCTCTGCCTCCATCAGACACTAAACTTCTGAGGTGAGAGGGAGGAGAGAGAGTGGGGGTGACAGGCGCTGTGCTGGGGCCAAAGGGCAGCACGTCCGAGGCCAGGTCACCAGCTGTGTCAGGCGATGTCGACTTGTGCAGCTTGGTGGTTAGGATGTCAATACGCTGCTTGAGGACATCGGCCATGGTCTCCAGTGCCTGCAGCCGGGCTTGCTTGTACTGGAAGTGCAGGAGGCCCGATGGGCCCAGATGCTCAGTGTCCTGGGGATCCATGTAGATGCACAGCCCCCCGGACATGTCCTGAAGCTTCCTGGGGTCAGGGGAGGAAGTCGTAGATGGTAGCAGAGGGTTATCACTCACACCGTCCCGGGGGCGTCCACTGTCCTGGGTCTCAGCATGGTTCCATGGTTTGTTCAAACACAGACAGAAGCTGCAAGGAGAGAAGAGTGGTTGGATGCTCAGCCTCAGCAACATTGTATGTGCAAAACACATGTGAGCGAAGCAAGGAGGGACAATGAGGGCATCTGTGACAGAGTCAGGTTCACTGCAGACCGGAGGTCAAGGCTAGGACATCACATGTCAGACCACACTTGAGGAGCAAGTGTACAGAGACACATGATGGCAGGACGGTCAGATGCTGCAGCCCCTGGGAAATAGTCTGGTGAGTCTTCACAAATCAAATACCAAATTAACACAATCACCAGCAAGGGGTTTTACCAGAAGTACCAGAAGCCAGGGTGTGAACAGATGTCTGCATACCATGTTCACCATAGCAACGCTCCCAACAAACAAACAAGTGAGGTCCACCATGGACTGGCAACATGAAGCCCATCCACAAAATGGGATGTTTCTCAGCTTTAAGCAAGGAGAGAATGGTCACTACTCTACACCAGGGATGAACCTCAAAGACACCAAGCTAAGCGCCATCCACCACAAAAGAACAAGTCTGATTCTCCATGTCTGAGTTCACCTAGGCCATCAGATCCAGAGAGGCAGGTGATGCCAGGGACTGTCAGGGTCTTCTAGGTTGGTGTCAATGGGGACAGAGGATCTACTAGGAAAGAGGAGAAGGTTCCGAGCATGGATGGAGGTGATGACTGCACAGTAATACCAATGAACTCCACTGGCGGTGTGCCTAAAAACCGTCAAGCCACACATGGTGATGCATGTCTGCAACCTCAGCACCCTGAGAGGCTGAAGCAAGAGGACTGTGAATCTAAGACTACATAGTGAGTCCCTCTCCTGAAAAACAGAACAAATGCTCGTGTGACGTTGCATGTCTTTATCCCTCCTAGCATGTGGGAAGCAGAGGCAAGATTATCTCTGTGAGTTCTAGGCCAGCAAGTTCTACACAATGAGACACTGTCTCCAAACAAAAACAATTTAAAAAAGAAAAAAGAAAGAAAGAAAGAAAGCTAATCAAAACAAAAAAGAAGTTAGGTGGTGGCACAGACCTGAAAAAAAAAATACCCAATTTCTTAGGAGGCTGAGGCAGGAAGATCAGAGTTTAATACTAGCTGGGTAACTTAGTGAGACCCTGCCTCAAAATAAAAGGCTGTTTTGGTTTGTTTGTTGCTGTTTTAAAAGGCTGAGGGGGGGGTAAATACCTATAATCCCAGCACTCAGGAGACAAAGGCAGGTGGATCTTTGGGAATTTGAGGCCAGCCAGGGCATAATAAGATCCCACCATAGATAGATAGATAGATAGATAGATAGATAGATAGATAGATAGATAGATAGATAGATAGATAGATAAATGCTAGGGTGTAGCTCAGTGGTAGAGGGTTTGCCCAACAGGTGTGAAACTCTGGGTTCAATTCCCAACACAGAAGACAGGAGGGCGTGTGAGACACCAGTGGGAAGAAGCTGATCAATTGGACTGTAGTTGAAGTTATTCTAACCGCCCTTAATAATAACATACTGTAAAACGCCAAAAAATCTCGGAAGAAAGGGTGTTAAATATGTTTTATCATACAGAAATGATGTTTGGAGATGGATGCATTTAACCTAATTTAAATATCATGCAATGTGTGCATGTATCAAAACACCACATGTACCCCATCCATCCATATGTACAATTTTTATATTTTTATGTATCAGTTAAACATAAACTTAAAACAAAATCCAGATGGATTGGGATTTAAAAAATGGTTATCATTGTAAATGTTATGCTGTGTGTATTTTAGCATAGTTTTTAAAAGCAGGAATAAAAAAGGGCCAGGATGAAGTAGAGGGAGATAAGTCTACAGCTTCCCACAGTGACGGGGACACCCCTCTAAGACTTTAGGAAGTTGGAGGAGCCATGCAGACTGCTGAGGGCTCCTGGGTGTGGTAACTGGTTGGATCTGAGTCCTCCTCTGTTCAGAACTAGAGGCTGCTTTAAAAATTCACAGACACAGGCATCTAAAGCTGCCCTTCAGACATGATATCTCAGGATACAGCCAGGGAAAGATTAGGCAGAAGAAAGAAGAGAGTTGGAGAGAGGAGCCAGAGGGGGAGGAGAGTGTCCATCCCATCTGGCCAAAGGTATATATAGAAGGGTAGGACCAGGGACCAAGGAGATCAGCTCAAAGTTCCTCCAACACTGACGGCACAAATATGCCCACCAATGTCCCTTGTACCTGCTCCTTCTCACCTTCCTGTACTGGCCATGAGGAATACCTTAGCCAGTGGCCAGAATGAAGCCAGGCCACGGAGTGGCTGGCAAGAACCAGAGGTGGAGGGGGAAAAGAGCTGTCCTGTTTTGGTTGGTTGGTTCAAATCCCAGCACCCACATGGGGCATCTCACAACTGTCGGTAACTCCAGTTCTAGGATCCAACATCATTATACAGGCATACGTGTAGGCATATAAATAAATAAGTAAATGGAAGGGGAAAAAAGTTTTCAGCACTTGGGAGACAGAGGCAGGCAGATCTCTGTGAGTTCAAGGCCCATTGGGTCTACAAAGTGAGTTCCAGGACAGCCAGGACTGTTAGACAGAGAAACCTTGTCTTGGAGAAAAAAAAAAAAACATGAAACAAACAAAAAGGTTGTTCTGTAGAGAGAGCGGAATCAGCAACATGCCTGTCATATAAGCATGGATTTAATAATCTCCAGAATCCACATTTAAAAAAGCAACCCAGATGTGTTGGTACATATTTGTAATCTCAATGCCAGGAGAGCAGAGGCAGGACAATTCCTGGAGCCCACTGACCAGCCAGCCTACTCTAAACAGCAAGACACAGGTCCCAGTGAGAGACCCTGTCTCAAATACCCAAGGTGGATATCTCCTGAGAACCAGTATCTGAGGTCACACCAACACACATCAACATGTGAAACTGTATACACACAAAGTACATTTATATGTGTGCACACACATATGCACAGTGACTTTCTCATCTCAGCAAAACACAGTAGTGTCTCTGCTCTGCAAACCACTGGGTTGCCATGGCCAGGAGAAGCAAAGTCCCCCAAGGAGCCACACTGTTATAAGCAATGCGCAGAGAACCCCCAGAGTTCATCCTACCCTCCTCTACTCTGAGCTCCCTGTATTTTTTGCCCAGGAAGAGCATCCCTGCCCCCCTCACCTACCTGTCTGAAGCCTCTTGGTCCCCAAGCACCATGCCAGATGTCACCTTGCTCCACTTCTGCAGTGGTGACCCCAGACTCCCGGGGGCTTCCAGGCCCTAAAGCAGAGAAGGCACGTAAGACCCACAACTTCATTTCAGTTCAGAGTTGGGCTCCAGCTCTGCCTGGGACTTCACCCTAGACTCTCAGAGCTAATCAAAGCATTAGGCCCCTCTAGCCCTGTTGTCATCCTATGGAGACAGTGTGTAGGAACTCCCCCAAACAACCTCACAGGAACCAAGTTCAACTAGGAACATTCCCCAACATTGCCACCATTCTAGTCAGGGACAAAAGTGCCCCATGTCTAGCCTCTTCTCTCTGGCATGGTCTCTGTTCCAGATAAATGACTGCAAGCAGCCCAGAGCCAATGCCATCTCATCCTCTGGGCCCAGTGGCACCCAACCACCCACCTGTTGATGGGCAGTAGCAGGCAGGGGTAGCAAAGGGCCATAGGCTCAAAGCCTGGGCTAATCCCCTTCTTGTCACCCACCCAGTACATACCTCAGACTGTACGGAACTGGGAACAAAGGTGACGATGCCAGGGCTCCTCTGGGAGACCACAGGGACAGCCTTGCCAAGGATGGCCTCTCGCTGCTTCCGGTATACCTCCTGCAGTCTCTGATTCCGCAGCTCGAGTGCATGTGTGGCCAAGGCCTTCTGTTCCATGGCCTGCTGCCGCCAGGCCTGGGCCTTCTGACGCATGAAGTCATGCAAGGACTCAGAGCTGTGTGACTGGCCCAGAGATTGCTGCAACCTTGGACAGCGTGGGATTTCCTGTGTGTCCTGCTCCTTTGCTGGTTTGCTATGAGTAAAGCCCTGGGCAGGCTCTGGCCAAGCTGGCTTGGCTTTTGAGGGAGGAGGGCCAACAACACTTTTGCCTTTGCTGTAGGAACTGGGCCTCTGCACACAAGAACTATTCCAGGGCTGATGCGGAGCAGGATGTGGCCTAGCCACAGAGCTCCATGGACTGGACCTGGGAGCCTCCCAGTCTTTACAAGCTGTGGAAATCCCCTGTGAATAAGCCTGACCAGCCAGAGCACTCCAGGGTCTCTGTGAGAAGGGGCTTGGCTTTTTAGGGAGGCTCGCAGACCTCTGGAAGGAGGTGTCCTGTCCCTGAGCTTCCCAAACCCTCTGTGGACATGTCTGCCAAGCCTGGGCACTCCAGGGCCGCTGTGAGAAAGAACTTGGCTTTTCTGGGGTGCTTCCAGGCCTTTGGAAGGAGGTGTCTTGCCCCTGTGCTGTCCAGGCCCTCTGTGGACAAGACTCCCACTCAGTCACGGCTTTCTTCCAGTGTTGCTGACTGTTCAAGTTTCCGTCCCTGTCCAAGGAAGAGGACCTTTCTCCTGTCGCCATCCAAGCACTCTTTGGGAAGGAGCTCTGCATGTCCCAGGTGCTTTGGGGTCCCTGCTGCCTGCTCCCTGCCAGGGTCTGTGGCTTTGGTTTTGATGATGAGAGCTTCCTTGCCACCCTGGGGCGCCTGGCAAGCTCCAGACCAGCCTGGATTTGCTGGCGCAGGTCTTGTAGCATCTCCATGGCACCTTGGATAGTTGTTGACTGATCGCGGAGAGCTGAGCTCAGTGTGTGCTCAGAAGCCTGCTGGTCACTGAAGGCACAGGTAGGCTTAGACAACCAGGTGTGGGCAGATGAGTTCCCAACAGTTGCTTTCTTAAAGCCTGCAAAGACAGGCAATGAAGGAGTGTTGGGGTCTGTGGCCTGTAGGAAAATACAGACCTGCTCCTCCATTCGGGGGCATCATGGGGTGACCAGAGAGGCCCCGGCCCCACAAACTCCCTCTCAGCCTCGGCCCTCACATCAGCACACAGGAGTGCAGCTGCTTTTGAGTGAGCCACTAGCTCCTCATGTGCTGACCGAGTGCACGCGGAGCAGAGCGGCAGCAGGTATCCCCCACAGGAGTGGCCGTTCCCATCTGCTCTCTTCACAAAACCCCAAGTTGTACATGTGCTGCCAAAGCTGAGAAGAGCCTCTCTCTTCAGGTTTGGAAAGGTAGTTATTTCCAAATTTCCATCTCTGAGGGAAATCTCAAGAGGCTGCCCAGCTACCCCCCCCCCCACCAGGCAGCACATGTATTTCCTCTGTGCCCACCCACTAATGCCACAGCAAAACACACCAGGCTAAGGCTGAGTGAGGCATGAGATACCTAAGTCCGTGGCAGGGGGCTTGCTCTGGAGCCGGGAGAGGGTAGGAGGGGGCCCAAGCAGCCGCCTCACCAGGGCTTGTCCTTTTCTCCAGGCGTAAACACCAGCCAACTCAGAATCTTAAATAGAAAACATACAGCTGGACCATGGCCCTCAGACCACTGGCAAAGATTCATACTGGAGACAACTTGCATACCCTGCAAGGGCTCATAGGAAAACCCCTCACATTCAAACCCCTGTGGAAACAAAGCCAGATGTTTAGTCACTAGCCAGCATGGGTGAGGGGCATTTCCGGGTACTTCATGGTGAACCCCCAGGATCCTGCTAATTAGAGAAGGTAATAAAAACTGCACCAACAGCTCTACCCATGAGTCATTCAACACAGCTCAGGCACACAGCCCACACTTGACCAGGGACAATGACAAGGCTTTTGCCTCAGATGACACCTGCCGCTGGCCACTCAGTCAGGAGCTCATGCCAGGGCCACTATGGCAGCAATGTCACAACCACACACCTTAGCTGAGGGATTAATGTGCTCTGAAGTTGCTCAGAGTCACAGGAGTGAGACTGGGATGGTTTTAGGCCTCCTAAATGGTACAGAAATAAATGACCAGAAGCTGAGCTCCCCCTGACAGACACTGTCATATGATAAATATGTCCATTCAACAACCTCAGATTGCCTCTACCAATGACAACACTGACTGGCCATCATGACAGCCCCAGTCACAGGGCCCCACAAAAAACGGAAAGCATGCCTTTCACCAAAACCCATCTATACACCCATTCCCACGTGCTCACAAGGCTCATTCTTACACACTCACAAGGTATAGTGCAGTTTCACACAGACTCACATACAGGCTTACACAGGTTCACATGCTCTGTGGAAGACAATTGTGAACTTACTGTGCATGTGCAGGGCACAGAATGTTCTTCCTTACCAGGTGGTGGTAGCACATGCCTTTAGTCCCAGCACTCAGGAGGCAGAGGCAGGTGGATCTTTGTGAGTTTGAGGCCAGCCTGGTCTGTAGAGTGAGCTCCAGGACAGCCAGGACTGTTACATTGAGAAACCCTGTCTCCACAAACAAACAAAACAAGAACAAAAGAATGTTCTTTCTACAGAGATAATGTGGACATGCCAGGTGTTCCCAGCATGTCCTTGCTTTCAAGTGCATTCACCTATCATAGTTTACATAATTCTTTCCAGAAGGCCACCTCATGAGAGAGACATTCTACACTCTGCCCCATCCATAGTTCACAATAAGTTCACAGTTTTCTTACACAGGCTGTCATAATTCTCACACACAGATTCACACATTCACATGCTTATACTCACACATCCACACAGGTTCACAGCTCACATATATCCACATACTCATATGTTCACATGTTCACACACAGGCTCACATACATTCATAGACTCTCAATCACATTAGCATACATACTTACATATTCACACATGCTCATTGCTCAAAAATGCGTGCACACTCATTCATATACACAATCACACACACAAATGCACAAGCAACCATAAACACATGTCTTGGACACTCACATGTGTGCACATGCACATCCACACACAGGCTCTCCTCACACACACATGCTCACACAGACACAGACATACTACTCTGAATCCAGCCAGTTCTGCAAAACTCAGTCCATGTCTGCTGCATTCCCAGCCACTCCACCCATGCTCCTGCTAAAGGTGACAACACTATCTGAGGCTCAGGATCACATCTCTGTGTACTCAGCCAGGACTTGCCCAGTTTCCCCTGGGTATAGCACATTGCCTCTCAGATAATCCAGAGCACCTACCCCTGAGGACAGCCTATCTGAGTCAAGTCCTTCACAGCGCTCCTCCCTCCACTGACCCGACAGTTGTGAATTGAATCAGCAATCTGCCATGGTTTAGAAAAATGAAAAGTCACTTGGGATTGGAGAGGTGGCTCAGTAGTTAAGAGCACTGGCTGCTCTTCCCGAGTCCTGGCTGTGATCCCAGCATCCACATGGCAGCTCACTAACAGAAGTTCCTAAGGGGCTCACACCAACTTCCGGCCTTCTTGGGTACCAGGCATGCAAGTGGTACACAGATATGCATGCAAGCAGAATACCCATAAAAATTTAAAGCAATAAACATTTTTTAATTTAAAAACATTTTGAAAAGTAGTTATATCATGATGGTTGTAAAATATCCACCTATCCAGGCCAAAGAAAAACTAAGCTCTATATTACACAGACTGAGTGATCTCTTCAGCCCAAAAGAACTCTGCTGTGCTGAGCTGCCCCAGGTCACATGATTCTCCAGGCCTGAAACCTTTCCTGGGCAGAGGATGGGTTGTACCCTGTCACACCTTCCTTGGGGACAAGGCTTCCAGACCAGGCTTTCTCTAGGCCCTAGCTGCTTCTTTCTTCTTCTCCTCCTCCTCCTTATTCTTCTTTTTTAATAATTATATATTTGTTTATCATATATACAGTATTCTGCCCACATGTATCCCTGCAGGCCAGAAAGGGGCACCAGATCTTATTATAGATGGTTGCTGGGAATTGAACTCAGAGCACCCAGTACTCTTAACCTCTGAGCCACCTTTCCAGCCCCAGGCCCCAGCTTCTTAAACTGTAGGTCTTGATCCCATCTGGGCCTGCATACTCACAGACACAGACATACTACTCCCTGTCTAGCCAGCTCTGCAAAACTGAAAATGTGGGGGCAGGAAAAAAAATAGCAACAGCATCTGTGGTAGTTTGAATGTAACTGGACCCTATAACCTCATAGGGAGTGACACTATTCAGAGGTGTGGCTTAGTTGGAATAGGTGTAGCCTTGTTGGAAGAAGTGTGTCACTGTAAGGGGTGGGCTCTGAGGCCTCCTATGCTCAAGCTACACATAGTGTGACAGTTTACTTACTGTTGCCTGCACATCAAGATATAGAAATCTGAGCTCCTTCTCCAGCACCATGTCTGCCTGCATGCCACCATGACCCACCATGATAACGGACTGAACTGTAAGCCACCCTAATTAAATGTTTTCCTTTATAAGAGTTGCTGTGGTCATAGTGTCTCTTCACAACAATAGAAACCCTAACTAAGGCAGAAGTTGGTACCAGAGGCTGGGGTATTGCTGTAATAGGCCTGGTGATGCTTTTATTTGTTTGACCTTGGAACTATAGATTAGAAAAGCAGTTGAACACTTTAAGTGCTGACTAATGGGCCATACTAGTAGGAGCATGGAAGACAGTGGTACTGAGTATGATTTGATGAACTTTGGGAGCCTAGCTCAAGAGGTTTCAGAGGAGAAGAATTTTAATGTTGCCTAAAGATCATTCTTGTAATATTTTACCAGGCTCATTTTCACAAAGCTCATTCTTACACACTCACAAGTTATAACTCTCAGTTTCACGCAGACTCACATACAGTCACAGGTTCACGTGCTCTGTGAAAGCCGTGTAAGAAGGCTGTGAAACTCATCCATATAGCACACCCTGAGCACATAGTTACATTGTGCTTTTGCCTTTCCCAAAATGTGTGCCTGAGGCTAAAGTGAAGAGTTTTGGATTAATGGTGTTGGCTAAGGGAATGTCAAAACAGCCTAGTGTAGATTCTGTTGTGTGGTTACTAGTGTTAACTCTAATGAAGATTATAACAAAAAGGAACAAGCTGAGCAAGGAAAAATATAAAATGTACAGACTGAGAAAGGGGGCACCAGGAAGTGGAGTGGAGCTAAACCCTATGCTTGAGGAGATAAACAGATTCAGATGTGGGATAAAGGGAGTGGTGACGCCACCAGTTAAATTTCCAACTTGTAAAAAGGAATTACAGAAAAAGTTACACACCTTTAATCCCAGCACCAAGCAGACAGAGCTGGTGGATCTCTGAGTTTGAGGCCAGCCTGGTCTATAGATCAAGTTCAAGGACAGCCAAGCTTGGGCAGTGAAGGAAGCCATGGGGAAGATGTGATTGAACAAAGGGGCCATGTTCCAGCCTAAACAAGCAGCAGAACTTGGCAGCTTCAGCCACACGGTTCTGGCTTTAGAGTCAGGGATAGGAGAAAGGGGTGATGGAATCTTCTTCTGTAACTAAGGAAAGCCACTGAGGGCAGGGCTGTGTTAGGGGTGCTCCTGCAAGGAGGCCTAGAGAGGCCATTGCATAAAGCTGTGAAGGTGAAGCCCAGATTGCTTTGGAGATGCCAGCACCATGGGCTACCTGCTGAGAAAAGCTGCTAACAGGGAGTGAACCAGCTCAAGAGAAAGAAGTGTGTTTCAGTCAACAAAGCTGAAAGGAGTTGGAGATTTTGACATCAGACATGGAGATACTAAGTTTGGAGTTTGCCCAGCTGGTTTTTGGTCTTGCTTTCGTCCAGTGTTTCCTCACTTTATCTTCCCTTTCCTCCATTTTGGAATGGATATATATCTATATATCTATATATCTATATATATATCCTGTGCTGTTATATGTTGGAAGTATGTGATCTGTTTTTTGATCTTGACTTTATAGGGGATTACCATTAAGAGATTGCATCAATCTCAGAAGATACTTTGAACTTTGGACTTTTAAACATTGTAAAGACTGTGATGGACTATGGGGACTTTGAAGCTGGACTTAAACTTTTAAGTGCATTTTGTAATATGATATTGTTTCAAGCTTATGGGGAACAGAGAGTGGAATGTGGTAGTTTGAATGTAATTGGCTCCCATAAGCCCATAGGAAATGGCACTATTAGAAGGTGTGTCACAGAGGGTGGCCTTTGAGGCCTCCTATGCTCAAGCTATACCCAGTGTAACAGTTTACTTCCTGTTGCCTGAAGTTGTTGAAGATGTACAGCTCTCACTCAGCTCCTTCCCCAGAACCATATCTTCCTGCATGCTGCCATGTCCCACCATAATGATAGAAACTAAACCTCTAAAACTATAAGCCAGCCCCAATTAAATGTTCTTCTTTTATAAGAGGTGCTGCAAGCTGGATGGTAGTGCATGCCTTTAATCCCAACACCTGGGAGGCAGAGGCAGGCGGATCTCAGTGAGTTTGAGGCCAGCCTGGTCTACAGAGCAAGTGCCAGGATAGGCTCCAAAGCAATAGTCAAACCCTGTCTTGGGGTGGGGGGCTACTGTGGTCATAGTGTCTCTTCATAGCAACAGGAACCCAAATTAAGATAGCATCCCAAAATCAGTTTAAAAAAGCAAATGCATCATGAATCCAGAATGTTCCTGGCTGTGCTGTGTTACATCTCAAAGATTCACAACAGCCTCGGTTCTGAACACACTGCATACACACTGTACATGCCATCACTCTACACAATTCCAAAAAATACAACCTGAAACACCTCTGCTAGATTCCGGATCACTGCATATCATAAACTGCAATGATTTTACTATACATACAAAGTTTTCTGTTCTTATAGAGACAAAGTGGTTTTATTATAAAAACATGCATTTTCCTATGATCATTCCTCAGTATGTAAGTCTCAAATGGATTATATTTGTTAGAGTGTCTGATTTTTTTTTCCCAAGACAAGACTTTTCAGTGTAGTCCTGGAATTCACTCTGTAGATCAGGCTGGCCTCAAACTCAGAGATCCACCTGCCTCTACCTCCCGAGTGCTGGGATTAAAGGTGTGAGCCACCACTGCCCTGAAGAGTATTTGATTTTTAAAACTGCTCTTTGAATTGCTGACTTGAGTTTCACTTAAACAATCAGTCCTTGAGATGCTGGAGAGATGGTTCAGTGGTCCAGAGCACTGATCGCTCTTTCAGAGAACCCAGGTTTGTTTTTCAGCACCCTCATAGTGGCTCACAACTGCCTGTAACTGCAGTTCCAAGGGATCAGCCAATCTCTTCTAGCTTCCAGAGGTACCAGGCACGTATATGATACATATACATACATGCAGGTTAAACGATCTTATGTAAAATAAACTAAGAAAAAAAACTTAAGTAGAGTTTGGCTGGATATTAGGACAAAATTTCCAAAAATCTCTGAAATAGCCTAAACACATTCCTGGCACATATTTATGTGGAAAGTCATCAACTCTGAAAAACTTTGAGGATGCTTTTGCATCCTGCAGTATCAAATATTCAGGAAAGATTTAATCCTTTATGTAAAATATGTAAATAAATAAGCACAGGCATCCCATTGGTATGCAAATGTGCTTTTGTTTTTAATAGATGATTGCATAATTGAAAGGAGACAGTTTAAGACATTCTGCTGCAGAACAAGACACCAGGCCAAGAAAGGTAACACTGGGACCTCATAGTCCCGGACCTGGGGCTAATCCCAGCTGCTGTTCATCAGCTATGGCTGTAGGGATAGTGCCTAGACTTTTCCATCTATAAAAGGGAAATGTGTCTAACAGTACCTCCTGACAGGCCAAGTATGGCTACTGCCTTTACAGTCAGATGGGAACACAAGCCGAATTCTGCAGTCTCAGGGAGAGGTTGTTCAGCTGGGCTGGCCACGTGCAGGTTTCAGTAGGAATGGGGGTGGTTGAGCTTTCCAAGAAGGCATCTCAGTCCTGCCCTTATGTGCTCTGTCCGCTATGCTGTCTCTGCCAGGCACTGGGCCAGAGGCCCCATGTAGGGAGGACAGCCCCCACTAGCCTCTCATCGTCATCCAGCCTCCCCATTAGCCCACCAGAGGAGTCCTGGTCGATAAATGGGTCCTGATGGGCACATTTTTTTTCTTCTGCTGAGCAGTTTAATGGCAATTAATTTTTTTACGGGAGGATTTTTAATCTGTGGAAATGGATGGAGTCCCCAAGTGCCCTGTCAAAGCTCCACACCGACCTAATCTATGATAAAAAATGCAAAGCGAGGTGATATAATCTGAAATTAAATATCGGGCTTCATTTTCCTTTGGCCCGGATGGATGAATATTTTATAACTATTGTGATTTAATTTTTTGTTAACTACAGCAAATTTCTAATTCATCCAATTCCCAAGTCCTGTGGCTCTGACCCCTGAACTCAAACTCATCTCTCCTTAGCCCAGCTGTGGCTTCGTCACTGACAGAAACTAATGGTCACTACCATCGGGGTGACATAGTGACTGCGATGATGAATGCAGTTGGTGGCATGCCCTCTGACCCTGTGTCAGGCAGACGGCAGGTCATTTTTCAAGCAAGCCATTAAAACAAAACAACAGAAAGCTGGGGATGAGGGAGATGATGGTGCAGAAGATGGTTGTATTTTATGCATTTCCAGGGGCCCCTCCAGATTCTCGTCGTTTCAGTGTCTCTCACTCTTGGGTCCCAATGGTGTTTGTCCTTCCCACCTTGTTTCACCTCTGGCCAACTGGAAGGCTTGTATGCACCCTCCGCTAAGCACACAGTGGGCTAGGCAGACACTCATTACTCTAGAAGATATAGCTTTGCTTGGGGGCAGGGGAGGCGAGATACTGAGCAGAAATGGAAGTGAGGTCCAAATGCTGCTGGGTCCAGAATGGTGACCTCATGGGGTTGGGAGAACTGAGGCAGGGAGATTTCCAGAGGCCACTCAGAAAGAAAGTACTGACCTCATTCCCAGTGGGTAGTGATCTCCCCACCTGGGAAGTCTAAATGGTATTGCTGAGCATAGGCTGGAGCAGGAGGCCTCGACGACATAGGGCTCAGGCATGGTCTCAAATATACCTGGCTCTCTGGCAGGGAGCACAGGCCTAGATGGGTCAGGGCCCAACCCAGGTCTCTGCCTGTGTGGCCCTGAGCAGACTGCCAAACCTCCCTGGGCCTAGTTTCCATATCTATAAAATAGGATCCATCCTCTCAGCAAAATCTGAGACCCTTCTTAACTCCCTTCCAACAATCTCAAAATACTCAATCTGCTCTTTCTCTGGGGTTCATGGATCCAGTTAGATGGAAGGAGCCCTTCAGTTCACCCCCATAAGCAGCAGAGGAAGCACCCTGGCTGGGAGGCTGGGTATCTATTAGGATCCAAGCTCAGGGAAGGGGTGCCCTAGACAGAAGTCCACCAGGCCCACCTACCACCAACAGGGTCACTAACTAGATCCCCTGAGGATCTGCCATAAAGTTGACAGGCACATAAGTCAGGGTGGAGCGCTTGCAGGCAGCTCACAGAGCCCCACCAGGCATGCTTCTACCTACAATCCTGAATCCCAAATCAGGAAGGCACATCCTCTTCCAGGATACCTGCCTAGAAGGGCAGCAAAGTGTCAACACATCTCAGACAAGAGGAGAGGCAGGGCTTCTACAGTCCCCCATCTTTCCAGCATGTTTCTGCTCTGAAGAGCAATGGGCTGAGAACATTTGGAGTGTGGCCAAACAGCTTGTTGTCATTCCAGTCTGCAGGCGCTTAAAGGACAGCTCACACCACCTGGGGAGTTGTGGGCTTCCACTTCACAGGAAGGTACCTCAGATTCCAAGGCCCCCAAGCCTCCTTGCATGTGGCAGAGCTGGCAGCCAATATCCCCAACACAGAATCAAGAGCCTTGCATCACCCTCACCAGCTAGACTCGCAGACTCTGGTGCCAAGTAGCAAACCTCACCTTTGCGTTTGGCAGTTCTGCGTGGGACGGATAGCTTTGGGATCTCTCTTTTGTATGAAGCACCTCTGATCCTTTTGTTGTTTGTCCTTGGAACTGAAAGAGGAGAGGAGGAGAGAGGGCATGAGGAATCTTAATCAGACAACCTGCAAGTAAGCAACCTGCTCACCTTGACACTAGGGCCTGGGTTCATGCTTGATGAGTGGATGAATGACTAAATGAGCCAAGCCCCAAAATTCCAGGAAAGCATCTTTGCCCAGAACATGGCTCCTACCAGGGAAGAAAGATGGAGACTGACAGACATGGTGACATCACACTTGTGGGGGAGAGCCTCTTCAAAGCCCTACAAGCAAGTCTATTGGCCAACCACGGTGGACTCATCCATTTGGGAAACTGAAGCTGAGGATGAATTCAAGGCCAACCTAAGCTATACAGAGAGGTCCTGTCTAAACAGGAAAGAGGAAGAGGACTAAGAGGAGAAGAAAGAGGAAACAAGAGGAGGAAGTGGAGGTGGGGGGACATGTCCTGTGGGATTCCTGTCATGTGACATGCCCAGTGTAGTCAGATCTACAGAGACAGGAAGCAGAATAGAAGGTACAGGCTTTCCTGCATATCCTGCTCCCAGAGGAAGAGGGAAGGAACGTGTGACAGCCAAGAGCTGGGGGCCAATGGGCATGGGAGGACTGTGCCTTCTGCATTCTGAACTTGACCTGTAGCCCAGTAGCCACACTCGTGGTATGGAAGAAAAGATGGCTTATCTGATAGCTGCTAGAACAGGATTTCATGAAGACAGAAGAAAAAAAAGGCAAGGCTAAAGAAGGTCCTGTCTGACCTGCCCATCAGGCAGCTTGGGACCGTGTCTACATCTGCCATTGACTCACAATCACAAGGCAGGGTGTGCCTCTAATATGCCCGTGGCTGTAGCTGCCAAATGGAATTCTGACCAGCCTTTATTCTAGCTTTGCTAGCGATCTGCCTCTTACCACTTCCTCCTTCTGTGAGAAACCCTCCTATTCTCCTGAGATGGAGAACTTGGAGGCCCCAAATGCCCAGGGTCTACATGATCTGGGGGAGTCCCAAAGCACCTGTGCTCCTACACCTCCCCTCCTCTCTACAAAACCTCCTTAGTGACTACACAACATCCAGCAGCCCCTGAGCCCAACATCCTCAGGCAGGGTTGAGGCTCCTGCCACCTCTCCATCCATGCTCCTTTATTGCTAATCAGAAGTGTGATCAAAACAACAGCTGTAATGATCTAAGTCTTCTGACCCAACACCCATGTTTTAGCACCCCAGGGCTAAGCCAGGCAAGGTCATCTTGAGTACTGCCTTCCATCTACAAAATGGGACAACAAGCCTTAGGGCTGGCAGGGACCTAGAGGTGTAGGTTCAGAATGGGGCTGGCCTACAAGGCTGTGGAAAGGGCCTGTCCTCTGTACAGAGGATGTCTTTGCTAGGAGACAGTCCCTGCTTTACATTCCTACCTTGACTCCTTCACTTGAGAGGCAAAGAATGAGAACCCAGGCTCCTAAGAATGTCAGGGTATCTACAAACTTCTGAGTGACCCCTTTCTAGCCAGGTTTCTTTCTGACCATAAGTGTCCTTATGTCAGCATCCAACCTAGAGCCACTCACCTGAAGCATGGTGCTGGGGAATCCTTGAGAGCTCCTGTCCCAGACTGAAAGGTGCCCTGTCCTTGCTTCTATATTCAGCTGCATGAAGAATTCCAGGACCTGAAGAAGAAGGAGGAGGAGGAGGAGGAGGAGAAGAAGGAGAGCAGAATGAAATAATTTCCAGAATGGAGGTCCAGTTTAGAGCCTTTAAATTGTTCCTCTGCTCAATACCTCAGGCCAGAAAACACATCTCTCAAGGCCATCTAGACACATTCCATTGTGACTTGATAAGAAGCCACACTTCATTCTCATCAAACCTGGCATAAACATCTTGCCCTGGAAGCTTTCTCAACTATGAGCAGAGCCATCTCACAGGCAAACTTTCTCCTTTTTATACAGTCTGGGATCCAAGCCCAGGGAATGGTGTCACCTACAATGGGCACCTCAGTTAATACAACTGAGATAATCCTGGGGACAGCAAGAAGGTTCAGGGGCTAAAACCACATGGCCATGTATGTTTGGTAACCTGATTCAATCCACAGAACCCTCATAAAGGTGGAAGGAGAGAACAAAGTCACAAAGTTGCCCTCTGACCTCCATACACTTGCCATGGCATGCATACCCATCATATACATATATCATACACACACACAGGATTATTTTTTAAAGACCATATCTCATAAGCTTATTTCTCAGGTGATTGTACATCTCAGGTTGACAAGTGACTTTGGCATAAGCTCAGAAGGCCAGAAGGCAATGTAAACAGTAAAGTCTGAGCTCTTGAGGGTCTGGGTCTCGAGAACTCTGCATGATAGCAGAGAACTTCTCTGCATTTTGTCTTCACTCTTGAGACCATGTATAAGGCTGAGTTTAAAAGTGATAAACCATTTCATTTCACAGAAGAAATTCCAAAGCAATCCAGTGTTCAGGATATAGCATGGGTATCACTGCCTTTTAGCCAGGTTTACAGTGAAAATAAGAAGCAAGAAGCAAATAAGGGTTGGAAAAGTCTTCGGTTTGGCTCAAAAAGAGCCTTATGTACAGTTGGAGCTGAGGATGATCCTGATGAAGATTAATTTTAGGAGAGAGCTGCTGGGACATCCTACTTGTGGAGGAACACCTAGGCACTCAAAGGCCTCAGAAGCCAAAGGGGTCCAAGTGGACCCCTGATTGCTAAGCTGGTGGGAGACCTTAGTATTGTCTATATGAGTCTGGTTTTGAGGCACGTAGAACTCAGAGATAATGAGCTCGTGGAGGCTCCTGTTGAGATTTCAAAGCAAAGTCTTTTGGGAGGCAAGGTCAAGATCCCTGTAAATGTATTGCCCTTGGAAGGATGGAGCCTGAAGCTCTCCAGGTGAGGTCTAAGCTGCAAAGAAGACCCCAGGAAGTTAGAGATTCCAGGGCAGCAGACTCGCTGAGGAAAGATGCAGGCAGAAAAACAGCCATCCCAGGAGAGGGACCGTGGAGGCTGCAGCAAGTAGGGCT
The DNA here is from genome assembly GCF_943737965.1 of Phodopus roborovskii. Lineage (NCBI taxonomy): Eukaryota > Metazoa > Chordata > Mammalia > Rodentia > Cricetidae > Phodopus > Phodopus roborovskii. The sequence goes on from NW_026126418.1 coordinate 67,095,688, forward strand.
TAGAGGTGGGGCTGTCGAAGGCCATGCACCCCGAATGCCAGACACAAACCTACACACTACAGGGACTGGACAGATGGTTCAGTGGTTAAGTACACTTGCTGTTCTTGCAGAAGATAATGGCTTGGCTCCTAGCCCCACCTCAGGTAGCTCATACTGATGTGTTTATGTGAGCTCATACTGTTTATATGCTCCAAATCCCTCTTCTGGCCTCCATGGGCACCAGGCACACATGTAGTACACATTCAGATACACAGGCAAAGCACTACATACATTTAAAAAAAAAAAAACTTTTAAAAATTTAAGCTTTAGGTTATACTTTCCCTAATAGTTTCAATCTCAATTTGGCCCTAATACATTTGATGTTCCTCTTATTCTCTTTTGAAATAGATATTTTAGCTCATATTGTATATTGGGAAAACAAAACTTTCTGCCTGGAGTCTCGGAGGAAAGTTTGATAGGACCTTTTAGCAATTTTAGAACCTTTAAGCTTCTTGAAGATGGACTAAGTGGACATTTACTCTGAGATAAGCCTTCAGAGTCCAGGGCAGAATGGTGTGGTTTTGATAATAAAAGGTCTCAAAAGCTCCTGTGTCACCAAATGGTGACACTACCTGAGGTGACCAGATGCTAATTCTAGGGATGCATTAAAAACCATTGATGGGTTTCTAACCAAATAGACTATGATACAAGGACCAAGTGTGTCTTTGCAGGGTACCTCTTGTCCCTGGATTCTTTTTTTTTTTTTTTTTTTTTTTCTCACTCTCTCTGCTTCCTGTTCACTGTACGGTGTGCCAGTTGGCTTTGGCATGCCCCTGCACCATGTGTGCAGATCAGCTCCACCACACCCCTGCACCATGTGTGCAGATCAGCTCCACCACACCCCTGCACTATGTGTACAGATCAGCTCCTCCATGCCCCTGTACCACATGTGCAAGTTGTGATCTGCCACACCCTTGCACCATGATGCTCTGTTTCACAGTGGGCCCAGAAACAATGGACAGAGCCCTTTGAAACACAAACCAAAGAAAATCCCCCTCTTCCAGGTAATTTTTCTCAGATATTTTGTCCTCAAAGACCTGGCCAGGGCAATCTGGGGGGGGGGGCACATGGGGACTGCTGATGAGTTTTGTTTCTTCCTCTATATTTAACTGTGCTTTAAAAACAATGTACTTGAAAAAAGGCACAAAAGGACAAGTCTGGTGGAATCCTATTTCTATGAGGTGCCCAGAGTCATCAAACCCATGGGGTTTGGAAACAGAAGGTAGGTTCCAGGGTCTGGGGAGGGGATGGGGCTGCTGGGGTTGAATATGAAGGATGGATCATTTTAGAGAAGGCTGGTGGTGATGGCTACATAACAAGGAGCAGATGTCTATAATGAATAGGACATTTTTAAAGATGGTAAAGGTTCTTGCTGCCAAGAGTTGTCCTATTCCCTAGATGGATGGTGACAAGAGAGATCCTGACTCCTACAAGCTGTTCTCTCTCTCTCTCTCTCTCTCTCTCTCTCTCTCTCCCTTTTCTTCTCTCTCCCTCTCTCCCTCTCTCACACATACACACACACACACACACACACACACACACACGAATGAAATGAATTTTTAAAATGGTAAGTAGCTTCTTGAAAACAAGCTACAGCCTTAGAAAGGAGATCCCTCCCCACTTAGAGAAACCCTTGATCAGCTGCTTAGCCTCTAGCATCCCTGACAGGAAGCTCCAGAAAACCACCTGTCTTGCTTATGGGTTGTAGGTGGGCCTTCTAAGTCCCACACTGGTTAGCCTGACAGTGCCAGGCCTGTTTAAATACCCCCTATGGCTGCAGAGACAAAACCAAGACCCCATTCCCAGGACAGCAGGTCTTTTCTACACCTCCCACAGGCCCTCTGGGTCTGTTCCAAGGCCCTACCCCTCTCATCTCCTGATACAATAATGAACTTTCTTCATACTTACCTCAGCTCAGAAGCCCCACCCCAAGCTGCACTGGCATCCCAGACCTCAAACCTCTTTGGGGGCCTTAGGAACATATGACATGTAGCTCCCACTTGTCTGTTCTGTGTGCCTTGGTCACTACCATAGCCTTGCCTGGAACATCACCTTCCTACCAGCTCTCCTCTTTTCCCACAGCCTGTGGTCTAACCAGCTGGGCAAAGCAACCACTGACCTGGGCTGGTAGTCACCGGGACAGCATTTGTCACCTTGGGGGTCTTCCGTCGCAGCACTGTCGAAGAGTTCTTGTAGAGGCACGAGGCACTAGAGGGGACAGAGGTGCCCAGGGAGGCACAGCTAGCCTGCCACTGTGCCTGGGCTCGGATCTTGTCCCTCAACTGCTCCAGACGAGGGTTACTCTTCCTGGGCTGACGCTGGGGCCCCAACACCAGGGGTGGCCTTTCTTTCCAAGGCCCATGGGAAAGTGCACAAGATTCATGCCCCCCTGAGGAACCAGAGAATCGGCCAGATGACACTGAGCTGTTCACATCCCTGGTGTCCAAGCATGGAGACCACATTGGCAGGCTGCAGTCCTTCATGTGGGGGTCCGGCTCCTTGATATAATCAGACCAGGCCACATAGGGAACTGCCGGAAGAGACCCCAGCTGCTGGGAAAGCGTAGGCCACCTCAGCGTGTCCAGAAGGCTGTCCTTGGCTGCATGTGGATGGAACACTTCTTCCCTTGGAGAGAGCAACAGCACAACCAGTCAGAGCAGAATCTCGGGTGGAGTCCTGTAATCCCCAGAACCCCTTCTCCCTGTTTCTACTTCACAGCCTGGGAAAGACAGGAGGGACCAGAAAATGCCCCTACTGTGTGGATGCTGTGACATTCTCCCTCAGACACTAACTACAACCTTTTAACATAGGTGTCATGGTAAGTTCAATTTATGAATGAAAAAACTGAAGTTAGTAGCCAGGCTAACCCTAAACACACAAGCAGGTTTTGGCCAGAGACCCACACACTCAACTGGCACATCTACCTACCTCCCACAAAGATGCCCCTGGGGGAAGGCGACCACACAACTAATAGCAGTACTAATAGTCTTGTCCAAGCCCACACAAACACTACCTGGCCTTGGTGCTGGCCTTCTGATGGGCCGTTCTCCTTGAGGCCTTGAGGGAGTAGAGACCTTCTTGCTGGCTGTTCCTGGGACAGGTTTGCAGGGTTACCCTTCGGGAGGTGGGCAGCACACCCATGGCCGGGGTTGCCATTGCAGCCAAGGCAGAAGGGTATGGATGACAAGCCACACCACCAGGGGGCCCCGGTCTAAGAATTTAGTCACATGGTAGCCTGTAGGTCTACCACCCAGCACCCATCACGGACTGGCTATTGCCTTGCTCTGGGTACTGTCTAGTATGGGTCCTCTGGCCCTCGGGACAGTCATTGAAGGTGGGTAGGGACAATGAGTATTAACCCTGGGTAGACAATGGCTGTGGGACTTCCAGATGGGTCTGCTTCTCATGGGGTGGGAGAGAATTCCAGGTGGCCCATGACAGCATAATAACCCCGTGTCACTGAGTGACAGCCTGAGGCGTCAACCCCTACTTGTGGCTCTAGTGGGCATCCAGCTGGCCCTGACATTCTAGAGGCTGACATTCATCTGAGACTTCTGGAAGTCAATATGGGGGGAAGGATAGGGTTCTGTGATTGGTAAACCCAGTGTTTAGCACAGTTCAAAAGACAAAGGACTTGAATCTCAGCACCAAGCAGGATAACCTTGGACACCAGGGACCGCACCCCACCCTGAGGACTGTGAGTGCCTCACAGGCCCTTTGGTGTCTCACCTCCTTCCTGTTGGCTGGGAAGGGAAGGTGTGGTCAAGATTAGGAATCCTACCAGGCTTGGGGCTTTTCTTCGCAAGTGTCCCCAGAGAACAGAAGACTAGAGCAGCATGAAAAATACCGAAGACTTGACCTTTCTTTCCCTTAACGGTGCTGGAGATAGTTCACAGGGATTGTATATGTTGGGTGAGCCTCTACCACTGAGATACACTTCAGTCCTGAGACTGTTACTAAAGGACCTGATCTAGGAATGGGGACACAAATCCCAGAAGATAGCAATCCAGGGACAGAGTGCCTGATTGTGAGGGGAGGCTACCCCCACCAGCTCCTAGGCGCTCCCTCATAGCCAGGACATTGTGGTACGCAACAGATAGGACCCAGAGTTGAGTCCAGGGCCCAGGGCCCTGAACAGACCTGGTGCAAGCTTTTCCATCTATCATTCTCCCCAAGGCTGAGGGAGAAGAGGCCTTCTAACTGGATGTTAGCAGATCTGCAAGATAGCACACTCAGGATAGGGATCTGATATTGCTGTGGGGCTGAGGCAGGGGGATGTGGAGGGTGAGCCCTGCTACCTAGCGCCTCAGTACAGCCATATGTGTGTTCCTCTTGGCAGTAGTAACTACATGGTTCTGCCTTGACTGCCCTGGCTTACAGTAGTCCTGCCTGAGCTCTTCTGCTGTCATGGGCAGACTGGAACAGACCCCATCTATATGTTCCTTGATGACATTTGCAAGAGATCGGTGGTCTCTATGAGCGGGGTGGCTTCAAATATTTTTACGTATCTGGAAAACATGTAGGCCTTCTAGACTTTTCCAAACATGTTCCAAGAGATGGTGTGTACCTCTGACTAGAAAGCCAGGTAGGATTATGTAGAGGGATATTCACTTTGTCTCCTTCTGTGGCACTGGCCACGCCCATTGGAGGGTGGAGCCAGGGGCGGAAGTGACTTGTGGAAGGAGGTCTGAGGAGGAGCCAGAACACTCTCTTGCTGATGAGATGAGGAGAGGAGAGCATCCAGTGGAACTTGCTGGTGTTCTTCTGTCTAGGTTGTAAGTTATTTCTCCCTGAATAAACATCTATTCAGCCTATTTGTTTATCCTGATCCTTATTTAACTGCAATAGGATTATACCAGACTGGGGCATGCTAGCCCAAGCCAGGACATGAGGAAGCTGGATCTTAGCAGGGAATGACCACACAACTCTGGGGGCTTAGAGAGCTCTGGTTTAGGATTCTGTGTTCCATAGAGCCTCGGCAGATGGCCCTTTGTAGCCTTTGCTACCCTGTCTCCCACCTTGCTGCCTCTAAAATGGTAGGGCCCAGGCAGCCCTGAAGTACAAAGGCTATCCAAGTTCTAGAGGCTTGAACCTTTGTTATGTAACAGTTTCTGCGGAGGTTGAAATGTTACAAACTGAAGAGAAGCTCTTTCAGCTGTGAGGTAAACAACTCAAAATACTTAAGGAAGTCCCTGAAACTGACCAGATTTCCTAGGTCCCTGCTGCCAGGGTGAGCAATAAAAGACTTCTCTCACTTCAAAAGACAGCTGCCTCGAGAAGCAGAACTTTCAGACCAGAGTCACTAAGAAAGGACACTCTCCAACCTGCTGAGCTGCCTGCAGGCTGTGCAGTGTGCTCCATTTTATCAGCTTTTGTGAGCTGTCACCTATGCTGGGGTGGCCCTTGGTGATGTAGCTGTCTTTGAGTCATTTCTGCTCCTATAAGCAGCCCCTCAGCTGTATTACTGTAAGTAACACCAGTAAAACTCATTGGTTCACCAAGCTGGACTTGGTGGTATCCATACTTTGGTCCATCCTGGGCTCCCTGTCTGGGGTGAGTAGACTTGGGTTATGTCTCCCCAGGGAAAGTTTTGTCACACAACACCCTTGAATGATGGTTACCTTTCACACCAGGGAGTGCGTGAGGTCCTGTTTTGTTCTCCCTGAGGCAGAGGGGCAGGGTGGTTCTGAGCCCACGAGACAGTGTTTTGTCACTCCTACCCACAGGAAGCTGCCTAGGGGTTGAGCTGTCTCCACTAACTGGGGTTTGACTTGTCTGGAAGAAACCGCACCATAAACACAACAGATTAGCCAGAACGAATACTTGACTGTTGCTTCAAACTAAGCTATTGAAACAAATGCCTTGTGAGCAGAAAGAGAAAACCAGTGTGCAAAAGCAGCAGCACCCTGCAGGCTGGCTCCCACCCACCCTGCGGGAGCCGAGCCACCATCCTGCAGGCCAGGAGCTCCTATCCCTCTGTGCCTCCCATGCCACTGCAAGTTTGGCACTCTGCCCTTCCTTGTCTCCCTCAGCCTTGGCGTACGGCAGCGCAGTAGAGGCTGCGGCCACGTCTTTTCTCGAAGACCAGGTTCACCCCTGAGGCCTCAGCTGCAGCTCCAAATTGGACCACAGGCCAAGGTCAAAGTCAGGGTGCCTTCTGCTGATACCCAGTCCAGCAGGATAAAATCTACAGACTGCCTGCCCTGGCCCAGGGCTGCTACAGCAGCTGGCAGGGCAGAACTGCACTATGGCTGCCTTAGGGTAACTAGGAGCAAGGCTTTGTGGCCTCGGGGCAAACTGCAGCCCAGGAAAGGATAGCACTTACCCCCACAGGTCAGGCCTGCTCTTATCGCCAGTGCATCTCAGGCCTGGAGGTCTGAACCCCTCATGACTCGATCTTGGGCTCCCAGCCCTTACTAATGTATCATTCCCTTTGCCTCCAACCATGTGCAACACTAGCTCAGGTCCGGAGGCCACGCATGTCCCCTTTCTTCCTGCACCCTCCCTCACCACTCTTGGGAGGGTGGTTACCTCCATCCTGCTGAGGGCCTGGGGTCCCCACACTGGTCCCACATTGGTGGTACTGGCCAGATCCCCTTCTGCCTCCCTCCAAGGGCAGGGACTCCTCAGGGATGAGCGCAGCCTTGCTAGCAGCCAGCACTGGCCATGTTCCTTTAATGTAGCCTTCACAGAGCCCTCTGCAAGGCTTGGGCACTGTGCTCATCACTGGTGGCTTTGATGTTGCATCATTCTTTGACAGTCTTATGAAGTCTACTGTACCAGAGGGACCAAGTCACACATCTAAGGTCCTGACAGGGTCATAGTCCAGGGTACCAAATCCTCTCTACAATCCACCAGACCCTTGTGGCCAGCAGCAGCAGACACCTGTGGACCATGTGTAACTTCACCTAAAGTGCAACTTCTTGTCAGGGAAGGGACAGGAGCAACCAGCAGAATGGCCACATGCCTTCTGTCCAGCAGAAGGAGGGACTCCCTTCAGTGACCTCAGACAAGTCATTCAGAGCTCTCAGTCTAAGTATACTCCTTACTAGAGTGGGCCCCGCCTTAGCAGGGCTCATGGGATGTCAGAAATGCACAGATTACAAGGTGCTCACCTGGCTGGGCATAGAATAATACTTAAAAATTTGCTAGAGCCCAGACCCTGGCCTGGGCACAGCCCACTGTCCAGTTCCTCCATGAACCACACAGGCACAGCTAAGAGTGACAGCTACTCGACAGCATAGCCCAAGAGGCACCGTCCCCCAGTCCCCTGTGACTGTGAAAAGCACACAAGCTTTAGCCTGCAGCATATGCTATGTTTAGGCTACAGTCTGGGTGGGCAGGTGGCAGCGGGTGGGGAGGGGCTTTCTTCTGGAAACCTGCAATGACTCTAATTAGCCCCATTGTTTATTTCTCACCGCCTCCTCCCAGGAAAAGCAAACCCCAGAGCAGTCTGGGGGCAGTCAGTGAACCATGAAGGGGGCAGGGCACCACACCCACCATCCTAGGGGCCCCTGGGGCTTGATACCTCGGAGCACTCCACAGCAACCTCAATTCAAGTCTGGCGTCCTTGTGTTGGCATGGCACCCAACTGCCAACATGACTGCCCAGACTGTAGCCTGATCAACACCTGCAGCGGCCACAGCCCTGCCCTGAACACACCACACTGCCAGGGAAAGGAGCAGAGCCTCTGGCTTCTAACAAAAGCACCTTGCTTTCCACAGGTCAAAGGAGGTCCCAGTTTACAACAACAGGCAGATGGCAGGAACACCCTGTGTATAAAGCACAGTTCTTTTCCATGAGACACAACATGCACATCATATGCATAGCACGTAACACACACACACACACACACACACACATGCCGGCCAGCTCTGTGGCTGGGGGTGGGTGGGGGAGATATTTGCACTTCTAAATCCGGTGAGCCTCTCTCTCTAGCCCCATAGCCTGTTCCAACACAGACTGCTCTCCAGGGAAGCCAACTGATGCCTCTGTCTGATCTGAGCCCCAGGGGACAAAGGGCA